>NW_026870940.1:1434415-2868831 GCF_033118175.1 Dama dama
TTTTCTCAAGTTGCGGCCCGAACCTGGGGTATATTCTCGAGGTACGACGGGGAGGGCCCTTCCAGACATGTGTTTGTTCAGCGACGTCAGGACTTCTGCCTAGGTGCGAGGGACACCTCGGGATTCTCCTCGAGTCTTGGCATGGCAATTGGGACGCGTCTCCACGTGAGGCGGGAGACCCAGTGTCCCTTTCCCCGTGCCACAGGGATCCTGGGACTCCTATCCATTTTCAAGAGGAGTCAGGCATCGTCTCCTTTGGAAGCATTGACCTCCGCGGACCTCTCGAGTTTTCAAAGGATGTGAGGCCTCCGGTCGCGATGAGACGAAGAACTCGGTCTTTCTCTGTGGTCTCCACAGGGGATTCAGACATCCCTTCGTCTTGGGAGATGCAAGACGAGCCTGCATTCAATTCACTGCAGGGATATCCGGCCTTACTTCGAGTCAGAGCATCTCGGTGTCCATTCCACTTGAGGCCACAATTTCAGGGTCCCTCTCACATACCTGTAGCTGAGAGAAGCCTCCCCTTGAGGTGCTTGTGGAAAGTTGGAATTCCTCTTGAGTCGAAGCCAGGGACTAAGCTCTCATCTCGAGTTGATTTGGGGTCCACGGAGCCCTTTCGTGTTGCTCCAGTGACATCAGGATCCCTCTAGACTTGAGACAGTGATCTTGGGTTTTCTCTGGAGTGCCATCAAGGAAATCAAGGCTCCTTTCACGTTTGATGTGGAACACGGAATTGTTCTGCATGCAGTTCAGGGGAATCGGGCTTCATCCAGCGGCGAGGGGGAAGTCTCATGGTTTTTCTCGAGTTGCGGCCGGAACCTGGGGTATATTCTCGAGTTACGACGGGGAGGGCCCTTCCAGACACGTGTTTGTTCAGCGACGTCAGGACTCCTGCCTAGGTGCGAGGGACACCTCGGGTATTCTCCTCGAGTCTTGGCATGGCAATGGGGACGCGTCTCCACGTGAGGCGGGAGACCCAGGGTCCCTTTCCACGTGCCACAGGGATCCTGGGACACCTATCCATTTTCAAGAGGATTCAGGCATCGTCTCCTTTGGAAGCATTGATCTCCGCGGACCTCTCGAATTTTCAAAGGATGTGAGGCCTCTGGTCGCAATGAGGCAGAAAGTTAGGTCTTTCTCTGTGGTCTCCACAGGGGATTCAGACATCCCTTCGTCTTGGGAGATGCAAGACGAGCCTGCATTCAATTCACTGCAGGGATATCCGGCCTTACTTCGAGTCAGAGCATCTCGTGTCCATTCCACTTGAGGCCAAAAACTCAGGGTCCCTCTCACATACCTGTAGCTGAGAGAAGCCTCCTCTTGAGGTGCTTGTGGAAAGTTGGAATTCCTCTTGAGTCGAAGCCAGGGACTAAGCTCTCATTTCGAGTTGATTTGGGGTCCACGGAGCCCTTTCGTGTTGCTCCAGTGACCTCAGGATCCCTCTAGACTTGAGACAGTGATCTTGGGTTTTCTGGGGAGTGCCAGCAAGGAAATCAAGACTCCTTTCACATTTGATTTGGAACACGGAATTGCTGTGCACGCAGTGCAGGGGAATTGGGCCTCATCTCGCGGCGAGGGGGAAGTCTCATGGTTTTCTCGAGTTGCGGCCGGAACCTGGGGTATATTCTCGAGTTACGACGGGGAGGGCCCTTCCAGACACGTGTTTGTTCAGCGATGTCAGGACTCCTGCCTAGGTGCGAGGGACACCTCGGGATTCTCCTCGAGCCTTGGCATGGCAATTGGGACGCGTGTCCACGTGAGGCGGGAGACCCAGGGTCCCTTTCCACGTGCCACAGGGATCCTGGGACTCCTATCCGTTTTCAAGAGGAGTCAGGCATCGTCTCCTTTGGAAGCATTGATCTCCGTGGACGTCTCGAGTTTTCAAAGGATGTGAGGCCTCCAGTGGTGAAGAGGTGGAGAACTACGTCTTCTCTGTGGTCTCCACAGGTGATTCAGACATCCCTTCATCTTGGGAGATGGAAGACGAGCCTGCATTCAATTCACTGCAGTGATATCCGGCCTTACTTCGAGTCAGAGCATCTCGGTGTCCATTCCACTTGAGGCCACAAACTCAGGGTCCCTCTCACATACCTGTAGCTGAGAGAAGCCTCCTCTTGAGGTGCTTGTGGAAAGTTGGTATTCCTCTTGAGTCGAAGCCAGGGACTAAGCTCTCATCTCGAGTTGATTTGGGGTCCACGGAGTCCTTTCCTGTTGCTACAGTGACCTCAGGATCCCTCTAGACTTGAGACAGTGATCTTGGGTTTTCTCTGGAGTGCCATCAAGGAAATCAAGGCTCCTTTCACGTTTGATGTGGAACATGGAATTGCTCTGCACACAGTGCAGGGGAATCGGGCCTCATCTCGCGGCGAGGGGGAAGTCTAATGGTTTTTCTCGAGTTGCGGCCGGGACCTGGGGTATATTCTCGAGATACGACGGGGAGGGCCCTTCCAGACACGTGTTTGTTCATCGACGTCAGGACTCCTGCCTAGGTGCGAGGGACACCTCGGGATTCTCTTCGAGTCTTGGCATGGCAATTGAGACGCGTCTCCACGTGAGGCGGGAGACCCAGGGTCCCTTTCGACGTGCCGCAGGGAATCTGGGGCTCCTATCCATTTTCAAGAGGAGTCAGGCATCGTCTCCGGTGGAAGCATTGATCTCCGCGGACCTCTCGAGTTTTCAAAGGATGTGAGGCCTCCGGTCGCAATGAGGCGGAGGACTAGATTTTTCTCTATGGTTTCCACAGGGGCTTCAGACATCCCTTAGTCTTGGGAGATGCAAGACGAGCCGGCATTCAATTCACTGCAGGGATATCCGGCCTTACTTCGAGTCAGAGCATCTCGGTGTCCATTCCACTTGAGGCCACAAACTCAGAGTCCCTCTCACATACCTGTAGCTGAGAGAAGCTTCCTCTTGAGGTGCTTGTGGAAACTTGGTATTCCTCTTGAGTCGAAGCCAGGGACTAAGCTCTCATCTCGAGTTGATTTGGGGTCCACGGAGCCCTTTCGTGTTGCTCCAGTGACCTCAGGATCCCTCTAGACTTGAGACAGTGATCTTGGGTTTTCTCTGGAGTGCCATCAAGGAAATCAAGGCTCCTTTCACGTTTGATGTGGAACACGGAATTGCTCTGCATGCAGTGCAGGGGAATCGGGCCTCATCTCGCAGCGAGGGGGAAGTCTCATGCTTTTTCTCGAGTTGCGGCCGGAACCTGGGGTATATTCTCGAGTTACGACGGGGAGGGCCCTTCCAGACACGTGTTTGTTGAGCGACGTCAGGACTCCTGCCTAGGTGCGAGGGACACCTCGGGATTCTCCTCGAGTCTTGGCATGGCAATTGGGACGCGTCTCCACGTGAGGCGGGAGACCCAGTGTCCCTTTCCACGTGCCACAGGGATCCTGGGACTCCTATTCATTTTCAAGAGGAGTCAGGCATCGTCTCCTTTGGAAGCATTGATCTCCGTGGACGTCTCGAGTTTTCAAAGGATGTGAGGCCTCCAGTCGTGAAGAGGTGGAGAACTAGGTCTTCTCTGTGGTCTCCACAGGTGATTCAGACATCCCTTCATCTTGGGAGATGGAAGACGAGCCTGCATGCAATTCACTGCAGGGATATCCGGCCTTACGTAGAGTCAGAGCATCTCGGTGTCCATTCCACTTGAGGCCACAAACTCAGGGTCCCTCTCAGATACCTGTAGCTGAGAGAAGCCTCCTCTTGAGGTGCTTGTGGAAAGTTGGTATTCCTCTTGAGTCGAAGCCAGGGACTAAGCTCTCATCTCGAGTTGATTTGGGGTCCACGGAGCCCTTTCGTGTTGCTCCAGTGACCTCAGGATCCCTCTAGACTTGAGACAGTGATCTTGGGTTTTCTCTGGAGTGCCATCAAGGAAATCAAGGCTCCTTTCACGTTTGATGTGGAACATGGAATTGCTCTGCACGCAGTGCAGGGGAATCGGGCCTCATCTCGCGGCGAGGGGGAAGTCTCATGGTTTTTCTCGAGTTGCGGCTGGAACCTGGGGTATATTCTCCAGTTACGACGGGGAGGGCCCTTCCTGACACGTGTTTGTTCATCGACGTCAGGACTCCTGCCTAGGTGCGAGGGACACCTCGGGATTCTCTTCGAGTCTTGGCATGGCAATTGAGACGCGTCTCCACGTGAGGCGTGAGACCCAGGGTCCCTTTCGACGTGCCACAGGGAATCTGGGGCTCCTATCCATTTTCAAGAGGAGTCAGGCATCGTCTCCTTTGGAAGCATTGATCTCCACGGACCTCTCGAGTTTTCAAAGAATGTGAGGCCTCCGGTCGCAATGAGGCGGAGGACTAGATTTTTCTCTATGGTCTCCACAGGGGCTTCAGACATCCCTTCGTCTTGGGAGATGCAAGACGAGCCGGCATTCAATTCACTGCAGGGATATCCGGCCTTACTTCGAGTCAGAGCATCTCGGTGTCCACTCCACTTGAGGCCACAAACTCAGGGTCCCTCTCACATACATGTAGCTGAGAGAAGCTTCCTCTTGAGGTGCTTGTGGAAACTTGGTATTCCTCTTGAGTCGAAGGCAGGGACTAAGCTCTCATCTCGAGTTGATTTGGGGTCCACGGAGCCCTTTCGTGTTGCTCCAGTGACCTCAGGATCCCTCTAGACTTGAGACAGTGATCTTGGGTTTTCTCTGGAGTGCCATCAAGGAAATCAAGGCTCCTTTCACGTTTGATGTGGAACACGGAATTGCTCTGCACGCAGTGCAGGGGAATCGGGCCTCATCTCGCAGCGAGGGGGAAGTCTCATGGTTTTTCTCGAGTTGCGGCCGGAACCTGGGGTATATTCTCGAGTTACGACGGGGAGGGCCCTTCCAGACACGTGTTTGTTCAGCGACGTCAGGACTCCTGCCTAGGTGCGAGGGACACCTCGGGATTCTCCTCGAGTCTTGGCATGGCAATTGGGACGCGTCTCCACGTGAGGCGGGAGACCCAGGGTCCCTTTCCACGTGACACAGGGATCCTGGGACTCCTATCCATTTTCAAGAGGAGTCAGGCATCGTCTCCTTTGGAAGCATTGATCTCCGCGGACTTCTCGAGTTTTCAAAGGATGTGAGGCCTCCGTTCGCGTTGAGGCGGAGGACTAGGTCTTTCTCTGTGGTCTCCACAGGGTATTCAGACAACCCTTCGTCTTGGGAGATGCAAGACGAGCCTGCATTCAATTCACTGCAGGTATATCCGGCCTTACTTCGAGTCAGAGCATCTCGGTGTCCATTCCACTTGAGGCCACAAACTCAGGGTCCCTCTCACATACCTGTAGCTGAGAGAAGCTTCCTCTTGAGGTGCTTTTGGAAAGTTGGTATTCCTCTTGAGTCGAAGCCAGGGACTAAGCTCTCATCTCGAGTTGATTTGGGGTCCATGGAGCCCTTTCGTGTTGCTCCAGTGACCTCAGGATCCCTCTAGACTTGAGACAGTGATCTTGGGTTTTCTCTGGATTGCCATCAAGGAAATCAAGGCTCCTTTCACGTTTGATGTGGAACACGGAATTGCTCTGCACGCAGTGCAGGGGAATCGGGCCTCATCTCGCGGCGAGGGGGAAGTCTCATGGTTTTTCTCGAGTTGCGGCCGGAACCTGGGGTGTATTCTCGAGTTACGACGGGGAGGGCCCTTCCAGACACGTGTTTGTTCAGCGACGTAAGGACTCCTGCCTAGGTGCGAGGGACACCTCGGGATTCTCCTCGAGTCTTGGCATGGCAATTGGGACGCGTCTCCACGTGAGGCGGGAGACGCAGGGTCCCTTTCCACGTGCCACAGGGATCTTTGGACTCCTATCCATTTTCAAGAGGAGTCAGGCATCGTCTCCTTTGGAAGCATTGATCTCCGCAGACCTCTCGAGTTTTCAAAGGATGTGAGGCCTCCGGTCGCGTTGAGGCGGAGGACTAGGTCTTTCTCTGTGGTCTCCACAGGGGATTCAGACAACCCTTCGTCTTGGGAGATGCAAGACGAGCCTGCGTTCAATTCACTGCAGGGATATCCGGCCTTACTTCGAGTCAGAGCATCTCGGTGTCCATTCCACTTGAGGAAACAAACTCAGGGTCCCTCAAATATACCTGTAGTTGAGAGAAGCCTCCTCTTGAGGTGCTTTTGGAAAGTTGGTATTCCACTTGAGTTGAAGCCAGGGACTAAGCTCTCATCTCGAGTTGATTTGGGGTCCTTGGAGCCCTTTCGTGTTGCTCCAGTGACCTCAGGATCCCTCTAGACTTGAGACACTGATCTTGGGTTTTCTCTGGAGTGCCATCAAGGAAATCAAGGCTCCTTTCATTTTTGATATGGAATACGGAATTGCTCTGCACGCAGGGCAGGGGAATCGGGCCTCATCTCGCGGCGAGGGGGAAGTCTCATGGTTTTTCTCGAGTTGCGGCCGGAACCTGGGGTATATTCCCGAGTTACGACGGGGAGGTGACTCCCAGACATGTGTTTGTTCAGCGACGTCAGGACTCCTGCCTAGGTGCGAGGGACACCTCGGGATTCTCCTCGAGTCTGGCATCGCAATTGGGACGTGTCTCCACGTGAGGTGGGAGACCCAGGTTCCCTTTCCAAGTGCCACAATGATCCTGGGACTCCTATCCATTTTTAAGAAATGTCAGGCATCGTCTCCTTTAGAAGCATTGATCTCTTCAGACTTCTCGAGTTTTCAAAGGATGTGAGGCCTCCGGTCGCGATGAGGCGGAGGAGTAGGTCTTTCTCTGTGGTCTCCACAGGGGATTCAGACAACCCTTCGTCTTGGGAGATGCAAGACGAGCCTGCATTCAATTCACTGCAGGGATATCCGGCCTTACTTCGAGTCAGAGCATCTCGGTGTCCTTTCCACTTGAGCCCACAAACTCAGGGTCCCTCTCACATACCTGTAGCTGAGAGAAGCCTCCTCTTGAGTTGCTTGTGGAAAGTTGGTATTCCTCTTGTGTCGAAGCCAGGGACTAAGCTCTCATCTCGAGTTGATTTGGGGCCCATGGAGCCCTTTCATGTTGCTCCAGTGACCTCAGGATCTTTCTAGACTTGAGACAGTGATCTTGGGTTTTCTCTGGAGTGCCATCAAGGAAATCAAGGCTACTTTCACGTTTAATGTGGAAAACGGAATTGCTCTGCATGCAGTGCAGGGGAAACAGGCCTCAACTCGCGGCGAGGGGGAAATCTCATGGTTTTTCTCGAGTTGCGGCCGGAACCTGGGGTATATTCTCGAGTTACGACGGGGAGGGCCCTTCCAGACACGTGTTTGTTCAGCGACGTCAGGACTCCTGCCTACGTGCGAGGGACACCTCGGGATTCTCCTCGAGCCTTGGCATGGCAATTGGGATGCGTCTCCACGTGAGGCGGGAGATCCAGTGTCCCTTCCCACGTGCCACAGGGATCCTGGGACTCCTATCCATTTTCAAGAGGAGTCAGGCATCGTCTCCTTTGGAAGCATTGATCTCCGCGGACCTCTCGAATTTTCAAAGGATGTGAGGCCTCCGGTCGCGATGAGGCGGAGAACTCGGTCTTTCTCTGTGGTCTCACCAGCGGATTCAGACATCCCTTCATCTTGGGAGATGCAAGACGAGCCTGCATTCAATTCACTGCAGGGATATCCGGCCTTACTTCGAGTCAGAGCATCTCGGTGTCCATTGCATTTGAGGCCACAAATTCAGGGTTCCTCTCACATACCTGTAGCTGAGAGAAGCTTCCTCTTGAGGTGCTTGTGGAAATTTGGTATTCCTCTTGAGTCTAAGCCAGGGACTAAGCTCTCATCTCGAGTTGATTTGGGGTCCTTGGAGCCCTTTCGTGTTGCTCCAGTGACCTCAGGATCCCTCTAGACTTGAGACACTGATCTTGGGTTTTCTCTGGAGTGCCATCAAGGAAATCAAGGCTCCTTTCATTTTTGATGTGGAATACGGAATTGCTCTGCATGCAGGGCAGGGGAATCGGGCCTCACCTCGCGGCGAGGGGGAAGTCTCATGGTTTTTCTCGAGTTGCGGCCGGAACCTGGGGTATATTCTCGAGTTACGACGGGGAGGTCCCTTCCAGACATGTGTTTGTTCAGCGACGTCAGGACTCCTGCCTAGGTGCGAGGAACACCTCGGGATTCTCCTCGAGTCTGGCATGGCAATTGGGACGTGTCCCCCTGTGAGGCGGGAGACCCAGGTTCCCTTTCCAAGTGCCACAGAGATCCTGGGACTCCTATCCATTTTCAAGAAGAGTCAGGCCTCGTCTCCTTTAGAAGCATTGATCTCTTCAGACCTCTTCAGTTTTCAAAGGATGTGAGGCCTCCGGTCGCGATGAGGCGGAGGAGTAGGTCTTTCTCTGTGGTCTCCACAGGGGATTCAGACAACCCTTCGTCTTGGGAGATGCAAGACGAGCCTGCATTCAATTCACTGCAGGGATATCCGGTCTTACTTCGAGTCAGAGCATCTCGGTGTCCTTTCCACTTGAGGCCACAAACTCGGGGTCCCTCAAATATACCTGTAGCTGAGAGAAGCCTCCTCTTGAGGTACTTTTAGAAAGTTGGTATTCCTCTTGAGTTGAAGCCAGGGACTAAGCTCTCATCTCGAGTTGATTTGGGGTCCACGGAGCCCTTTCGTGTTGCTCCAGTGACCTCAGGATCCCTCTAGACTTGAGAGAGTGATCTTGGGTTTTCTCTGGTGTGCCATCAAGGAAATCAAGGCTCCTTTCACGTTTGATGTGGTACACGGAATTGCTGTGCACGCAGTGCAGGGGAATCGGGCCTCATCTCGCGGCGAGGGGGAAGTCTCATAATTTTTCTAGAGTTGTGGCCAGAACTTGGGGTATATACTTGAGTTACGACGGGGAGGGCCCTTCCAGACACGTGTTTGTTCAGCGACATAAGGACTCCTGCCTAGGTGCGAGGGACACCTCGGGATTCTCCTCGAGTCTTGCCATGGCAATTGGGAGGCGTCTACACGTGAGGCGGGAGACCCAGGGCCCCTTTCCACGTGCCACAGGGATCCTGGGACTCCTATCCATTTTCAAGAGGAGTCAGGCATCGTCCTCTTTGGAAGCATTAATCTCTGTGGACCTCTCGAATTTTCAAAGGATGTGAGGCCTCCGGTTGCGATGAGGGGAAGAATTAGGTCTTTCTCTGTGGTCTCCACAGGGGATTCAGACATCCCTTCGTCTTGGGAGATGCAAGACGAGCGTGCATTCAATTCCCTGCAGGGATATCCGGCCTTACATCGAGTCAGAGCATCTCAGTGTCCATTCCACTTGAGGCCACAAAATCATGGTCGCTATCACATACCTGTAGCTCAGAGAAGCCTCCTCTTGAGGTGCTTGTGGAAACTTGGTATTCCTCTTCAGTTGAAGCCAGGGACTAAGCTCTCATCTCGAGTTGATTTGGGGTCCACGGAGCCCTTTCGTGTTGCTCCAGTGACCTCAGGATCCCTCTAGACTTGAGAGAGTAATCTTGAGTTTTCTCTGGAGTGCCATCAAGGAAATCAAGGCTCCTTTCACGTTTGATGTCGAACACGGAATTGTGCTGCACGCAGTGCAAGGGAATCGGGCCTCATCTCGGGGCGAGGGGGAAGTCTCATGGTTTTTCTCGAGTTGCGGCCGGAACCTGGGGTATATTCTTGAGTTACGACGGGGAGGGCCCTTCCAGACACGTGTTTGTTCAGCGACGTCAGGACTCCTGCCTAGGTGCGAGGGACACCTCGGGGTTCTCCTCGAGTCTTGGCATGGCAATTGGGACGCGTCCCCACGTGAGGCGGGAGACCCAGGGTCCCTTTCCACGTGCCACAGGGATCCTGGGTCTCCTATCAATTTTCAAGAGGGGTCAGGCATCCTCTCCTTTGGAAGCATTGATCTCCGCGGTCCTCTCGAGTTTTCAAAGGATGCGAGGCCTCCAGTCGCGATGAGGCGGAGAAGTAGGTCTTTCTCTGTGGTCTCCACAGGGGATTCAGACATCCCTTCGTCTTGGGAGATGCAAGACGAGCCTGCATTCAATTCACTGCAGCGATATCCGGCCTTACTTCAAGTCAGAGCATCTCGGTGTCCATTCCACTTGAGGCCACAGACTCAGGGTCCCTCTCACATACCTGTAGCTGAGAGAGGCCTCCTCTTGAGGTGCTTGTGGAAAGTTGGTATTCCTCTTGAGTCGAAGCCAGGGACTAAAGCTCTCATCTCGTGTTGATTTGGGGTCCACGGAGCCCTTTCATGTTGCTCCAGTGACCTCAGGATCCCTCTAGTCTTGAGACAGTGATCTTGGGTTTTCTCTGGAGTGCCATCAAGGAAATCAAGGCTCCTCTCATGTTTGATGTGGAGCACGGATATGCTCTGCACGCAGTGCAGGGGAATCGGGCCTCATCTCGCGGCGAGGGGGAAGTCTCATGGTTTTTCTCGAGTTGCGGCCGGAACCGGGGTATACTCTCGAGTTACGACGGGGAGGGCCCTTCCAGACACATGTTTGTTCAGCAACGTCAGGACTCCTGCCTAGGTGCGAGGGACACCTCGGGATTCTCTTCGAGTCTTGGCATGGCAATTGGGACGCGTCTCCAAGTGAGGCGGGAGACCCAGGGTCCCTTTCCACGTGCCACAGGGATCCTGGGACTCCTATCCATGTTCAAGAGGAGTCAGGCATCGTCTCCTTTGGAAGCATTGATGTCCGCGGACCTCTCGAGTTTTCAAATGATGTGAGGCCTCCGGTCGCGATGAGGCGGAGAACTAGGTCTTTCTCTGTGGTCTCCAGAGGGGTTTCAGACATCCCTTCGTCTTGGGTGATGCAAGACGAGCCTGAATTCAATTCACTGCAGGGATATCCGGCCTTACTTTGAGTCACAGCGCGTCGGTGTCCATTCCACTTGAGGCCACAAACTCAGGGTCCCTCTCACATACCTGTAGCTGAGGGAAGCCTCCTCTTGAGGTGCTTGGGGAAAGTTGGTATTCCACTTGAGTCGAAGCCAGGGACTAAGCTCTCATCTCGAGTTGATTTGGGGTCCACGGAGACCTTTCATGTTTCTACAGTCACCTGAGGATCCCTCTAGACTTGAGACAGTGATCTTGGATTTTCTCTGGAGTGCCATCAAGGAAATCAAGGCTCCTTTCACGTTTGATGTGGAACACGGAATTGCTCTGCACGCAGTGCAGGGGATTCGGGCCTCATCTCGCAGCAAAGGGTATGTCTCATGGTTTTTCTCCACTTGTGGCCGGAACCTGGGGTATATTCTCGAGTTACGACGGGGAGGGCCCTTCCAGACACGTGATTGTTCAGCGACGTCAGGACTCCTGCCTAGGTGCGAAGGACACCTCAGGATTCTCCTCGAGTCTTGGCATGGCAATTGGGATGCGTCCCCACGTGAGGCGGGAGACCCAGGGTCCGTTTCCACGTGCCACAGGGATCCTGGGACTCCTATCCATTTTCAAGAGGAGTCAGGCATCGTCTCCTTTGGAAGCATTGATGTCCGCGGACCTCTCGAGTTTTCAAAGGAAGTGAGGCCTCCGGTCGCGATGAGGCGGAGAACTATGTCTTTCTTTGTGGTCTCCACAGGGGATTCAGACATCCCTTCGTCTTGGGAGATGCAAGACGAGCCTGCACTCAATTCACTGCAGGGCTATCCGGCCTTACTTCGAGTCAGAACATCTCGGTGTCCATTCCATTTGAGGCCACAAACTCAGGGTCCCTCTCACATACCTGTAGCTGAGAGAAGCCTCCTCTTGAGGTGCTTGTGGAAAGTTGGTATTCCACTTGAGTCGAAGCCAGGAACTAAGTTCTCATCTCGAGTTGATTTGGGGTCCATGGAGCCCTTTCGTGTTGCTCCAGTGACCTCAGGATCCCTCTAGACTTGAGACAGTGATCTTGGGTTTTCTCTGGAGTGCCATCAAGGAAATCAAGTCTCCTTTCACGTTTGATGTGGAACACGGAATTGCTCTGCACGCAGTGCAGGGGAATCGGGCCTCATCTCGCGGCGAGGGGGAAGTCTCATTGTTTTTCTCGAGTTGCGGCCGGGACCTGGGGTATATTCTCGAGTTACGACAAGGAGGGCCCTTCCAGACACGTGTTTGTTCAGCGACGTCAGGACTCCTGCCTACGTGCGAGGGACACCTCGGGATTCTCCTCGAGCCTTGGCATGGCAATTGGGACGCGTCTCCACGTGAGGCGGGAGACCCAGGGTCCCTTTCCACGTGCCACAGGTATCCTGGGACTCCTATCCATTTTCAAGAGGAGTCAGGCATCGTCTCCTTTGGAAGCATTGATCTCCGCCGACCTCTCGAGTTCTCAAAGGATGTGAGGTCTCCGGTCGCGATGATGCGGAGGACTAGGTCTTTCTCTGTGGTCTCAACAGGGGATTCAGACATCCCTTCGTCTTGGGAGATGCAAGACGAGCCTGCATTCAATTCACTGCAGGGATGTCCGGCCTTACTTCGAGTCAGAGCATCTCGGTGTCCATTACACTAGAGGCCACAAACTCAGGGTCCCTCTCACATACCTGTAGCTGAGAGAAGCCTCCTCTTGAGGTGCTTGTGGAAAGTTGGTATTGCTCTTGAGTCGAAGCCAGGGACTAAGCTCTCATCTCGAGTTGATTTGGGGTCCACGGAGCCCTTTCGTGTTGCTCCAGTGACCTCAGGATCCCTCTAGACTTGAGACAGTGATCTTGGGTTTTCTCTGGAGTGCCATCAAGTAAATCAGGGCTCCTTTCACGTTTGATGTGGAACACGGAATTGCTCTGCTCGCAGTGCAGGAGAATCGGGCCTCATCTCACGGCGAGGGGGAAGTCTCATGGTTATTCTGGAGTTGGGGCCTGAACCTGGGGTATATTCTCGAGTTACGACGGGGAGGGCCCTTCCAGACACGTGTTTGTTCAGCGACGTCAGGACTCCTGCCTAGGTGCGAGGGACACCTCGGGATTCTCCTCGAGTCTTGGCATGGCAATTGGGACGCGTCTCCCCGTGAGGCGGGAGAGGCAGTGTCCCTTTCCACGTGCCACAGTGATCCTGGGACTCCTATCCATTTTCAAGAGGAGTCAGGCATCGTCTCCTTTGGAAGCATTGATCTCCGCAGACCTCTCGAATTTTCAAAGGATGTGAGGCCTCCGGTCGCGATGAGGCGGAGAAGTAGGTCTTTCTCTGTGGTCTCCACAGCGGATTCAGACATCTCTTCGTCTTGGGAGATGCAAGACGAGCCTGCATTCACTTCACTGCAGGGATATCCGGCCTTACTTCGAGTCAGAGCATCTCGGTGTCCATTCCACTTGAGGCCACAAACTCAGGGTCCCTCTCACATAACTGTTGCTGAGAGAAGTCTCCTCTTGAGGTGCTTGTGGAAACATGGTATTCCTCTTGAGTCGAAGCCAGGGAATAAGCTGTCATCTCGAGTTGATTTGGGGTCCACGGAGTCCTTTCCTTTTGCTCCAGTGACCTCAGGATCCCTCTAGACTTGAGACAGTGATCTTGGGTTTTCTCTGGAGTGCCATCAAGGAAATCAAGGCTCCTTTCACTTTTGATTTGGAACACGGAATTGCTCTGCATGCAGTGCAGGGAAATCGGGGCTCATGTCGCGGTGAGGGGGAAGTCTCATAGTTTTTCTCGAGTTGCGGCCGGAACCTGGTGTATATTCTCGAGTTACGATGGGGAGGGCCCTTCCAGACACGTGTTTGTTCAGCGACGTCAGGACTCCTGCCTAGGTGCGAGGGACACCTCGGGATTCTCCTCGAGTCTTGGCATGGCAATTGGGACGCGTCTCCACGTGAGGCGGGAGACCCAAGGTCCCTTTCCACTTGCCACAGGGATACTGGGACTCCTATCCATTTTCAAGAGGAGTCAGGCATCGTCTCCTTTGGAAGTATTGATCTCCGCGGACCTCTCGAGTTTTCAAAGGATATGAGGCCTCCGTTTGCGTTGATGCGGAGGACTAGGTCTTTCTCTGTGGTCTCCACCGGGGATTCAGACATCCCTTCGTCTTGGGAGATGCAAGACGAGCCTGCATTCAATTCACTGCAGGGATATGCGGCCTTACTTCGAGTCAGAGCATCTCGGTGTCCATTCCACTTGAGGCCACAATCTCAGGGTCCCTCTCACATACTTGTAGCTGAGAGAAGCCTCCTCTTGAGGTGCTTGTGGAAAGTTGGTATTCCTCTTGAGTCGAAGCCAGGGACTATGCTCTCATCTCGAGTTGATTTGGGGTCCACGGAGCCCTTTCCTGTTGCTCCAGTGACCTTAGGATCCCTCTAGACTTGAGACAGTGATCTTGGGTTTTCTCTGGAGTGCCATCAAGGAAATCAAGGCTCCTTTCACGTTTGATTTGGAACACGGAATTGCTCTGCACGCAGTGAAGGCGAATCGGGCATCATGTCGCGGAGAGGAGGAAGTCTCATGGTTTTTCTCGAGTTACGGCCGGAACCTGGGGTACATTCTCGATTTACGATGGGGAGGGCCCTTCCAGACACGTGTTTGTTCAGCGACGTCAGGACTCCTGCCTAGGTGCGAGGGACACCTCGGGATTCTGCTCGAGTCTTGGCAGGGCAATTGGGAGGCGTCTCCACGTGAGGCGGGAGACCCAGGGTCCCTTTCCACGTGCCACAGGGATCCTGGGACTCCTATCCATTTTCAAGAGGAGTCAGGCATCGTCTCCTTTGGAAGCATTGATCTCCGCGGACCTCTCGAGTTTTCAAAGGATGTGAGGCCTCCGGTCGCGGTGAGGCGGAGAATTATGTCTTTCCCTGTGGCCTCCACAGGGGATTCAGACATCCCTTCGTCTTGGGAGATGCAAGACGAGCCTGCATTCAATTCACTGCAGGGATATCCGGCCTTCCTTCGAGTCAGAGCATCTCGGTGTCCATTCCACTTGATGCCACAAACTCAGGGGCCCTTTCACATACCTGTAGCTGAGAGAAGCCTCCTCTTGAGGTGCTTGTGGAAAGTTGGTATTCCTCTTGAGTCGAAGCCGGGGACTAAGCTCTCATCTCGAGTTGATTTGGGGTCCACGGAGCCCTTTCGTGTTGCTCCAGTGACCCCGGGATCCCTCTAGACTTGAGACAGTGATCTTGGGTTTTCTCTGGAGTGCCATCAAGGAAATCAAGGCTCCTTTCACTTTTGATGTCGAACACGGAATTGCTCTGCACGCAGTACAGGGGAATCGGGCCTCATCTCGCCGTGAGGGGGAAGTCTCATGGTTTTTCTCGAGTTGTGGCCGGAACCTGCGGTATATTCTCGAGTTACGACGGGGAGGGCCCTTCCAGACACGTGTTTGTTCAGCGACGTCAGGACTCCTGCCTAGGTGCAAGGGACACCTCGGGATTCTCCTCGAGCCTTGGCATGGCAATTGGGACGCGTCTCTACGTGAGGCGGGAGACCAAGGGTCCCTTTCCACGGGCCACAGTGATCCTGGGACTCCTATGCATTTTCAAGAGGAGTCAGGCATCGTCTCCTTTGGAAGCATTGATCTCCGCGCACCTCTCGAGTTTTCAAAGGATGTGAGGCCTCCGTTCGCGTTGAGGCGGAGAACTAGGTATTTCTCTGTGGTCTCCACAGGGGATTCAGACATCCCTTCGTCTTGGGAGATGCAAGACGAGCCTGCACTCAATTCACTGCACGGATATCCAGCCTTACTTCGAGTCAGAGCATCTCGGTGTCCATTCCACCTGAGGCCACAAACTCAGGGTCCCTCTCACATACCTGTAGCTGAGAGAAGCCTCGTCCTGATGTGCTTGTGGAAAGTTGGTATTCCTCTTGAGTCGAAGCCAGGGACTAAGCTCTCATCACGAGTTGATTTGGGGTCCACGGAGCCCTTTCATATTTCTCCAGTGACCTCAGGATCCCTCTAGACTTGAGACAGTGATCTTGGGTTTTCTCTGGAGTGCCATCAAGGAAATCAAGGCTCCTTTCACGTTTGATGTGGAACACGGAATTGCTGTGCACGCAGTGCAGGGGAATCGGGCCTCATCTCGCGGCGAGGGGGAAGTTTCATGGTTTTTCTCGAGTTGTGGCCGGAACCTGGGGTATATTCTCGAGTTACAACGGGGAGGGCCCTTCCAGACACGTGTTTGTTCAGCGACGTCAGGACTCCTTCCTAGGTGCGAGGGACACTTCGGGATTCTCCTCGAGTCTTGGCATGGCAATTGGGACGCGTCTCCACGTGAGGCGGGAGACCCAGGGTCCCTTTCCACGTGCCACAGGGATCCTGGGACTCCTATCCATTTTCAAGAGGAGTCAGGCATCGTCTCCTTTGGAAGCATTGATCTCTGCAGACCTCTCGAGTTTTCAAATGATGTGAGGCCTCCGGTCACGATGAGGCGGAGGACTTGGTCTTTCTCTGTGGTCTCCACATGGGATTCAGACATCCCTTCGTCTTGGGAGATGCAAGACGAGCCTGCATTCAATTCACTGCAGGGATATCCGGCCTTACTTCGAGTCAGAGCATCTCGGTGTCCATTGCACTTGAGGCCACAAACTCAGGGTCCCTCTCACATACCTGTAGCTGAGAGAAGCCTCCTCTTGAGGTGCTTGTGGAAAGTTGGTATTCCTCTCGAGTCGAAGCCGGGGACTAAGCTCTCATCTCGAGTTGATTTGGGGTCCACGGAGCCCTTTCGTGTTGCTCCAGTGACCTCAGGATCCCTCTAGACTTGAGACAGTGATCCTGGGTTTTCTCTGGAGTGCCATCAAGGAAATCAAGGCTCCTTTCACGTTTGATGTGGAACACGGAATTGCTCTGCACGCAGTCCAGGGGAATCGGGCCTCATCTCGCGGCGAGGGGAAAGTCTCATGGTTTTTCTCGAGTTGCGGCGGGAACCTGGGGTATATTCTCGATTTACGACGGGGAGGACCCTTCCAGACACGTGATAGGTGCGAGGGACACCTCGGGTCTCCTAAAGTCTTGGCATGGCAATTGGAACGCGTCTCCACATGAGGCGGGAGACCCATGGTCTCTTTCCACGTACCACAGGGATCCTGGGACTCCTATGCATTTTCAAGAGGAGTCAGGCATCGTCTCTTTGGAAGCATTGATCTCCGCAGACCTCTCGAGTTTTCAAAGGATGTGAGGTCTCCGATCGCGATGAGGCGGAGGACTAGGTCTTTCTCTGCGGTCTCCGCAGGGGATTCAGACATCCCTTCGTCTTGGGAGATGCAAGACGAGCCTGCATTCAATTCACTGCAGGGATATGCGGCCTTACTTCGAGTCAGAGCATCTCGGTGTCCATTCCACCTGAGGCCACAAACTCAGGGTCCCTCTCACATACCTTTAGCAGAGAGAAGCCTCCTCTTGAGGTGCTTGTGGAAAGTTAGTATTCCTCTTGATTCGAAACCAGGATATAAGCTCTCATCTCGAGTTGATTTTGGGTCCACGGAACCCTTTCGTGTTGCTCCAGTGACCTCAGGATCCCTCTAGACTTGAGACAGTGATCTTGGGTTTTCTCTGGAGTGCCATCAAGGAAATCAAGGCTCCTTTCCCATTTGATGTGGAACACGGAATTGCTCTGCATGCAGTGCAGGGGAATCGGGCCTCATCTCGCGGCGAGGGGGAAGTCTCATGGTTTTTCTCGAGTTGCGGCCGGAACCTGAGGTATATTTTCGAGTTACAACGGGGAGGGCCCTTCCAGACACGTGTTTGTTCAGCGATGTCAGGACTCGTGCCTAGGTGCGAGGGACACCTCGGGAATCTCCTCGAGTCTTGGCATGGCAATTGGGACGCGTCTCCACGTGAGGCGGGAGACCCAGGGTCCCTTTCGACGTGCCACAGGGATCCTGGGACTCCTATCCATTTTCAAGAGGAGTCAGGCATCGCCTCCTTTGAAAGCATTGATCTCCACGGACCTCTCGAGTTTTCAAAGAATGTGAGGCCTTCGCTCGCGATGAGGCGGAGAACTAGGTCTTTCTTGTGGTCTCCACAGGGGATTCAGACATCCCTTCGTCTTGGGAGATGCAAGACGAGCCTGCATTCAATTCACTGCAGGGATATCCGGCCTTACTTAAGTCAGAGCATCTCGGTGTTCATTCCACTTGAGGCCACAAACTCAGGGTCCCTCTCACATACATGTAGCTGAGAGAAACCTCCTCTTGAGGTGCTTGTGGAAACTAGGTATTCCTCTTGAGTCGAAGCCAGGGACTAAGCTCTCATCTCGAGCAGATTTATGGTCCACGGAGCCCTTTGGTGTTGCTCCAGTGACCACAGGATCCCTCTAGACTTGAGACAGTGGTCTTGTGTTTTCTCTGGAGTGCCATCAAGGAAATCAAGGCTCCTTTCACGTTTGATGTGGAACACGGAATTACTCTGCACGCAGTGCAGGGGAATCAGGCCTCATCTCGCGGCGAGGGGGAAGTCTCATGGTTTTTCTCGAGTTGCGGCCGGAACCTGGGGTATATTCTCAAGTTACGACGGGGAGGGCCCTTCCAGACACGTGTTTGTTCAGCGACGTCAGTACTCCTGCCTAGGTGCGAGGGACACCTCGGGATTCTCCTCGAGTCTTGGCATGGCAATTGTGACGCGTCTCCACGTGAGGCGGGATACCCAGGCTCCCTTTCCACGTGCCACAGGGATCCTGGGACTCCTATCCATTTTCAAGAGGAGTCAGGCATCGTCTCCTGTGGAAGCATTGATCTCCGCGGACCTCTCCAGTTTTCAAAAGATGTGAGGCCTCCGGTCGCGATGAGGCGGAGAACTAGGTCTTTCTCTGTGGTTTGCACAGGGGATTCAGACATCCCTTCGTCTTGGGAGATGCAAGACGCGCCGGCATTCAATTCTCTGCAGGGATATCCGGCCTTACTTCGAGTAACAGCATCTCAGGGTCCATTCCACCTGAGGCCACAAACTCAGGGACCCTCTCACATACCTGTAGCTGAGAGAAACCTCCTCTTGAGGTGCTTGTGGAAAGTTGGTATGACTCTTGAGTCGAAGCCAGGGACTAAGCTCTCATCTCGAGTTGATTTGGGGTCCATGGAGCCATTTCATTTTGCTACAGTGACTTCAGGATCCCTCTAGACTTGAGACAGTGATCTTGGGTTTTCTCTGGAGTGCCATCAAGGAAATCAAGGCTCCTTTCACGTTTGATGTGGAACACGGAATTGCTCTGCACGCAGTGCAGGGGAATCGGGCCTCATCTCGCGGCGAGGGGGAAGTCTCATGGTTTTTCTCGAGTTGCGGCCGGAACCTGGGGTATATTCTCGAGTTACAACGGGGAGGGCCCTTCCAGACACGTGTTTGTTCAGCGACGTCAGGACTCCTTCCTAGGTGCGAGGGACACTTCGGGATTCTCCTCGAGTCTTGGCATGGCAATTGGGACGCGTCTCCACGTGAGGCGGGAGACCCAGGGTCCCTTTCCACGTGCCACAGGGATCCTGGGACTCCTATCCATTTTCAAGAGGAGTCAGGCATCGTCTCCTTTGGAAGCATTGATCTCTGCAGACCTCTCGAGTTTTCAAATGATGTGAGGCCTCCGGTCACGATGAGGCGGAGGACTTGGTCTTTCTCTGTGGTCTCCACATGGGATTCAGACATCCCTTCGTCTTGGGAGATGCAAGACGAGCCTGCATTCAACTCACTGCAGGGATATCCGGCCTTACTTCGAGTCAGAGCATCTCGGTGTCCATTGCACTTGAGGCCACAAACTCAGGGTCCCTCTCACATACCTGTAGCTGAGAGAAGCCTCCTCTTGAGGTGCTTGTGGAAAGTTGGTATTCCTCTCGAGTCGAAGCCGGGGACTAAGCTCTCATCTCGAGTTGATTTGGGGTCCACGGAGCCCTTTCGTGTTGCTCCAGTGACCTCAGGATCCCTCTAGGCTTGAGACAGTGATCCTGGGTTTTCTCTGGACTGCCATCAAGGAAATCAAGGCTCCTTTCAGGTTTGATGTGGAACACGGAATTGCTCTGCACGCAGTCCAGGGGAATCGGGCCTCATCTCGCGGCGAGGGGAAAGTCTCATGGTTTTATCTCGAGTTGCGGCGGGAACCTGGGGTATATTCTCGATTTACGACGGGGAGGACCCTTCCAGACACGTGATAGGTGCGAGGGACACCTCGGGATTCTCCTAAAGTCTTGGCATGGCAATTGGAACGCGTCTCCACATGAGGCGGGAGACCCAGGGTCCCTTTCCACGTACCACAGGGATCCTGGGACTCCTATCCATTTTCAAGAGGAGTCAGGCATCGTCTCTTTGGAAGCATTGATCTCCGCAGACCTCTCGAGTTTTCAAAGGATGTGAGGTCTCCGATCGCGATGAGGCGGAGGACTAGGTCTTTCTCTGCGGTCTCCGCAGGGGATTCAGACATCCCTTCGTCTTGGGAGATGCAAGACGAGCCTGCATTCAATTCACTGCAGGGATATGCGGCCTTACTTCGAGTCAGAGCATCTCGGTGTCCATTCCACCTGAGGCCACAAACTCAGGGTCCCTCTCACATACCTTTAGCAGAGAGAAGCCTCCTCTTGAGGTGCTTGTGGAAAGTTAGTATTCCTCTTGACTCGAAACCAGGATATAAGCTCTCATCTCGAGTTGATTTGGGGTCCACGGAACCCTTTCGTGTTGCTCCAGTGACCTCAGGATCCCTCTAGACTTGAGACAGTGATCTTGGGTTTTCTCTGGAGTGCCATCAAGGAAATCAAGGCTCCTTACACGTTTGATGTGGAACACGGAATTGCTCTGCACGCAGTGCAGGGGAATCGGGCCTCATCTCGCGGCGAGGGGGAAGTCTCATGGTTTTTCTCGAGTTGCGGCCGGAACCTGGGGTATATTCTCGAGTTACAACGGGGAGGGCCCTTCCAGACACGTGTTTGTTCAGCGACGTCAGGACTCCTTCCTAGGTGCGAGGGACACTTCGGGATTCTCCTCGAGTCTTGGCATGGCAATTGGGACGCGTCTCCACGTGAGGCGGGAGACCCAGGGTCCCTTTCGATGTGCCACAGGGATCCTGGGACTCCTATCCATTTTCAAGAGGAGTCAGGCATCGCCTCCTTTGAAAGCATTGATCTCCGCAGACCTCTCGAGTTTTCAAAGGATGTGAGGCCACCGGTCGCGATGAAGCGGAGAACTAGGTTTTTCTCTGTTGTCTCCACAGGGGATTCAGATATCCCTTCGTCTTGGGAGATGCAAGACGAGCCTGCATTCAATTCACTGCAGGGATATCCGGCCTTATTTCGAGTCAGAGCATCTCGGTGTCCATTCCACTTGAGGCCACAAACTCAGGGTCCCGCTCTCATACCTGTAGCTGAGAGAAACCTCCTCTTCAGGTGCTTGTGGAAAGTTGGTATTTCTCCTGAGTCAAAGCCAGGGACTAGGCTCTCATCTCGAGTTGATTTGTGGTCCACGGAGCCCTTTCGTGTTGCTACAGTGACCTCAGAATGCCTCTAGACTTGAGACAGTGATCTTGGGTTTTCTCTGGAGTGCCATCAAGGATATCAAGGCTCCTTTCACGTTTGATGTTTAACACGGAATTGCTCTGCACGCAGTGCTTTGGAATCGGGCCTCATCTCGCGGCGAGGGGGAAGTCTCATGGTTTTTCTCAACTTGCGGCCAGAAACTGGGGTATATTCTCGAGTTACGACGGGGAGGGCCCTTCCAGACACGTGTTTGTTCAGCGATGTCAGGACTCGTGCCTAGGTGCGAGGGACACCTCGGGAATCTCCTCGAGTCTTGGCATGGCAATTGGGACGCGTCTCCACGTGAGGCGGGAGACCCAGGGTCCCTTTCGACGTGCCACAGGGATCCTGGGACTCCTATCCATTTTCAAGAGGAGTCAGGCATCGCCTCCTTTGAAAGCATTGATCTCCACGGACCTCTCGAGTTTTCAAAGAATGTGAGGCCTTCGCTCGCGATGAGGCGGAGAACTAGGTCTTTCTTGTGGTCTCCACAGGGGATTCAGACATCCCTTCGTCTTGGGAGATGCAAGACGAGCCTGCATTCAATTCACTGCAGGGATATCCGGCCTTACTTAAGTCAGAGCATCTCGGTGTTCATTCCACTTGAGGCCACAAACTCAGGGTCCCTCTCACATACATGTAGCTGAGAGAAACCTCCTCTTGAGGTGCTTGTGGAAACTAGGTATTCCTCTTGAGTCGAAGCCAGGGACTAAGCTCTCATCTCGAGCAGATTTATGGTCCACGGAGCCCTTTGGTGTTGCTCCAGTGACCACAGGATCCCTCTAGACTTGAGACAGTGGTCTTGTGTTTTCTCTGGAGTGCCATCAAGGAAATCAAGGCTCCTTTCACGTTTGATGTGGAACACGGAATTACTCTGCACGCAGTGCAGGGGAATCAGGCCTCATCTCGCGGCGAGGGGGAAGTCTCATGGTTTTTCTCGAGTTGCGGCCGGAACCTGGGGTATATTCTCGAGTTACGACGGGGAGGGCCCTTCCAGACACGTGTTTGTTCAGCGACGTCAGTACTCCTGCCTAGGTGCGAGGGACACCTCGGGATTCTCCTCGAGTCTTGGCATGGCAATTGTGACGCGTCTCCACGTGAGGCGGGATACCCAGGCTCCCTTTCCACGTGCCACAGGGATCCTGGGACTCCTATCCATTTTCAAGAGGAGTCAGGCATCGTCTCCTGTGGAAGCATTGATCTCCGCGGACCTCTCCAGTTTTCAAAAGAAGTGAGGCCTCCGGTCGCGATGAGGCGGAGAACTAGGTCTTTCTCTGTGGTTTGCACAGGGGATTCAGACATCCCTTCGTCTTGGGAGATGCAAGACGCGCCGGCATTCAATTCTCTGCAGGGATATCCGGCCTTACTTCGAGTAACAGCATCTCAGGGTCCATTCCACCTGAGGCCACAAACTCAGGGACCCTCTCACATACCTGTAGCTGAGAGAAACCTCCTCTTGAGGTGCTTGTGGAAAGTTGGTATGACTCTTGAGTCGAAGCCAGGGACTAAGCTCTCATCTCGAGTTGATTTGGGGTCCATGGAGCCATTTCATTTTGCTACAGTGACTTCAGGATCCCTCTAGACTTGAGACAGTGATCTTGGGTTTTCTCTGGAGTGCCATCAAGGAAATCAAGGCTCCTTTCACGTTTGATGTGGAACACGGAATTGCTCTGCACGCAGTGCAGGGGAATCGGGCCTCATCTCGCGGCGAGGGGGAAGTCTCATGGTTTTTCTCGAGTTGCGGCCGGAACCTGGGGTATATTCTCGAGTTACAACGGGGAGGGCCCTTCCAGACACGTGTTTGTTCAGCGACGTCAGGACTCCTTCCTAGGTGCGAGGGACACTTCGGGATTCTCCTCGAGTCTTGGCATGGCAATTGGGACGCGTCTCCACGTGAGGCGGGAGACCCAGGGTCCCTTTCCACGTGCCACAGGGATCCTGGGACTCCTATCCATTTTCAAGAGGAGTCAGGCATCGTCTCCTTTGGAAGCATTGATCTCTGCAGACCTCTCGAGTTTTCAAATGATGTGAGGCCTCCGGTCACGATGAGGCGGAGGACTTGGTCTTTCTCTGTGGTCTCCACATGGGATTCAGACATCCCTTCGTCTTGGGAGATGCAAGACGAGCCTGCATTCAACTCACTGCAGGGATATCCGGCCTTACTTCGAGTCAGAGCATCTCGGTGTCCATTGCACTTGAGGCCACAAACTCAGGGTCCCTCTCACATACCTGTAGCTGAGAGAAGCCTCCTCTTGAGGTGCTTGTGGAAAGTTGGTATTCCTCTCGAGTCGAAGCCGGGGACTAAGCTCTCATCTCGAGTTGATTTGGGGTCCACGGAGCCCTTTCGTGTTGCTCCAGTGACCTCAGGATCCCTCTAGGCTTGAGACAGTGATCCTGGGTTTTCTCTGGACTGCCATCAAGGAAATCAAGGCTCCTTTCAGGTTTGATGTGGAACACGGAATTGCTCTGCACGCAGTCCAGGGGAATCGGGCCTCATCTCGCGGCGAGGGGAAAGTCTCATGGTTTTATCTCGAGTTGCGGCGGGAACCTGGGGTATATTCTCGATTTACGACGGGGAGGACCCTTCCAGACACGTGATAGGTGCGAGGGACACCTCGGGATTCTCCTAAAGTCTTGGCATGGCAATTGGAACGCGTCTCCACATGAGGCGGGAGACCCAGGGTCCCTTTCCACGTACCACAGGGATCCTGGGACTCCTATCCATTTTCAAGAGGAGTCAGGCATCGTCTCTTTGGAAGCATTGATCTCCGCAGACCTCTCGAGTTTTCAAAGGATGTGAGGTCTCCGATCGCGATGAGGCGGAGGACTAGGTCTTTCTCTGCGGTCTCCGCAGGGGATTCAGACATCCCTTCGTCTTGGGAGATGCAAGACGAGCCTGCATTCAATTCACTGCAGGGATATCCGGCCTTACTTCGAGTCAGAGCATCTCGGTGTCCATTCCACCTGAGGCCACAAACTCAGGGTCCCTCTCACATACCTTTAGCAGAGAGAAGCCTCCTCTTGAGGTGCTTGTGGAAAGTTAGTATTCCTCTTGACTCGAAACCAGGATATAAGCTCTCATCTCGAGTTGATTTGAGGTCCACGGAACCCTTTCGTGTTGCTCCAGTGACCTCAGGATCCCTCTAGACTTGAGACAGTGATCTTGGGTTTTCTCTGGAGTGCCATCAAGGAAATCAAGGCTCCTTACACGTTTGATGTGGAACACGGAATTGCTCTGCACGCAGTGCAGGGGAATCGGGCCTCATCTCGCGGCGAGGGGGAAGTCTCATGGTTTTTCTCGAGTTGCGGCCGGAACCTGGGGTATATTCTCAAGTTACAACGGGGAGGGCCCTTCCAGACACGTGTTTGTTCAGCGACGTCAGGACTCCTTCCTAGGTGCGAGGGACACTTCGGGATTCTCCTCGAGTCTTGGCATGGCAATTGGGACGCGTCTCCACGTGAGGCGGGAGACCCAGGGTCCCTTTCGACGTGCCACAGGGATCCTGGGACTCCTATCCATTTTCAAGAGGAGTCAGGCATCGCCTCCTTTGAAAGCATTGATCTCCGCAGACCTCTCGAGTTTTCAAAGGATGTGAGGCCACCGGTCGCGATGAAGCGGAGAACTAGGTTTTTCTCTGTTGTCTCCACAGGGGATTCAGATATCCCTTCGTCTTGGGAGATGCAAGACGAGCCTGCATTCAATTCACTGCAGGGATATCCGGCCTTATTTCGAGTCAGAGCATCTCGGTGTCCATTCCACTTGAGGCCACAAACTCAGGGTCCCGCTCTCATACCTGTAGCTGAGAGAAACCTCCTCTTCAGGTGCTTGTGGAAAGTTGGTATTTCTCCTGAGTCAAAGCCAGGGACTAGGCTCTCATCTCGAGTTGATTTGTGGTCCACGGAGCCCTTTCGTGTTGCTACAGTGACCTCAGAATGCCTCTAGACTTGAGACAGTGATCTTGGGTTTTCTCTGGAGTGCCATCAAGGATATCAAGGCTCCTTTCACGTTTGATGTTTAACACGGAATTGCTCTGCACGCAGTGCTTTGGAATCGGGCCTCATCTCGCGGCGAGGGGGAAGTCTCATGGTTTTTCTCAACTTGCGGCCAGAAACTGGGGTATATTCTCGAGTTACGACGGGGAGGGCCCTTCCAGACACGTGTTTGTTCAGCGACGTCAGGACTCGGGCCTAGGTGCGAGAGACACCTCGGGATTCTCCTCGAGTCTTGGCATGGCAATTGGGACGCGTCTCCACGTGAGGCGGGAGACCCAGGGTCCCTTTCCACGTGCCACAAATATCCTGGGATTCCTATCCATTTTCAAGAGGAGTCAGGCATCGTCTCCTTTGGAAGCATTGATCTCCGCGGACCTCTCGAGTTTTCAAAGGATGTGAGGCCTCCGGTCGCGATGAGGTGGAGAACTAGGTCTTTCTCTGTGGTCTCCACAGGGGATTCAGACATCCCTTCGTCTTGGGAGATTCGAGACGAGCCTGCATTCAATTCACTGCAGGGATATCCGGCCTTAGGTCGAGTCAGAGCATCTCGGTGTCCATTCCAACTGAGGACACAAACTCAGGGTCCCTCTCACATACCTGTAGCTGAGAGAAGCCTCCTCTTGAGGTGCTTGTGGAAAGTTGGTATGCCTGTTGAGTCGAAGCCATGGACTAAGCTCTCATCTCGAATTGATTGGGGGTTCACGGAGCCCTTTCGTGTTGCTCCAGTGACCTCAGGATCTAGACTTGAGACAGTGATCTTGGGTTTGCTCTGGAGTGCCATCAAGGAAATCAAGGCTCCTTTCACGTTCGATGTGGAACACGGAATTGCTCAGCACGCAGTGCAGGGGATTCGGGCCTCATCTCGCGGCGAGCGGGAATTTCATGTTTTGTCTAGAGTTGCGGACAGAACCTGGGGTATATTCTCGAGTTACGACGGGGAGGGCCCTTCCAGCCACGTGTTTGTTCAGCGACGTCAGGATTCCTGCCTAGGTGCGAGGAACACCACGGGATTCTCCTCGATTTTTGGCATGGCAATTGGGACTCGTCTCCACGTGAGGCGGGAGACCCAGGGTCCCTTTCGACGTGCCACAGGGATTCTGGGACTCCTATCCATTTTGAAGAGTAGTCAGGCATGGTCTCCTTTGGAAGCATTGATCTCCGCTGACCCCTCGAGTTTTCAAAGGATGTGAGGCCTCCGGTCGCGATGAGGCAGAGAACTAGGTCTTTCTCTGTGGTCTACACAGGGGATTCAGACATCCCTTCGTCTTGGGAGATGCAAGACGAGCCTGCATTCAATTCACTGCAGGGATATCCGGCCTTACTTCGAGTCAGAGCATCTCGGTGTCCATTCCACTTGAGGCCACAACCTCAGGGTCCCTCTCACTTTCCTGTAGCTGAGAGAAGCCTCCTCTTGAGGTGCTTGTGGAAAGTTGGTATTCCTCTTGAGTCGAAGCCAGGGACTAAGCTCTCATCTCGAGTTGATTTGGGGTCCACGGAGCCCTTTCGTGTTGCTCCAGTGACCTCAGGATCCCTCTAGACTTGAGACAGTGATCCTGGGTTTTCTCTGGAGTGCCATCAAGGAAATCAAGGCTCCTTTCAGGTTTGATGTGGAACACGGAATTGCTCTGCACACAGTCCAGGGGAATCGGGCCTCATCTCGCGGCGAGGGGAAAGTCTCATGGATTTTCTCGAGTTGCGGCGGGAACCTGGGGTATATTCTCGATTTACGACGGGGAGGACCCTTCCAGACACGTGATAGGTGCGAGGGACACCTCGGGATTCTCCTAAAGTCTTGGCATGGCAATTGGAACGCGTCTCCACATGAGGCGGGAGACCCAGGGTCCCTTTCCACGTACCACAGGGATCCTGGGACTCCTATCCATTTTCAAGAGGAGTCAGGCATCGTCTCTTTGGAAGCATTGATCTCCGCAGACCTCTCGAGTTTTCAAAGGATGTGAGGTCTCCGATCGCGATGAGGCGGAGGACTAGGTCTTTCTCTGCGGTCTCCGCAGGGGATTCAGACATCCCTTCGTCTTGGGAGATGCAAGACGAGCCTGCATTCAATTCACTGCAGGGATATGCGGCCTTACTTCGAGTCAGAGCATCTCGGTGTCCATTCCACCTGAGGCCACAAACTCAGGGTCCCTCTCA
This sequence comes from Dama dama, assembly GCF_033118175.1. Classification (NCBI taxonomy): domain Eukaryota; kingdom Metazoa; phylum Chordata; class Mammalia; order Artiodactyla; family Cervidae; genus Dama; species Dama dama. The sequence continues at coordinate 1,461,850 of NW_026870940.1, forward strand.
CATACCTTTAGCAAAGAGAAGCCTCCTCTTGAGGTGCTTGTGGAAAGTTAGTATTCCTCTTGACTCGAAACCAGGATATAAGCTCTCATCTCGAGTTGATTTGGGGTCCACGGAACCCTTTCGTGTTGCTCCAGTGACCTCAGGATCCCTCTAGACTTGAGACAGTGATCTTGGGTTTTCTCTGGAGTGCCATCAAGGAAATCAAGGCTCCTTTCCCATTTGATGTGGAACACGGAATTGCTCTGCATGCAGTGCAGGGGAATCGGGCCTCATCTCGCGGCGAGGGGGAAGTCTCATGGTTTTTCTCGAGTTGCGGCCGGAACCTGGGGTATATTTTCGAGTTACAACGGGGAGGGCCCTTCCAGACACGTGTTTGTTCAGCGATGTCAGGACTCGTGCCTAGGTGCGAGGGACACCTCGGGATTCTCCTCGAGTCTTGGCATGGCAATTTGGACGCGTCTCCACGTGAGGCGGGAGACCCAGGGTCCCTTTCGACGTGCCACAGGGATCCTGGGACTCCTATCCATTTTCAAGAGGAGTCAGGCATCGCCTCCTTTGAAAGCATTGATCTCCACGGACCTCTCGAGTTTTCAAAGAATGTGAGGCCTTCGCTCGCGATGAGGCGGAGAACTAGGTCTTTCTTGTGGTCTCCACAGGGGATTCAGACATCCCTTCGTCTTGGGATATGCAAGACGAGCCTGCATTCAATTCACTGCAGGGATATCCGGCCTTACTTAAGTCAGAGCATCTCGGTGTTCATTCCACTTGAGGCCACAAACTCAGGGTCCCTCTCACATACATGTAGCTGAGAGAAACCTCCTCTTGAGGTGCTTGTGGAAACTAGGTATTCCTCTTGAGTCGAAGCCAGGGACTAAGCTCTCATCTCGAGCAGATTTATGGTCCACGGAGCCCTTTGGTGTTGCTCCAGTGACCGCAGGATCCCTCTAGACTTGAGACAGTGGTCTTGTGTTTTCTCTGGAGTGCCATCAAGGAAATCAAGGCTCCTTTCACGTTTGATGTGGAACACGGAATTGCTCTGCACGCAGTGCAGGGGAATCAGGCCTCATCTCGCGGGGAAGGGGAAGTCTCATGGTTTTTCTCGAGTTGCGGCCGGAACCTGGGGTATATTCTCGAGTTACGACGGGGAGGGCCCTTCCAGACACGTGTTTGTTCAGCGACGTCAGGACCCCTGCCTAGGTGCGAGGGACAACTCGGGATTCTCCTCGAGTCTTGGCATGGCAATTGGGACGCGTCTCCACATGAGGCGGGAGACCCAGGGTCCCTTTCCACGTGCCACAGATATCCTGGGACTCTTATCCATTTTCAAGAGGAGTCAGGCATCGTCTCCTTCGGAAGTATTGATCTCAGGGGACCTCTGGAATTTTCAAAGGATATGAGGCCTCCGGTCGCGAGGAGGCGGAGGACTAGGTCTTTCTCTGTGGTCTCCACAGGGGATTCAGACAACCCTTCATCTTGGGAGATGCAAGACGAGCCTGCATTCAATTCACTGCAGGGATATCCGGCCTTACTTCGAGTCAGAGCATCTCGCTGTCCATTCCAATTGAGGCCACAAACTCAGGGTCCCTGTCACATACCTGTAGCTGAGAGAAGCCTCCTCTTGAGGTGCTTGTGGAAAGTTGGCATTCCTCTTGAGTCGAAGCCAGGGACTAAGCTCTCATCTCGAGTTGATTTGTGGTCCACGGAGCCCTTTCGTGTTGCTACAGTGACCTCAGGATTCGTCTAGACTTGAGACAGTGATCTTGGGTTTTCCCTGGAGTGCCATCAAGGAAATCAAGGCTCCTTTCATGTTTGATGTGGAACACGGAATTGCTCTGCACGCAGTCCAGGGGAATCGGGCCTCATGTCGCGGCGAGGGGGAAGTCTCATGGTTTTTCTCTAGTTGCGGCCGGAACCTGGGGTATATTCTCGAGTTACGACGGGGAGGGCCCTTCCAGACACGTGTTTGTTCAGCGACGTCAGGACTCCTGCCTAGGAGCGAGGGACACCTCGGGATTCTCCTCGAGTCTTGGCATGGCAATTGGAACGCGTCTCCACGTGAGGCGGGAGACCCAGGGTCCCTTGCCACGTGCCACAGGGATCCTGGGACTCCTATCCATTTTCATGAGGAGTCAGGCATCGTCTCCTTTGGAAGCATTGATCTCCGCGGACCTCTCGGGTTTTCAAAGGATGTGAGGCCTCCGCTCGCGATGAGGCGGAGAATTAGGTTTTTCTCTGTGGTCTCCACAGGGGATTCAGACATCCCTTCGTCTTGGGAGATGCAAGACGAGCCTGCATTCAATTCACTGCAGGGATATCCGGCCTTACTTCGAGTCAGAGCATCTCGGTGTCCATTCCACTTGAGGCCACAAACTCAGGGTCCCTCTCACATACCTGTAGCTGAGAGAAGCCTCCTCTTGAGGTGCATGTGGAAAGTTGGTATTCCTCTTGAGTCGAAGCCAGGGACTAAGCTCTCATCTCGAGTTGATTGGGGTCCACGGAGCCCTTTCGTGTTCTTCCAGTGACCTCAGGATCCCTCTAGGCTTGAGACAGTGATCTTGGGTTTTCTCTGGAGTGCCATCAAGGAAATCAAGGCTCCTTTCACGTTTGATGTGGAACACGGAATTGCTCTGCACGCAGTGCAGGGGAATCGGGCCTCATCTTGCGGCGAGGTGTAAGTCTCATGGTTTTTCTCGAGTTGCAGAAGGACCCTGGGGTATATTCTCGAGTTACGACGGGGAGGGCCCTTCCAGACACGTGTTTGTTCAGCGACGTCAGGACTCGGGCCTAGGTGCGAGGGACACCTCGGGATTCTCCTCGAGTCTTGGCATGGCAATTGGGACGCGTCTCCACGTGAGGCGGGAGACCCAGGGTCCCTTTCCACGTGCCACAGGGATCCTGGGACTCCTATCCATTTTCAAGAGGAGTCAGGCATCGTCTCCTTTGGAAGCATTTATCTCCGCGGACCTCTCGAATTTTCAAAGGATGTGAGGCCTCCGGTCTCAATGAGGCGGAGAACTAGGTCTTTCTCTGTGGTCTCCACAGGGGATTCAGACATCCCTTCATCTTGCGAGATGCAAGACAAGCCTGCATTCAATTCACTGCAGGGATATCCGGCCTTACTTCGAGTCAGAGCATCTCTGTGTCCATTCCACTTGAGGCCAAAAACTCAGGGTCCCTCTCACATACCTGTAGCTGAGAGAAGCCTCCTCTTGAGGTGCTTGTGGAAAGTTGGTATTCCTCTTGAGTCGAAGCCAGCGACGAAGCTCTCATCTCGAGGTGATATGGGGTCCATGGAGCCTTTCGTCTTGCTCCAGTAACCTCAAGATCCCTCTAGACTTGAGACAGTGATCTTCGATTTTCTCTGCAGCGCCATGAAGGAAATCAAGGCTCCTTTCACGTGTGATGTGGAACACGGAATTGCTCTGCACGCAGTGCATGGGAATCGGGCCTCATCTCGCGGCGAGGGGGAAGTCTCATGGTTTTTCTCGAGTTGCGGCCGGAACCTGGGGTATATTCTCGAGTTAGAAGGGGAGGGCCCTTCCAGACACTTGTTTGTTCAGCGAAGTCAGGACTCCTGCCTTGGTGCGAGGGACACCTCGGGATTGTCTTCGAGTCTTTGCATGGCAATTATGACGCGTCTCCAAGTGAGTCGGGAGACCCAGTTACCCTTTCCAAGTTCCACAGGTGTCCTGGAACTCCTATCCATTTTCAAGAGGAGTCAGGCATCGTCTGCTTTGGAAGCATTGATCTCCGCGGACCTCTCGAGTTTTCAAAGGATGTGAGGCCTCCATTCGCGATGAGGCGGAGACCTAGGTCTTTCTCTGTGGTCTCCCCAGGGGATTCAGACATCCCTTCGTCTTGGGAGATGCAAGACGAGCCTGCATTCAATTCACTGCAGGGATATCCGGCCTTACTTCGAGTCAGAGCATCTCGGTGTCCATTCCACTTGAAGCCACAAACTCAGGGTCCCTCTCACATACCTGTAGCTGAGAGAAGCCTCCTCTTGAGGTGCTTGTGGAAAGTTGGTATTGCTCTTGAGTCGAAGCCAGGGACTAAGCTCTGATCTCGAGTTGATTTGGGGTCCACGGAGCCCTTTCCTGTTGCTCCAGTGACCTCAGGTTCCCTCTAGACTTGAGACAGTGATCTTGGGTTTTGTCTGGAGTGCCATCAAGGAAATCAAGGCTCCTTTCACGTTTGATGTGGAACACGGAATTGCTCTGCACGCAGTGCAGGGGAATAGGGCCTCATGTTGCGGCGAGCGGGAAGTCTCATGATTTTTCTCGAGGTGCGGAAGGAACTTGGGGTATATTCTCGAGTTACGACGGGGAGGGCCCTTCCAGACACGTGTTTGTTCAGCGACGTCATGACTCCTGCCTAGGTGCGAGGGAAACCTCGGGATTCTCCTCGAGTTTTGACATGGCAATTGGGACGCGTCTCCTCGTGAGGCGGCAGACCCAGGGTCCCTTTCCACGTGCCACAGGGATCCTGGGACTCCTATCCATTTTCAAGAGTAGTCAGGCATTGTCTCCTTTGGAAGCATTGATCTTCGCGGACCTCTCGAGTTTTCAAAGAATGGGAGGCCTCCGGATGCGATGAGGCGGAGAACTAGGTCTTTCTCTGTGGTCTCCACAGGGGATTCAGACATCCCTTCGTCTTGGGAGATGCAAGAGGAGCCTGCTTTCAATTCACTGCAGGGATATCCGGCCTTAATTCGAATCAGAGCATCTCTGTGTCCATTCCACTTGAGGCAAAAAACTCAGGGTCCCTCTCACATACCTGTAGCTGGGAAAAGCCTCCTCTTGAGGTGCTTGTGGAAAGTTGGTATTCCTCTTTAGTCGAAGCCAGGGACTAAGCTCTCATCTCGAGTTGATTTGGGGTCCTCAGAGCCCTTTCGTGTTGCTCCAGTGACCTCAGGATCCCTCTAGTCTGGAGACAGTGATCTTGGGTTTTCTCTGGAGTGCCATCAAGGAAATCAAGGCTCCTTTCACGTTTGATGTGGAACACGGAATTTCTCTGCACGCAGTGCAGGGGAATCGGGCCTCATCTCGCGGCGAGCGGGAAGTCTCATGGTTTTTCTCGAGTTGCGGCCGGAACCTGGGGTATATTCTCGAGTTACGACGGGGAGGGCCCTTCCACACACGTGTTTGTTCAGCGACGTCAGGACTCCTGCCTAGGTGCGAGGGACACCTCGGGATTCTCCTCGAGTCTTGGCATGGCAATTGGGACGCGTCTCCACGTGAGGCGGGAGACCCAGGGTCCCTTTCCACGTGCCACAGGGATCCTGGGACTCCTATCAATTTTCAAGAGGAGTCAGGCATCGTCTCCTTTGGAAGCATTGATCTCCGCGGACCTATTGAGTTTTCAAAGGATGTGAGGTCTCCGGTCGCGATGAGGCGGAGAAGTAGGTCTTTCTCTGTGGTCTCCACAGGGGATTCAGACATTCCTTCGTCTTGAGAGATGCAAGGCGAGCCTGCATTCAATTCACTGCAGGGATATCTGGCCTTACTTCGAGTCAGAGCATCTCGGTGTCCATTCCACTTGAGGCCACAAACTCAGGGTCCTTCTCACATACCTGTGGCTGAGAGAACCCTCCTCTTGGGGTGCTTGTGGAGAGTTTGTATTCCTCTTGTCTCGAAGCCAGGGACTAAGCTCTCATCTCGAGTTGATTTGGGGTCCACGGAGCCCTTTCGTGGTGCTCCAGTGACCTCAGGATCCCTCTAGACTTGAGACAGTGATCTTGGGTTTTCTCTGGAGTGCCATCAAGGAAATCAAGGCTCCTTTCACGTTTGATGTGGAACACGGAACAGCTCTGCAAGCAGTGCAGGGAAATCGGCCCTCATCTCGCGGCGAGGGGGAAGTCTCATGGTTTTTCTCGAGTTGCAGCCAGGACCTGGGGTATATTCTCGAGTTACAACGGGGAGGGCCCTTCCAGACACGTGTTTGTTCTGCGACGTCAGGACTCCTGCCTTGGTGCGAGGGACTCCTCAGGATTCTCCTCGAGTCTTGGCATGGCAATTGGGACGCGTCTCCACGTGAGGCGGGAGACCCAGGGTCCCTTTCCAAGTGCCACAGGGATCCTGGGACTCCTATCCATTTTCAAGAGGAGTCAGGCATCGTCTCCTTTGGAAGCATTGATCTCCGCGGACCTCTTGAGTTTTCAAAGGATGTGAGGCCTCCGGTCGCGATGAGGCGGAGAACTAGGACTTTCTCTGTGGTCTCCACAGGGGATTCAGACATTCCTTCGTCTTGAGAGATGCAAGACGAGCCTGCATTCAATTCATTGCAGGGATATCTGGCCTTAGTTCGAGTCAGAGCATCTCGGTGTCCATTCCACTTGAGGCCACAAACTCAGGGTCCTTCTCACATACCTGTGGCTGAGAGAACCCTCCTCTTGGGGTGCTTGTGGAGAGTTGGTATTCCTCTTGCGTCGAAGCCAGGTACTAAGCTCTCATCTCGAGTTGATTTGGGGTCCACGGAGCCCTTTCGTGTTGCTCCAGTGACCTCAGGATCCCTCTAGACTTGAGACAGTGATCCTGGGTTTTCTCTGGAGTGCCATCAAGGAAATCAAGGCTCCTTTCAGGTTTGATGTGGAATACGGAATTGCTCTGCACGCAGTCCAGGGGAATCGGGCCTCATCTCGCGTCGAGGTTAAAGTCTCATGGTTTTTCTCGAGTTGCGGCCGGAACCTGGGGTATATTCTCGATTTACGACGGGGAGGACCCTTCCAGACACGTGATAGTTGCGAGGGACACCTCGGGATTCTCCTAAAGCCTTGGCATGGCAATTGGAACGCGTCTCCACATGAGGCGGGAGACCCAGGGTCCCTTTCCACGTGCCACAGGGATCCTGGTACTCCTATCCATTTTCAAGAGGAGTCAGGCATCGTCTCTTTGGAAGCATTGATCTCCGCGGACCTCTCGAGTTTTCAAAGGATGTGAGGCCTCCGGTCGCGATGAGGCGGAGGACTAGGTCTTTCTCTGCGGTCTCCGCAGGGGATTCAGACATCCCTTCGTCTTGGGAGATGCAAGACGAGCCTGCATTCAATTCACTGCAGGGATATCCGGACTTACTTCGAGTCAGAGCATCTCGGTGTCCATTCCACTTGAGGCACAAACACAGGGTCCCTCTCACATACCTGTAGCTGAGAGAAGCCTCCTCTTGAGGTACTTGTGTAAAGTTGGTATTCCTCTTGAGTCGAATTCAGGGACTAAGCTCTCATCTCAGGTTGATTTGTGGTCCACGGAGCCCTTTCTTTTTGCTCCACTGACCTCAGGATCCCTCTAGACTTGAGACAGTGATCTTGGGTTTTCTCTGGAGTGCCATCAAGGAAATCAAGGCTCCTTTCACGTTTGATGTGGAACACGGAATTGCTCGGCACGCAGTGCAGGGTAATCGGGCCTCATCTCGCGGCGAGGGGGAAGTCTCATGGTTTTTTTCGAGTTGCGGCCGGAACCTGGGTTATATTCCCGAGTTACGACGGGGAGGGCCCTTCCAGACACGTGTTTGTTCAGCGACGTCAGGACTCCTGCCTAGGTGCGAGGGACACCTCGGGATTCTCCTCGAGTCTTGGCATGGCAATTGGGACACGTCTCCACGTGAGGCGGGAGACCCAGGGTCCCTTTCCTCGTGCCACAGGGATCCTGGTACTCCTATCCATTTTCAAGAGGAGTCAGTCATCGTCTCCTTTGGAAGCATTGATCTCGGCGGACCTCTCGAGTTTTCAAAGGATGTGAGGCCTCCGGTCGAGATGAGGCGGAGAACTAGGTCTTTCTCTGTGGTCTCTGCAGGGGATTCAGACATCCCTTCGTCTTGGGAGATGCAAGACGAGCCTGCATTCAATTCACTGCAGGGATATCCGGCCTTACATCGAGTCAGAGAATCTCCGTGTCCATTCCACTTGAGGCCACAAACTCAGGGTCCCTCTCACATACCTGTAGCTGAGAGAAGCCTCCTCTTGAGGTGCTTGTGGAAAGTTGGTATTCCTCTTGAGTCGAAGCCAGGGACTAAGCTCTCATCTCGAGTTGATTTGGGGTCCACGGAGCCCTTTCCTGTTGCTCCAGTGACCTCAGGATCCCTCTAGACTTGAGACACTGATCTTGGGTTTTCTCTGGAGTGCCATCAAGGAAATCAAGGCTCCTTTCACGTTTGATGTGGAACGCGGAATTGCTCTGCACGCAGTGCAGGGGAATCGGGCCTCATCTCACGGTGAGGGGGAAGTCTCATGGTTTTTCTCGAGTTGCGGCCGGAACCTGGGGTATATTCTCGAGTTACGACGGGGAGGGCCCTTCCAGAAACGTGTTTCTTCAGCGACGTCAGGACTCCTGCCTAGGTGCGAGGGACACCTCGGGATTCTCCTCTAGTCTTGGCATGGCAATTGGGACCCGTCTCCACGTGAGGCGGGAGACCCAGTGTCCCTTTCCACGTGCCACAGTGATCCCGGGACTCCTATCCATTTTCAAGAGGTGTCAGGAATCGTCTCCTTTGGAAGCATTGATCTCCGCATACCTCTCGAGTTGTCAAAGGATGTGAGGCCTCCGGTTGCGTTGAGGCAGAGGACTAGGTCTTTCTCTGTGGTCTCCACAGGGGATTCAGACAACCCTTCGTCTTGGGAGATGCAAGACGAGCCTGCATTCAATTCACTGCAGGGATATCCAGCCTTACTTCGAGTCAGAGCATCTCGGTGTCCATTCCACGTGAGGCCACAAACTCAGGGTCCCTCTCACATACCTGTAGCTGAGAGAAGCCTCCTCTTGAGGTGCTTGTGGAAAGTTGGTATTCCTCTTGAGTCGAAGCCAGGGACTAAGCTCTCATCTCGAGTTATTTGGGGTCCACGGAGCCCTTTCTTGTTGCTACAGTGACCTCCGGATCCCTCTAGACTTGAGACAGTGATCTTGGGTTTTCTCTGGAGTGCCATCAAGGAAATCAAGGCTCCTTTCCCGTTTGATGTGGAACACGGAATTGCTCTGCACGCGGTGCAGGGGAATCGGGCCTCATCTCGCGGCGAGGGGGAAGTCTCATGGTTTTTCGCGATTTGCGGCCGGAACCTGGGGTATATTCTCGAGTTACGACCTGGAGGGCCCTTCCAGACACGTGTTTGTTCAGCGACGTCAGCACTCCTGCCTAGGTGCGAGGGACACCTCGGGATTCTCCTCGAGTCTTGGCATGGCAATTGGGACGTGTCTCCACGTGAGGCGGGAGAACCAGGGTCCCTTTCCACGTGCCACAGGGATCCTGGGACTGCTATCCATTTTCAAGAGGAGTCAGGCATCGTCTCCTTTGGAAGCATTGATCTCCGCTGACCTCTCGAGTTTTCAAAGGATGTGAGGCCACAGGTCGCGATGAGGCGGAGAACTAGGTCTTTCTCTGTGTTCTCCACAGGGGATTCATACAACCCTTCGTCTTGGGAGATGCAAGACGAGCCTGCATTCCATTCACTGCAGGGATATCCGGCCTTACTTCGAGTCAGAGCATCTCGGTGTCCATTCCACTTGAGGCCACAAACTCAGGGTCCCTCTCACATACCTGTAGCTGAGAGAAGCCTCCTCTTGAGGTGCTTGTGGAAAGTTGGTATTCCTCTTGAGTCGAAGCCAGGGACTAAGCTCTCATCTCGTGTTGATTTGGGGTCCAGGGAGCCCTTTCATGTTGCTACAGTGACCTCAGGATCCCTCTAGACTTGAGACAGTGATCTTGGGTTTTCTCTGGAGTGCCATCAAGGAAATCAAGGCTCCTTTCACGTTTGATGTGGAACACGGAATTGCTCTGCACACAGTGCAGGGGAATCGGGCCTCATCTCGCGGCGAGGGGGAAGTCTCATGATTTTTCTAGAGTTGCGGCCAGAACCTAGGGTATATTCTCGAGTTACGATGGGGAGGGCCTTTCCAGACACGTGTTTGTTCAGCGACGTCAGGACTCCTGCCTAGGTGCGAGGGACACCTCGGGATTCTCCTCGAGTCTTTTCATGGCAATTGGGACTCGTCTCCACGTGAGGCAGGAGACCCAGGGTCCCTTTCCACGTGCCACAGGGATCCTGGGACTCCTATCCATTTTCAAGAGGAGTCAGGCATCGTCTCCTTTGGAAGCATTGATCTCCGTGGTCCTCTCGAGTTTTCAAAGGATGCGAGGACTCCGGTCGCGATGAGGCGGAGATCTAGGTCTTTCTCTGTGGTCTCTACAGGGGATTCAGACATCCCTTCGTCTTGGGAGATGCAAGACGAGCCTGCATTCAATTCACTGCATTGATATCGGGCCTTATTTCCAGTCAGAGCACCTCGGTGTCCATTCCACTTGAGGCCACAATCTGAGGGTCCCTCTCACTTACCTGTAGCTGAGAGAAGCCTCCTCTTGAGGTGGTTGTGGTAAGTTGGTATTCCTCTTGAGTTGAAGCCAGGGACTAAGCTCTCATCTCGAGTTGATTTGGGGTCCACGGAGCCATTTCGTGTTGCTCCAGTGACCTCAGGATCCCTCTAGACTTGAGACAGTGATCTTGGGTTTTCTCCGGAGTGCCATCAAGGAAATCAAGGCTCCTTTCCCGTTCGATGTGGAACACGGAATTCCTCTGCACGCAGTGCAGGGGAATCGGGCCTCATCTCGCAGCGAGGGGGAAGTCTCATGGTTTTTCTCGATTTGCGGCCAGAACCTGGGGTATATTCTCGAGTTACTATGGGGAGGGCCCTTCCAGACACGTGTTTGTTCAGCGACTTCAGGACTCCTGCCTAGGTGCGAGGACACCTCGGGATTCTCGTAGAGTCTTGGCATGGCAATTCGGACGCGTCTCCACATGAGGCAGTAGACCCAGGGTCCCTTTCCACGTGCCACAGTGATCCTGGGACTCCTATCCATTTTCAAGAGGAGTCAGGCATCTTCTCCTTTGGAAGCATTGACTCCGTGGACCTCTCGAGTTTTCAAAGGATGAGAGGCCTCCGGTCGCGATGATGCGGAGATCTAGGTCTTTCTCTGTGGTCTCCACAGGGGATTCAGACATCCCTTCGTCTTGGGAGATGCAAAACGAGCCTGCATTCAATTCACTGCAGGGATATCGGGCCTTACTTCGAGTCAGAGCATTTCTGTGTCCATTCCACTTGAGGCCACAATCTCAGGGTCCCTCTCACATACCTGTAGCTGAGAGAAACCTCCTCTTGAGGGTCTTGTGGAAAGTTGGTATTCCTCTTGAGTCGAAGCCAGGGACTAAGCTCTCATCTCGAGTTGATTTGGGGTCCACGCAGCCCTTTCGTGTTGCTACAGTGACCTCAGGATCCCTCTAGACTTGAGACAGTGATCTTGGGTTTTCTCTGGAGTGCCATCAAGGAAATCAAGGCTCCTTTCACGTTTGATGTGTAACACGGAATTGCTCTGCACGCAGTGCAGGGGAATCGGTCCTCAACTCGTGGCGAGGGGGAAATCTCATGGTTTTTCTCGAGTTGCGGCCGGAACCAGGGGTATATTCTCGAGTTACGACGGGGAGGGCCCTTCCAGACACGTGTTTGTTCAGCGACGTTAGGACTCCTGCCGAGGTGCGAGGGACACCTCGGGATTGTCCTCGAGTCTTGTCATGGCAATTGGAACGCGTCTCCACGTGAGGCGGGAGACCCAGGATCCCTCTCCTCGTGCCACAGTGATCCTGGGACTCCTATTCATTTTCAGAAGGAGTCAGGCATCGTCTCCTTTGGAAGCATTGATCTCCGCACACCTCTCGAGTTTTCAAAGGATGTGAGGCCTCTGGTCGCGATGAGGCGGAGAACTCGGTCTTTCTCTGTGGTCTCCACAGGGGATTCAGACATCCCTTCGTCTTGGGAGATGCAAGACGAGCCTGCATTCAATTCACTGCAGGGATATCCGGCCTTACTTCGAGTCAGAGCATCTCGGTGTCCTTTCCACTTGAGGCCAAAAACTCGGGGTCCCTCAAATATACCAGTAGCTGAGAGAAGCCTCCTCTTGAGGTGCTTGTGGAAAGTTGGTATTCCTCTTGAGTCTAAGCCAGGGACTAAGCTCTCATCTCGAGTTGATTTGGGGTCCACGGAGCCATTACATGTTGCTCCAGTGACCTCAGGATCCCTCTAGACTTGAGACAGTGATCTTGGGGTTTCTCTGGAGCGCCATCAAGGAAATCAAGGCTCCTTTCAAGTTTGATGTGGAACACGGAATTGTTCTGCACGCAGTGTAGGGGAATCGGGCCTCATCTCGCGGCAAGGGGGATGTCTCATGATTTTTCTCAAGTTACGGCCGAAACCTGGGGTATATTCTCGAGTTCCGACGGGGAGGGCCCTTCCAGACACGTGTTTGTTCAGCGACGTCAGGACTCCTGCCTAGGTGCGAGGGACACCTCGGGATTCTCCTCGAGTCTTGGCATGGCCATTGGGACGCGTCTCCACGTGAGGCGGGAGAACCAGGGTTACTTTCCACGTGCCACAGTGAGCCTGGAACTCCTATCCATTTTCAAGAAGAGTCAGGCATCTTCTCCTTTGGAAGCATTGATCTCCGCACACCTCTCGAGTTTTCAAAGGATGTGAGGCCTCCGGTCACGATGAGGTGGAGAACTAGGTCTTTCTCTGTGGTCTCCACAGGGGATTCAGACATCCCTTCGTCTTGGGAGATGCAAGACGAGCCTGCATTCAATTCACTGCAGGGATATCCGGCCTTACTTCGAGTCAGAGCATCTCGGTGTCCATTCCACTTGAGGCCACAAACTCAGGGTCCCTCTCACATACCTGTACCTGAGAGAAGCCTCCTCTTGAGGTGCTTGTGGAAAGTTGGTATTCCTCTTGAGTCGAAGCCAGGGACTAAGCTCTCATCTCGAGTTGATTTGGGGTCCATGGAGAACTTTCTTGTTGCTCCAGTGACCTCAGGATCGCTCTAGACTTGAGACAGTGATCTTGGGTTTTCTCTGGAGTGCCATCAAGGAAATCAAGGCTCCTTTCACGTTTGATGTGGAACTCAGAATTGCTCTGCATGCAGTGCAGGGGATTCGGGCTTCATCTCGCGGCGAGGGGGAAGTCTCATGGTTTTTCTCGTGTTGCGGCCGGAACCTGGGGTATATTTTCGAGTTACGACGGGGAGGGCCCTTCCAGACACGTGTTTGTTCAGCGACGTCAGGACTCCTGCCTAGGTGCGAGGGACACCTCGGGATTCTCCTCGAGTCTTGGCATGGCAATTGGGACGCGTCTCCACGTGAGGCGGGAGACCCAGAGACCCTTTCCACGTGCCACAGGCATCCTGGGACTCCTATCCTTTTTCAAGAGGAGTCAGGCATCATCTCCTTTGGAAGCATTGATCTCCGCGGACCTCTCGAGTTTTCAAAGATGGGAGGCCTCCGGTCGCAATGAGGAGGAGAACTAGGTATTTTCTGTGGTCTCCACAGGGGATTCAGACATCCCTTCGTCTTGGGAGATGCAAGACGAGCCTGCACTCAATTCACTGCACGGATATCCGGCCTTACTTCGAGTCAGAGCATCTCGGTGTCCATTCCACCTGAGGCCACAAACTCAGGGTCCCTCTCACATACCTGTTGCTGAGAGAAGCCTCGTCTTGATGTGCTTGTGGAAACTTGGTATTCCTCTTGTCTCGAAGCCAGGGACTAAGCTCTCATCTCGAGTTGATTTGGGGTCCACGGAGCCCTTTCGTGGTGCTCCAGTGACCTCAGGATCCCTCTAGACTTGAGACAGTGATCTTGGGTTTTCTCTGGAGTGCCATCAAGGAAATCAAGGCTCCTTTCACGTTTGATGTGGAACACGGAACAGCTCTGCAAGCAGTGCAGGGAAATCGGCCCTCATCTCGCGGCGAGGGGGAAGTCTCATGGTTTTTCTCGAGTTGCAGCCAGGACCTGGGGTATATTCTCGAGTTACAACGGGGAGGGCCCTTCCAGACACGTGTTTGTTCAGCGACGTCAGGACTCCTGCCTTGGTGCGAGGGACTCCTCAGGATTCTCCTCGAGTCTTGGCATGGCAATTGGGACGCGTCTCCACGTGAGGCGGGAGACCCAGGGTCCCTTTCCAAGTGCCACAGGGATCCTGGGACTCCTATCCATTTTCAAGAGGAGTCAGGCATCGTCTCCTTTGGAAGCATTGATCTCCGCGGACCTCTTGAGTTTTCAAAGGATGTGAGGCCTCCGGTCGCGATGAGGCGGAGAACTAGGACTTTCTCTGTGGTCTCCACAGGGGATTCAGACATTCCTTCGTCTTGAGAGATGCAAGACGAGCCTGCATTCAATTCATTGCAGGGATATCTGGCCTTAGTTCGAGTCAGAGCATCTCGGTGTCCATTCCACTTGAGGCCACAAACTCAGGGTCCTTCTCACATACCTGTGGCTGAGAGAACCCTCCTCTTGGGGTGCTTGTGGAGAGTTGGTATTCCTCTTGCGTCGAAGCCAGGTACTAAGCTCTCATCTCGAGTTGATTTGGGGTCCACGGAGCCCTTTCGTGTTGCTCCAGTGACCTCAGGATCCCTCTAGACTTGAGACAGTGATCCTGGGTTTTCTCTGGAGTGCCATCAAGGAAATCAAGGCTCCTTTCAGGTTTGATGTGGAATACGGAATTGCTCTGCACGCAGTCCAGGGGAATCGGGCCTCATCTCGCGTCGAGGTTAAAGTCTCATGGTTTTTCTCGAGTTGCGGCCGGAACCTGGAGTATATTCGCGATTTACGACGGGGAGGACCCTTCCAGACACGTGATAGTTGCGAGGGATACCTCGGGATTCTCCTAAAGCCTTGGCATGGCAATTGGAACGCGTCTCCACATGAGGCGGGAGACCCAGGGTCCCTTTCCACGTGCCACAGGGATCCTGGTACTCCTATCCATTTTCAAGAGGAGTCAGGCATCGTCTCTTTGGAAGCATTGATCTCCGCGGACCTCTCGAGTTTTCAAAGGATGTGAGGCCTCCGGTCGCGATGAGGCGGAGGACTAGGTCTTTCTCTGCGGTCTCCGCAGGGGATTCAGACATCCCTTCGTCTTGGGAGATGCAAGACGAGCCTGCATTCAATTCACTGCAGGGATATCCGGACTTACTTCGAGTCAGAGCATCTCGGTGTCCATTCCACTTGAGGCACAAACACAGGGTCCCTCTCACATACCTGTAGCTGAGAGAAGCCTCCTCTTGAGGTACTTGTGTAAAGTTGGTATTCCTCTTGAGTCGAATTCAGGGACTAAGCTCTCATCTCAGGTTGATTTGTGGTCCACGGAGCCCTTTCTTTTTGCTCCACTGACCTCAGGATCCCTCTAGACTTGAGACAGTGATCTTGGGTTTTCTCTGGAGTGCCATCAAGGAAATCAAGGCTCCTTTCACGTTTGATGTGGAACACGGAATTGCTCGGCACGCAGTGCAGGGTAATCGGGCCTCATCTCGCGGCGAGGGGGAAGTCTCATGGTTTTTTTCGAGTTGCGGCCGGAACCTGGGTTATATTCCCGAGTTACGACGGGGAGGGCCCTTCCAGACACGTGTTTGTTCAGCGACGTCAGGACTCCTGCCTAGGTGCGAGGGACACCTCGGGATTCTCCTCGAGTCTTGGCATGGCAATTGGGACACGTCTCCACGTGAGGCGGGAGACCCAGGGTCCCTTTCCTCGTGCCACAGGGAACCTGGTACTCCTATCCATTTTCAAGAGGAGTCAGTCATCGTCTCCTTTGGAAGCATTGATCTCGGCGGACCTCTCGAGTTTTCAAAGGATGTGAGGCCTCCGGTCGAGATGAGGCGGAGAACTAGGTCTTTCTCTGTGGTCTCTGCAGGGGATTCAGACATCCCTTCGTCTTGGGAGATGCAAGACGAGCCTGCATTCAATTCACTGCAGGGATATCCGGCCTTACATCGAGTCAGAGCATCTGCGTGTCCATTCCACTTGAGGCCACAAACTCAGGGTCCCTCTCACATACCTGTAGCTGAGAGAAGCCTCCTCTTGAGGTGCTTGTGGAAAGTTGGTATTCCTCTTGAGTCGAAGCCAGGGACTAAGCTCTCATCTCGAGTTGATTTGGGGTCCACGGAGCCCTTTCTTGTTGCTCCAGTGACCTCAGGATCCCTCTAGACTTGAGACACTGATCTTGGGTTTTCTCTGGAGTGCCATCAAGGAAATCAAGGCTCCTTTCACGTTTGATGTGGAACGCGGAATTGCTCTGCACGCAGTGCAGGGGAATCGGGCCTCATCTCACGGTGAGGGGGAAGTCTCATGGTTTTTCTCGAGTTGCGGCCGGAACCTGGGGTATATTCTCGAGTTACGACGGGGAGGGCCCTTCCAGAAACGTGTTTGTTCAGCGACGTCAGGACTCCTGCCTAGGTGCGAGGGACACCTCGGGATTCTCCTCGAGTCTTGGCATGGCAATTGGGACCCGTCTCCACGTGAGGCGGGAGACCCAGTGTCCCTTTCCACGTGCCACAGTGATCCCGGGACTCCTATCCATTTTCAAGAGGTGTCAGGCATCGTCTCCTTTGGAAGCATTGATCTCCGCATACCTCTCGAGTTGTCAAAGGATGTGAGGCCTCCGGTTGCGTTGAGGCAGAGGACTAGGTCTTTCTCTGTGGTCTCCACAGGGGATTCAGACAACCCTTCGTCTTGGGAGATGCAAGACGAGCCTGCATTCAATTCACTGCAGGGATATCCAGCCTTACTTCGAGTCAGAGCATCTCGGTGTCCATTCCACGTGAGGCCACAAACTCAGGGTCCCTCTCACATACCTGTAGCTGAGAGAAGCCTCCTCTTGAGGTGCTTGTGGAAAGTTGGTATTCCTCTTGAGTCGAAGCCAGGGACTAAGCTCTCATCTCGAGTTATTTGGGGTCCACGGAGCCCTTTCTTGTTGCTACAGTGACCTCCGGATCCCTCTAGACTTGAGACAGTGATCTTGGGTTTTCTCTGGAGTGCCATCAAGGAAATCAAGGCTCCTTTCCCGTTTGATGTGGAACACGGAATTGCTCTGCACGCAGTGCAGGGGAATCGGGCCTCATCTCGCGGCGAGGGGGAAGTCTCATGGTTTTTCGCGATTTGCGGCCGGAACCTGGGGTATATTCTCGAGTTACGACCTGGAGGGCCCTTCCAGACACGTGTTTGTTCAGCGACGTCAGCACTCCTGCCTAGGTGCGAGGGACACCTCGGGATTCTCCTCGAGTCTTGGCATGGCAATTGGGACGCGTCTCCACGTGAGGCGGGAGAACCAGGGTCCCTTTCCACGTGCCACAGGGATCCTGGGACTGCTATCCATTTTCAAGAGGAGTCAGGCATCGTCTCCTTTGGAAGCATTGATCTCCGCTGACCTCTCGAGTTTTCAAAGGATGTGAGGCCACAGGTCGCGATGAGGCGGAGAACTAGGTCTTTCTCTGTGTTCTCCACAGGGGATTCATACAACCCTTCGTCTTGGGAGATGCAAGACGAGCCTGCATTCCATTCACTGCAGGGATATCCGGCCTTACTTCGAGTCAGAGCATCTCGGTGTCCATTCCACTTGAGGCCACAAACTCAGGGTCCCTCTCACATACCTGTAGCTGAGAGAAGCCTCCTCTTGAGGTGCTTGTGGAAAGTTGGTATTCCTCTTGAGTCGAAGCCAGGGACTAAGCTCTCATCTCGTGTTGATTTGGGGTCCAGGGAGCCCTTTCATGTTGCTACAGTGACCTCAGGATCCCTCTAGACTTGAGACAGTGATCTTGGGTTTTCTCTGGAGTGCCATCAAGGATATCAAGGCTCCTTTCACGTTTGATGTGGAACACGGAATTGCTCTGCACACAGTGCAGGGGAATCGGGCCTCATCTCGCGGCGAGGGGGAAGTCTCATGATTTTTCTAGAGTTGCGGCCAGAACCTAGGGTATATTCTCGAGTTACGATGGGGAGGGCCTTTCCAGACACGTGTTTGTTCAGCAACGTCAGGACTCCTGCCTAGGTGCGAGGGACACCTCGGGATTCTCCTCGAGTCTTTTCATGGCAATTGGGACTCGTCTCCACGTGAGGCAGGAGACCCAGGGTCCCTTTCCACGTGCCACAGGGATCCTGGGACTCCTATCCATTTTCAAGAGGAGTCAGGCATCGTCTCCTTTGGAAGCATTGATCTCCGTGGTCCTCTCGAGTTTTCAAAGGATGCGAGGCCTCCGGTCGCGATGAGGCGGAGATCTAGGTCTTTCTTTGTGGTCTCCACAGGGGATTCAGACATCCCTTCGTCTTGGGAGATGCAAGAAGAGCCTGCATTCAATTCACTGCATTGATATCGGGCCTTATTTCCAGTCAGAGCACCTCGGTGTCCATTCCACTTGAGGCCACAATCTGAGGGTCCCTCTCACTTACCTGTAGCTGAGAGAAGCCTCCTCTTGAGGTGGTTGTGGTAAGTTGGTATTCCTCTTGAGTTGAAGCCAGGGACTAAGCTCTCATCTCGAGTTGATTTGGGGTCCACGGAGCCATTTCGTGTTGCTCCAGTGACCTCAGGATCCCTCTAGACTTGAGACAGTGATCTTGGGTTTTCTCCGGAGTGCCATCAAGGAAATCAAAGCTCCTTTCCCGTTCGATGTGGAACACGGAATTCCTCTGCACGCAGTGCAGGGGAATCGGGCCTCATCTCGCAGCGAGGGGGAAGTCTCATGGTTTTTCTCGATTTGCGGCCAGAACCTGGGGTATATTCTCGAGTTACTATGGGGAGGGCCCTTCCAGACACGTGTTTGTTCAGCGACTTCAGGACTCCTGCCTAGGTGCGAGGACACCTCGGGATTCTCGTAGAGTCTTGGCATGGCAATTCGGACGCGTCTCCACATGAGGCAGTAGACCCAGGGTCCCTTTCCACGTGCCACAGGGATCCTGGGACTCCTATCCATTTTCAAGAGGAGTCAGGCATCTTCTCCTTTGGAAGCATTGACTCCGTGGACCTCTCGAGTTTTCAAAGGATGAGAGGCCTCCGGTCGCGATGATGCGGAGATCTAGGTCTTTCTCTGTGGTCTCCACAGGGGATTCAGACATCCCTTCGTCTTGGGAGATGCAAAACGAGCCTGCATTCAATTCACTGCAGGGATATCGGGCCTTACTTCGAGTCAGAGCATCTCTGTGTCCATTCCACTTGAGGCCACAATCTCAGGGTCCCTCTCACATACCTGTAGCTGAGAGAAACCTCCTCTTGAGGGTCTT
The DNA here is from genome assembly GCF_033118175.1 of Dama dama. Taxonomy (NCBI): domain Eukaryota; kingdom Metazoa; phylum Chordata; class Mammalia; order Artiodactyla; family Cervidae; genus Dama; species Dama dama. The sequence continues at coordinate 1,480,922 of NW_026870940.1, forward strand.
GTGGAAAGTTGGTATTCCTCTTGAGTCGAAGCCAGGGACTAAGCTCTCATCTCGAGTTGATTTGGGGTCCACGGAGCCCTTTCGTGTTGCTACAGTGACCTCAGGATCCCTCTAGACTTGAGACAGTGATCTTGGGTTTTCTCTGGAGTGCCATCAAGGAAATCAAGGCTCCTTTCACGTTTGATGTGTAACACGGAATTGCTCTGCACGCAGTGCAGGGGAATCGGTCCTCAACTCGTGGCGAGGGGGAAATCTCATGGTTTTTCTCGAGTTGCGGCCGGAACCAGGGGTATATTCTCGAGTTACGACGGGGAGGGCCCTTCCAGACACGTGTTTGTTCAGCGACGTTAGGACTCCTGCCGAGGTGCGAGGGACACCTCGGGATTGTCCTCGAGTCTTGTCATGGCAATTGGAACGCGTCTCCACGTGAGGCGGGAGACCCAGGATCCCTCTCCACGTGCCACAGTGATCCTGGGACTCCTATTCATTTTCAGAAGGAGTCAGGCATCGTCTCCTTTGGAAGCATTGATCTCCGCACACCTCTCGAGTTTTCAAAGGATGTGAGGCCTCTGGTCGCGATGAGGCGGAGAACTCGGTCTTTCTCTGTGGTCTCCACAGGGGATTCAGACATCCCTTCGTCTTGGGAGATGCAAGACGAGCCTGCATTCAATTCACTGCAGGGATATCCGGCCTTACTTCGAGTCAGAGCATCTCGGTGTCCTTTCCACTTGAGGCCAAAAACTCGGGGTCCCTCAAATATACCAGTAGCTGAGAGAAGCCTCCTCTTGAGGTGCTTGTGGAAAGTTGGTATTCCTCTTGAGTCTAAGCCAGGGACTAAGCTCTCATCTCGAGTTGATTTGGGGTCCACGGAGCCATTACATGTTGCTCCAGTGACCTCAGGATCCCTCTAGACTTGAGACACTGATCTTGGGGTTTCCCTGGAGCGCCATCAAGGAAATCAAGGCTCCTTTCAAGTTTGATGTGGAACACGGAATTGTTCTGCACGCAGTGTAGGGGAATCGGGCCTCATCTCGCGGCAAGGGGGATGTCTCATGATTTTTCTCAAGTTGCGGCCGAAACCTGGGGTATATTCTCGAGTTACGACGGGGAGGGCCCTTCCAGACACGTGTTTGTTCAGCGACGTCAGGACTCCTGCCTAGGTGCGAGGGACACCTCGGGATTCTCCTCGAGTCTTGGCATGGCCATTGGGACGCGTCTCCACGTGAGGCGGGAGACCCAGGGTTACTTTCCACGTGCCACAGTGAGCCTGGAACTCCTATCCATTTTCAAGAAGAGTCAGGCATCTTCTCCTTTGGAAGCATTGATCTCCGCAGACCTCTCGAATTTTCAAAGGATGTGAGGCCTCCGGTCGCGATGAGGCGGGGGACTAGGTCTTTCTCTGTGGTCTCCACAGCGGATTCAGACATCTCTTCGTCCTGGGAGATGCAAGACGAGCCTGCATTCACTTCACTGCAGGGATATCCGGCCTTACTTCGAGTCAGAGCATCTCGGTGTCCATTCCACTTGAGGCCACAAACTCAGGGTCCCTCTCACATAACTGTAGCTGAGAGAAGCCTCCTCTTGAGGTGCTTGTGGAAAGTGGGTATTCCTCTTGAGTCGAAGCCAGGGACTAAGCTCTCATCTCGAGTTGATTTGGGGTCCACAGAGCACTTTCGTGTTGCTCCAGTGCCCTCAGGATCCCTCTAGACTTGAGACAGTGATCTTGCGTTTTCTCTGCAGTGCCATCAAGGAATTCAAGGCTCCTTTCACGTTTGATGTGGAACACGGAATTGTTCTGCACGCAGTGCAGGGGAATCTTGCTTCATCCAGCGGTGAGGGGGAAGTCTCATGGTTTTTCTCGAGTTGCGGCCGGAACCTGGGTTATATTCTCGAGTTACGACGGGGAGGGCCCTTCCAGACACGTGTTTGTTCAGCGACGTTAGGACTCCTGCCTAGGTGCGAGGGACACCTCGGGATTCTCCTCGAGTCTTGGCATGGCAATGGGGACGCGTCTCCACGTGAGGCGGGAAACCCAGTGTTCCTTTCCACGTGCCACAGGGATCCTGGGACGCCTATCCATTTTCAAGAGGAGTCAGGCATCGTCTCCTTTGGAAGCATTGATCTCCGCGGACCTCTCAGATTTTCAAAGGATGTGAGGTCTCTGGTCGCGATGAGGCAGAAAGTTAGGTCTTTCTCTGTGGTCTCCACAGGGGATTCAGACATCCCTTCGTCTTGGGAGATGCAAGACGAGCCTGCATTCAATTCACTGCAGGGATATCCGGCCTTACTTCGAGTCAGAGCATCTCGGTGTCCATTCCATTTGAGGCCACAAACTCAGGGTCCCTCTCACATACCTGTAGCTCAGAGAAGCCTCCTCTTGAGGTGCTTGTGGAAAGTTGGTATTCCTCTTGAGTCGAAACCAGGGACTAAGCTCTCATCTCGAGTTGATTTGGGGTCCCGGAGCCCTTTCCTGTTGCTACAGTGACCTCAGGATCCCTCTAGACTTGAGACAGTGATCTTGGGTTTTCTCTGGAGTGCCATCAAGGAAATCAAGGCTCCTTTCACGTTTGATGTGGAACACGGAATTGCTCTGCACGCAGTGCAGGGGAATCGGGCCTCATCTCGCGGCGAGGGGGAAGTCTCATGGTTTTTCTCGAGTTGCGGCCGGAACCTTGGGTATATTCTCGAGTTACGACGGGGAGGGCCCTTCCAGACACGTGTTTGTACAGCGACGTCAGGACTCCTGCCTACGTGCGAGGGACACCTCGGGATTCCCCTCGAGTCTTGGCATGGCAATTGGGACGCGTCTCCACGTGAGGCGGGAGACCCAGGGTCCCTTTCCACGTGCCACAGGGATCCTGGGACTCCTATCCATTTTCAAGAGGAGTCAGGCATCGTCTCCTTTGGAAGCATTGATCCCCGCGGACCTCTCGAGTTTTCAAAGGATATGAGGCCTCCGGTTGCGTTGAGGTGGAGGACTAGGTCTTTCTCTGTGGTCTCCACAGGGGATTCAGACAACCCTTCGTCTTGGGAGATGCAAAACGAGCCTGCATTCAATTCACTGCAGGGATATCCGGCCTTACTTCGAGTCAGAGGATCTCGGTGTCCATTCCACTTGAGGCCACAAACTCAGGGTCCCTCTCACATACTTGTAGCTGAGAGAAGCCTCCTCTTGAGGTGCTTGTGGAAACGTGGTATTCCTCTTGAGTCGAAGCCAGGGACTAAGCTCTCATCTCGAGTTGATTTGGGGTCCACGGAGCTCTTTTGTGTTGCTACAGTGACCTCAGGATCCCTCTAGACTTGAGACAGTGATCTTGGATTTTCTCTGGAGTGCCATCAAGGAAATCAAGGCTCCTTTCACGTTTGATGTGGAACACGGAATTGCTCTGCACGCAGTGCAGGGGAATCGGGCCTCATCTCGCGGCGAGGGGGAAGTCTCATGCTTCTTCTCGAGTTGCGGCCGGAACCTGGGGTATATTCTCTAGTTACGACGGGGAGGGCCCTTCCAGACACGTGTTTGTTCAGCGACGTCAGGACTCCTGCCTACGTGCGAGGGACACCTCGGGATTCTCCTCGAGTCTTGGCATGGCAATTGGGACGCGTCTCCACGTGAGGCGGGAGACCCAGGGTCCCTTTCCACGTGCCACAGGGATCCTGGGACTCCTATCCATTTTCAAGAGGAGTCAGGCATCGTCTCCTTTGGAAGCATTGATCTCCGCGGACCTCTCGAGTTTTCAAAGGATGTGAGGCCTCCGGTGTCGATGAGGCGGAGGACTAGGTCTTTCTCTATCGTCTCCACAGCGGATTCAGACATCCCTTCGTCTTGGGAGATGCAAGACGAGCCTGCATTCAATTCACTGCAGGGATATCCGGCATTACTTCGAGTCAGAGAATCTCGGTGTCCATTCCACTTGAGGCCACAAACTCAGGGTCCCTCTCACATACCTGTAGCTAAGAGAAGCCTCCTCTTGAGGTGCTTGTGGAAAGTTGGTATTCCTCTTGAGTCGAAGCCAGGGACTAAGCTCTCATCTCGAGTTGATTTGGGGTCCACGGAGCCCTTTCGTGTTGCTCCAGTGACTTCAGGATCCCTCTAGACTTGAGACAGTGATCTTGGGTTTTCTCTGGAGTGCCATCAAGGAAATCAAGTCTCCTTTCACGTTTGATGTGGAACATGGAATTGCTCTGCACGCAATCTAGGGGAATCGGGCCTCATGTCGCGGCGAGGGGGAAGTCTCATGGTTTTTCTCGAGTTGCGGCCGGAACCTGGGGTATATTCTCGAGTTACGACGGGGAGGGCCCTTCCAGACACGTGTTTGTTCAGCGACGTCAGGACTCCTGCATAGGTGCAAGGGACACCTCGGGATTCTCCTCGAGTCTTGGAATGGCAATTGGGACGTGTCTCCACGTGAGGCGGGAGACCCAGGGTCCCTTTCCACGTGCCACATGGATCCTGGGACTCCTATCCATTTTCAAGAGGAGTCAGGCATCGTCTCCTTTGGAAGCATTGATCTCCGCGGACCTCTCGAGTTTTCAAAGGATGTGAGGCCTCCGGTCGCGATGAGGCGGAGGACTAGGTCTTTCTCTGTGGACTCCACAGGGGATTCAGACATCCCTTCGTCTTGGGAGAATCAAGATGAGCCTGCATTCAATTCACTGCAGGGATATCCGGCCTTACTTAGAGTCAGAGCATCTCGGTGTCCATTCCACTTGAGGCCACAACCTCAGGGTCCCTCTCACATACCTGTAGCTGAGAGAAGCCTCCTGTTGAGGTGCTTGTGGAAAGTTGGTATTCCTCTTGAGTCGAAGCCAGGGACTAAGCTCTCATCTCGAGTTGATTTGTGGTCCACGGAGCCCTTTCGTGTTGCTCCAGTGACCTCAGGATCCCTCTAGACTTGAGACAGTGATCTTGGGTTTTCTCTGGAGTGCCATCAAGGAAATCAAGACTCCTTTCAAGTTTGATGTGGAACACGGAATTGCTCTGCACGCAGTGCAGGGGAATCGGGCCTCATCTCGCGGCGAGGGGGAAGTCTCATGGTTTTTCTCGAGTTGCGGCCGGAACCTGGGGTATATTCTCGAGTTACGACGAGGAGGGCCCTTCCAGACTCGTGTTTGTTCAGCGACGTCAGGACTCCTGCCTAGGTGCGAGGGACACCTCGGGATTCTCTTCGATTCTTGGCATGGCAATTGAGACGCGTCTCCACGTGAGGCGGGAGACCCAGGGTCCCTTTCCACGAGCCACAGGGATCCTGGGACTCCTATCCATTTTCAAGAGGAGTCAGGCATCGTCTCCTTTGGAAGCATTGATCTCCGCGGACGTCTCGATTTTTCATAGGATGTGAGGCCTCCAGTCGTGAAGAGGTGGAGAACTAGGTCTTCTCTGTGGTCTCCACAGGGGATTCAGACAACCCTTCGTCTTGGGAGATGGAAGACGAGCCTGCATTCAATTCACTTCAGGGATATCCGGCCTTACTTCGAGTCAGAGCATCTCGGTGTCCATTCCACTTGAGGCCACAAACTCAGGGTCCCTCTCACATACCTGTAGCTGAGAGAAGCCTCCTCTTGAGGTGCTTGTGGAAAGTTGGTATTCCTCTTGAGTCGAAGCCAGGGACTAAGCTCTCATCTCGAGTTGATTTGGGGTCCACGGAGCCCTTTCGTGTTGCTCCAGTGACCTCAGGATCCCTCTAGACTTGAGACAGTGATCTTGGGTTTTCTCTGGAGTGCCGTCAAGGAAATCAAGACTCCTTTCAAGTTTGATGTGGAACACGGAATTGCTCTGCACGCAGTGCAGGGGAATCGGGCCTCATCTCGCGGCGAGGGGGAAGTCTCATGGTTTTTCTCGAGTTGCGGCCGGAACCTGGGGTATATTCTCGAGTTACGACGGGGAGGGCCCTTCCAGACTCGTGTTTGTTCAGCGACGTCAGGACTCCTGCCTAGGTGCGAGGGACACCTCGGGATTCTCTTCGATTCTTGGCATTGCAATTGAGACGCGTCTCCACGTGAGGCGGGAGACCCAGTGTCCCTTTCCACGTGCCACAGGGATCCTGGGACTCCTATCCATTTTCAAGAGGAGTCAGGCATCGTCTCCTTTGGAAGCATTGATCTCCGCGTACCCCTCGAGGTTTCAAAGGATGTGAGGCCTCTGTTCGCGTTGAGGCGTAGAACTAGGTCTTTCTCTGTTGTCTCCACAGGGGATTCAGACAACCCTTCGTCTTGGGAGATGCAAGACGAGCCTGCATTCAATTCACTGCAGGGATATCCGGCCTTACTTCGAGTCAGAACATCTCGGTGTCCATTCCATTTGAGGCCACAAACTCAGGGTCCCTCTCACATACATGTAGTTGATAGAAGCCTCCTCTTGAGGTGCTTGTGGAAAGTTGGTATTCCTCTTGAGTCGAAGCCAGGGACTAAGCTCTCATCTCGAGTTGATTTGGGGTCCACGGAGCCCTTTCTTGTTGCTCCAGTGACCTCAGGATCCCTCTAAACTTGAGACAGTGACCTTGGGTTTTCTCTGGAGTGCCATCAAGGAAATCAAGGTGCCTTTCACGTTTGATGTGGAACACGGAATTGCTCTGCACGCAGTGCAGGGGAATCGGACTCATCTCGCGGCGAGGGGGAAGTCTCATGGTTTATCTCGAGTTGCGGCCGGAACCTGGGGTATATTCTCGAGTTACGACGGGGAGGGCCCTTCCTTACACGTGTTTGTTCAGCGACGTCAGGACTCCTCCATAGGTGCGAAGGACACCTCGGGATTCTCCTCGAGTCTTGGCATGGCAATTGGGACGTGTCTCCACGTGAAGCGGAAGACCCAGGGTCCCTTTCCACGTGCCACAGGGATCCTGGGACTCCTATCCATTTTCAAGAGGAGTCAGGCATCGTCTCCTTTGGAAGCATTGATCTCCGCGGACCTCTCGAGTTTTCAAAGGATGTGGGGCCGTCGGGCTCGATGAGGCGGAGAACGATGTCTTTCTCTGTGGTCTCCACAGGGGATTCAGACAACCCTTCTTCTTGGGAGATGCAAGACGATCCTGCATTCAATTCACTGCAGGGATATCCGGCCTTACTTCGAGTCAGAGCATCTCGGTGTCCATTCCACTTGAGGCCACAAACTCAGTGTCCCTCTCACATACCTGTAGCTGAGAGAAGCCTCCTCTTGAGGTGCTTGTGGAAAGTTGGTATTCCTCTTGAGTCGAAGCCAGGGACTAAGCTCTCATCTCGAGTTGATTTGGGGTCCACGGAGCCCTTTCTTGTTGCTCCAGTGACCACAGGATCCCTCTAGACTTGAGACAGTGATCTTGGGTTTTCTCTGGAGTGCCATTAGGAAATCAAGGCTCCTTTCTTTTTTGATGTGGAATACGGAATTCCACTGCACGCAGGGCAGGGGAATCGGGCCTCATCTCGCGGCGAGGGCGAAGTTTCATGGTTTTTCTCGAGTTGCGGCCGGAACTTGGGGTATATTCTCGAGTTACGACGGGGAGGGCCCTTCCAGACACGTGTTTGTTCAGCGACGTCAGGACTCCTGCCTAGGTGCGAGGGACACCTCGGGATTCTTCTCGAGTCTTGGCATGGCAATTGCGACGCCTCTCCATGTGAGGCGGGAGACCCAGGGTCCCTTTCCACGTGCCACAGGGATCCTGGGACTCCTATCCATTTTCAAGAGGAGTCAGGCATCGTCTCCTTTGGAAGCATTGATCTCCTCGGACCTCTCGAGTTTTCAAACGATGTGGGGCCTTCGGGCTCGATGAGGCGGAGAACGATGTCTTTCTCTGTGGTCTCCACAGGGGATTCAGACAACCCTTCGTCTTGGGAGATGCAAGACGATCCTGCATTCAATTCACTGCAGGGATATCCGGCCTTACTTCGAGTCAGAGCATCTCGGTGTCCAATGCACTTGAGGCCACAAACTCAGGGTCCCTCTCACATACCTGTAGCTGAGAGAAGCCTCCTCTTGAGGTGCTTGTGGAAAGTTGGTATTCCTCTTGAGTCGAAGCCAGGGACTAAGCTCTCATCTCGAGTTGATTTGGGGTCCACGGAGCCCTTTCTTGTTGCTCCAGTGACCACAGGATCCCTCTAGACTTGAGACAGTGATCTTGGGTTTTCTCTGGAGTGCCATTAGGAAATCAAGGCTCCTTTCTTTTTTGATGTGGAATACGGAATTCCACTGCACGCAGGGCAGGGGAATTGGGCCTCATCTCGCGGCGAGGGCGAAGTTTCATGGTTTTTCTCAAGTTGCGGCCGGAATATGGGGTATATTCTCGAGTTACGACGGGGAGGGCCCTTCCAGACACGTGTTTGTTCAGCGAAGTCAGGATTCCTGCCTAGGTGCGAGGGACACCTCGGGATTCTCCTCGAGTCTGGCATGGCAATTGGGACGCATCTCCACGTGAGGCGGGAGACCCAGTGTCCCTTTCCACGTGCCACAGTAATCCTGGGACTCCTATCCATTTTCTAGAGGAGTCAGCCATCGCCTCCTTTGGAAGCATTGATCTCCGCGGACCTCTCGAGTTTTCAAAGGATGTGAGGCCTCCGGTCGCGATGAGGCGGAGAACTCGGTCTTTCTCTGTGGTCTCCACAGGGGATTCACACATCCCTTCGTCTTGGGAGATGCAAGACGAGCCTGCATTCAATTCACTGCAGGGATATCCGGCCTTACTTCGAGTCAGAGCATCTCGGTGTCCATTCCACTTGAGGCCACAAACTCAGGGTCCCTCAAATATACCTGTAGCTGAGAGAAGCCTCCTGTTGAGGTGCTTGTGGAAAGTTGGTATTCCTCTTGAGTCAAAGCCAGGGACTAAGCTCTCATCTCGAGTTGATTTGGGGTCCACGGAGCCCTTTCTTGTTGCTCCAGTGACCTCAGGATCCCTCTAGACTTGAGACAGTGATCTTGGGTTTTCTCTGGAGTGCCATCAAGGAAATCAAGGCTCCTTTCTTTTTTGATGTGGAATACGGAATTGCTCTGCACGCAGGGCAGGGGAATCGGGCCTCATCTCGCGGCGAGGGGGAAGTCTCATGGTTTTTCTCGAGTTGCGGCCGGAACCTGGGGTATATTCTCGAGTTACAATGGGGAGGGGCCTTCCAGACACGTGTTTGTTCAGTGACGTCAGGACTCCTGCCTAGGTGCGAGGGACACCTCGGGATTCTCCTCGAGTCTTGGCATGGCAATTGGGACGCCTCTCCACGTGAGGCGGGAGACCCAGTGTCCCTTTCCCCGTGCCACAGGGATCCTGGGACTCCTATCCATTTTCAAGAGGAGTCAGGTATCGTCTCCTATGGAAGCATTGATCTCCTCGGACCTCTCGAGTTTTCAAAGGATGTGAGGACTCCGTTCGCGATGAGGCGGAGAACTCGGTCTTTCTCTGTGGTCTCCCCAGCGGATTCAGACATCCCTTCGTCTTGGGAGATGCAAGATGAGCCTGCATTCAATTCACTGCAGGGATATCCGGCCTTACTTCGAGTCAGAGCATCTCGGTGTCCATTCCATTTGAGGCAACAAACTCAGGGTCCCTCTCACATACCTTTAGCTGAGAGAAGCCTCCTCTTGAGGTGCTTGTGGAAAGTTGGTATTCCTCCTGAGTCGAAGCCAGGGACTAAGCTCTCATCTCGAGTTGATTTGGGGTCCATGGAGCCCTTTGGTGTTGCTCCAGTGACCTCAGGATCCCTCTAGACTTGAGACAGTGATCTTGGGTTTTCTCTGGAGTGAGATCAAGGAAATCAAGGCTCCTTTCACGTTTGATGTGGAACACGGAATTGCTCTGCACGCAGGGCAGGGGAAATGGGCCTCATCCCGCGGCGAGGGGGAAGTCTCATGGTTTTTCTCGAGTTGCGGCCGGAACCTGGGGTATATTCTCGAGTTACGACGGGGAGGGCCCTTCCAGACACGTGTTTGTTCAGCGACGTCAGGACTCCTGCCTAGGTGCGAGGGACAACTCGGGATTCTCCTCGAGTTTTGGCATGGCAATTGAGACGCGTCTCCACGTGAGGCGGGAGACCCAGTGTCCCTTTCCACGTGCCACTCGGATCCTGGGACTCCTATCCATTTTCAAGAGGAGTCAGGCATCGTCTCCTTTGGAAGCATTGATCTCCGAGGACCTCTTGAGTTTTCAAAGGATCCGAGGCCTCCGTTCGCGATGAGGCGGAGAACTAGGTCTTTCTCTGCGGTCTCCACAGGGGATTCAGACATCCCTTCGTCTTGGGAGATTCAAGACGGGCCGGCATTCAATTCACTGAAGGGATATCCGGCCTTACTTCGAGTCAGAGCATCTCGGTGTCCATTCCACATGAGGCCACAAATTCAGGGTCCCTCTCACATACCTGTAGCTGAGAGAAGCCTCCTCTTGAGGTGCTTGTGGAAACTTGGTATTCCTCTTGAGTCGAAGCCAGGGACTAAGCTCTCATCTCGAGTTGATTTGGGGTCCACGGAGCCCTTTCGTGTTGCTCCAGTGACCTCAGGATCCCTCTAGACTTGAGACAGTGACCTTGGGTTTTCTCTGGAGTGCCATCAAGGATATCAAGGCTCCTTTCACGTTTGATGTGGAACACGGAATTGCTCTGCACGCAGTGCAGGGGAATCGGGCCTCATCTCGCGGCGAGGGGGAAGTCTCATGGTTTTTCTCGAGTTGCGGCCGGAACCTGGGGTATATTCTCGAGTTACGACGGGGAGGGCCCTCCCAGACACGTGTTTGTTCAGCGACGTCAGGACTCCTGCCTAGGTGCGAGGGACACCTCGGGATTCTTCTCGAGTCTTGGCATGGCAATTGCGACGCCTCTCCATGTGAGGCGGGAGACCCAGGGTCCCTTTCCACGTGCCACAGGGATCCTGGGACTCCTATCCATTTTCAAGAGGAGTCAGGCATCGTCTCCTTTGGAAGCATTGATCTCCTCGGACCTCTCGAGTTTTCAAAGGATGTGGGGCCTTCGGGCTCGATGAGGGGGAGAACGATGTCTTTCTCTGTGGTCTCCACAGGGGATTCAGACAACCCTTCGTCTTGGGAGATGTAAGACGATCCTGCATTCAATTCACTGCAGGGATATCCGGCCTTACTTCGAGTCAGAGCATCTCGGTGTCCATTCCACTTGAGGCCACAAATTCAGGGTTCCTCTCACATACCTGTAGCAGAGCGAAGCTTCCTCTTGAGGTGCTTGTGGAAAGTTGGTATTCCCCTTGAGTCTAAGCCAGGGACTAAGCTCTCATCTCGAGTTGATTTGGGGTCCTTGGAGCCCTTTCGTGTTGCTCCAGTGACCTCAGGATCCCTCTAGACTTGAGACACTGATCTTGGGTTTTCTCTGGAGTGCCATCAAGGAAATCAAGGCTCCTTTCATTTTTGATGTGGAATACGGAATTGCTCTGCACGCAGGGCAGGGGAATCGGGCCTCATCTCGCGGTGAGGGGGAAGTCTCATGGTTTTTCTCGAGTTGCGGCCGGAACCTGGGGTATATTCTCGAGTTACGACGGGGAGGTCCCTTCCAGACATGTGTTTGTTCAGCGACGTCAGGACTCCTGCCTAGGTGCGAGGGACACCTCGGGATTCTCCTCGAGTCTGGCATGGCAATTGGGACGTGTGTCCATGTGAGGCGGGAGACCCAGGTTCCCTTTCCAAGGGCCACAGAGATCCTGGGACTCCTATCCATTTTCAAGAAGAGTCAGGCATCGTCTCCTTTAGAAGCATTGATCTCTTCAGACCTCTCCATTTTTCAAAGAATGTGAGGCCTCCAGTCGCGATGAGGCGGAGGAGTAGGTCTTTCTCTGTGGTCTCCACAGGGGATTCAGACAACCCTTCGTCTTGGGAGATGCAAGACGAGCCTGCATTCAATTCACTGCAGGGATATCCGGTCTTACTTCGAGTCAGAGCATCTCGGTGTCCTTTCCACTTGAGGCCACAAACTCGGGGTCCCTCAAATATACCTGTAGCTGAGAGAAGCCTCCTCTTGAGGTGCTTGTGGAAAGTTGGTATTCCTCTTGAGTCTAAGCCAGGGACTAAGCTCTCATCTCGAGTTGATTTGGGGTCCACGGAGCCATTTCATGTTGCTCCAGTGACCTCAGGATCCCTCTAGACTTGAGACAGTGATCTTGGGTTTTCTCTGGAGTGCCATCAAGGAAATCAAGGCTCCTTTCACGTTTGATGTGGAACACGGAATTGCTCTGCACGCAGGGCAGGGGAAATGGGCCTCATCCCGCGGCGAGGGGGAAGTCTCATGGTTTTTCTCGAGTTGCGGCCGGAACCTGGGGTATATTCTCGAGTTACGATGGGGAGGGCCCTTCCAGACACGTGTTTGTTCAGCGACGTCTGGACTCCTGCCTAGGTGCGAGGGACAACTCGGGATTCTCCTCGAGTTTTGGCATGGCAATTGAGACGCGTCTCCACGTGAGGCGGGAGACCCAGTGTCCCTTTCCACGTGCCACTCGGATCCTGGGACTCCTATCCATTTTCAAGAGGAGTCAGGCATCGTCTCCTTTGGAAGCATTGATCTCCGAGGACCTCTTGAGTTTTCAAAGGATCCGAGGGTCCGTTCGCGATGAGGCGGAGAACTAGGTCTTTCTCTGCGGTCTCCACAGGGGATTCAGACATCCCTTCGTCTTGGGAGATTCAAGACGGGCCGGCATTCAATTAACTGAAGGGATATCCGGCCTTACTTCGAGTCAGAGCATCTCGGTGTCCATTCCACATGAGGCCACAAATTCAGGGTCCCTCTCACATACCTGTAGCTGAGAGAAGCCTCCTCTTGAGGTGCTTGTGGAAACTTGGTATTCCTCTTGAGTCGAAGCCAGGGACTAAGCTCTCATCTCGAGTTGATTTGGGTTCCACGGAGCCCTTTGGTGTTGCAACAGTGACGTCAGGATCCCTCTAGACTTGAGACAGTGATCTTGGGTTTTCTCTGGAGTGCCACCAAGGAAATCAAGTCTCCTTTCACGTTTGATGTGGAACACGGAATTGCTCTGCACGCAGTGCAGGGGCATCGGGCCTCATCTCGCGCCGAGGGGGAACTCTCATGGTTTTTCTCTAGTTGCGGCCGGAACCTGGGGTATATACTCGAGTTACGACGGGGAGGGCCCTTCCAGACAAGTGTTTGTTCAGCGATGTCAGGACTCCTGCCTAGGTGCCAGGGACACCTCTGGATTCTCCTCGAGTCTTGACGTGGCAATTGGGATGCGTCTTCACGTGAGGCGGAAGACCCAGGGTCCCTTTCCACGTGTCACAGGGATCCTGGGACTCCTATCCATTTTCAAGAGGAGTCAGGCATCGTCTCCTTTGGAAGCATTGATCTCCGCGGACCTCTCGAGTTTTCAAAGGATGTGAGGCTTCCCGTCGCGATGAGGCGGAGAACTGGGTCTTTCTCTGTGGTCTCCACAGGGGATTCAGACATCCCTTCATCTTGGGAGATGCAAGACGACCCTGCATTCAATTCACTGCAGGGATATCCAGCCTAACTTCGAGTCAGAGCTTCTCGGTGTCCATTCCACTTGAGGTCACAAACTCAGGGTCCCTCTCACATACCTGTAGCTGAGAGAAGCCTCCTCTTGAGGTGCTTGGGGAAAATTGGTATTCCTCTTGAGTCGAAGCCAGGGACTAAGCTCTCATCTCGGGTTGATTTGGGGTCCACGGAGCCATTTCGTGTTGCTACAGTGACCTCAGGATCCCTCTAGACTTGAGACACTGATCTTGGGTTTTCTCTGGAGTGCCATCAAGGAAATCAAGGCTCCTTTCATTTTTGATGTGGAATACGGAATTGCTCTGCAGGCAGGGCAGGGGAATTTGGCCTCATCTCGCGGCGAGGGGGAAGTCTCATGGTTTTCCTCGAGTTGCGGCCGGAACTTGGGGTATATTCTCGAGTTACGACGGGGAGGGCCCTTCCAGACACGTGTTTGTTCAGCGACGTCAGGACTCCTGCCTAGGTGCGAGGGACACCTCGAGATTCTCCTCGAGTCTTGGCATGGCAATTGGGACGCGTCTCCACGTGAGGCGGGAGACCCAGGGTCCCTTTCCACGTGCCACAGGGATCCTGGGACTCCTATCCATTTTCAAGAGGAGTCAGGCATCGTCTCCTTTGGAAGCATTGATCTCCGCGGACCTCTCGAGTTTTCAAAGGATGTGAGGCCTCCGCTCGCGATGAGGCGGAGAACTAGGACTTTCTCTGTGGTCTCCACAGGGGATTCAGACATTCCTTCGTCTTGAGAGATGCAAGACGAGCCTGCATTCAATTCATTGCAGGGATATCTGGCCTTACTTCGAGTCAGAGCATCTCGGTGTCCATTCCACTTGAGGCCACAAACTCAGAGTCCTTCTCACATACCTGTGGCTGAGAGAACCCTCCTCTTGGGGTGCTTGTGGAGAGTTGGTATTCCTCTTGCGTCGAAGCCAGGTACTAAGCTCTCATCTCGAGTTGATTTGGGGTCCACGGAGCCCTTTCGTGTTGCTCCAGTGACCTCAGGATCCCTCTAGACTTGAGACAGTGATCCTGGGTTTTCTCTGGAGTGCCATCAAGGAAATCAAGGCTCCTTTCAGGTTTGATGTGGAACACGGAATTGCACTGAACGCAGTCCAGGGGAATCGGGCCTCATCTCGCGTCGAGGGGAAAGTCTCATGGTTTTTCTCGAGTTGCGGCCGGAACCTGGGGTATATTCTCGATTTACGACGGGGAAGGCCCTTCCAGACACGTGTTTGTTCAGCGACGCCAGGACTCCTGCCTAGGTGCCAGGGACACCTCGGGATTCTCCTCGAGTCTTGGCATGGCAATTGGGACGCGTCTCCACGTGAGGCGGGAGACCCAGGGTCCCTTTCCACGTGCCACAGGGAACCTGGGACTCCTATCCATTTTCAAGAGGAGTCAGGCATCATCTCCTTTGGATGCATTGATCTCCGCAGACCTCTCAAGTTTTCAAAGGATGTGAGGCCTCCGGGCGCAATGAGGCGGAGGACTAGGTCTTTCTCTGTCGTCTCCACAGGGGATTCAGACATCCCTTCGTCTTGGGAGATGCAAGACGAGCCTGCATTCAATTCACTGCAGGGATATCCGGCCTTACTTCGAGTCAAGCATCTCGGTGTCCATTACACTTGAGGCCACAAACTCAGGGTCCCTCTCACATACCTGTAGCTCAGAGAAGCCTCCTCTTGAGGTGCTTGTGGAAAGTTGATATTCCTCTTGAGTCGAAGCCAGGGACTAAGCTCTCATCTCGAGTTGATTTGGGGTCCACGAGCCTTTTCGTGTTGCTCCAGTGACCTCAGGATCCCTCTATACTTGAGACAGTGATCTTGGGATTTCTCTGGAGTGTCATCAAGGAAATCAAGGCTCCTTTCACGTTTGATGTGGAACACGGAATTGTTCTGCACGCAGTGCTGGGGAATCGGGTCTCATCTCGCAGCGAGGGGGAAGTCTCATGGTTTTTCTCGAGTTGCGGCCGGAACCTGGGGTATATTCTCGAGTTACGACGGGGAGGGCCCTTCCAGACACGTGTTTGTTCAGCGACGTCAGGACTCCTGCCTAGGTGCGAGGGACACCTCGGGATTCTCCTCGAGTCTTGGCATGGCAATTGGGAGGCGTGTCCACGTGAGGCGGGAGACCCAGGCTCCCTTTCCACGTGCCACAGGGATCCTGGGACTCCTATCCATTTTCAAGAGGAGTCAGGCATCGTCTCCTGTGGAAGCATTGATCTCTGCAGACCTCTCCAGTTTTCAAAAGATGTGAGGTCTCCGGTCGCGATGAGGCGGAGAACTAGGTCTTTCTCTGTGGTCTCCAAAGGGGATTCAGACATCCCTTCGTCTTGGGAGATGCAAGACGCGCCGGCATTCAATTCTCTGCAGGGATATCCGGCCTTACTTCGAGTTACAGCATCTCAGGGTCCATTCCACCTGAGGCCACAAACTCAGGGACCCTCTCACATACCTGTAGCTGAGAGAAACCTTCTCTTGAGGTGCTTGTTGAAAGTTGGTATGACACTTGAGTCGAAGCCAGGGACTAAGCTCTCATCTCGAGTTGATTTGGGGTCCATGGAGCCATTTCGTTTTGCTACAGTGACTTCAGGATCCCTCTAGACTTGAGACAGTGATCTTGGGTTTTCTCTGAAGTGCCATCAAGGAAATCAAGGCTCATTTCACGTTTGATGAGGAACACGGAATTTCTCTGCATGCAGTGCAGGGGAATCGGGCCTCATCTCGCGGCCAGGGGGAAGTCTCATGGTTTTCCTCGAGTTGCGGCCGGAACCTGGGGTATATTATCGAGCTACGACGGGGAGGGCCCTTCCAGACACGTGTTTGTTCAGTGGCGTCAGGACTCCTGCCTAGGTGCGAGGGACACCTCGGGATTCTCCTCGAGTCTTGGCATGGCAATTGGGACGCGTCTCCACGTGAGGCGGGAGACCCAGGGTCCCTTTCCACGTGCCACAAGGATCCTGGGACTCCTATCCATTTTCAAGAGGAGTCAGGCATCGTCTCCTTTGGAAGCATTGATCTCCGCGGACCTCTCGAGTTTTCAAAGGATGTGAGGCCTCCGGTCGCGATGAGGCGGAGAACTCGGTCTTTCTCTGTGGTCTCCACAGGGGATTCAGACATCCTTTCATCTTGGGAGATGTAAGATGAGCCTGCATTCAATTCACTGCAGGGATATCCGGCCTTACATCGAGTCAGAGCATCTCGGTGTCCATTCCACTTGAGGCCACAAACTCAGGGTCCCTCTCACATTCCTGTAGCTGAGAGAAACCTCCTCTTGAGGTGCTTGTGGAAAGTTGGTATGACTCTTGAGTCGAAGCCAGGGACTAAGCTCTCATCTCAAGTTGATTTGGGGTCCACGGAGCCCTTTCGTGTTGCTACAGTGACCTCAGGATCACTCTAGACTTGAGACAGTGATCTTGGGTTTCCTCTGGAGTGCCATCAAGGAAATCAAGGCTCCTTTCACGTTTGATGTGGAACACGGAATTGCTCTGCACGCAGTGCAGGGGATTCGGGCCTCATCTCGCGGCGAGGGGGAAGGCTCATGGTTTTTCTCGAGTTGCAGCCGGAACCTGGGGTATATTCTCGAGTTACGACGGGGAGGGCCCTTCCAGACACGTGTTTGTTCAGCGACGTCAGGACTCCTGCCTAGGTGCGAGGGACACCTCGGGATTCTCCTCGAGTCATGGAATGGCAATTGGGAGGCGTGTCCACGTGAGGCGGGAGACCCAGTGTCCCTTTCCACGTGCCACAGATATCCTGGGACTCCTATCCATTTTCAAGAGGAGTCAGGCATCGTCTCGTTTGGAAGCATTGATCTCCGCGGACCTCTCGAGTTTTCAAAGGATGTGAGGCCTCCGGTCGCGATGAGGCGGAGAACTAGGTCTTTCTCTGTGGTCTCCACAGGGGATTCAGACATCCCTTCGTCTTGGGAGATGCGAGACGAGCCTGCATTCAATTCACTGCAGGGATATCCGGCCTTACTTCGAGTCAGAGCATCTCGGTGTCCATTCCACTTGAGGACACAAACTCAGGGTCCCTCTCACATACCTGTAGCTGAGAGAAGCCTCCTCTTGAGGTGCTTGTGGAAAGTTGGTATGCCTGTTGAGTCGAAGCCATGGACTAAGCTCTCATCTCGAGTTGATTGGGGGTTCACGGAGCCCTTTCGTGTTGCTCCAGTGACCTCAGGATCTAGACTTGAGACAGTGATCTTGGGTTTGCTCTGGAGTGCCATCAAGGAAATGAAGGCTCCTTTCACGTTCGATGTGGAACTCGGAATTGCTCAGCACGCAGTGCAGGGGATTCGGACCTCATCTCGCGGCGAGGGTGAATTTCATGGTTTGTTTCCAGTTGCGGACAGAACCTGGGGTATATTCTTGAGTTACGACGGGGAGGGCCCTTCCAGACACGTGTTTGTTCAGCGACGTCAGGACTCCTGCCTAGGTGCGAGGGAAACCTCGGGATTCTCCTCGATTCTTGGCATGGCAATTGGGACGCGTCTCCACGTGAGGCGGGAGACCCAGAGTCCCATTCGACGTGCCACAGGGATCCTGGGACTCCTATCCATTTTCAAGAGGAGTCAGGCATCGTCTCCTTTGGAAGCATTGATCTCCGCTGACCTCTCGAGTTTTCAAAGGATGTGAGGTCTCCGGTCGCGATGAGGCAGAGAACTAGGTCTTTCTCTGTGGTCTACACAGGGGATTCAGACATCCCTTCGTCTTGGGAGATGCAAGACGAGCCTGCATTCAATTCACTGCAGGGATATCCGGCCTTACTTCGAGTCAGAGCATCTCGGTGTCCATTCCACTTGAGGCCACAACCTCAGGGTCCCTCTCACATTCCTGTAGCTGAGAGAAGCCTCCTCTTGAGGTGCTTGTGGAATGTTGGTATTCCTCTTGAGTCGAAGCCAGGGACTAAGCTCTCATCTCGAGTTGATTTGGGGTCCACGGAGCCCTTTCGTGTTGCTCCAGTGACCTCAGGATCCCTCTAGACTTGAGACAGTGATCTTGGGTTTTCTCTGGAGTGCCATCAAGGAAATCAAGGCTCCTTTCACGTTTGATGTGGAACACGGAATTGCTCTGCATGCAGTGCAGGGGAATCGGGCCTCAACTCGCGGCGAGGGGGAAATCTCATGGTTTTTCTCTAGTTGCGGCCGGAACCTTGGGTATATTCTCGAGTTGCGACGGGGAGGGCCCTTCCAGACACGTGTTTGTTCAGCGACATCAGGACTCCTGCCTAGGTGCGAGGGACACCTCGCGATTCTCCTCGAGTCTTGGCATGGCAATTGGGACGCGTCTCCACGTGAGGCGGGAGACCCAGGGTCCCTTCCCACGTGCCACAGGGATCCTGGGACTCCTATCCATTTTCAAGAGGAGTCAGGCATCGTCTCCTTTGGAAGCATTGATCTCCGCGGACCTCTTGAGTTTTCAAAGGATGTGAGGCCTCCGGTCGCAATGAGGCGGTGAACTAGGTCTTTCTCTGTGGTCTCCACAGGGGATTCAGACATCCCTTCGTCTTGGGAGATGCAAGACGAGCCTGCATTCAATTCACTGCAGGGATATCTGGCCTTACTTCGAGTCAGAGCATCTCGGTGTCCATTCCACTTGAGGCTACAAACTCAGGGTCCTTCTCACATACCTGTGGCTGAGAGAAGCCTCCTCTTGAGGTGCTTGTGGAAAGTTGGTATTCCTCTTGAGTCGAAGCCAGGTACTAAGCTCTCATCTCGAGTTGATTTGGGGTCCACGGAGCCCTTTCGTGTTGCTCCAGTGACCTCAGGATCCCTCTAGACTTGAGATAGTGATCCTGGGTTTTCTCTGGAGTGCCATCAAGGAAATCAAGGCTCCTTTCATGTTGGATGTGGAACACGGAATTGCTCTGCACGCAGTGCAGGGGAATCGGGCCTCATCTCGCGGGGAAGGGGAAGTCTCATGGTTTTTCTCGAGTTGCGGCCGGAACCTGGGGTATATTCTCGAGTTGCGACGGGGAGGGCCCTTCCAGACACGTGTTTGTTCAGCGACGTCAGGACCCCTGCCTAGGTGCGAGGGACAACTCGGGATTCTCCTCGAGTCTTGGCATGGCAATTGGGACGCGTCTCCACATGAGGCGGGAGACCCAGGGTCCCTTTCGACGTGCCACAGATATCCTGGGACTCCTATCCATTTTCAAGAGGAGTCAGGCATCGTTTCCTTCGGAAGTATTGATCTCAGTGGACCTCTGGAGTTTTCAAAGGATATGAGGCCTCCGGTCGCGAGGAGGCGGAGGCCTAGGTCTTTCTCTGTGGTCTCCACAGGGGATTCAGACAACCCTTCGTCTTGGGAGATGCAAGACGAGCCTGCATTCAATTCACTGCAGGGATATCCGGCCTTACTTCGAGTCAGAGCATCTCGGTGTCCATTCCACTTGAGGCCACAAACTCAGGGTCCCTCTCACATACCTGTAGCTGAGAGAAGCCTCCTCTTGAGGTGCTTGTGGAAAGTTGGCATTCCTCTTGAGTCGAAGCCAGGGACTAAGCTCTCATCTCGAGTTGATTTGTGGTCCACGGAGCCCTTTCGTGTTGCTACAGTGACCTCAGGATCCGTCTAGACTTGAGACAGTGATCTTGGGTTTTCCCTGGAGTGCCATCAAGGAAATCAAGGCTCCTTTCATGTTGGATGTGGAACACGGAATTGCTCTGCACGCAGTCCAGGGGAATCGGGCATCATGTCGCGGCGAGGGGGAAGTCTCATGGTTTTTCTCGAGTTGCAGCCGGAACCTGGGGTATATTCTCGAGTTACGACTGGGAGGGCCCTTCCAGACACGTGTTTGTTCAGGGACGTCAGGACTCCTGCCTAGGAGCGAGGGACACCTCGGGATTCTCCTCGAGTCTTGGCATGGCAATTGGGAGGCGTCTCCACGTGAGGCGGGAAACCCAGCGTCCCTTTCCACGTGCCACAGGGATCCTGGGACTCCTGTCCATTTTCATGAGGAGTCAGGCATCGTCTCCTTTGGAAGCATTGATCTCCGCGGACCTCTCGGGTTTTCAAAGGATGTGAGGCCTCCGCTCGCGATGAGGCGGAGAATTAGGTTTTTCTCTGTGGTCTCCACAGGGGATTCAGACATCCCTTCGTCTTGGGAGATGCAAGACGAGCCTGCATTCAATTCACTGCAGGGATATCCGGCCTTACTTCGAGTCAGAGCATCTCGGTGTCCATTCCACTTGAGGCCACAAACTCAGGGTCCCTCTCACATACCTGTAGCTGAGAGAAGCCTCCTCTTGAGGTGCTTGTGGAAAGTTGGTATTCCTCTTGATTCGAAGCCAGGGACTAAGCTCTCATCTCGAGTTGATTTGGGGTCTGAGGAGCCCTTTCGTGTTGCTCCAGTGACCTCAGGATCCCTCTAGACTTGAAACAGTGATCTTGGGTTTTCTCTGGAGTGCCATCAAGGAAATCAAGGCTCCTTTCACGTTTGATGTGGAACACGGAATTGCTTGCACGCAGTGTAGGGGAATCGGGCCTCATCTTGCGGCGAGGGGGAAGTCTCATGTTTTTTCTCCAGTATCGGAAGGACCCTGGGGTATATTCTCGAGTTACGACGGGGAGGGCCCTTCCAGACACGTGTTTGTTCAGGGACGTCAGGACTCGGGCCTAGGTGCGAGGGACACCTACGGATTCTCCTCGAGTCTTGGCATGGCAATTGGGACGCGTCTCCACGTGTGGCGGGAGACCCAGGGTCCCTTTCCACGTGCCACAGGGATCCTGGGACTCCTATCCATTTTCAAGAGGAGTCAGGCATCGTCTCCTTTGGAAGCATTGATCTCCGCGGACCTCTCGAGTTTTCAAAGATGTGAGGCCTCCGGTCGCGATGATGCGGAGAACTAGGGCTTTCTCTGTGGTCTCCACAGGGGATTCAGACATCCCTTCGTCTTGGGAAATGCAAGACGAGCCTGCACTCAATTCACTGCAGTGATATCCGGCCTTACTTCCTGTCAGAGCATCTCGGTGTCCAGTCCACTTGAGGCCACAAACTCAGGGTCCCTCTCACATACCTGTAGCTGAGAGAAGCCTCCTCTTGAGGTGCTTGTGTAAAGTTGGTAATCCTCTTGAGTCGAAGCCAGACACTAAGCTCTCATCTCGAGTTGATTTGGGGTCCACGGAGCCCTTTCGTGTTACTCCAGTGACCTCAGGATCCCTCTAGACATGAGACAGTGATCTTGAGTTTTCTCTGGAGTGCCATCAAGGAAATCAAGGCTCCTTTCACGTTTGATGTGGAACACGGCATTGCTCTGCACACAGTGCAGGGGAATCGGGCCTCATCTCCCGGCGAGCGGGAAGTCTCATGGTTTTTCTCGAGTTGCGGCCGGAACCTGGGGTATATTCTCGAGTTACGACGGGGAGGGCCCTTCCAGACATGTGTTTGTTCAGCGACGTCAGGACTCCTGCCTAGGTGCGAGGGACACCTCGGGATTCTCCTCGAGTCTTGGCATGGCAATTGGGACGCGTCCCCACATGAGGCGGGAGACCCAGTGTCCCTTTCGACGTGCCACAGGGATCCTGGGACTCCTATCCATTTTGAAGAGGAGTCAGGCATGGTCTCCTTTGGAAGCATTGATCTCCGCTGACCTCTCGAGTTTTCAAAGGATGTGAGGCCTCCGGTCGCGATGAGTCGGAGGACTAGATCTTTCTCTGTCGTCTCCACAGGGGATTCAGACATCCCTTCGTCTTGGGAGATGCAAGACGAGCCTGCTTTCAATTCACTGCAGGGATATCCGGCCTTACTTCGAGTCAGAGCATCTCGGTGTCCATTCCACTTGAGGCCACAAACTCAGGGTCCCTCTCACATACCTGTAGCTGAGAGAAGCCTCCTCTTGAGGTGCTTGTGGAAAGTTGGTATTCCTCTTGAGTCGAAGCCAGGGACTAAGCTCTCATCTCGAGTTGATTTGGGGTCCACGGAGCCCTTTCGTGTTGCTCCATTGACCTCAGGATCCCTCTAGACTTGAGAGTGTGATCTTGGGTTTTCTCTGAGGTGCCATCAAGGAAATCAAGGCTCCTTTCATTTTTGATGTGGAACACGGAATTGCTCTGCATGCAGTGCAGGGTAATCGGGCCTCATCTCGCGGCGAGGGGGAAGTTTCATGGTTTTTCTCGAGTTGCGGCCGGAACCTGTGGTATATTCTCGAGTTACGATGGGGAGGGCCCTTCCAGACACGTGTTTGTTCAGCGACGTCAGGACTCCTGCCTAGGTGCGAGGGACACCTCGGGATTCTCCTTGAGTCTTGGCATGGCAATTGGGACGCGTCTCCACGTGAGGCGGGAGACCCAGGGTCCCTTTCCACGTGCCACAGGGAACCTGGGACTCCTATCCATTTTCAAGAGGAGTCAGGCATCATCTCCTTTGGATGCATTGATCTCCGCAGACCTCTCAAGTTTTCAAAGGATGTGAGGCCTCCGGGCGCAATGAGGCGGAGGACTAGGTCTTTCTCTGTCGTCTCCACAGGGGACTCAGACATCCCTTCGTCTTGGGAGATGCAAGACGAGCCTGCATTCAATTCACTGCAGGGATATCCGGCCTTACTTCGAGTCAGAGCATCTCGATGTCCATTCCACTTGAGGCCACAAACTCAGGGTCCCTCTCACATTCCTGTAGCTGAGAGAAGCCTCCTCTTGAGGTGCTTGTGGAAAGTTGGTATTCCTCTTGAGTCGAAGCCAGGGACTAAGCTCTCATCTCGAGTTGATTTGGGGTCTGAGGAGCCCTTTCGTGTTGCTCCAGTGACCTCAGGATCCCTCTAGACTTGAAACAGTGATCTTGGGTTTTCTCTGGAGTGCCATCAAGGAAATCAAGGCTCCTTTCACGTTTGATGTGGAACACGGAATTGCTCTGCACGCAGTACACGGGAATCGGGCCTCATCTCGCGCCGAGGGGAAAGTCTCATGGTTTTTCTCGAGTTGCGGCCAGAACCTGGGGTATCTTCTCGAGTTATGACGGAGAGGGCCCTTCCAGACACGTGTTTGTTCAGTGACGTCAGGACTCCTGCCTAGGTGCGAGGGACAACTCAGGATTCTCCTCGAGTCTTGGCATGGCAATTGGGACGTGTCTCCACGTGAGGCGGGAGACCCAGGGTCCCTTTCCACGTGCCACAGGGATCCTGGGACTCCTATCCATTGTCAAGTCATCGTCTCCTTTGGAAGCATTGATCTCCGCGGACCTCTCTAATTTTCAAAGGACGTGAGGCCTCCGTTCGCGTTGAGGCTGAGAACTATGTCTTTCTCTGTGGACTCCACAGGGGATTCAGACAAACCTTCGTCTTGGGAGATGCAAGACGAGCCTGCATTCAATTCACTGCAGGGATATCTTGCTTTACTTCGAGTCAGAGCATCTCGGTGTCCATTCCACTTGCGGCCACAAACTCAGGAGCCCTCTCACATACCTGTAGCTGAGAGAAGCCTCCTCTTGAGGTGCTTGTGGAAAGTTGGTATTCCTCTTGAGTCGAAGCCAGGGACTAAGCTCTCATCTCGAGTTGATATGGGGTCCACTGAGCCCTTTGGTGTTGCTCCAGTGACCTCAGGATCCCTCTAGAATTGAGACAGTGATCTTGGGTTTTCTCTGGAGTGCCATCAAGGAAATCAAGGTTCCTTTCACGTTTCATGTGGAACACGGAATTGCTCTGCACGCAGTGCAGGGGAATCGGGCCTCATCTCGTGGCGAGGGGGAAGTCTCATGGTTTTTCTCGAGTTGCGGCCGAAACCTGGGGTATATTCTCGAGTTACGACGGGGAGGGCCCTTCCAGACAAGTGTTTGTTCAGCGACGTCAGGACTCCTGACTTGGTGCGAGGGACACCTCGGGATTCTCTTCGAGTCTTTGCATGGCAATTATGACGCGTCTCCAAGTGAGTCGGGAGACCCAGTGTCCCTTTCCAAGTTCCACAGGTGTCCTGGAACTCCTATCCATTTTCAAGAGGAGTCAGGCATCGTCTCTTTTGGAAGCATTGATCTCCGCGGACCTCTCGAGTTTTCAAAGGATGTGAGGCCTCCGGTCGCGATGAGGCGGAGAACTAGGTCTTTCTCTGTGGTCTCCACAGGGGATTCAGACATCCCTTCGTCTTGGGAGATGCAAGACGAGCCTGCATTCAATTCACTGCAGGGATATCCGGCCTTACTTCGAGTCAGAGCATCTCGGTGTCCATTCCACTTGAGGCCACAAACTCAGTGTCCCTCTCACATACCTGTAGCTGAGAGAAGCCTCCTCTTGAGGTGCTTGTGGAAAGTTGGTATTCCTCTTGAGTCGATGCCAGGGATGAAGCTCTCATCTTGAGTTGATTTGGGGTCGACTGAGCCCTTTCGTTTTGCTCCAGTGACCTCAGGATCCCTCTAGACTTGAGACAGTGATCTTGAGTTTTCTCTAGAGTGCCATCAAGGAAATCAAGGCTCCTTTCACGTTTGATGTGGAACACGGAATTGCTCTGCACGCAGTGTAGGGGAATCGGGCCTCATCTCGCGGCGAGGGGGAAGTCTCATATTTTTTCTCCAGTTGCGGAAGGACCCTGGTGTATATTCTCGAGTTACGACGGGGAGGGCCCTTCCAGACACGTGTTTGTTCAGGGACGTCAGGACTCGGGCCTAGGTGTGAGGGACACCTACGGATTCTCCTCGAGTCTTGGCATGGCAATTGGGACGCGTCTCAACGTGAGGCGGGAGACCCAGGGTCCCTTTCCACGTACCACAGGGATCCTGGGACTCCTATCCATTTTGAAGAGGAGTCAGGCATGGTCTCCTTCGGAAGCATTGATCTCCGCGGACGTCTCGAGTTTTCAAAGGATGTGAGGCCTCTGGTCGCGATGATGCGGAGAACTAGGTCTTTCTCTGTGGTCTCCACAGGGGATTCAGACATCCCTTCGTCTTGGGAAATGCAAGACGAGCCTGCACTCAATTCACTGCAGTGATATCCGGCCTTACTTCCTGTCAGAGCATCTCGGTGTCCAGTCCACTTGAGGCCACAAACTCAGGGTCCCTCTCACATACCTGTAGCTGAGAGAAGTCTCCACTTGAGGTGCTTGTGTAAAGTTGGTAATCCTCTTGAGTCGAAGCCAGACACTAAGCTCTCATCTCGAGTTGATTTGGGGTCCACGGAGCCCTTTCGTGTTACTCCAGTGACCTCAGGATCCCTCTAGACATGAGACAGTGATCTTGAGTTTTCTCTGGAGTGCCATCAAGGAAATCAATGCTCCTTTCACGTTTGATGTGGAACACGGAATTGCTCTGCACACAGTGCAGGGGAATCGGGCCTCATGTCGCGGCGAGGGGGAAATCTCATGGTTTTTCTCGAGTTGCGGCCGGAACCTGGTGTATATTCTCGAGTTGCGACGGGTAGGGCCCTTCCAGACACGTGTTTGTTCAGCGACGTCAGGACTCCTGCCTAGGTGCGAGGGACACCTCGGGATTCTCCTCGAGTCTTGGCATGGCAATTGGGACGCGTCTCCACGAGAGGCGGGAGACCCAGGGTCCCTTTCCACGTGCCACAGGGATCCTGGGACTCCTATCCATTTTCAAGAGGAGTCAGGCATCGTCTCCTTTGGAAGCATTGATCTCCGCAGACCTCTCGATTTTTCAAAGGATGTGATGTCTCCGGTCGCGATGAGGCTGAGGACTAGGTTTTTCTCTGTGGTCTCCACAGGGGATTCAGACATCCCTTCGTCTTAGGAGATGCAAGACGAGAGTGCATTCAATTCACTGCAGGGATATCCGGCCTTACTTCGAGTCAGAGCATCTCGGTGTCCATTCCACTTGAGGCCACAAACTCAGGGTCCATCTCACATACCTGTAGCTGAGAGAAGCCTCCTCTTGAGGTGCTTGTGGAAAGTTGGTATTCCTCTTGAGTCGAAGCCAGGGACTAAGCTCTCATCTCGAGTTGATTTGGGGTCCACGGAGCCCTTTCGTGTTGCTCCAGTGACCTCAGGATCCCTCTAGACTTGAGACAGTGATCTTGGGTTTTCTCTGGAGTGCCATCAAGGAAATCAAGGTTCCTTTCACCTTTCATGTGGAACACGGAATTGCTCTGCACGCAGTGCAGGGGAATCGGGCCTCATCTCGTGGCGAGGGGGAAGTCTCATGGTTTTTCTCGAGTTGCGGCCGAAACCTGGGGTATATTCTCGAGTTACGACGGGGAGGGCCCTTCCAGACAAGTGTTTGTTCAGCGACGTCAGGACTCCTGACTTGGTGCGAGGGACACCTCGGGATTCTCTTCGAGTCTTTGCATGGCAATTATGACGCGTCTCCAAGTGAGTCGGGAGACCCAGTGTCCCTTTCCAAGTTCCACAGGTGTCCTGGAACTCCTATCCATTTTCAAGAGGAGTCAGGCATCGTCTCTTTTGGAAGCATTGATCTCCGCGGACCTCTCGAGTTTTCAAAGGATGTGAGGCCTCCGGTCGCGATGAGGCGGAGAACTAGGTCTTTCTCTGTGGTCTCCACAGGGGATTCAGACATCCCTTCGTCTTGGGAGATGCAAGACGAGCCTGCATTCAATTCACTGCAGGGATATCCGGCCTTACTTCGAGTCAGAGCATCTCGGTGTCCATTCCACTTGAGGCCACAAACTCAGTGTCCCTCTCACATACCTGTAGCTGAGAGAAGCCTCCTCTTGAGGTGCTTGTGGAAAGTTGGTATTCCTCTTGAGTCGATGCCAGGGATGAAGCTCTCATCTTGAGTTGATTTGGGGTCGACTGAGCCCTTTCGTTTTGCTCCAGTGACCTCAGGATCCCTCTAGACTTGAGACAGTGATCTTGGGTTTTCTCTAGAGTGCCATCAAGGAAATCAAGGCTCCTTTCACGTTTGATGTGGAACACGGAATTGCTCTGCACGCAGTGTAGGGGAATCGGGCCTCATCTCGCGGCGAGGGGGAAGTCTCATATTTTTTCTCCAGTTGCGGAAGGACCATGGTGTATATTCTCGAGTTACGACGGGGAGGGCCCTTCCAGACACGTGTTTGTTCAGGGACGTCAGGACTCGGGCCTAAGTGCGAGGGACACCTACGGATTCTCCTCGAGTCTTGGCATGGCAATTGGGACGCGTCTCCACGTGTGGCGGGAGACCCAGGGTCCTTTTCCACGTGCCACAGGGATCCTGGGACTCCTATCCATTTTCAAGAGGAGTCAGGCATGGTGTCCTTTGGAAGCATTGATCTCCGCGGACCTCTCGAGTTTTCAAAGGATGTGAGGCCTCCGGTCGCGATGATGCGGAGAACTAGGGCTTTCTCTGTGGTCTCCACAGGGGATTCAGACATCCCTTCGTCTTGGGAAATGCAAGACGAGCCTGCACTCAATTCACTGCAGTGATATCCGGCCTTACTTCCTGTCAGAGCATCTCGGTGTCCAGTCCACTTGAGGCCACAAACTCAGGGTCCCTCTCACATACCTGTAGCTGAGAGAAGCCTCCTCTTGAGGTGCTTGTGTAAAGTTGGTAATCCTCTTGAGTCGAAGCCAGACACTAAGCTCTCATCTCGAGTTGATTTGGGGTCCACGGAGCCCTTTCGTGTTACTCCAGTGACCTCAGGATCCCTCTAGACATGAGACAGTGATCTTGAGTTTTCTCTGGAGTGCCATCAAGGAAATCAAGGCTCCTTTCACGTTTGATGTGGAACACGGAATTGCTCTGCACACAGTGCAGGGGAATCGGGCCTCATGTCGCGGCGAGGGGGAAATCTCATGGTTTTTCTCGAGTTGCGGCCGGAACCTGGTGTATATTCTCGAGTTGCGACGGGGAGGGCCCTTCCAGACACGTGTTTGTTCAGCGACGTCAGGACTCCTGCCTAGGTGCGAGGGACACCTCGGGATTCTCCTCGAGTCTTGGCATGGCAATTGGGACGCGTCTCCACGAGAGGCGGGAGACCCAGGGTCCCTTTCCACGTGCCACAGGGATCCTGGGACTCCTATCCATTTTCAAGAGGAGTCAGGCATCGTCTCCTTTGGAAGCATTGATCTCCGCAGACCTCTCGATTTTTCAAAGGATGTGATGTCTCCGGTCGCGATGAGGCTGAGGACTAGGTTTTTCTCTGTGGTCTCCACAGGGGATTCAGACATCCCTTCGTCTAGGAGATGCAAGACGAGCCTGCATTCAATTCACTGCAGGGATATCCGGCCTTACTTCGAGTCAGAGCATCTCGGTGTCCATTCCACTTGAGGCCACAAACTCAGGGTCCATCTCACATACCTGTAGCTGAGAGAAGCCTCCTCTTGAGGTGCTTGTGGAAAGTTGGTATTCCTCTTGAGTCGAAGCCAGGGACTAAGCTCTCATCTCGAGTTGATTTGGGGTCCACGGAGCCCTTTCGTGTTGCTCCAGTGACCTCAGGATCCCTCTAGACTTGAGACAGTGATCTTGGGTTTTCTCTGGAGTGCCATCAAGGAAATCAAGGTTCCTTTCACGTTTCATGTGGAACACGGAATTGCTCTGCACGCAGTGCAGGGGAATCGGGCCTCATCTCGTGACGAGGGGGAAGTCTCATGGTTTTTCTCGAGTTGCGGCCGAAACCTGGGGTATATTCTCGAGTTACGACGGGGAGGGCCCTTCCAGACAAGTGTTTGTTCAGCGACGTCAGGACTCCTGACTTGGTGCGAGGGACACCTCGGGATTCTCTTCGAGTCTTTGCATGGCAATTATGACGCGTCTCCAAGTGAGTCGGGAGACCCAGTGTCCCTTTCCAAGTTCCACAGGTGTCCTGGAACTCCTATCCATTTTCAAGAGGAGTCAGGCATCGTCTCCTTTGGAAGCATTGATCTCCGCGGACCTCTCGAGTTTTCAAAGGATGTGAGGCCTCCGCTCGCGATGATGCGGAGAACTAGGGCTTTCTCTGTGGTCTCCACAGGGGATTCAGACATCCCTTCGTCTTGGGAAATGCAAGACGAGCCTGCACTCAATTCACTGCAGTGATATCCGGCCTTACTTCCTGTCAGAGCATCTCGGTGTCCAGTCCACTTGAGGCCACAAACTCAGGGTCCCTCTCACATACCTGTAGCTGAGAGAAGCCTCCTCTTGAGGTGCTTGTGTAAAGTTGGTAATCCTCTTGAGTCAAAGCCAGACACTAAGCTCTCATCTCGAGTTGATTTGGGGTCCACGGAGCCCTTTCGTGTTACTCCAGTGACCTCAGGATCCCTCTAGACATGAGACAGTGATCTTGAGTTTTCTCTGGAGTGCCATCAAGGAAATCAAGGCTCCTTTCACGTTTGATGTGGAACACGGCATTGCTCTGCACACAGTGCAGGGGTATCGGGCCTCATCTCCCGGCGAGCGGGAAGTCTCATGGTTTTTCTCGAGTTGCGGCCGGAACCTGGGGTATATTCTCGAGTTACGACGGGGAGGGCCCTTCCAGACATGTGTTTGTTCAGCGACGTCAGGACTCCTGCCTAGGTGCGAGGGACACCTCGGGATTCTCCTCGAGTCTTGGCATGGCAATTGGGACGCGTCCCCACATGAGGCGGAGACACAGTGTCCCTTTCGACGTGCCACAGGGATCCTTGGACTCCTATCCATTTTGAAGAGGAGTCAGGCATGGTCTCCTTTGGAAGCATTGATCTCCGCTGACCTCTCGAGTTTTCAAAGGATGTGAGGCCTCCGGTCGCGATGAGTCGGAGGACTAGGTCTTTCTCTGTCGTCTCCACAGGGGATTCAGACATCCCTTCGTCTTGGGAGATGCAAGACGAGCCTGCTTTCAATTCACTGCAGGGATATCCGGCCTTACTTCGAGTCAGAGCATCTCGGTGTCCATTCCACTTGAGGCAACAAACTCAGGGTCCCTCTCACATACCTGTAGCTGAGAGAAGCCTCCTCTTGAGGTGCTTGTGGAAAGTTGGTATTCCTCTTGAGTCGAAGCCAGGGACTAAGCTCTCATCTCGAGTTGATTTGGGGTCCACGGAGCCCTTTCGTGTTGCTCCATTGACCTCAGGATCCCTCTAGACTTGAGAGTGTGATCTTGGGTTTTCTCTGGAGTGCCATCAAGGAAATCAAGGCTCCTTTCACGTTTGATGTGGAACACGGAATTGCTCTGCATGCAGTGCAGGGTAATCGGGCCTCATCTCGCGGCGAGGGGGAAGTTTCATGGTTTTTCTCGAGTTGCGGCCGGAACCTGTGGTATATTCTCGAGTTACGATGGGGAGGGCCCTTCCAGACACGTGTTTGTTCAGCGACGTCAGGACTCCTGCCTAGGTGCGGGGGACACCTCGGGATTCTCCTTGAGTCTTGGCATGGCAATTGGGACGCGTCTCCACGTGAGGCGGGAGACCCAGGGTCCCTTTCCACGTGCCACAGGGAACCTGGGACTCCTATCCATTTTCAAGAGGAGTCAGGCATCATCTCCTTTGGATGCATTGATCTCCGCAGACCTCTCAAGTTTTCAAAGGATGTGAGGCCTCCGGGCGCAATGAGGCGGAGGACTAGGTCTTTCTCTGTCGTCTCCACAGGGGATTCAGACATCCCTTCGTCTTGGGAGATGCAAGACGAGCCTGCATTCAATTCACTGCAGGGATATCCGGCCTTACTTCGAGTCAGAGCATCTCGATGTCCATTCCACTTGAGGCCACAAACTCAGGGTCCCTCTCACATTCCTGTAGCTGAGAGAAGCCTCCTCTTGAGGTGCTTGTGGAAAGTTGGTATTCCTCTTGAGTCGAAGCCAGGGACTAAGCTCTCATCTCGAGTTGATTTGGGGTCTGAGGAGCCCTTTCGTGTTGCTCCAGTGACCTCAGGATCCCTCTAGACTTGAAACAGTGATCTTGGGTTTTCTCTGGAGTGCCATCAAGGAAATCAAGGCTCCTTTCACGTTTGATGTGGAACACGGAATTGCTCTGCACGCAGTACACGGGAATCGGGCCTCATCTCGCGCCGAGGGGAAAGTCTCATGGTTTTTCTCGAGTTGCGGCCAGAACCTGGGGTATCTTCTCGAGTTATGACGGAGAGGGCCCTTCCAGACACGTATTTGTTCAGTGACGTCAGGACTCCTGCCTAGGTGCGAGGGACAACTCAGGATTCTCCTCGAGTCTTGGCATGGCATTTGGGACGTGTCTCCACATGAGGCGGGAGACCCAGGGTCCCTTTCCACGTGCCACAGGGATCCTGGGACTCCTATCCATTGTCAAGTCATCGTCTCCTTTGGAAGCATTGATCTCCGCGGACCTCTCGAGTTTTCAAAGATGTGAGGCCTCCGGTCGCGATGAGGCGGAGAATTATGTCTTTCCCTGTGGTCTCCACAGGGGATTCAGACATCCCTTCGTCTTGGGAGATGCAAGACGAGCCTGCATTCAATTCACTGCAGGGATATCCGGCCTTACTTCGAGTCAGAGCATCTCGGTTTCCATTCCACTTGAGGCCACAAACTCAGGGGCCCTCTCACATACCTGTAGCTGAGAGAACCCTCCTCTTGAGGTGCTTGTGGAAAGTTGGTATTCCTCTTGAGTCTACGCCAGGGACTAAGTTCTCATCTCGAGTTAATTTGGGGTCCACGGAGCCCTTTCGTGTTGCTCCAGTGACCTCAGGATCCCTCTAGACTTGAGACAGTGATCTTGGGTTTTCTTTGGAGTGCCATCAAGGAAATCAAGGCTCCTTTCACTTTTGATGTCGAACACGGAATTGCTCTGCACGCAGTACAGGGGAATCGGGCCTCATCTCGCCGTGAGGGGGAAGTCTCATGGTTTTTCTCGAGTTGCGGCCGGAACCTGGGGTATATTCTCGAGTTACGACGGGGAGGGCCCTTCCAGACACGTGTTTGTTCAGCGACGTCAGGACTCCTGCCTAGGTGCGAGGGACACCTCTGGATTCTCTTCGAGTCTTGGCATGGCAATTGGGACGCGTCTCCACATGAGGCGGGAGACCCAGGGTCCCTTTCCACGTGCCACAGTGATCCTGGGACTCCTATGCATTTTCAAGAGGAGCCAGGCATCGTATCCTTTGGAAGCATTGATCTCTGCAGACCTCTCGAGTTTTCAAATGATATGAGGCCTCCGGTCATGATGAGGCGGAGGACTAGGTTTTTCTCTGTGGTCTCCACAGGGGATTCAGACATCCCTTCGTCTTGGGAGATGCAAGACGAGCCTGCATTCAATTCACTGCAGGGATATCCGGACTTACTTCGAGTCAGAGCATCTCGGTGTCCATTGCACTTGAGGGCACAAACTCAGGGTCCCTCTCACATACCTGTAGCTGAGAGAAGCCTCCTCTTGAGGTGCTTGTGGAAAGTTGGTATTCCTCTTGCGTCGAAGCCAGGGACTAAGCTGTCATCTGGAGTTGATTTGGGGTCCACGGAGCCCTTTCGGGTTGCTCCAGTGACCTCAGGATCCCTCTAGACTTGAGACAGTTATCTTGGGTTTTCTCTTGAGTGCCATCAGGGAAATCAAGGCTCCTTTCATGTTTGATGTGGAACACGGAATTTCTCTGCACGCAGTGCACGGGAATCGGGCCTCATGTCGCGGCCAGCGGGAAGTCTCATGGTTTTTCTCGAGTTGCGGCCGGAACCTGGGGTATATTCTCGAGTTACGACGGCGAGGGCCCTTCCAGACATGTGTTTGTTCAGCGACATCAGGACTCCTGCCTAGGTGCGAGGGACACCTCGGGATTCTCCTCGAGTCTTGGCATGGCAATTGGGACGCGTCTCCACGTGAGGCGGGAGACCCAGGGTCCCTTTCCACGTGCCACAGGGATCCTGGGACTCATATCCATTTTCAAGAGGAGTCAGGCATCGTCTCCTTTGGAAGCATTGATCTCCGCGGACCTCTCGAGTTTTCAAAGGATGTGAGGCCTCCGGTCGCGATGAGGCGGAGGACTAGGTCTTTCTCTGTGGTCTCCACAGGGGATTCAGACAAACCTTCGTCTTGGGAGATGCAAGACGAGCCTGCATTCAATTCACTGCAGGGATATCCGGCCTTACTTCGAGTCAGAGCATCTCGGTGTCCATTCCACTTGAGGCCACAAACTCAGGGTCCCTCTCACATACCTATAGCTGAGAGAAGCCTCCTCTTGAGGTGCTTGTGGAAAGTTGGTATTCCTCTTGAGTCGAAGCCAGGGACTAAGCTCTCATCTCGAGTTGATTCGGGGTCCACGGAGCCCTTTCGTGTTGCTCCAGTGACCTCAGGATCCCTCTAGACTTGAGACAGTGATCTTGGGTTTTCTCTGGAGTGCCATCAAGGAAATCAAGGCTCCTTTCACGTTTGATGTGGAACACGGAATTGCTCTGCACGCAGTGCAGGGGAATCGGGCCTCATCTGGCGGCGAGGGGGAAGTCTCATGGTTTTTCTAGAGTTGCGGCCAGAACCTAGGGTATATTCTCGAGTTACGATGGGGAGGGCACTTCCAGACACGTGTTTGTTCAGCGACGTTAGGACTCCTGCCTAGGTGCGAGGGACACCTCGGGATTCTCGTCGAGTCTTAGCATGGCAATTGGGACGCGTCTCCACATGAGGCGGGAGATGCAGGGTCCCTTTCCACGTGCCACAGGGAACCTGGGACTCCTATCCATTTTCAAGAGGAGTCGGGCATCGTCTCCTTTGGAAGCATTGATCTCCGCGCACCTCTCGAGTTTTCAAAGGATGTGAGGCCTCCGTCCGCGATGAGGCGGAGAACTAGGTCTTTCTCTGTCGTCTCCACAGAGGATTCAGACATCCCTTCGTCTTGGGAGATGCAAGACGAGCCTGCATTCAATTCACTGCAGGGATATCCGGCCTTACTTCGAGTCAGAGCATCTCGGTGTCCATTCCACTTGAGGCCACAAACTCAGGGTCCCTCTCACATACCTGTAGCTGAGAGAGGTGCTTGTGGAAAGTTGGTATTCCTCTTGAGTCGAAGCCAGGGACTAAGCTCTCATCTCGAGTTGATTTGGGGTCCACGGAGCCCTTTCGTGTTGCTCCAGTGACCTCAGGATCACTCTAGACTTGAGACAGAGATCTTGGGTTTTCTCTGGAGTGCCATCAAGGAAATCAAGGCTCCTTTCACGTTTGATGTGGAACACGGAATTGCTCTGCACGCAGTGCAGGGGAATCGGGCCTCATCTCGCGGCGAGGAGTAAGTCTCATGGTTTTTCTCGAGTTGCGGCCGGAACCTGGGGTATATTCTCAAAGAACGACGGCGAGGGCCCTTCCAGACACGTGTTTGTTCAGCGACGTCAGGACTCCTGCCTTGGTGCGAGGGACACCTGGGTATTCTCCACGAGTCTTGGCATGGTAATTGGGACGCGTATCCACGTGATGCGGGAAACCCAGGGTCACATTCCACGTTCCATAGGGATTCTGGGACTCCTATCCATTTTCAAGAGGAGTCAGGCATCGTCTCCTTTGGAAGCATTGATCTCCGCGCACCTCTTGAGTTTTCAAAGGATGTGAGGCCTCCGTTCGCGTTGAGGCGGAGAAGTAGGTCTTTCTCTGTGGTCTCCACAGGGGATTCAGACATCCCTTCGTCTTGGGAGATGCAAGACGAGCCTGCATTCAATTCACTGCAGGGATATCCGGCCTTACGTCGAGTCAGAGAATCTCGGTGTCCATTCCACTTGAGGCCACAAACTCAGGGGCCCTCTCACATACCTGTAGCAGAGAGAAGCCTCCTCTTGAGGTGCTTGTGGAAAGTTGGTATTCCTCTTGAGTTGAAGCCCGACACTAAGCACTCATCTCGAGTTGATTTGGGGTCCACGGAGCCCTTTCGAGTTGCTACAGTGACCTCAGGATCCCTCTAGACTTGAGACAGTGATCTTGGGTTTTCTCTGGAGTGCCATCAAGGAAATCAAGGCTCCTTTCACGTTTGATGTGGAACACGGAATTGCTCTGCACGCAGTCCAGGGGAATCGGGCCTCATCTCGCGGCGAGGGGGAAGTCTCATGGTTTTTCTCGAGTTGCGGCCGGAATCTGGGTATATTCTCGAGTTACGAAGGGGAGGGCCCTTGCAGACACGTGTTTGTTCAGCGACGTCAGGACTCCTGCCTAGGTGCGAGGGACACTTCGGGATTCTCCTCGAGTCTTGGCATGGCATTTGGGACGCGTCTCCACGTGAGGCGGGAGACCCAGGGTCCCTTTCCACGTGCCACAGGGATCCTGGGACTCCTATCCATTTTCAAGAGGAGTCAGGCATCGTCTCCTTTGGAAGCATTGATCTCCGCGGACCTCTCGAGTTTTCAAAGGATATGAGGCCTCCGGTCGCGAAGAGGCGGAGAACTCGGTCTTTCTCTGTGGTCTCCACAGGGGATTCAGACATCCCTTCGTCTTGGGAGATGCAAGACGAGCCTGCATTCAATTCACTGCAGGGATATCCGGCCTTACTTCGAGTCAGACCATCTCGGTGTCCATTCCACTTGAGGCCACAAACTCAGGGTCCCTCTCACATACCTGTAGCTGAGAGAAGCCTCCTCTTGCGGTGCTTGTAGAAAGTTGGTATTCCTCTTGAGTCTAAGCCAGGGACTAAGCTCTCATCTCGAGTTGATTTCAGGTCCACGGAACCCTTTCGTGTTGCTCCAGTGACTTCAGGATCCCTCTAGACTTGAGACAGTGATCTTGGGTTTTCTCTGGAGTGCCATCAAGGAAATCAAGGCTCCTTTCACGTTTGATGTGGAACACGGAATTGCTCTGCACGCAGTGCAGGGGAGTCGGGCCTCATCTCGCAGCGAGGGGGAAGTCTCATGGTTTTTCGCGAGTTGCGGCCGGAACCTGGGGTATATTCTCGAGTTACGACGGGGAGGGCCCTTCCAGACACGTGTTTGTTCAGCGACGTCACGACTCCTGCCTAGGTGCGAGGGACACCTCGGGATTCTCCTCGAGTCTTGGCGTGGCAATTGGGACGCGTCTCCACATGAGGCGGGAGACCCAGGGTCCCTTTCCACATGCCACAGGGATCCTGGGACTCCTATCCATTTTCAAGAGGAGCCAGGCATCGTATCCTTTGGAAGCATTGATCTCTGCAGACCTCTCGAGTTTTCAAATGATATGAGGCCTCCGGTCATGATGAGGCGGAGGACTAGGTTTTTCTCTGTGGTCTCCACAGGGGATTCAGACATCCCTTCGTCTTGGGAGATGCAAGACGTGCCTGCATTCAATTCACTGCAGGGATATCCGGACTTACTTCGAGTCAGAGCATCTCGGTGTCCATTGCACTTGAGGGCACAAACTCAGGGTCCCTCTCACATACCTGTAGCTGAGAGAAGCCTCCTCTTGAGGTGCTTGTGGAAAGTTGGTATTCCTCTTGCGTCGAAGCCAGGGACTAAGCTGTCATCTCGAGTTGATTTGGGGTCCACGGAGCCCTTTCGGGTTGCTCCAGTGACCTCAGGATCCCTCTAGACTTGAGACAGTGATCTTGGGTTTTCTCTTGAGTGCCATCAGGGAAATCAAGGCTCCTTTCATGTTTGATGTGGAACACGGAATTGCTCTGCACGCAGTGCACGGGAATCGGGCCTCATGTCGCGGCCAGCGGGAAGTCTCATGGTTTTTCTCGAGTTGCGGCCGGAACCTGGGGTATATTCTCGAGTTACGACGGCGAGGGCCCTTCCAGACATGTGTTTGTTCAGCGACATCAGGACTCCTGCCTAGGTGCGAGGGACACCTCGGGATTCTCCTCGAGTCTTGGCATGGCAATTGGGACGCGTCTCCACGTGAGGCGGGAGACCCAGGGTCCCTTTCCACGTGCCACAGGGATCCTGGGACTCATATCCATTTTCAAGAGGAGTCAGGCATCGTCTCCTTTGAAAGCATTGATCTCCGCGGACGTCTTGAATTTTCAAAGGATGTGAGGCCTCCGGTCGCGATGAGGCGGAGAACTCGGTCTTTCTCTGTGGTCTCCACAGGGGATTCAGACAAACCTTCGTCTTGGGAGATGCAAGACGAGCCTGCATTCAATTCACTGCAGGGATATCCGGCCTTACTTCGAGTCAGAGCATCTCGGTGTCCATTCCACTTGAGGCCACAAACTCAGGGTCCCTCTCACATACCTGTAGCTGAGAGAAGCCTCCTCTTGAGGTGCTTGTGGAAAGTTGGTATTCCTCTTGAGTCGAAGCCAGGGACTAAGCTCTCATCTCGAGTTGATTTGGGGTCCACGGAGCCCTTTCGTGTTGCTCCAGTGACCTCAGGATCCCTCTAGACTTGAGACAGTGATCTTGGGTTTTCTCTGGAGTGCCATCAAGGAAATCAAGGCTCCTTTCACGTTTGATGTGGAACACGGAATTGCTCTGCACGCAGTGCAGGGGAATCGGGCCTCATCTGGCGGCGAGGGGGAAGTCTCATGGTTTTTCTAGAGTTGCGGCCAGAACCTAGGGTATATTCTCGAGTTACGATGGGGAGGGCACTTCCAGACACGTGTTTGTTCAGCGACGTTAGGACTCCTGCCTAGGTGCGAGGGACACCTCGGGATTCTCGTCGAGTCTTAGCATGGCAATTGGGACGCGTCTCCACATGAGGCGGGAGATGCAGGGTCCCTTTCCACGTGCCTCAGGGATCCTGGGACTCCTATCCATTTTCAAGAGGAGTCGGGCATCGTCTCCTTTGGAAGCATTGATCTCCGCGCACCTCTCGAGTTTTCAAAGGATGTGAGGCCTCCGTCCGCGATGAGGCGGAGAACTAGGTCTTTCTCTGTCGTCTCCACAGAGGATTCAGACATCCCTTCGTCTTGGGAGATGCAAGACGAGCCTGCATTCAATTCACTGCAGGGATATCCGGCCTTACGTCGAGTCAGAGCATCTCGGTGTCCATTCCACTTGAGGCCACAAACTCAGGGTCCCTCTCACATACCTGTAGCTGAGAGAGGTGCTTGTGGAAAGTTGGTATTCCTCTTGAGTCGAAGCCAGGGACTAAGCTCTCATCTCGAGTTGATTTGGGGTCCACGGAGCCCTTTCGTGTTGCTCCAGTGACCTCAGGATCACTCTAGACTTGAGACAGAGATCTTGGGTTTTCTCTGGAGTGCCATCAAGGAAATCAAGGCTCCTTTCACGTTTGATGTGGAACACGGAATTGCTCTGCACGCAGTGCAGGGGAATCGGGCCTCATCTCGCGGCGAGGAGTAAGTCTCATGGTTTTTCTCGAGTTGCGGCCGGAATCTGGGTATATTCTCGAGTTACGAAGGGGAGGGCCCTTGCAGACACGTGTTTGTTCAGCGACGTCAGGACTCCTGCCTAGGTGCGAGGGACACCTCGGGATTCTCCTCGAGTCTTGGCATGGCATTTGGGACGCGTCTCCACGTGAGGCGGGAGACCCAGGGTCCCTTTCCACGTGCCACAGGGATCCTGGGACTCCTATCCATTTTCAAGAGGAGTCAGGCATCGTCTCCTTTGGAAGCATTGATCTCCGCGGACCTCTCGAGTTTTCAAAGGATGTGAGGCCTCCGGTCGCGAAGAGGCGGAGAACTCGGTCTTTCTCTGTGGTCTCCACAGGGGATTCAGACATCCCTTCGTCTTGGGAGATGCAAGACGAGCCTGCATTCAATTCACTGCAGGGATATCCGGCCTTACTTCGAGTAAGACCATCTCGGTGTCCATTCCACTTGAGGCCACAAACTCAGGGTCCCTCTCACATACCTGTAGCTGAGAGAAGCCTCCTCTTGCGGTGCTTGTAGAAAGTTGGTATTCCTCTTGAGTCTAAGCCAGGGACTAAGCTCTCATCTCGAGTTGATTTCAGGTCCACGGAACCCTTTCGTGTTGCTCCAGTGACTTCAGGATCCCTCTAGACTTGAGACAGTGATCTTGGGTTTTCTCTGGAGTGCCATCAAGGAAATCAAGGCTCCTTTCACGTTTGATGTGGAACACGGAATTGCTCTGCACGCAGTGCAGGGGAGTCGGGCCTCATCTCGCAGCGAGGGGGAAGTCTCATGGTTTTTCGCGAGTTGCGGCCGGAACCTGGGGTATATTCTCGAGTTACGACGGGGAGGGCCCTTCCAGACACGTGTTTGTTCAGCGACGTCACGACTCCTGCCTAGGTGCGAGGGACACCTCGGGATTCTCCTCGAGTCTTGGCGTGGCAATTGGGACGCGTCTCCACGTGAGACGTGAGACCCAGGCTCCCTTTCCACGTGCCACAGTGATCCTGGGACTCCTATCCATTTTCAAGAGGAGTCAGGCATCGGCTCCTTTGGAAGCATTGATCTCCGCAGACCTCTCGAGTTTTCAAAGGATGTGAGGCCTCAGGTCGCGTTGAGGCGGAGGACTAGGTCTTTCTCTGTGGTCTGCACAGGGCTTTCAGACATCCCTTCGTCTTGGGAGATGCAAGACGAGCCTGCATTCAATTCACTGCAGGGATATCCGGCCTTACTTTGAGTGAGAGCATCTCGGTGTCCATTCCACTTGAGGCCACAAACTCAGGGTCCCTCTCACATACCTGTAGCTGAGAGAAGCCTCCTCTTGAGGTGCTTGTGGAAAGTTGGTATTCCTCTTGAGTCGAAGCCAGGGACTAAGCTCTCATCTCGAGTTGATTTGGGGTCCACGGAGCCCTTTCGAGTTGCTCCAGTGACCTCAGGATCCCTCTAGACTTGAGACAGTGATCTCGGGTTTTCTCTGGAGTGCCATCAAGGAAATCAAGGCTCCTTTCACTTTTGATGTCGAACACGGAATTGCTCTGCACGCAGTGCAGGGGAATTGGGCCTCATATCGCGGCGAGGGGGAAGTCTCATGGTTTTTCTCGAGTTGCGGCCTGAACCTGGGGTATATTCTCGAGTTGCGATGGGGAGGGCCCTTCCAGACACGTGTTTGTTCAGCGACGTCAGCACTCCTGCCTTGGTGCGAGGGACACCTCGGGATTCTCCTCGAGTCTTGGCATGGCAATTGGGATGCGTCTCCACGTGAGGCGGGAGACCCAGGGTCCCTTTCTAAGTGCCACAGGGATCCTGTGACTCCTATCCATTTTCAAGAGGAGTCAGGCATCGTCTCCTTTGGAAGCATTGATCTCCGCTGACCTCTCGAGTTTTCAAAGAATGTGAGGCCTCCGTTTGCGTTGAGTCGGAGAACTCGGTCTTTCTCTGTGGTCTCCACAGGGGATTCAGACATCCCTTCGTCTTGGGAGATGCAAGACGAGCCTGCATTCCATTCACTGCAGGGATATCCGGCCTTACTTCGAGTCAGAGCATCTCGGTGTCCATTCCACTTGAGGCCACAAACTCAGGGTCAAGCTCACATACCTGCAGCTGAGAGAAGCCTCCTCTTGAGGTGCATGTGGAAAGTTGGTATATTCTTGAGTCGAAACCAGGGAATAAGCTCTCATCTCGAGTTGATTTGGGGTCCCGGAGCCCTTTCCTGTTGCTACAGTGACCTCAGGATCCCTCTAGACTTGAGACAGTGATCTTGGGTTTTCTCTGGAGTGCCATCAAGGAAATCAAGGCTCCTTTCACGTTTGATGTGGAACACGGAATTGCTCTGCACGCACTGCATGGGAATCGGGCCTCATCTCGCGGCGAGGAGTAATTCTCATGGTTTTTCTCGAGTTGCGGCCAGAACCTGGAGTATATTCTCGAGTTACGACGGGGAGGCCCCTTCCAGACACGTGTT
Source organism: Dama dama (assembly GCF_033118175.1). Classification (NCBI taxonomy): domain Eukaryota; kingdom Metazoa; phylum Chordata; class Mammalia; order Artiodactyla; family Cervidae; genus Dama; species Dama dama. Next base: position 1,521,785 of record NW_026870940.1, read on the forward strand.
TGTTCAGCGACGTCAGGACTCCTGCCTAGGTGCGAGGGACACCTCGGGATTCTCCTCGAGTCTTGGCATGGTAATTGGGACGCGTCTCCACATGAGACGGGAGACCCAGGGTCCCTTTGGACGTGCCACAGGGATCCTGGAACTCCTATCCATTTTCAAGAGGAGTCAGACATCGTCTCCTTTAGAAGCATTGATCTCCGCGGACCTTTCGAGTTTTCAAAGGATGTGAGGCCTCCGTTCCCGTTGAGGCGGAGAACTCGGTCTTTCTCTGTGGTCTCCACAGGGGATTCAGACATTCCTTCGTCTTCGGAGATGCAAGACGAGCCTGCATTCAATTCACTGCAGGGATATCCGGCCTTACTTCGAGTCAGAGCATCTCGGTGTCCATTCCACTTGAGGCCACAAACTCAGGGTCCCTCTCACATACCTGTAGCTGAGAGAGGTGCTTGTGGAAAGTTGGTATTCTTCTTGAGTCGAAGCCAGGGACTAAGCTCTCATCTCGAGTTGATTTGGGGTCCACGGAGCCATTTCGTGTTGGTACAGTGACCTCAGGATCCCTCTAGACTTGAGACAGTGATCTTGGGTTTTCTCTGGAGTGCCATCAAGGAAATCAAGGCTCCTTTCACTTTTGATGTGGAATAGGGAATTGCTCTGCACGCAGGGCAGATGAATCGGGCCTGATGTCGCGGCGAGGGGGAAGTCGCATGGTTTTTCTCGAGTTGCGGCCGGAACCTCGGCTCTATTCTCGAGTTAAGATGGGGAGGGCCCTTCCAGACATGTGTTTGTTCAGCGACGTCAGGACTCCTGCCTAGGTGCGAGGGACACCTCGGGATTCTCCTCGAGTCTTGGCATGGCAATTGGGATGCGTCTCCACGTGAGTCGGGAGACCCAGGGTCCCTTTCCACGTGCCACAGGGATCCTGGGACTCCTATCCATTTTCAAGAGGAGTCAGGCATCGTCTCCTTTGGAAGCATTGATCTCCGCAGACCTCTCGAAATATCAAAGGATGTCAGGCCTCCGGTCGCATTGAGGCGGAGGACTAGGTTTTTCTCTGTGGTCTCCACAGGGGATTCAGATATTCCTTCGTCTTGGGAGATGCAAGACGAGCCTGCATTCAATTCACTGCAGGGATATCCGGCCTTACTTCGAGTCAGAGCATCTCGGTGTCCATTCCACTTGAGGCCACAAACTCAGGGTCCCTCAAATATACCTGTAGTTGAGAGAAGCCTCCTCTTGAGGTGCTTGTGGAAAGTTGGTATTCCTCTTGGGTCTAAGCCAGGGACTAAGCTCTCATCTCGTGTGGATTTTTTGTCGACGGAGCCCTTTCATATTGGTCCAGTGACCTCAGGATCCCTCTAGACTTGAAACAGTGATCTTGGGTTTCTCTGGAGTGCCATCAAGGAAATCAAGGCTCCTTTCACGTTTGATGTGGAACACGGAATTGCTCTGCATGCAGTGCAGGGGAATCGGGCCTCAACTCACGGCGAGGGGGATATCTCATGGGTTTTCTCGAGTTGCGGCCGGAACCTGGGTTATATTCTCGAGTTACGACGGGGAGGGCCCTTCCAGACACGTGTTTGTTCAGCGACATCAAGACTCCTGCCTAGGTGCGAGGGACACCTCGGGATTCCCCTCGAGTCCTGGCATGGCAATTGGGACGCGTCTCCACGTGAGGCGGGAGACCCAGGGTCCCTTTCCACGTGCCACAGGGATCCTGGGACTCCTATCCATTTTCAAGAGGAGTCAGGGATCATCTCCTTTGGAAGCATTGATCTCCTCGGACCTCTCGAGTTTTCAAAGGATGTGAGGCCTCCGCTCGCGATGAGGCGGAGAATTAGGTCTTTCTCTGTGGTCTCCACAGGGGATTCAGACATCCCTTCGTTTTGGGAGATGCAAGACGAGCCTGCATTCAATTCACTGCAGGGATATCCGGCCTTACTTCGAGTCAGAGCATCTCGGTGTCCATTCCACTTGAGGCCACAAACTCAGGGGCCCTCTCACATACCTGTAGCTGAGTGAAGCCTCCTCTTGAGGTGCTTGTGGAAAGTTGGTATTCCTCTTGAGTCGAAGCCAGGGACTAAGCTCTCATCTCGAGTTGATTTCGGGTCCACGGAGCCCTTTCGTGTTGCTCCAGTGACCTCAGGATCCCTCTAGACTTGAGACAGTGATCTTGGGTTTTCTCTGGAGTGCCATCAAGGAAATCAAGGCTCCTTTCACTTTTGATGTGGAATACGGAATTGCTCTGCACGCAGGGCAGGGGAATCGGGCCTCATCTCGCCGTGAGGGGGAATTCTCATGGTTTTTCTCGAGTTGCGTCCGGATCCAGGGGTATATTCTCGAGTTACCATGGGGAGGGCCCTTCCAGACATGTGTTTGCTCAGCGAAGTCAGGACTCCTGCCTAGGTGCGAGGGACACCTCGGGATTCTCCTCGAGTCTTGGCATGGCAATTGTGATGCGTCTCCACGTGAGGCTGGAGACCCAGGGTCCCTTTCCACTTGCCAGAGTGATCCTGGGACTCCTATCCATTTTCAAGTGGAGTCAGGCATCGTCTCCTTTGGAAGCATTGATCTCCGCATACCTCTCGAGTTTTCAAAGGATGTCAGGCCTCCGGGCGCATTGAGGCGGAAGACTAGGTCTTTCTCTGTGGTCTCCACAGGGGATTCAGACATCCCTTCGTCTTGGGAGATGCAAGACGAGCCTGCATTCAATTCACTGCAGGGATATCCGGCCTTACTTCGAGTCAGAGCATCTCGGTGTCCATTCCACTTGAGGCCACAAACTCAGGGTTCCTCAAATATACCTGTAGCTGAGAGAAGCCTCCTCTTGAGGTGCATGTGGAAAGTTGGTATTCTTCTTGAGTCGAAGCCAGGGACTAAGCTCTCATCTCGAGTTGATTTGGGGTAGACGGAGCCCTTTCATGTTGGTCCAGTGACCTCAGGATCCCTCTAGACTTGAGACAGTGATCTTGGGTTTTCTCTGGAGTGCCGTCAAGTAAATCAAGGCTCCTTTCACGTTTGATGTGGAACACGGAATTGCTCTGCATGCAGTGCAGGGGATCGGGCCTCAACTCGCGGCGAGGGGGAAATCTCATGGTTTTTCTCGAGTTGTGGACGGAACCTGGGTTATATTCTCTAGTTACGACGGGGAGGGCCCTTCCAGACACGTGTTTGTTCAGCGACGTCAGGACTCCTGCCTAGGTGCGAGGGACACCTCGGGATTCTCCTCGAGTCTTGGCATGGCAATTGGGACGCGTCTCCACGTGAGGCGGGAGACCCAGGGTCCCTTTCCACGTGCCACAGGGATCCTGGGACTCCTATCCATTTTCAAAAGGAGTCAGGCATCGTCTCCTTTGGAAGCATTGATCTCCGCGGACCTCTCGAGTTTTCAAAGGATGTGAGGCCTCCGGTCGCGATGAGGCGGAGAACTCGGTCTTTCTCTGTGGTCTCCACAGGGGATTCAGACATCCCTTCGTCTTCGGAGATGCAAGACGAGCCTGCATTCAATTCACTGCAGGGATATCCGGCCTTACTTCGAGTCAGAGCATCACGGTGTACATTACACTTGAGGCCACAAATTCAGGGTCCCTCAAATATACCTGTAGCTGAGAGAAGCCTCCTCTTGACGTGCTTGTGGAAAGTTGGTATTCCTCTTGAGTGGAAGCCAGGGACTAACCTCTCATCTCGAGTTGATTTGGGGTCCACGGAGCCCTTTCGTGTTGCTCCAGTGACCTCAGGATCCCTCTAGACTTGAGACAGTGATCTTGTGTTTTCTCTGGAGTGCCATCAAGGAAATCAATGCTCCTTTCACGTTTGATGTGGAACACGGAATTGCTCTGCACGCAGTGCAGGGGAATCGGGCCTCATCTCGCGGCGAGGGGGAAGTCTCATGGTTTTTCTCGAGTTGCGGCCGGAACCTGGGGTATATTCTCGAGTTACGCCGGGGAGGGCCCTTCCAGACACGTGTTTGTTCAGCGACGTCAGGACTCCTGCCTACGTGCGAGGGACATCTCGGGATTCTCCTCGAGTCTTGGCATGGCAATTGGGACGCGTATCCACGTGAGGCGGGAGACCCACGGTCCCTTTCCACGTGCCACAGGGATCCTGGGACTCCTATCCATTTTCAAGAGGAGTCAGGCATCGTCTCCTTTGGAAGCATTGATCTCCGCGGACCTATCGAGTTTTCAAAGGATATGTGGCCTCCGGTTGCGTTGAGGTGGAGGACTAGATCTTTCTCTATGGTCTCCACAGGGGATTCAGACAACCCTTCGTCTTGGGAGATGCAAGACGAGCCTGCATTCAATTCACTGCAGGGATATCCGGCCTTACTTCGAGTCAGACCATCTCGGTGTCCATTCCACTTGAGGCCACAAACTCAGGGTCCCTCTTACATACTTGTAGCTGAGAGAAGCCTCCTCTTGAGGTGCTTGTGGAAAGTTGGTATTCCTCTTGAGTCGAAGCCAGGGACTAAGCTCTCATCTCGAGTTGATTTGGGGTCCACGGAGCCCTTTTGTGTTGCTACAGTGACCTCAGGATCCCTCTAGACTTGAGACAGTGATCTTGGATTTTCTCTGGAGTGCCATCAAGGAAATCAAGGCTCCTTTCACGTTTGATGTGGAACACGGAACTGCTTGGCACGCAGTGCAGGGGAATCGGGCCTCATCTCGCGGCGAGGGGGAAGTCTCATGGTTTTTCTCGAGTTGCGGCCGGAACCTGGGGTATATTCTCGAGTTACGACGGGGAGGGCCCTTCCAGACACGTGTTTGTTCAGCGACGTCAGGACTCCTGCCTACGTGCGAGGGACACCTCGGGATTCTCCTCGAGTCTTGGCATGGCAATTGGGACGCGTATCCACGTGAGGCGGGAGACCCAGGGTCCCTTTAAACGTGCCACAGGGATCCTGGAACTCCTACCCATTTTCAAGAGGAGTCAGCCATCGTCTCCTTTGGAAGCATTGATCTCCTCGGACCTCTCGAGTTTTCAAAGGATGTGAGGCCTCCGCTCGCGATGAGGCGGAGAATTAGGTCTTTCTCTGTGGTCTCGACAGGGGATTCAGACATCCCTTCGTCTTGGGAGATGCAAGGCGAGCCTGCATTCAATTCACTGCAGGGATATCCGGCCTTACTTCGAGTCAGAGCATCTCAGTGTCCATTCCACTTGAGGCCACAAATTCAGGGTCCCTCTCACATACTTTTAGCTGAGAGAAGCCTCCTCTTGAGGTGCCTGTGGAAAGTTGGTATTCCTCTTGACTCGAAGCCAGGGACTAAGCTCTCATCTCGAGTTGATTTGGGGTCCCCGGAGCACTTTCGTGTTGCTCCAGTGACCTCAGGATCCCTCTAGACTTGAGACAGTGATCTTGGGTTTTTGCTGGAGTGCCATCAACGAAATCAAGGCTCCTTTCACGTTTGAAGTGGAACACGGAATTGCTCTGTACGCAGTGCAGGGGAATCGGGCCTCATCTCGCGGCGAGGGGGAAGTCTCATGGTTTTTCTCGAGTTGCGGCCGGAACCTGGGGTATATTCTCGAGTTACGACGGGGAGGGCCCTTCCAGACACGTGTTTGTACAGCGACGTCAGGACTCCTGCCTACGTGCGAGGGACACCTCGGGATTCTCCTCGAGTCTTGGCATGGCAATTGGGACGCGTCTCCACGTGAGGCGGGAGACCCAGGGTCCCTTTCCACGTGCCACAGGGATCCTGGGACTCCTATCCATTTTCAAGAGGAGTCAGGCATCGTCTCCTTTGGAAGCATTGATCCCCGCGGACCTCTCGAGTTTTCAAAGGATATGAGGCCTCCGGTTGCGTTGAGGTGGAGGACTAGGTCTTTCTCTGTGGTCTCCACAGGGGTTTCAGACAACCCTTCGTCTTGGGAGATTCAAAACGAGCCTGCATTCAATTCACTGCAGGGATATCCAGCATTACTTCGAGTCAGAGAATCTCGGTGTCCATTCCACTTGAGGCCACAAACTCAGGGGCCCTCTCACATACCTGTAGCTAAGAGAAGCCTCCTCTTGAGGTGCTTGTGGAAAGTTGGTATTCCTCTTGAGTCGAAGCCAGGGACTAAGCTCTCATCTCGAGTTGATTTGGGGTCCACGGAGCCCTTTCGTGTTGCTCCAGTGACTTCAGGATCCCTCTAGACTTGAGACAGTGATCTTGGGTTTTCTCTGGAGTGCCATCAAGGAAATCAAGTCTCCTTTCACGTTTGATGTGGAACACGGAATTGCTCTGCACGCAATCTAGGGGAATCGGGCCTCATGTCGCGGCGAGGGGGAAGTCTCATGGTTTTTCTCGAGTTGCGGCCGGAACCTGGGGTATATTCTCGAGTTACGACGGGGAGGGCCCTTCCAGACACGTGTTTGTTCAGCGACGTCAGGACTCCTGCCTAGGTGCGAGGGACACCTCGGGATTCTCCTCGAGTCTTGGCATGGCAATTGGGACGCGTCTCCACGTGAGGCGGGAGACCCAGTGTCCTTTTCTACGTGCCACAGGGATGCTGGGACTCCTATCCATTTTCAAGAGGAGTCAGGCATCGTCTCCTTTGGAAGCATTGATATCCGCAGACCTCTCGAGTTTTCAAAGGATGTGAGGCCTCTGGTCGCGATGAGGCGGAGAATTAGGTCTTTCTCTGTGGTCTCATCAGGGGATTCAGACATCCCTTCGTCTTGGGAGATGCAAGACGAGCCTGCATTCAATTCACTGCAGGGATATCCGGCCTTACTTCGAGTCAGAGCATCTCGGTGTCCATTCCACTTGAGGCCACAAACTCAGGGGCCCTCTCACATACCTGTAGCTGAGAGAAGCCTCCTCTTGAGGTGCTTGTGGAAATTTGGTATTCCTCTTGAGTCGAAGGCAGGGACTAAGCTCTCATCTCGAGTTGATTTGGGGTCCACAGAGCCCTTTCGTTTTGCTACAGTGACCTCAGGGTCAATCTAGACTTGGGAGAGTGATCTTGGGTTTTCTCTGGAGTGCCATCAAGGAAATCAAGGCTCCTTTCACTTTTGATGTGCAATACGGCATTGCTCTGCACGCAGGGTACGGGAATCGGGCCTGATGTCGCGGCGAGGGGGAAGTCTCATGGTTTTTCTCGAGTTGCGGCCGGAACCTGGGTTATATTCTCGAGTTACGACGGGGAGGGCCCTTCCAGACACGTGTTTGTTCAGCGACATCAAGACTCCTGCCTAGGTGCGAGGGACACCTCGGGATTCCCCTCGAGTCCTGGCATGGCAATTGGGACGCGTCTCCACGTGAGGCGGGAGACCCAGGGTCCCTTTCCACGTGCCACAGGGATCCTGGGACTCCTATCCATTTTCAAGAGGAGTCAGGCATCATCTCCATTGGAAGCATTGATCTCCTCGGACCTCTCGAGTTTTCAAAGGATGTGAGGCCTCCGCTCGCGATGAGGCGGAGAATTTGGTCTTACTCTGTGGTCTCCACAGGGGATTCAGACATCCCTTCGTCTTGGGAGATGCAAGACGAGCCTGCATTCAATTCACTGCAGGGATATCCGGCCTTACTTCGAGTCAGAGCATCTCGGTGTCCATTCCACTTGAGGCCACAAACTCAGGGTTCCTCAAATATACCTGTAGCTGAGAGAAGCCTCCTCTTGAGGTGCATGTGGAAAGTTGGTATTCCTCTTGAGTCGAAGCCAGGGACTAAGCTCTCATCTCGAGTTGATTTGGGGTCGACGGAGACTTTTCATGTTGGTCCAGTGACCTCAGGATCCCTCTAGACTTGAGACAGTGATCTTGGGTTTTCTCTGGAGTGCCATCAAGTAAATCAAGGCTCCTTTCACGTTTGATGTGGAACACGGAATTGCTCTGCATGCAGTGCAGGGGAATCGGGCCTCAACTCGCGGCGAGGGGGAAATCTCATGGTTTTTCTCGAGTTGCGGCCGGAACCTGGGGTATATTCTCGAGTTACGACGGGGAGGGCCCTTCCAGACACGTGTTTGTTCAGCGACGTCAGGACTCCTGCCTAGGTGCGAGGGACACCTCGGGATTCTCCTCGAGTCTTGGCATGGCAATTGGGACGCGTCTCCACGTGAGGCGGGAGACCCAGGGTCCCTTTCCACGTGCCACAGGGATCCTGGGACTCCTATCCATTTTCAAAAGGAGTCAGGCATCGTCTCCTTTGGAAGCATTGATCTCCGCGGACCTCTCGAGTTTTCAAAGGATGGGAGGCCTCCGGTCGCGATGAGGCGGAGAACTCGGTCTTTCTCTGTGGTCTCCACAGGGGTTTCAGACATCCCTTCGTCTTCGGAGATGCAAGACGAGCCTGCATTCAATTCACTGCAGGGATATCCGGCCTTACTTCGAGTCAGAGCATCTCGGTGTCCATTCCACTTGAGGCCACAAACTCAGGGTCCCTCAAATATACCTGTAGCTGAGAGAAGCCTCCTCTTGAGGTGCATGTGGAAAGTTGGTATTCCTCTTGAGTCGAAGCCAGGGACTAAGCTCTCATCTCGAGTTGATTTGGGGTCGATGGAGCCCTTTCATGTTGGTCCAGTGACCTCAGGATCCCTCTAGACTTGAGACAGTGATCTTGGGTTTTCTCTGGAGTGCCATCAACGAAATCAAGGCTCCTTTCACGTTTGATGTGGAACACGGAATTGCTCTGCTCGCATTGCAGGGGAATCGAGCCTGATGTCGCGGCGAGGGGGAAGTCTCATGGTTTTTCTCGAGTTGCGGCCGGAACCTGGGTTATATTCTCGAGTTACGACGGGGAGGGCCCTTCCAGACACGTGTTTGTTCAGCGACATCAAGACTCCTGCCTAGGTGCGAGGGACACCTCGGGATTCCCCTCGAGTCCTGGCATGGCAATTGGGACGCGTCTCCACATGAGGCGGGAGACCCAGGGTCCCTTTCCACGTGCCACAGGGATCCTGGGACACCTACCCATTTTCAAGCGGAGTCAGGCATCATCTCCATTGGAAGCATTGATCTCCTCGGACCTCTCGAGTTTTCAAAGGATGTGAGGCCTCCGCTCGCGATGAGGCGGAGAATTAGGTCTTTCTCTGTGGTCTCCACAGGGGATTCAGACATCCCTTCGTCTTGGGAGATGCAAGACGAGCCTGCATTCAATTCACTGCAGGGATATCCGGCCTTACTTCGAGTCAGACCATCTCGGTGTCCATTCCACTTGAGGCCACAAACTCAGGGTCCCTCTCACATACCTGTAGCTGAGTGAAGCCTCCTCTTGAGGTGCTTGTGGAAAGTTGGTATTCCTCTTGAGTCGAAGCCAGGGACTAAGCTCTCATCTCGAGTTGATTTGGGGTCCACGGAGCCCTTTCGTGTTGCTCCAGTGACCTCAGGATCCCTCTAGACTTGAGACAGTGATCTTGGGTTTTCTCTGCAGTGCCATCAAGGAAATCAAGGCTCCTTTCACTTTTGATGTGGAATACGGAATTGCTCTGCACGCAGGGCAGGGGAATCGGGCCTCATCTCGCGGCGAGTGGGAAGTCTCATGGTTTTTCTCGAGTTGCGGCCGGAACCTGGGGTATATTCTCGAGTTACGATGGGGAGGGCCCTTCCAGACACGTGTTTGTTCAGCGACGTCAGGACTCCTGCCTAGGTGCGAGGGACACCTCGGGATTCTCCTCGAGTCTTGGCATGGCAATTGGGATGCGTCTCCACGTGAGGCGGGAGACCCAGTGTCCCTTTCCACTTGCCAGAGTAATCCTGGGACTCCTATCCATTTTCAAGAGGAGTCAGGCATCGTCTCCTTTGGAAGCATTGATCTCCGCAGACCTTTCGAGTTTTGAAAGGATGTCAGGCCTCCGGGCGCATTGAGGCGGAAGACTAGGTCTTTCTCTTTGGTCTCCACAGGGGATTCAGACATCCCTTCGTCTTGGGAGATCCAAGACGAGCTTGCATTCAATTCACTGCAGGGATATCCGGCCTTACTTCGAGTCAGAGCATCTCGGTGTCCATTCCATTTGAGGCCACAAACTCAGGGTCCCTCTCACATACCTGTAGCTGAGAGAAGCCTCCTCGTGAGGTGCTTGTGGAAAGTTGGTATTCCTCTTGAGTCGAAGCCAGGGACTAAGCTCTCATCTCGAGTTGATTTATAGTCCACGGATCACTTTCGTGTTGATACAGTGAACTCAGGATCCCTCTAGACTTGAGACAGTGATCTGGGGTTTTCTCTGGAGTGCCATAAAGGAAATCATGGCTCCTTTCATGTTTGATGTGGAACAAGGAATTTCTCTGCACGCAGTGCATGGGAATCGGGCCTCATCTCGCGGCGAGGGGGAAGTCTCATGGTTTTTCTCGAGTTGCGGCCGGAACCTGGGGTATATTCTCGAGTTACAACGGGGAGGGCCCTTCCAGACCCGTGTTTGTTCAGCGATGTCAGGACTCCTGCCTAGGTGCGAGGGACACCTCGGGATTCTCCTCGAGTCATGGCATGTCAATTGGGATGCGTCTCGACGTGAGGCGGGAGACCCAGGGTCCCTTTCCACGTGCCACAGGGATCCTGGGACTCCTATCCATTTTCAAGAGGAGTCAGGCATCGTCTCCTTCGGAAGTATTGATCTCCACGGACCTCTCGAGTTTTCAAAGGATGTGAGGCATCCGGTCGCGTTGATGCGGAGGACTAGGTCTTTCTCTGTGGTCTCCACAGGGGATTCAGACAACCCTTCGTCTTGGGAGATGCAAGACGAACCTGCATTCAATTCACTGCAGGGATATCTGGCCTTACTTCGAGTCAGACCATCTCGGTGTCCATTCCACTTGAGGTCAGCAACTCAGGGTCCCTCTCACATACCTGTAGCTGAGAGAAGCCTCCTCTTGAGGTGCTTGTGGAAAGTTGGTATTCCTCTTGAGTCGAAGCCAGGGACTAAGCTCTCATCTCGAGTTGATTTGGGGTGCACAGAGCCCTTTCGAGTTGCTCCAGTGACCTCAGGATCCCTCTAGACTTGAGACAGTGATTTTGGGTTTTCTCTGGAGTGCCATCAAGGAAATCAAGTCTCATTTCACGTTTGATGTGGAACACCGAATTGCTCTGCACGCAGTGGAGGGGAATCGGGCCTCATCTCGCGGCGAGGAGTAAGTCTCATGGTTTATCTCGAGTTGCGGCTGGAACATGGGGTATATTCTCGAGTTACGACGGGGAGTGCCCTTCCAGACACGTGTTTGTTCAGAGACGTCAGGACTCCTGCCTAGGTGCAAGGGACACCTCGGGATTCTCCTCGAGTCTTGGCATGCCAAATGGGACGCGTCTCCACGTGAGGCGGGAGACCCAGGGTCCCTTTCCCCGTGCCACAGGGATCCTGGGACTCCTATCCATTTTCAAGAGGAGTCAGGCATCGTCTCCTTTGGAAGCATTGATCTCCGCTGACCTCTCGAGTTTTCAAAAAATGTGAGGCCACAGGTCGCGATGAGGCGGAGAAATAGGTCTTTCTCTGTGGTCTCCACAGGGGATTCAGACATCCCTTCGTCTTGGGAGATGCAAGACGAGCCTGCATTCAATTCACTGCAGGGATATCCGGCCTTACTTCGAGTCAGAGCATCTCGGTGTCCATTCCACTTGAGGCCACAAACTCAGGGTCCCACTCACATACATGTAGCTGAGAGAAGCCTCCTCTTTAGGTGCTTGTGGAAAGTTGGTATTCTTCTTGAGTCGAAGCCAGGGACTAAGCTCTCATCTCGAGTTGATTTGGGGTCCCGGAGCCCTTTCGTGTTGCTCCAGTGACCTCAGGATCCCTCTAGACTTGAGACAGTGATCTTGGGTTTTCTCTGGAGTGCCATCAAGGAAATCAAGGCTCCTTTCACGTTTGATGTGGAACACGGAATTGCTCTGCACGCATTGCAGGGGATTCGGGCCTCATCTCGCGGCGCGGAGTAAGTCTCATGGTTTTTCTCGAGTTGCGGCCGGAACCTGGGGTATATTCTCGAGTTATGACGGGGAGGGCCCTTCCAGACACGTGTTTGTTCAGCGACGTCAGGACTCCTGCCTAGGTGCGAGGGACACCTCGGGATTCTCCACGAGTCGTGGCATGGTAATTGGGACGCGTCTCCACGTGATGCGGGAGACCCAGGGTCCCTTTCCACGTGCCACAGGGATCCTGGGACTCCTATCCATTTTCAAGAGGAGTCAGGCAACGTCTCCTTGGAAGAGTTGATCTCCGCGCACCTCTCGAGTTTTCAAAGGATGTGAGGCCTCCGTTCGCGTTGAGGCGGAGAACTAGGTTTTTCTCTGTGGTCTCCACAGGGGATTCAGACATCCCTTCGTCTTGGGAGATGCAAGACGAGCCTGCATTCAATTCACTGCAGGGATATCCGGCCTTACTTCGAGTCAGAGCATCTCGGTGTCCATTCCACTTGAGGCCACAAACTCAGGGTCCCTCTCACATACCTGTAGCTGAGAGAAGCCTCCTCTTGAGGTGCTTGTGGAAAGTTGGTATTCCTCTTGCGTCAAAGCCAGGGACCAAGCTCTCATCTCGAGTTGATTTGGGGTCCACAGAGCCCTTTCGTGTTGCTCCAGTGACCTCAGGATCCCTCTAGACTTGAGACAGTGATCTTGGGTTTTCTCTGGAGTGCCATCAAGGAAATCAAGGCTCCTTTCACGTTTGTTGTGGAACACGGAATTGCTCTGCATGCAGTGCAGGGGAATCGGGCCTCATCTCCCGGCGAGGAGTAAGTCTCATGGTTTTTCTCGAGTTGCGGCCGGAACCTGGGGTGTATTCTCGAGTTATGACGGGGAGGGCCCTTCCAGACACGTGTTTGTTCAGCGACGTCAGGACTCCTGCCTAGGTGCGAGGGACACCTCGGGATTCTCCACGAGTCTTGGCATGGTAATTGGGACGCGTCTCCACGTGATGCGGGAGACCCAGGGTCCCTTTCCACGTGCCACAGGGATCCTGGGACTCCTATCCATTTTCAAGAGGAGTCAGGCAACGTCTCCTTGGAAGCATTGATCTCCGCGCATCTCTCGAGTTTTCAAAGGATGTGAGGCCTCCGTTCGCGTTGAGGCGGAGAACTAGGTTTTTCTCTGTGGTCTCCACAGGGGATTCAGACATCCCTTCGTCTTGGGAGATGCAAGACGAGCCTTCATTCAATCCACTGCAGGGATATCCGGGCTTACTTCGAGTCAGAGCATCTCGGTGTCCATTCCACTTGAGGCCACAAACTCAGGGTCCCTCTCACATAACTGTAGCTGAGAGAAGCCTCCTCTTGAGGTGCTTGTGGAAAGTTGGTATTCCTCTTGAGTCGAAGCCAGGGACTAAGCTCTCATCTCGAGTTGATTTGGGGTCCACGGAGCCCTTTCGTGTTGCTCCAGTGACCTCAGGATCCCTCTAGACTTGAGACAGTGATCTTGGGTTTTCTCTGGAGTGCCATCAAGGAAATCAAGGCTCCTTTCACTTTTGATGTCGAACACCGAATTGCTCTGCACGCAGTACAGGGGAATCGGGCCTCATCTCGCCGTGAGGGGGAAGTCTCATGGTTTTTCTCGAGTTGCGTCCGGAACCAGGGGTATATTCTCGAGTTACGACGGGGAGGGCCCTTCCAGACACGTGTTTGTTCAGCGACGTCAGGACTCCTGCCTAGGTGCGAGGGACACCTCGGGATTCTCCTCGAGTCTTGGCATGGCAATTGGGACGCGTCTCCACGTGAGGCGGGAGACCCAGGGTCCCTTTCGACGTGCCACAGTGATCCTGGGCCTCCTATGCATTTTCAAGAGGAGTCAGGCATCGTCTCCTTTGGAAGCATTGATCTCTGCAGACCTCTTGAGTTTTCAAAGGATATGAGGCCTCCGGTCATGATGAGGCGGAGGAATAGGTCTTTCTCTGTGGTCTCCACAGGGGATTCATACATCCCTTCGTCTTGGGAGATGCAAGACGAGCCTGCATTCAATTCACTGCAGGGACATCTGGACTTACTTCGAGTCAGAGCATCTCGGTGTCCATTGCACTTGAGGCCACAAACTCAGGGTCCCTCTCACATACCTGTAGCTGAGAGAAGCCTCCTCTTGAGGTGCTTGTGGAAAGTTGGTATTCCTCTTGAGTCGAAGCCAGGGACTAAGCTCTCATCTCGAGTTGATTTGGGGTCCACGGAGCCCTTTCATGTTGCTCCAGTTACCTCAGGATCCCTCTAGACTTGAGACAGTGATCTTGGGTTTTCTCTGGAGTGCCATGAAGGAAATCAAGGCTCCTTTCACTTTTGATGTCGAACACGGAATTGCTCTGCACGCAGTACAGGGGAATCGGGCCTCATCTCGCCGTGATGGGGAAGTCTCATGGTTTTTCTCGAGTTGCGGCCGGAATCTGGGGTATATTCTCGAGTTACGACGGGGAGGGCCCTTCCAGACACGTGTTTGTTCAGCGACGTCAGGACTCCTGCCTAGGTGCGAGGGACACCTCGGGATTCTCCTCGAGTCTTGGCATGGCAATTGGGACGCGTCTCCACATGAGGCGGGAGACCCAGGGTCCCTTTCCACGTGCCACAGTGATCCTGGGCCTCCTATGCATTTTCAAGAGGAGTCAGGCATCGTCTCCTTTGGAAGCATTGATCTCTGCAGACCTCTCGAGTTTTCAAAGGATATGAGGCCTCCGGTCATGATGAGGCGGAGGAATAGGTCTTTCTCTGTGGTCTCCACAGGGGATTCAGTCATCCCTTCGTCTTGGGAGATGCAAGACGAGCCTGCATTCAATTCACTGCAGGGATATCCGGACTTACTTCGAGTCAGAGCATCTCGGTGTCCATCGCACTTGCGGCCACAAACTCAGGGTCCCTCTCACATACCTGTAGCTGAGAGAAGCCTCCTCTTGAGGTGCTTGTGGAAACTTGGTATTCCTCTTGAGTCGAAGCCAGGGACTAAGCTCTCATCTCTAGTTGATTTGGGGTCCACGGACCCCTTTCATGTTGCTCCAGTGACTTCAGGATCCATCTAGACTTGAGACAGTGATATTGGGTTTACTCTGGAGTGCCATCAAGGAAATCAAGGATCCTTTCACGTTTGATGTGGAACACGGAATTGCTCTCCACGCAGTGCAGGGGAATCGGGCCTCATCTCGCGGCGAGGGGGAAGTCTCATGGTTTTTCTCGACTTGCGGCCGGATCCTGGGGTATATTCTCGAGTTACGACGGGGAGGGCCCTTCCAGACACGTGTTTGTTCAGCGACGTCAGGACTCCTGCCTAGGTGCGAGGGACACCTCGGGATTCTCCTCGAGTCTTGGCATGGCAATGGGGACGCGTCTCCACGTGAGGCGGGAAACCCAGTGTCCCTTTCCACGTGCCACAGGGATCCTGGGACTCCTATCCATTTTCAAGAGGAGTCAGGCATCGTCTCCTTTGGAAGCATTGATCTCCGTGGACCTTTCGAGTTTTCAAAGGATGTGAGGTCTCTGGACGCGATGAGGCAGAAAGTTAGGTCTTTCTCTGTGGTCTCCACAGGGGATTCAGACATCCCTTCGTCTTGGGAGATGCAAGACGAGCCTGCATTCAATTCACTGCAGGGATATCCGGCCTTACTTCGAGTCAGAGCATCTCGGTGTCCATTCCATTTGAGGCCACAAACTCAGGGTCCCTCTCACATACCTGTAGCTCAGAGAAGCCTCCTCTTGAGGTGCTTGTGGAAAGTTGGTATTCCTCTTGAGTCGAAGCCAGGGACTAAGCTCTCATCTCGAGTTGATTTGTGGTCCACGGAGCCCTTTCGTGTTGCTACAGTGAGCTCAGGATCCCTCTAGACTAGGGACAGTGATCTTGGGTTTTCTCTGGAGTGCCATCAAGGAAATCAAGGCTCCTTTCACTTTTGATGTGGAATACGGAATTGCTCTGCATGCAGGGCAGGGGAATCGGGCCTCATCTCGCGGCGAGGGGGAAGTCTCATGGTTTTTCTCGAGTTGCGGCCGGAACCTGGGGTATATTCTCGAGTTACGACAGGGAGGGCCCTTCCAGACATGTGTTTGTTCAGCGACGTCAGGACTCCTGCCTAGGTGCGAGGGACACCTCGGGATTCTCCTCGCGTCTTGTCATCGCAATTGGGACGCGTCTCCACGTGAGGCGGGAGACCCAGGGTCCCTTTCCACGTGCCACAGGGATCCTGGGACTCCTATCCATTTTCAAGAGGAGTCAGTCATCGTCTCCTTTGGAAGCAATGATCTCCGCGGACCTCTCGAGTTTTCAAAGGATGTGAGGCCTCCGCTCGCGATGAGGCGGAGAATTAGGTTTTTCTCTGTGGTCTCCACAGGGGATTCAGACATCCCTTCGTCTTGGGAGATGCAAGACGAGCCTGCATTCAATTCACTGCAGGGATATCCGGCCTTACTTCGAGTCAGAGCATCCCGGTGTCCATTCCACTTGAGGCCACAAACTCGGGGTCCCTCAAATATACATGTAGCTGAGAGAAGCCTCCTCTTGAGGTGCTTGTGGAAAGTTGGTATTCCTCTTGAGTCTAAGCCAGGGACTAAGCTCTCATCTCGAGTTGATTTCGGTCCACGGAGCCCTTTCCTGTTGGTCCAGTGACCTCAGGATCCCTCTAGACTTGAGACAGTGATCTTGGGTTTTCTCTGGAGTGTCATCAAGGAAATCAAGGCTCCTTTCACGTTTGATGTGGAACACGGAATTGCTCTGCATGCAGTGCAGGGGAATCGGACCTCAACTCGCGGCGAGGGGGAAATCTCATGGTTTTTCTCGAGTTGCGGCCGGAACCTGGGGTATATTCTCGAGTTACGACGGGGAGGGCCCTTCCAGACACGTGTTTGTTCAGCGACGTCAGGACTCCTGCCTAGGTGCGAGGTACACCTCGGGATTCTCCTCGAGTCTTGGCATGGCAATTGGGACGCGTCTCCACGTGAGGCGGGAGACCCAGGGTCCCTTTCCACGTGCCACAGGGATCCTGGGACTCCTATCCATTTTCAAGAGGAGTCAGGCATCGTCTCCTTTGGAAGCATTGATCTCCACGGACCTCTCGAGTTTTCAAAGGATGTGAGGCCTCCGGTCGCAATGAGGCGGAGAACTCGGTCTTTCTCTGTGGTCTCCACAGGGGATTCAGACATCCCTTCGTCTTGGGAGATGCAAGACGAGCCTGCATTCAATTCACTGCAGGGATATCCGGCCTTACTTCGAGTCAGAGCATCTCGGTGTCCATTCCACTTGAGGCCACAAACTCAGGGTCCCTCTCACATACCTGTAGCTGAGAGAAGCCTCCCCT
The DNA here is from genome assembly GCF_033118175.1 of Dama dama. Taxonomy (NCBI): domain Eukaryota; kingdom Metazoa; phylum Chordata; class Mammalia; order Artiodactyla; family Cervidae; genus Dama; species Dama dama. The sequence goes on from NW_026870940.1 coordinate 1,538,933, forward strand.
TGAGGTGCTTGTGGAAAGTTGGTTTTCCTCTTGAGTCGAAGCCAGGGACTAAGCTCTCATCTCGAGTTGATTTGGGGTCCACAGAGCCCTTTCGTGTTGCTCCAGTGACCTCCGGATCCCTCTAGACTTGAGACAGTGATCTTGCGTTTTCTCTGCAGTGCCATCAAGGAAATCAAGGCTCCTTTCACGTTTGATGTGGAACACCGAATTGTTCTGCACGCAGTGCAGGGGAATCGGGCTTCATCCAGCGGCGAGGGGGAAGTCTCATGGTTTTTCTCGAGTTGCGGCCGGAACCTGGGGTATATTCTCGAGTTACGACGGGGAGGGCCCTTCCAGACACGTGTTTGTTCAGCGACGTCAGGACTCCTGCCTAGGTGCGAGGGACACCTCGGGATTCTCCTCGAGTCTTGGCATGGCAATGGGGACGCGTCTCCACGTGAGGCGGGAAACCCAGTGTCCCTTTCCACGTGCCACAGGGATCCTGGGACTCCTATCCATTTTCAAGAGGAGTCAGGCATCGTCTCCTTTGGAAGCATTGATCTCCGCGGACCTCTCGGATTTTCAAAGGATGTGAGGTCTCTGGTCGCGATGAGGCAGAAAGTTAGGTCTTTCTCTGTGGTCTCCACAGGGGATTCAGACATCCCTTCGTCTTGGGAGATGCAAGACGAGCCTGCATTCAATTCACTGCAGGAATATCCGGCCTTACTTCGAGTCAGAGCATCTCGGTGTCCATTACACTTGAGGCCACAAACTCAGGGTCCCTCTCACATACCTGTAGCTCAGAGAAGCCTCCTCTTGAGGTGCTTGTGGAAAGTTGATATTCCTCTTGAGTCGAAGCCAGGGACTAAGCTCTCATCTCGAGTTGATTTGGGGTCCACGGAGCCCTTTCGGGTTGCTCCAGTGACCTCAGGATCCCTCTAGACTTGAGACAGTGATCTTGGGTTTTCTCTGGAGTGCCATCAAGGAAATCAAGGCTCCTTTCAAATTTGATGTGGAACACGGAATTGCTCTGCACGCAGTGCAGGGGAATCGGGCCTCATCTCGTGGCAAGGGGGAAGTCTCATGGTTTTTCTCGAGTTGCGGCCGGAACCTGGGGTATATTCTCGAGTTTCGACGGGGAGGGCCCTTCCAGACACGTGTTTGTTCAGCGACGTCAGGACTCCTGCCTAGGTGCGAGGGACACCTCGGGATTCTCCTCGAGTCTTGGCATGGCAATTGGGACGCGTCTCCACGTGAGGCGGGACACCCAGGGTCCCTTTCCACGTGCCACAGGGATCCTGGGACTCCTATCCATTTTCAAGAGGAGTCAGGCATCGTCTCCTTTGGAAGCAATGATCTCCGCGGACCTCTCGAGTTTTCAAAGGATGTGAGGCCTCTGCTCGTGATGAGGCGGAGAATTAGGTTTTTCTCTGTGGTCTCCACAGGAGATTCAGACATCCCTTCGTCTTGGGAGATGCAAGACGATCGTGCATTCAATTCACTGCAGGGATATCCGGCCTTACTTCGAGTCAGAGCATCTCGGTGTCCATTCCACTTGAGGCCACAAACTCAGGGGCCCTCTCACATACCTGTAGCTGAGAGAAGCCTCCTCTTGAGGTGCTTGTGGAAAGTTGGTATTCCTCTTGAGTTGAAGCCAGGGACTAAGCTCTCATCTCGAGTTGATTTGGGGTCCATGGAGCCCTTTCTTGTTGCTACAGTGAGCTCAGGATCCCTCTAGACTAGGGACAGTGATCTTGGGTTTTCTCTGGAGGGCCATCAAGGAAATCAAGGCTCCTTTCACTTTTGATGTGGAATACGGAATTGCTCTGCATGCAGGGCAGGGGAATCGGGCCTCATCTCGCGGCGAGGGGGAAGTCTCATGGTTTTTCTCAAGTTGCGGCCGGAACCTGGGGTATATTCTCGAGTTACGACGGGGCGGGCCCTTCCAGACACGTGTTTGTTCAGCGACGTCAGGACTCCTGCCTAGGTGCGAGGGACACCTCGGGATTCCCCTCGAGTCCTGGCATGGCAATTGGGACGCGTCTCCACGTGAGGCGGGAGACCCAGGGTCCCTTTCCACGTGCCACAGGGATCCTGGGACTCCTATCCATTTTCAAGAGGAGTCAGGCATCATCTCCTTTGGAAGCATTGATCTCCTCGGACCTCTCGAGTTTTCAAAGGATGTGAGGCCTCTGGTCGCGATGAGGCGGAGAATTAGGTCTTTCTCTGTGGTCTCCACAGGGGATTCAGACATCCCTTCGTTTTGGGAGATGCAAGACGAGCCTGCATTCAATTCACTGCAGGGATATCCGGCCTTACTTCGAGTCAGAGCATCTCGGTGTCCATTCCACTTGAGGCCACAAACTCAGGGTCCCTCTCACATACCTGTAGCTGAGTGAAGCCTCCTCTTGAGGTGCTTGTGGAAAGTTGGTATTCCTCTTGAGTCGAAGCCAGGGACTAAGCTCTCATCTCGAGTTGATTTCGGGTCCACGGAGCCCTTTCGTGTTGCTCCAGTGACCTCAGGATCCCTCTAGACTTGAGACAGTCATCTTGGGTTTTCTCTGGAGTGCCATCAAGGAAATGAAGGCTCCTTTCACTTTTGATGTGGAATACGGAATTGCTCTGCACGCAGGGCAGGGGAATCGGGCCTCATCTCGCCGTGAGGGGGAATTCTCATGGTTTTTCTCGAGTTGCGTCCGGATCCCGGGGTATATTCTCGAGTTACGACGGGGAGGGCCCTTCCAGACACGTGTTTGTTCAGCGACGTCAGGACTCCTGCCTAGGTGCGAGGGACACCTCGGGATTCTCCTCGAGTCTTGGCATGGCAATGGGGACGCGTCTCCACGTGAGGCGCGAAACCCAGTGTCCCTTTCCACGTGCCACAGGGATCCTGGGACTCCTATCCATTTTCAAGAGGAGTCAGGCATCGTCTCCTTTGGAAGCATTGATCTCCGCGGACCTCTCGGATTTTCAAAAGATGTGAGGTCTCTGGTCGCGATGAGGCAGAAAGTTAGGTCTTTCTCTGTGGTCTCCACAGGGGATTCAGACATCCCTTCGTCTTGGGAGATGCAAGACGAGCCTGCATTCAATTCACTGCATGGATATCCGGCCTTACTTCGAGTCAGAGCATCTCGGTGTCCATTCCATTTGAGGCCACAAACTCAGGGTCCCTCTCACATACCTGTAGCTCAGAGAAGCCTCCTCTTGAGGTGCTTGTGGAAAGTTGATATTCCTCTTGAGTCGAAGCCAGGGACTAAGCTCTCATCTCGAGTTGATCTGGGGTCCACGGAGCCCTTTCGTGTTGCTCCAGTGACCTCAGGATCCCTCTAGACTTGTGACAGTGATCTTGGGTTTCCTCTGGAGTGCCATCAAGGAAATCAAGGCTCCTTTCAAATTTGATGTGGAACACGGAATTGCTCTGCACGCAGTGCAGGGGAATCGGGCCTCATCTCGTGGCAAGGGGGAAGTCTCATGGTTTTTCTCGAGTTGCGGCCGGAACCTGGGGTATATTCTCGAGTTACGACGGGGAGAGCCCTTCCAGACACGTGTTTGTTCAGCGATGTCAGGACTCCTGCCTAGGTGCGAGGGACACCTCGGGATTCTCCTTAAGTCTTGCCATGGCAATTGGGACGCGTCTCCACGTGAGGCGGGAGACCCAGGGTCCCTTTCCACGTGCCACAGGGATCCTGGGACTCCTATCCATTTTCAAGAGGAGTCAGGCATCGTCTCCTTTGGAAGCAATGATCTCCGCGGACCTCTCGAGTTTTCAAAGGATGTGAGGCCTCTGCTCGTGAAGAGGCGGAGAATTAGGTTTTTCTCTGTGGTCTCCACAGGATATTCAGACATCCCTTCGTCTTGGGAGATGCAAGACGAGCCTGCATTCAATTCACTGCAGGGATATCCGGCCTTACTTCGAGTCAGAGCATCTCGGTGTCCATTCCACTTGAGGCCTCAATCTCAGGGGCCCTCTCACATACCTGTAGCTGAGAGAAGCCTCCTCTTGAGGTGCTTGTGGAAAGTTGGTATTCCTCTTGAGTCGAAGCCAGGTACTAAGCTCTCATCTCGAGTTGATTTGGGGTCCATGGAGCCCTTTCGTGTTGCTACAGTGAGCTCAGGATCCCTCTAGACTAGGGACAGTGATCTTGGGTTTTCTCTGGAGTGCCATCAAGGAAATCAAGGCTCCTTTCACTTTTGATGTGGAATACGGAATTGCTCTGCATGCAGGGCAGGGGAATCGGGCCTCATCTCGCGGCGAGGGGGAAGTCTCATGGTTTTTCTCGAGTTGCGGCCGGAACCTGGGGTATATTCTCGAGTTAGGACAGGGAGGGCCCTTCCAGACACGTGTTTGTTCAGCGACGTCAGGACTCCTGCCTAGGTGCGAGGGACACCTCGGGATTCTCCTCGAGTCTTGGCATGGCAATTGGGACGCGTCTCCACGTGAGGCGGGAGACCCAGGGTCCCTTTCCACGTGCCACAGGGATCCTGGGACTCCTATCCATTTTCAAGAGGAGTCAGTCATCGTCTCCTTTGGAAGCAATGATCTCCGCGGACCTCTCGAGTTTTCAAAGGATGTGAGGCCTCCGCTCGCGATGAGGCGGAGAATTAGGTTTTTCTCTGTGGTCTCCACAGGGGATTCAGACATCCCTTCGTCTTGGGAGATGCAAGACGAGCCTGCATTCAATTCACTGCAGGGATATCCGGCCTTACTTCGAGTCAGAGCATCCCGGTGTCCATTCCACTTGAGGCCACAAACTCGGGGTCCCTCTCACATACCTGTAGCTGAGAGAAGCCTCCCCTTGAGGTGCTTGTGGAAAGTTGGTATTCCTCTTGAGTCGAAGCCAGGGACTAAGCTCTCATCTCGAGTTGATTTGGGGTCCACACAGCCCTTTCGTGTTGCTCCAGTGCCCTCCGGATCCCTCTAGACTTGAGACAGTGATCTTGCGTTTTCTCTGCAGTGCCATCAAGGAATTCAAGGCTCCTTTCACGTTTGATGTGGAACAGGGAATTGTTCTGCACGCAGTGCAGGGGAATCGGGCTTCATCCATCGGCGAGGGGGAAGTCTCATGGTTTTTCTCGAGTTGCGGCCGGAACCTGGGTTATATTCTCGAGTTACGACGGGGAGGGCCCTTCCAGACACGTGTTTGTTCAGCGACGTTAGGACTCCTGCCTAGGTGCGAGGGACACCTCGGGATTCTCCTCGATTCTTGGCATGGCAATGGGGACGCGTCTCCAGGTGAGGCGGGAAACCCAGTGTCCCTTTCCACGTGCCGCAGGGATCCTGGGACGCCTATCCATTTTCAAGAGGAGTCAGGCATCGTCTCCTTTGGAAGCATTGATCTCCGCGGACTTCTCGAGTTTTCAAAGGATGTGAGGTCTCTGGTCGCGATGAGGCAGATAGTTAGGTCTTTCTCTGTGGTCTCCACAGGGGATTCAGACATCCCTTCGTCTTGGGAGATGCAAGACGAGCCTGCATTCAATTCACTGCAGGTATATCCGGCCTTACTTCGAGTCAGAGCATCTCGGTGTCCATTCCATTTGAGGCCACAAACTCAGGGTCCCTCTCACATACCTGTAGCTCAGAGAAGCCTCCTCTTGAGGTGCTTGTGGAAAGTTGATATTCCTCTTGAGTCGAAGCCAGGGACTAAGCTCTCACCTCGAGTTGATTTGTGGTCCACGGATCCCTTTCGTGTTGCTCCAGTGACCTCAGGATCCCTCTAGACTTGACACAGTGAGCTTGGGTTTTCTCTGGAGTGCCATCAAGGAAATCAAGGCTCCTTTCACTTTTGATGTGGAATACGGAATTGCTCTGCATGCAGGGCAGGGGAATCGGACCTCAACTCGCAGCGAGGGGGAAGTCTCATGGTTTTTCTCGAGTTGCGGCCGGAACCTCGGTTATATTCTCGAGTTACGACTGGGAGGGCCCTTCCAGACACGTGTTTGTTCAGCGACGTCAGGACTCCTGCCTAGGTGCGAGGGACACCTCGGGATTCTCCTCGAGTCTTGGCATGGCAATTGGGACGCGTCTCCACGTGAGGCGGGAGACCCAGGGTCCCTTTCCACGTGCCACAGGGATCCTGGGACACCTATCCATTTTCAAGAGGAGTCAGGCATCGTCTCCTTTGGAAGCATTGATCTCCGCGGACCTCTCGAGTTTTCAAAGTATGTGAGGCCTCCGGTCGCGAAGAGGCGGAGAATTAGGTCTTTCTCTGTGGTCTCCACAGGGGATTCAGACATCCCTTCGTCTTGGGAGATGCAAGACGAGCCTGCATTCAATTCACTATTGGGATATCCGGCCTTACTTCGAGTCAGAGCATCTCGGTGTCCATTCCACTTGATGCCACAAATTCAGGGTCCCTCTCACATACCTGTAGCTGAGAGAAGCCTCCTCTTGAGGTGCTTGTGGAAAGTTGGTATTCCTCTTGAGTCGAGGCCAGGGACTAAGCTCTCATCTCGAGTTGATTTGGGGTCCACGGAGACCTTTCGTGTTGCTCCAGTGACCTCAGGATCCCTCTAGACTTGAGACAGTGATCTTGGGTTTTCTCTGGAGTGCCATCAAGGAAATCAAGGCTCCTTTCACTTTTGATGTCGAACACGGAATTGCTCTGCACGCAGTGCAGGGGAATTAGGCCTCATCTCGCGGCGAAGGGGAAGTCTCATGGTTTTTCTCGAGTTGCGGCCGGAACCTGGGGTATATACTCGAGTTACGACGGGGAGGGCCCTTCCAGACACGTGTTTGCTCAGCGACGTCAGGACTCCTGCCTAGGTGCGAGGGACACCTCGGGATTCTCCTCGAGTCTTGGCATGGCAATTGGGACGCGTCTCCACTTGAGGCGGGAGACCCAGCGTCCGTTTCCACGTGATACAGGGATCCTGGGACTCCTATCCATTTTCAAGAGGAGTCAGGCACTGTCTCATTTGGAAGCATTGATCTCCGCAGACCTCTCGGGTTTTCAAAGGATGTGAGGCCTCCGGTCGCGATGAGGCGGAGGACTAGGTCTTTCTCTGTCGTCTCCACAGGGGATTCAGACAACCCTTCGTCTTGGGAGATGCAAGACGAGCCTGCATTCAATTCACTGCAGGGATATCCGGCCTTACTTCGAGTCAGAGCATCTCGGTGTCCATTACACTTGAGGCCACAAATTCAGGGTCACTCTCACATACCTGTAGCTGAGAGAAGCCTCCTCTTGAGGTGCTTATGGAAAGTTGGTATTGCTCTTGAGTCGAAGCCAGGGACTAAGCTCTCATCTCGAGTGATTTGGGGTCCACGGAGCCCTTTCTTGTTGCTCCAGTGACCTCAGGATCCCTCTAGACTTGAGACAGTGATCTTGGGTTTTCTCTGGAGTGCCATCAAGGAAATCAAGGCTCCTTTCAAGTTTGATGTGGAACACGGAATTGCTCTGCACACAGTGCATGGGAATCGGGCCTCATCTCGGGGCAATGGGGATGTCTCATGGTTTTTCTCAAGTTGCTGGCGGAACCTAGGGTATATTCTCGAGTTACGACGGGGAGGGCCCTTCCAGACACGTGTTTGTTCAGCGATGTCAGGACTCCTGCCTAGGTGCGAGGGACATCTCGGGATTCTCCTCGAGTCTTGGCATGGCAATTGGGACGCGTCTCCACGTGAGGCGGGAACCCCAGGGTCCCTTTCTACGTGCCACAGGGATCCTGGGACTCCTATCCATTTTCAAGAAGAGTCAGGCATCATCTCCTTTGGAAGCATTGATCTCCGCAGACCTCTCGAGTTTTCAAAGGATGTGAGGCCTCAGGTCTCGATGAGGCGGAAAACTAGGTCTTTCTCTGTGGTCTCCACAGGGGATTCAGACATCCCTTCGTCTTGGGAGATGAAGACGAGCCTGCTTTCAATTCACTGCAGGGATATCCGGCCTTACTTCGAGTCAGAGCATCTCCGTGTCCATTCCACTTGAGGCCACAAACTCAGGGTCCCTCTCACATACCTGTAGCTGAGAGAAGCCTCCTCTTGAGATGCTTGTGGAAAGTTGGTATTCCTCTTGAGTCGAAGCCAGACACTAAGCTCTCATCTCGAGTTGATTTGGGGTCCACTGAGCCGTTTCTTGTACCTCCAGTGACCTAAGGATCCCTCTAGACTTGAGACAGTGATCTTGGGTTTTCTCTGGAGTGCCATCAAGGAAATCAAGGCTCCTTTCACGTTTGATGTGGAACACGGAATTGCTCTGCACGCACTGCAGGGGAATCGGGCCCCAACTCGCGGCGAGGGGGAAGTCTCATTGTTTTTCTCGAGTAGCGGCCACAACCTGGGGTATATTCTCGAGTTACGACGGGGAGGTCCCTTACAGACACGTGTTTGTTCAGCGACGTCAGGACTCCTGCCTAGGTGCGAGGGACACCTCGGGATTCTCCTCGAGTCTTGGCATGGAAATTGGGACGCGTCTCCACGTGAGGCGGGAGACCCAGGGCCCCTTCCACGTACCACAGGGTTCCTGGGACTCCTATCCATTTTCAAGAGGAGTCAGACATCGCCTCCTTTGAAAGCATTGATCTCCGCGGACCTCTCGAATTTTCAAAGGATGTGAGGACTCCGGAAGCGATGAGGCGGAGAACTAGGTCGTTCTTGTGGTCTCCACAGGGGATTCAGACATCCCTTCGTCTTGGGAGATGCAAGACGAGCCTGCATTCAATTCACTGCAGGGATATCCGGCCTTACTTAAGTCAGAGCATCTCGCTGTCCATTCCAATTGAGGCCAAAAACTCAGGGTCCCTCTCACATACTTGTAGCTGAGAGAAACCTACTCTTCAGGTGATTGTGGAAACTTGGTATTCCTCTTGAGTCAAAGCCAGGGACTAAGCTCTCATCTCGAGTAGATTTGGGGTCCACGGAGCCCTTTCGTGCTGCTACAGTGACCTCAGGATCCCTCTAGACTTGAGACAGTGATCTTGGGTTTTCTCTGGAGTGCCATCAAGGAAATCAAGGCTCCTTTCACGTTTGATGTGGAACACGGAATTGCTCTGCACGCAGGGCAGGGGAATCGGGCCTCATCTCGCGGCGAGGGGGAAGTCTCATGGTTTTTCTCGAGTTGCGGCCGGAACCTGGGGTATATTCTCGAGTTACGACGGGGAGGGCCTTTCCAGACACTTGTATGTTCAGCGATGTAAGGACTCCTGCCTAGGTGCGAGGGACACCTCGGGATTCTCCTCGAGCCTTGGCATGGCAATTGGGACGCGTCTCCACGTGAGGCGGGAGACCCAGGGTCCCTTTCCACGTGCCACAGGGATCCTGGGACTCCTATCCATTTTCAAGAGGAGTCAGGCATCGTCTCCTTTGGAAGAATTGATCTCGGCGGACCTCTCGAGTTTTCAAAGGATGTGAGGCCTTCGGTCGCGATGAGGCTGAGGACTAGGTCTTTCTCTGTGGTCTCCACAGGGGATTCAGACATCCCTTCGTCTTGGGAGATGCAAGACGAGCCTGCATTCAATTCATTGCAGGGATATCCGGCCTTACTTCGAGTCAGAGCATCTCGGTGTCCATTCCACTTGAGGCCACAAACTCAGGGGCCCTCTCACATACCTGTAGCTGAGAGAAGCCTCCTCTTGAGGTGCTTGTGGAAACTTGGTATTCCTCTTGAGTCGAAGCCAGGGACTAAGCTCTCATCTCGAGTTGATGTGGGGTCCACGCAGCCCTTTCGTGTTGCTCCAGTGACCTCAGGATCCCTCTAGACTTGTGACAGTGATCTTGGGTTTTCTCTGGAGTGCCATCAAGGAAATCAAGGCTCCTTTCACGTTTGATGTGGAACACGGAATTGCTCTGCACGCAGTGCAGGGGAATCGGGCCTCATCTCGTGGCGAGGGGGAAGTCTCATGGTTTTTCTCGAGTTGCGGCCGGAACCTGGGGTATATTCTCGAGTTACGACGGGGAGGGCCCTTCCAGACACGTGTTTATTCAGCGACATCAGGACTCCTGCCTAGGTGCGAGGGACACCTCGGGAATCTCCTCGAGTCTTGGCATGGCAATTGGGACGCGTCTCCACGTGAGGCGGGAGACCCAGGGTCCCTTTCCACGTGCCACAGGGATCCTGGGACTCCTATCCATTTTCAAGAGGAGTCAGGCATCGACTCCTTTGGAAGCATTGATCTCCGCGGACCTCTCGAGTTTTCAAAGAATGTGAGGCCTCCGGTCGTTAAGAGGCGGAGAACTCGGTCTTTCTCTGTGGTCTCCACAGGGGATTCAGACATCCCTTTGTCTTGGGAGATAGAAGACGAGCCTGCATTCAATTCACTGCAGGGATATCTGGCCTTACTTCGAGTCAGAGCATCTCGGTGTCCATTCCACTTGAGGCCACAAACTCAGGGTCCGTCTCACATACCTGTAGCTGAGAGAAGCCTCCTCTTGAGGTGCTTGTGGAAAGTTGGTATTCCTCTTGAGTCGAAGCCAGGGACTAAGCTCTCATCTCGAGTTGATGTGGGGTCCACGGAGCCCTTTCCTTTTGCTCCAGTGACCTCAGGATCCCTCTAGACTTGAGACAGTTATCTTGGGTTTTCTCTGGAGTGCCATCAAGGAAATCAAGGCTCCTTTCACGTTTGATTTGGAACAAGGAATTGCTCTGCACGCAGTGCAGGGGAATCGGGCCTCATCTCGCGGCGAGGGGGAAGTCTCATGGTTTTTCTCGAGTTGCGGCCGGAACCTGGGATATATTCTCGAGTTACGACGGGGAGGGCCCTTCGAGACACGTGTTTGTTCAGCGACATCAGGACTCCTGCCTAGGTGCAAGGGACACCTCGGGATTCTCCTCGAGTCTTGGCATGGCAATGGGGACGCGTCTCCACGTGAGGCGTGAGACCCAGGGTCCCTTTCCACGTGCCACAGGGATCCTGGGACTCCTATCCATTTTCAGGAGGAGTCAGGCATCGTCTCCTTTGGAAGCATTGGTTTCCGCACACCTCTCGAGTTTTCAAAGGATGTGAGGCCTCCGGACGCGATGAGGCGGAGGACTAGTTCTTTCTCAGTCGTCTCCACAGGGGATTCAGACATCCCTTCGTCTTGGGAGATGCAAGACGAGCCTGCATTCAATTCACTGCAGGGATATCCGGCCTTACTTCGAGTCAGAGCATCTCTGTGTCCATTCCACTTGAGGCCACAAACTCAGGGTCCCTATCACATACCTGTAGCTGAAAGAAGCCTCCTCTTGAGGTGCTTGTGAAAAGCTAGTATTCCTCCAGAGTCGAAGCCAGGGACTAAGCTCTCATCTCGATTCGATTTGGGGTCCACGGAGCCCTTTCGTGTTGCTACAGTGACCTCAGGAACCCTCTAGACTTGAGAGAGTGATCTTGGGTTTCCTCTGGAGTGCCATCAAGGAAATCAAGGCTCCTTTCACGTTTGATGTGGAACACGGAATTGCTCTGCACGCACTGCAGGGGAATCGGGCCTCATCTCGCGGCGAGGGGGAAGTCTCATGGTTTTTCTCGAGTTGCGGCCGGAACCTGGGGTATATTCTCGAGTTACGACTGGGAGGGCCCTTCCAGACACGTGTTTGTTCAGCGACGTCAGGACTCCTGCCTAGGTGCGAGGGACACCTCGGGATTCTCCTCGAGTCTTGGCATGGCAATTGGGACGCGTCTCCACGTGAGGCGGGAGACCCAGGGTCCCTTTCCACGTGCCACAGGGATCCTGGGCCACCTATCCATTTTCAAGAGGAGTCAGGCATCGTCTCCTTTGGAAGCATTGATCTCCGCGGACCTCTCGAGTTTTCAAAGGATGTGAGGCCTCCGGTCGCGATGAGGCGGAGAATTAGGTCTTTCTCTGTGGTCTCCACAGGGGATTCAGACATCCCTTCGTCTTGGGAGATGCAAGCCGAGCCTGCATTCAATTCACTATTGGGATATCCGGCCTTACTTCGAGTCAGAGCATCTCGGTGTCCATTCCACTTGATGCCACAAACTCAGGGTCACTCTCACATACCTGTAGCTGAGAGAAGCCTCCTCTTGAGGTGCTTGTGGAAAGTTGGTATTCCTCTTGAGTCGAGGCCAGGGACTACGCTCTCATCTCGAGTTGATTTGGGGTCCACGGAGACCTTTCGTGTTGCTCCAGTGACCTCAGGATCCCTCTAGACTTGAGACAGTGATCTTGGGTTTTCTCTGGAGTGCCATCAAGGAAATCATGGCTCCTTTCACTTTTGATGTCGAACACGGAATTGCTCTGCACGCAGTGCAGGGGAATTGGGCCTCATCTCGCGGCGAAGGGGAAGTCTCATGGTTTTTCTCGAGTTGCGGCCGGAACCAGGGGTATATTCGAGAGTTACGACGGGGAGGGCCCTTCCAGACACGTGTTGTTCAGCGACGTCAGGACTCCTGCCTAGGTGCGAGGTACACCTCGGGATTCTCCTCGAGTCTTGGCATGGCAATTGGGACGCGTCTCCACGTGAGGCGGGAGACCCAGGGTCCCTTTCCACGTGCCACAGGGATCCCGGGACTCCTATCCATTTTCAAGAGGAGTCAGGCATCGTCTCCTTTGGAAGCATTGATCTCCGCGGACCTCTCGGATTTTCAAAGGATGTGAGGCCTCCGGTCGTGATGTGGCGGAGGACTAGGTCTTTCTCTGTCGTCTCCACAGGGGATTCAGACATCCCTTCGTCTTGGGAGATGCAAGACGAGCCTGCATTCAATTCACTGCAGGGATATCCGGCCTTATTTCGAGTCAGAGCATCTCGGTGTCCATTACACTTGAGGCCACAAATTCAGGGTCACTCTCACATACCTTTAGCTGAGAGAAGCCTCCTCTTGAGGTGCTTATGGAAAGTTGGTATTCCTCTTGAGTCGAAGCCAGGGACTAAGCTCTCATCTCGAGTTGATTTGGGGTCCACGGAGCCCTTTCTTGTTGCTCCAGTTACCTCAGGATCCCTCTAGACTTGAGACAGTGATCTTGGGTTTTCTCTGTGGTGCCATCAAGGAAATCAAGGCTCCTTTCAAGTTTGATGTGGACCACGGAATTGCTCTGCACACAGTGCATGGGAATCGGGCCTCATCTCGCGGCAAGGGGGATGTCTCATTGTTTTTCTGAAGTTACGGTCGGAACCTAGGGAATATTCTCGAGTTACGACGGGGAGGGCCCTTCCAGACACGTGTTTGTTCAGCGACGTCAGGACTCCTGCCTAGGTGCGAGGGACACCTCGGGAATCTCCTCGAGTCTTGGCATGGTAATTGGGACGCGTCTCCACGTGACGCGGGAGACCCAGGGTCCCTTTCCACGTGCCACAGGGATCCTGGGACTCCTATCCATTTTCAAGAAGAGTCAGGCATCGTCTCCTTTGGAAGCATTGATCTCCGCAGACCTCTCGAGTTTTCAAAGGATGGGAGGCCTCCGGTCTCGATGAGGCGGGGAACTAGGTCTTTCTCTGTGGTCTCCACAGGGGATTCAGACATCCCTTCGTCTTGGGAGATGCAAGACGAGCCGGCATTCAATTCACTGCAGGGATATCCGGCCTTACTTCGAGTCAGAGCATCTCGGTGTCCATTCCACTTGAGGCCACAAACTCAGGGTCCCTCTCACATACCTGTAGCTGAGAGAAGCCTCATCTTGATGTGCTTGTGGAAATTGGTATTCCTCTTGAGTCGAAGCCAGGGACTAAGCTCTCATCTCGAGTTGATTTGGGGTCCACGGAGCCCTTTCTTGTTGCTCCAGTGACCTCAGGATCCCTCTAGACTTGAGACAGTGATCTTGGGTTTTCTCTGGAGTGTCATCAAGGAAATCAAGGCTTCTTTCAGCTTTGATGTGGAACACGGAATTGCTCTGCACGCACTGCAGGGGAATCGGGCCTCATCTCGCGGCGAGGGGGAAGTCTCATGGTTTTTCTGAAGTTACGGTCGGAACCTAGGGAATATTCTCGAGTTACGACGGGGAGGGCCCTTCCAGACACGTGTTTGTTCAGCGACGTCAGGACTCCTGCCTAGGTGCGAGGGACAAGTCGGGAATCTCCTCGAGTCTTGGCATGGTAATTGGTACGCGTCTCCACGTGAGGCGGGAGACCCAGGGTCCCTTTCCACGTGCCACAGGGATCCTGGGACTCCTATCCATTTTCAAGAAGAGTCAGGCATCGTCTCCTTTGGAAGCATTGATCTCCGCGGACCTCTCGAGTTTTCAAAGGATGGGAGGCCTCCGGTCTCGATGACGCGGAGAACTAGGTCTTTCTCTGTGGTGTCCACAGGGGATTCAGACATCCCTTCGTCTTGGGAGATGCAAGACGAGCCCGCTTTCAAATCACTGCAGGGATATCCGGCCTTACTTCGAGTCAGAGCATCTCCGTGTCCATTCCACTTGAGGCCACAAACTCAGGGTCCCTCTCACATACCTGTAGCTGAGAGAAGCCTCATCTTGAGGTGCTTGTGGAAATTGGTATTCCTCTTGAGTCGAAGCCAGGGACTAAGCTCTCATCTCGAGTTGATTTGGGGTCCACGGAGCCCTTTCTTGTTGCTCCAGTGACCTCAGGATCCCTCTAGACTTGAGACAGTGATCTTGTGTTTTCTCTGGAGTGCCATCAAGGAAATCAAGGCTCCTTTCAGCTTTGATGTGGAACACGGAATTGCTCTGCACGCACTGCAGGGGAATCGGGCCTCATCTCGCGGCGAGGGGGAAGTCTCATGGTTTTTCTCGAGTTGCGGCCGGAACCTCGGTTATATTCTCGAGTTACGACTGTGAGGGCCCTTCCAGACACGTGTTTGTTCAGCGACGTCAGGACTCCTGCCTAGGTGCGAGGGACACCTCGGGATTCTCCTCGAGTCTTGGCATGGCAATTGGGACGCGTCTCCAGGTGAGGCGGGAGACCCAGGGTCCCTTTCCACGTGCCACAGGGATCCTGGGACACCTATCCATTTTCAAGAGGAGTCAGGCATCGTCTCCTTTCGAAGCATTGATCTCTGCGGACCTCTCGAGTTTTCAAAGGATGTGAGGCCTCCGGTCGCGATGAGGCGGAGAATTAGGTCTTTCTCTGTGGTCTCCACAGGGGATTCAGACATCCCTTCGTCTTGGGAGATGCAAGACGAGCCTGCATTCAATTCACTATTGGGATATCCGGCCTTACTTCGAGTCAGAGGATCTCGGTGTCCATTCCACTTGATGCCACAAACTCAGGGTCCCTCTCACATACCTGTAGCTGAGAGAAGCCTCCTCTTGAGGTGCCTGTGGAAAGTTGGTATTCGTCTTGAGTCGAAGCCAGGGACTAAGCTCTCATCTCGAGTTGATTTGGGGTCCACGGAGCCCTTTCTTGTTGCTCCAGTGACCTCAGGATCCCTCTAGACTTGAGACAGTGATTTTGGGTTTTCTCTGGAGTGCCATCAAGGAAATCAAGGCTCCTTTCACGTTTGATGTGGAACACGGAATGGCTCTGCACGCAGTGCAGGGGAATCGGGCCTCATGTCGCGTCGAGGGGGAAGTCTCATGGTTTTTCTCAAGTTGCGCCCGGAACCTGGGGTATATTCTCGAGTTACGACGGGGAGGGCCTTCCAGACACGTGTTTGTTCAGCGACGTCAGGACTCCTGCCTAGGTGCGAGGGACACCTCGGGATTCTCCTCGAGTCTTGGCATGGCAATTGGGACGCGTTTCCACGTGAGGCGGGAGACCCAGGGTCCCTTTCCACGTGCCACAGGGATCCTGGGACTCCTATCCATTGTCAAGAGGAGTCAGGCATCGTGTCCTTTGGAAGCATTGATCTCCGCAGACCTCTCGAGTTTTCAAAGGATGTGAGGCCTCCGGTCGCGTTGAGGCGGAGGACTAGGTCTTTCTCTGTGGTCTCCACAGGGGATTCAGACATCCCTTCGTCTTGGGAGATGCAAGACGAGCCTGCATTCAATTCACTGCAGGGATATCCGGCCTTACTTGGAGTCAGAGCATCTCGGTGTCCATTCCACTTGAGGCCAAAAACTCAGGGTCCCTCTCACATACCTGTAGCTGAGAGAAGCCTCCTGTTGAGGTGCTTTTGGAAAGTTGGTATTCCTCTTGATTCGAAGCCAGGGACTAAGCTCTCATCTCGAGTTGATTTGGGGTCCACGGAGCCCTTTCGTGTTGCTCCAGTGACCTCAGGATCCCTCTAGACTTGAGACAGTGATCTTGGGTTTTCTCTGGAGTGCCGTCAAGGAAATCAAGGCTCCTTTCACGTTTGATGTGGAACACGGAATTGCTCTGCACGCAGTGCAGGGGAATCGGGCCTCATCTCGCGGCGAGGGGGAAGTCTCATGGTTTTTCTCGAGTTGCGGCCGGAACCTGGGGTGTATTCTCGAGTTACGACGGGGAGGGCCCTTCCAGACACGTGTTTGTTCAGCGACGTAAGGACTCCAGCCTAGGTGCGAGGGACACCTCGGGATTCTCCTCGAGTCTTCGCATGGCAATTGGGACTCGCCTCCACGTGAGGCGGGAGACGCAGGGTCCCTTTCCACGTGCCACAGGGATCCTGGGACTCCTATCCATTTTCAAGAGGAGTCAGGCATCGTCTCCTTTGGAAGCATTGATCTCCGCGGACGTCTCGATTTTTCAAAGGATGTGCGGCCTCCGGTCGCGTTGAGGCGGAGGACTAGGTCTTTCTCTGTGGTCTCCACAGGGGATTCAGACAACCCTTCGTCTTGGGAGATGCAAGACGAGCCTGCATTCAATGCACTGCAGGGATATCTGGCCTTACTTCGAGTCAGAGCATCTCGGTGTCCATTCCACTTGAGGCCACAAACTCAGGGTCCATCTCACATACCTGTAGCTGAGAGAAGCCTCCTCTTGAGGTGCTTGTGGAAAGTTGGTATTCCTCTTGAGTCGAAGCCAGGGACTAAGCTCTCATCTCGAGTTGATTTGGGGTCCTCGGAGCCCTTTCGTGTTGCTCCAGTGACCTCAGGATCCCTCAAGACTTGAGACAGTGATCTTGGGTTTTCTCTGGAGTGTCATCAAGGAAATCAAGGCTCCTTTCACGTTTGATGTGGAACACGGAATTGCTCTGGACGCAGTGCATAGGAATCGCGCCTCATCTCGCAGCGAGGGGGAAGACTCATGGTTTCTCTCGAGTTGAGGCCGGAACCTGGGGTATATTCTCGAGTTACAACGGGGAGGTCCCTTCCATACACGTGTTTGTTCAGCGACGTAAGGACTCCAGCCTAGGTGCGAGGGACACCTCGGGATTCTCCTCGAGTCTTCGCATGGCATTTGGGTCGCGTCTCCACTTGAGGCGGGAGACGCAGGGTCCTTTTCCACGTGTCACAGGGATCCTGGGACTCCTATCCATTTTCAAGAGGAGTCAGGCATCGTCTCCTTTGGAAGCATTGATCTCCGCAGACCTCTCGAGTTTTCAAAGGATGTGAGGCCTCTGGTCGCGTTGAGGCGGAGGACTAGGTCTTTCTCTGTGGTCTCCACAGGGGATTCAGACAACCCTTCGTCTTGGGAGATGCAAGACGAGCCTGCATTCAATTCAGTGCAGGGATATCTGGCCTTACTTCGAGTCAGAGCATCTCGGTGACCATTCCACTGGAGGTCACAAACTCAGGGTCCCTCTCACATACCTGTAGCTCAGAGAAGCCTCCTGTTGAGGTGCTTTTGGAAAGTTGGTATTCCTCTTGAGTCGAAGCCAGGGACTAAGCTCTCATCTCGAGTTGATTTGGGGTCCACGGAGCCCTTTCGTGTTGCTCCAGTGACCTCAGGATCCCTCTAGACTTGAGACAGTGATCTTGGGTTTTCTCTGGAGTGCCGTCAAGGAAATCAAGGCTCCTTTCACGTTTGAAGTGGAACACGGAATTGCTCTGCACTCAGTGCAGGGGAATAGGGCCTCATCTCGCGGCGAGGGGGAAGTCTCATGGTTTTTCTCGAGTTTCGGCCGGAACCTGGGGTGTATTCTCGAGTTACGACGGAGAGGGCCCTTCCAGACACGTGTTTGTTCAGCGACGTAAGGACTCCAGCCTAGGTGCGAGGGACACCTCGGGATTCTCCTCGAGTCTTCGCATGGCAATTGGGACGCGTCTCCGCGTGAGGCGGGAGACCCAGGGTCCCTTTCCACGTGCCACAGGGATCCTGGGACTCCTATCCATTTTCAAGAGGAGTCAGGCATCGTCTCCTTTGGAAGCATTGATCTCCGCGGACCTCTCGAGTTTTCAAAGGATGTGAGGCCTCCGGTCGCGATGAGGTGGAGGACTAGGTCTTTCTCTGTGGACTCCACAGGGGATTCAGACATCCCTTCGTCTTGGGAGATGCAAGACGAGCCTGCATTCAATTCACTGCAGGGATATCCGGCCTTACTTCGAGTCAGAGCATCTCCGTGTCCATTCCACTTGAGGCCACAAACTCAGGGTCCCTCTCACATACCTGTAGCTGAGAGAAGCCTCCTCTTGAGGTGCTTGTGGAAAGTTGGTATTCCTCTTGAGTCGAAGCCAGGGACTAAGCTCTCATCTCGAGTTGATTTGGGGTCCACGGAGCCCTTTCGTGTTGTTCCAGTGACCTCAGGATCCCTCTAGACTTGAGACAGTGATCTTGGGTTTTCTCTGGAGTGCCGTCAAGGAAATCAAGGCTCCTTTCACGTTTGATGTGGAACACGGAATTGCTCTGCACGCAGTGCTGGTGAATCGGGCCTCATCTCGCGGAGAGGGGGAAGTCTCATGGTTTTTCTCGAGTTGCGGCCGGAACCTGGGGTATATTCTCGAGTTATGACGGGGAGGGCCCTTCCAGACAAGTGTTTGTTCAGCGACTTCAGGACTCCTGCCTAGGTGCGAGGGACACCTCGCGATTCTCCTCGAGTCTTGGCATGGCAATTGGGACACGTCTCCACGTGAGGCGGGAGACCCAGGGTCCCTTTCCACGTGCCACAGGGATCCTGGGACTCCTATCCATTTTCAAGAGGAGTCAGGCATCGTCTCCTTTGGAAGCATTGATCTCCGCGGACCTCTCGAGTTTTAAAAGGATGTGAGGCCTCTGGTCGCAATGAGGCGGAGGACTAGGTCTTTCTCTGTGGTCTCCACATGGGATTCAGACATCCCCTCGTCTTGGGAGATGCAGGACGAGCCTGCATTCAATTCACTGCAGGGATATCCGGCCTTACTTCGAATCAGAGCATCTCGGTGTCCATTCCACTTGAGGCCACAAATTCAGGGTCCCTCTCACATACCTGTAGCTGAGAGAAGCCTCCTCTTGAGGTGCTTGTGGAAAGTTGGTATTCCTCTTGAGTCAAAGCCAGGGAATAAGCTCTCATGTAGAGTTGATTTGCGGTCCACGGAGCCCTTTTGTGTTGCTCCAGTGACCTCAGGATCCCTCTAGAATTGAGACAATGATCTTGGGTTTCCTCTTGAGTGCCATCAAGGAAATCAAGGCTCCTTTCACGTTTGATGTGGAACACGGATTTGCTCTGCACGCAGTGCCGGGGAATCGGGCCTCATCTCGCGGCGAGGGGTAAGTCTCATGGTTTTTCTCGAGTTGCGGCCAGAACCTGGGGTATATTCTCGAGTTACGACAGGGAGGGCCCTTCCAGACACGTGTTTGTTCATCGACGTCAGGACTCCTGCCTAGGTACGAGGGACACCTTGCGATTCTCCTCGAGTCTTGGCATGGCAATTTAGACGCGTCTCCATGTGAGGCAGGAGACCAGGGTCCCTTTCCACGTGCCACAGGGATCCTGGGGCTCCTATCCATTTTCAAGAGGAGTCAGGCATCGTCTCCTTTGGAAGCATTGATCTCCGCGGACCTCTCGAGTTTTCAAAGGATGTGAGGCCTCCGATCGCAATGAGGCGGAGGACTAGGTCTTTCTCTGTGGTCTCCACAGGGGATTCAGACATCCCTTCGTCTTGGGAGATGCAAGACGAGCCTGCATTCAATTCACTGCAGGGATATCTGGCCTTACTTCGAGTCAGAGCATCTCGGTGTCCATTCCACTTGAGGCCACAAACTCAGGGTCCCTCTCACATACCTGTAGCTGAGAGAAGCCTCCTCTTGAGGTGCTTGTGGAAAGTTGGTATTCCTCTTGAGTCGAAGCCAGGGACTAAGCTCTCATCTTGAGTTGATTTGGGGTCCACGGAGCCCTTTTGTGTTGCTCCAGTGACCTCAGGATCCCTCTAGACTTGAGACAGTGATCTTGGGTTTTCTCTGGAGTGTCATCAAGGAAATCAAGGCTCCTTTCACGTATGATGTGGAACACGGAATTGTTCTGGACGCAGTGCAGGGGAATCGGGCCTCATCTCGCGGCGAGGGGGAAGTCTCATGGTTTTTCTCGAGTTGCGGCCGGAACCTGGGGTATATTCTCGAGTTACGACGGGGAGGTCCCTTCCATACACGTGTTTGTTCAGCGACGTAAGGACTCCAGCCTAGGTGCGAGGGACACCTCGGGATTCTCCTCGAGTCTTCGCATGGCAATTGGGACGCGTCTCCACGTGAGGCGGGAGACGAAGCGTCCCTTTCCACGTGCCACAGTGATCCTGGGACTCCTATCCATTTTCAAGAGGAGTCAGGCATCGTCTCCTTTGGAAGCATTGATCTCCGCAGACCTCTCGAGTTTTCAAAGGATGTGAGGCCTCCGGTCGCGTTGAGGCGGTGGACTAGGTCTTTCTCTGTGGTCTCTACAGGGGATTCAGACATCCCTTGGTCTTGGGAGATGCAAGACGAGCCTGCATTCAATTCACTGCGGTGATATCCGGCCTTACTTCGAGTCAGAGCATCTCCGTGTCCATTCCACTTGAGGCCACAAACTGAGGGTCCCTCTCACATACCTGTAGCTGAGAGAAGCCTCCTCTTGAGGTGCTTGTGGAAAGTTGGTATTCCTCTTGAGTCGAAGCCAGGGACTAAGCTCTCATCTCGAGTTGATTTGGGGTCCACGGAGCCCTTTCCTGCTGCTCCAGTGACCTCAGGATCGCTCTAGACTTGAGACAGTGATCTTGGGTTTTCTCTGGAGTGCCATCAAGGAAATCAAGGCTCCTTTCACGTTTGATGTGGAACACGGAATTGCTCTGCACGCAGTGCAGGGGAATCGGGCCTCAT
Source organism: Dama dama (assembly GCF_033118175.1). Classification (NCBI taxonomy): domain Eukaryota; kingdom Metazoa; phylum Chordata; class Mammalia; order Artiodactyla; family Cervidae; genus Dama; species Dama dama. The sequence goes on from NW_026870940.1 coordinate 1,559,863, forward strand.
CTCGCGGCGAGGGGGAAGTCTCATGGTTTTTCTCGAGTTGCTGCCAGAACCTGGGGTATATTCTCGAGTTACGTCGGGGAGGGCCCTTCCAGACAAGTGCCTGTTCATCGACGTCAGGACTCCTGCCTAGGTGCGAGGGACACCTCGGGATTCTCCTCGAGTCTTGGCATGGCAATTGGGACGCGTCTCCACGTGAGGCGGGAGACCCTGGGTCCCTTTCGACGTGCCACAGGGACCCTGGGACTCCTATCCACTTTCAAGAGGAGTCAGGCATCGTCTTCTTTGGAAGCATTGATCTCCGCAGACCTCTCGAGTTTTCAAAGGATGTGAGGCCTCCGGTAGCGATGAGGCGGAGGACTAGGTCTTTCTCTGTCGTCTCCACAAGGGATTCAGACATCCCTTCGTCTTGGGAGATGCAAGACGAGCCTGCATTCAATTCACTGCAGGGATATCTGGCCTTACTTCGAGTCAGAGCATCTCCGTGTCCATTCCACTTGAGGCCACAAACTCAGGGTTCCTCTCACATACCTGTAGCTGAGAGAAGCCTCCTCTTGAGGTGCTTGTGGAAAGTTGGTATTCCTCTTGAGTCGAATCCAGGGACTAAGCTCTCATCTCGAGTTGATTTGGGGTCCACGGAGCCCTTTCGTGTTACTCCAGTGACCTCAGGATCCCTCTAGACTTGAGACAGTGATCTTGGGTTTTCTCTGGAGTGCCGTCATAGAAATCAAGGCTCCTTTCACGTTTTATGTGGAACACGGAATTGCTCTGCACGCAGTGCTGGTGAATCGGGCCTCATCTCGCGGAGAGGGGGAAGTCTCATGGTTTTTCTCGAGTTGCGGCCGGAACCTGGGGTATATTCTCGAGTTACGACGGGGAGGTCCCTTCCATACACGTGTTTGTTCAGCGACGTAAGGACTCCAGCCTAGGTGCGAGGGACACCTCGGGATTCTCCTCGAGTCTTCGCATGGCAATTGGGACGCGTCTCCACGTGAGGCGGGAGACGCAGGGTCCCTTTCCACGTGCCACAGGGATCCTGGGACTCCTATCCATTTTCAAGAGGAGTCAGGCATCGTCTCCTTTGGAAGCATTGATCTCCGCAGACCTCTCGAGTTTTCAAAGGATGTGAGGCCTCCGGTCGCGTTGAGGCGGTGGACTAGGTCTTTCTCTGTGGTCTCCACAGGGGATTCAGACATCCCTTGGTCTTGGGAGATGCAAGACGAGCCTGCATTCAATTCACTGCGGTGATATCCGGCCTTACTTCGAGTCAGAGCATCTCCGTGTCGATTCCACTTGAGGCCACAAACTGAGGGTCCCTCTCACATACCTGTAGCTGAGAGAAGCCTCCTCTTGAGGTGCTTGTGGAAAGTTGGTATTCCTCTTGAGTCGAAGCCAGGGACTAAGCTCTCATCTCGAGTTGATTTGGGGTCCACGGAGCCCTTTCCTGTTGCTCCAGTGACCTCAGGATCCCTCTAGACTTGAGACAGTGATCTTGGGTTTTCTCTGGAGTGCCATCAAGGAAATCAAGGCTCCTTTCACGTTTGATGTGGAACACGGAATTGCTCTGCACGCAGTGCAGGGGAATCGGGCCTCATCTCGCTGCGAGGGGGAAGTCTCATGGTTTTTCTCGAGTTGCTGCCAGAACCTGGGGTATATTCTCGAGTTACGTCGGGGAGGGCCCTTCCAGACAAGTGCCTGTTCATCGACGTCAGGACTCCTGCCTAGGTGCGAGGGACACCTCGGGATTCTCCTCGAGTCTTGGCATGGCAATTGGGACGCGTCTCCACGTGAGGCGGGAGACCCTGGGTCCCTTTCGACATGCCACAGGGACCCTGGGACTCCTATCCACTTTCAAGAGGAGTCAGGCATCGTCTTCTTTGGAAGCATTGATCTCCGCAGACCTCTCGAGTTTTCAAAGGATGTGAGGCCTCCGGTCGCGATGAGGCGGAGGACTAGGTCTTTCTCTGTCGTCTCCACAAGGGATTCAGACATCCCTTCGTCTTGGGAGATGCAAGACGAGCCTGCATTCAATTCACTGCAGGGACACCCGGCCTTACTTCAAGTCAGAGCATCTCGGTGTCCATTCCACTTGAGGCCAAAAACTCAGTGTCCCTCTCACATACCTGTAGCTGAGAGAAGCCTCCTCTTGAGGTGCTTGTGGAAAGTTGGTATTCCTCTTGAGTTGAAGCCAGGGACTAAGCTCTCATCTCGAGTTGATTTGGGGTCCACGGATCCCTTTCGTGTTGCTCCAGTGACCTCAGGATCCCTCTAGACTTGAGACAGTGATCTTGGGTTTTCTTTGGAGTGCCATCAAGGAAATCAAGGCTCCTTTCTCGTTTGATGTGGAACACGGAATTGCACTGCACGCAGTGCAGGGGAATCGGGCCTCATCTCGTGGCGAGGGGGAAGTCTCATGGTTTTTCTCGAGTTGCGGCCAGAACCTGGGGTATATTCTCGAGTTACGACGGGGAGGGCCCTTCCAGACACGTGTTTGTTCAGCGCCGTCAGGACACCTGCCTAGGTGCGAGGGACACCTCGGGATTCTCGTCGAGTCTTGGCATGGCAATTGGGACGCGTCTCCACGTGAGGCAGTAGACCCAGGGTCCCATTCCACGTGCCACAGGGATCCTGGGACTCCTATCCATTTTCAAGAGGAGTCAGGCATCGTCTCCTTTGGAAGCATTGATCTCAGCGGACCTCTCGAGTTTTCAAAGGATGTGAGGCCTCCGTTCGCGTTGAGGCGGAGGACTAGGTCTTTCTCTGTGGTCTCCACAGGGGATTCAGACATCCCTTCGTCTTGGGAGATGCAAGACGAGCCTGCATTCAATTCACTGCAGGGATATCTGGCCTTACTTCGAGTCAGAGCATCTCCGTGTCCATTCCACTTGAGGCCACAAACTCAGGGTCCCTCTCACATACCTGTAGCTGAGAGAAGCCTCCTCTTGAGGTGCTTGTGGAAAGTTGGTATTCCTCTTGAGTCGAATCCAGGGACTAAGCTCTCATCTCGAGTTGATTTGTGGTCCACGGAGCCCTTTCGTGTTGCTCCAGTGACCTCAGGATCCCTCTAGACTTGAGACAGTGATCTTGGGTTTTCTCTGGAGTGCCGTCATCGAAAGCAAGGCTCCTTTCACGTTTGATGTGGAACACGGAATTGCTCTGCACGCAGTGCTGGTGAATCGGGCCTCATCTCGCGGAGAGGGGGAAGTCTCATGGTTTTTCTCGAGTTGCGGCCGGAACCTGGGGTATATTCTCGAGTTACGACGGGGAGGGCCCTTCCAGACAAGTGTTTGTTCAGCGACGTCAGGACTCCTGCCTAGGTGCGAGGGACCCCTCGCGATTCTCCTCGAGTCTTGGCATGGCAATTGGGACACGTCTCCACGTGAGGCGGGAGACCCAGGGTCCCTTTCCACGTGCCACAGGGATCCTGGGTCTCCTATCCATTTTCAAGAGGAGTCAGGCATCGTCTCCTTTGGAAGCATTGATCTCTGCGGACCTCTCGAGTTTTCAAAGGATGTGAGGCCTCCGGTCGCGATGAGGCGGAGGACTAGGTCTTTCTCTGTGGTCTCCACATGGGATTCAGACATCCCTTCGTCTTGGTAGATGCAAGACGAGCCTGCATTCAATTCACTGCAGGGATATCCGGCCTTACTTCGAGTCAGAGCATCTCGGTGTCCATTCCACTTGAGGCCGCAAATTCAGGGTCCCTCTCACATACCTGTAGCTGAGAGAAGCCTCCTCTTGAGGTGCTTGTGGAAAGTTGGTATTCCTCTTGAGTCAAAGCCAGGGACTAAGCTCTCATCTAGAGTTGATTTGCGGTCCACGGAGCCCTTTTGTGTTGCTCCAGTGACCTCAGGATCTCTCTAGAATTGAGACAATGATCTTGGGTTTCCTCTGGAGTGCCATCAAGGAAATCAAGGCTCCTTTCACGTTTGATGTGGAACACGGATTTGCTCTGCACGCAGTGCCGGGGAATCGGGCCTCATCTCGTGGCGAGGGGGAAGTCTCATGGTTTTTCTCGAGTTGCGGCCAGAACCTAGGGTATATTCTCGAGTTACGAGGGGGAGGGCACTTCCAGACACGTGTTTGTTCATCGACGTCAGGACTCCTGCCTAGGTGCGTGGGACACCTTGCGATTCTCCTCGAGTCTTGGCATGGCAATTTAGACGCGTCTCCATGTGAGGCAGGAGACCAGGGTCCCTTTCCACGTGCCACAGGGATCCTGGGACTCCTATCCATTTTCAAGAGGAGTCAGGCATCGTCTCCTGTGGAAGCATTGATCTCCGCGGACCTCTCGAGTTTTCAAAGGATGTGAGGCCTCCGGTCGCAATGAGGCGGAGGACTAGGTCTTTCTCTGTGGTCTCCACAGGGAATTCAGACATCCCTTCGTCTTGGGAGATGCAAGACGAGCCTGCATTCAATTCACTGCAGGGATATCTGGCCTTACTTCGAGTCAGAGCATCTCGGTGTCCATTCCACTTGAGGCCACAAACTCAGGGTCCCTCTCACATACCTGTAGCTGAGAGAAGCCTCCTCTTGAGGTGCTTGTGGAAAGTTGGTATTCCTCTTGAGTCGAAGCCAGGGACTAAGCTCTCATTTTGAGTTGATTTGGGGTCCACGGAGCCCTTTTGTGTTGCTCCAGTGACCTCAGGATCCCTCTAGACTTGAGACAGTGATCTTGGGTTTTCTCTGGAGTGTCATCAAGGAAATCAAGGCTCCTTTCACGTATGATGTGGAACACGGAATTGTTCTGGACGCAGTGCAGGGGAATCGGGCCTCATCTCGCGGCGAGGGGGAAGTCTCATGGTTTTTCTCGAGTTGCGGCCGGAACCTGGGGTATATTCTCGAGTTACGACGGGGAGGTCCCTTCCATACACGTGTTTGTTCAGCGACGTAAGGACTTCAGCCTAGGTGCGAGGGACACCTCGGGATTCTCCTCGAGTCTTCGCATGGCAATTGGGACGCGTCTCCACGTGAGGCGGGAGACGCAGGGTCCCTTTCCACGTGCCACAGGGATCCTGGGACTCCTATCCATTTTCAAGAGGAGTCAGGCATCGTCTCCTTTGGAAGCATTGATCTCCGCAGACCTCTCGAGTTTTCAAAGGATGTGAGGCCTCCAGTCGCGTTGAGGCGGTGGACTAGGTCTTTCTCTGTGGTCTCCACTGGGGATTCAGACATCCCTTCGTCTTGGGAGATGCAAGACGAGCCTGTATTCAATTCACTGCAGGGATATCCGGCCTTAATTCGAGTCAGAGCATCTCCGTGTCCATTCCACTTGATGCCACAAACTCAGGGTCCCTCTCACATACCTGTAGCTGAGAGAAGCCTCCTCTTGAGGTGCTTGTGGAAAGTTGGTATTCCTCTTGAGTCGAAGCCAGGGACTAAGCTCTCATCTCGAGTTGATTTGGGGTCCACGGAGCCCTTTCGTGTTGCTCCAGTGACCTCAGGATCCCTCTAGACTTGAGCCAGTGATCTTGGGTTTTCTCTGGAGTGCCATCAAGGAAATCAAGGCTCCTTTCACGTTTGATGAGGAACACGGAATTGCTCTGCACGCAGTGCAGGGGATTCGGGCCTCATCTCGCGGCGAGGGGAAAGTCTCATGGTTTTTCTCGAGTTGCGGCCGGAACCTGGGGCATATTCTCGAGTTACGACGGGGAGGCCCCTTCCAGACACGTGTTTGTTCAGCGAAGTCAGGACTCCTGCCTAGGTGCGAGGGACACCTCGGGATTCTCCTCGAGTCTTGGCATGGCAATTTGGACGAGTCTCCACGTGAGGCGGGAGACCCAGGGTCCCTTATAACGTGCCAAAGGGATCCTGGGACTCCTATCCATTTTCAAGAGGAGTCAGGCATCGTCTCCTTTGGAAGCATTGATCTCCGCGGACCTCTCGAGTTTTCAAAGGATGTGAGGCGTCCGGTCGCGATGAGGCGGAGGACTAGGTCTTTCTCTGTGGTCTCCACAGGGGATTCAGACATCCCTTCGTCTTGGGAGCTGCAAGACGAGCCTGCATTCAATTCACTGCAGGGATATCCGGCCTTACTTCGAGTCAGAACATCTCGGTGTCCATTCCACTTGAGGCCACAAACTCAGGGTCCCTCTCACATACTTGTAGCTGAGAGAAGCCTCCTCTTGAGGTGCTGGTGGAAAGTTGGTGTTCCTCTTGAGTCGAAGCCAAGGACTAAGCTCTCATCTCGAGTTGACTTGGGGTCCACGGAGCACTTTCGTGTTGCTCCAGTGACCTCAGGATCCCTCTAGAGTTGAGACAGTGATCTTGGGTTTTCTCTGGAGTGCCATCAAGGATATCAAGGCTCCTTTCACGTTTGATGTGGAACACGGAATTGCTCTGCACGCAGTGCAGGGGAATCGGGCCTCATCTCGCGGCGAGGGGGAAGTCTCATGGTTTTCCTCGAGTTGCGGCCGGAACCTGGGGTATATTCTCGAGTTACGACAGGGAGGGCCCTTCCAGACACGTGTTTGTTCAGCGACGTCAGGACTCCTGCCTAGGTGCGAGGGACACCTCGGGATTCTCCTCGAGTCTTGGCATGGCAATTGGGACGCGTCTCCACGTGAGGCGGGAGACCCAGGGTCCCTTTCCACGTGTCACAGGGATCCTGGGACTCCTATCCATTTTCAAGAGGAGTCAGGCATCGTCTCCTTTGGAAGCATTGATCTCTGCGGACCTCTCGAGTTTTCAAAGGATGTGAGGCCTTCTGTCGCGATGAGGCGGAGAACTAGGTCTTTCTCTATGGTCTCCACAGGGGATTCAGACATCCCTTCATCTTGGAAGATGCAAGATGAGCCTGCATTCAATTCACTGCAGGGATATCCGGCCTTACTTCGAGTTAGAGCATCTCGGTGTCCATTCCACTTGAGGCCACAAACTCAGGGTCCCTCTCACATACCTCAAGCTGAGAGAAGCCTCCTCCTGAGGTGCTTGTGGAAAGTTGGTATTCCTCTTGAGTCAAAGCCAGGGACTAAGCTCTCATCTCAAGTTGATTTGGGGTTCACGGAGCCCTTTCGTGTTGCTACAGTGAACTCAGGATCCCTCTAGACTTGAGACAGTGATTTTGGGTTTTCTCTGGAGTGCCATCAAGGAAATCAAGGCTCCTTTCATGTTTGATGTGGAACACGGAATTGCTCTGCACGCAGTGCAGGGGAATCGGGCCTCATCTCGCGGCGAGGGGGAAGTCTCATGGTTTTTCTCGAGTTGCGGCCGGAACCTGGGGTATATTCTCGAGTTACGACGCGGAGGGCCCTTCCAGACACGTGGTTGTTCAGCGACGTCAGGACTCCTGCCTAGGTGGGAGGGACTCCCGCGATTCTCCTCGAGTCTCGGCATGGCAATTGGGACGCGTCTCCACGTGATGCGGGAGACCCAGGTTCCCTTTCCACGTGCCACATGGATCCTGGGACTCCTATCAATTTTCAAGAGGAGTCAGGCATCATCTCCTTTGGAAGCATTGATCTCCGTGGACCTCTCGAGTTTTTAAAAGATGTGAGGCCTCCGGTCGCGATGAGGCGAGAACTTGGTCTTTCTCTGTGGTCTCCACAGTGGATTCAGACATGCCTTCGTCTTGGGAGATGCAAGACGAGCCTGCATTCCAATCACTGCAGGGATATCCGGCCTTACTTCGAGTCAGAACATCTCGGTGTCCATTCCACTTGAGGCCACAAACTCAGGGTCCCTCTCACATACCTGTAGCTGAGAGAAGCCTCCTCTTGAGGTGCTTGTGGAAAGGTGGTATTCCTCTTGAGTCGAAGCTAGGGACTAAGCTCTCATCTCTGGTTGATTTGGGGTCCACGGAGCCCTTTCGTGTTGCTACAGTGACCTCAGGATCCCTCTAGACTTGAGACAGTGATCTTGGGTTTTCTCTGGAGTGCCATCAAGGAAATCAAGGCTCCTTTCACGTTTCATGTGGAACACAGAATTGCTCTGCACGCAGTGCAGGGGAATCGGGCCTCATCTCGCGGCGAGGGGGAAGTCTCATGGTTTTTCTCGAGTTGCGGCCGGAACCTGGGGTATATTCTAGAGTTACGATAGGGAGGGCCCTTCCAGACACGTGTTTGTTCAGCGACGTCAGGACTCCTGCCTAGGTGCGAGGGCCACTTCGGGATTCTCCTCGAGTCTTGGCATGGCAATTGGGACGCGTCTCCACGTGAGGCGGGAGACCCAGTGTCCCTTTCCAGGTGCCGCAGGGATCCTGGGACTCCTATCCATTTTCAAGAGGAGTCAGGCATTGTCTCCTTTGGAAGCATTGATCTCCGCGGACCTCTCGAGTTTTCAAAGTATGTGAGGCCTCAGGTCGCGATGAGGCGGAGGACTAGTTCTTTCTCTGCGGGCTCCACAGGGGATTCAGACATCCCTTCGTCGTGGGAGATGCAAGACGAGCCTGCATTCAATTCACTGCAGGGATATCCGGCCTTAATTCGAGTCAGAGCATCTCGGTGTCCATTCCACTTGAGGCCACAAACTCAGGGTCCCTCTCACATACCTGTAGCTGAGAGAAGCCTCCTCTTGAGGTGCTTGTGGAAAGTTGGTATTCCTCTTGAGTCGAAGCCAGGAACTAAGCTCTCATCTCGAGTTGATTTGGGGTCCACGGATCCCTTTCGTGTTGCTCCAGGTACCTCAGGATCCCTCTAGACTTGAGACAGTGATCTTGGGTTTTCTCTGGAGTGCCATCAAGGAAATCAAGGCTCCTTTCACGTTTGATGTGGGACACGGAATTGCTCTGCACGCAGTGCAGGGGAATCGGGCCTCATCTCGCGGCGAGTGTGAAGTCTCATGGTTTTTCTCGAGTTGCGGCCGGAACCTGGGGTATATTCTCGAGTTACGATGGGGAGGGCCCATCCAGACACGTGTTTGTTCAGCGACGTTAGGACTCCTGCCTAGGTGCGAGGGACACCTCGGGATTCTCCTCGAGTCTTGGCATGGCAATTGGGACGCGTCTCCCGGTGAGGCGGGAGACCCAGGGTCCCTTTCCACGTGCCACAGGGATCCTGGGACTCCTATCCATTTTCAAGAGGAGTCAGGCATCGTCTCCTTTGGAAGCATTGATCTCCGTGGACCTCTCGAGTTTTCAAATGATGTGAGGCCTCCTTTCGCGTTGAGGGGGAGGACTAGGTCTTTCTCTATTGTCTCCACAGGGGATTCAGACAACCCTTCGTCTTGGGAGATGCAAGACGAGCCTGCATTCAATTCACTGCAGGGATATCCGGCCTTACTTCGAGTCAGAGCATCTCGGTGTCCATTCCACTTGAGGCCACAAACTCAGGGTCACTCTCACATACCTGTAGCTGAGAGAAGCCTCCTCTTGAGGTGCTTGTGGAAAGTTGGTATTCCTCTTGATTCGAAGCTAGGGACTAAGCTCTCATCTCGAGTTGATTTGGGGTCCGCGGAGCCCTTTCGTGTTTCTCCACTGACCTCAGGATCCCTCTAGACTTGAGACAGTGATCTTGGGTATTCTCTGGAGTGCCATCAAGAAAATCAAGGTCCTTTCACGTTTGATGAGGAACACGGAATTGCTCTGCACGCAGTGCAGGGGAATCGGGCCTCATCTCGCGGCGAGGGGGAAGTCTCATTGTTTTTCCCGAGTTGCGCCCAGAACCTGGGGTATATTCTCGAGTTACGACGGGGAGGGCCCTTCCAGACACGTGTTTGTTCAGCGACGTCAGGACTCCTGCCTAGGTGCGAGGGACACCTCGGGATTCTCCTCGAGTCTTGGCATGGCAATTGGGATGCGTCTCCACGTGAGGCGGGAGACCCAGGGTCCCTTTCCACATGCCACAGGGATCCTTGCACTCCTATACATTTTCAAGAGGAGTCAGGCATCCTCTCCTTTGGAAGCATTGATCTCCGCGAACCTCTCGAGTTTTCAAAGTATGTGAGGCCTCCGGTCGCGTTGAGGCGGAGTACTAGGTCTTTCTCTGTGGTCTCCACAGGGGATTCAGACATCCCTTGGTCTTGGGAGATGCAAGACGAGCCTGCATTCAATTCACTGCAGGGATATCCGGCCTTACTTCGATTCAAGGCATCTCTGTGTCCATTCCACTTGAGGCCACAAACTCAGGGTCCCTCTCACATACCTGTAGCTGAGAGAAGCCTCCTCTTGAGGTGCTTGTGGAAAGTTGGTATTCCACTTGAGTCGAAGCTAGGGACTAAGCTCTCATCTCGAGTTGATTTGGGGTCCACGGATCCCTTTCCTGTTGCTCCAATAACCCTAGGATCCCTCTAGACTTGAGACAGTGATCTTGGGTTTTCTCTGGAGTGCCATCAAGGATATCAAGGCACATTTCACGTTTGATGTGGAACACGGAATTGCTCTGCACGCAGTGCAGGGGAATCGGGCCTCATCTCACGGCGATGGGGAAGTCTCATGGTTTTTCTCGAGTTGTGGCCGGAACCTGTGGTATATTGTCGAGTTACGACGGGGAGGGCCCTTCCAGACACGTGTTTGTTCAGCGACGTCAGGACTCCTGCCTAGGTGCGAGGGACACCTCGGGATTCTCCTCGAGTCTTGGCATGGCAATTGGGACGCGTCTCCATGTGAGGCGGGAGACCCAGGGTCCCTTTCCACGTGCCACAGGGATCCTGGGACTCCTATCTAATTTCAAGAGGAATCAGGCATCGTCTCCTTTGGAAGCATTGATCTCCGCGGAACTCTCGAGTTTTCAAAGAATGTGAGGCCTCCGGTCGCGATGAGGTGGAGGACTAGGTCTTTCTCTGTGGACTCCACAGGGGATTCAGACATCCCTTCGTCTTGGGAGATGCAAGACGAGCCTGCATTCAATTCACTGCAGGGATATCCGGCCTTACTTCGAGTCAGAGCATCTCCGTGTCCATTCCACTTGAGGCCACAAACTCAGGGTCCCTCTCACATACCTGTAGCTGAGAGAAGCCTCCTCTTGAGGTGCTTGTGGAAAGTTGGTATTCCTCTTGAGTCGAATCCAGGGACTAAGCTCTCATCTCGAGTTGATTTGGGGTCCACGGAGCCCTTTCGTGTTGTTCCAGTGACCTCAGGATCTCTCTAGACTTGAGACAGTGATCTTGGGTTTTCTCTGGAGTGCCGTCAAGGAAATCAAGGCTCCTTTCACGTTTGATGTGGAACACGGAATTGCTCTGCACGCAGTGCTGGTGAATCGGGCCTCATCTCGCGGAGAGGGGGAAGTCTCATGGTTTTTCTCGAGTTGCGGCCGGAACCTGGGGTATATTCTCGAGTTACGAAGGGGAGGGCCCTTCCAGACAAGTGTTTGTTCAGCGACTTCAGGACTCCTGCCTAGGTGCGAGGGACACCTCGCGATTCTCCTCGAGTCTTGGCATGGCAATTGGGACACGTCTCCACGTGAGGCGGGAGACCCAGGGTCCCTTTCCACGTGCCACAGGGATCCTGGGACTCCTATCCATTTTCAAGAGGAGTCAGGCATCGTCTCCTTTGGAAGCATTGATCTCCGCGGACCTCTCGAGTTTTCAAAGGATGTGAGGCCTCCGGTCGCGATGAGGCGGAGGACTAGGTCTTTCTCTGTGGTCTCCACATGGGATTCAGACATCCCTTCGTCTTGGGAGATGCAAGACGAGCCTGCATTCAATTCACTGCAGGGATATCCGGCCTTACTTCGAATCAGAGCATCTCGGTGTCCATTCCACTTGAGGCCACAAATTCAGGGTCCCTCTCACATACCTGTAGCTGAGAGAAGCCTCCTCTTGAGGTGCTTGTGGAAAGTTGGTATTCCTCTTGAGTCAAAGCCAGGGACTAAGCTCGCATCTAGAGTTGATTTGCGGTCCACGGAGCCCTTTTGTGTTGCTCCAGTGACCTCAGGATCCCTCTAGAATTGAGACAATGATCTTGGGTTTCCTCTTGAGTGCCATCAAGGAAATCAAGGCTCCTTTCAAGTTTGATGTGGAACACGGATTTGCTCTGCACGCAGTGCCGGGGAATCGGGCCTCATCTCGCGGCGAGGGGGAAGTCTCATGGTTTTTCTCGAGTTGCGGCCAGAACCTGGGGTATATTCTCGAGTTACGAGGGGGAGGGCCCTTCCAGACACGTGTTTGTTCATCGACGTCAGGACTCCTGCCTAGGTACGAGGGACACCTTGCGATTCTCCTCGAGTCTTGGCATGGCAATTTAGACGCGTCTCCATGTGAGGCAGGAGACCAGGGTCCCTTTCCACGTGCCACAGGGATCCTGGGGCTCCTATCCATTTTCAAGAGGAGTCAGGCATCGTCTCCTTTGGAAGCATTGATCTCCGCGGACCTCTCGAGTTTTCAAAGGATGTGAGGCCTCCGGTCGCAATGAGGCGGAGGACTCGGTCTTTCTCTGTGGTCTCCACAGGGGATTCAGACATCCCTTCGTCTTGGGAGATGCAAGACGAGCCTGCATTCAATTCACTGCAGGGATATCTGGCCTTACTTCGAGTCAGAGCATCTCGGTGTCCATTCCACTTGAGGCCACAAACTCAGGGTCCCTCTCACATACCTGTAGCTGAGAGAAGCCTCCTCTTGAGGTGCTTGTGGAAAGTTGGTATTCCTCTTGAGTCGAAGCCAGGGACTAAGCTCTCATCTTGAGTTGATTTGGGGTCCACGGAGCCCTTTTGTGTTGCTCCAGTGACCTCAGGATCCCTCTAGACTTGAGACAGTGATCTTGGGTTTTCTCTGGAGTGTCATCAAGGAAATCAAGGCTCCTTTCACGTATGATGTGTAACACGGAATTGTTCTGGACGCAGTGCAGGGGAATCGGGCCTCATCTCGCGGCGAGGGGGAAGTCTCATGGTTTTTCTCGAGTTGCGGCCGGAACCTGGGGTATATTCACGAGTTACGACGGGGAGGTCCCTTCCATACACGTGTTTGTTCAGCGACGTAAGGACTCCAGCCTAGGTGCGAGGGACACCTCGGTATTCTCCTCGAGACTTCGCATGGCAATTGGGACGCGTCTCCACGTGAGGCGGGAGACGCAGGGTCCCTTTCCACGTGCCACAGTGATCCTGGGACTCCTATCCAATTTCAAGAGGAGTCAGGCATCGTCTCCTTTGGAAGCATTGATCTCCGCAGACCTCTCGAGTTTTCAAAGGATGTGAGGCCTCCGGTCGCGTTGAGGCGGTGGACTAGGTCTTTCTCTGTGGTCTCTACAGGGGATTCAGACATCCCTTGGTCTTGGGAGATGCAAGACGAGCCTGCATTCAATTCACTGCGGTGATATCCGGCCTTACTTCGAGTCAGAGCATCTCCGTGTCCATTCCACTTGAGGCCACAAACTGAGGGTCCCTCTCACATACCTGTAGCTGAGAGAAGCCTCCTCTTGAGGTGCTTGTGGAAAGTTGGTATTCCTCTTGAGTCGAAGCCAGGGACTAAGCTCTCATCTCGAGTTGATTTGGGGTCCACGGAGCCCTTTCCTGTTGTTCCAGTGACCTCAGGATCCCTCTAGACTTGAGACAGTGATCTTGGGTTTTCTCTGGAGTGCCATCAAGGAAATCAAGGCTCCTTTCACGTTTGATGTGGAACACGGAATTGCTCTGCACGCAGTGCAGGGGAATCGGGCCTCATCTCGCGGCGAGGGGGAAGTCTCATGGTTTTTCTCGAGTTGCTGCCAGAACCTGGGGTATATTCTCGAGTTACGTCGGGGAGGGCCCTTCCAGACAAGTGCCTGTTCATCGACGTCAGGACTCCTGCCTAGGTGCGAGGGACACCTCGGGATTCTCCTCGAGTCTTGGCATGGCAATTGGGACGCGTCTCCACGTGAGGCGGGAGACCCTGGGTCCCTTTCGACGTGCCACAGGGACCCTGTGACTCCTATCCACTTTCAAGAGGAGTCAGGCATCGTCTTCTTTGGAAGCATTGATCTCCGCAGACCTCTCGAGTTTTCAAAGGATGTGAGGCCTCCGGTCGCGATGAGGCGGAGGACTAGGTCTTTCTCTGTCGTCTCCACAAGGGATTCAGACATCCCTTCGTCTTGGGAGATGCAAGACGAGCCTGCATTCAATTCACTGCAGGGACACCCGGCCTTACTTCAAGTCAGAGCATTTCGGTGTCCATTCCACTTGAGGCCACAAACTCAGTGTCCCTCTCACATACCTGTAGCTGAGAGAAGCCTCCTCTTGAGGTGCTTGTGGAAAGTTGGTATTCCTCTTGAGTCAAAGCCAGGGACTAAGCTCTCATCGCGAGTTGATTTGGGGTCCACGGATCCCTTTCGTGTTGCTCCAGTGACCTCAGGATCCCTCTAGACTTGAGACAGTGATCTTGGGTTTTCTTTGGAGTGCCATCAAGGAAATCAAGGCTCCTTTCACGTTTGATGTGGAACACGGAATTGCACTGCACGCAGTGCAGGGGAATCGGGCCTCATCTCGTGGCGAGGGGGAAGTCTCATGGTTTTTCTCGAGTTGCGGCCAGAACCTGGGGTATATTCTCGAGTTACGACGGGGAGGGCCCTTCCAGACACGTGTTTGTTCAGCGACGTCAGGACACCTGCCTAGGTGCGAGGGACACCTCGGGATTCTCGTCGAGTCTTGGCATGGCAATTGGGACGCGTCTCCACGTGAGGCAGTAGACCCAGGGTCCCATTCCACGTGCCACTGGGATCCTGGGACTCCTATCCATTTTCAAGAGGAGTCAGGCATCGTCTCCTTTGGAAGCATTGATCTCAGCGGACCTCTCGAGTTTTCAAAGGATGTGAGGCCTCCGTTCGCGTTGAGGCGGAGGACTAGGTCTTTCTCTGTGGTCTCCACAGGGGATTCAGATATCCCTTCGTCTTGGGAGATGCAAGACGAGCCTGCATTCAATTCACTGCAGGGATATCTGGCCTTACTTCGAGTCAGAGCATCTCCGTGTCCATTCCACTTGAGGCCACAAACTCAGGGTCCCTCTCACATACCTGTAGCTGAGAGAAGCCTCCTCTTGAGGTGCTTGTGGAAAGTTGGTATTCCTCTTGAGTCGAATCCAGGGACTAAGCTCTCATCTCGAATTGATTTGGGGTCCACGGAGCCCTTTCGTGTTGCTCCAGTGACATCAGGATCCCTCTAGACTTGAGACAGTGATCTTGGGTTTTCTCTGGAGTGCCGTCATCGAAATCAAGGCTCCTTTCACGTTTGATGTGGAACACGGAATTGCTCTGCACGCAGTGCTGGTGAATCGGGCCTCATCTCGCGGAGAGGGGGAATTCTCATGGTTTTTCTCGAGTTGCGGCCGGAACCTGGGGTATATTCTCGAGTTACGACGGGGAGGGCCCTTCCAGACAAGTGTTTGTTCAGTGACGTCAGGACTCCTGCCTAGGTGCGAGGGACCCCTCGCGATTCTCCTCGAGTCTTGGCATGGAAATTGGGACACGTCTCCACGTGAGGCGGGAGACCCAGGGTCCCTTTCCACGTGCCACAGGGATCCTGGGACTCCTATCCATTTTCAAGAGGAGTCAGGCATCGTCTCCTTTTGAAGCATTGATCTCCGCGGACCTCTCGAGTTTTCAAAGGATGTGAGGCCTCCGGTCGCGATGAGGCGGAGGACTAGGTCTTTCTCTGTGGTCTCCACATGGGATTCAGACATCCCTTCGTCTTGGGAGATGCAAGACGAGCCTGCATTCAATTCACTGCAGGGATATCCGGCCTTACTTCGAGTCAGAGCATCTCGGTGTCCATTCCACTTGAGGCCGCAAATTCAGGGTCCCTCTCACATACCTGTAGCTGAGAGAAGCCTCCTCTTGAGGTGCTTGTGGAAAGTTGGTATTCCTCTTGAGTCAAAGCCAGGGACTAAGCTCTCATCTAAAGTTGATTTGCGGTCCACGGAGCCCTTTTGTGTTGCTCCAGTGACCTCAGGATCCCTCTAGAATTGAGACAATGATCTTGGGTTTCCTCTGGAGTGCCATCAAGGAAATCAAGGCTCCTTTCACGTTTGATGTGGAACACGGATTTGCTCTGCACGCAGTGCCGGGGAATCGGGCCTCATCTCGTGGCGAGGGGGAAGTCTCATGGTTTTTCTCGAGTTGCGGCCAGAACCTGGGGTATATTCTCGAGTTACGAGGGGGAGGGCACTTCCAGACACGTGTTTGTTCATCGACGTCAGGACTCCTGCCTAGGTGCGTGGGACACCTTGCGATTCTCCTCGAGTTTTGGCATGGAAATTTAGACGCGTCTCCATGTGAGGCAGGAGACCAGGGTCCCTTTCCACGTGCCACAGGGATCCTGGGGCGCCTATCCATTTTCAAGAGGAGTCAGGCATCGTCTCCTGTGGAAGCATTGATCTCCGCGGACCTCTCGAGTTTTCAAAGGATGTGAGGCCTCCGGTCGCAATGAGGCGGAGGACTAGGTCTTTCTCTGTGGTCTCCACAGGGAATTCAGACATCCCTTAGTCTTGGGAGATGCAAGACGAGCCTGCATTCAATTCACTGCAGGGATATCTGGCCTTACTTCGAGTCAGAGCATCACGGTGTCCATTCCACTTGAGGCCACAAACTCAGGGTCCCTCTCACATACCTGTAGCTGAGAGAAGCCTCCTCTTGAGGTGCTTGTGGAAAGTTGATATTCCTCTTGAGCGAAGCCAGGGACTAAGCTCTCATCTTGAGTTGATTTGGGGTCCACGGAGCCCTTTTGTGTTGCTCCAGTGACCTCAGGATCCCTCTAGACTTGAGACAGTGATCTTGGGTTTTCTCTGGAGTGTCATCAAGGGAATCAAGGCTCCTTTCACGTATGATGTGGAACACGGAATTGTTCTGGACGCAGTGCAGGGGAATCGGGCCTCATCTCGCGGCGAGGGGGAAGTCTCATGGTTTTTCTCGAGTTGCGGCCGGAACCTGGGGTATATTCTCGAGTTACGACGGGGAGGTCCCTTCCATACACGTGTTAGTTCAGCGACGTAAGGACTCCAGCCTAGGTGCGAGGGACACCTCGGGATTCTCCTCGAGTCTTCGCATGGCAATTGGGACGCGTCTCCACGTGAGGCGGGAGACGCAGGGTCCCTTTCCACGTGCCACAGGGATCCTGGGACTCCTATCCATTTTCAAGAGGAGTCAGGCATCGTCTCCTTTGGAAGCATTGATCTCCGCAGACCTCTCGAGTTTTCAAAGGATGTGAGGCCTCCAGTCGCGTTGAAGCGGTGGACTAGGTCTTTCTCTGTGGTCTCCACAGGGGATTCAGACATCCCTTCGTCTTGGGAGATGCAAGACGAGCCTGCATTCAATTCACTGCAGGGATATCCGGCCTTACTTCGAGTCAGAGCATCTCGGTGTCCATTCCACTTGAGGCCACAAACTCAGGGTCCCTCTCACATACCTGTAGCTGAGAGAAGCCTCCTCTTGAGGTGCTTGTGGAAAGTTGGTATTCCTCTTGAGTCGAAGCCAGGGACTAAGCTCTCATCTCGAGTTGATTTGGGGTCCACGGAGCCCTTTCGTGTTGCTCCAGTGACCTCAGGATCCCTCTAGACTTCAGACAGTGATCTTGGGTTTTCTCTGGAGTGCCATCAAGGAAATCAAGGCTCCTTTCACGTTTGATGAGGAACACGGAATTGCTCTGCACGCAGTGCAATGGATTCGGGCCTCATCTCGCGGCGAGGGGGAAGTCTCATGGTTTTTCTCGAGTTGCGTCCGGAACCTGGGGTATATTCTCGAGTTACGACGGGGAGGGCCCTTCCAGACACGTGTTTGTTCAGCGAAGTCAGGACTCCTGCCTAGGTGCGAGGGACACCTCGGGATTCTCCTCGAGTCTTTGCATGGCAATTTGGACGAGTCTCCACGTGAGGCGGGAGACCCAGGGTCCCTTATTACGTGCCAAAGGGATCCTGGGACTCCTATCCATTTTCAAGAGGAGTCAGGCATCGTCTCCTTTGGAAGCATTGATCTCCGCGGACCTCTCGAGTTTTCAAAGGATGTGAGGCGTCCGGTCGCGATGAGGCGGAGGACTAGGTCTTTCTCTGTGGTCTCCACAGGGGATTCAGACATCCCTTCGTCTTGGGAGATGCAAGACGAGCCTGCATTCAATTCACTGCAGGGATATCCGGCCTTACTTCGAGTCAGAGCATCTCGGTGTCCATTCCACTTGAGGCCACAAACTCAGGGTCCCTCTCACATACTTGTAGCTGAGAGAAGCCTCCTCTTGAGGTGCTGGTGGAAAGTTGGTGTTCCTCTTGAGTCGAAGCCAAGGACTAAGCTCTCATCTCGAGTTGACTTGGGGTCCACGGAGCACTTTCGTGTTGCTCCAGTGACCTCAGGATCCCTCTAGACTTGAGACAGTGATCTTGGGTTTTCTCTGGAGTGCCATCAAGGAAATCAAGGCTCCTTTCACGTTTGATGTGGAACACGGAATTGCTCTGCACGCAGTGCAGGGGAATCGGGCCTCATCTCGCGGCGAGGGGGAAGTCTCATGGTTTTCCTTGAGTTGCGGCCCGAACCTGGGGTATATTCTCGAGTTACGACGGGGAGGGCCCTTCCAGACACGTGTTTGTTCAGCGACGTCAGGACTCCGGCCTAGGTGCGAGGGACACCTCGGGATTCTCCTCGAGTCTTGGCATGGCAATTGGGACGCGTCTCCACGTAAGGCGGGAGACCCAGGGTCCCTTTCCACGTGTCACAGGGATCCTGGGACTCCTATCATTTTCAAGAGGAGTCAGGCATCGTCTCATTTGGAAGCATTGATCTCTGCGGACCTCTCGAGTTTTCAAAGGATGTGAGGCATTCTGTCGTGATGAGGCGGAGAACTAGGTCTTTCTCTATGGTCACCACAGGGGATTCAGACATCCCTTCATCTTGGGAGATGCAAGACGAGCCTGCATTCCAATCACTGCAGGGATATCCGGCCTTACTTCGAGTCAGAGCATCTCGGTGTCCATTCCACTTGAGGCCACAAACTCAGGGTCCCTCTCACATACCTGTAGCTGAGAGAAGCCTCCTCTTGAGGTGCTTGTGGAAAGGTGGTATTCCTCTTGAGTCGAAGCTAGGGACTAAGCTCTCATCTCTGGTTGATTTGGGGTCCACGGAGCCCTTTCGTGTTGCTACAGTGACCTCAGGATTCCTCTAGACTTGAGACAGTGATCTTGCGTTTTCTCTGGAGTGCCATCAAGGAAATCAAGGCTCCTTTCACGTTTCATGTGGAACACAGAATTGCTCTGCACGCAGTGCAGGGGAATCGGGCCTCATCTCGCGGCGAGGGGGAAGTCTCATGGTTTTCCTCGAGTTGCGGCCGGAACCTGGGGTATATTCTCGAGTTACGACGGGGAGGGCCCTTCCAGACACGTGTTTGTTCAGCGACGTCAGGACTCCTGGCTAGGTGCGAGGGACACCTCGGGGTTCTCCTCGAGTCTTGGCATGGCAATTGGGACGCGTCTCCACGTGAGGCGGGAGACCCAGAGTCCCTTTCCACGAGCCACAGGGATCCTGGGACTCCTATCCATTTTCAAGAGGAGTCAGGCATCGTCTCCTTCGGAAGTATTGATTTCCGCGGACGTCTCGAGTTTTCAAAGGATGTGAGGCCTCCGGTTGCGTTGAGGCGTAGGACTAGGTCTTTCTCTGTCGTCTCCACAGGGGATTCAGACAACCGTTCGTCTTGGGAGATGCAAGACAAGCCTGCATTCAATTCACTGCAGGGATATCCGGCCTTACTTCGAGTCAGAGCATCTCGGTGTCCATTCCACTTGAGGCCACAAACTCAGGGTCCCTCTCACATACCTGTAGCTGAGAGAAGCCTGCTCTTGAGGTGCTTGTGGAAAGTTGGTATTCCTCTTCAGTCGAAGCCAAGGACTAAGCTCTCATCTCGAGTTGATTTGGGGTCCACGGATCCCTTTCTTGTTGCTACAGTGACCTCAGGATCCCTCTAGACTTGAGACAGTGATCTTGGGTTTTCTATGGAGTGCCATCAAGGAAATCAAGGCTCCTTTCACGTTTGATGTGGAACACGGAATTGCTCTGCACGCATTGCAGTGGAATCAGACCTCATCTCGCGGCGAGGGGGAAGTCTCATGGTTTTTCTCGAGTTGCGGCCGGAACATGGTTTATATTCTCGAGTTACGAGGGGGAGGGCCCTTCCAGACACGTGTTTGTTCAGCGACGTCAGGACTCCTGTCTAGGTGCGAGGGACACCTCGGGATTCTCCTCGAGTCTTGGCATGGCAATTGGGACGCGTCTCCACTTGAGGCGGGAGACCGAGTGTCCCTTTCCACATGCCACACGGATCTTGGGACTCCTATCCATTTTCAAGAGGAGTCAGGCATCGTCTCCTTTGGAAGCATTGATCTCCGCGGACCTCTCCAGTTTTGAACGGATGTGAGGCCTCCGGTCGTGATGAGGCGGAGAACTAGGTCTTTCTCTGTGGTCTCCACAGGGGATTCAGACATCCCTTCGTATTGGGAGATGCAAGACGAGCCTGCATTCAATTCACTGCATGGATATCCGTCCTTACTTCGAGTCAGAGCATCTCAGTGTCCATTCCACTTGAGTCCACCAACTCAGGATCCCTCTCACATACCTGTAGCTGAGAGAAGCCTCCTCTTGAGGTGCTTGTGGAAAGTTGGTATTCCTCTTGAGTCGAAGCCAGGGATTAAGCCCTCATCTCGAGTTGATTTGGGGTCCACGGAGCACTTTCGTGTTGCTACAGTGACCTCAGGATCCCTCTAGGCTTGAGACAGTGATCCTGGATACTCTCTGGAGTGCCATCAAGGAAATCAAGGCTCCTTTCAAGTTTGATGTGGAATAAGAAATTGCTCTGCACGCAGTGCAGGGGAATCGGGCCTCATCTGGCGGCGAGGGGAAGTCTCATGGTTTTTCTCGAGTTGCGGCCGGAACCTGGGGTATATTCTCGAGTCACGACGCGGAGGGCTCTTCCAGACACGTGTTTGTTCAGCGACATCAGGACTCCTGCCTAGGTGCGAGGGACACCTCGGGATTCTCCTCGAGTCTTGGCATGGCAATTGGGACGCCTCTCCATGTGGTGCGGGAGACCCAGGGTCCCTTTCCACGTGCCACAGGGATCCTGGGACTCCTATCCATTTTCGAGAGGAGTCAGGCATCGTCTCCTTTGGAAGCATTGATCTCCGCGGACCTCTCGAGTTTTCAAAGGATGTGAGGCCTCCGGTCGCGTTGAGGTGGAGACTGGGTCTTTCTCTGTGGTCTCCACAGGGGATTCAGACATCCCTTCGCTTGGGAGATGAAAGACGAGCCTGCATTCAATTCACTGCAGGGATATCCGGGTTACTTCGAGTCAGAGCATCTCGGTGTCCATTCCACTTAAGGCCACAAACTCAGGGTCCCTCTCACATACCTGTAGCTGAGAGAAGCCTCCTCTTGAGGTGCTTGTGGAAAGTTTGTATTCCTCTTGAGTCAAAACCAGGGACTAAGTTCTCATCTCGAGTTGATTTGTGGTCCACGGAGCCCTTTCGTGTTGCTCCAGTGACCTCAGGATTCCTCTAGACTTGAGACAGTGATCTTGGGTTTTCTCTGGAGTGCCATCAAGGAAATCCAGGCTCCTTTCACGTTTGATGTGGAACACGGAATTGCTCTGCCCGCAGTGCAGGGGAATCGGGGCTCATCTCTCGGCGAGGGGGAAGTCTCATGGTTTTTCTCAAGTTGCGGCCGGAACCTGGGGTATATTCTCGAGTTACGACAGGGAGGGCCCTTCCAGACACGTGTTTGTTCAGCGACGTCAGGAGTCCTGCCTAGGTCTGAGGGACATCTCGGGATTCTCCTCGAGTCTTGGCATGGCAATTGGGACGCGTCTCCACGTGAGCCGGGAGACCCAGGGTCCCTTTCCACGTGCCACAGGGATTCTGGGACTCCTATCCATTTTCGAGAGTAGTCAGGCATCGTCCCCTTTGGGAGGACTGATCTCCGCGGAACTCTCGAGTTTTCAAAGGACGTGAGGCCTCCGGTCGCGATGAGGCGGAGAACTAGGTCTTTCTCTGTGGTCTCCACAGGGGATTCACACTTCGCTTCGTCTTGGGAGATGCAAGACGAGCCTGCATTCAATTCACTGCAAGGATATCCGGCCTTACTTCGAGTCAGAGCATCTCAGTGTCCATTCCACTTTAGGCCACAAACTCAGGGTCCCTCTCACATACCTGTAGCTGAGAGAAGCCTCCTCTTGAGGTGCTTATGAAAAGTTGCTATTCCTCTTGAGTCGAAGCCAGGGACTAAGCTCCCATCTCGAGTTGATTTGGGGTCCACGGAGCCCTTTCGTGTTGCTCCAGTGACCTCAGGATCCCTCTAGACTTGAGACAGTGATTTTGGGTTTTATCTGGAATGCCATCAAGGAAATCAAGGCTCCTTTCACGTTTGATGTGGAACACGGAATTGCTCTGCATTCAGTGCAGGGAAATCGGGCCTCATCTCGCGGCGAGGCGGAAGTCTCCTGGTTTTTCTCGAGTTGCGGCCGGAACCTGGGGTATATTCTCGAGTTACGATGGGGAGGGCCCTTCCAGACACGTGTTTGTTCAGCGGCGTCAGGACTCCTGCCTAAGTGCGAGGGACACCTCGGGATTCTCCTCGAGTCTTGGCATGGCAAATGGGACGCGTCTCCTCGTGAGGCGGGAGCCCCAGTGTCCCTTTCCAAGTGCCACAGGGATCCTGGGACTCGTATCCATTTTCAATAGGACTCAGGCATCGTCTCCTTTGGAAGCATTGATCTCCGAGGACCTCTTGAGTTTTCAAAGGATGTGAGGACTCCAGTCGCGATGATGCGGAGAACTAGTTCTTTCTCTGTGGTTTCCACACGGGATTCAGACATCCGTTCATCTTGGAAGATGCAAGACGAGCCTGCATTCAGTTCACTGCAGGGATATGAAAGGTTGCTGCTGAACGATAAGACGCGGGATTCTTGGCCTCCGGAGGAGACGAATTCAATCCGGGGCCAGAGACGAGGCTGGATCGCTCAGAGCTTTTGTGTAATAAAGTTTTATTAAAGTATAGAGAAAGCTTCTGACATAGGCATCAGAAGGGGGCAAAAGAGTACCCCCCTCCTAGTGTTTAGCTGTATGTTAGATAGTCACTCACAGTCTGTTAATGAAATGAAAGGAATGTCATAAAATTTAGAATGGCATCAGATAATCCATCCCAGGCCATAAAACGATTGACTGGAATCTTGTAGAAGGGCAGAATACCAACAAATAGTTCCATTTACATAGATTAGGGGAACAATACCTGAGTAAGTAAGTTAGGCCGTTTGGCGGAACCAACTTGAAGGTAGAGTCTGGGGTTCATTAACATAGCTTAAGACAACATTTCCATACGAAAAAGGAATGTATTGGTTAACTCAAAGTCTGAGAGTAGTTAGCTTTAGGTGAGACCAGGTGTCATGGCAACACAGAATGTTAAGAGAAACCTCCTTTTAATTTGTATAGAGAAGGAAAAACAGATCGCTGGTTTGTTTCTTCCTGCCGCTTAAGAGAGATAAAAATGTCTGGCACTTACAGCCTCTTTCCTCCATTTGGAGACCCCTGGCCTTCCTGCCTTTTACCCTCTCATTCCTCCCTTTTCTTTTAGGAGAATTATGTTGCCTAGGGAAAAGGGGCGTCGTTTTCATTCCATAACTGCTTCAGAGCTGACAAGGGGCGTTGTCCCTAAATTGGTGAGGCAACATATTCTCCTAATCCTCATAGTGAGGATGTCTGATCCAGGGGCCCCAAATAGTAGTTAGAAGAAGCTGCAGTGATAGCAGGAGTTTGAGCAACCATTTGTAACTTAAAAGCTTTTATGCGACTAGAAAAAATCCAGTCACACAGTTACAAATGCAGGGAGCAAAGAGCAAAAACAAAACAATTAGAATTATATGTCAGGTTATGTCCATAGTTAAGGTACAAAGTATGGCACCAGTCCATTCTAGGGTTGTTAGATGTCATCAGACGAAGGAGAGGCATCACATATGATTGTTGTCGAATGTATTCGCAGACTTGGAGAAAGTCTTTTCCTTGAAGTGGAGATGTCCACCACGGGAAGCCTTCCACTGATGAAGAGGGGAGTGCTCCGCAGACCCAGCAGTTAGACCGATTGTGGAATGCAGCATAGGAGTGAGCCCAGGACAGGAAGGCATTGTCTTGAGGATCAAAGGGCAGACTCAGGATTTCTGGAGTCAGCAGAAGTAGGCTCACATAGATTATCAGGCCCATCTGAAACATACAAAGTCAGAGCATAGAAAGTAAAAACATAAAATGACATCACTTAGTTCTGGTCAGGGTGCCACCTCTTGACTCGAGTGTGATGTACCCACGAATCAATTCCTGGGACTTTGACAGCTGTGGGAGAAGAAAGAATAACCTGTTAAGGGCCTTCCCAGAGGGGCTCGAGGGATGAGCCCCCAGATCCCAATGTTTTTATGAGGACCTCGGTTCCTGGCTCAAATAGAGGCTTGCTGGATTCAGAGGCTGGGTCAGGAGTCGTCTCCCGGAGTTCTGTTAATGCCTGTTGAAAAGCTGAGAGTTGAGTTACATAATTAGTTAACTCTAAGGCCTCAGGATCTATAACAATGTCTGTGCGTAAGAAAGGCCTTCCATAAATACATTCAAAGGGGGACAGTCCCTCCTTTTTTGGGGCAGTTCGAGCCCTCATTAAAGCTATGGGTAGGACTTTAATCCAGTTGTCCTGCGTTTCTTGAGTTAATTTGCGCAGATGTCTTTTGATAATGTCATTAGCTTTTTCAACCTTTCCTGAGGATTGGGGTCTCCAGGAACAGTGTAAGTGATACTCTATTCCTAGAGCTTTAGACACCCCCTGAGTTATAGCAGCTTTAAAGGCGGAGCCATTGTCACTCTGAAGGCTCCGTGGCAGCCCAAACCTGGGGATAATTTCATGGATTAAAATCTTTATAACCTCCTTAGCTTGTTCACTATGACAGGGGAACGCCTCAATCCATCCAGTAAAAGTATCCACCCAAACTTGTAAGCAAGAATATCCATTAGCTTTTGGCATATGAGTAAAATCAATTTCCCAGCCCTCTCCAGGATACTTTCCCTTTCGTTGTAATCCAGATTTTGCTAGCTTTTCAGTCTTTGGGTTATTTTTCTGACAAACCTCACACCGTTTGATAATGTTCTTTAGAGTTTTCATTATATTTTTACCTTCAAACAAACGAGAAGCCATCTGGTAAGTACTTTCTACACCCAAATGAAAACTCTGATGTAAACCCTTAAGAATTTTCCACTGAGCATTTTCAGGAATTATTAATCGTCCATCCTCGGACTGTAACCATTCTTTATCAGTAATCTTTGCTCCTCTTTTCTCATATCTTTCTAATTCTTCCTCAGTATATTGTGGCTTTTCCTGTTCCACAGGACCTGTCCAGATCAAAGGCGTCTGTAAGGAGGGGGTTTCGTAAAGTGCCGCTTTTTTGGCTTGAGAGTCAGCTAACAGGTTACCGGCAGCTACTTTACTCCCATCCCTGCTGTGCCCTTTGCAATGCATAACCGCTACTTCTTTAGGACAATAGATAGCAGTTAAAAGTCTCTCAATCTCTCTGAAATGCTTAATAGGTTCTCCTGTTGCTGTTTTAAACTGTCTTTCTTTCCATATTGCAGCATGAGCATGTAAAGTCAAATAAGCATACTTAGAATCAGTGTAGATATTCACTCGTTGCCCTTTGCTTAACTCTAGAGCTCGGGTAAGAGCCACGAGCTCCGCTAACTGGGCACTGGTTCCCTGGGGGAGAGATTTTGCTTCTAAAACCTGTTCAGCAGTCACCACAGCGTAACCTGCTTTGCGCTTTCCATCCCGAACAAAAGAACTGCCGTCTGTAAATATTTCCATGTCAGGATTGTCTAATGGGGTATCCATTAGATCCTCCCGAGCTGCATAGTTTAAAGTTAGGAATTGGGAACAATCGTGATCAGGTGTTTCATCTTCCTTCTCAGGAAGGAAGGTGGCAGGATTTAAATTTCCACAAACTTTAAGCTTAGTTACTGGTCCTTCTAACAACAGTGACTGATATTTAAGAAGCCTACTGTCTGTCATCCAAATATTAACCTTAGAATTTAAGATTCCATTCACATCATGAGAAGTCAGTACAGTAAGGTTTCGTCCATTAATTACTTTTAAAGCTTCAGGTGCTAATAAAGCCGCTGCCCCAATTACTCTTAGGCAGTGGGGCCACCCACGTGCAATTACATCTAATTTTTTGCTTAGATAAGCAATAGGTTGCTGGTGAGGCCCCCGGGGTTGTGTCAAAACTCCCAAGGCCATACCTTTTCTTTCAGTGACAAACAGGTTAAATTCTGACCCTGTGGGCAAACTCAAAGCCGGAGCTTGCAGGAGAGCAGTCTGAAGAACCTTAAAAGCCTTTTGAGTATCTGGAGACCAAACCAGTTTGTCGGTTTGGGCCTGCTGAGTTTCAGCTATAAGTTTATATAAAGGCCGGGCAAGTTCCCCATAGCCTGGAATCCAAATACGAGAGTAGCCTGTGATTCCCAAAAATCCTCTCAATTGTCTTAAAGTCATAGGTAGGGGATGGTTTAGTATAGGTTTAATTCTTTCAGGGCCTATGGCCCTAGTCCCTTTTGAGATGATTAGGCCCAGATATCTAACAGATTGTTGACAAAGCTGAGCCTTTTCTCTTGATGCCTTGTAACCGCAGCCTGCCAGAAAGTTTAAGAAATCTTCTGAGGCTCGTGAACAAGCTTCCTGTGTCTCAGCACAGAGCAAAATATCATCTACATATTGTAACACTACCGCTTCAGAGCTATTAAAGTTTTGTAGATCCCGTGACAAACTTTGTCCAAATAAGTGAGGACTGTCACGAAATCCCTGGGGCAAAACTGTCCAGGTTAACTGGGAAGCTGCCTGTGTGGGGTCTTCAAAGGCAAATAGAAATTGACTTTCCTCCGCCAAAGGCACTGAATAGAAGGCATCTTTTAAATCAATTACTGAAAAATATTTGGCTCGTTCAGGAATTTCAGACAATAAAGTATAAGGATTAGGCACCACGGGGTGTAAAGGAACCACAGCCTCATTTATTATTCATAAATCTTGAACTAATCTCCATTTATCATTTGATTTTTTTACACCCAAAATAGGAGTGTTGCATGGACTGTTACAGGGAACTAATAGTCCCTGCTCCTTTAAATTCTCAATGATGGGTTTTAACCCTTCTTTAACCTCAGGTTTCAGTGGATACTGCTTCTTCTGTGGGAATAAGTGTGGGTCTTTGAGCTTGACAACCACAGGAATAGCATTTTGTGCTCGACCCACAGATTTTCCATCAGCCCATACTCTAGGATTCACATTTTGTTCAACTAAAGGTAGAGAAAGGGAAGGCTCCATATTCATGAAAACAGAGGCATGGACCTTGCTCAGTATATCCCTCCCCAAAAGGGGTGAGGGTGATTCTGGCACGATAAGAAACTCGTGTGAAAATAGCACAGAATCCCAGTTGCACGATAGAGAATAACTGAAGTAATACCTTTAGGCTCGTCCAGACAGTCCCATTACGGAAGCGGATCGGGAAGAAAGTGGGCCAGGGGCTTCAGTAAGCACGGAGTAAGTTGCCCCAGTATCTAAAAGGAAATTGATGGATTGGCCTCCCACCGTTATCAATACCCGGGGTTCCTCAGGTGTAATTAGGACGGGAGCTTGTGTGGGGACCCCCGGGCACCTTCAGTCCTGATTGTCTTGAGAGTCAGACCCCTGAGACCTACGCCTCTGGGGGCAGTCTCTCCTCCAGTGTGGTCCCTTGCAGACCGGACATGGAGCCGGGGGCGGCTTAGATGCCTGAGGGCAATCCCGCTTGAGATGCCCCTCCTTTCCACAGCAATAGCAAGCCCATCTCTTTTCACCTGGGTCCCTCTGGGCATTTTTCTCAGGCTGCTTAAGAACGGTTTTCATAGCCATTGCGAGGGCTTCCGCCTTTTCCTTCGTCTTTCTCTGCCTTTCTTTCTTTTCCTCATATTCCCTACCATAATAGACTGTCTGAGCCAGTTGTAACAGATTATCTAAAGACTGATTTGGTCCATACGCCCGTTTTGATAACTTACGGCGAATATCTGGAGCCGACAGAGTGAGAAATTTATCTTTTAAGATCACTTTCCCCTCTTCACTTTCGGGATCAATCTCAGTGAATCTGCGAAGGGCTTCTCTCAGTCTATCTAGGAATTTACAAGGAGCTTCCTTCTCCTCCTGTTCTATGTCTGCCAGTTTGCCATAGTTCAAAGGCTTAGAATGCGCCTGCCTGAGTCCTTCAAGAATACATCTGACAAAATGACTCTGATCCCATCTTCCTTTAGCAGTGTTATAGTCCCAGTCTGGTTCTGTAGCTGGGACCGCCTGACTCCCAGTGGGGAGGGCAGTTATCTCGTCCTCCCTCTTTCCCACTGATTCATTACCAAGCCATTCATCTCCATAAGCAACCGCTTTTCCCAAAACTCGAGCCTTTGAGTCGGGAGTCAACGTTTGTCCCAAGATATACATCACATCCTTCCAAGTGAGGTCATAATGCAGAGTAACACCTTTAAAAGCTCTAATATAATTTTCTGGGTCTTCTAAATAGTCTCCCAGATCTTCCTTAATTCTTTGTATCTCTTGATAAGAAAAAGGCTTATTAACTCTCATAGACTGATAATTTCTCCCGGTGGGTACTTCATGAAGGGGCAACAGCATGAGTGGCTGTCCCTCAGTCTCTCTGGCTGCTCTGCACACATCCCAGGGATAGATTGGAGAAACCTGCTTTTCTTTATCTCTTTGCCTCCTGTCCTCTATCTCATCTCCTACTTCGATGGTCTGAGTTTCTACTGAAACCAGAGTAGTCTGAAGTCGTACTGAGACAGGAGTTGTTTGGACCTCTACAGGAGCAGTTCGAATCTCAATTTGGGTTCCCACTGAGACCGAGGCAGTTTGAGTCTCAGTTTGTGTTTCCACTGAGACTAAAGCAGTTTGAACCTCATCTCGGAGACCCGGATACGGGGGCAAAGTAGGAGGACAGGGGGGAGCGGAAGGTTTCACACCCAAATCTATACCCTTAGGACATAAGTCTGGCATATTTCGCAGAGAGAAAAAGGGCAACACATACGCTACTTCTACCCATTTCCCTTGCTTTTTACAGAACCGGTCTAATTGTAAAACAGTGTTATACTTAAGAGACCCTCCAACTGGCCACCGTTCGCCGTCCTCCAGTGGGTACCGCGGCCATGCAGTATCACATAGGAAGACCAGGTGTGTCTTCTTTAAGCCCTGGGGATCAAATCTATCCCAGTTTTTCAGGATACAGTTCAAAGGAGTGAGGCTGGAATTGTTAGCTCCCATCTGTAAGAGAGAAAAAAAGCGACCAGCGCCATTTTTTCTACCGGAGGCGTCCCTCCCTGCTCTAGATGGGGGTGTAGACAGACGTTACACCAAAAGCTTTTCCTTCCTGGTCGGACTTAGTCTGTCCCTTACCGACGCAGGCGTCACACTCGTCCCTCCCGGTTCTACCACCGAGATGGGGTGGGGCTGCACCAGGGGTAGACCTGATGGCATCCCTGACTGACGTCCAGCTCTTCACCTCGCTTGCCTTTGATGCCACCCAGGGCGCAATCAGAGTAACCTTTCGGAATGCCTCCCAAGCTAAGACCTCTGGGGGAAACATTCGTCACCTGAGTGCCTGTGCACAACCCTGAGTATATTCATGACTGCAATAAGACCGATACCAACATGAAACTGAGATGTTCCTTCCAAGCGTCACCACACCGGTATAAGAGCCTCCTCTGGTCCACTAAGAGCCAGTGTTACCAAAGGAAAAAACCATTGCAGTTCCAATCCGAGTAACCTTTAACCTCAGAGATGCTCTGGGAGTTGGAGCTCCATCCAGCTTCCGAACTTTCCATGCCTAGCGAGGCTAGGCGCTTCCTGACAACCAATTCAAGTTTGAGACCTAGGCCACAGTACAGTAGCAACATAGATTACAAGTCCCTGGAAAGTCTATGATCCGATAGATTAGGTTAGTACTTCTAATTCCCAAGGAGTTATGAAATGGTCAAAGAGACTGAAAAGTTTGACCGAGAAAGGAGAGTTCGGTCCACACGCTTTGCCCGTTTCTGGTCAGTTCCCGAAGGAGACATTGGTTGCCTCTTGGCATTGGCAGGTTGGTATAAACCCCCGACAGGTTTCTGCCATAGCCTTATGAGATCACCGCGGGCCCGCAGAGCAGGGCTCCTCACTTGCTTCGCGCAGGGCGTTTTATTCATTTACACAAGCACACCATAGAGTTAGTAAAGTACAGAGGAAAACGTGTTCACTAGGAGGACAAAGAACTAGAGCTCCAAGCATCCTTACCTTGTCCTGAAGGATCACGGACGAGCCCCCAAGATGAAAGGTTGCTGCTGAACGATAAGACGCGGGATTCTTGGCCTCCGGAGGAGACGAATTCAATCCGGGGCCAGAGACGAGGCTGGATCGCTCAGAGCTTCTGTGTAATAAAGTTTTATTAAAGCATAGAGAAAGCTTCTGACATAGGCATCAGAAGGGGGCAAAAGAGTACCCCCCTCCTAGTGTTTAGCTGTATGTTAGATAGTCACTCACAGTCTGTTAATGAAATGAAAGGAATGTCATAAAATTTAGAATGGCATCAGATAATCCATCCCAGGCCATAAAACGATTGACTGGAATCTTGTAGAAGGGCAGAATACCAACAAATAGTTCCATTTACATAGATTAGGGGAACAATACCTGAGAAAGTAAGTTAGGCCGTTTGGCGGAACCAACTTGAAGGTAGAGTCTGGGGTTCATTAACATAGCTTAAGACAACATTTCCATACGAAAAAGGAATGTATTGGTTAACTCAAAGTCTGAGAGTAGTTAGCTTTAGGTGAGACCAGGTGTCATGGCAACACAGAATGTTAAGAGAAACCTCTTTTTAAATTTGTATAGAGAAGGAAAAACAGATCGCTGGTTTGTTTCTTCCTGCCGCTTAAGAGAGATAAAAATGTCTGGCACTTACAGCCTCTTTCCTCCATTTGGAGACCCCTGGCCTTCCTGCCTGTTACCCTCTCAGATATCCGGCCTTTCTTCGAGTAGGAGCATTTCGGTGTCCATTCCACTTGAGGCCACAAACTCAGGGTACCTCTCACATACATGTAGCTGAGAGAAGCCTGCTCTTGACGTGCTTGTGGAAAGTTGGTATTCCTCTTGAGTCGAAGCCAGGGACTAAGCCCTCATCTCGAGTTGATTTGGGGTCCACGGAGCCCTTTCCTGTTGCTCCAGTGACCTCAGGATCCCTCTAGACTTGAGACAGTGATCTTGGGTTTTCTCTGGAGTGCCATTAAGGAAATCAAGGCTCCTTTCACGTTTGATGTGGAACACGGAATTGCTCTGCACGCAGTGCAGGGGAATCGGGCCTCATCTCGCGGCGAGGGGGAAGTCTCATGATTTTTCTAGAGTTGCGGCCGGAACCTGGGGTATATTCTCGAGTTACGACGGGGAGGGCCATCCCAGACACGTCTTTGTTCAGCGACGTGAGAACTCCTGCCTAGGTGCGAGAGACACCTCGGGATTCTCCTCGAGTCTTGGCATGGCAGTTTGGACGAGTCTCCACGTGAGGCCGGAGACAAAGGGTCCCTTTCCACGTGCCACAGGGATCCTGGGCCTCCTATCCATTTTCCAGAGGAGTCAGGCCTCGTCTCCTTTGGAAGCATTGATCTCCGCGGACCTCTCAAGTTTTCAAATTATGTGAGGCCTCCGGTCGCAATGAGGTGGAGAACTAGGTCTTTCTCTGTGGTCTCCACAGGGGATTCAGACATCCCTTCGTCTTGGGAGATGGAAGACGAGCCTGCATTCAATTCACTGCAGGGATATCCGGCCTTACTTCGAGTCAGAGCATCACGGTGTCAATTCCACATGAGACCACAAAATCAGGGTCCCTCTCACATACCTGTAGCTGAGAGAAGCCTCCTCTTGAGGTGCTTGTGGAAAGGTGGTATTCCTCTTGAGTCGAAGCCAGGGACTAAGCTCTCATCTCGAGTTGATTTCGGGTCTACGGGGCCGTTTCGTGTTGCTACAGTGACCTCAGGATCCCTCTAGACTTGAGACAGTGATCTTGGGTTTCCTCTGGAGGGCCATCAAGGAAATCAAAGCTCCTTTCATGTTTGATGTGGAACACGGAATTGCTCTGCACGCAGGGCAGGGGAACGGGCCTCATCTCGCGGCGAGGGTGAAGTCTCATGGTTTTTCTCGAGTTGCGGCCGAAACCTGCAGTATATTCTCGAGTTCCAATGGGGAGGGCCCTTCAGGACGCGTGTTTGTTCAGCGATGTCAGGACTACTGCCTAGGTGCTAGGGACTCCTCGGGATTCTCCTCGAGTCTTGGCATGGCAATTGGGACGCGTCTCCACGTGAGGCGGGAGACACAGGGTCCCTTTCCACGTGTCACAGGGATCCTGGGACTCCTATCCATTTTCAAGAGGAGTCAGGCATCGTCTCCTTTGGAAGCATTGATCTCCGTGGACCTCTCGAGATTTCAAAGGATGTGAGGCCTCCGGTCGCGTTGAGGCGGAGGACTAGGTCTTTCTCTGTGGTCTCCACAGGGGATTCCGACATCCCTTCGTCTTGGGAGACGCAAGCCGAGCCTGCATTCAATTCACTGCAGGGATATCGGGCCTTACTTCGAGTCAGAGCATCTCGGTGTCCATTCCACTTGAGGCCACAAACTCAGGGTCCCTCACACATACCTCTAGCTGAGAGAAGCCTCCTCTTGAGGTGCTTGTGGAAAGTTGGTATTCCTCTTGAGTCGAAGCCAGGGACTAAGCTCTCATCTCGAGTTGATTTGGGGTCCACGGAGCCCTTTCGTGTTGCTACAGTGACCTCAGGATCCCGCTAGACTTGAGACAGTGATCTTGGGTTTTCTCTGGAGTGCCATCAAGGAAATCAAGGCTCCTTTCAAGTTTGATGTGGAACACGGAATTGCCCTGCACGCAGTGCAGGGGAATTGGGCCTCATCTCGCGGCGAGGGGGAAGTCTCATGGTTTTTCTCGAGTTGCGGCCAGAACCTGGGGTATATTCTCGAGTTACGAGGGGGAGGGCCCTTCCAGACACGTGTTTGTTCAGCGACGTCAGGATTCCTGCGTAGGTGCGAGGGACACCTCGGGATTCTCCTCGAGTCTTTGCATGGCAATAGGGACGCGTCTCCACGTGAGGCGGGAGACCCAGGGTCCCTTTCCACGTGCCACAGGGATCCTAGGACTCCTATCCATTTTCAAGAGGAGTCAGGCATCGTCTCCTTTGGAAGCATTGATCTCCGCGGACCTCTCCAGTTTTGAACGGATGTGAGGCCTCCGGTCGCGATGAGGCGGAGAACTAGGTCTTTCTCTGTGGTCTCCACAGGGGATTCAGACATCCCTTCGTATTGGGAGATGCAAGACGAGCCTGCATTCAATTCACTGCATGGATATCCGGCCTTACTTCGAGTCAGAGCATCTCAGTGTCCATTCCACTTGAGTCCACCAACTCAGGATCCCTCTCACATACCTGTAGCTGAGAGAAGCCTCCTCTTGAGGTGCTTGTGGAAAGTTGGTATTCCTCTTGAGTCGAAGCCAGGGATTAAGCCCTCATCTCGAGTTGATTTGGGGTCCATGGAGCCCTTTCGTGTTGCTACAGTGACCTCAGGATCCATCTAGACTTGAGACAGTGATCCTGGATACTCTCTGGAGTGCCATCAAGGAAATCAAGGCTCCTTACAAGTTTGATGTGGAACACGGAATTGCTCTGCAAGCAGTGCAGGGGAATCGGGCCTCATTTCTCGGCGAGGGGGAAGTCTCATGGTTTTTCTCGAGTTGCGGCCGGATCCTGGGGTATATTCTCGAGTTACGACGGGGAGGGCCCTTCCAGACACGTGTTTGTTCAGCCACGGCAGGACTCCTGCCTAGGTGCGAGGGACACCTCGGGATTCTCCTCGAGTCTTGGCATGGCAATTGGGACGCGTCTCCACGTGAGGCGGGAGACCCAGGGTCCCTTTCCACGTGCCACAGGGATCCTGGGACTCCTATCCATTTTCAAGAGGAGTCAGGCATCGTCTCCTTTGGAAGCATTGATCTCCGCAGACCTCTTGAGTTTTCAAAAGATGTGAGGACTCCGGTCGCGATGAGGCGGAGAACCAGGTCTTTCTCTGTGGTCTCGATAGGGGATTCAGACATCCCTTCGTCTTGGGAAATGCAAAACGAGCCTGCATTCAATTCACTGCAGGGATATCCGGCCTTCGAGTCAGAGCATCTCGGTGTCCATTCCACTTGAGGCCACAAACTCAGGGTCCCTCTCACATACCTGTAGCTGAGAGAAGCCTCCTCTTGAGGTGCTTGTGGAAAGTTGGTATTCCTCTTGAGTCGAAGCCAGGGACTAAGCTCTCATCTCGAGTTGATTTGGGGTCCACGGAGCCTTTTCGTGTTGCTCCAGTGACCTCAGGATCCCTCTAGACTTGAGACAGTGATCTTGGGTTTTCTCTGGAGTGCCATCAAGGAAATCAAGGCTCCTTTCACGTTTGATGTGGAACACGGAATTTCTCTGCATGCAGTGCAGGGGAATCGGGCCTCATCTCGCGGCGAGGGGGAAGTCTCATGGTTTTTCTCGAGTTGCGGCCGGAACCTGTGGTATATTCTCGAGTTACGACGGGGAGGGCCCTTCAAGACACGTGTTTGTTCAGCGACATCAGGACTCCTGCCTAGGTGCGAGGGACTCCTCGGGATTCTCCTCGAGTCTTGGCATGGCAATTGGGACGCGTCTCCACGTGAGGCGCGAGACCCAGGGTCCCTTTCCACATGCCACAGGGATCCTGGGACTCCTATCCATTTTCGAGAGGAGTCAGGCATCGTCGCCTTTGGAAGCATTGATCTCCGCGAAACTCTCGAGTTATCAAAGGACGTGAGGCCTCCGGTCGCGATGAGGCAGAGAACTAGGTCTTTCTCTGTGGTCTCCACAGTGGATTCAGACATCCCTTCATCTTGGGAGATGGAAGACGAGCCTGCATTCAATTCACTGCAGGGATATCCCGCCTTACTTCGAGTCAGAGCATCTCGGTGTCCATTCCACTTGAGGCCACAAACTCAGGGTCCCTCTCACATACCTGTAGCTGAGAGAAGCCTCCTCTTGAGGTGCTTGTGGAAAGTTGGTATTCCTCTTGAGTCGAAGCCAGGGACTAAGCTCTCATCTCGAGTTGATTTGGGGTCCACGGAGCCCTTTCTTGTTGCTACAGTGACCTCAGGATCCCTCTAGACTTGAGACAGTGATCTTGGGTTTTCTCTGGAGTGCCATCAAGAAAATCAAGGCTCCTTTCACATTTGATGTGGAACACGGAATTGCTCTGCACGCAGTGCAGGGGAATCGGGCCTCATCTCGCGGCGAGGGGGATGTCTCATGGTTTTTCTCGAGTTGCAGCC
The DNA here is from genome assembly GCF_033118175.1 of Dama dama. Taxonomy (NCBI): domain Eukaryota; kingdom Metazoa; phylum Chordata; class Mammalia; order Artiodactyla; family Cervidae; genus Dama; species Dama dama. The sequence continues at coordinate 1,595,124 of NW_026870940.1, forward strand.
GGAACCTGGGGTATATTCTCAAGTTACGACGGGGAGGGCCCTTCCAGACACGTGTTTTTTCAGCAACGTCTGGACTCCTGCCTAGGTGCGAGGAACACTTCGGGATTCTCCGCGAATCTTGACATGGCAATTGAGACGCGTCTCCACGTGAGGCGGGAGACCAGGGCCCCTTTCCACGTGAAACAGGGATCCTGGGACTCCTATCCATTTTCAAGAGGAGTCAGGCATCGTCTCCTTTGGAAGCATTGATCTCCGCGGACCTCTCGAGATTTCAAAGGATGTGAGGCCTCCAGTCGCGTTGAGGCGGAGAACTAGGTCTTCTCTGTGGTCTCCACAGGGGATTCAGACATCCGTTCGTCTTGGGAGATGCAAGACCAGCCTACATTCAATTCACTGCAGGGATATCCGGTTTACTTCGAGTCAGAGCATCTTGGTGTCCATTCCACTTGAGGCCAGAAACGCAGGGTCCCTCTCACATACCTGTAGCTGAGAGAAGCCTCCTCTTGAGGTGCTTGTGAAAAGTTGGTATTCCTCTTGAGTCGAAGCCAGGGACTAAGCTCTCATCTCGAGTTGATCTGGGGTCCACGGAGACCTTTCGTGTTGCTACAGTGACCTCAGGATCGCTCTAGACTTGAGACAGTGATCTTAGGTTTTCTCTGGATTGTCATCAAGGAAATCAAGGCTCCTCTCATGTTTGAAGGGGAACACGGAATTGCTCTGCACGCAGTGCAGGGGAATCAGGTCTCATCTCGCGGCGAGGGGGAAGTCTCCTGGTTTTTCTCGAGTTGCGGCTGGAACCTGGGGTATATTCTCGAGTTACGATGGGGAGGGCCCTTCCAGACACGTGTTTGTTCAGCGACGTCAGGACTCCTGCCTAGGTGCGAGGGACACCTCGGGATTCTCCTCGAGTCTTGGCATGGCAATTATGACGCGACTACACGTGAGTCGCGAGTCCCAGGGTCCCTTTCCACGTGCCACAGGAATCCTGGGACTCGTATCCATTTTCAATAGGACTCAGGCATCGTCTCCTTTGGAAGCATTGATCTCCGCGGACGTCTCGAGTTTTCAAAGGATGTGAGGACTCCAGTCGCGATGATGCGGAGAACTAGTTCTTTCTCTGTGGTTTCCACACGGGATTCAGACATCCGTTCATCTTGGGAGATGCAAGTCGAGCCTGCATTCAGTTCACTGCAGGGATATGAAAGGTTGCTGCTGAACGATAAGACGCGGGATTCGTGGCCTCCGGAGGAGACGAATTCAATCCGGGGCCAGAGACGAGGCTGGATCGCTCAGAGCTTTTGTGTAATAAAGTTTTATTAAAGCATAGAGAAAGCTTCTGACACAGGCATCAGAAGGGGGCAAAAGAGTACCCCCCTCCTAGTGTTTAGCTGTATGTTAGATAGTCACTCACAGTCTGTTAATGAAATGAAAGGAATGTCATAAAATTTAGAATGGCATCAGATAATCCATCCCAGGCCATAAAACGATTGACTGGAATCTTGTAGAAGGGCAGAATACCAACAAATAGTTCCATTTACATAGATTAGGGGAACAATACCTGAGTAAGTAAGTTAGGCCGTTTGGCGGAACCAACTTGAAGGTAGAGTCTGGGGTTCATTAACATAGCTTAAGACAACATTTCCATACGAAAAAGGAATGTATTGGTTAACTCAAAGTCTGAGAGTAGTTAGCTTTAGGTGAGACCAGGTGTCATGGCAACACAGAATGTTAAGAGAAACCTCCTCTTAAATTTGTATAGAGAAGGAAAAACAGATCGCTGGTTTGTTTCTTCCTGCCGCTTAAGAGAGATAAAAATGTCTGGCACTTACAGCCTCTTTCCTCCATTTGGAGACCCCTGGCCTTCCTGCCTGTTACCCTCTCAGATATCCGGCCTTTCTTCGAGTAGGAGCATCTCGGTGTCCATTCCACTTGAGGCCACAAACTCAGGGTACCTCTCACATACATGCAGCTGAGAGAAGCCTGCTCTTGACGTGCTTGTGGAAAGTTGGTATTCCTCTTGAGTCGAAGCCAGGGACTAAGCTCTCATCTCGAGTTGATTTGGGGTCCACGGAGCCCTTTCGTGTTGCTCCAGTGACCTCAGGATCCCTCTAGACTTGAGACAGTGATCTTGGGTTTTCTCTGGAGTGCCATTAAGGAAATCAAGGCTCCTTTCTTGTTTGATGTGGAACACGGAATTGCTCTGCACGCAGTGCAGGGGAATCGGGCCTCATCTCGCGGCGAGGGGGAAGTCTCATGGTTTTCCTCGGGTTGCGGCCGGAACCTGGGGTATATTCTCGAGTTACGACGGGGAGGGCCATCCCAGACACGTGTTTGTTCAGCGACGTGAGAACTCCTGCCTAGGTGCGAGGGACAACTCGGGATTCTCCTCGAGTCTTGGCATGGCGTTTGGGACGCGTCTCCACGTGAAGTGGGAGACCCAGGGTCCCTTTCCACGTGCCACAGGGATCCTGGGACTCCTATCCATTTTCAAGAAGAGTCAGGCATCCTCTCCTTTGGAAGCATTGATCTCCGCAGACCTCTCGAGTTTTCAAAGTATGTGAGGCCTCCGGTCGCGATGAGGCGGAGGACTAGGACTTTCTGTGTCGTCTCCACAGGGGATTCAGACATCCCTTCGTCTTGGGAGATGCAAGCCGAGCCTGCATTCAATTCACTGCAGGGATATCCGGCCTTACTTCGAGTCAGACCATCTCGGTGTCCATTCCACTTGAGGCAGGCAAACCAGGGTCCCTCTCACATACCTGTAGCTGAGAGAAGCCTCCTCTTGAGGTGCTTGTGGAAAGTTGGTATTCCTCTTGACTCAAAGCCAGGGACTAAGCTATCATCTCGAGTTGATTTGGGGTCCACGGAACCCTTTCGTGTGGCTCCAGTGACCTCAGGATCCCTCTAGACTTGAGACAGTGATCTTGGGTTTTCTCTGGAGTGCCATCAAGGAAATCAAGGCCCCTTTCACGTTTGATGTGGAACACGGAATTGCTCTGCACGCAGTGCAGGGGAATCGGGCCTCATGTCGCGGCGAGGGGGAAGTCTCATGGTTTTTCTCGAGTTGCGGCCGAAACCTGGGGTATATTCTCGAGTTACGACGGGTAGGGCCCTTCCAGACACGTGTTTGTTCAGTGACGTAAGGACTCCTGCCTAGGTGCGAGGGACACCTCGGGATTCTCCTCGAGTCTTGGCATGGCAATTGGGACGCGTCTCCACGTGAGGCGGGAGACCCAGGGTCCCTTTCCACGTGCCACAGGGATCCTGGGACTCCTACCCATTTTCAAGAGGAGTCAGCCATCGTCTCCTTTGGAAGCAATGATCTCCGCGGACCTCTCCAGTTTTCAAAGGATGTGAGGCCTCCGGTCGCGATGAGGCGGAGAATTAGGTTTTTCTGTGTGGTCTCCACAGGAGATTCAGACATCCCTTCGTCTTGGGAGATGCAAGACGAGCCTGCATTCAATTCACTGCAGGGATATCCGGCCTTACTTCGAGTCAGAGCATCCCGGTGTCCATTCCACTTGAGGCCACAAACTCAGGGGCCCTCTCACATACCTGTAGCTGAGAGAAGCCTCCTCTTGAGGTGCTTGTGGAAAGTTGGTATTCCTCTTGAGTCTAAGCCAGGGACTAAGCTCTCATTTCGAGTTCATTTGGGGTCCATGGAGCCCTTTCGTGTTGCTACAGTGAGCTCAGGATCCCTCTAGACTAGGGACAGTGATCTTGGGTTTTCTCTGGAGTGCCATCAAGGAAATCAAGGCTCCTTTCAAATTTGATGTGGAATACGGAATTGCTCTGCATGCAGGGCAGGGGAATCGGACCTCAACTCGCGCGAGGGGGAAATCTCATGGTTTTTCTCGAGTTGCGGCCGGAACCTGGGGTATATTCTCGAGTTACGACGGGGAGGGCCCTTCCAGACACGTGTTTGTTCAGCGACGTCAGGACTCCTGCCTAGGTGCGAGGGACACCTCGGGATTCTCCTCGAGTCTTGGCATGGCAATTTGGACAAGTCTCCACGTGAGGCGGGAGACCCAGGGTCCCTTTCCACGTGCCACAGGGATCCTGGGACTCCTATCCATATTCAAGAGGAGTCAGGCATCGTCTCCTTTGGAAGCATTGATCTCCGCGGACCTCTCGAGTTTTCAAAGGATGTGAGGCCTCCGGTCGCGATGAGGCGGAGAACTCGGTCTTTCTCTGTGGTCTCCATAGGGGATTCAGACATCCCTTCGTCTTGGGAGATGCAAGACGAGCCTGCATTCAATTCACTGCAGGGATATCCGGCCTTACTTCGAGTCAGAGCATCTCGGTGTCCATTCCACTTGAGGCCACAAACTCAGGGTCCCTCTCACATACCTGTAGCTGAGAGAAGCCTCCCCTTGAGGTGCTTGTGGAAAGTTGGTATTCCTCTTGAGTCGAAGCCAGGGACTAAGCTCTCACCTCGAGTTGATTTTGGGTCCAAAGAGCCCTTTCGTGTTGCTCCAGTGACCTCAGGATCCCTCTAGACTTGAGACAGTGATCTTGCGTTTTCTCTGCAGTGCCATCAAGGAAATCAAGGCTCCTTTCACGTTTGATGTGGAACACGGAATTGTTCTGCACGCAGTGCAGGGGAATCGGGCTTCATCCAGCGGCGAGGGGGAAGTCTCATTGTTTTTCTCGAGTTGCGGCCGAACCTGGGGTATATTCTCGAGTTACGACGGGGAGGGCCCTTCCAGACACGTTTGTTCAGCGACGTCAGGACTCCTGCCTAGGTGTGAGGGACACCTCGGGATTCTCCCCGAGTCTTGGCATGGCAATGGGGACGCGTCTCCACGTGAGGCGGGAGACCCAGGGTCCCTTTCCACGTGCCACAGGGATCCTGGGACTCCTATCCATTTTCAAGAGGAGTCAGGCATCGTCTCCTTTGGAAGCATTGATCTCCGCGGACCTCTCGGATTTTCAAAGGATGTGAGGTCTCTGGTCGCGATGAGGCAGAAAGTTAGGTCTTTCTCTGTGGTCTCCACAGGGGATTCAGACATCCCTTCGTCTTGGGAGATGCAAGATGAGCCTGCATTCAATTCACTGCAGGGATATCCGGCCTTACTTCGAGTCAGAGCATCTCGGTGTCCTTTCCATTTGAGGCCACAAACTCAGGGTCCCTCTCACATACCTGTAGCTCAGAGAAGCCTCCTCTTGAGGTGCTTGTGGAAAGTTGGTATTCCTCTTGAGTCGAAGCCAGGGACTAAGCTCTCATCTCGAGTTGATTTGGGGTCCACGGAGCCCTTTCGTGTTGCTCCAGTGACCTCAGGATCCCTCTAGACTTGAGACAGTGATCTTGGGTTTTCTCTGGAGTGCCATCAAGGAAATCAAGGCTCCTTTCAAATTTGATGTGGAACACGGAATTGCTCTGCACGCAGTGCAGGGGAATCGGGCCTCATCTCGTGGCAAGGGGGAAGTCTCATGGTTTTTCTCGAGTTGCGGCCGGAACCTGGGGTATATTCTCGAGTTACGACAGGGAGGGCCCTTTCAGAAACGTGTTTGTTCAGCGACGTCAGGACTCCTGCCTAGGTGCGAGGGACACCTCGGGATTCTCCTCGAGTCTTGGCATGGCAATTGGGACGCGTCTCCACGTGAGGCGCGAGACCCAAGGTCCCTTTCCACGTGCCACAGGGATCCTGGGACTCCTATCCATTTTCAAGAGGAGTCAGGCATCGTCTCCTTTGGAAGCATTGATCTCCGCGGACCTCTCGAGTTTTCAAAGGATGTGAGGCCTCCGCTCGCGATGAGGCGGAGGACTAGCTCTTTCTCTGTCATCTCCACAGGGGATTCAGACATCCCTTCGTCTTGGGAGATGCAAGACGAGCCTGCATTCAATTCACTGCAGGGATATCCGGCCTTACTTCGAGTCAGAGCATCTCGGTGTCCATTCCACTTGAGGCCACAAACTCAGGGTCCCTCTCACATACCTGTAGCTGAGAGAAGCCTCCTCTTGAGGTGCTTGTGGAAAGTTGGTATTCCTCTTGAGTCGAAGCCAGGGACTAAGCTCTCATCTCGAGTTGATTTGTGGTCCACGGAGCCCTTTCGTGTTGCTCCAGTGACCTCAGGATCCCTCTAGACTTGAGACAGTGAACTTGGGTTTTCTCTGGAGTGCCATCAAGGAAATCAAGGCTCCTTTCACTTTTGATGTGGAAAACGGAATTGGTTTGCACTCAGGGCAGGGGAATCAGGCCTCATCTCGCGGCGAGGGGGAAGTCTCATGGTTTTTCTCGAGTTGCGGCCCGAACCTGGGGTATATTCTCGACTTACGACTGGGAGGGCCCTTCCAGACACGTGTTTGTTCAGCGACGTCAGGACTCCTGCCTAGGTGCGAGGGACACCTCGGGATTCTCCTCGAGTCTTGGCATGGCAATTGGGACGCGTCTCCACGTGAGGCGGGAGACCCAGGGTCCCTTTCCACGTGCCACAGGGATCCTGGGACTCCTATCCATTTTCAAGAGGAGTCAGGCATCGTCTCCTTTGGAAGCAATGATCTCCGCGGACCTCTCGAGTTTTCAAAGGATGTGAGGCCTCTGCTCGTGATGAGGCGGAGAATTAGGTTTTTCTCTGTGGTCTCCACAGGAGATTCAGACATCCCTTCGTCTTGGGAGATGCAAGACGAGCCTGCATTCAATTCACTGCAGGGATATCCGGCCTTACTTCGAGTCAGAGCATCCCGGTGTTCATTCCACTTGAGGCCACAAACTCAGGGTCCCTCTCACATACCTGTAGCTGAGAGAAGCCTCCTCTTGAGGTGCTTGTGGAAAGTTGGTATTCCTCTTGAGTCGAAACCAGGGACTAAGCTCTCATCTTGAGTTGATTTCGGTCCACGGAGCCCTTTCATGTTGGTCCAGTGACCTCAGGATCCCTCTAGACTTGAGACAGTGATCTTGGGTTTTCTCTGGAGTGTCATCAAGGAAATCAAGGCTCCTTTCACGTTTGATGTGGAACACGGAATTGCTCTGCATGCAGTTCAGGGGAATCGGACCTCAACTCGCGGCGAGGGGGAAATCTCATGGTTTTTCTCGAGTTGCGGCCGGAACCTGGGGTATATTCTCGAGTTACGACGGGGAGGGCCCTTCCAGACACGTGTTTGTTCAGCGACGTCAGGACTCCTGCCTAGGTGCGAGGGACACCTCGGGATTCTCCTCGAGTCTTGGCATGGCAATTGGGACGCGTCTCCACGTGAGGCGGGAGACCCAGGGTCCCTTTCCACGTGCCACAGGGATCCTGGGACTCCTCTCCATTTTCAAGAGGAGTCAGGCATCGTCTCCTTTGGAAGCATTGATCTCCGCGGACCTCTCGAGTTTTCAAAGGATGTGAGGCCTCCGGTCGCGATGAGGCGGAGAACTCGGTCTTTCTCTGTGGTCTCCACAGGGGATTCAGACATCCCTTCGTCTTGGGAGATGCAAGACGAGCCTGCATTCAATTCACTGCAGGGATATCCGGCCTTACTTCGAGTCAGAGCATCTCGGTGTCCATTCCACTTGAGGCCACAAATTCAGGGTCCCTCTCACATACCTGTAGCTGAGAGAAGCCTCCTCTTTAGGTGCTTGTGGAAAGTTGCTATTCCTCTTGAGTCGAAGCGAGGGACTAAGCTCTCATCTCGAGTTGATTTGGGGTCCACAGAGCCCTTTCGTGTTTCTACAGGGACCTCAGGATCCATCTAGACTTGAGACAGTGATCTTGCGTTTTCTCTGCAGTGCCATCAAGGAAATCAAGGCTCCTTTCACGTTTGATGTGGAACACGGAATTGTTCTGCACGCAGTGCAGGGGAATCGGGCTTCATCCAGCGGCGAGGGGAAGTCTCATGGTTTTTCTCGAGTTGCGGCCGGAACCTGGGGTATATTCTCGAGTTACGACGGGGAGGGCCCTTCCAGACACGTGTTTGTTCAGCGACGTCAGGACTCCTGCCTAGGTGCGAGGGACACCTCGGGATTCTCCTCGAGTCTTGGCATGGCAATGGGGACGCGTCTCCACGTGAGGTGGGAAACCCAGTGTCCCTTTCCACGTGCCACAGGGATCCTGGGACTCCTATCCATTTTCAAGAGGAGTCAGGCATCGTCTCCTTTGGAAGCATTGATCTCCGCGGACCTCTCGAATTTTCAAAGGATGTGAGGTCTCTGGTCGCGATGAGGCAGAAAGTTAGGTCTTTCTCTGTGGTCTCCACAGGGGATTCAGACAACCCTTCGTCTTGGGAGATGCAAGACGAGCCTGTATTCAATCCACTGCAGGGATATCCGGCCTTACTTCGAGTCAGAGCATCCCGGTGTCCATTCCACTTGAGGCCACAAACTCGGGGTCCCTCAAATATACATGTAGCTGAGAGAAACCTCCTCTTGAGGTGCTTGTGGAAAGTTGGTATTCCTCTTGAGTCTAAGACAGGGACTAAGCTCTCATCTCGAGTTGATTTCGGTCCACGGAGCCATTTCCTGTTGGTCCAGTGACCTCAGGATCCCTCTAGACTTGAGACAGTGATCTTGGGTTTTCTCTGGAGTGTCATCAAGGAAATCAAGGCTCATTTCACGTTTGATGTGGGACACGGAATTGCTCTGCATGCAGTGCAGGGGAATCGGGCCTCATCTCCCGGCGAGGGGGAAGTCTCATGGTTTTTCTCGAGTTGCGGCCGGAACCTGGGATATATTCCCGAGTTAAGATGGGGAGGGCCCTTTCAGACACGTGTTTGTTCAGCGACGTCAGGACTCCTGCCTAGGTGTGAGGGACACCTCGGGATTCTCCTCGATTCTTGGCATGGCAATTGGGACGCATCTCCACGTGAGGCGGGAGACCCAGGGTCCCTTTCCATGTGCCACAGGGATCCTTGGACTCCTATCCATTTTCAAGAGGAGTCAGGCATCGTCTCCTTTGGAAGCATTGATCTCCGTGGACCTCTCGAGTTTTCAAAGGATGTGAGGCCTCCTTTCGCGTTGAGGGGGAGGAATAGGTCTTTCTCTTTTGTCTCCACAGGGGATTCACACAACCCTTCGTCTTGGGAGATGCAAGACGAGCCTGCATTCAATTCACTGCAGGGATATCCGGCCTTACTTCGATTCAGAGCATCTCGGTGTCCATTCCACTTGAGGCCACAAACTCAGGGTCCCTCTCACATACCTGTAGCTGAGAGAAGCCTCCTCTTGAGGTGCTTGTGGAAAGTTGGTATTCCTCTTGAGTCGAAGCCTGGGACTAAGCTCTCATCTCGAGTTGATTTGGGGTCCATGGAGCCCTTTCGTGTTGCTACAGTGAGCTCAGGATCCCTCTAGACTAGGGACAGTGATCTTGGGTTTTCTCTGGAGTGCCATCAAGGAAATCAAGGCTCCTTTCACTTTTGATGTGGAATACGGAATTGCTCTGCATGCAGGTCAGGGGAATCGGGCCTCATCTCGCGGCGAGGGGGAAGTCTCATGGTTTTTCTCGAGTTGCGGCCGGAACCTGGGGTATATTCTCGACTTACGACGGGGAGGGCCCTTCCAGACACGTGTTTGTTCAGCGACGTCAGGACTCCTGCCTAGGTGCGAGGGACACCTCGGGATTCTCCTCGAGTCTTGGCATGGCAATTGGTACGCGTCTCCACGTGAGGCGGGAGACCCAGGGTCCCTTTCCACGTGCCACAGGGATCCTGGGACTCCTATCCATTTTCAAGAGGAGTCAGTCTTCGTCTCCTTTGGAAGCAATGATCTCCGCGGACCTCTCGAGTTTTCAAAGGATGTGAGGCCTCCGCTCGCGATGAGGCGGAGAATTAGGTTTTTCTCTGTGGTCTCCACAGCGGATTCAGACATCCCTTCGTCTTGGGAGATGCAAGACGAGCCTGCATTCAATTCACTGCAGGGATATCCGGCCTTACTTCGAGTCAGAGCATCCCGGTGTCCATTCCACTTGAGGCCACAAACTCGGAGTCCCTCAAATATACATGTAGCTGAGAGAAGCCTCCTCTTGAGGTGCTTGTGGAAAGTTGGTATTCCTCTTGAGTCTAAGCCAGGGACTAAGCTCTCATCTCGAGTTGATTTCGGTCCACGGAGCCCTTTCCTGTTGCTCCAGTGACCTCTGGATCCCTCCAGACTTGAGACAGTGATCTTGGGTTTTCTCTGGAGTGCCATCAAGGAAATCAAGGCTCCTTTCACGTTTGATGTGGAACACGGAATTGCTCTGCATGCAGTGCAGGGGAATCGGACCTCAACTCGCGGCGAGGGGGAAATCTCATGGTTTTTCTCGAGTTGCGGCCCGAACCTGGGGTATATTCTCGAGTTACGACGGGGAGGGCCCTTCCATACACGTGTTTGTTCAGCGACGTCAGGACTCCTGCCTAGGTGCGAGGGACACCTCGGGATTCTCCTCGAGTCTTGGCATGGCAATTTGGACGCGTCTCCACGTGAGGCGGGAGACCCAGTGTCCCTTTCCACGTGCCACAAGGATCCTGGGACTCCTATCCATTTTCAAGAGGAGTCAGGCATCGTCTCCTTTGGAAGCATTGATCTCCGCGGACCTCTCGAGTTTTCAAAGGATGTGAGGCCTCCGGTCGCGATGAGGCGGAGAACTCGGTCTTTCTCTGTGGTCTCCACAGGGGATTCAGACATCCCTTCGTCTTGGGAGTTGCAAGACGAGCCTGCATTCAATTCACTGCAGGGATATCCCGCCTTAGTTCGAGTCAGAGCATCTCGGTGTCCATTCCACTTGAGGCCACAACCTCAGGGTCCCTCTCACATACCTGTAGCTGAGAGAAGCCTCCTCTTGAGGTGCTTGTGGAAAGTTGGTATTCCTCTTGAGTCGAAGCCAGGGACTAAGCTCTCATCTCGAGTTGATTTGGGGTCCACGGAGCCCTTTCGTGTTGTTCCAGTGACCTCAGGATCCCTCTAGACTTGAGACAATGATCTTGGGTTTTCTCTGGAGTGCCATGAAGGAAATCAAGGCTCCTTTCAAATTTGATGTGGAACACGGAATTGCTCTGCACGCAGTGCAGGGGAATCGGGTTTCATCTCGTGGCAAGGGGGATGTCTCATGGTTTTTCTCAAGTTGCGGCCGAAACCTGGGGTATATTCTCGAGTTACGACGGGGAGTGCCCTTCCAGACACGTGTTTGTTCAGCGACGTCAGGACTCCTGCCTAGGTGCGAGGGACACCTCGGGATTCTCCTCGAGTCTTGGCATGGCAATTGGGACACGTCTCCACGTGAGGCGGGAGACCCAGGGTCCCTTTCCACGTGCCACAGGGATCCTGTGACTCCTATCCATTTTCAAGAGGAGTCAGGCATCGTCTCCTTTGGAAGCATTGATCTCCACGGACCTCTCGAGTTTTCAAAGGATGTGAGGCCTCCGCGCAAGATGAGGCGGAGGACTAGCTCTTTCTCTGTCATCTCTACAGGGGATTCAGACATCCCTTCGTCTTGGGAAATGCAAGACGATCGTGCATTCAATTCACTGCAGGGATATCCGGCCTTACTTCGAGTCAGAGCATCTCGGTGTCCATTCCACTTGAGGCCACAAACTCAGGGTCCCTCTCACATACCTGTAGCTGAGAGAAGCCTCCTCTTGAGGTGCTTGTGGAAAGTTGGTATTCCTCTTGAGTCGAAACCAGGGACTAAGCTCTCATCTCGAGTTGATTTGTGGTCCACAGAGCCCTTTCGTGTTGCTCCAGTGACCTCAGGATCCCTCTAGACTTGACACAGTGAACTTGGGTTTTCTCTGGAGTGCCATCAAGGAAATCAATGCTCCTTTCACGGTTGATGTGGAAAACGGAATTGCTTTGCACGCAGGGCAGGGGAATCAGACCTCATCTCGCGGCGAGGGGGAAGTCTCATGGTTTTTCTCGAGTTGCGGCCCGAACCTGGGGTATATTCTCGAGTTACGACGGGTAGGGCCCTTCCAGACACGTTTTTGTTCAGTGACGTCAGGACTCCTTCCTAGGTGCGAGGGACACCTCGGGATTCTCCTCTAGTCTTGGCATGGCAATTGAGACCCGTCTCCACCTGAGGCGGGAGACCCAGCATCCCTTTCCACGTGCCACAGGGATCCTGGGGCTCCTATCCGTTTCCAAGAGGAGTCAGGCATCGTCTCCTTTGGAAGCATTGATCTCCGCGGACCTCTCGAGTTTTCAAAGGATGTGAGGCCTCCGGTCGCAATGAGGTGGAGGACTAGGTCTTTCTCTGTGGTATCCACAGGGGATTCAGATATCCCTTCGTCTTGGGAGATGCAAGACGAGCCTGCATTCAATTCACTGCAGGGATATCCGGCCTTACTTCGAGTCAGAGCATCTCGGTGTCCATTCCACTTGAGGACACAAACTCAGGGTCCCTCTCACATACCTGTAGCTGAGAGAAGCCTCCCCTTGAGGTGCTTGTGGAAAGTTGGTATTCCTCTTGAGTCGAAGCCAGGGACTAAGCTCTCATCTCGAGTTGATTTGGGGTCCACGGAGCACTTTCGTGTTGCTACAGTGACCTCAGGATCCCTCTAGACTTGAGACAGTGATCTTGCGTTTTCTCTGGAGTGCCATCAAGGAAATCAAGGCTCCTTTCATGTTTGATGTGGAACACGGAATTGCTCTGCACGGAGTGCAGGGGAATCGGGCCTCATCTCGCGGCGAGGGGGAAGTCTCATGGTTTTTCTCGAGTTGCGGCCGGAACCTGGGGTATATTCTCGACTTACGACGGGGAGGGCCCTTCCAGACACGTGTTTGTTCAGCGACGTCAGGACTCCTGCCTAGGTGCGAGGGACACCTCGGGATTCTCCTCGAGTCTTGGCATGGCAATTGGTACGCGTCTCCACGTGAGGCGGGAGACCCAGGGTCCCTTTCCACGTGCCACAGGGATCCTGGGACTCCTATCCATTTTCAAGAGGAGTCAGTCTTCGTCTCCTTTGGAAGCAATGATCTCCGCGGACCTCTCGAGTTTTCAAAGGATGTGAGGCCTCCGCTCGCGATGAGGCGGAGAATTAGGTTTTTCTCTGTGGTCTCCACAGCGGATTCAGACATCCCTTCGTCTTGGGAGATGCAAGACGAGCCTGCATTCAATTCACTGCAGGGATATCCGGCCTTACTTCGAGTCAGAGCATCCCGGTGTCCATTCCACTTGAGGCCACAAACTCGGGGTCCCTCAAATATACATGTAGCTGAGAGAAGCCTCCTCTTGAGGTGCTTGTGGAAAGTTGGTATTCCTCTTGAGTCTAAGCCAGGGACTAAGCTCTCATCTCGAGTTGATTTCGGTCCACGGAGCCCTTTCCTGTTGCTCCAGTGACCTCTGGATCCCTCCAGACTTGAGACAGTGATCTTGGGTTTTCTCTGGAGTGCCATCAAGGAAATCAAGGCTCCTTTCACGTTTGATGTGGAACACGGAATTGCTCTGCATGCAGTGCAGGGGAATCGGACCTCAACTCGCGGCGAGGGGGAAATCTCATGGTTTTTCTCGAGTTGCGGCCCGAACCTGGGGTATATTCTCGAGTTACGACGGGGAGGGCCCTTCCATACACGTGTTTGTTCAGCGACGTCAGGACTCCTGCCTAGGTGCGAGGGACACCTCGGGATTCTCCTCGAGTCTTGGCATGGCAATTTGGACGCGTCTCCACGTGAGGCGGGAGACCCAGTGTCCCTTTCCACGTGCCACAAGGATCCTGGGACTCCTATCCATTTTCAAGAGGAGTCAGGCATCGTCTCCTTTGGAAGCATTGATCTCCGCGGACCTCTCGAGTTTTCAAAGGATGTGAGGCCTCCGGTCGCGATGAGGCGGAGAACTCGGTCTTTCTCTGTGGTCTCCACAGGGGATTCAGACATCCCTTCGTCTTGGGAGTTGCAAGACGAGCCTGCATTCAATTCACTGCAGGGATATCCCGCCTTAGTTCGAGTCAGAGCATCTCGGTGTCCATTCCACTTGAGGCCACAACCTCAGGGTCCCTCTCACATACCTGTAGCTGAGAGAAGCCTCCTCTTGAGGTGCTTGTGGAAAGTTGGTATTCCTCTTGAGTCGAAGCCAGGGACTAAGCTCTCATCTCGAGTTGATTTGGGGTCCACGGAGCCCTTTCGTGTTGTTCCAGTGACCTCAGGATCCCTCTAGACTTGAGACAATGATCTTGGGTTTTCTCTGGAGTGCCATGAAGGAAATCAAGGCTCCTTTCAAATTTGATGTGGAACACGGAATTGCTCTGCACGCAGTGCAGGGGAATCGGGTTTCATCTCGTGGCAAGGGGGATGTCTCATGGTTTTTCTCAAGTTGCGGCCGAAACCTGGGGTATATTCTCGAGTTACGACGGGGAGTGCCCTTCCAGACACGTGTTTGTTCAGCGACGTCAGGACTCCTGCCTAGGTGCGAGGGACACCTCGGGATTCTCCTCGAGTCTTGGCATGGCAATTGGGACACGTCTCCACGTGAGGCGGGAGACCCAGGGTCCCTTTCCACGTGCCACAGGGATCCTGGGACTCCTATCCATTTTCAAGAGGAGTCAGGCATCGTCTCCTTTGGAAGCATTGATCTCCACGGACCTCTCGAGTTTTCAAAGGATGTGAGGCCTCCGCGCAAGATGAGGCGGAGGACTAGCTCTTTCTCTGTCATCTCTACAGGGGATTCAGACATCCCTTCGTCTTGGGAAATGCAAGACGATCGTGCATTCAATTCACTGCAGGGATATCCGGCCTTACTTCGAGTCAGAGCATCTCGGTGTCCATTCCACTTGAGGCCACAAACTCAGGGTCCCTCTCACATACCTGTAGCTGAGAGAAGCCTCCTCTTGAGGTGCTTGTGGAAAGTTGGTATTCCTCTTGAGTCGAAACCAGGGACTAAGCTCTCATCTCGAGTTGATTTGTGGTCCACAGAGCCCTTTCGTGTTGCTCCAGTGACCTCAGGATCCCTCTAGACTTGACACAGTGAACTTGGGTTTTCTCTGGAGTGCCATCAAGGAAATCAATGCTCCTTTCACGGTTGATGTGGAAAACGGAATTGCTTTGCACGCAGGGCAGGGGAATCAGACCTCATCTCGCGGCGAGGGGGAAGTCTCATGGTTTTTCTCGAGTTGCGGCCCGAACCTGGGGTATATTCTCGAGTTACGACGGGTAGGGCCCTTCCAGACACGTTTTTGTTCAGTGACGTCAGGACTCCTTCCTAGGTGCGAGGGACACCTCGGGATTCTCCTCTAGTCTTGGCATGGCAATTGAGACCCGTCTCCACCTGAGGCGGGAGACCCAGCATCCCTTTCCACGTGCCACAGGGATCCTGGGGCTCCTATCCATTTCCAAGAGGAGTCAGGCATCGTCTCCTTTGGAAGCATTGATCTCCGCGGACCTCTCGAGTTTTCAAAGGATGTGAGGCCTCCGGTCGCAATGAGGTGGAGGACTAGGTCTTTCTCTGTGGTATCCACAGGGGATTCAGATATCCCTTCGTCTTGGGAGATGCAAGACGAGCCTGCATTCAATTCACTGCAGGGATATCCGGCCTTACTTCGAGTCAGAGCATCTCGGTGTCCATTCCACTTGAGGACACAAACTCAGGGTCCCTCTCACATACCTGTAGCTGAGAGAAGCCTCCCCTTGAGGTGCTTGTGGAAAGTTGGTATTCCTCTTGAGTCGAAGCCAGGGACTAAGCTCTCATCTCGAGTTGATTTGGGGTCCACGGAGCACTGTCGTGTTGCTACAGTGACCTCAGGATCCCTCTAGACTTGAGACAGTGATCTTGCGTTTTCTCTGGAGTGCCATCAAGGAAATCAAGGCTCCTTTCATGTTTGATGTGGAACACGGAATTGCTCTGCACGGAGTGCAGGGGAATCGGGCCTCATCTCGCGGCGAGGGGGAAGTCTCATGGTTTTTCTCGAGTTGCGGCCGGAACCTAGGGTATATTCTCGACTTACGACGGGGAGTGCCCTTCCAGACACATGATTGTTCAGCGACGTCAGGACTCCTGCCTAGGTGCGAGGGACACCTCGGGATTCTCCTCGAGTCTTGGCATGGCAATTGGGACGCGTCTCCACGTGAGGCGGGAGACCCAGTGTCCCTTTCCCCGTGCCATAAGGATCCTGGGACTCCTATCCATTTTCAAGAGGAGTCAGGCATCGTCTACTTTGGAAGCATTGATCTCCGCGGGCCTCTCGAGTTTTCAAAGGATGTGAGGCCTCCTGTCGCGATGAAGCTGAGATCTAGGTCTTTCTCTGTGGTCTCCACAGGGGATTCAGACATCCCTTCGTCTTGGGAGATGTAAGATGAGCCTGCATTCAATTCACTGCAGGGATATCCGGCCTTACTTCGAGTCAGAGCATCTCGGTGTCCATTCCACTTGAGGCCACAAACTCAGGGTCCCTCTCACATACCTGTAGCTGAGAGAAGCCTCCCCTTGAGGTGCTTGTGGAAAGTTGGTATTCCTCTTGAGTCGAAGCCAGGGACTAAGCTCTCACCTCGAGTTGATTTTGGGTCCAAAGAGCCCTTTCGTGTTGCTCCAGTGACCTCAGGATCCCTCTAGACTTGAGACAGTGATCTTGCGTTTTCTCTGCAGTGCCATCAAGGAAATCAAGGCTCCTTTCACGTTTGATGTGGAACACGGAATTGTTCTGCACGCAGTGCAGGGGAATCGGGCTTCATCCAGCGGCGAGGGGGAAGTCTCATTGTTTTTCTCGAGTTGCGGCCGGAACCTGGGGTATATTCTCGAGTTACGACGGGGAGGGCCCTTCCAGACACGTTTGTTCAGCGACGTCAGGACTCCTGCCTAGGTGTGAGGGACACCTCGGGATTCTCCTCGAGTCTTGGCATGGCAATGTGGACGCGTCTCCACGTGAGGCGGGAGACCCAGGGTCCCTTTCCACGTGTCACAGGGATCCTGGGACTCCTATCCATTTTCAAGAGGAGTCAGGCATCGTCTCCTTTGGAAGCATTGATCTCCGCGGACCTCTCGGATTTTCAAAGGATGTGAGGTCTCTGGTCGCGATGAGGCAGAAAGTTAGGTCTTTCTCTGTGGTCTCCACAGGGGATTCAGACATCCCTTCGTCTTGGGAGATGCAAGATGAGCCTGCATTCAATTCACTGCAGGGATATCCGGCCTTACTTCGAGTCAGAGCATCTCGGTGTCCATTCCATTTGAGGCCACAAACTCAGGGTCCCTCTCACATACCTGTAGCTCAGAGAAGCCTCCCCTTGAGGTGCTTGTGGAAAGTTGATATTCCTCTTGAGTCGAAGCCAGGGACTAAGCTCTCATCTCGAGTTGATTTGGGGTCCACGGAGCCCTTTCGTGTTGCTCCAGTGACCTCAGGATCCCTCTAGACTTGAGACAGTGATCTTGGGTTTTCTCTGGAGTGCCATCAAGGAAATCAAGGCTCCTTTCAAATTTGATGTGGAACACGGAATTGCTCTGCACGCAGTGCAGGGGAATCGGGCCTCATCTCGTGGCAAGGGGGAAGTCTCATGGTTTTTCTCGAGTTGCGGCCGGAACCTGGGGTATATTCTCGAGTTACGACAGGGAGGGCCCTTTCAGAAACGTGTTTGTTCAGCGACGTCAGGACTCCTGCCTAGGTGCGAGGGACACCTCGGGATTCTCCTCGAGTCTTGGCATGGCAATTGGGACGCGTCTCCACGTGAGGCGCGAGACCCAAGGTCCCTTTCCACGTGCCACAGGGATCCTGGGACTCCTATCCATTTTCAAGAGGAGTCAGGCATCGTCTCCTTTGGAAGCATTGATCTCCGCGGACCTCTCGAGTTTTCAAAGGATGTGAGGCCTCCGCTCGCGATGAGGCGGAGGACTAGCTCTTTCTCTGTCATCTCCACAGGGGATTCAGACATCCCTTCGTGTTGGGAGATGCAAGACGAGCCTGCATTCAATTCACTGCAGGGATATCCGGCCTTACTTCGAGTCAGAGCATCTCAATGTCCATTCCACTTGAGGCCACAAACTCAGGGGCCCTCTCACATACCTGTAGCTGAGAGAAGCCTCCTCTTGAGGTGCTTGTGGAAAGTTGGTATTCCTCTTGAGTCGAAGCCAGGGACTAAGCTCTCATCTCGAGTTGATTTGGGGTCCATGGAGCCCTTTCGTGTTGTTACAGTGACCTCAGGATCCCTCTAGTCTAGGGACAGTGATCTTGGGTTTTCTCTGGAGTGTCATCAATGAAATCAAGGCTCCTTTCACATCTGATGTGGAATACGGAATTGCTCTGCATGCAGGGCAGGGGAATCGGGCCTCATCTCGTGGCGAGGGGGAAGTCTCATGGTTTTTCTCGAGTTGCGGCCGGAACCTGGGGTATATTCTCGAGTTACGACGGGGAGGGCCCTTCCAGACACGTGTTTGTTCAGCGACGTCAGGACTCCTGCCTAGGTGCAAGGGACATCTCGGGATTCTCCTCGAGTCTTGGCATGGCAATTGGGATGTGTCTCCACGTGAGGAGGGAGACCCAGGGTCCCTTTCCACGTGCCACAGGGATCCTGGGACTCCTATCCATTTTCAAGAGGAGTCAGGCATCGTCTCCTTTGGAAGCATTGATCTCCGCGGACCTCTCGAATTTTCAAAGGATGTGAGGCCTCCGCTCGCGATGAGGCGGAGGACTAGCTCTTTCTCTGTCATCTCTACAGGGGATTCAGACATCCCTTCGTCTTGGGAGATGCAAGACGATCGTGCATTCAATTCACTGCAGGGATATCCGGCCTTACTTCGAGTCAGAGCATCTCGGTGTCCATTCCACTTGAGGCCACAAACTCAGGGTCCCTCTCACATACCTGTAGCTGAGAGAAGCCTCCCCTTGAGGTGCTTGTGGAAAGTTGGTATTCCTCTTGAGTCGAAGCCAGGGACTAAGCTCTCATCTCGAGTTGATTTGGGGTCCACAGAGCCCTTTTGTGTTGCTCCTGTGCCCTCAGGATCCCTCTAGACTTGAGACAGTGATCTTGCGTTTTCTCTGCAGTGCCATCAAGGAATTCAAGGGTCCTTTCACGTTTGATGTGGAACACGGAATTGTTCTGCACGCAGTGCAGGGGAATCTCGCTTCATCCAGCGGCGAGGGGGAAGTCTCATGGTTTTTCTCGAGTTGCGGCCGGAACCTGGGTTATATTCTCGAGTTTCGACGGGGAGGGCCCTTCCAGACACGTGTTTGTTCAGCGACGTTAGGACTCCTGCCTAGGTGCGAGGGACACCTCGGGATTCTCCTCGAGTCTTGGCATGGCAATGGGGACGCGTCTCCACGTGAGGCGGGAAACCCAGTGTCCCTTTCCACGTGCCACAGGGATCCTGGGACGCCTATCCATTTTCAAGAGGAGTCAGGCATCGTCTCCTTTGGAAGCATTGATCTCCGCGGACCTCTCGGATTTTCAAAGATGTGAGGTCTCTGGTCGCGATGAGGCAGAAAGTTAGGTCTTTCTCTGTGGTCTCCACAGGGGATTCAGACATCCCTTCGTCTTGGGAGATGCAAGACGAGCCTGCATTCAATTCACTGCAGGGATATCCGGCCTTACTTCGAGTCAGAGCATCTCGGTGTCCATTCCATTTGAGGCCACAAACTCAGGGTCCCTCTCACATACCTGTAGCTCAGAGAAGCCTCCTCTTGAGGTGCTTGTGGAAAGTTGATATTCCTCTTGAGTCGAAGCCAGGGACTAAGCTCTCATCTCGAGTTGATTTGGGGTCCACGGAGCCCTTTCGTGTGCTCCAGTGATCTCAGGATCCCTCTAGACTTGAGACAGTGATCTTGGGTTTTCTCTGGAGTGCCATCAAGGAAATCAAGGCTCCTTTCAAATTTGATGTGGAACACGGAATTGCTCTGCACGCAGTGCAGGGGAATCGGGCCTCATCTCGTGGCAAGGGGGAAGTCTCATGTTTTTCTCGAGTTGCGGCCGGAACCTGGGGTATATTCTCGAGTTACGACGGGGAGGGCCCTTCCAGAAACGTGTTTGTTCAGCGACGTCAGGACTCCTGCCTAGGTGCGAGGGACACCTCGGGATTCTCCTCGAGTCTTGGCATGGCAATTGGGACGCGTCTCCACGTGAGGCGCGAGACCCAAGGTCCCTTTCCACGTGCCACAGGGATCCTGGGACTCCTATCCATTTTCAAGAGGAGTCAGGCATCGTCTCCTTTGGAAGCATTGATCTCCGCGGACCTCTCGAGTTTTCAAAGGATGTGAGGCCTCCGCTCGCGATGAGGCGGAGGACTAGCTCTTTCTCTGTCATCTCCACAGGGGATTCAGACATCCCTTCGTCTTGGGAGATGCAAGACGAGCCTGCATTCAATTCACTGCAGGGATATCCGGCCTTACTTCGAGTCAGAGCATCTCGGTGTCCATTCCACTTGAGGCCACAAACTCAGGGTCCCTCTCACATACCTGTAGCTGAGAGAAGCCTCCTCTTGAGGTGCTTGTGGAAAGTTGGTATTCCTCTTGAGTCGAAGCCAGGGACTAAGCTCTCATCTCGAGTTGATTTGTGGTCCACGGAGCCCTTTCGTGTTGCTCCAGTGACCTCAGGATCCCTCTAGACTTGAGACAGTGAACTTGGGTTTTCTCTGGAGTGCCATCAAGGAAATCAAGGCTCCTTTCACTTTTGATGTGGAAAACGGAATTGCTTTGCACTCAGGGCAGGGGAATCAGGCCTCATCTCGCGGCGAGGGGGAAGTCTCATGGTTTTTCTCGAGTTGCGGCCCGAACCTGGGGTATATTCTCGACTTACGACTGGGAGGGCCCTTCCAGACACGTGTTTGTTCAGCGACGTCAGGACTCCTGCCTAGGTGCGAGGGACACCTCGGGATTCTCCTCGAGTCTTGGCATGGCAATTGGGACGCGTCTCCACGTGAGGCGGGAGACCCAGGGTCCCTTTCCACGTGCCACAGGGATCCTGGGACTCCTATCCATTTTCAAGAGGAGTCAGGCATCGTCTCCTTTGGAAGCAATGATCTCCGCGGACCTCTCGAATTTTCAAAGGATGTGAGGCCTCTGCTCGTGATGAGGCGGAGAATTAGGTTTTTCTCTGTGGTCTCCACAGGAGATTCAGACATCCCTTCGTCTTGGGAGATGCAAGACGAGCCTGCATTCAATTCACTGCAGGGATATCCGGCCTTACTTCGAGTCAGACCATCCCGGTGTTCATTCCACTTGAGGCCACAAACTCAGGGGCCCTCTCACATACCTGTAGCTGAGAGAAGCCTCCTCTTGAGGTGCTTGTGGAAAGTTGGTATTCCTCTTGAGTCTAAGCCAGGGACTAAGCTCTCATTTCGAGTTCATTTGGGGTCCATGGAGCACTTTCGTGTTGCTACAGTGAGCTCAGGATCCCTCTAGACTAGGGACAGTGATCTTGGGTTTTCTCTGGAGTGCCATCAAGGAAATCAAGGCTGCTTTCACTTTTGATGTGGAATACGGAATTGCTCTGCATGCAGGGCAGGGGAATCGGACCTCAACTCGCGGCGAGGGGGAAGTCTCATGGTTTTTTTCGAGTTGCGGCCGGAACCTGGGGTATATTCTCGAGTTACGACGGGGAGGGCCCTTCCAGACACGTGTTTGTTCAGCGACGTCAGGACTCCTGCCTAGGTGCGAGGGACACCTCGGGATTCTCCTCGAGTCTTGGCATGGCAATTTGGACGCGTCTCCACGTGAGGCGGGAGACCGAAGGTCCCTTTCCACGTGCCACAGGGATCCTGGGACTCCTATCCATTTTCAAGAGGAGTCAGGCATCGTCGCCTTTGGAAGCATTGATCTCCGCGGACCTCTCGAGTTTTCAAAGGATGTGAGGCCTCCGGTCGCGATGAGGCGGAGAACTCGGTCTTTCTCTGTGGTCTCCACAGGGGATTCAGACATCCCTTCCTCTTGGGAGATGCAAGACGAGCCTGCATTCAATTCACTGCAGGGATATCCGGCCTTACTTCGAGTCAGAGCATCTCAATGTCCATTCCACTTGAGGCCACAAACTCAGGGGCCCTCTCACATACCTGTAGCTGAGAGAAGCCTCCTCTTGAGGTGCTTGTGGAAAGTTGGTATTCCTCTTGAGTCGAAGCCAGGGACTAAGCTCTCATCTCGAGTTGATTTGGGGTCCATGGAGCCCTTTCGTGTTGTTACAGTGACCTCAGGATCCCTCTAGACTTGAGACAGTGATCTTGGGTTTTCTCTGGAGTGTCATCAAGGAAATCAAGGCTCCTTTCACTTCTGATGTGGAATACGGAATTGCTCTGCATGCAGGGCAGGGGAATCGGGCCTCATCTCGCGGCGAGGGGGAAGTCTCATGGTTTTTCTCGAGTTGCGGCCGGAACCTGGGGTATATTCTCGAGTTACGACGGGGAGGGCCCTTCCAGACACGTGTTTGTTCAGCGACGTCAGGATTCCTGCCTAGGTGCAAGGGACACCTCGGGATTCTCCTCGAGTCTTGGCATGGCAATTGGGACGCGTCTCCATGTGAGGAGGGAGACCCAGGGTCCCTTTCCACGTGCCACAGGGATCCTGGGACTCCTATCCATTTTCAAGAGGAGTCAGGCATCGTCTCCTTTGGAAGCATTGATCTCCGCGGACCTCTCGAGTTTTCAAAGGATGTGAGGCCTCCGCTCGCGATGAGGCGGAGGACTAGCTCTTTCTCTGTCATCTCTACAGGGGATTCAGACATCCCTTCGTCTTGGGAGATGCAAGACGAGCCTGCATTCAATTCACTGCAGGGATATCCGGCCTTACTTCGAGTCAGAGCATCTCGGTGTCCATTCCACTTGAGGCCACAAACTCAGGGTCCCTCTCACATACCTGTAGCTGAGAGAAGCCTCCTCTTGAGGTGCTTGTGGAAAGTTGGTATTCCTCTTGAGTCGAAGCCAGGGACTAAGCTCTCATCTCGAGTTGATTTGTGGTCCACGGATCCCTTTCGTGTTGCTCCAGTGACCTCAGGATCCCTCTAGACTTGACACAGTGAGCTTGGGTTTTCTCTGGAGTGCCATCAAGGAAATCAAGGCTCCTTTCATGTTTGATGTGGAAAACGGAATTGCTTTGCACGCAGGGCAGGGGAATCAGACCTCATCTCGCGGCGAGGGGGAAGTCTCATGATTTTTCTCGAGTTGCGGCCGAAACCTGGGGTATATTCTCGAGTTACGACGGGTAGGGCCCTTCCAGACACGTGTTTGTTCAGTGACGTAAGGACTCCTGCCTAGGTGCGAGGGACACCTCGGGATTCTCCTCGAGTCTTGGCATGGCAATTGGGACGCGTCTCCACGTGAGGCGGGAGACCCAGGGTCCCTTTCCACGTGCCACAGGGATCCTGGGACTCCTACCCATTTTCAAGAGGAGTCAGCCATCGTCTCCTTTGGAAGCAATGATCTCAGCGGACCTCTCGAGTTTTCAAAGGATGTGAGGCCTCCGGTCGCGATGAGGCGGAGAATTATGTTTTTCTCTGTGGTCTCCACAGGAGATTCAGACATCCCTTCGTCTTGGGAGATGCAAGACGAGCCTGCATTCAATTCACTGCAGGGATATCCGGCCTTACTTCGAGTCAGAGCATCCCGGTGTCCATTCCACTTGAGACCAAAAACTCAGGGGCCCTCTCACATACCTGTAGCTGAGAGAAGCCTCCTCTTGAGGTGCTTGTGGAAAGTTGGTATTCCTCTTGAGTCTAAGCCAGGGACTAAGCTCTCATTTCGAGTTCATTTGGGGTCCATGGAGCCCTTTCGTGTTGCTACAGTGAGCTCAGGATCCCTCTAGACTAGGGACAGTGATCTTGGGTTTTCTCTGGAGTGCCATCAAGGAAATCAAGGCTGCTTTCACTTTTGATGTGGAATACGGAATTGCTCTGCATGCAGGGCAGGGGAATCGGACCTCAACTCGCGGCGAGGGGGAAGTCTCATGGTTTTTTTCGAGTTGCGGCCGGAACCTGGGGTATATTCTCGAGTTACGACGGGGAGGGCCCTTCCAGACACGTGTTTGTTCAGCGACGTCAGGACTCCTGCCTAGGTGCGAGGGACACCTCGGGATTCTCCTCGAGTCTTGGCATGGCAATTTGGACGCGTCTCCACGTGAGGCGGGAGACCGAAGGTCCCTTTCCACGTGCCACAGGGATCCTGGGACTCCTATCCATTTTCAAGAGGAGTCAGGCATCGTCGCCTTTGGAAGCATTGATCTCCGCGGACCTCTCGAGTTTTCAAAGGATGTGAGGCCTCCTGTCGCGATGAGGCGGAGAACTCGGTCTTTCTCTGTGGTCTCCACAGGGGCTTCAGACATCCCTTCCTCTTGGGAGATGCAAGACGAGCCTGCATTCAATTCACTGCAGGGATATCCGGCCTTACTTCGAGTCAGAGCATCTCAATGTCCATTCCACTTGAGGCCACAAACTCAGGGGCCCTCTCACATACCTGTAGCTGAGAGAAGCCTCCTCTTGAGGTGCTTGTGGAAAGTTGGTATTCCTCTTGAGTCGAAGCCAGGGACTAAGCTCTCATCTCGAGTTGATTTGGGGTCCATGGAGCCCTTTCGTGTTGTTACAGTGACCTCAGGATCCCTCTAGACTAGGGACAGTGATCTTGGGTTTTCTCTGGAGTGTCATCAAGGAAATCAAGGCTCCTTTCACTTCTGATGTGGAATACGGAATTGCTCTGCATGCAGGGCAGGGGAATCGGGCCTCATCTCGCGGCGAGGGGGAAGTCTCATGTTTTTCTCGAGTTGCGGCCGGAACCTGGGGTATATTCTCGAGTTACGACGGGGAGGGCCCTTCCAGAAACGTGTTTGTTCAGCGACGTCAGGACTCCTGCCTAGGTGCGAGGGACACCTCGGGATTCTCCTCGAGTCTTGGCATGGCAATTGGGACGCGACTCCACGTGAGGCGCGAGACCCAAGGTCCCTTTCCACGTGCCACAGGGATCCTGGGACTCCTATCCATTTTCAAGAGGAGTCAGGCATCGTCTCCTTTGGAAGCATTGATCTCCGCGGACCTCTCGAGTTTTCAAAGGATGTGAGGCCTCCGCTCGCGATGAGGCGGAGGACTAGCTCTTTCTCTGTCATCTCCTCAGGGGATTCAGACATCCCTTCGTCTTGGGAGATGCAAGACGAGCCTGCATTCAATTCACTGCAGGGATATCCGGCCTTACTTCGAGTCAGAGCATCTCGGTGTCCATTCCACTTGAGGCCACAAACTCAGGGTCCCTCTCACATACCTGTAGCTGAGAGAAGCCTCCTCTTGAGGTGCTTGTGGAAAGTTGGTATTCCTCTTGAGTCGAAGCCAGGGACTAAGCTCTCATCTCGAGTTGATTTGTGGTCCACGGAGCCCTTTCGTGTTGCTCCAGTGACCTCAGGATCCCTCTAGACTTGAGACAGTGAACTTGGGTTTTCTCTGGAGTGCCATCAAGGAAATCAAGGCTCCTTTCACTTTTGATGTGGAAAACGGAATTGCTTTGCACTCAGGGCAGGGGAATCAGGCCTCATCTCGCGGCGAGGGGGAAGTCTCATGGTTTTTCTCGAGTTGCGGCCCGAACCTGGGGTATATTCTCGAGTTACGACTGGGAGGGCCCTTCCAGACACGTGTTTGTTCAGCGACGTCAGGACTCCTGCCTAGGTGCGAGGGACACCTTGGGATTCTCCTCAAGTCTTGGCATGGCAATTGGGACGCGTCTCCACGTGAGGCGGGAGACCCAGGGTCCCTTTCCACATGCCACAGGGATCCTGGGACTCCTATCCATTTTC
Organism: Dama dama; assembly: GCF_033118175.1. Lineage (NCBI taxonomy): Eukaryota > Metazoa > Chordata > Mammalia > Artiodactyla > Cervidae > Dama > Dama dama. Next base: position 1,620,682 of record NW_026870940.1, read on the forward strand.
AAGAGGAGTCAGGCATCGTCTCCTTTGGAAGCAATGATCTCCGCGGACCTCTCGAGTTTTCAAAGGATGTGAGGCCTCTGCTCGTGATGAGGCGGAGAATTAGGTTTTTCTCTGTGGTCTCCACAGGAGATTCAGACATCCCTTCGTCTTGGGAGATGCAAGACGAGCCTGCATTCAATTCACTGCAGGGATATCCGGCCTTACTTCGAGTCAGAGCATCTCGGTGTCCATTCCACTTGAGGCCACAAACTCAGGGTCCCTCTCACATACCTGTAGCTGAGAGAAGCCTCCTCTTGAGGTGCTTGTGGAAAGTTGGTGTTCCTCTTGAGTCGAAGCCAGGGACTAAGCTCTCATCTCGAGTTGATTTGGGGTCCATGGAGCCCTTTCGTGTTGCTACAGTGAGCTCAGGATCCCTCTAGACTAGGGACAGTGATCTTGGGTTTTCTCTGGAGTGCCATCAAGGAAATCAAGGCTCCTTTCACTTTTGATGTGGAATACGGAATTGCTCTGCATGCAGGGCAGGGGAATCGGGCCTCATCTCGCGGTGAGGGGGAAGTCTCATGGTTTTTCTCGAGTTGCGGCCGGAACCTGGGGTATATTCTCGAGTTACGACGGGGAGGGCCCTTCCAGACACGTGTTTGTTCAGCGACGTCAGGACTCCTGCCTAGGTGCGAGGGACACCTCGGGATTCTCCTCGAGTCTTGGCATGGCAATTGGTACGCGTCTCCACGTAAGGCGGGAGACCCAGGGTCCCTTTCCACGTGCCACAGGGATCCTGGGACTCCTATCCATTTTCAAGAGGAGTCAGTCTTCGTCTCCTTTGGAAGCAATGATCTCCGCGGACCTCTCGAGTTTTCAAAGGATGTGAGGCCTCCGCTCGCAATGAGGCGGAGAATTAGGTTTTTCTCTGTGGTCTCCACAGGGGATTCAGACATCCCTTTGTCTTGGGAGATGCAAGACGAGCCTGCATTCAATTCACTGCAGGGATATCCGGCCTTACTTCGAGTCAGAGCATCTCGGTGTCCCTTCCACTTGAGGCCACAAACTCAGGGTCCCTCTCACATACCTGTAGCTGAGAGGAGCCTCCTCTTGAGGTGCTTGTGGAAAGTTGGTATTCCTCTTGAGTCGAAGCCAGGGACTAAGCTCTCATCTCGAGTTGATTTGTGGTCCACGGAGCCCTTTCGTGTTGCTCCAGTGACCTCAGGATCCCTCTAGACTTGACACAGTGAACTTGGGTTTTCTCTGGAGTGCCATCAAGGAAATCAATGCTTCTTTCACGGTTGATGTGGAAAACGGAATTGCTTTGCACGCAGGGCAGGGGAATCAGACCTCATCTCGCGGCGAGTCGGAAGTCTCATGGTTTTTCTCGAGTTGCGGCCAGAACCTGGGGTATATTCTCGAGTTACGACGGCGAGGGCCCTTCCAGACACGTTTTTGTTCAGTGACGTCAGGACTCCTGCTTAGGTGCAAGGGACACCTCGGGATTCTCCTCGAGTCTTGGCATGGCAATTGGGACGCGTCTCCACGTGAGGCGGGAGACCCAGGGTCCCTTTCCACGTGCCACAGGGATCCTGTGACTCCTATCCATTTTCAAGAGGAGTCAGGCATCGTCTCCTTTGAAAGCATTGATCTCCGCGGACCTCTCGAGTTTTCAAAGGATGTGAGGCCTCCGCTCGCGATGAGGCGGAGAATTAGGTTTTTCTCTGTGGTCTCCACAGGGGATTCAGACATCCCTTCGTCTTGGGAGATGCAAGACGAGCCTGTATTCAATCCACTGCAGGGATATCCGGCCTTACTTCGAGTCAGAGCATCCCGGTGTCCATTCCACTTGAGGCCACAAACTCGGGGTCCCTCAAATATACATGTAGCTGAGAGAAACCTCCTCTTGAGGTGCTTGTGGAAAGTTGGTATTCCTCTTGAGTCTAAGCCAGGGACTAAGCTCTCATCTCGAGTTGATTTCGGTCCACGGAGCCATTTCCTGTTGGTCCAGTGACCTCAGGATCCCTCTAGACTTGAGACAGTGATCTTGGGTTTTCTCTGGAGTGTCATCAAGGAAATCAAGGCTCCTTTCACGTTTGATGTGGGACACGGAATTGCTCTGCATGCAGTGCAGGGGAATCGGGCCTCATCTCCCGGCGAGAGGGAAGTCTCATGGTTTTTCTCGAGTTGCGGTCGGAACCTGGGATATATTCCCGAGTTAAGATGGGGAGGGCCCTTTCAGACACGTGTTTGTTCAGCGACGTCAGGACTCCTGCCTAGGTGTGAGGGACACCTCGGGATTCTCCTCGATTCTTGGCATGGCAATTGGGACGCGTCTCCACGTGAGGCGGGAGACCCAGGGTCCCTTTCCATGTGCCACAGGGATCCTTGGACTCCTATCCATTTTCAAGAGGAGTCAGGCATCGTCTCCTTTGGAAGCATTGATCTCCGTGGACCTCTCGAGTTTTCAAAGGATGTGAGGCCTCCTTTCGCGTTGAGGGGGAGGAATAGGTCTTTCTCTTTTGTCTCCACAGGGGATTCACACAACCCTTCGTCTTGGGAGATGCAAGACGAGCCTGCATTCAATTCACTGCAAGGATATCCGGCCTTACTTCGATTCAGAGCATCTCGGTGTCCATTCCACTTGAGGCCACAAACTCAGGGTCCCTCTCACATACCTGTAGCTGAGAGAAGCCTCCTCTTGAGGTGCTTGTGGAAAGTTGGTATTCCTCTTGAGTCGAAGCCTGGGACTAAGCTCTCATCTCGAGTTGATTTGGGGTCCATGGAGCCCTTTCGTGTTGCTACAGTGAGCTCAGGATCCCTCTAGACTAGGGACAGTGATCTTGGGTTTTCTCTGGAGTGCCATCAAGGAAATCAAGGCTCCTTTCACTTTTGATGTGGAATACGGAATTGCTCTGCATGCAGGTCAGGGGAATCGGGCCTCATCTCGCGGCGAGGGGGAAGTCTCATGGTTTTTCTCGAGTTGCGGCCGGAACCTGGGGTATATTCTCGACTTACGACGGGGAGTGCCCTTCCAGACACGTGTTTGTTCAGCGACGTCAGGACTCCTGCCTAGGTGCGAGGGACACCTCGGGATTCTCCTCGAGTCTTGGCATGGCAATTGGGACGCGTCTCCACGTGAGGCGGGAGACCCAGGGTCCCTTTCCACGTGCCACAGGGATCCTGGGACTCCTATCCATTTTCAAGAGGAGTCAGTCTTCGTCTCCTTTGGAAGCAATGATCTCCGCGGACCTCTCGAGTTTTCAAAGGATGTGAGGCCTCCGCTCGCGATGAGGCGGAGAATTAGGTTTTTCTCTGTGGTCTCCACAGGGGATTCAGACATCCCTTCGTCTTGGGAGATGCAAGACGAGCCTGCATTCAATTCACTGCAGGGATATCCGGCCTTACTTCGAGTCAGAGCATCCCGGTGTCCATTCCACTTGAGGCCACAAACTCGGGGTCCCTCAAATATACATGTAGCTGAGAGAAGCCTCCTCTTGAGGTGCTTGTGGAAAGTTGGTATTCCTCTTGAGTCTAAGCCAGGGACTAAGCTCTCATCTCGAGTTGATTTCGGTCCACGGAGCCCTTTCCTGTTGCTCCAGTGACCTCTGGATCCCTCCAGACTTGAGACAGTGATCTTGGGTTTTCTCTGGAGTGCCATCAAGGAAATCAAGGCTCCTTTCACGTTTGATGTGGAACACGGAATTGCTCTGCATGCAGTGCAGGGGAATCGGACCTCAACTCGCGGCGAGGGGGAAATCTCATGGTTTTTCTCGAGTTGCGGCCCGAACCTGGGGTATATTCTCGAGTTACGACGGGGAGGGCCCTTCCAGACACGTGTTTGTTCAGCGACGTCAGGACTCCTGCCTAGGTGCGAGGGACACCTCGGGATTCTCCTCGAGTCTTGGCATGGCAATTTGGACGCGTCTCCACGTGAGGCGGGAGACCCAGTGTCCCTTTCCACGTGCCACAAGGATCCTGGGACTCCTATCCATTTTCAAGAGGAGTCAGGCATCGTCTCCTTTGGAAGCATTGATCTCCGCGGACCTCTCGAGTTTTCAAAGGATGTGAGGCCTCCGGTCGCGATGAGGCGGAGAACTCGGTCTTTCTCTGTGGTCTCCACAGGGGATTCAGACATCCCTTCGTCTTGGGAGTTGCAAGACGAGCCTGCATTCAATTCACTGCAGGGATATCCCGCCTTAGTTCGAGTCAGAGCATCTCGGTGTCCATTCCACTTGAGGCCACAACCTCAGGGTCCCTCTCACATACCTGTAGCTGAGAGAAGCCTCCTCTTGAGGTGCTTGTGGAAAGTTGGTATTCCTCTTGAGTCGAAGCCAGGGACTAAGCTCTCATCTCGAGTTGATTTGGGGTCCACGGAGCCCTTTCGTGTTGTTCCAGTGACCTCAGGATCCCTCTAGACTTGAGACAATGATCTTGGGTTTTCTCTGGAGTGCCATCAAGGAAATCAAGGCTCCTTTCAAATTTGATGTGGAACACGGAATTGCTCTGCACGCAGTGCAGGGGAATCGGGTTTCATCTCGTGGCAAGGGGGATGTCTCATGGTTTTTCTCAAGTTGCGGCCGAAACCTGGGGTATATTCTCGAGTTACGACGGGGAGTGCCCTTCCAGACACGTGTTTGTTCAGCGACGTCAGGACTCCTGCCTAGGTGCGAGGGACACCTCGGGATTCTCCTCGAGTCTTGGCATGGCAATTGGGACACGTCTCCACGTGAGGCGGGAGACCCAGGGTCCCTTTCCACGTGCCACAGGGATCCTGGGACTCCTATCCATTTTCAAGAGGAGTCAGGCATCGTCTCCTTTGGAAGCATTGATCTCCACGGACCTCTCGAGTTTTCAAAGGATGTGAGGCCTCCGCGCAAGATGAGGCGGAGGACTAGCTCTTTCTCTGTCATCTCTACAGGGGATTCAGACATCCCTTCGTCTTGGGAGATGCAAGACGATCGTGCATTCAATTCACTGCAGGGATATCCGGCCTTACTTCGAGTCAGAGCATCTCGGTGTCCATTCCACTTGAGGCCACAAACTCAGGGTCCCTCTCACATACCTGTAGCTGAGAGAAGCCTCCTCTTGAGGTGCTTGTGGAAAGTTGGTATTCCTCTTGAGTCGAAACCAGGGACTAAGCTCTCATCTCGAGTTGATTTGTGGTCCACGGAGCCCTTTCGTGTTGCTCCAGTGACCTCAGGATCCCTCTAGACTTGACACAGTGAACTTGGGTTTTCTCTGGAGTGCCATCAAGGAAATCAATGCTCCTTTCACGGTTGATGTGGAAAACGGAATTGCTTTGCACGCAGGGCAGGGGAATCAGACCTCATCTCGCGGCGAGGGGGAAGTCTCATGGTTTTTCTCGAGTTGCGGCCCGAACCTGGGGTATATTCTCGAGTTACGACGGGTAGGGCCCTTCCAGACACGTTTTTGTTCAGTGACGTCAGGACTCCTTCCTAGGTGCAAGGGACACCTCGGGATTCTCCTCTAGTCTTGGCATGGCAATTGAGACCCGTCTCCACCTGAGGCGGGAGACCCAGCATCCCTTTCCACGTGCCACAGGGATCCTGGGGCTCCTATCCATTTCCAAGAGGAGTCAGGCATCGTCTCCTTTGGAAGCATTGATCTCCGCGGACCTCTCGAGTTTTCAAAGGATGTGAGGCCTCCGGTCGCAATGAGGTGGAGGACTAGGTCTTTCTCTGTGGTATCCACAGGGGATTCAGATATCCCTTCGTCTTGGGAGATGCAAGACGAGCCTGCATTCAATTCACTGCAGGGATATCCGGCCTTACTTCGAGTCAGAGCATCTCGGTGTCCATTCCACTTGAGGACACAAACTCAGGGTCCCTCTCACATACCTGTAGCTTTGAGAAGCCTCCCCTTGAGGTGCTTGTGGAAAGTTGGTATTCCTCTTGAGTCGAAGCCAGGGACTAAGCTCTCATCTCGAGTTGATTTGGGGTCCACGGAGCCCTTTCGTGTTGCTACAGTGACCTCAGGATCCCTCTAGACTTGAGACAGTGATCTTGCGTTTTCTCTGGAGTGCCATCAAGGAAATCAAGGCTCCTTTCAGGTTTGATGTGGAACACGGAATTGCTCTGCACGGAGTGCAGGGGAATCGGGCCTCATCTCGCGGCGAGGGGGAAGTCTCATGGTTTTTCTCGAGTTGCGGCCGGAACCTGGGGTATATTCTCGAGTTACGACGGGGAGGGCCCTTCCAGACACGTGTTTGTTCAGCGAAGTCAGGACTCCTGCCTAGGTGCGAGGGACACTTCGGGATTCTCCTCGAATCTTGGCATGGCAATTTGGACGACTCTCCACGTGAGGCGGGAGACCCAGGGTCCCTTATAACATGCCAAAGGGATCCTGGGACTCCTATCCATTTTCAAGAGGAGTCAGGCATCGTCTCCTTTGGAAGCATTGATCTCCGCGGACCTCTCGAGTTTTCAAAGGTTGTGAGTCCTCCGGTCACGATGTGGCGAGAACTAGGTCTTTCTCTGTGGTCTCCACAGGGTATTCAGACATCCCTTCGTCTTGGGAGATGCAAGACGAGCATTCATTCAATTCACTGCAGGGATATCCGGCCTTACTTCAAGTCACAGCGTCTCGGTGTACATTCCACTTGAGGCCACAAACTCAGGGTCCCTCTCACATACCTGTAGCTGAGAGAAGCCTCCTCTTGAGGTGCTTGTGGAAAGTTGGTATTCCTCTTGAGTCGAAGCCAGGGACTAAGCTCTCATCTCGAGTTGATTTGGGGTCCACGGAGCCCTTTCGTGTTGCTCCAGTGACCTCAGGATCCCTCTAGACTTGAGACAGTGATCTTGGGTTTTCTCTGGAGTGCCATCAAGGAAATCAAGGCTCCTTTCACGTTTGATGAGGAACACGGAATTGCTCTGCACGCAGTGCAGGGGATTCGGGCCTCATCTCGCGGCGAGGGGGAAGTCTCATGGTTTTTCTCGAGTTGCGGCCGGAACCTGGGGTATATTCTCGAGTTACGACGGGGAGGGCCCTTCCAGACACGTGTTTGTTCAGCGAAGTCAGGACTCCTGCCTAGGTGCGAGGGACACCTCGGGATTCTCCTCGAGTCTTGGCATGGCAATTTGGACGAGTCTCCACGTGAGGCGGGAGACCCAGGGTCCCTTATTACGTGCCAAAGGGATCCTGGGACTCCTATCCATTTTCAAGAGGAGTCAGGCATCGTCTCCTTTGGAAGCATTGATCTCCGCGGACCTCTCGAGTTTTCAAAGGATGTGAGGCGTCCGGTCGCGATGAGGCGGAGGACTAGGTCTTTCTCTGTGGTCTCCACAGGGGATTCAGACATCCCTTCGTCTTGGGAGATGCAAGACGAGCCTGCATTCAATTCACTGCAGGGATATCCGGCCTTACTTCGAGTCAGAGCATCTCGGTGTCCATTCCACTTGAGGCCACAAACTCAGGGGCCCTCTCACATACCTGTAGCTGAGAGAAGCCTCCTCTTGAGGTGCTTGTGGAAAGGTGGTATTCCTCTTGAGTCGAAGCTAGGGACTAAGCTCTCATCTCTGGTTGATTTGGGGTCCACGGAGCCCTTTCGTGTTGCTCCAGTGACCTCAGGATCCCTCTAGACTTGAGACAGTGATCTTGGGTTTTCTCTGGAGTGCCATCAAGGAAATCAAGGCTCCTTTCAGGTTTCATGTGGAACACAGAATTGCTCTGCACGCAGTGCAAGGGAATCGGGCCTCATCTCGCGGCGAGGGGGAAGTCTCATGGTTTTTCTCGAGTTGCGGCCGGAACCTGGGGTATATTCTCGAGTTACGACGGGGAGGGCCCTTCCAGACACGTGTTTGTTCAGCGACGTCAGGACTCCTGCCTAGGTGCGAGGGACACCTCGGGATTCTCCTCGAGTCTTGGCATGGCAATTGGGACGCGTCTCCACGTGAGGCGGGAGACCCAGGGTCCCTTTCCACGTGCCACAGGGATCCTGGGACTCCTATCCAATTTCAAGAGGAGTCAGGCATCGTCTCCTTTGGAAGCATTGACCTCTGCAGACCTCTTGAATTTTCAAAGGATGTGAGGCCTCCGGTCGCGATGAGGCAGAGAACTAGGTCTTTCTCTGTGGCCTCCACAGGGGATTCAGACATCCCTTCGTCTTGGGAGATGCAAGACGAGCCTGCATTCAATTCACTGCAGGGATATCCGGCCTTACTTCGAGTCAGAGCATCTTGGTGTCCATTCCACTTGAGGCCAAAAACTCAGGGGCCCTCTCACATACCTGTAGCTGAGAGAAGCCTCCTCTTGAGGTGCTTGTGGAAATTTGGTATTCCTCTTGAGTCGAAGCCAGGGACTAAGCTCTCATCTCGAGTTGATTTGGGGTCCACGGAGCCCTTTCGTGTTGCTCCAGTGACCTCAGGATCCCTCTAGACTTGAGACAGTGATCTTGGGTTTTTTCTGGAGTGCCATCAAGGAAATCAAGGCTCCTTTCACGTTTGATGTGGAACACGGAATTGCTCTGCATTCAGTGCAGGGGAATCGGGCCTCAATTCGCGGCGAGGGGAAAATCTCATGGTTTTTCTCGAGTTGCGGCCAGAAGCTGGGTATATTCTCGAGTTACGACGGGGAGGGCCCTTCCAGACACGTGTTTGTTCAGCGACGTCTGGACTCCTGCCTAGGTGCGAGGGACACCTCGGGATTCTCCTCGAGTCTTCGCATGGCAATTGGGACGCGTCTCCACCTGAGGCGGGAGACCCAGGGTCCCTTTCCACGTGCCACAGGGATCCTGGGACTCCTATCCATTTTCAAGAGGAGTCAGGCATCTTCTCCTTTGGAAGCATTGATCTCCGCGGACCTCTCGAGTTTTCAAAGGATATGAGGCCTCGGCTCGCGATGAGGAGGAAAATTTGGTCTTTCTCTGTGGTCTCCACAGGGGATTCAGACATCCCTTCGTCTTGGGAGATGCAAGACGATCCTGCATTCAATTCACTGCAGGGATATTCGGCCTTACTTCAGGTCAGAGCATCTCGGTGTCCATTCCATTTGAGGCCACAAACTCAGGGGCCTTCTCACATACCTGTAGCTGAGAGAAGCCTCCTCTTGAGGTGCTTGTGGAAAGTTGGTATTCCTCTTGTGTCGAAGCCAGGGACTAAGCTCTCATCTCGAGTTGATTTCGGGTCCACGGAGCCCTTTCATGTTGCTACAGTGACCTCAGGATCCCTCTAGACTTGAGACAGTGATCTTGGGTTTTCTCTGGAGTGCCATCAAGGAAATCAAGGTTCCTTTCATTTTTGATGTGGAACACGGAATTGCTCTGCACGCAGTGCCAGGGAATCGGGCCTCATCTCGCGGCGAGGGGGAAGTCTCATGGTTTTTCTCGAGTTGCGGCCGGAACCTGGGGTATATTCTCGAGTTACGACGGGGAGGGCCCTCCCAGACACGTGTTTGTTCAGAGACGTCAGGACTCCTGCCTAGGTGCGAGGGACACCTCGAGATTCTCCTCGAGTCTTGGCATGGCAATTGGGACGCGTCTCCACGTGAGGCGGGAGACCCAGGGTCCCTTTCCACGTGCCACAGGGATCCTGGGACTCCTATCCAATTTCAAGAGGAGTCAGGCATCGTCTCCTTTGGAAGCATTGACCTCCGCAGACCTCTTGAATTTTCAAAGGATGTGAGGCCTCCGGTCGCTATGAGGCAGAGAATTTGGTCTTTCTCTGTGGTCTCCACAGGGGATTCAGACATCCCTTCGTCTTGGGAGATGCAAGACGAGCCTGCATTCAATTCACTGCAGGGATATCCGGCCTTACTTCGAGTCATAGCATCTTGGTGTCCATTCCACTTGAGGCCAAAACTCAGGGGCCCTCTCACATACATGTAGCTGAGAGAAGCCTCCTCTCGAGGTGCTTGTGGAAAGTTGGTATTCCTCTTGAGTCGAAGCCAGGGAATAATCTCTCATCTCGAGTTGATTTGAAGTCCACGGAACCCTTTCGTGTTGCTACAGTGACCTCAGGATCCCTCTAGACTTGAGACAGTGATCTTGGGTTTTCTCTGGAGTGCCATCAAGGAAATCAAGTCTCCTTTCATTTTTGATGTGGAATACGGAGTTGCTCTGCACGCAGGGCAGGGGAATCGGGCCTCATCTCGCGGCGAGGGGGAAGTCTCATGGTTTTTCTCGAGTTGCGGCCAGAACCTGGGGTATATTCTCCAGTTACGACGGGGAGGGCCCTTAGACACGTGTTTGTTCAGCGACGTCAGGACTCCTGCCTAGGTGTAAGGCACACCTCGTGATTCTCCTCGAGTCTTGGCATGGCAATTGGGACGCGTCTCCACGTGAGGCGGGAGACCCAGTGTCCCTTTCCACGTGCCACAGTGATCCTGGGACTCCTATCCATTTTCAAGAGGAGTCAGGAATCGTCTCCTTAGGAAGCATTGATCTCCGCGGACCTCTCGAGTTTTCAATGGATGTGCGGCCTCCGGTCTCAAAGAGGCGGAGGACTAGGTCTTTCTCTGTGGTCTCCACAGGGGATTCAGACATCCCTTCCTCTTGGGAGATGCAAGACGAGCCTGCATTCAATTCACTGCAGGGATATCCAGCCTTACTTCGAGTCAGAGCATCTCGGTGTCCATTGCACTTGAGGCAACAAACTCAGGGTCCCTCTCACATACCTGTAGCTGAGAGAAGCCTCCTCTTGAGGTGCTTGTGGAAAGTTGGTATTCCTCTTGAGTCGAAGGCAGGGACTAAGCTCTCATCTCGAGTTGATTTGGGGTCCACGGAGCCCTTTCATGTTGCTCCAGTGACCTCAGGATCCCTCTAGACTTGAGACAGTGATCTTGGGTTTTCTCTGGAGTCCCATCAAGGAAATCAAGGCTCCTTTCACGTTTGATGTGGAACACGGAATTGCTCTGCATTCAGTGCAGGGGAATCGGGCCTCAACTCGCGGCGAGGGGAAAATCTCATGGTTTTTCTCGAGTTGCGGCCAGAACCTTGGGTATATTCTCGAGTTACGACGGGGAGGGCCCTTCCAGACACGTGTTTGTTCAGCGACGTCAGGACTCCTGCCTAGGTGCGAGGGACACCTCGGGATTCTCCTCGAGTCTTGGCATGGCAATTGGGACACGTCTCCACCTGAGGCGGGAGACCCAGTGTCCCTTTCCACGTGCCACAGGGATCCTGGGACTCCTATCCATTTTCAAGAGGAATCAGGCAGCGTCTCCTTTGGAAGCATTGATCTCCGCGGACCTCTCGAGTTTTCAAAGGATATGAGGCCTCGGCTCGCGATGAGGAGGAAAATTAGGTCTTTCTCTGTGGTCTCCACAGGGGATTCAGACATCCCTTCGTCTTGGGAGATGCAAGACGATCCTGCATTCAATTCACTGCAGGGATATTCGGCCTTACTTCAGGTCAGAGCATCTCGGTGTCCATTCCATTTGAGGCCACAAACTCAGGGGCCCTCTCACATACCTGTAGCTGAGAGAAGCCTCCTCTTGAGGTGCTTGTGGAATGTTGGTATTCCTCTTGTGTCGAAGCCAGGGACTAAGCTCTCATCTCGAGTTGATTTGGGGTCCACGGAGCCCTTTCATGTTGCTACAGTGACCTCAGGATCCCTCTAGACTTGAGACAGTGATCTTGGGTTTTCTCTGGAGTGCCATCAAGGAAATCAAGTTTCCTTTCATTTTTGATGTGGAACACGGAATTGCTCTGCACACAGTGCAAGGGAATCGGGCCTCATCTCGCGGCGAGGGGGAAGTCTCATGGTTTTTCTCGAGTTGCGGCCGGAACCTGGGGTATATTCTCGAGTTACGACGGGGAGGGCCCTTCCAGACACGTGTTTGTTCAGCGACGTCAGGACTCCTGCCTAGGTGCGAGGGACAACTCGGGATTCTCCTCGAGTCTTGGCATGGCAATTGGGACGCGTCTCCACGTGTGGCGGGAGACCCAGTGTCCCTTTCAACGTGCCACAGGGATCCTGGGACTCCTACCTATTTTCAAGAGGAGTCAGGCATCGTCTCTGTTGGAAGCATTGATCTCTGCGGACCTTTCGAGTTTTCAAAGGATGTGAGGCCTCCGGTCGCGTTGAGGCGGAGGACTAGGTCTTTCTCTGTTGTCTCCACAGGGGATTCAGACATCCCTTCGTCTTGGGAGATGCAAGACGAGCCTGCATTCAATTCACTGCAGGGATATCCAGCCTTACTTCGAGTCAGAGCATCTCGGTGTCCATTTCAATTGAGGCCACAAACTCAGGGTCCCTCTCACATACCTGTAGCTGAGAGAAGCCTCCTCTTGAGGTGCTTGTGGAAAGTTAGTATTCCTCTTGAGTCGAAGCCAGGGACTAAGCTCTCATCTCGAGTTGATTTGGGGTCCACGGAGCCCTTTCGTGTTGCTCCAGTGACCTCAGGATCCCTCTAGACTTGAGACAGTGATCTTGGGTTTTCTCTGGAGTGCCATCAAGGAAATCAAGGCTCCTTTCACGTTTGATGTGGAACACGGAATTGCTCTGCATTCAGTGCAGGGGAATCGGGCCTCATCTCGCGGTGAAGGCGAAATCTCATGGTTTTTCTCGAGTTGCGGCCGGAACCTGGGGTATATTCTCCAGTTACGACGGGGAGGGCCCTTCCAGACACGTGTTTGTTCAGCGTCGTCTAGACTCCTGCCTAGGTGCGAGGGACACCTCGGGATTCTCCTCGAGTCTTCGCATGGCAATTGGGACGCGTCTCCACGTGAGGCGGGAGACCCAGGGTCCCTTTCCACGTGCCACAGGGATCCTGGGACTCCTATCCATTTTCAAGAGGAGTCAGGCATCGTCTCCTTTGGAAGCATTGATCTCCGCGGACCTCTCGAGTTTTCAAAGGATGTGAGGCCTCCGCTCGCGATGAGGCGGAGAACTTGGTCTTTCTCTGTGGTCTCCACAGGGGATTCAGACAGCCCTTCGTCTTGGGAGATGCAAGACGAGCCTGCATTCAATTCACTGCAGGGATATCTGGCCTTACTTCGAGTCAGAGCATCTCAGTGTCCATTCCACTGGAGGCCACAAACTCAGGGTCCTTCTCACATACCTGTGGCTGAGAGAACCCTCCTCTTGAGGTGCTTGTGGAAAGTTGGTATTCCTCTTGAGTCGAAGCCAGGTACTAAGCTCTCATCTCGAGTTGATTTGGGGTCCACGGAGCCCTTTCGTGTTGCTCCAGTGACCTCAGGATCCCTCTAGACTTGAGACAGTGATCTTGGGTTTTCTCTGGACTGCCATCACGGAAATCAAGGCTCCTTTCACGTTTGATGTAGAACACCGAATTGCTCTGCACGCAGTGCAGGGGAATCGGGCCTCATCTCGGGGCGAGGGGGAAGTCTCATGGTTTTTCTCGAGTTGCGGCCGGAACCTTTGGTATATTCTCGAGTTACGACGGGGAGGGCCCTTCCAGACACGTGTTTGTTCAGCGACGTCAGGACTCCTGCCTAGGTGCGAGGGACACCTCGGGATTCTCCTCGAGTCTTGGCATGGCAATTGGGACGCGTCTCCACGTGTGGCGGGAGACCCAGTGTCCCTTTCAACGTGCCACATGGATCCTGGGACTCCTGCCTATTTTCAAGAGGAGTCAGGCATCGTCTCCGTTGGAAGCATTGATCTCCGCGGATGTTTCGAGTTTTCAAAGGATGTTAGGCCTCAGGTCGCGTTGAGGCGGAGGACTAGGTCTTTCTCTGTTGTCTCCACAGGGGATTCAGACATCCCTTCGTCTTGGGAGATGCAAGACGAGCCTGCATTCAATTCACTGCAGGGATATCCAGCCTTACTTCGAGTCAGAGCATCTCGGTGTCCATTTCAATTGAGGCCACAAACTCAGGGTCCCTCTCACATACCTGTAGCTGAGAGAAGCCTCCTCTTGAGGTGCTTGTGGAAAGTTAGTATTCCTCTTGAGTCGAAGCCAGGGACTAAGCTCTCATCTCGAGTTGATTTGGGATCCACGGAGCCCTTTCGTGTTGCTCCAGTGACCTCAGGATCCCTCCAGACTTGAGACAGTGATCTTGGGTTTTCTCTGGAGTGCCATCAAGGAAATCAAGGCTCCTTTCACGTTTGATGTGGAACACGGAATTGCTCTGCATTCAGTGCAGGGGAATCGGGCCTCATCTCGCGGTGAAGGCGAAATCTCATGGTTTTTCTCGAGTTGCGGCCGGAACCTGGGGTATATTCTCCAGTTACGACGGGGAGGGCCCTTCCAGACACGTGTTTGTTCAGCGACGTCTGGACTCCTGCCCAGGTGCGAGGGACACCTCGGGATTCTCCTCGAGTCTTGGCATGGCAATTGGGACGCGTCTCCACGTGAGGCGGGAGACCCAGGGTCCCTTTCCACGTGCCACAGGGATCCTGGGACTCCTATCCATTTTCAAGAGGAGTCAGGCATCGTCTCCTTTGGAAGCATTGATCTCCGCGGACCTCTCGAGTTTTCAAAGGATGTGAGGCCTCCGCTCGCGATGAGGCGGAGAACTTGGTCTTTCTCTGTGGTCTCCACAGGGGATTCAGACAGCCCTTCGTCTTGGGAGATGCAAGACGAGCCTGCATTCAATTCACTGCAGGGATATCTGGCCTTACTTCGAGTCAGAGCATCTCAGTGTCCATTCCACTGGAGGCCACAAACTCAGGGTCCTTCTCACATACCTGTGGCTGAGAGAACCCTCCTCTTGAGGTGCTTGTGGAAAGTTGGTATTCCTCTTGAGTCGAAGCCAGGTACTAAGCTCTCATCTCGAGTTGATTTGGGGTCCACGGAGCCCTTTCGTGTTGCTCCAGTGACCTCAGGATCCCTCTAGACTTGAGACAGTGATCTTGGGTTTTCTCTGGAGTGCCATCAAGGAAATCAAGGCTCCTTTCACGTTTGATGTAGAACACTGAATTGCTCTGCACGCAGTGCAGGGGAATCGGGCCTCATCTCGGGGCGAGGGGGAAGTCTCATGGTTTTTCTCGAGTTGCGGCCGGAACCTTTGGTATATTCTCGAGTTACGACGGGGAGGGCCCTTCCAGACACGTGTTTGTTCAGCGACGTCAGGACTCCTGCCTAGGTGCGAGGGACACCTCGGGATTCTCCTCGAGTCTTGGCATGGCAATTGGGACGCGTCTCCACGTGAGGCGGGAGACCCAGTGTCCCTTTCAACGTGCCACATGGATCCTGGGACTCCTGCCTATTTTCAAGAGGAGTCAGGCATCGTCTCCGTTGGAAGCATTGATCTCCGCGGATGTCTCGAGTTTTCAAAGGATGTGAGGCCTCCGGTCGCGTTGAGGCGGAGGACTAGGTCTTTCTCTGTGGTCTCCACAGGGGATTCAGACATCCCTTCGTCTTGGGAGATGCAAGACGAGCCTGCATTCAATTCACTGCAAGGATATCCGGCCTTACTTCGAGTCAGAGCTTCTCGGTGTCCATTCCACTTGATGCCACAAATTCAGGGTCCTTCTCACATACCAGTAGCTGAGAGAAGCCTCCTCTTGAGGGGCTTGTGGAAAGTTCATATTCCTCTTGCGTCGAAGCCAGGTACTAAGCTCTCATCTCGAGTAGATTTGGGGTCCATGGAGCCCTTTCGTGTTGCTCCAGTGACCTCAGGATCCCTCTAGACTTGAGACAGTGATCTTGGGTTTTCTCTGGAGTGCCATCAAGGAAATCAAGGATCCTTTCACGTTTGATGTGGAACACGGAATTGCTCTGCACGCAGGGCAGGGGAATCGAGCCTCACCTCGCGGCGAGGGGGAAGTCTCATAGTTTTTTTCGAGTTGGGGCCGGAACCTTGGGTATATTCTCGAGTTACGACGGGGAGGGCCCTTCCAGACACGTGTTTGTTCAGCGACGTCAGGACTCCTGCCTAGGTGCGAGGGACACCTCGGGATTCTCCTCGAGTCTTGGCATGGCAATTGGGACGCGTCTCCACGTGAGGCGGGAGACCCAGTGTCCCTTTCCACGTGCCACAGGGATCCTGGGACTCCTATCCATTTTCAAGAGGAATCAGGCATCGTCTCCTTTGGAAGCATTGATCTCCGCGGACCTCTCGAGTTTTCAAAGGATATGAGGCCTCGGCTCGCGATGAGGAGGACAATTAGGTCTTTCTCTGTGGTCTCCACAGGGGATTCAGACAACCCTTCGTCTTGGGAGATGCAAGACGATCCTGCATTCAATTCACTGCAGGGATATTCGGCCTTACTTCAGGTCAGAGCATCTCAGTGCCCATTCCATTTGAGGCCACAAACTCAGGGGCCCTCTCACATACCTGTAGCTGAGAGAAGCCTCCTCTTGAGGTGCTTGTGGAAAGTTGGTATTCCTCTTGTGTAGAAGCCAGGGACTAAGCTCTCATCTCGAGTTGATTTGGGGTCCATGGAGCCCTTTCATGTTGCTACAGTGACCTCAGGATCCCTCTAGACTTGAGACAGTGATCTTGGGTTTTCTCTGGAGTGCCATCAAGGAAATCAAGGTTCCTTTCATTTTTGATATGGAACACGGAATTGCTCTGCACGCAGTGCAAGGGAATCGGGCCTCATCTCGCGGCGAGGGGGAAGTCTCATGGTTTTTCTCGAGTTGCGGCCGGAACCTGGGGTATATTCTCGAGTTACGTCGGGGAGGGCCCTTCCAGACACGTGTTTGTTCAGCGACGTCAGGACTCCTGCCTAGGTGCGAGGGACACCTCGGGATTCTCCTCGAGTCTTGGCATGGCAATTGGGACGCGTCTCCTCGTGAGGCGGGAGTCGCAGGGTCCCTTTCCACGTGCCACAGGGATCCTGGGACTCCTATCCAATTTCAAGAGGAGTCAGGCATCGTCTCCTTTGGAAGCATTGACCTCTGCAGACCTCTTGAATTTTCAAAGAATGTGAGGCCTCCGGTCGCGATGAGGCAGAGAACTAGGTCTTTCTCTGTGGCCTCCACAGGGGATTCAGACATCCCTTCGTCTTGGGAGATGCAAGACGAGCCTGCATTCAACTCACTGCAGGGATATTCGGTCTTACTTCAGGTCAGAGCATCTCGGTGTCCATTCCATTTGAGGCCACAAACTCAGGGGCCCTCTCACATACCTGTAGCTGAGAGAAGCCTCCTCTTGAGGTGCTTGTGGAAAGTTGGTATTCCTCTTGTGTCGAAGCCAGGGACTAAGCTCTCATCTCGAGTTGATTTCGGGTCCACGGAGCCCTTTCATGTTGCTACAGTGACCTCAGGATCCCTCTAGACTTGAGACAGTGATCTTGGGTTTTCTCTGGAGTGCCATCAAGGAAATCAAGGTTCCTTTCATTTTTGATGTGGAACACGGAATTGCTCTGCACGCAGTGCAAGGGAATCGGGCCTCATCTCCCGGCGAGGGGGAAGTCTCATGGTTTTTCTCGAGTTGCGGCCGGAACCTGGGGTATATTCTCGAGTTACGACGGGGAGGGCCCTTCCAGACACGTGTTTGTTCAGCGACGTCAGGACTCCTGCCTAGGTGCGAGGGACACCTCGGGATTCTCCTCGAGTCTTGGCATGGCAATTGGGACGCGTCTCCACGTGAGGCGGGAGACCCAGGGTCCCTTTCCACGTGCCACAGGGATCCTGGGACTCCTATCCAATTTCAAGAGGAGTCAGGCATCTTCTCCTTTGGAAGCATTGACCTCCGCAGACCTCTTGAATTTTCAAAGGATGTGAGGCCTCCGGTCGCTATGAGGCAGAGAACTTGGTCTTTCTCTGTGGTCTCCACAGGGGATTCAGACATCCCTTCGTCTTGGGAGATGCAAGACGAGCCTGCATTCAATTCACTGCAGGGATATCCGGCCTTACTTCGAGTCAGAGCATCTTGGTGTCCATTCCACTTGAGGCCAAAAACTCAGGGGCCCTCTCACATACCTGTAGCTGAGAGAAGCCTCCTCTCGAGGTGCTTGTGGAAAGTTGGTATTCCTCTTGAGTCGAAGCCAGGGAATAATCTCTCATCTCGAGTTGATTTGAAGTCCACGGAACCCTTTCGTGTTGCTACAGTGACCTCTGGATCTCTCTAGACTTGAGACAGTGATCTTGGGTTTTCTCTGGAGTGCCATCAAGGAAATCAAGTCTCCTTTCATTTTTGATGTGGAATACGGAGTTGCTCTGCACGCAGGGCAGGGGAATCGGGCCTCATCTCGCGGCGAGGGGGAAGTCTCATGGTTTTTCTCGAGTTGCGGCCAGAACCTGGGGTATATTCTCCAGTTACGACGGGGAGGGCCCTTAGACACGTGTTTGTTCAGCGACGTAAGGACTCCTGCCTAGGTGTAAGGGACACCTCGTGATTCTCCTCGAGTCTTGGCATGGCAATTGGGACGCGTCTCCACGTGAGGCGGGAGACCCAGTGTCCCTTTCCACGTGCCACAGTGATCCTGGGACTCCTATCCATTTTCAAGAGGAGTCAGGAATCGTCTCCTTTGGAAGCATTGATCTCCGCGGACCTCTCGAGTTTTCAATGGATGTGCGGCCTCCGGTCTCAAAGAGGCGGAGGACTAGGTCTTTCTCTGTGGTCTCCACAGGGGATTCAGACATCCCTTCCTCTTGGGAGATGCAAGACGAGCCTGCATTCAATTCACTGCAGGGATATCCAGCCTTACTTCGAGTCAGAGCATCTCGGTGTCCATTGCACTTGAGGCAACAAACTCAGGGTCCCTCTCACATACCTGTAGCTGAGAGAAGCCTCCTCTTGAGGTGCTTGTGGAAAGTTGGTATTCCTCTTGAGTCGAAGGCAGGGACTAAGCTCTCATCTCGAGTTGATTTGGGGTCCACGGAGCCCTTTCGTGTTGCTCCAGTGACCTCAGGATCCCTCTAGACTTGAGACAGTGATCTTGGGTTTTCTCTGGAGTCCCCTCAAAGAAATCAAGGCTCCTTTCACGTTTGATGTGGAACACGGAATTGCTCTGCATTCAGTGCAGGGGAATCGGGCCTCAACTCGCGGCGAGGGGAAAATCTCATGGTTTTTCTCGAGTTGCGGCCAGAACCTTGGGTATATTCTCGAGTTACGACGGGGAGGGCCCTTACAGACACGTGTTTGTTCAGCGACGTCTGGACTCCTGCCTAGGTGCGAGGGACACCTCGGGATTCTCCTCGAGTCTTCGCATGGCAATTGGGACGCGCCTCCACGTGAGGCGGGAGACCCAGGGTCCCTTTCCACGTGCCACAGGGATCCTGGGACTCCTATCCATTTTCAAGAGGAGTCAGGCATCGTCTCCTTTGGAAGCATTGATCTCCGCGGACCTCTCGAGTTTTCAAAGGATGTGAGGCCTCCGCTCGCGATGAGGCGGAGGACTAGCTCTTTCTCTGTGGTCTCCACAGGGGATTCAGACATCCCTTCCTCTTGGGAGATGCAAGACGAGCCTGCATTCAATTCACTGCAGGGATATCCAGCCTTACTTCGAGTCAGAGCATCTCGGTGTCCATTGCACTTGAGGCAACAAACTCAGGGTCCTTCTCACATACCTGTGGCTGAGAGAACCCTCCTCTTGAGGTGCTTGTGGAAAGTTGGTATTCCTATTGAGTCGAAGCCAGGTACTAAGCTCTCATCTCGAGTTGATTTGGGGTCCACGGAGCCCTTTCATGTTGCTCCAGTGACCTCAGGATCCCTCTAGACTTGAGACAGTGATCTTGGGTTTTCTCTGGAGTGCCATCAAGGAAATCAAGGCTCCTTTCACGTTTGATGTGGAACACGGAATTGCTCTGCACGCAGTGCAGGGGAATCGGGCCTCATCTCGCGGCGAGGGGGAAGTCTCATGGTTTTTCTCGAGTTGCGGCCGGAAACTGGGGTATATTCTCGAGTTACGACGGGGAGGGCCCTTCCAGACACGTGTTTGTTCAGCGACGTCAGGACTCCTGCCTAGGTGCGAGGGACACCTCGGGATTCTCCTCGAGTCTTGGCATGGCAATTGGGACGCGTCTCCACATGAGGCGGGAGACCCAGGGTCCCTTTCCACGTGCCACAGGGATCCTGGGACTCCTATCCATTTTCAAGAGGAGTCAGGAATCGTCTCCTTTGGAAGCATTGATCTGCGCGGACCTCTCGAGTTTTCTAAGGATGTTAGGGCTCCGGTCGCGTTGAGGCGGAGGACTAGGTCTTTCTCTGTGTTCTGCACGGGGGATTCAGACATCCCTTCGTCTTGGGAGATGCAAGATGAGCCTGCATTCAATTCAGTGCAGGAATATCCGGCCTTATTTCAAGTCAGAGCATCTCGGTGTCCATTCCACTTGATGCCACAAACTCAGGGTCCCTCTCACATACCTGTAGCTGAGAGAAGCCTCCTCTTGAGGGGCTTGTGGAAAGTTCGTATTCCTCTTGAGTTGAAGCCAGGGACTAATCTCTCATCTCGAGTAGATTTGGGGTCCACGGAGCCCTTTCGTGTTGCTCCAGTGACCTCAGGATCCCTCTAGACTTGAGACAGTGATCTTGGGTTTTCTCTGGAGTGCCATCAAGGAAATCAAGGCTCCTGTCATTTTTGATGTGGAATACGGAATTGCTCTGCATGCAGGGCAGGGGAATCGGGCCTCACCTCGCGGCGAGGGGGAAGTCTCATGGTTTTTTTCGAGTTGCGGCCGGAACCTTGGGTATATTCTCGAGTTACGATGGGGAGGGCCCTTCCAGACACGTGTTTGTTCAGCGACGTCAGGACTCCTGCCTAGGTGCGAGGGACACCTCGGGATTCTCCTCGAGTCTTGGCATGGCAATTGGGACACGTCTCCACCTGAGGCGGGAGACCCAGTGTCCCTTTCCACATGCCACAGGGATCCTGGGACTCCTATCCATTTTCAAGAGGAATCAGGCAGCGTCTCCTTTGGAAGCATTGATCTCCGCGGACCTCTCGAGTTTTCAAAGGATATGAGGCCTCGGCTCGCGATGAGGAGGAAAATTAGGTCTTTCTCTGTGGTCTCCACAGGGGATTCAGACATCCCTTCGTCTTGGGAGATGCAAGACGATCCTGCATTCAATTCACTGCAGGGATATTCGGCCTTACTTCAGGTCAGAGCATCTCGGTGTCCATTCCATTTGAGGCCACAAACTCAGGGGCCCTCTCACATACCTGTAGCTGAGAGAAGCCTCCTCTTGAGGTGCTTGTTTAATGTTGGTATTCCTCTTGTGTCGAAGCCAGGGACTAAGCTCTCATCTCGAGTTGATTTGGGGTCCACGGAGCCCCTTCATGTTGCTACAGTGACCTCAGGATCCCTCTAGACTTGAGACAGTGATCTTGGGTTTTCTCTGGAGTGCCATCAAGGAAATCAAGGTTCCTTTCATTTTTGATGTGGAACACGGAATTGCTCTGCACGCAGTGCAAGGGAATCGGGCCTCATCTCGCGGCGAGGGGGAAGTCTCATGGTTTTTCTTGAGTTGCGGCCGGAACCTGGAGTATATTCTCGAGTTACGACGGATGCCGGCCCTTCCAGACACGTGTTTGTTCAGCGACGTCAGGACTCCTGCCTAGGTGCGAGGGACACCTCGGGATTCTCCTCGAGTCTTGGCATGGCAATTTGGACGCGTATCCACGTGAGGCGGGAGACCCAGGGCCCCTTTCCCCGTGCCACAGTGATCCTGGGACTCCTATCCATTTTCAAGAGGTGTCAGGCATCGTCTCCTTTGGAAGCATTGATCTCTGTGGACCTCTCGAATTTTCAAAGATGTGAGGCCTCCGGTCGCGATGAGGGGGAGAATTAGGTCTTTCTCTGTGGTCTCCACAGGGTATTCAGACATCCCTTCATCGTGGGAGATGCAAGACGAGCCTGCATTCAATTCACTGCAGGGATATCCGACCTTACTTCGAGTCAGAGCATCACGGTGTCCGTTCCATTTGAGGCCACAAACTCAGGGTCGCTTTCACATACCTGTAGCTGAGAGAAGCCTCCACTTGAGGTGCTTGTGGAAAGTTGGTATTCCTCTTGAGTCGAAGCCAGGGACTAAGCTCTCATCTCGAGTTGATTTGGGGTCCACGGAGCCCTTTCGTGTTGCTCCAGTGACCTCAGCATCCCTCTAGACTTGAGACAGTCATCTTGGGTTTTCTCTGGAGTGCCATCAAGGAAATCAAGGCTCCTTTCAAGTTTGATGTCGAACACGGAAGTGCTCTGCATGCAGTGCAAGGGAATCGGGCCTCATCTCGCGGCGAGGGGGAAGTCTCATGGTTTTTCTCGAGTTGCGGCCGGAACCTGGGGTATATTCTCGAGTTACGACGGGGAGGTCCCTTCCAGACACGTGTTTGTTCAGGGACATTAGGACTCCTGCCTAGGTGCGAGGGACACCTCGGGATTCTCCTCGAGTCTTGGCATGGCAATTGCGATGCGTCTCCACGTGAGGCATGAGACCCAGGGTCCCTTTCCACGTGCCACAGGGATCCTGGGACTCCTATCCATTTTCAAGAGGAGTCGGGCATCGTCTCCTTTGGAAGCATTGATTTCTGCAGACCTCTCGAGTTTTCAAAGGATGTGAGGCCTCCGGTCGCGATGAGGCGTAGGACTAGGTCTTTCTCTGTGGTCTCCACAGGGGATTCAGACATACCTTCGTCTTGGGAGATGCAAGACGAGCCTGCATTCAATTCACTGCAGGGATATCCGGCCTTACTTCGAGTCAGAGCATCTCGGTGTCCATTCCACTTGAGGCCACAAACTCAGGGTCCCCCTCACATACCTGTAGCTGAGAGAAGCCTCCTCTTGAGGTGCTTGTGGAAAGTTGGTATTCCTCTTGAGTCGAAGCCAGGTACAAAGCTCTCGTCTCGAGTTGATTTGGGGTCCACGGAGCCCTTTCTTGTAGCTCCAGTGACCTCAGGATCCCTCTAGACTTGAGACAGTGATTTGGGTTTTCTCTGGAGTGCCATCAAGGAAATCAAGGCTCCTTTCACGTTTGATGTGGAACAAGGAATTGCTCTGCACGCATTGCAGGGGAATCGGGCCTCATCTCGCGGCGAGGGGGAAGTCTCATGGTTGTTCTCGAATTGCGGCCGGAACCTGGGGTATATTCTCGAGTTACGACGGGGAGGGTCTTTCCAGACACATGTTTGTTCAGCGACGTCAGGAACCCTGCCTAGGTGCGAGGGACAACTCGGGATACTCCTCGAGTCTTGGCATGGCAATTGGGACGCGTCTCCTCGTGAGGCGGGAGTCGCAGGGTCCCTTTCCACGTGCCACAGGGATCCTGGGACTCCTATCCAATTTCAAGACGAATCAGGCATCGGCTCCTTTGGAAGCATTGATGTCCGCGGACCTCTCGAGTTTTCAAAGGATATGAGGCCTCGGCTCGCGATGAGGAGGACAATTAGGTCTTTCTCTGTGGTCTCCACAGGGGATTCAGACAACCCTTCGTCTTGGGAGATGCAAGACGATCCTGCATTCAATTCACTGCAGGGATATTCGGCCTTACTTCAGGTCAGAGCATCTCAGTGCCCATTCCATTTGAGGCCACAAACTCAGGGGCCCTCTCACATACCTGTAGCTGAGAGAAGCCTCCTCTTGAGGTGCTTGTGGAAAGTTGGTATTCCTCTTGTGTAGAAGCCAGGGACTAAGCTCTCATCTCGAGTTGATTTGGGGTCCATGGAGCCCTTTCATGTTGCTACAGTGACCTCAGGATCCCTCTAGACTTGAGACAGTGATCTTGGGTTTTCTCTGGAGTGCCATCAAGGAAATCAAGGTTCCTTTCATTTTTGATATGGAACACGGAATTGCTCTGCACGCAGTGCAAGGGAATCGGGCCTCATCTCGCGGCGAGGGGGAAGTCTCATGGTTTTTCTCGAGTTGCGGCCGGAACCTGGGGTATATTCTCGAGTTACGTCGGGGAGGGCCCTTCCAGACACGTGTTTGTTCAGCGACGTCAGGACTCCTGCCTAGGTGCGAGGGACACCTCGGGATTCTCCTCGAGTCTTGGCATGGCAATTGGGACGCGTCTCCTCGTGAGGCGGGAGTCGCAGGGTCCCTTTCCACGTGCCACAGGGATCCTGGGACTCCTATCCAATTTCAAGAGGAGTCAGGCATCGTCTCCTTTGGAAGCATTGACCTCTGCAGACCTCTTGAATTTTCAAAGAATGTGAGGCCTCCGGTCGCGATGAGGCAGAGAACTAGGTCTTTCTCTGTGGCCTCCACAGGGGATTCAGACATCCCTTCGTCTTGGGAGATGCAAGACGAGCCTGCATTCAACTCACTGCAGGGATATTCGGTCTTACTTCAGGTCAGAGCATCTCGGTGTCCATTCCATTTGAGGCCACAAACTCAGGGGCCCTCTCACATACCTGTAGCTGAGAGAAGCCTCCTCTTGAGGTGCTTGTGGAAAGTTGGTATTCCTCTTGTGTCGAAGCCAGGGACTAAGCTCTCATCTCGAGTTGATTTCGGGTCCACGGAGCCCTTTCATGTTGCTACAGTGACCTCAGGATCCCTCTAGACTTGAGACAGTGATCTTGGGTTTTCTCTGGAGTGCCATCAAGGAAATCAAGGTTCCTTTCATTTTTGATGTGGAACACGGAATTGCTCTGCACGCAGTGCAAGGGAATCGGGCCTCATCTCCCGGCGAGGGGGAAGTCTCATGGTTTTTCTCGAGTTGCGGCCGGAACCTGGGGTATATTCTCGAGTTACGACGGGGAGGGCCCTTCCAGACACGTGTTTGTTCAGCGACGTCAGGACTCCTGCCTAGGTGCGAGGGACACCTCGGGATTCTCCTCGAGTCTTGGCATGGCAATTGGGACGCGTCTCCACGTGAGGCGGGAGACCCAGGGTCCCTTTCCACGTGCCACAGGGATCCTGGGACTCCTATCCAATTTCAAGAGGAGTCAGGCATCTTCTCCTTTGGAAGCATTGACCTCCGCAGACCTCTTGAATTTTCAAAGGATGTGAGGCCTCCGGTCGCTATGAGGCAGAGAACTTGGTCTTTCTCTGTGGTCTCCACAGGGGATTCAGACATCCCTTCGTCTTGGGAGATGCAAGACGAGCCTGCATTCAATTCACTGCAGGGATATCCGGCCTTACTTCGAGTCAGAGCATCTTGGTGTCCATTCCACTTGAGGCCAAAAACTCAGGGGCCCTCTCACATACCTGTAGCTGAGAGAAGCCTCCTCTCGAGGTGCTTGTGGAAAGTTGGTATTCCTCTTGAGTCGAAGCCAGGGAATAATCTCTCATCTCGAGTTGATTTGAAGTCCACGGAACCCTTTCGTGTTGCTACAGTGACCTCTGGATCTCTCTAGACTTGAGACAGTGATCTTGGGTTTTCTCTGGAGTGCCATCAAGGAAATCAAGTCTCCTTTCATTTTTGATGTGGAATACGGAGTTGCTCTGCACGCAGGGCAGGGGAATCGGGCCTCATCTCGCGGCGAGGGGGAAGTCTCATGGTTTTTCTCGAGTTGCGGCCAGAACCTGGGGTATATTCTCCAGTTACGACGGGGAGGGCCCTTAGACACGTGTTTGTTCAGCGACGTAAGGACTCCTGCCTAGGTGTAAGGGACACCTCGTGATTCTCCTCGAGTCTTGGCATGGCAATTGGGACGCGTCTCCACGTGAGGCGGGAGACCCAGTGTCCCTTTCCACGTGCCACAGTGATCCTGGGACTCCTATCCATTTTCAAGAGGAGTCAGGAATCGTCTCCTTTGGAAGCATTGATCTCCGCGGACCTCTCGAGTTTTCAATGGATGTGCGGCCTCCGGTCTCAAAGAGGCGGAGGACTAGGTCTTTCTCTGTGGTCTCCACAGGGGATTCAGACATCCCTTCCTCTTGGGAGATGCAAGACGAGCCTGCATTCAATTCACTGCAGGGATATCCAGCCTTACTTCGAGTCAGAGCATCTCGGTGTCCATTGCACTTGAGGCAACAAACTCAGGGTCCCTCTCACATACCTGTAGCTGAGAGAAGCCTCCTCTTGAGGTGCTTGTGGAAAGTTGGTATTCCTCTTGAGTCGAAGGCAGGGACTAAGCTCTCATCTCGAGTTGATTTGGGGTCCACGGAGCCCTTTCGTGTTGCTCCAGTGACCTCAGGATCCCTCTAGACTTGAGACAGTGATCTTGGGTTTTCTCTGGAGTCCCCTCAAAGAAATCAAGGCTCCTTTCACGTTTGATGTGGAACACGGAATTGCTCTGCATTCAGTGCAGGGGAATCGGGCCTCAACTCGCGGCGAGGGGAAAATCTCATGGTTTTTCTCGAGTTGCGGCCAGAACCTTGGGTATATTCTCGAGTTACGACGGGGAGGGCCCTTACAGACACGTGTTTGTTCAGCGACGTCTGGACTCCTGCCTAGGTGCGAGGGACACCTCGGGATTCTCCTCGAGTCTTCGCATGGCAATTGGGACGCGCCTCCACGTGAGGCGGGAGACCCAGGGTCCCTTTCCACGTGCCACAGGGATCCTGGGACTCCTATCCATTTTCAAGAGGAGTCAGGCATCGTCTCCTTTGGAAGCATTGATCTCCGCGGACCTCTCGAGTTTTCAAAGGATGTGAGGCCTCCGCTCGCGATGAGGCGGAGGACTAGCTCTTTCTCTGTGGTCTCCACAGGGGATTCAGACATCCCTTCCTCTTGGGAGATGCAAGACGAGCCTGCATTCAATTCACTGCAGGGATATCCAGCCTTACTTCGAGTCAGAGCATCTCGGTGTCCATTGCACTTGAGGCAACAAACTCAGGGTCCTTCTCACATACCTGTGGCTGAGAGAACCCTCCTCTTGAGGTGCTTGTGGAAAGTTGGTATTCCTATTGAGTCGAAGCCAGGTACTAAGCTCTCATCTCGAGTTGATTTGGGGTCCACGGAGCCCTTTCATGTTGCTCCAGTGACCTCAGGATCCCTCTAGACTTGAGACAGTGATCTTGGGTTTTCTCTGGAGTGCCATCAAGGAAATCAAGGCTCCTTTCACGTTTGATGTGGAACACGGAATTGCTCTGCACGCAGTGCAGGGGAATCGGGCCTCATCTCGCGGCGAGGGGGAAGTCTCATGGTTTTTCTCGAGTTGCGGCCGGAAACTGGGGTATATTCTCGAGTTACGACGGGGAGGGCCCTTCCAGACACGTGTTTGTTCAGCGACGTCAGGACTCCTGCCTAGGTGCGAGGGACACCTCGGGATTCTCCTCGAGTCTTGGCATGGCAATTGGGACGCGTCTCCACATGAGGCGGGAGACCCAGGGTCCCTTTCCACGTGCCACAGGGATCCTGGGACTCCTATCCATTTTCAAGAGGAGTCAGGAATCGTCTCCTTTGGAAGCATTGATCTGCGCGGACCTCTCGAGTTTTCTAAGGATGTTAGGGCTCCGGTCGCGTTGAGGCGGAGGACTAGGTCTTTCTCTGTGTTCTGCACGGGGGATTCAGACATCCCTTCGTCTTGGGAGATGCAAGATGAGCCTGCATTCAATTCAGTGCAGGAATATCCGGCCTTATTTCAAGTCAGAGCATCTCGGTGTCCATTCCACTTGATGCCACAAACTCAGGGTCCCTCTCACATACCTGTAGCTGAGAGAAGCCTCCTCTTGAGGGGCTTGTGGAAAGTTCGTATTCCTCTTGAGTTGAAGCCAGGGACTAATCTCTCATCTCGAGTAGATTTGGGGTCCACGGAGCCCTTTCGTGTTGCTCCAGTGACCTCAGGATCCCTCTAGACTTGAGACAGTGATCTTGGGTTTTCTCTGGAGTGCCATCAAGGAAATCAAGGCTCCTGTCATTTTTGATGTGGAATACGGAATTGCTCTGCATGCAGGGCAGGGGAATCGGGCCTCACCTCGCGGCGAGGGGGAAGTCTCATGGTTTTTTTCGAGTTGCGGCCGGAACCTTGGGTATATTCTCGAGTTACGATGGGGAGGGCCCTTCCAGACACGTGTTTGTTCAGCGACGTCAGGACTCCTGCCTAGGTGCGAGGGACACCTCGGGATTCTCCTCGAGTCTTGGCATGGCAATTGGGACACGTCTCCACCTGAGGCGGGAGACCCAGTGTCCCTTTCCACATGCCACAGGGATCCTGGGACTCCTATCCATTTTCAAGAGGAATCAGGCAGCGTCTCCTTTGGAAGCATTGATCTCCGCGGACCTCTCGAGTTTTCAAAGGATATGAGGCCTCGGCTCGCGATGAGGAGGAAAATTAGGTCTTTCTCTGTGGTCTCCACAGGGGATTCAGACATCCCTTCGTCTTGGGAGATGCAAGACGATCCTGCATTCAATTCACTGCAGGGATATTCGGCCTTACTTCAGGTCAGAGCATCTCGGTGTCCATTCCATTTGAGGCCACAAACTCAGGGGCCCTCTCACATACCTGTAGCTGAGAGAAGCCTCCTCTTGAGGTGCTTGTTTAATGTTGGTATTCCTCTTGTGTCGAAGCCAGGGACTAAGCTCTCATCTCGAGTTGATTTGGGGTCCACGGAGCCCCTTCATGTTGCTACAGTGACCTCAGGATCCCTCTAGACTTGAGACAGTGATCTTGGGTTTTCTCTGGAGTGCCATCAAGGAAATCAAGGTTCCTTTCATTTTTGATGTGGAACACGGAATTGCTCTGCACGCAGTGCAAGGGAATCGGGCCTCATCTCGCGGCGAGGGGGAAGTCTCATGGTTTTTCTTGAGTTGCGGCCGGAACCTGGAGTATATTCTCGAGTTACGACGGATGCCGGCCCTTCCAGACACGTGTTTGTTCAGCGACGTCAGGACTCCTGCCTAGGTGCGAGGGACACCTCGGGATTCTCCTCGAGTCTTGGCATGGCAATTTGGACGCGTATCCACGTGAGGCGGGAGACCCAGGGCCCCTTTCCCCGTGCCACAGTGATCCTGGGACTCCTATCCATTTTCAAGAGGTGTCAGGCATCGTCTCCTTTGGAAGCATTGATCTCTGTGGACCTCTCGAATTTTCAAAGATGTGAGGCCTCCGGTCGCGATGAGGGGGAGAATTAGGTCTTTCTCTGTGGTCTCCACAGGGTATTCAGACATCCCTTCATCGTGGGAGATGCAAGACGAGCCTGCATTCAATTCACTGCAGGGATATCCGACCTTACTTCGAGTCAGAGCATCACGGTGTCCGTTCCATTTGAGGCCACAAACTCAGGGTCGCTTTCACATACCTGTAGCTGAGAGAAGCCTCCACTTGAGGTGCTTGTGGAAAGTTGGTATTCCTCTTGAGTCGAAGCCAGGGACTAAGCTCTCATCTCGAGTTGATTTGGGGTCCACGGAGCCCTTTCGTGTTGCTCCAGTGACCTCAGCATCCCTCTAGACTTGAGACAGTCATCTTGGGTTTTCTCTGGAGTGCCATCAAGGAAATCAAGGCTCCTTTCAAGTTTGATGTCGAACACGGAAGTGCTCTGCATGCAGTGCAAGGGAATCGGGCCTCATCTCGCGGCGAGGGGGAAGTCTCATGGTTTTTCTCGAGTTGCGGCCGGAACCTGGGGTATATTCTCGAGTTACGACGGGGAGGTCCCTTCCAGACACGTGTTTGTTCAGGGACATTAGGACTCCTGCCTAGGTGCGAGGGACACCTCGGGATTCTCCTCGAGTCTTGGCATGGCAATTGGGATGCGTCTCCACGTGAGGCATGAGACCCAGGGTCCCTTTCCACGTGCCACAGGGATCCTGGGACTCCTATCCATTTTCAAGAGGAGTCGGGCATCGTCTCCTTTGGAAGCATTGATTTCTGCAGACCTCTCGAGTTTTCAAAGGATGTGAGGCCTCCGGTCGCGATGAGGCGTAGGACTAGGTCTTTCTCTGTGGTCTCCACAGGGGATTCAGACATACCTTCGTCTTGGGAGATGCAAGACGAGCCTGCATTCAATTCACTGCAGGGATATCCGGCCTTACTTCGAGTCAGAGCATCTCGGTGTCCATTCCACTTGAGGCCACAAACTCAGGGTCCCCCTCACATACCTGTAGCTGAGAGAAGCCTCCTCTTGAGGTGCTTGTGGAAAGTTGGTATTCCTCTTGAGTCGAAGCCAGGTACAAAGCTCTCGTCTCGAGTTGATTTGGGGTCCACGGAGCCCTTTCTTGTAGCTCCAGTGACCTCAGGATCCCTCTAGACTTGAGACAGTGATTTGGGTTTTCTCTGGAGTGCCATCAAGGAAATCAAGGCTCCTTTCACGTTTGATGTGGAACAAGGAATTGCTCTGCACGCATTGCAGGGGAATCGGGCCTCATCTCGCGGCGAGGGGGAAGTCTCATGGTTGTTCTCGAATTGCGGCCGGAACCTGGGGTATATTCTCGAGTTACGACGGGGAGGGTCTTTCCAGACACATGTTTGTTCAGCGACGTCAGGAACCCTGCCTAGGTGCGAGGGACAACTCGGGATACTCCTCGAGTCTTGGCATGGCAATTGGGACGCGTCTCCACGTGAGGCGGGAGACCCAGGGTCCCTTTCCACGTGCCACAGGGATCCTGGGACTCCTATCCATTTTCAAGAGGAGTCAGGCATCGTCTCCTTTGGAAGCATTGATCTCCGTGGACCTCTCGAGTTTTCAAAGGATGTGAGGCCTCCGCTCGCGATGAGGCGGAGAATTAGGTTTTTCTCTGTGGTCTCCACAGGGGATTCAGATATCCCTTCGTCTTGGGAGATGCAAGACGAGCCTGCATTCAATTCACTGCAGGGATATCCAGCCTTACTTCGAGTCAGAGCATCCCGGTGTCCATTCTACTTGAGGCCACAAACTCGGGGTCCCTCAAATATACATGTAGCTGAGAGAAGCCTCCTCTTGAGGTGCTTGTGGAAAGTTGGTATTCCTCTTGAGTCTAAGCCAGGGACTAAGCTCTCATCTCGCGTGTATTTCGGTCCACGGAGCCCTTTCCTGTTGGTCCAGTGACCTCAGGATCCCTCTAGACTAGTGACAGTGATCTTGGGTTTTCTCTGGAGTGCCATCAAGGAAATCAAGGCTCCTTTCACGTTTGATGTGGAACACGGAATTGCTCTGCATGCAGTGCAGGGGAATCGGGCCTTAACTCGCGGCGAGGGGGAAATCTCATGGTTTTTCTCGAGTTGCGGCCCAAACCTGGGGTATATTCTCGAGTTATGACGGGGAGGGCCCTTCCAGACACGTGTTTGTTCAGCGACGTCAGGACTCCTGCCTAGGTGCGAGGGACACCTCGGGATTCTCCACGAGTCTTGGCATGGCAATTTGAACGCGTCTCCACGTGAGGGGGGAGACCCAGGGTCCCTTTCCACGTGCCACAGTGATCCTGGGACTCCTATCCATTTTCAAGAGGAGTCAGGCATCGTCTCCTTTGGAAGCATTGATCTCCGCGGACCTCTCGAGTTTTCAAAGAATGTGAGGCCTACGGTCGCGATGAGGCGGAGAACTTGGTCTTTCTCTGTGGTCTCCACAGGGGATTCAGACATCCCTTCGTCTTGGGAGATGCAAGGCGAGTCTGCATTCAATTCACTGCAGGGATATCCGGCCTTACTTCGAGTCAGAGCATCTCGGTGTCCATTCCATTTGAGGCCACAAACTCAGGGTACCTCTCACATACCTCTAGCTGACTGAAGCCTCCTCTTGATGTGCTTGTGGAAAGTTGGTATTCCTCTTGAGTCGAAGCCAGGGACTAAGCTCTCATCTCGAGTTGATTTGGGGTCCACGGAGCCCTTTCGTGTTGCTCCAGTGACCTCAGGATCCCTCTAGACTTGAGACAGTGATCTTGGGTTTTCTCTGGAGTGCCATCAAGGAAATCAAGGCTCCTTTCACTTTTGATGTGGAATACGGAATTGCTCTGCACGCAGGGCAGGGGAATCGGGCCTCATCTCGCGGCGAGGGGGAAGTCTCATGGTTTTTCTCGAGTTGCGGCCGGAACCTGGGGTATATTCTCGAGTTACAACGGGGAGGTCCCTTCCAGACAAGTGTATGTTCAGCGTCGTCAGGACTCCTGCCTAGGTGCGAGGGACACCTCGGGATTCTCCTCGAGTCTTGGCATGGCAATTGGGATGCGTCTCCACGTGAGGCATGAGACCCAGGGTCCCTTTCCACGTGCCACAGGGATCCTGGGACTCCTATCCATTTTCAAGAGGAGTCGGGCATCGTCTCCTTTGGAAGCATTGATTTCTGCAGACCTCTCGAGTTTTCAAAGGATGTGAGGCCTCCGGTCGCGATGAGTCGGAGGACTAGGTCTTTCTCTGTGGTCTCCACAGGGGATTCAGACATACCTTCGTCTTGGGAGATGCAAGACGAGCCTGCATTCAATTCACTGCAGGGATATCCAGCCTTACTTCGAGTCAGAGCATCTCGGGGTCCATTCCGCTTGAGGCCACAAACTCAGGGTCCCCCTCACATACCTGTAGCTGAGAGAAGCCTCCTCTTGAGGTGCTTGTGGAAAGTTGGTATTCCTCTTGAGTCGAAGCCAGGGACTAAGCTCTCATCTCGAGTTGATTTGGGGTCCACGTAGCCCTATCGTGTTGCTACAGTGTCCTCCGGATCTCTCTAGACTTGAGACAGTGATCTTGGGTTTTCTATAGAGTGCCATCAAGGAAATCAAGGCTCCTTTCATGTTTGATCTGGAACACGGAATTGCTCTGCACGCAGTGCAGGGGAATCGGGCCTCATCTCGCGGCGAGGGGGAAGTCTCATGGTTTTTCTCGAGTTGCGGCCGGAACCTGGAGTATATTCTCGAGTTACGACGGATGCCGGCCCTTCCAGACATGTGTTTGTTCAGCGACGTCAGGACTCCTGCCTAGGTGCGAGGGACACCTCGGGATTCTCCTCGAGTCTTGGCATGGCAATTTGGACGCGTATCCACGTGAGGCGGGAGACCCAGGGCCCCTTTCCCCGTGCCACAGTGATCCTGGGACTCCTATCCATTTTCAAGAGGTGTCAGGCATCGTCTCCTTTGGAAGCATTGATCTCTGTGGACCTCTCGAATTTTCAAAGATGTGAGGCCTCCGGTCGCGATGAGGGGGAGAATTAGGTCTTTCTCTGTGGTCTCCACAGGGTATTCAGACATCCCTTCATCGTGGGAGATGCAAGACGAGCCTGCATTCAATTCACTGCAGGGATATCCGACCTTACTTCGAGTCAGAGCATCACGGTGTCCATTCCATTTGAGGCCACAAACTCAGGGTCGCTTTCACATACCTGTAGCTGAGAGAAGCCTCCACTTGAGGTGCTTGTGGAAAGTTGGTATTCCTCTTGAGTCGAAGCCAGGGACTAAGCTCTCATCTCGAGTTGATTTGGGGTCCACGGAGCCCTTTCGTGTTGCTCCAGTGACCTCAGGATCCCTCTAGACTTGAGACAGTCATCTTGGGTTTTCTCTGGAGTGCCATCAAGGAAATCAAGGCTCCTTTCAAGTTTGATGTCGAACACGGAAGTGCTCTGCATGCAGTGCAAGGGAATCGGGCCTCATCTCACGGCGAGGGGGAAGTCTCATGGTTTTTCTCGAGTTGCGGCCGGAACCTGGGGTATATTCTCGAGTTACGACGGGGAGGTCCCTTCCAGACACGTGTTTGTTCAGGGACGTTAGGACTCCTGCCTAGGTGCGAGGGACACCTCGGGATTCTCCTCGAGTCTTGGCATGGCAATTGGGATGCGTCTCCACGTGAGGCATGAGACCCAGGGTCCCTTTCCACGTGCCACAGTGATCCTGGGACTCCTATCCATTTTCAAGAGGAGTCGGGCATCGTCTCCTTTGGAAGCATTGATTTCTGCAGACCTCTCGAGTTTTCAAAGGATGTGAGGCCTCTGGTCGCGATGAGGCGGAGGACTAGGTCTTTCTCTGTGGTCTCCACAGGGGATTCAGACATACCTTCGTCTTGGGAGATGCAAGACGAGCCTGCATTCAATTCACTGCAGGGATATCCGGCCTTACTTCGAGTCAGAGCATCTCGGTGTCCATTCCACTTGAGGCCACAAACTCAGGGTCCCTCTCACATACCTGTAGCTGAGAGAAGCCTCCTCTTGAGGTGCTTGTGGAAAGTTGGTATTCCTCTTGAGTCGAAGCCAGGTACAAAGCTCTCATCTCGAGTTGATTTGGGGTCCACGGAGCCCTTTCTTGTTGCTCCAGTGACCTCAGGATCCCTCTAGACTTGAGACAGTGATCTTGGGTTTTCTCTGGAGTGCCATCAAGGAAATCAAGGCTCCTTTCACGTTTGATGTGGAACAAGGAATTGCTCTGCACGCAGGGCAGGGGAATCGGGCCTCATCTCGCGGCGAGGGGGAAGTCTCATGGTTTTTCTCGAGTTGCGGCCGGAACCTGGGGTATATTCTCGAGTTACGACGGGGAGGGCCCTTCCAGACACGTGTTTTTTCAGCGACGTCAGGACTCCTGCCTGGGTGCGAGGGACACCTCGGGATTCTCCTCGAGTCTTGGCATGGCAATTGGGACGCGTCTCCACGTGAGGTGGGAGACCCAAGGTCCCTTTCCACGTGCCACAGGGATCCTGGGACTCCTGTCCATTGTCAAGAGGAGTCAGGCATCGTCTGCTTTGGAAGCATTGATCTCCGCGGACCTCTAGAGTTTTCAAAGGATGTGAGGCCTCCGGGCGCGATGAGGCGGAGAAATAGATCTTTCTCTGTTGTCTCCACAGGGGATTCAGACATCCCTTCGTCTTGGGAGATGCAAGACGAGCCTGCATTCAATTCACTGCAGGGATATCTGGCCTTACTTCGAGTCAGAGCATCTCGGTGTCCATTCCACTTGAGGCCACAAACTCAGGGTCCCTCTCACATACCTGTAGCTGAGAGAAGCCTCCTCTTGAGGGGCTTGTGGAAAGTTCGTATTCCTCTTGAGTTGAAGCCAGGGACTAATCTCTCATCTCCAGTTGATTTGGGGTCCACGGAGCCCTTTCGTGTTGCTCCAGTGACCTCAGGATCCCTCTAGACTTGAGACAGTGATCTTGGGTTTTCTCTGGAGTGCCATCAAGGAAATCAAGGCTCTTTTCACGTTTCATGTGGAACACGGAATTGCTCTGCACGCACTGCAGGGGAATCGGGCCTCATCTCGCGGCGAGGGGGAAGTCTCATGGTTTTTCTCGAGTTGCGGCCGGAACCTAGGGTATATTCTCGAGTTACGACGGGGAGGGCCCTTCCAGACACGTGTTTGTTCAGCGACGTCAGGACTCCTGCCTAGGTGCGAGGGACACCTCGGGATTCTCCTCGAGTCTTGGCATGGCAATTGGGACGCGTATCCACGTGAGGCGGGAGACCCAGGGTCCCTTTCCACGTGCCACAGGGATCCTGCGACTCCTGTCCATTTTCAAGAGGAGTCAGGCATCGTCTCCTTTGGAAGCATTGATCTCCGCAGACCTCTCGAGTTTTCAAAGGATGTGAGGCCTCCGGTCGCGATGAGGCGGAGAACTAGGTCTTTCTCTGTGGTCTCCACAGGGGATTCAGACATCCCATCGTCTTGGGAAATGCAAGACGAGCCTGCATTCAATTCACTGCAGGGATATCTGGTCTTACTTCGAGTCAGAGCATCTCGGTGTCCATTCCACTTGAGGCCACAAACTCAGGGTCCCTCTCACATACCATTAGCTGAGAGTAGCCTCCTCTTGAGGTGCTTGTGGAAAGTTGGTATTCCTCTTGAGTCGAAGCCAGGGACTAAGCTCTCATCTCGAGTTGATTTGGGGTCCACGGAGCCCTTTCGTGTTGCTCCAGTGACCTCAGGATCTCTCTAGACTTGAGACAGTGATCTTGGGCTTTCTCTGGAGTGCCATCAAGGAAATCAAGGCTCCTTTCCCGTTTGATGTGGAACACGGAATTGCTCTGCATGCAGTGCAGGGGAATCGGGCCTCAACTAGCGGCGAGGGGGAAATCTCATGGTTTTTCTCGAGTTGCGGCCGGAACCTGGGGTATATTCTCGAGTTACCACGGGGAGGCCCCTTCCAGACACGTGTTTGTTCAGCGACGTCAGGACTCCTGCCTAGGTGCGAGGGACACTTCGGTATTCTCCTCGAGTCTTGGCATGGCAATTGGGACGCGTCTCCACGTGAGGCGGGAGACCCAGGGTCCCTTTCCACGTGCCACAGGGATCCTGGGACTCCTATCCATTTTCAAGAGGAGTCAGGCATCGTCTCCTTTGGAAGCATTGATCTCCGCGGACCTCTCGAGTTTTCAAAGGATGTGAGGCTTCCGCTCGCGATGAGGCAGAGAATTAGGTCTTTCTCTGTGGTCTCCACAGGGGTTCAGACATCCCTTCATCTTGGGAGATGCAAGACGAGCCTTCATTCAATTCAACTGCAGGGATATCCGGCCTTACTTCGAGTCAGAGCATCTCGGTGTCCATTCCATTTGAGGCCACAAACTCAGGGGCCCTCTCACATACATGTAGCTGAGAGAAGCCTCCTCTTGAGGTGCTTGTGGAAAGTTGGTATTCCTCTTGAGTCAAAGCCAGGGACTAAGCTCTCATCTCGAGTTGATTTGGGGACCACAGAGCCCTTTCATGTTGCTACAGTGACCTCAGGATCCCTCTAGACTTGAGACAGTGATCTTGGGTTTTCTCTGGTGTGCCATCAAAGAAATCAAGGCTCCTTTCATTTTTGATGTGGAATACGGAGTTGCTCTGCATGCAGCTCAGGGGAATCGGGCCTCATCTCGCGGCGAGGGGGAAGTCTCATGGTTTTTCTCGAGTTGCGTCCGGAACCTGGGGTATATTCTCGAGTTACGACGGGGAGGGCCCTTCCAGACACGTGATAGGTGCGAGGGACACCTTTGGATTCTCCTAAAGTCTTGGCATGACAATTGGGACGCGTCTCCACGTGAGGCGGGAGACCCAGGGTCCCTTTCCACGTGCCACAGGGATCCTGGGACCTCTATCCATTTTCAAGAGGAGTCAGGCATCGTCTCCTTTGGAAGCATTGATCTCCGCGGACCTCTCGAGTTTTCAAAGGATGTGAGGCCTCCGGTCGCGATGAGGCGGAGGACTAGGTCTTTCTCTGTGGTCTCCACAGGGGATTCAGACATCCCTTCGTCTTGGGAGATGCAAGACCAGCCTGCATTCAATTCACTGCAGGGATATCCGGCCTTACTTCGAATCAGAGCATCTCGGTGTCCATTCCACTTGAGGCCACAAATTCAGGGTCCCTCTCACATACCTGTAGCTGAGAGAAGCCTCCTCTTGAGGTGCTTGTGGAAAGTTGGTATTCCTCTTGAGTCAAAGCCAGGGACTAAGCTCTCATTTAGAGTTGATTTGCGGTCCACGGAGCCCTTTTGTGTTGCTCCAGTGACCTCAGGATCCCTCTAGAATTGAGACAATGATCTTGGGTTTCCTCTTGAGTGCCATCAAGGAAATCAAGGCTCCTTTCACGTTTGATGTGGAACACGGATTTGCTCTGCACGCAGTGCCGGGGAATCGGGCCTCATCTCGCGGCGAGGGGTAAGTCTCATGGTTTTTCTCGAGTTGCGGCCAGAACCTGGGGTATATTCTCGAGTTACGACAGGGAGGGCCCTTCCAGACACGTGTTTGTTCATCGACGTCAGGACTCCTGCCTAGGTACGAGGGACACCTTGCGATTCTCCTCGAGTCTTGGCATGGCAATTTAGACGCGTCTCCATGTGAGGCAGGAGACCAGGGTCCCTTTCCATGTGCCACAGGGATCCTGGGGCTCCTATCCATTTTCAAGAGGAGTCAGGCATCGTCTCCTTTGGAAGCATTGATCTCCGCGGACCTCTCGAGTTTTCAAAGGATGTGAGGCCTCCGGTCGCATTGAGGCGGAGGACTAGGTCTTTCTCTGTGGTCTCCACAGGGGATTCAGACATCCCTTCGTCTTGGGAGATGCAAGACGAGCCTGCATTCAATTCACTGCAGGGATATCTGGCCTTACTTCGAGTCAGAGCATCTCGGTGTCCATTCCACTTGAGGCCACAAACTCAGGGTCCCTCTCACATACCTGTAGCTGAGAGAAGCCTCCTCTTGAGGTGCTTGTGGAAAGTTGGTATTCCTCTTGAGTCGAAGCCAGGGACTAAGCTCTCATCTTGAGTTGATTTGGGGTCCACGGAGCCCTTTTGTGTTGCTCCAGTGACCTCAGGATCCCTCTAGACTTGAGACAGTGATCTTGGGTTTTCTCTGGAGTGTCATCAAGGAAATCAAGGCTCCTTTCACGTATGATGTGGAACACGGAATTGTTCTGGACGCAGTGCAGGGGAATCGGGCCTCATCTCGCGGTGAGGGGGAAGTCTCATGGTTTTTCTCGAGTTGCGGCCGGAACCTGGGGTATATTCTCGAGTTACGACGGGGAGGTCCCTTCCATACACGTGTTTGTTCAGCGACGTAAGGACTCCAGCCTAGGTGCGAGGGACACCTCGGGATTCTCCTCGAGTCTTCGCATGGCAATTGGGACGCGTCTCCACGTGAGGCGGGAGACGCAGGGTCCCTTTCCACGTGCCACAGTGATCCTGGGACTCCTATCCATTTTCAAGAGGAGTCAGGCATCGTCTCCTTTGGAAGCATTGATCTCCGCAGACCTCTCGAGTTTTCAAAGGATGTGAGGCCTCCGGTCGCGTTGAGGCGGTGGACTAGGTCTTTCTCTGTGGTCTCTACAGGGGATTCAGACATCCCTTGGTCTTGGGAGATGCAAGACGAGCCTGCATTCAATTCACTGCGGTGATATCCGGCCTTACTTCGAGTCAGAGCATCTCCGTGTCCATTCCACTTGAGGCCACAAACTGAGGGTCCCTCTCACATACCTGTAGCTGAGAGAAGCCTCCTCTTGAGGTGCTTGTGGAAAGTTGGTATTCCTCTTGAGTCGAAGCCAGGGACTAAGCTCTCATCTCGAGTTGATTTGGGGTCCACGGAGCCCTTTCCTGTTGCTCCAGTGACCTCAGGATCCCTCTAGACTTGAGACAGTGATCTTGGGTTTTCTCTGGAGTGCCATCAAGGAAATCAAGGCTCCTTTCACGTTTGATGTGGAACACGGAATTGCTCTGCACGCAGTGCAGGGGAATCGGGCCTCATCTCGCGGCGAGGGGGAAGTCTCATGGTTTTTCTCGAGTTGCTGCCAGAACCTGGGGTATATTCTCGAGTTACGTCGGGGAGGGCCCTTCCAGACAAGTGCCTGTTCATCGACGTCAGGACTCCTTCCTAGGTGCGAGGGACACCTCGGGATTCTCCTCGAGTCTTGGCATGGCAATTGGGACGCGTCTCCACGTGAGGCAGGAGACCCTGGGTCCCTTTCGACGTGCCACAGGGACCCTGGGACTCCTATCCACTTTCAAGAGGAGTCAGGCATCGTCTTCTTTGGAAGCATTGATCTCCGCAGACCTCTCGAGTTTTCAAAGGATGTGAGGCCTCCGGTCGCGATGAGGCGGAGGACTAGGTCTTTCTCTGTCGTCTCCACAAGGGATTCAGACATCCCTTCGTCTTGGGAGATGCAAGACGAGCCTGCATTCAATTCACTGCAGGGACACCCGGCCTTACTTCAAGTCAGAGCATCTCGGTGTCCATTCCACTTGAGGCCAAAAACTCAGTGTCCCTCTCACATACCTGTAGCTGAGAGAAGCCTCCTCTTGAGGTGCTTGTGGAAAGTTGGTATTCCTCTTGAGTTGAAGCCAGGGACTAAGCTCTCATCTCGAGTTGATTTGGGGTCCACGGAGCCCTTTCGTGTTGCTCCAGTGA
Source organism: Dama dama (assembly GCF_033118175.1). NCBI lineage: Eukaryota > Metazoa > Chordata > Mammalia > Artiodactyla > Cervidae > Dama > Dama dama. The sequence continues at coordinate 1,660,046 of NW_026870940.1, forward strand.
CCTCAGGATCCCTCTAGACTTGAGACAGTGATCTTGGGTTTTCTTTGGAGTGCCATCAAGGAAATCAAGGCTCCTTTCACGTTTGATGTGGAACACGGAATTGCACTGCACGCAGTGCAGGGGAATCGGGCCTCATCTCGTGGCGAGGGGGAAGTCTCATGGTTTTTCTCGAGTTGCGGCCAGAACCTGGGGTATATTCTCGAGTTACGACGGGGAGGGCCCTTCCAGACACGTGTTTGTTCAGCGACGTCAGGACACCTGCCTAGGTGCGAGGGACACCTCGGGATTCTCGTCGAGTCTTGGCATGGCAATTGGGACGCGTCTCCACGTGAGGCAGTAGACCCAGGGTCCCATTCCACGTGCCACAGGGATCCTGGGACTCATATCCATTTTCAAGAGGAGTCAGGCATCGTCTCCTTTGGAAGCATTGATCTCCGCCGACCTCTCGAGTTTTCAAAGGATGTGAGGTCTCCGGTCGCGATGATGCGGAGGACTAGGTCTTTCTCTGTGGTCTCCACAGGGGATTCAGACATCCCTTCGTCTTGGGAGATGCTAGACGAGCCTGCATTCAATTCACTGCAGGGATGTCCGGCCTTACTTCGAGTCAGAGCATCTCGGTGTCCATTCCACTTGAGGCCACAAACTCAGGGTCCCTCTCACATACCTGTAGCTGTGAGAAGCCTCCTCTTGAGGTGCTTGTGGAAAGTTGGTATTGCTCTTGAGTCGAAGCCAGGGACTAAGCTCTCATCTCGAGTTGATTTGGGGTCCACGGAGCCCTTTCGTGTTGCTCCAGTGACCTCAGGATCCTTCTAGACTTGAGACAGTGATCTTGGGTTTTCTCTGGAGTGCCATCAAGTAAATCAAGTCTCCTTTCACGTTCGATGTGGAACACGGAATTGCTCTGCTCGCAGTGCAGGAGAATCGGGCCTCATCTCACGGCGAGGGGGAAGTCTCATGGTTATTCTGGAGTTGGGGCCGGAACCTGGGGTATATTCTCGAGTTACGACGGGGAGGGCCCTTCCAGACACGTGTTTGTTCAGCGACGTCAGGACTCCTGCCTAGGTGCGAGGGACACCTCGGGATTCTCCTCGAGTCTTGTCATGGCAATTGGGACGCGTCTCCACGTGAGGCAGGAGACGCAGCATCCCTTTCCACGTGCCACAGGGATCCTGGGACTCCTATCCATTTTCAAGAGGAGTCAGGCATCGGGTCCTTTGGAAGCATTGATCTCTGCAGACCTCTCGAATTTTCAAAGGATGTGAGGCCTCCGGTCGCGATGAGGCGGGGGACTAGGTCTTTCTCTGTGGTCTCCACAGCGGATTCTGACATCTCTTCGTCTTGGGAGATGCAAGACGAGCCTGCATTCACTTCACTGCAGGGATATCCGGCCTTACTTCGAGTCAGAGCATCTCGGTGTCCATTCCACTTGAGGCCACAAACTCAGGGTCCCTCTCACATAACTGTTGCTGAGAGAAGACTCCTCTTGAGGTGCTTGTGGAAAGTTGGTATTCCTCTTGAGTCGAAGCCAGGGACTAAGCTCTCATCTCGAGTTGATTTGGGGTCCACGGAGCCCTTTCCTTTTGCTCCAGTGACCTCAGGATCCCTCTAGACTTGAGACAGTGATCTTGGGTTTTCTCTGGAGTGCCATCAAGGAAATCAAGGCTCCTTTCACTTTTGATTTGGAACACGGAATTGCTCTGCATGCAGTGCAGGGAAATCGGGGCTCATGTCGCGGCGAGGGGGAAGTCTCATAGTTTTTCTCGAGTTGCGGCCGGAACCTGGGGTATATTCTCGAGTTACGATGGGGAGGGCCCTTCCAGACACGTGTTTGTTCAGCGACGTCAGGACTCCTGCCTAGGTGCGAGGGACACCTCGGGATTCTCCTCGAGTCTTGGCATGGCAATTGGGAGGCGTCTCCACGTGAGGCGGGAGACCCAAGGTCCCTTTCCACGTGCCACAGGGATACTGGGACTATTATCCATTTTCAAGAGGAGTCAGGCATCGTCTCCTTTGGAAGCATTGATCTCCGCGGACCTCTCGAGTTTTCAAAGGATATGAGGCCTCCGTTTGCGTTGATGCGGAGGACTAGGTCTTTCTCTGTGGTCTCCACAGGGGATTCAGACAACCCTTCGTCTTGGGAGATGCAAGACGAGCCTGCATTCAATTCACTGCAGGGATATCCGGCCTTCCTTCGAGTCAGAGCATCTCGGTGTCCATTCCACTTGAGGCCACAAACTCAGGGTCCCTCTCACATACCTGTAGCTGAGAGAAGCCTCCTCTTGAGGTGCTTGTGGAAAGTTGGTATTCCTCTTGAGTCGAAGCCAGGGACTAAGCTCTCATCTCGAGTTGATTTGGGGTCCACGGAGCCCTTTCCTGTTGCTCCAGTGACCTCAGGATCCCTCTAGACTTGAGACAGTGATCTTGGGTTTTCTCTGGAGTGCCATCAAGGAAATCAAGGCTCCTTTCACGTTTGATTTGGAACACGGAATTGCTCTGCACGCAGTGAAGGGGAATCGAGCATCATGTCGCGGAGAGGGGGAAGTCTCATGGTTTTTCTCGTGTTACGGCCGGAACCTGGGGTATATTCTTGATTTACGACGGGGAGGGCCCTTCCAGACACGTGTTTGTTCAGCGACGTCAGGACTCCTGCCTAGGTGCGAGGGACACCTCGGGATTCTGCTCGAGTCTTGGCATGGCAATTGGGACGCGTCTCCACGTGAGGCGGGAGACCCAGGGTCCCTTTCCACGTGCCACAGGGATCCTGGGACTCCTATCCATTTTCAAGAGGAGTCAGGCATCGTCTCCTTTGGAAGCATTGATCTCCGCGGACCTCTCGAGTTTTCAAAGGATGTGAGGCCTCCGTTCGCGTTGAGGCGGAGAACTAGGTATTTCTCTGTGGTCTCCACAGGGGATTCAGACATCCCTTCGTCTTGGGAGATGCAAGACGAGCCTGCACTCAATTCACTGCACGGATATCCGGCCTTATTCGAGTCAGAGCATCTCGGTGTCCATTCCACCTGAGGCCACAAACTCAGGGTCCCTCTCACATACCTGTAGCTGAGAGAAGCCTCGTCTTGATGTGCTTGTGGAAACATGGTATTCCTCTTGAGTCTAAGCCAGGGACTAAGCTCTCATCTCGAGTTGATTTGGGGTCCACGGAGCCCTTTCTTGGTGCTCCAGTGACCTCAGGATCCCTCTAGACTTGAGACAGTGATCTTGGGTTTTCTCTGGAGTGCCATCAAGGAAATCAAGGCTCCTTTCACGTTTGATGTGGAACACGGAACTGCTATGCAAGCAGTGCAGGGAAATCGGCCCTCATCTCGCGGCGAGGGGGAAGTCTCATGGTTTTTCTCGAGTTGCAGCCAGGACTTGGGGTATATTCTCGAGTTACAACGGGGAGGGCCCTTCCAGACACGTGTTTGTTTAGCGACGTCAGGACTCCTGCCTTGGTGCGAGGGACACCTCGGGATTCTCCTCGAGTCTTGGCATGGCAATTGGGACGGGTCTCCACGTGAGGCGGGAGACCCAGTGTCCCTTTCCACGTGCCACAGGGATCCTGGGACTCCTATGCATTTTCCAGAGGAGTCAGGCATCGTCTCCTTTGGAAGCATTGATCTCCGCTGACCACTCGAGTTTTCAAAGAATGTGAGGCCACAGGTCGCGATGAGGAGGAGGACTAGGTCTTTCTCTGTGGTCTGCACAGGGGTTTCAGACATCCCTTCGTCTTGGGAGATGCAAGATGAGCCTGCATTCCATTCACTGCAGGGATATCCGGCCTTATTTCGAGACAGAGCATCTCGGTGTCCATTCCACTTGAGGCCACAAACTCAGGGTCCCTCTCACATACCATTAGCTGAGAGAAGCCTCCTCTTGAGGTGCTTGTGGAAAGTTGGTATTCCTCTTGAGTCTAAGCCAGGGACTAAGCTCTCATCTCGAGTTGATTTGGGGTCCACGGAGCCCTTTCGTGTTGCTCCAGTGACCTCAGGATCCCTCTAGACTTGAGACAGTGATCTTGGGTTTTCTCTGGCGTGCCATCAAAGAAATCAAGGCTCCTTTCATTTTTGATGTGGAATACGGAATTGCTCTGCATGCAGTGCAGGGGAATCGGGCCTCATGTATTGGCGAGGGGGAAGTCTCATGGTTTTTCTCGAGTTGCGGCCGGAACCTGGGGTATATTATCGAGTTACGACGGGGAGGGCCCTTCCAGACACGTGTTTGTTCAGCGACGTCAGGACTCCTGCCTAGGTGCGAGGGACACCTCGGGATTCTCCTCGAGTCTTGGCATGGCAATTGGGACGCGTCTCCACGTGAGGCGGGAGACCCAGGGTCCCTTTCCACGTGCCACAGGGATCCTGGGACTCCTATCAATTTTCAAGAGGAGTCAGGCATCGTCTCCTTTGGAAGCATTGATCTCCGCGGACCTCTTGAGTTTTCAAAGGATGTGAGGCCTCCGGTCGCAATGAGGCGGAGAAGTAGGTCTTTCTCTGTGGTCTCCACAGGGGATTCAGGCATTCCTTCGTCTTGAGAGATGCAAGGCGAGCCTGCATTCAATTCACTGCAGGGATATCCGGCCTTACTTCGAGTCAGAGCATCTCGGTGTCCATTCCACTTGAGGCCACAAACTCAGGGTCCTTCTCACATACCTGTGGCTGAGAGAACCCTCCTCTTGGGGTGCTTGTGGAGAGTTGGTATTCCTCTTGCATCGAAGCCAGGTACTAAGCTCTCATCTCGAGTTGATTTGGGGTCCACGGAGCCCTTTCGTGTTGCTCCAGTGACCTCAGGATCCCTTTAGACTTGAGACAGTGATCCTGGGTTTTCTCTGGAGTGCCATCAAGGAAATCAAGGCTCCTTTCAGGATTGATGTGGAACACGGAATTGCTCTGCACGCAGTCCAGGGGAATCGGGCCTCATCTCGCGGCGAGGGGAAAGTCTCATGGTTTTTCTCTAGTTGCGGCCGGAACCTGGGGTATATTTTCGATTTACGACGGGGAGGACCCTTCCAGACACGTGATAGGTGCGAGGGACACCTCGGGATTCTCCTCGAGTATTGGCATGGCAATTGGGACGCGTCTCCACGTAAGGCCGGAGACCCAGGGTCCCTTTCCACGTGCCACAGGGATCCTGGGACTCCTATCCATTTTCAAGAGGAGTCAGGCATCGCCTCCTTTGAAAGCATTGATCTCCACGGACCTCTCGAGTTTTCAAAGAATGTGAGGCCTTCGCTTGCGATGAGGCGGAGAACTAGGTCTTTCTTGTGGTCTCCACAGGGGATTCAGACATCCCTTCGTCTTGGGAGATGCAAGACGAGCCTGCATTCAATTCACTGCAGGGATATCCGGCCTTACTTAAGTCAGAGCATCTCGGTGTCCATTCCACTTGAGGCCAAAAACTCAGGGTCCCTCTCACATACATGTAGCTGAGAGAAACCTCCTCTTGAGGTGCTTGTGGAAACTAGGTATTCCTCTTGAGTCGAAGCCAGGGACTAAGCTCTCATCTCGAGCAGATTTGGGGTCCACGGAGCCCTTTGGTGTTGCTCCAGTGACCGCAGGATCCCTCTAGACTTGAGACAGTGGTCTTGCGTTTTCTCTGGAGTGCCATCAAGGAAATTAAGGCTCCTTTCACGTTTGATGTGGAACACGGAATTGCTCTGCACGCAGTGCAGGGGAATCAGGCCTCATCTCGCGGCGAGGGGGAAGGCTCATGGTTTTTCTCGAGTTGCGGCCGGAACCTGGGGTATATTCCCGAGTTACGACGGGGAGGGCCCTTCCAGACACGTGTTTGTTCAGCGACGTCAGTACTCCTGCCTAGGTGCGAGGGACACCTCGGGATTCTCCTCGAGTCTTGGCATGGCAATTGGGAGGCGTCTCCACGTGAGGCGGGAGACCCAGGGTCCCTTTCCACGTGCCACAGGGATCCTGGGACTCCTATCCATTTTCGAGAGGAGTCAGGCATCGCCTCCTGTGGAAGCATTGATCTCCGCGGACCTCTCCAGTTTTCAAAAGATGTGAGGCCTCCGGTCGCGATGAGTCGGAGAACTAGGTCTTTCTCTGTGGTCTGAACAGGGGATTCAGACATCCCTTCGTCTTGGGAGATGCAAGACGCGCCGGCATTCAATTCTCTGCAGGGATATCCGACCTTACTTCGAGTCACAGCATCTCAGGGTCCATTCCTGCTGAGGCCACAAACTCAGGGATCCTCTCACATACCTGTAGCTGAGAGAAACCTCCTCTTGAGGTGCTTGTGGAAAGTTGGTATGACTCTTGAGTCGAAGACAGGGACTAAACTCTCATCTCGAGTTGATTTGGGGTCCATGGAGCCATTTCGTTTTGCTACAGTGACTTCAGGATCCCTCTAGACTTGAGACAGTGATCTTGGGTTTTCTCTGGAGTGCCATCATGGAAATCAAGGCTCCTTTCACGTTTGATGTGGAACACGGAATTGCTCTGCACGCAGTGCAGGGGATTCGGGCCTCATCTCGCGGCGAGGGGGAAGTCTCATGGTTTTTCTCGAGTTGCGGCCGGAACATAGGGTATATTCTCGAGTTACGACGGGAAGGGCCCTTCCAGACACATGTTTGTTCAGCGACGTCAGGACTCCTGCCTTGGTGCGAGGGACACCTCGGGTTTCTCCTCGAGTCTTGGCATGGCAATTGTTTCGCGTCTCCACGTGAGGCGGGAGACCCACTGTCCCTTTCCACATGTCACAGGGATCCTGGGACTCCTATCCATTTTCAAGAGTAGTCAGGCATCGTCTCCTTTGGAAACCTTGATCTCCGCGGACCTCTCGAGTTTTCAAAGGATGTGAGGCCTCCGGTCGCGATGAAGCGGAGAACTAGGTCTTTCTCTGTTGTCTCCACAGGGGATTCAGATATCCCTTCGTCTTGGGAGATGCAAGACGAGCCTGCATTCAATTCACTGCAGGGATATCCGGCCTTACTTCGAGTCAGAGCATCTCGGTGTCCATTCCATTTGAGGCCACAAACTCAGGGTCCCTCTCACATACCTGTAGCTGAGAGAAGCCTCCTCTTGAGGTGCTTGTGGAAAGTTGGTATTCCTCTTGAGTCGAAGCCAGGGACTAAGCTCTCATTTCGAGTTGATTTGGGGTCCACGGAGCCCTTTCGTGTTGCTCCAGTGACCTCAGGATCCCTCTAGACTTGAGACAGTGATCTTGGGTTTTCTCTGGAGTGCCATCAAGGAAATCAAGGCTCCTTTCACGTTTGATGTGGAACACGGAATTGCTCTGCATGCAGTGCAGGGGAATCGGGCCTCAACTCGCGGCGAGGGGGAATTCTCATGGTTTTTCTCTAGTTGCGGCTGGAACCTTGGGTATATTCTCGAGTTATGACGGGGAGGTCCCTTCCAGACACGTGTTAGTTCAGCGAAGTCAGGACTCCTGCCTAGGTGCGAGGGACACCTCGGGATTCTCCTCGAGTCTTAGCATGGCAATTGGGACGCGTCTCCACGTGAGGCGGGAGACCCAGGGTCCCTTTCCACGTGCCACAGGAATCCTGGGACTCCTATCCATTTTCAAGAGGAGTCAGGCATCGTCTCCTTTGGAAGCATTGATCTCCGCAGACCTCTCGAGTTTTCAAAGGCTGTGAGGCCTCCGGTCGGGATGAGGCGGAGGACTAGGTCTTTCTCTGTCGTCTCCACAGGGGATTCAGACATCCCTTCGTCTTGGGAGATGCAAGACGAGCCTGCATTCAATTCACTGCAGGGATAACCGGACTTACTTCGAGTCAGAGCATCTCGGTGTCCATTCCACTTGAGGCACAAACACAGGGTCCCTCTCACATACCTGTAGCTGAGAGAAGCCTCCTCTTGAGGTACTTGTGTAAAGTTGGTATTCCTCTTGAGTCGAATTCAGGGACTAAGCTCTCATCTCAGGTTGATTTGTGGTCCACGGAGCCCTTTCTTGTTGCTCCACTGACCTCAGGATCCCTCTAGACTTGAGACAGTGATCTTGGGTTTTCTCTGGAGTGCCATCAAGGAAATCAAGGCTCCTTTCACGTTTGATGTGGAACACGGAATTGCTCGGCATGCAGTGCAGGGTAATCGGGCCTCATGTCGCGGCGAGGGGGAAGTCTCATGGTTTTTCTCGAGTTGCGGCCGGAACCTGGGGTATATTCTCGAGTTACGACGGGGAGGGCCCTTCCAGACTCGTGTTTGTTCAGCGACGTCAGAACTCCTGCCTAGGTGCGAGATACACCTCGGGATTCTCCTCGAGTCTTGGCATGTCAATTGGGACGCGTCTCCACGTGATGCGGGAGACCCAGGGTCCCTTTGCACGTGCCACAGGCATCCTGGGACTCCTATCCATTTTCAAGAAGAGTCAGGCATTGTCTCCTTTGGAAGCATTGATCTCCGCAGATCTCTAAAGTTTTCAAAGGATGTCAGGCGTCCGGTCGCGATGAGGCGGAGGACTAGGTCTTTCTCTGTGGTCTAGACAGGGGATTCAGACATCCCTTCGTCTTGGGAGATGCAAGACGAGCCTGCATTCAATTCACTGCAGGGATATCCGGCCTTACTTCGAGTCAGAGCATCTCGGTGTCCATTCCACTTGAGGCCACAAACTCAGGGTCCCTCTCACATACCTGTAGCTGAGAGAAGCCTCCTCTTGAGGTGCTTGTGGAAAGTTGGTATTCCTCTTGAGTCGAAGCCAGGGACTAAGCTCTCATCTCGAGTTGATTTGGGGTCCATGGAGCCCTTTCGTGTTGCTCCAGTGACCTCAGGATCCCTCTAGACTTGAGACAGTGATCTTGGGTTTTCTCTGGAGTGCCATCAAGGAAATCAAGGCTCCTTTCACTTTTGATGTGGAACACGGAATTGCTCTGCACGCAGTGCAGGGGAATTGGGCCTCATCTCGCTGCGAAGGGGAAGTCTCATGGTTTTTATCGAGTTGCGGCCGGAACCTGGGGTATATTCGAGAGTTACGACGGGGAGGGCCCTTCCAGACACGTGTTGTTCAGCGACGTCAGGACTCCTGCCTAGGTGCGAGATACACCTCGGGATTCTCCTCGAGTCTTGGCATGGCAATTGGGACCCGTCTCCACGTGAGGCGGGAGACCCAGTGTCCCTTTCCATGTGCCACAGGGATCCCGGGACTCCTATCCATTTTCAAGAGGAGTCAGGCATCGTCTCCTTTGGAAGCATTGATCTCCGCAGACATCTCGAATTTTCAAAGGATGTGAGGCCTCCGGTCGCGATGAGGCGGAGGACTAGGTCTTTCTCTGTCGTCTCCACAGGGCATTCAGACATCCCATCGTCTTGGGAAATGCAAGACGAGCCTGCATTCCATTCACTGCAGGGATATCCGGCCTTACTTCGAGTCAGAGCATCTCGGTGTCCATTACACTTGAGGCCACAAATTCAGGGTCACTCTCACATACCTGTAGCTGAGAGAAGCCTCCTCTTGAGGTGCTTATGGAAAGTTGGTATTCCTCTTGAGTCGAAGCCAGGGACTAAGCTCTCTTCTCGAGTTGATTTGGGGTCCACGGAGCACTTTCTTGTTGCTCCAGTGACCTCAGGATCCCTCTAGACTTGAGACAGTGATCTTGGGTTTTCTCTGGGGTGCCTTCAAGGAAATCAAGGCTCCTTTCAAGTTTGATGTGGAACACGGAATCGCTCTGCACACAGTGCATGGGAATCGGGCCTCATCTCGCGGCAAGGGGGATGTCTCATTGTTTTTCTGAAGTTACGGTCGGAACCTAGGGAATATTCTCGAGTTACGACGGGGAGGGCCCTTCCAGACCCGTGTTTGTTCAGCGACGTCAGGACTTTGCCGAGGTGCGAGGGACACCTCGGGATTCTCCTCGAGTCTTGGCATGGCAATTGGAACGCGTCTCCACGTGAGGCGGGAGACCCAGGATCCCTCTCCACGTGCCACAGTGATCCTGGGACTCCTATCCATTTTCAGGAGGAGTCAGGCATCGTCTCCTTTGGAAGCATTGATCTCCGCAGACCTCTCGAGTTTTCAAAGGATGTTAGGCCTCCAGACGCGATGAGGCGGAGGACTAGTTTTTTCTCTGTCGTCTCCACAGGGCATATAGACATCCCTTCGTCTTTGGAGATGCAAGACGAGCCTGCATTCAATTCACTGCAGGGATATTCGGCCTTACTTCGAGTCAGAGCATCTCGGTGTCCATTCCACTTGAGGCCACAAACTCAGGGTCCCTCTCACATACCTGTAGCTGAGAGAAGCCTCCTCTTGAGGTGCTTGTGGAAAGTTGGTATTCCTCTTGAGTCGAACCAGGGACTAAGCTCTCATCTCGAGTTAATTTGAGGTCCACGGAGCCCTTTCTTGTTGCTTCAGTGACCGCAGGATCCCTCTAGACTTGAGACAGTGATCTTGCGTTTTCTCTCGAGTGCCATCAAGGAAATCAAGGCTCCTTTCCCGTTTAATGTGGAACACGGAATTGCTCTGAACCCAGTGCAGGGGTATCGGGCCTCATCTCGCGGCGAGGGAGAAGTCTCATGGTTTTTCTCGAGTTGCGGCCGGAACCTGGGGTATATTCCCGAGTTACGACGGGGAGGGCCCTTCCAGACACGTGTTTGTTCAGCGATGTCAGGACTCCTGCTTAGGTGCGAGGGACACCTCGGGATTCTCCTCGAGTCTTGTCATGGCAATTGGGACGCGTCTCCATGTGAGGCGGGAGACCCAGTGTCCCATTCCACGTGCCACACGGATCCTGGGACTCCTATCCATTTTCAAGAGGATTCAGGCAACGTCTCCTTTGGAAGCATTGATCTCCGCGCACCTCTCGAGTTTTCAAAGAATGTGAGGCCTCCGTTCGCGTTGATGCGGAGAACCAGGTCTTTCTCTGTGGTCTACACAGGGGATTCAGACATCCCTTCGTCTTGGGAGATGCAAGACAAGCCTGCATTCAATTCACTGCAGGGATATCCGGCCTTACTTCGAGTCAGAGCATCTCGGTGTCCATTCCACTTGAGGCCACAAACTCAGGGTCCCTCTCACATACCTGTAGCTGAGAGAAGCCTCCTCTTGAGGTGCTTCTGGAAAGTTGGTATTCTTCTTGAGTCGAAGCCAGGGACTAAGCTCTCATCTCGAGTTGATATGGGGTCCCGGAGCCCTTTCGTGTTGCTCCAGTGACCTCAGGATCCCTCTAGACTTGAGACAGTGATCTTGGGTTTTCTCTGGAGTGCCATCAAGGAAATCAAGGCTCCTTTCACGTTTGATGTGGAACACGGAATTGCTCTGCCCGCAGTGCAGGGGAATCGGGCCTCATCTCGCGGCGAGGGGGAAGTCTCATGGTTTTTCTCGAGTTGCGGCCAGAACCTTGGGTATATTCTCGAGTTATGATGGGGAGGGCCCTTCCAGACACGTGTTTGTTCAGCGACGTCAGGACTCCTGCCTAGGTGCGAGGGAAATCTCGGGATTCTCCTCGATTCTTGGCATGGCAATTGGGATGCGTCTCCACGTGAGGCAGGAGACCCAGGGTCCCTTTCCACGTGCCACAGGGATCCTGGGACTACTATCCATTTTCAAGAGGAGTCAGGCATCGTCTCCTTTGGAAGCATTGATCTCCGTGGACCTCTCGAGTTTTCAAGGATGAGAGTCCTCCGGTCGCGATGATGCGGAGATTTAGGTCTTTCTCTGTGGTCTCCACAGGGGTTTCAGACATCCCTTCGTCTTGGGAGATGCAAGACGAGCCTGCATTCAATTCACTGCAGGGATATCCAGCCTTACTTCGAGTCAGAGCATCTCGGTGTCCATTCCACTTGAGGCCACAACTCAGGGTCCCACTCACATACCTGTAGCTGAGAGATGCCTCCTTTTGAGGTGCTTGTGGAAAGTTGGTATTCCTCTTGAGTCTAAGCCAGGGACTAAGCTCTCATCTCGAGTTGATTTGGGGTCCACGGAGCCCTTTCGTGTTGCTACAATGACCTCAGGATCCCTCTAGACTTGAGACAGTGATCTTGGGTTTTCTCTGGAGTGCCATCAAGGAAATCAAGTCTCCTTTCACGTTTGATGTGGAACACGGAATTGCTCTGCATGCAGTGCAGGGGAATCGGGCCTCAACTCGCGGCGAGGGGGAAATCTCATGGTTTTTCTCGAGTTGCGGCCGGAACCAGGGGTATATTCTCGAGTTATGACGGGGAGGGCCCTTCCAGACAAGTGTTTGTTCAGCGACGTCAGGACTCCTTCCTTGGTGCGAGGGACACCTCGGGATTCTCCTCGAGTCTTGGCATGGCAATTGGGACGCGTCTCCACGTGAGGCGGGAGACCCAGGGTCCCTTTCCACGTGCGACAGGGATCCTGGGACTCCTATCCATTTTCAAGAGGAGTCAGGCATCGTCTCCTTTGGAAGCATTGATCTCCGCTGACCTCTCGAATTTTCAAAGAATGTGAGGCCACAGGTCGCGATGAGGCTGAGAACTAGGTCTTTCTCTGTGGTCTCCACAGGGGATTCAGACATCCCTTCGTCTTGGGAGATGCAAGACGAGCCTGCATTCCATTCACTGCAGGGATATCCGGCCTTTCTTCGAGTCAGAGCATCTCGGTGTCCATTCCACTTGAGGCCAAAAACTCAGGGTCCCTCTCACACACTTGTAGCTGAGAGAAGCCTCCTCTTGAGGTGCTTGTGGAAAGTTGGTATTCTTCTTGAGTCGAAGCCAGGGACTAAGCTCTCATCTCGAGTTGATTTGGGGTCCTGGAGCCCTTTCGTGTTGCTACAGTGACCTCAGGACCCTCTACACTTGAAACAGTGATCTTGGGTTTTCTCTGGAGTGCCATCAAGGAAATCAAGGCTCCTTTCACGTTTGATGTGGAACACGGAATTGCTCTGCACGCAGTGCAGGGGAATCGGGCCTCATCTCGCGGCGAGGAGTAAGTCTCATGGTTATTCTCGAGTTGCGACCCGAACCCTGGGTATATTCTCGAGTTATGACGGGGAGGGCCCTTCCAGACAAGTGTTTGTTCAGCGACGTCAGGACTCCTTCCTTGGTGCGAGGGACACCTCGGGATTCTCCACGAGTCTTGGCATGGTAATTGGGACGCGTCTCCACGTGATGCGGGAGACCCAGTGTCCCTTTCCACGTGCCACGGCGATCCTGGGACTCCTATCCATTTTCAAGAGGAGTCAGGCAACGTCTCCTTTGGAAGCATTGATCTCCGTGCACCTCTCGTGTTTTCAAAGGATGGGAGGCCTCCGGTCGCGATGAGGCGGAGATCTAGGTCTTTCTCAGTGGTCTCCACAGGGGATTCAGACATCCCTTCCTCTTGGGAGATGCAAGACGAGCCTGCATTCAATTCACTCCAGGGATATCGGGCCTTATTTCCAGTCAGAGCACCTCGATGTCCATTCCACTTGAGGCCACAATCTGAGGGTCCCTTTCACTTACCTGTAGCTGAGAGAAGCCTCCTCTTGAGGTGGTTGTGGTAAGTTGGTATTCCTCTTGAGTTGAAGCCAGGGACTAAGCTCCCATCTCGAGTTGATTTGGGGTCCACGGAGCCATTTCGTGTTGCTCCAGTGATCTCAGGATCCCTCTAGACTTGAGACAGTGATCTTGGGTTTTCTCCGGAGTGCCATCAAGGAAATCAAGGCTCCTTTCCCGTTCGATGTGGAACACGGAATTGCTCTGCACGCAGTGCAGGGGAATCGGGCCTCATCTCGCGGCGAGGGGGAAGTCTCATGGTTTTTCTCGATTTGCGGCCAGAACCTGGGGTATATTCTCGAGTTACTATGGGGAGGGCCCTTCCAGACACGTGTTTGTTCAGCGACTTCAGGACTCCTGCCTAGGTGCGAGGACACCTCGGGATTCTCGTAGAGTCTTGGCATGGCAATTCGGACGCGTCTCCACATGAGGCAGTAGACCCAGGGTCCCTTTCCACGTGCCACAGGGATCCTGGGACTCCTATCCATTTTCAAGAGGAGTCAGGCATCTTCTCCTTTGGAAGCATTGATCTCCGTGGACCTCTCGAGTTTTCAAAGGATGAGAGGCCTCCGGTCGCGATGATGCGGAGATCTAGGTCTTTCTCTGTGGTCTCAACAGGGGATTCAGACATCCCTTCGTCTTGGGAGATGCAAAACGAGCCTGCATTCAATTCACTGCAGGGATATCGGGCCTTACTTCGAGTCAGAGCATCTCTGTGTCCATTCCACTTGAGGCCACAATCTCAGGGTCCCTCTCACATACCTGTAGCTGAGAGAAACCTCCTCTTGAGGGTCTTGTGGAAAGTTGGTATTCCTCTTGAGTCGAAGCCAGGGACTAAGCTCTCATCTCGAGTTGATTTGGGGTCCACGGAGCCCTTTCGAGTTGCTACAGTGACCTCAGGATCCCTCTAGACTTGAGACAGTGATCTTGGGTTTTCTCTGGAGTGCCATCAAGGAAATCAAGGCTCCTTTCACGTTTGATGTGTAACACGGAATTGCTCTGCACGCAGTGCAGGGGAATCGGGCCTCATCTCGCGGCGAGGGGGAAGTCTCATGGTTTTTCTCGACTTACGGCCGGAACATGGGCTATATTCTCGAGTTACAACGGGGAGGGTCTTTCCAAACACGTGTTTGTTCAGCGACGTCAGGACTCCTTCCTAGGTGCGAGGGACACCTTGGGATTCTCTTCGAGTCTTGGCATGGCAATTGGGACGCGTCTCCATGTGAGGCGGGAGACCCAGTGTCCCTTTCCACGTGCCACAGGGATCCTGGGACTCCTATCCATTTTCAAGAGGTGTCAGGCATCGTCTCCTTTGGAAGTATTGATCTCCGCAGACCTCTCGAGTTTTCAATGGATATGAGGCCTCCGGTTGCGTTGAGGCGGAGGACTAGGTCTTTCTCTGTGGTCTCCACAGGGGATTCAGACAACCCTTCGTCTTGGGAGATGCAAGACGAGCCTGCATTCAATTCACTGCAGGGATATCCGCCTTACTTCGAGTCAGAGCATCTCGGTGTCCATTCCACTTGAGGCCACAAACTCAGGGTCCCTCTCACATACCTGTAGCTGAGAGAAGCCTCCTCTTGAGGTGCTTGTGGAAAGTTGGTATTCCTCTTGAGTCGAAGCCAGGGACTAAGCTCTCATCTCGAGTTAATTGGGGTCCACGGAGCCCTTTCTTGTTGCTACAGTGACCTCAGGATCCCTCTAGACTTGAGACAGTGATCTTGGGTTTTCTCTGGAGTGCCATCAAGGAAATCAAGGCTCCTTTCCCGTTTGATGTGGAACACAGAATTGCTCTGCACGCAGTGCAGGGGAATCGGGCCTCATCTCGCGGCGAGGGGGAAGTCTCATGGTTTTTCGCGATTTGCGGCCGGAACCTGGGGTATATTCTCGAGTTACGACGTGGAGGGCCCTTCCAGACACGTGTTTGTTCAGCGACGTCAGCACTCCTGCCTAGGTGCGAGGGACACCTCGGGATTCTCCTCGAGTCTTGGCATGGCAATTGGGACGCGTCTCCACGTGAGGCGGGAGACCCAGGGTCCCTTTCCACGTGCCACAGGGATCCTGGGACTCCTTTCCATTTTCAAGAGGAGTCAGGCATCGTCTCCTTTGGAAGCATTGATCTCCGCTGACCTCTCGAGTTTTCAAAGGATGTGAGGCCACAGGTCGCGATGAGGCGGAGAACTAGGTCTTTCTCTGTGTTCTCCACAGGGGATTCATACATCCCTTCGTCTTGGGAGATGCAAGACGAGCCTGCATTCCATTCACTGCAGGGATATCCGGCCTTACTTCGAGTCAGAGCATCTCAGTGTCCATTCCACTTGAGGCCAAAAACTCAGGGTCCCTCTCACATACCTGTAGCTGAGAGAAGCCTCCTCTTGAGGTGCTTGTGGAAAGTTGGTATTCCTCTTGAGTCGAAGCCAGGGACTAAGCTCTCATCTCGAGTTGATTTGGGGTCCACGGAGCCCTTTCGTGTTGCTACAGTGACCTCAGGATCCCTCTAGACTTGAGACAGTGATCTTGGGTTTTCTCTGGAATGCCATCATGGAAATCAAGACTCCTTTCACGTTTGATGTGGAACACAGAATTGCTCTGCACGCAGTGCAGGGGAATGGGGCCTCATCTCGCGGCGAGGAGTAAGTCTCATGGTTTTTCTCGAGTTGCGGCCGGAACCTGGGGTATATTCTCGAGTTATGACTGGGAGGGCCCTTCCAGACACGTGTTTGTTCAGCGACGTCAGGACTCCTGCCTAGGTGCGAGGGACACCTTGGGATTCTCCTCGAATCTTGGCATGGCAATTGGGACGCGTCTCCACGTTAGGCGGGAGATGCAGGGTCCCTTTCCACGTGCCACAGGGATCCTGGGACTCCTATCCATTTTCAAGAGGAGTCAGGCATCGTCTCCTTTGGAAGCATTGATCTCCGCGGACCTCTCGAGTTTTCAAAGGATGTGAGGCCTCCGGTCGCGATGAGACGGAGAACTCGGTCTTTCCCTGTGGTCTCCACAGGGGATTCAGACATCCCTTCGTCTTGGGAGATGCAAGACGAGCCTGCATTCATTTCACTGCAGGGATAAATGGCCTTACTTCGAGTCAGAGCATCTCGGTGTCCATTCCACTTGAGGCCACAAACTCAGGGTCCTTCTCACATACCTGTGGTTGAGAGAACCCACCTCTTGAGGTGCTTGTGGAAAGTTGGTATTCCTCTTGAGTCGAAGCCAGGGACTAAGCTCTCATCTCGAGTTGATTTGGGGTCCTCGGAGCCCTTTCGTGTTTCTCCAGTGACCTCAGGATCCCTCTAGACTTGAGACAGTGATCTTGGGTTTTCTCTGGAGTGCCATCAAGGAAATCAAGGCTCCTTTCCCATTTGATGTGGAACACGGAATTGCTCTGCATGCAGTGCAGGGGAATCGGGCCTCAACTAGCGGCGAGGGGGAAATCTCATGGTTTTTCTCGAGTTGCGGCCGGAACCTGGGGTATATTCTCGAATTACCACGGGGAGGCCCCTTCCAGACACGTGTTTGTTCAGCGACGTCAGGACTCCTGCCTAGGTGCGAGGGACACCTCGGGATTCTCCTCCCGTCTTGGCGTGGCAATTGGGACGCGTCTCCACGTCAGGCGGGAGACCCAGGGTCCCTTTACACGTGCCACAGGGATCCTGGGACTCTTATCCATTTTAAAGAGGAGTCAGGCATCGTCTACTTTGGAAGCATTGATCTCCGTGGACCTCTCGAGTTTTCAAACGATGTGAGGCCTCCGCTCGCGATGAGGCGGAGAATTAGGTCTTTCTCTGTGGTCTCCACAGGGGTTGAGACATCCCTTCATCTTGGGAGATGCAAGATGAGCCTGCATTCAATTCACTGCAGGGATATCCGGCCTTACTTTGAATCAGAGCATCTCGGTGTCCATTCCATTTGAGGCCACAAACTCAGGGGCCCTCTCACATACCTGTAGCTGAGAGAAGCCTCCTCTTGAGGTGCTTGTGGAAAGTTGGTATTCCTCTTGAGTCGAAGCCAGGGACTAAGCTCTCATCACGAGTTGATATGGGGACCACAGAGCCCATTCATGTTGCTACAGTGACCTCAGGATCCCTCTAGACTTGAGACAGTGATCTTGGGTTTTCTCTTTCTCGGGCCTCATCTCACGGCGAGGGGAAAGTCTCATGGTTTTTCTCGAGTTGCGGCTGGAAACTGGGCTATATTCTCGAGTTACAACGGGGAGGGCCTTTCCAGACACGTGTTTGTTCAGCGACGTCAGGACTCCTGCCTAGGTGCGAGGGACACCTCGGGATTCTCCTCGAGTCTTGGCATGGCAATTGGGATGCGTCTCCACATGAGGCGGGAGACCCAGGGTCCCTTTCCACGTGCCACAGGGATCCTGGGACTCCTATCCATTTTCAAGAGGAGGCAGGCAACGTTTCCTTTGGAAGCATTGATCTCCGTGCACCTCTCCAATTTTCAAAGGACGTGAGGCCTCTGTTCGCGTTGAGGCGGAGAACTAGGTCTTTCTCTGTGGTCTCCACAGGGGATTCAGACATCCCTTCGTCTTGGGAGATGCAAGACGAGCCTGCATTCAATTCACTGCATTGATATCGGGCCTTATTTTCAGTCAGAGCACCTCGGTGTCCATTCCACTTGAGGCCACAATCTGAGGGTCCCTCTCACATACCGGTAGCTGAGAGAAGCCTCCTCTTGCGGTGCTTGTGGAAAGTTGTTATTCCTCTTGAGTCTAAGCCAGGGACTAAGCTCTCATCTCGAGTTGATTTGGGGTCCACGGAGCCATTACATGTTGCTCCAGTGACCTCAGGATCCCTCTAGACTTGAAACAGTGATCTTGGGTTTTCTCTGGAGCGCCATCAAGGAAATCAAGGCTCCTTTCAAGTTTGATTTGGAACACGGAATTGTTCTGCACGCAGTGCAGGGGAATCGGGCCTCATCTCGCGTCAAGGGGGATGTCTCATGGTTTTTCTCAAGTTGCGGCCGAAACCTGGGGTATATTCTCAAGTTACGACGGGGAGGGCCCTTCCAGACACGTTTTTGTTCAGCGACGTCAGGACTCCTGCCTAGGTGCGAGGGACACCTCGGGATTCTCCTCGAGTCTTGGCATGGCAATTGGGACGCGTCTCCACGTGAGGCGGGAGACCCAGGGTTCCTTTCCACGTGCCACAGGGATCCTGGGACTCCTATCCATTTTCAAGAAGAGTCAGGCATCTTCTCCTTTGGAAGCATTGATCTCCGCGGACCTCTCGAGTTTTCAAAGGATGTGAGGCCTCCGGTCTCGATGAGGCGGAGAACGAGGTCTTTCTCTGTGGTCTCCACAGGGGATTCAGACAACCCTTCGTCTTGGGAGATGCAAGACGAGCCTGCATTCAATTCACTGCAGGGATATCCGGCCTTACTTCGAGTCAGAGCATCTCGGTGTCCATTCCACTTGAGGCCACAAACTCAGGGTCCCTCTCACATACCTGTAGCTGAGAGAGCCCCCTCTTGAGGTGCTTGTGGAAAGGTGGTATTCCTCTTGAGTCGAAGCCAGGGACTAAGCTCTCATCTCGAGTTGATTTGGGGTCCACGCAGCCCTTTCATGTTGCTCCAGTGACCTCAGGATACCTCTAGACTTGAGACAGTGAACTTGAGTTTTCTCTGGAGTGCCATCAAGGAAATCAAGGCTCTTTTCACGTTTGATGTGGAACAAGGAATTTCTCTGCATGCAGTGCAGGGGAATCGGGCCTCAACTCGCGGCGCGGGGGAAATCTCATGGTTTTTCTCGAGTTGCGGCCGGAACCTGGGGTATGTTCTCGAGTTACGACGGGGAGGGCCCTTACAGACACGTGTTTGTTCAGCGACGTCAGGACTCCTGCCTAGGTGCGAGGGACACCTCGGGATTCTCCTCGAGTCTTGGGATGACAATTGGGACGCGTCTCACCGTGAGGCGGGAGACCCAGGGTTCCTTTCCACGTGCCACAGGGATCCTGAGACTCCTATCCATTTTCAAGAGGGGTCAGGCATCGTCTCCTTTGGAAGCATTGATCTCTGCAGACCTCTCGAGTTTTCAAAGGATGTGAGGCCTCCGGTCACGATGAGGCGGAGGACTAGGTCTTTCTCTGTGGTCTCCACAGGGGTTTCAGACATCCCTTCATCTTGGGAGATGCAAGACGAGCCTGCATTCAATTCACTGCAGGGATATCCGGACTTACTTCGGATCAGAGCATCTCGGTGTCCATTCCACTTGAGGCCACAAACTCAGGGTCCTTCAAATATACCTGTAGCTGAGAGAAGCCTCCTCTTGAGGTGCTTGTGGAAAGTTGGTATTCCTCTTGAGTCTAAGCCAGGGACTAAGCTCTCATCTCGAGTTGATTTGGGGTCGACGGAGCCCTTTCCTGTTGGTCCAGTGACCTCAGGATCCCTCTAGACTTGAGACAGTGATCTTGGGTTTCCTCTGGAGTGCCATCAAGGAAATCAAGGCTCCTTTCACGTTTGATGTGGAACACGGAATTTCTCTGCATGCAGTGCAGTGGAATCGGGCCTCAACTCGCGGCGCGGGGGAAATCTCATGGTTTTTCTTGAGTTGCGGCCGGAACCTGGGTTATATTCTCGAGTTACGACGAGGAGGGCCCTTCCAGACACGTGTTTGTTCAGCGACATCAGGACTCCTGCCTAGGTGCGAGGGACACCTCGGGATTCTCCTCGAGTCTTGGCATGGCAATTGGGACGCGTCTCCACGTGAGGCGGGAGACCCAGGGTCCCTTTCCACGTGCCACAGGGATCCTGGGACTCCTATCCATTTTCAAAAGGAGTCAGGCATCGTCTCCTTTGGAAGCATTGATCTCCGCGGACTTTTCGAGTTTTCAAAGGATGTGAGGCCTCTGGTCGCGATGAGGCGGAGAACTCGGTCTTTCTCTGTGGTCTCCACAGGGGATTCAGACATCCCTTCGTCTTGGGAGATGCAAGACGAGCCTGCATTCAATTCACTGCAGGGATATCCGGCCTTACTTTGAGTCAGAGCATCTCGGTGTCCATTACACTTGAAGCCACAAATTCAGGGTCCCTCAAATATACATGTAGCTGAGAGAAGCCTCCTCTTGTGGTGCTTGTGGAAAGTTGGTATTCCTCTTGTGTCGAAGCCAGGGACTAAGCTCTCATCTCGAGTTGATTTGGGGTCCACGGAGCCCTTTCGTGTTGCTCCAGTGACCTCAAGATCCCTCTAGACTTGAGACAGTGATCTTGGGTTTTCTCTAGAGTGCCATCAAAGAAATCAAGGCTCCTTTCATGTTTGATGTGGAACACGGAATTGCTCTGCACGCAGTGCAGGGGAATCGGGCCTCATCTCGCGGCGAGGGGGAAGTCTCATGGTTTTTCTCGAGTTGCGGCCGGAACCTGGGGTATATTCTCGAGTTACGACGGGGAGGGCCCTTCCAGACACGTGTTTGTTCAGTGATGTCAGGACTCCTGCCTAGGTGCGAGGGACACCTCGGGATTCTCCTCGAGTCTTGGCATTGCAATTGGGACTCGTCTCCACGTGAGGCGGGAGACCCAGGGTCCCTTTCCACGTGCCAAAGGGATCCTGGGACTCCTATCCATTTTCAAGAGGAGTCAGGCATCGTCTCCTTTGGAAGCATTGATCTTCGCAGACCTCTCGAGTTATCAAAGGATGTGAGGCCTCCGGTCGCGATGAGGCGGAGGACTAGGTATTTCTCTGTGGTCTCCACAGGGGATTCAGACATCCCTTCGTCTTGGAAGATGAAATACGAGCCTACATTCAATTCACTGCAGGGATATCCGGCCTTACTTCGAGTCAGAGCATCTCGGTGCCCATTTCACTTGAGGCCAGAAACTCAGGGGCCCTCTCACAACCTGTAGCTGAGAGAAGCCTCCTCTTGAGGTGCTTCTGGAAAGTGGGTATTCCTCTTGAGTCAAAGCAAGGGTCTAAGCTCTCATCTCGAGTTGATTTGGGGTCCACGGAGCCCTTTCGTGTTGCTACAGTGACCTCAGGATCCCTCTAGACTTGAGACAGTGATCTTGGGTTTTCTCTGGTGTGCCATCAAGGAAATCAAGGCTCCTTTCAAGTTTGATGTGGAACACGGAATTGCTCTGCACGCAGTGCAGGGGAATCGGGCCTCATCTCGCGGCGAGGGGGAAGTCTCATGGTGTTTCTCGAGTTGCGGCCGGAACCTGTGGTATATTATCGAGTTACGACGGGGAGGGCCCTTCCAGACACGTGTTTGTTCAGCGACGTCAGGACTCCTGCCTAGGTGCGAGGGACACCTCGGGATTCTCCTCGAGTCTTGGCATGGCAATGGGGACGCGTCTCCACGTGAGGCGGGAGACCCAGGGTCCCTTTCCACGTGCCACAGGGATCCTGGGACTCCTATCCATTTTCAAGAGGAGTCAGGCATCGTCTCCTTTGGAAGCATTGATCTCCGCGGACCTCTCGAGTTTTCAAAGGATGTGAGGCCTCCGCTCGCGATGAGGCGGAGAATTAGGTCTTTCTCTGTGGTCTCCACAGTGGATTCATACATCCCTTAGTCTTGGGAGATGCAAGACGAGCCTGCATTCCATTCACTGCAGGGATATCCGGCCTTACTTCGAGTCAGAGCATCTCAGTGTCCATTCCACTTGAGGCCAAAAACTCAGGGTCCCTCTCACATACCTGTAGCTGAGAGAAGCCTCCTCTTGAGGTGCTTGTGGAAAGTTGGTATTCTTCTTGAGTCGAAGCCAGGGACTAAGCTCTCATCTCGAGTTGATTTGGGGTCCTGGAGCCCTTTCGTTTTGCTACAGTGACCTCAGGATCCCTCTAGACTTGAGACAGTGATCTTGGGTTTTCTCTGGAATGCCATCATGGAAATCAAGACTCCTTTCACGTTTGATGTGGAACACAGAATTGCTCTGCACGCAGTGCAGGGGAATGGGGCCTCATCTCGCGGCGAGGAGTAAGTCTCATGGTTTTTCTCGAGTTGCGGCCGGAACCTGGGGTATATTCTCGAGTTATGACTGGGAGGGCCCTTCCAGACACGTGTTTGTTCAGCGACGTCAGGACTCCTGCCTAGGTGCGAGGGACACCTCGGGATTCTCCACGAGTCTTGGCATGGTAATTGGGACGCGTCTCCACGTGATGCGGGAGACCCAGGGTCCCATTCCACGTGCCACAGGGATCATGGGACTCCTATCCATTTTCAAGAGGAGGCAGGCAACGTCTCCTTTGGAAGCATTGATCTCCGTGCACCTCTCCAATTTTCAAAGGATGTGAGGCCTCCGTTCGCGTTGAGGCGGAGAACTAGGTCTTTCTCTGTGGTCTTCACAGGGGATTCAGACATCCCTTCGTCTTGGGAGATGCAAGACGAGCCTGCATTCATTCACTGCATTGATATCGGGCCTTATTTCCAGTCAGAGCACCTCGGTGTCCATTCCACTTGAGGCCACAATCTTAGGGTCCCTCTCACATAACGGTAGCTGAGAGAAGCCTCCTCTTGCGGTGCTTGTGGAAAGTTGGTATTCCTCTTGAGTTGAAGCCAGGGACTAAGCTTTCATCTCGAGTTGATTTGGGGTCCTCGGAGCCATTTCGTGTTACTCCAGTGACCTCAGGATCCCTCTAGACTTGAGACAGTGATCTTGGGTTTTCTCTGGAGTGCCATCAAGGAAATCAAGTCTCCTTTCACGTTTGATGTGGAACACGGAATTGCTCTGCACGCAGTGCAGGGGAAACGGGCCTCATCTCGCGTCAAGGGGGATGTCTCATGGTTTTTCTCAAGTTGCGGCCGAAACCTGGGTTATGTTCTCAAGTTACGACGGGGAGGGCCCTTCCAGACACGTTTTGGTTCAGCGACGTCAGGACTCCTGCCTAGGTGCGTGGGACACCTCGGGATTCTCCTCGAGTCTTGGCATGGCAATTGGGACGCGTCTCCACGTGAGGCGGGAGACCCAGGGTTCCTTTCCACGTGCCACAGGGATCCTGGGACTCCTATCCATTTTCAAGAAGAGTCAGGCATCTTCTCCTTTGGAAGCATTGATCTCCGCGGACCTCTCGAGTTTTCAAAGGATGTGAGGCCTCCGGTCTCGATGAGGCGGAGAACGAGGTCTTTCTCTGTGGTCTCCACAGGGGATTCAGACAACCCTTCGTCTTGGGAGATGCAAGACGAGCCTGCATTCAATTCACTGCAGGGATATCCGGCCTTACTTCGAGTCAGAGCATCTCGGTGTCCATTCCACTTGAGGCCACAAACTCAGGGTCCCTCTCACATACTTGTAGCTGAGAGAGCCCCCTCTTGAGGTGCTTGTGGAAAGTTGGTATTCCTCTTGAGTCGAAGCCAGGGACTAAGCTCTCATCTCGAGTTGATTTGGGGTCCACGGAGCCCTTTCATGTTGCTCCCGTGACCTCAGGATACCTCTAGACTTGAGACAGTGAACTTGAGTTTTCTCTGGAGGGCCATCAAGGAAATCAAGGCTCCTTTCACGTTTGATGTGGAACACGGAATTTCTCTGCATGCAGTGCAGGGGAATCGGGCCTCAACTCGCGGCGCTGGGGAAATCTCATGGTTTTTCTTGAGTTGCGGCTGGAACCTGGGTTATATTCTCGAGTTACGACGAGGAGGGCTCTTCCAGACACGTGTTTGTTCAGCGACATCAGGACTCCTGCCTAGGTGCGAGGGACAC
This sequence comes from Dama dama, assembly GCF_033118175.1. Taxonomy (NCBI): domain Eukaryota; kingdom Metazoa; phylum Chordata; class Mammalia; order Artiodactyla; family Cervidae; genus Dama; species Dama dama. The sequence goes on from NW_026870940.1 coordinate 1,684,081, forward strand.
CTCGGATTCTCCTCGAGTCTTGGCATGGCAATTGGGAGGCGTCTCCACGTGAGGCGGGAGACCCAGCATCCCTTTCCAAATGCCACAGGGATCCTGGGACTCCTATCCATTTTCAAGAGGAGTCAGGCATCGTCTCCTTTGGAAGCATTGATCTCCGCGGACCTCTCAAGTTTTCAAAGGATGTGAGGCCTCCGGTCGCGATGAGGCGGAGGACTCGGACTTTCTCTGTGGTCTCCACAGGGGATTCATACATCCCTTCGTCTTGGGAGATGCAAGACGAGCCTGCATTCAATTCACTGCAAGGATATCCGGCCTTACTTCGAGTCAGAGCATCTCGGTGTTCATTCCCGTTGAGGCCACAAACTCAGGGTCCCTCTCACATACCTGTAGCTGAGAGAAGCCTTCTCTTGAGGTGCTTGTGGAAAGTTGGTATTCCTCTTGAGTCGAAGCCAGGGACTAAGCTCTCATCTCGAGTTGATTTGGGGTCCACGGAGCCCTTTCGTGTTGCTCCAGTGACCTCAGGATCCCTCTAGACTTGAGACAATGATCTGGGGTTTTCTCTGGAGTTCCATCAAGGAAATCAAGGCTCCTTTCACGTTTGATGTGGAACACGGAATAGCTCTGCACGCAGTGCAGGGGAATCGGGCCTCATCTCGCGGTGAGGGGGATGTCTCATGGTTTTTCTCGAGTTGCGGCCGGAACCTGGGGTATATTCTCGAGTTACGACGGGGAGGTGCCTTCCAGACACGTGTTTGTTCAGCGACATCAGGACTCCTGCCTAGGTGCGAGGGACACCTCGGGATTCTCCTCGAGTCTTGGCATGGCAATTGGGACGCGTCTCCACGTGAGGCGGGAGACCCAGTTTCCCATTCCACGTGCCTCAGGGATCCTGGGACTCCTATCCATTTTCAAGATGAGTCAGGCATCTTCTCCTTTGGAAGCATTGATCTCCGCGGACCTCTCGGGTTTTCAAAGGATGTGAGGCCTCCGGTCGCGATGAGGTCTAGAACTAGGTCTTTTTCTGTGGTCTCCACAGGGGATTCAGACATCCCTTCGTCTGGGGAGATGCGTGAAGAGCCTGCATTCAATTCACTGCAGGGATATTCGGCCTTATTTTGAGTCATAGCATCTTGGTGTCCATTCCACTTGAGGCCACAAACTCAGGGTCCCTCTCACATAACTGTAGCTGAGAGAAGCCTCCTCTTGAGGTGCTTGTGGAAAGTTGGTATTGCTCTTAAGTCGAAGCCAGGGACTAAGCTCTCATCTCGAGTTGATTTGGGGTCCACGGAGCCCTTTCGTGTTGCTACAGTGACCTCAGAATCCCTCTAGACTTGAGACAGTGATCTTGGGTTTTCTCTGGAGTGCCATCAAGGATATCAAGGCTCCTTTCAATTTTGATGTGGAACACGGAATTGCTCTGCACGCAGTGCAGGGGAATCGGGTCTCATCTCGCGGCGAGGGGTAAGTCTGATGGTTTTTCTCGAGTTGCGGCCGGAACCTGGGGTATATTCTCGACTTACGACGGGGAGGGCCCTTCTAGACAAGTGTTTGTTCAGCGACGTCAGGACTCCTGCCTAGGTGCCCGGGACACCTCTGGATTCTCCTCGAGTCTTGACATGGCAATTGGGACGCGTCTCCACGTGAGGCGGGAGACCCAGGGTCCCTTTCCACGTGCCACACGGATCCTGGGACTGCTATCCATTTTCAAGAGTAGTCAGGCATCGTCTCCTTTATAAGCATTGATCTCCGAGGACCTCTCGAATTTTCAAAGGATGTGAGGCCTCCGGTCGCGATGTGGCGAGAACTAGGTCTTTCTTATGGTCTCCACAGGGGATTCAGACATCCCTTCGTCTTGGGAGATGCAAGATGAGCCTGCATTCAATTCACTGCAGGGATATCCGGCCTTACTTCGAGTCAGAGCATCTCGGTGTCCATTCCACTTGAGGCCACAAAATCAGGGTCCCTCTCACATAACTGTAGCTGAGAGAAGCCTCCTCTTGAGGTGCTTGTGGAAAGCTGGTATTCCTCTTGAGTCGAAGCCAGGGACTAAGCTATCATCTCGAGTTGATTTGGGGTCCACGGAGCCCTTTCGTGTTGCTACAGTGACCTCAGGATCCCTCTAGACTTGAGACAGTGATCTTGGGTTTTCTCTGGAGTGCCATCAAGGATATCAAGGCTCCTTTCAACTTTGATGTGGAACACGGCATTGCTCTGCATGCAGTGCAGGGAAATTCGGCCTCATCTCGCGGCGAGTTTGAAGTCTCATGGTTTTACTCGAGTTGCGGCCGGAACCTGGGGTATATTCCCGAGTTACGACGGTGAGGTCCCTTCCAGACACGTGTTTGTTCAGCGACGTCAGGACTCCTGCCTAGGTGCGAGGGACAACTGGGGATTCTCCTCGAGTCTTGGCATGGCAATTGGGACGCGTCTCCACGTGAGGTGGGAGACCCAGGGTCCCTTTCCACGTGATTCAGGGATCCTGGGACTCCTATCCATTTTCAAGAAGAGTCAGGCATCGTCTCCTTTGGAAGCATTGATCTCCGCGGACCTCTCGAGTTTTCAAAGGATATGAGGCCTCCGGTCGCGATGAGGCGGAGAACTAGGTCTTTCTTGTGGTCTCCACAGGGGATTCAGACATCCCTTCGTCTTGGCAGATGCATGACGAGCCTGCTTTCAATTCACTGCAGGGATATCCGGCCTTACTTCGAGTCAGAGCATCTCGGTGTCCATTCCACTTGAGGCCACAAATTCAGGGTCCTTCTCACATACTTGTGGCTGAGAGAACCCTCCCCTTGAGGTGCTTGTGGAAAGTTGGTATTCCTCTTGAGTCGAAGCCAGGGACGAAGCTCTCATCTCGAGTTAATTTGGGGTCCACGGAGCCCTTTCGTGTTGCTCCAGTGACCTCAGGATCCCTCTAGACTTGAGACAGTGATCTTGGGTTTTCTCTGGAGTGCCATCAAGGAAATCAAGGCTTTTTTCTCGTTTGATGTGGAACACGGAATTGCTCTACACGCAGTGCAGGGGAATCGGGCCTCATCTCGCGGTAAGGGGGAAGTCTCATGGTTTTTCTCGAGTTGCGGCCGGAACCTGGGGTATATTCTCGAGTTACGACCGGGAGGGCCATTCCACACACGTGTTTGTTCAGCGACGTCAGGACTCCTGCCTAGGTGCGAGGGAAACGTGGGGATTCTCCTCGAGTCTTGGCATGGCAATTGGGACGCGTCTCCACGTGAGGCGGGAGACCCAGGGTCCCTTTCCACGTGCCACAGGGATCCTGGGACTCTTATCCATTTTCAAGAGGAGTCAGGCATCGTCTCCTTTGGAAGCATTGATCTCCGCGGACCTCTCGAGTTTTCAAAGGATGTGAGTCCTCCGGTCGCGATGAGGCGGAGAACTAGGACTTTCTCTGTGGACTCCACAGGGGATTCAGACATCCCTTCGTCTTGAGAGATGCAAGACGAGCCTGCATTCAATTCACTGCAGGGATATCCGGCCTTACTTCGAGTCAGAGCATCTCGGTGTCCATTCCACTTGAGGCCACAAACTCAGGGTCCATCTCACATACCTGTAGCTGAGGGAAGCCTCCTCTTGAGGTGCTTGTGGAAAGTTGGTATTCCTCTTGAGTCGAAGCCAGGGACTAAGCTCTCATCTCGAGTTGATTTGGGGTCCACGGAGCACTTTCGTGTTGCTACAGTGACCTCAGGATCCCTCTAGACTTGAGACAGTGATCTTGGGTTTTCTCTGGAGTGCCATCAAGGAAATCAAGGCTTTTTTCTCGTTTGATGTGGAACACGGAATTGCTCTACACGCAGTGCAGGGGAATCGGGCCTCATCTCGCGGCAAGGGGGATGTCTCATGGTTTTTCTCAAGTTGCGGCCGGAACCTGGGGTATATTCTCAAGTTACGAAGGGGAAGGCCCTTCCAGACACGTGTTAGTTCAGCGACGTCAGGACTCCTGCCTAGGTGGGAGGGACACCTCGGGATTCTCCTCGAGTCTTGGCATGGCAATTGGGATGCGTCTCCACGTGAGGCGGGAGACCAGGGTCCCTTTCCACGTGCCACAGGGATCCTGGGACTCCTATCCATTTTCAAGAGGAGTCAGGCATCGTCTCCTTTGAAAGCATTGATCTCCGTAGACCTCTCGAGTTTTCAAAGGATGTGAGGCCTCCGGTCGCGATGATGCGGAGGACTAGGTCTTTCTCTGTGGTCTCCACAGGGGATTCAGACATCCCTTCGTCTTGGGAGATGCAAGACGAGCCTGCATTCAATTCACTTCAGGGATATCCGGCCTTACTTCGAGTCAGAGCATCTCGGTGTCCATTCCAATTGAGGCCAAAAACTCAGGGTCCCTCTCACATACCTGTAGCTGAGAGAAGCCTCCTCTTGAGGTGCTCGTGGAAAGTTGGTATTCCTCTTGAGTCGAAGCCAGGGACTAAGCTCTCATCTCGAGTTGATTTGGGGTCCACGGAGCCCTTTCGTGTTGCTCCAGTGACCTCAGGATCCCTCTAGACTTGAGACAGTGATCTTGGGTTTTCTCTGGAGTGCCATCAAGGAAATCAAGGCTCCTTTCACGTTTGATGTGGAACACGGAATTGCTCTGGACGCAGTGCATAGGAATCGCGCCTCATCTCGCGGCGAGGGGGAAGACTCATGGTTTCTCTCGAGTTGAGGCCGGAACCTGGGGTATATTCTCGAGTTACGATGGGGAGGTCCCTTCCATACACGGGTTTGTTCAGCGACGTAAGGACTCCAGCCTAGGTGCGAGGGACACCTCGGGATTCTCCTCGAGTCTTCGCATGGCATTTGGGACGCGTCTCCACTTGAGGCGGGAGACGCAGGGTCCCTTTCCACGTGTCACAGGGATCCTGGGACTCCTATCCATTTTCAAGAGGAGTCAGGCATTGTCTCCTTTGGAAGCATTGATCTCCGCAGACCTCTCGAGTTTTCAAAGGATGTGAGGCCTCTGGTCACGTTGAGGCGGAGGACTAGGTCTTTCTCTGGGGTCTCCACAGGGGATTCAGACAACCATTCGTCTTGGGAGATGCAAGACGAGCCTGCATTCAATTCACTGCAGGGATATCCGGCCTTACTTCGAGTCAGAGCATCTCGGTGTCCATTCCACTTGAGGCCACAAACTCAGGGTCCCTCTCACATACCTGTAGCTGAGAGAAGCCTCCTCTTGAGGTGCTTGTGGAAAGTTGGTATTCCTCTTGAGTCGACGCCAGGGACTAAGCTCTCATCTCGAGTTGATTTGGGGTCCACGGAGCCCTTTCCTGTTGCTACAGTGACCTCAGGATCCCTCTAGACTTGAGACAGTGATCTTGGGTTTTCTCTGGAGTGCCATCAAGGAAATCAAGACTCCTTTCTTGTTTGATGTGGAACACGGAATTGCTCTGCACGCAGTGCAGGGGAATCGGGCCTCATGTCGCGGCGAGGGGGTAGTCTCATGGTTTTTCTCGAGTTGCGGCCGGAACCTGGGGTATATTCTCGAGTTACGACGGGGAGGGCCCTTCCAGACTCGTGTTTGTTCAGCGACGTCAGGACTCCTGCCTAGGTGCGAGGGACTCCTCGGGATTCTCCTCTAGTCTTGGCATGGCAATTGGGACGCGTCTCCACGCGCGGCGGGAGACCCAGGGTCCCTTTCCACGTGCCACAGGGATCCTGGGACTCCTATCCATTTTCAAGAGGAGTCAGGCATCCTCTCCTTCGGAAGTATTGAACTCCGCAGACTTCTCGAGTTTTCAAAGGATATGAGGCCTCCGGTTGCGTTGAGGCGGAGGACTAGGTCTTTCTCTGTGGTCTGCACAGGGGATTCAGACAACCCTTCGTCTTGGGAGATGCAAGACGAGCCTGCATTCAATTCACTGCAGGGATATCCGGCCTTACTTCGAGTCAGAGCGTCTCGGTGTCCATTCCACTTGAGGCCACAAACTCAGGGTCCCTCTCACATACCTGTAGCTGAGAGAAGCCTCCTCTTGAGGTGCTTGTGGAAAGTTGGTATTCCTCTTGAGTCGAAGCCAGGGACTAAGCTCTCATCTCGAGTTGATTTGGGGTCCACGGAGCCCTTTCGTGTTGCTCCAGTGACCTCAGGATCCCTCTAGACTTGAGACAGTGATTTTGGGTATTCTCTGGAGTGCCATCAAGGAAATCAAGGCTCCTTTCACGTTTGATGTGGAACACGGAATTGCTCTGCACGAAGTGCAGGGGAATCGGGCCTCATCTCGCGGCGAGGGGGAAGTCTCATGGTTTTTCTCGAGTTGCGGCCGGAACCTGGGGTATATTCTCGAGTTACGACGGGGAGGGCCCTTCCAGACACGTGTTTGTTCAGCGACGTCAGGACTCCTGCCTAGGTGCGAGGGACACCTTGGGATTGTCCTCGAGTCTTGGCATGGCAATTGGGATGCGTCTCCACGTGAGGCGGGAGACCCAGGGTCCCTTTCGACGTGCCACAGGGATCCTGGGACTCCTATCCGTTTTCAAGAAGAGTCAGGCATCTTCTCCTTTGGAAGCATTGATCTCCGCGGACCTCTCGAGTTTTCAAAGGATGTGAGGCCTTCGGTCTCGATGAGGCGGAGAACGAGGTCTTTCTCTGTGGTCTCCACAGGGGATTCAGACAACCCTTCGTCTTGGGAGATGCAAGACGATCCTGCATTCAATTCACTGCAGGGATATCCGGCCTTACTTCGAGTCAGAGCATCTCGGTGTCCATTCCACTTGAGGCCACAAACTCAGGGTCCCTCTCACATACCTGTGGCTGAGAGAAGCCTCCTCTTGAGGTGCTTGTGGAAAGTTGGTATTCCTCTTGAGTCGAAGCCAGGGACTAAGCTCTCATCTCGAGTTGATTTGGGGTCCACAGAGCCCTTTCTTGTTGCTCCAGTGACCTCAGGATCCCTCTAGACTTGAGACAGTGATCTTGGGTTTTCTCTGTAGTGCCGTCAAGGAAATCAAGGCTCCTTTCACGTTTGATGTGGAACACGGAATTGCTCTGCACGCAGTGCAGGCGAATCGGGCCTCATCTCGCGGCGAGGGGGAAGTCTCATGGTTTTTCTCGAGTTGCGGCCGGAACTTGGGGTATATTCTCGAGTTAGAACGGGGAGGGCCCTTCCAGACACGTGTTTGTTCAGCGACGTCAGGACTCCTGCCTAGGTGCGAGGGACACCTCGGGATTCTCCTCTAGTCTTGGCATGGCAATTGCGCCGCGTCTCCACGTGTTGCGGGAGACCCAGTGTCCCTTTCCACGTGCTACAGTAATCCTGGGACTCCTATCCATTTTCAAGAGGAGTCAGGCATCGTCTCCTTTGGAAGCATTGATCTCTGCAGACCTCTCGAGTTTTCAAAGGACGTGAGGCCTCCGGTCACGATGAGGCGGAGGACTAGGTCTTTCTCTGTGGTCTCCACAGGGGATTCAGACATCCCTCCTTCTTGGGAGATGCAAGACGAGCCTGCATTCAATTCGCTGCAGGGATATCCGGCCTTATTTCGAGTCAGAGCATCTCGGTGTCCATTGCACTTGAGGCCACACATTCAGGGTTCCTCTCACATACCTGTAGCTGAGAGAAACTTCCTCTTGAGGTGCTTGTGGAAAGTTGGTATTCCTCTTGAGTCTAAGCCAGGGACTAAGCTCTCATCTCGAGTTGATTTGGGGTCCTTGGAGCCCTTTCGTGTTGCTCCAGTGACCTCAGGATCACTCTAGACTTGAGACACTGATCTTGGGTTTTCTCTGGAGTGCCATCAAGGAAATCAAGGCTCCTTTCATTTTTGATATGAAATACGGAATTGCTCTGCACGCAGGGCAGGGGAATCGGGCCTCAACTCGCGGCGAGGGGGAAGTCTCGTGGTTTTTCTCGAGTTGCGGCCGGAACCTGGGGTATATTCCAGAGTTACGACGTGGAGGTGACTTCCAGACACGTGTTTGTTCAGCGACGTCAGGACTCCTGCCTAGGTGCGAGGGACACCTCGGGATTCTCCTCGAGTCTGGCATCGCAATTGGGACGTGTCTCCACGTGAGGCGGGAGACCCAGGTTCCCTTTCCAAGTGCCACAGTGATCCTGGGACTCCTATCCATTTTTAAGAAAAGTCAGGCATCGTCTCCTTTAGAAGCATTGATCTCTTCAGACCTCTCGAGTTTTCAAAGGATGTGAGGCCTCCGGTCGCGATGAGGTGGAGGAGTAGGTCTTTCTCTGTGGTCTCCACAGGGGATTCAGATAACCCTTCGTCTTGGGAGATGCAAGACGAGCCTGCATTCAATTCACTGCAGGGATATCCGGCCTTACTTCGAGTCAGAGCATCTCGGTGTCCATTCCACTTGAGGCCACAAACTCAGGGTCCCTCTCACATACCTGTAGCTGAGAGAAGCCTCCTCTTGAGTTGCTTGTGGAAAGTTGGTATTCCTCTTGTGTCGAAGCCAGGGACTAAGCTCTCATCTCGAGTTGATTTGGGGTCCATGGAGCCCTTTCATGTTGCTCCAGTGACCTCAGGATCTTTCTAGACTTGAGACAGTGATCTTGGGTTTTCTCTGGAGTGCCATCAAGGAAATCAAGGCTACTCTCACGTTTGATGTGGAAAACGGAATTGCTCTGCATGCAGTGCAGGGGAATCGGGCTTCAACTCGCGGCGAGGGGGAAATCTCATGGTTTTTCTCGAGTTGCGGCCGGAACCTGGGGTATATTCTCGAGTTACAACGGGGAGGGCCCTTCCAGACACGTGTTTGTTCAGCGACGTCAGGACTCCTGCCTAGGTGTGAGGGACACCTCGGGATTCTCCTCGAGTCTTGGCATGGCAATTGGGACGCGTCTCCACGTGAGGCGGGAGATCCAGTGTCCCTTTCCACGTGCCACAGGGATCCTGGGACTCCTATCCATTTTCAAGAGGAGTCAGGCATCGTCTCCTTTGGAAGCATTGATCTCCGCAGACCTCTCGAGTTTTCAAAGGATGTGAGGCCTCTGGTCGCGATGAGGCGGAGAACTCGGTCTTTCTCTGTGGTCTCCACAGGGGATTCAGACATCCCTTCTTCTTGGGAGATGGAAGACGAGCCTGCATTCAATTCACTGCAGGGATATCCGGCCTTACTTCGAGTCAGAGCATCTCGGTGTCCTTTCCACTTGAGGCCACAAACTCGGGGTCCCTCAATATACCTGTAGCTGAGAGAAGCCTCCTCTTGAGGTGCTTGTGGAAAGTTGGTATTCCTCTTGAGTCTAAGCCAGGGACTAAGCTCTCATCTCGAGTTGATTTGGGGTCCACGAAGCCATTTCATGTTGCTCCAGTGACCTCAGGATCCCTCTAGACTTGAGACAGTGATCTTGGGTTTTCTCTGGAGTGCCATCAAGGAAATCAAGGCTCCTTTCACGTTTGATGAGGAACACGGAATTGCTCTGCATGCAGTGCAGGGGAATCGGGCCTCAACTCGCGGCGAGGGGGAAATCTCATGGTTTTTCTCGAGTTGCGGCCGGAACCTGGGGTATATTCTCGAGTTACGACGGGGAGGGCCCTTCCAGACACGTGTTTGTTCAGCGACGTCAGGACTCCTGCCTAGGTGCCAGGGACACCTCTGGATTTTCCTCGAGTCTTGACTTGGCAATTGGGACGCGTCTCCACGTGAGGCGGGAGACCCAGGGTCCCTTTCCACGTGCCACACGGATCCTGGGACTCCTATCCATTTTCAAGAGGAGTCAGGCATCGTCTCCTTTGGAAGCATTGATCTCCGCGGTCCTCTCGAGTTTTCAAAGCATGTGAGGCTTCCCGTCGCGATGAGGCGGAGAACTGGGTCTTTCTCTGTGGTCTCCACAGGGGATTCAGACATCCCTTCGTCTTGGGAGATGCAAGACGAGCCTGCATTCAATTCACTGCAGGGATATCCGGCCTAACTTCGAGTCAGAGCTTCTCGGTTTCCATTCCACTTGAGGTCACAAACTCAGGGTCCCTCTCACATACCTGTAGCTGAGAGAAGCCTCCTCTTGAGGTGCTTGTGGAAAATTGGTATTCCTCTTGAGTCAAAGCCAGGGACTAAGCTCTCATCTCGAGTTGATTTGGGGTCCACGGAGCCATTTCGTGTTGCTACAGTGACCTCAGGATCCCTCTAGACTTGAGACACTGATCTTGGGTTTTCTCTGGAGTTCCATCAAGGAAATCAAGGCTCCTTTCATTTTTGATGTGGAATACGGAATTTCTGTGCACGCAGGGCAGGGGAATTGGGCCTCATCTCGCGGCGAGGGGGAAGTCTCATGGTTTTTCTCGAGTTGCGGCCGGAACCTGGGGTATATTCTCGAGTTACGACGGGGAGGTCCCTTCCAGACACGTGTTTGTTCAGCGACGTCAGGACTCCTGCCTAGGTGCGAGGGACACCTCGGGATTCTCCTCGAGTCTGGCATGGCAATTGGGACGTGTCTCCACGTGAGTCGGGAGACCCAGGGTCCCTTTCCAAGTGCCACAGTGATCCTGGGACTCCTTTCCATTTTCAAGAAGAGTCAGGCATCGTCTCCTTTAGAAGCATTGATCTCTTCAGACCTCTCGAGTTTTCAAAGGATGTGAGGCCTCCGGTCGCGATGAGGCGGAGGAGTAGGTCTTTCTCTGTGGTCTCCACAGGGGATTCAGACATCCCTTCGTCTTGGGAGATGCAAGACGAGCCTGCATTCAATTCACTGCAGGGATATCCGGCCTTACTTCGAGTCAGAGCATCTCGGTGTCCATTCCACTTGAGGCCACAAACTCAGGGTCCCTCTCACATACCTGTAGCTGAGAGAAGCCTCGTCTTGAGTTGCTTGTGGAAAGTTGGTATTCCACTTGTGTCGAAGCCAGGGACTAAGCTCTCATCTCGAGTTGATTTGGGGTCCATGGAGCCCTTTCATGTTGCTCCAGTGACCTCAGGATCCCTCTAGACTTGAGACAGTGATCTTGCGTTTTCTCTGGAGTGCCATCAAGGAAATCAAGGCTACTTTCACGTTTGATGTGGAAAACGGAATTGCTCTGCATGCAGTGCAGGGGAATCGGGCCTCAACTCGCGGCGAGGGGGAAATCTCATGGTTTTTCTCGAGTTGCGGCCGGAACCTGGGGTATATTCTCGAGTTACAACGGGGAGGGCCCTTCCAGACACGTGTTTGTTCAGCGACGTCAGGACTCCTGCCTAAGTGCGAGGGACACTTCGGGATTCTCCTCGAGTCTTGGCATGGCAACTGGGACGCGTCTCCACGTGAGGCGGGAGACCCAGTGTCCCTTTCCACGTGCCACAGGAATCCTGGGACTCCTATCCATTTTCAAGAGGAGTCAGGCATCGTCTCCTTTGGAAGCATTGATCTCCGCAGACCTCTCGAGTTTTCAAAGGATGTGAGGCCTCTGGTCGCGATGAGGCGGAGAACTCGGTCTTTCTCTGTGGTCTCCACAGGGGATTCAGACAACCCTTCGTCTTGGGAGATGCAAGACGAGCCTGCATTCAATTCACTGCAGGGATATCCGGCCTTACTTCGAGTCAGAGCATCTCGGTGTCCTTTCCACTTGAGGCCACAAACTCGGGGTCCCTGAAATATACCTGAAGCTGAGAGAAGCCTCCTCTTGAGGTGCTTGTGGAAAGTTGGTATTCCTCTTGAGTCTAAGCCAGGTACTAAGCTCTCATCTCGAGTTGATTTGGGGTCCACGGAGCCATTTCATGTTGCTCCAGTGACCTCAGGATCCCTCTAGACTTGAGTCAGTGATCTTGGGTTTTCTCTGGAGTGCCATCAAGGAAATCAAGGCTCCTTTCACGTTTGATGTGGAAAACGGAATTGCTCTGCACGCAGTGCAGGGGAATCGGGCCTCATCTCGCGGCGACGGGGAAATCTCATGGTTTTCCTCGAGTTGCGGCCGGTACTTGGGGTATATTCTCGAGTTACGACGGGGAGGGCCCTTCCAGACATGTGTTTGTTCAGCGATGTCAGGACTCCTGCCTAGGTGCGAGGGACACCTCGGGATTCTCCTCGAGACTTGGCATGGCAATTGGGCCGCGTCTCCACGTGTGGCGGGAGACCCAGTGTCCCTTTCCACGTGCCACAGTAATCCTGGGACTCCTATCCATTTTCAAGAGGAGTCAGGCATCGTCTCCTTTGGAAGCATTGATCTCTGCAGACCTCTCGAATTTTCAAAGGATGTGAGGCCTCCGGTCACGATGAGGCGGAGGACTAGGTCTTTCTCTGTCATCTCCACAGGGGATTCAGACATCCCTTCGTCTTGGGATATGCAAGACGAGCCTGCATTCAATTCACTGCAGGGATATCCGGCCTTACTTCGAGTCAGAGCATCTCGGTGTCCATTGCACTTGAGGCCACAAATTCAGGGTTCCTCTCACATACCTGTAGCTGAGAGAAGCTTCCTCTTGAGGTGCTTGTGCAAAGTTGGTATTCCTCTTGAGTCTAAGCCAGGGACTAAGCTCTCATCTCGAGTTGATTTGGGGTCCTTGGAGCCCTTTCGTGTTGCTCCAGTGACCTCAGGATCCCTCTAGACTTGAGACACTGATCTTGGGTTTTCTCTGGAGTGCCATCAAGGAAATCAAGGCTCCTTTCATTTTTGATGTGGAATACGGAATTGCTCTGCACGCAGGGCAGGGGAATCGGGCCTCATCTCGCGGCGAGGGGGAAGTCTCATGGTTTTTCTCGAGTTGCGGCCGGAACCTGGGGTATATTCTCGAGTTACGACGGGGAGGTCCCTTCAAGACACGTGTTTGTTCAGCGACGTCAGGACTCCTGCCTAGGTGCGAGGGACACCTCGGGATTCTCCTCGAGTCTTGCATGGCAATTGGGACGTGTCTCCACGTGAGGCGGGAGACCCAGGGTCCCTTTCCAAGTGTCACAGTGATCCTGGGACCCCTATTCATTTTCAAGAAGAGTCAGGCATCGTCTCCTTTATAAGCATTGATCTCTTCAGACCTCTCGAGTTTTCAAAGGATGTGAGGCCTCCGGTCGCGATGAGGCGGAGGAGTAGGTCTTTCTCTGTGGTCTCCACAGGGGATTCAGACAACCCTTCGTCTTGGTAGATGCAAGACGAGCCTGCATTCAATTCACTGCCGGGATATCCGGCCTTATTTCGAGTCAGAGCATCTCGGTGTCCATTCCAATTGAGGCCACAAACTCAGGGTCCCTCAAATATACCTGTAGCTGAGAGAAGCCTCCTCTTGAGGTGCTTGTGGAAAGTTGGTATTCCACTTGAGTTGAAGCCAGGGACTAAGCTCTCATCTCGAGTTGATTTGGAGTCCACGGAGCCCTTTCCTATTGGTCCAGTGACCTCAGATTCCTCTAGACTTGAAACAGTGATCTTGGGTTTTCTCTGGAGTGCCATCAAGGAAATCAAGGCTCATTTCAAGTTTGATGTGGAACACGGAATTGCTCTGCACGCAGTGCAGCGGAATCAGGCATCATCTCGCGGCAAGGGGGATGTCTCATGGTTTTTCTCAAGTTGCGGCTGAAACCTGGGGTATATTCTCGAGTTACGATGAGGAGGGCCCTTCCAGACACGTGTTTGTTCAGGGACGTCAGGACTCCTGCCTAGGTGCGAGGGACACCTTGGGATTCTCCTCGAGTCTTGGCATGGCAATTCGGATGCGTCTCCACGTGAGGCGGGAGACCCAGTGTCCCTTTCCACGTGCCACAGGGATCCTGGGACTCCTATCCATTTTCAAGAGGAGTCAGGCATCGTCTCCTTTGGAAGCATTGATCTCCGCGGACCTCTCGAGTTTTCAAAGGATGTGAGGCCTCCGCTCGCGATGAGGCGGAGAATTAGGTCTTTCTCTGTGGTCTCCACAGGGGATTCAGACATCCCTTCGTCTTGGGAGATGCAAGATGAGCCTGCATTCAATTCACTGCAGGGATATCCAGTCTTACTTCGAGTCAGAGCATCTCGGTGTCCATTCCACTTGATGCCACAAACTCAGGGTCCCTCTCACATACCTGTAGCTGAGAGAAGCCTCCTCTTGAGGGGCTTGTGGAAAGTTCGTATTCCTCTTGAGTCGAAGCCAGGGACTAAGCTCGCATCTCGAGTTGATTTGGTGTCCACGGAGCCCTTTCGTGTTGTTCCAGTGACCTCAGGATCCCTCTAGACTTGAGACAGTGAACTTGGGTTTTCTCTGGAGTGCCATCAAGGAAATCAAGGCTCCTTTCACGTTTGATGTGGAACACGGAATTGCTCTGCATGCAGTGCAGGGGCATCGGGCCTCATCTCGCGGCGAGGGGGAAGTCTCATGGTTTTTCTCGAGTTGCGGCTGGAACCTGGGCTATATTCTCGAGTTACGACGGGGAGGGCCCTTCCAGACACGTGTTTGTTCAGCGAGGTCAGGACTCCTGCCTAGGTGCGAGAGAAACCTCGGGATTCTCCTCGAGTCTTGGCATGGCAATTGGGACGCGTCTCCACGTGAGGCGGGAGACCCAGGGTCCCTTTCCACGTGCCACAGGGATCCTGGGACTCCTATCCATTTTCAAGAGGAGTCAGGCATCGTCTCCTTCGGAAGTATTGATCTCCGTGGACCTCTCGAATTTTCAAAGGATATGAGGCCTCCGGTTGCGTTGAGGTGGAGGACTAGGTCTTTCTCTGTGGTCTCCACAGGGGATTCAGACATCCCTTCGTCTTGGGAGATGCAAGACGAGCCTGCATTCAATTCACTGCAGGGATATCCGGCCTTACTTCGAGTCAGAGCCTCTCGGTGTCCATTCCACTTGAGGCCACAAACTCAGGGTAACTCTCACATACTTGTAGCTGAGAGAAGCCTCCTCTTGAGGTGCTTGTGGAGAGTTGGTATTCCTCTTGAGTCGAAGCCAGGGACTAAGCTCGCATCGCGAGTTCATTTGGGGTCCACGAAGCCCTTTCGTGTTGCTCCAGTGACCTCAGGATCCCTCTAGACTTGAGACAGTGATCTTGGGTTTTCTCTGGATTGCAATCAAGGAAATCAAGGCTCCTTTCACGTTTGATGTGGAACACGGAATTGCTCTGCATGCAGGGCAGGGGATTCGGGCCTCAAATCGCGGCGAGGGAGAAATCTCATGGTTTTTCTCGAGTTGCGGCCGGAACCTGGGGTATATTCTCGAGTTACGATGGGGAGGGCCCTTCCAGACACGTGTTTGTTCAGCGACGTCAGGACTCCTGCCTAGGTGCGAGGGACACCTCGGGATTCTCCTCGAGTCTTGGCATGGCAATTGGGACGCGTCTCCACGTGAGGCGGGAGACCCAGTGTCCCTTTCCACGTGCCACAGGGATCCTGGGACTCCTATCCATTTTCAAGAGGAGTCAGGCATCGGCTCCTTTGGAAGCATTGATCTCCGCGGACCTCTCGAGTTTTCAAAGGATGTGAGGCCTCCGGACGCGATGAGGCGGAGAACTAGGTCTTTCTCTGTGGTCTCCACAGGGGATTCAGACATCCCTTCGTCTTGGGAGATGCAAGATGAGCCTGCATTCAATTCACTGCAGGGATATCCGGCCTTAATTCGAGTCAGAGCATCTCGGTGTCCATTCCACTTGAGGCAACAAACTCAGGGTCCCTCTCACATACCTGTAGCTGAGAGAAGCCTCCTCTTGAGGGGCTTGTGGAAAGTTCGTATTCCTCTTGAGTCGAAGCCAGGGACTAAGCTCTCATCTCGAGTTGATTTGGGGTCCATGGAGCCCTTTCGTGTTGCTCCAGTGACCTCAGGATCCCTCTAGACTTGAGACAGTTATCTTGGGTTTTCTCTGGAGTGCCATCAAGGAAATCAAGGCTCCTTTCAAGTTTGATGTGGAACACGGAATTGCTCTGCCCGCAGTGCAGGGGAATCGGGCCTCATCTCGCGGCAAGGGGGATGTCTCATGGTTTTTCTCAAGTTGCGGCTGAAACCTGGAGTATATTCTCGAGTTACGACGGGGAGGGCCCTTCCAGACACGTGTTTGTTCAGCGACGTCAGGACTCCTGCCTAGGTGCGAGGGACACCTCGGGAATCTCCTCGAGTCTTGGCATGGCAATTGGGACGCGTCTCCACGTGAGGCGGGAGACCCAGGGTCACTTTCCACGTGCCACAGGGATCCTGGGACTCCTATCCATATTCAAGAAGAGTCAGGCATCTTCTCCTTTGGAAGCATTGATCTCCGCGGACCTCTCGAGTTTTCAAATTATGTGAGGCCTTCGGTCTCGATGAGGCGGAGAACGAGGTCTTTCTCTGTGGTCTCCACAGGGGATTCAGACAACCCTTCGTCTTGGGAGATGCAAGACGATCCTGCATTCAATTCACTTCAGGGATATCCAGCCTTACTTCGAGTCAGAGCATCTCGGTGTCCATTCCACTTGAGGCCACAAACTCAGGGTCCCTCTCACATACCTGTAGCTGAGAGAAGCCTCCTCTTGAGGTGCTTGTGGAAAGTTGGTATTCCTCTTGAGTCGAAGCCAGGGACTAAGCTCTCATCTCGAGTTGATTTGGGGTCCATGGAGCCCTTTCGTGTTGCTCCAGTGACCCCAGGATCCCTCTAGACTTGAGACAGTTATCTTGGGTTTTCTCTGGAGTGCCATCAAGGAAATCAAGGCTCCTTTCAAGTTTGATGTGGAACACGGAATTGCTCTGCCCGCAGTGCAGGGGAATCGGGCCTCATCTCGCGGCAAGGGGGATGTCTCATGGTTTTTCTCAAGTTGCGGCTGAAACCTGGAGTATATTCTCGAGTTACGACGGGGAGGGCCCTTCCAGACACGTGTTTGTTCAGCGACGTCAGGACTCCTGCCTAGGTGCGAGGGACACCTCGGGAATCTACTCGAGTCTTGGCATGGCAATTGGGACGCGTCTCCACGTGAGGCGGGAGACCCAGGGTCACTTTCCACGTGCCACAGGGATCCTGGGACTCCTATCCATATTCAAGAAGAGTCAGGCATCTTCTCCTTTGGAAGCATTGATCTCCGCGGACCTCTCGAGTTTTCAAATTATGTGAGGCCTTCGGTCTCGATGAGGCGGAGAACGAGGTCTTTCTCTGTGGTCTCCACAGGGGATTCAGACAACCCTTCGTCTTGGGAGATGCAAGACGATCCTGCATTCAATTCACTTCAGGGATATCCGGCCTTACTTCGAGTCAGAGCATCTCGGTGTCCATTCCACTTGAGGCCACAAACTCAGGGTCCCTCTCACATACCTGTAGCTGAGAGAAGCCTCCTCTTGAGGTGCTTGTGGAAAGTTGGTATTCCTCTTGAGTCGAAGCCAGGGACTAAACTCTCATCTCGAGTTGATTTGGGGTCCACGGAGCCCTTTCGTGTTGTTCCAGTGACCTCAGGATCCCTCTAGACTTGAGACAGTGAACTTGGGTTTTCTCTGGAGTGCCATCAAGGAAATCAAGGCTCCTTTCACGTTTGATGTGGAACACGGAATTGCTCTGCATGCAGTGCAGGGGCATCGGGCCTCATCTCGCGGCGAGGGGGAAGTCTCATGGTTTTTCTCGAGTTGCGGCTGGAACCTGGGCTATATTCTCGAGTTACGATGGGGAGGGCCCTTCCAGACACGTGTTTGTTCAGCGAGGTCAGGACTCCTGCCTAGGTGCGAGAGAAAACTCGGGATTCTCCTCGAGTCTTGGCATGGCAATTGGGACGCGTCTCCACGTGAGGCGGGAGACCCAGGGTCCCTTTCCACGTGCCACAGGGATCCTGGGACTCCTATCCATTTTCAAGAGGAGTCAGGCATCGTCTCCTTCGGAAGTATTGATCTCCGTGGACCTCTCGAATTTTCAAAGGATATGAGGCCTCCGGTTGCGTTGAGGTGGAGGAGTAGGTCTTTCTCTGTGGTCTCCACAGGGGATTCAGACATCCCTTCGTCTTGGGAGATGCAAGACGAGCCTGCATTCAATTCACTGCAGGGATATCCGGCCTTACTTCGAGTCAGAGCCTCTCGGTGTCCATTCCACTTGTGGCCACAAACTCAGGGTAACTCTCACATACTTGTAGCTGAGAGAAGCCTCCTCTTGAGGTGCTTGTGGAAAGTTGGTATTCCTCTTGAGTCGAAGCCAGGGACTAAGCTCGCATCGCGAGTTCATTTGGGGTCCACGAAGCCCTTTCGTGTTGCTCCAGTGACCTCAGGATCCCTCTAGACTTGAGACAGTGATCTTGGGTTTTCTCTGGAGTTCAATCAAGGAAATCAAGGGTCCTTTCTCATTTGATGTGGAACAGGGAATTGCTCTGCACGCACTGCAGTGAAATCTGGCCTCATCTCGCGGCGAGGGGGAAGTCTCATAATTTTTCTAGAGTTTTGGCCAGAACCTGGGGTATATTCTTGAGTTACGACGGGGAGGGCCCTTCCAGACACTTGTTTGTTCAGCGACATCAGGACTCCTGCCTAGGTGCGAGGGACACCTCGGGATTCTCCTCGAGTCTTGCCATGGCAATTGGGAGGCGTCTACACGTGAGGCGGGAGACCCAGGGCCCCTTTCCACGTGCCACAGGGATCCTGGGTCTCCTATCAATTTTCAAGAGGAGTCAGGCATCGTCTCCTTTGGAAGCATTGATGTCCGCGGACCTCTCGAGTTTTCAAAGGATGTGAGGCCTCCGGTCGCGATGAGGCGGAGAACTAGGTCTTTCTCTGTGTTCTCCACAGGGGATTCAGACATCCCTTCGTCTTGGGAGATGCAAGACGAGCCTGCATTCAATTCACTGCAGGGATATCCAGCCTTACTTCGAGTCACAGCGTGTCGGTGTCCATTCCACTTGAGGACACAAACTCAGGGTCCCTCTCACATACGTGTCGCTGAGAGAAACCTCCTCTTGAGGTGCTTGTGGAAAGTTGGTATTCCTCTTGAGTCGAATCCAGGGACTAAGCTCTCATCTCGAGTTGATTTGGGGTCCTCGGAGCCCTTTCGTGTTGCTCCAGTGACGTCAGCATCCCTCTAGTCTTGAGACAGTGATCTTGGGTTTTCTCTGGAGTGCCATCAAGGAAATCAAGGCTCCTTTCACGTTTGATGTGAAACACGGAATTTCTCTGCACGCAGTGCAGGGGAATCGGGCCTCATCTCGCGGCGAGCGGGAAGTCTCAGGGTTTTTCTCGAGTTGCGAACGGAATCTGGGGTAT
The DNA here is from genome assembly GCF_033118175.1 of Dama dama. Lineage (NCBI taxonomy): Eukaryota > Metazoa > Chordata > Mammalia > Artiodactyla > Cervidae > Dama > Dama dama. Next base: position 1,703,091 of record NW_026870940.1, read on the forward strand.
ATTCTCGAGTTACGATTGGGAGGACCCTTCCAGACACGTGTTTGTTCAGCGACGTCAGGACTCCTGCCTAGGTGCGAGGGACAACTCGAGATTCTCCTCGAGTCTTGGCATGGCAATATGGACGCGTCTCCACGTGTGGCGGGAGACCCAGTGTCCCTTTCAACGTGCCACAGGGATCCTGGGACTCCTATCCATTTTCAAGAGGAGTCAGGAATCGTCTCCTTTGAAAGCATTGATCTCTGTGGACCTCTTGAATTTTCAAAGGATGTGAGGCCTCCGGTCGCAATGAGAGGGAGAACTAGGTCTTTCTCTGTGGTCTCCACAGGGGATTCAGAAATCCCTTCATCTTGGGAGATGCAAGACGAGCCTGCATTCAATTCACTGCAGGGATAACCGGCCTTACTTCGGGTCAGAGCATCTCGGTGTCCATTCCACTTGAGGCCACAAACTGCGGGTCCCTCTCACATACCTGTAGCTGAGAGAAGCCTCCTCTTGAGGTGCTTGTGGAAACGTGGTATTCCTCTTGAGTCGAAGCCAGGGACTAAGCTCTCATCTCGAGTTGATTTTGGATCCACGGAGCCCTTTCGTGTTGCTCCAGTGACCTCAGGATCCCTCTAGACTTGAGCCAGTGATCTTGGGTTTTCTCTGGAGTGCCATCAAGGAAATCAAGGCTCCTTTCACGTTTGATGTGGAACACGGAATTGCTCTGCACGCAGTGCAGGGGAATCGGGCCTCATCTCGCGGCGAGGGTGAAGTCTCATGGTTTTTCTCTAGTTGCAGCCGGAACCTGGAGTATATTCTCGAGTCGACGGGGAGGGTCTTCCCAGACACGTGTTTGTTCAGCGACGTCAGAACTCCTGCCTAGGTGCGAGGGACACATCGGGATTCTCCTCGAGTCTTGCCATGGCAATTGGGACGCGTCTCCACGTGTGGCGGGAGACCCAGGGTCCCTTTGCACGTGCCACAGGCATCCTGGGACTCCTATCCATTTTCAAGAAGAGTCAGGCATCGTCTCCTTTGGAAGCATTCATCTCTGAAGACTTCTCGAGTTTTCAAAGGATGTGAGTCCTCCGGACGCGATGAGGCAAAGGACTAGTTCTTTCTCTGTGGTCTCCACAGGGGATTCAGACATCCCTTCGTCTTGGGAGATGCAAGACGAGCCTGCATTCAATTCACTGCACGGATATCCGGCCTTACTTCGAGTCAAAGCATCTCGGTGTCCATTCCACTTGAGGCCACAAACTCAGGGTCCCTCTCACATACCTGTAGCTGAGAGAAGCCTCCTCTTGAGGTGCTTGTGGAAAGTTGGTATTCCTCTTGAGTCGAAGCCAGGGACTAAGCTCTCATCTCGAGTTGATTTGGGGTCCACGGAGCCCTTTCATGTTGCTAAAGTGACCTCAGGATCCCTCTAGACTTGAGACAGTGATCTTGGGTTTTCTCTAGAGTGCCATCAAGGAAATCAAGGCTCCTTTCACGTTTGATGTGGAACACGGAATTGCTCTGCACGCAGGGCAGGGGAATCGGGCCTCATCTCGCGGCGAGGGGGAAGTCTCATTGTTTTTCTCGAGTTACGGCCGGAACATGGGGTATATTCTCGAGTTACGACGGGGAGGGCTCTTCGAGAGACGTGTATGTTCAGCGACGTCATGACTCCTGCCTAGGTGCGAGGGACACCTCGGGATTCTCCTCGAGTTTTGGCATGGCAATTGGGTCGCGTCTCCACGTCAGGCGGGAGACCCAGGGTCCCTTTCCACATGCCACAGGGATCCTGGGACTCATATCCATTTTCAAGAGGAGTCAGGCATCGTCTCCTTTGGAAGCATTGATCTCCGCGGACCTCTCGAGTTTTCAAAGGATGTGAGGCCTCCGGTCGAGATGTGGCGGAGAACTAGGTCTTTCTCTGTGGTCTCCACAGGGGATTCAGACATCCCTTCGTCTTGGGAGATGCAAGACGAGCCTGCATTCAATTCCCTGCAGGGATATCCGGCCTTACTTCAAGTCAGAGCATCTCGGTGTCCATTCCACTTGAGGCCACAAACTCAGGGTCCATCTCACATACCTGTAGCTGAGAGAAGCCTCCTCTTGAGGTGCCTGTAGAAAGTTGGCATTTCTCTTTTGTCGAAGCCAGGGACTAAGCTCTCATCTCGAGTTGATTTGGGGTCCACGGAGCCCTTTCGTGTTGCTACAGTGACCTCAGGATCCCTCTAGAGTTGAGACAGTGATCTTGGGTTTTCTCTTTAATGCCATCAAGGAAATCAAGGCTCCTTTCACGTTTGATGTGGAACACGGAATTGCTCTGCATGCAGTGCAGGGGAATCGGGCCTCAACTCGCGGCTAGGTGGAAATCTCATGGTTTTTCTCGATTTGCGGCCGGAACCTGGGGTATATACTCGAGTTACGATTGGGAGGACCCTTCCAGACACGTGTTTGTTCAGCGATGTCAGGACTCCTACCTAGGTGCGAAGGACACCTCGGGATTCTCCTCGAGTCTTGGCATGGCAATTGGGACGCGTCTCCACGTGAGGCGGGAGACCCAGGGTCCCTTTCCACGTGCCACAGGGATCCTGGGACTCCTATCCATTTTCAAGAGGAGTCAGGCATCGTCTCCTTTGGAAGCATTGATCTCCAGGGACCTCTCGAGTTTTCAAAGGATGTGAGGCCTCCGGTCGCGTTGAGGCGGAGGACTAGGTCTTTATCTGTGGTCTCCACAGGGGATTCAGACATCCCTTTGTCTTGGGAGATGCAAGACGAGCCTGCATTCAATTCACTGCAGGGATATCCGGCCTAACTGCGAGTCAGAGCATCTCGGTGTCCATTGCACTTGAGGCCACAAACTCAGGGTCCCTCTCACATACCTGCAGCTGAGAGAATCCTCCTCTTGAGGTGCTTGTGGAAAGTTGGTATTGCTCTTGTGTCGAAGCCAGGGACTAAGCTCTCATCTCGAGTTGATTTCGGGTCCTCGGAGCCCTTTCATGTTGCTACAGTGACCTCAGGATCCCTCTAGACTTGAGACAGTGATCTTGGGTTTCTCTGGAGGGCCATCAAGGGAATCAAGGCTCCTTTCACGTTTGATGTGGAACACAGAATTGCTCTGCCCGCAGTGCAGGGGAATCGGGCCTCATCTCGCGGCAAGGCGGAAGTCTCATGGTTTTACTCCACTTGTGGCCGGAATGTGGGGTATATTCTCGAGTTACGACGTGGGTGGCCCTTCCAGAAACGTGTTTGTTTAACGACGTCAGAACTCCTGCCTTGGTTCGATGGACAACTCGGGATTCTCCCCGAGTCTTGGCATGGCAATTTGGACGCGTCTCCACGTGTGGCGGGAGACCCAGGTTCCCTTTCCACGTGCCACAGGGATCCTGGGACTCCTATCCATTTTCAAGAGGAGTCAGGAATCATCTCCTTTGGAAGCATTGATCTCCGCGGACCTCTCGAATTTTCAAAGGATGTGAGGCCTCCAGTCGCGATGTGGCGAGAACTAGGTCTTTCTCTGTGGTCTCCACAGGGGATTCAGACATCCCGTCTTCTTGGGAGATCCAAGACGAGCCTGCATTCAATTCACTGCAGGGATATCCGGCCTTACTTCGAGGCAGAGTATCTCGGTGTCCATTCCACTTGAGGCCACAAACTCAGGGTCCCTCTCACATACCTGTAGCTGAGAGAAGCCTCCTCTTGAGGTGCTTGTGGAAAGGTGGTATTCCTCTTGAGTCGAAGCCAGGGACTTAGCTCTCATCTCGAGGTGATTTGGGGTCCACGAAGCCCTTTTGAGTTTCTACAGTGACCTGAGTATACCTCTAGACTTGAGACAGTGATCTTGGGTTTTCTCTGGAGTGCCATCAAGGATATCAAGGCTCCTTTCACGTTTGATGTGGAACACGGAATTGCTCTGCACGCAGTGCAGGGGAATCGGGCCTCATCTCGCGGCGAGGGGGAACTCTCATGGTTGTTCTCGAGATGCGGCCGGAACCTGCGGTATATTCTCGATTTACGACGGGGAAGGTCTTTCCAGACACGTGTTTGTTCAGCGACCTCAGGACCCCTGCCTAGGGGCGAGGGACACCTCGGGATTCTCCCCGAGTCTTGGCATGGCAATTGGGATGCGTCTCCACGTGAGGCGGGAGCCCCAGAGTCCCTTTCCACGTGCCACAGGGATCCTGGGACTCCTATCCATTTTCAAGAAGAGTCAGGAATCGTCTCCTTTGGAAGCATTGATCTCTGTGGACCTCTTGAATTTTCAAAGGATGTGAGGCCTCCGGTCGCAATGAGAGGGAGAACTAGGTCTTTCTCTGTGGTCTCCACAGGGGATTCAGACATCCCTTCATCTTGGGAGATGCAAGACGAGCCTGCATTCAATTCACTGCAGGGATAACCGGCCTTACTTCGAGTCAGAGCATCTCGGTGTCCATTCCACTTGAGGCCACAAACTGCGGGTCTCTCTCACATACCTGTAGCTGAGAGAAGCCTCCTCTTGAGGTGATTGTGGAAATGTGGTATTCCTCTTGAGTCGAAGCCAGGGACTAAGCTCTCATCTCGAATTGATTTTGGGTCCACGGAGCCCTTTTGTGTTGCTCCAGTGACCTCAGGATCCCTCTAGACTTGAGCCATTGATCTTGGGTTTTCTCTGGAGTGCCATCAAGGAAATCAAGGCTCCTTTCACGTTTGATGTGGAACACGGAATTGCTCTGCACACAGTGCAGGGGAATCGGGCCTCATCTCGCGGCGAGGGGGAAGTCTCATGGTTTTTCTCTAGTTGCAGCCGGAACCTGGGGTATATTCTCGAGTTACGACGGTGAGGGCCCTCCCAGATACGTGTTTGTTCAGCGACGTCAGAACTCCTGCCTAGGTGTGAGGGACACATTGGGATTCTCCTCGAGTCTTGCCATGGCAATTGGGACGCGTCTCCACGTGAGGCGGGAGACCAAGGGCCCCTTTCCACCTTCCACAGGGATCCTGGGACTCCTATCCATTTTCAAGAGGAGTCAGGCATCGTCTCCTTTGGAAGCATTGATCTCCGCGGACCTCTCGAGTTTTCAAAGGATGTGAGGCCTCTGGTCGCGATGAGGCGGAGAACTAGTTCTTTCTCTGTGGTCTCCACAGTGGATTCAGACATCCCTTCGTCTTGGGAGATGCAAGACGAGACTGCATTCAATTCACTGCAGGGATATCCGGCCTTACTTCTAGTCAGAGCCTCTCGGTGTCCATTCCACTTGTGGCCACAAACTCAGGGTATCTCTCACATACTTGTAGCTGAGAGAAGCCTCCTCTTGAGGTGCTTGTGGAAAGTTGGTATTCCTCCTGAGTCGAAGCCAGGGACTAAGCTCGCATCTCGAGTTGATTTGGGGTCCACGGAGCCCTTTCGTGTTGCTCCAGTGACCTCAGGATCCCTCTAGACTTGAGACAGTGATCTTGGGTTTTCTCTGGAGTTCAATCAAGGAAATCAATGGTCCTTTCTCATTTGATGTGGAACACGGAATTGCTCTGCACGCACTGCAGTGAAATCTGGCCTCATCTCGCGGCGAGGGGGAAGTCTCATAATTTTTCTAGAGTTGTGGCCAGAACTTGGGGTATATTCTTGAGTTACGACGGGGAGGGCCCTTCCAGATACGTGTTTGTTCAGCGACATCTGGACTCCTGCCTAGGAGCGAGGGACACCTCGGGATTCTCCTCGAGTCTTGCCATGGCAATTGGGAGGCGTCTACACGTGAGGCGGGAGACCCAGGGCCCCTTTCACCGTGCCACAGGGATCCTGGGACTCCTATCCATTTTCAAGAGGAGTCAGGCATCGTCCTCTTGGGAAGCATTAATCTCTGTGGACCTCTCGAATTTTCAAAGGATGTGAGGCCTCCGGTTGCGATGAGGGGAAGAATTAGGTCTTTCTCTGTGGTCTCCACAGGGGATTCAGACATCCCTTCGTCTTGGGAGATGCAAGACGAGCCTGCATTCAATTCACTGCAGGGATGTCCGGCCTTACTTCGAGTCAGAGCATCTCGGTGTCCATTACACTTGAGGCCACAAACTCAGGGTCCCTCTCACATACCTGTAGCTGAGAGAAGCCTCCTCTTGAGGTGCTTGTGGAAAGTTGGTATTGCTCTTGAGTCGAAGCCAGGGACTAAGCTCTCATCTCGAGTTGATTTGGGGTCCACGGAGCCCTTTCTTGTTCCTCCAGTGACCTCAGGATCCCTCTAGGCTTGAGACAGTGATCTTGGGTTTTCTCTGGAGTGCCATCAAGGAACTCAAGGCTCCTTTCACATTTGATGTGGAACACGGAATTGCTCTGCACGCAGGGCAGGGGAATCGGGCCTCATCTCGCGGCGAGGGGGAAGTCTCATGGTTTTTCTCTAGTTGCAGCCGGAACCTGGGGTATATTCTCGAGTTACGACGGGGAGGGCCCTCCCAGACACGTGTTTGTTCAGCGACGTCAGAACTCCTGCCTAGGTGGGAGGGACACATCGGGATTCTCCTCGAGTCTTGCCATGGCAATTGGGACGCGTCTCCACGTGTGGCGGGAGACCCAGGGTCCCTTTCCACGTGCCACAGGGATCCTGGGACTCCTATCCATTTTCAAGAGGAGTCAGGCATCGTCTCCTTTGGAAGCATTGATCTCCGCGGACCTCTCGAGTTTTCAAAGGATGTGAGGCCTCTGGTCGCGATGAGGCGGAGAACTAGTTCTTTCTCTGTGGTCTGCACAGTTGATTCAGACATCCCTTCGTCTTGGGAGATGCAAGACGAGCCTGCATTCAATTCACTGCAGGGATATCCGGCCTTACTTCGAGTCATAGCCTCTCGGTGTCCATTCCACTTGTGGCCACAAACTCAGGGTAACTCTCACATACTTGTAGCTGAGAGAAGCCTCCTCTTGAGGTGCTTGTGGAAAGTTGGTATTCCTCTTGAGTCGAAGCCAGGGACTAAGCTCGCATCTCGAGTTGATTGGGGGTCCACGGAGCCCTTTCGTGTTGTTCCAGTGACCTCAGGATCCCTCTAGATTGAGACAGTGATGTTGGGTTTTCTCTGGAGTGCCATCAAGGAAATCAAGGGTCCTTTCTCATTTGATGTGGAACACGGAATTGCTCTGCACGCACTGCAGTGAAATCTGGCCTCATCTCGCGGCGAGGGGGAAGTCTCATAATTTTTCTAGAGTTGTGGCCAGAACTTGGGGTATATTCTTGAGTTACGACGGGGAGGGCCCTTCCAGACACGTGTTTGTTCAGCGACATCAGGACTCCTGCCTAGGTGCGAGGGACACCTCGGGATTCTCCTCGAGTCTTGCCATGGCAATTGGGAGGCGTCTACACGTGAGGCGGGAGACCCAGGGCCCCTTTCCACCTTCCACAGGGATCCTGGGACTCCTATCCATTTTCAAGAGGAGTCAGGCATCGTCATCTTTGGAAGCATTAATCTCTGTGGACCTCTGAATTTTCAAAGGATGTGAGGCCTCCGGTGCGATGAGGGGAAGAATTAGGTCTTTCTCTGTGGTCTCCACAGGGGATTCAGACATCCCTTCGTCTTGGGAGATGCAAGACGAGCGTGCATTCAATTCCCTGCAGGGATATCCGGCCTTACATCGAGTCAGAGCATCTCAGTGTCCATTCCACTTGAGGCCACAAAATCATGGTCGCTATCACATACATGTAGCTCAGAGAAGCCTCCTCTTGAGGTGCTTGTGGAAACTTGGTATTCCTCTTCAGTTGAAGCCAGGGACTAAGCTCTCATCTCGAGTTGATTTTCAGTCCACGGAGCCCTTTCCTGTTGCTCCAGTGACCTCAGGATCCCTCTAGACTTGAGAGAGTGAACTTGGGTTTTCTCTGGAGTGCCATCAAGGAAATCAAGGCTCCTTTCAGGTTTGATGTGGAACACGGAATTGCACTGCACGCAGTCCAGGGGAATCGGGCCTCATCTCGCGGCGAGGGGAAAGTCTCATGGTTTTTCTCGAGTTGCGGCCGGAACCTGGGGTATATTCTCGATTTACAACGGGGAGGACCCTTCCAGACACGTGATAGGTGCGAGGGACACCTCGGGATTCTCCTAAAGTCTTGGCATGGCAATTGGAACGCGTCTCCACATGAGGCGGGAGACCCAGGGTCCCTTTCCACGTGCCACAGGGGTCCTGGGACTCCTATCCATTTTCAAGAGGAGTCAGGCATTGTCTCTTTGGAAGCATTGATCTCCGCGGACCTCTCGAGTTTTCAAAGGATGTGAGGCCTCCGGTCGCGATGAGGCGGAGGACTAGGTCTTTCTCTGCGGTCTCCGCAGGGGATTCAGACATCCCTTCGTCTTGGGAGATGCAAGACGAGCCTGCATTCAATTCACTGCAGGGATATGCTGCCTTACTTCGAGTCAGAGCATCTCGGTGTCCATTCCACCTGAGGCCACAAACTCAGGGTCCCTCTCACATACCTTTAGCAGAGAGAAGCCTCCTCTTGAGGTGCTTGTGGAAAGTTAGTATTCCTCTTGACTCGAAACCAGGATCTAAGCTCTCATTTTGAGTTGATTTGGTGTCCACGGAACACTTTCGTGTTGCTCCAGTGACCTCAGGATCCCTCTAGACTTGAGACAGTGATCTTGGGTTTTCTCTGGAGTGCCATCAAGGAAATCAAGGCTCCTTTCCCATTTGATGTGGAACACGGAATTGCTCTGCACGCAGTGCAGGGGAATCGGGCCTCATCTCGCGGCGAGCGGGAAGTCTCATGGTTTTTTTTAGTTGCGGCCGGAACCTGGTGTATATTTTCGAGTTACAACGGGGAGGGCCCTTCCAGACACGTGTTTGTTCAGCGACGTCAGGACTCCTGCCTAGGTGCGAGGGACACCTCGGGATTCTCCTCGAGTCTTGGCATGGCAATTGGGACGCGACTCCACATGAGGCGGGAGACCCAAAGTCCCTTTCCACGTGCCACAGGGATCCTGAGACTCCTATCCATTTTTAAGAGGAGTCAGGCATCGCCTCCTTTGAAAGCATTGATCTCCAGGGACCTCTCGAGTTTTCAAAGAATGTGAGGCCTCCGGTCGCGATGAGGCGGAGAACTAGGTCTTTCTCTGTGGTCTCCACAGGGGATTCAGACATCCCTTCGTCTTGGGAGATGTAAGACGAGCCTGCATTCAATTCACTGCAGGGATATCCGGCCTTACTTCGAGTCAGAGCATCTCGGTGTCCATTCCACTTGAGGCCACAAACTCAGTGTCCCTCTCACATTCCTGTAGCTGAGAGAAACCTCCTCTTGAGTTGCTTGTGGAAAGTTGGTATGACTCTTGAGTCGAAGCCAGGGACTAAGCTCTCATCTCGAGTTGATTTGGGGTCCACGGAGCCCTTTCGTGTTGCTCCAGTGACCTCAGGATCCCTCTAGACTTGAGACAGTGATCTTGGGTTTCCTCTGGAGTGCCATCAAGGAAATCAAGGCTCCTTTCACGTTTGATGTGGAACACGGAATTGCTCTGCACGCAGTGCAGGGGATTTGGGCCTCATCTCGCGGCGAGGGGGAAGTCTCATTGTTTTTCTCGAGTTGCGGCCGGATCATGGGGTATATTCTCGAGTTACGACGGAAAGGGCCCTTCCAGACACGTGTTTGTTCAGTGACGTCAGGACTCCTGCCTAGGTGCGAGGGACACCTCGGGTTTCTCCTCGAGTCTTGGCATGGCAATTGGGACGCGTCTCCACGTGAGGCGGGAGACCCACTGTTCCTTTCCACATGTCACAGGGATCCTGGGACTCCTATCCATTTTCTAGAGTAGTCAGGCATCGTCTCCTTTGGAAACATTGATCTCCGCGGACCTCTCGAGTTTTCAAAGGATGTGAGTCCACCGGTCGCGATGAAGCGGAGAACTAGGTCTTTCTCTGTTGTCTCCACAGGGGATTCAGATATCCCTTCGTCTTGGGAGATGCAAGACGAGCCTGCATTCAATTCACTGCAGGGATATCCGGCCTTATTTCGAGTCAGAGCATCTCGGTGTCCATTCCACTTGAGGCCACAAACTCAGGGTCCCGCTCTCATACCTGTAGCTGAGAGAAACCTCCTCTTCAGGTGCTTGTGGAAAGTTGGTATTTCTCCTGAGTGAAAGCCAGGGACTAGGCTCTCATCTCGAGTTGATTTGGGGTCCACAGAGCCCTTTCGTGTTGCTACAGTGACCTCAGAATGCCTCTAGACTTGAGACAGTGATCTTGGGTTTTCTCTGGAGTGCCATCAAGGATATCAAGGCTCCTTTCACGTTTGATGTTTAACACGGAATTGCTCTGCACGCAGTGCTGGGGAATCGGGCCTAATCTCGCGGCGAGGGGAAATCTCATTGTTTTTCTCAACTTGCGGCCAGAAACTGGGGTATATTCTCGAGTTACGACGGGTAGGGTCCTTCCAGACACATTTTTGTTCAGCGACGTCAGGACTCCTGCCTAGGTGCGAGGGACACCTCGGGATTCTCCTCGATTCTTGGCATGGCAATTGGGAGGCGTCTCCACGTGAGGTGGGAGACCCAGTGTCCCTTTTCACGTGCCACAAATATCCTGGGACTCCTATCCATTTTCAAGAGGAGTCAGGCATCGTCTCCGTTGGAAGCATTGATCTCCGCGGACCTCTCGAGTTTTCAAAGGATGTGAGGCCTCCGGTCGAGATGAGGCGGAGAACTAGGTCTTTCTCTGTGGTCTCCACAGGGGATTCAGACATCCCTTCGTCTTGGGAGATGCGAGACGAGCCTGCATTCCATTCACTGCAGGGATATCCGGCCTTACTTCGAGTCAGAGCATCTCGGTGTCCATTCCACTTGAGGACACAAACTCAGGGTGCTTCTCACATACCTGTAGCTGAGAGAAGCCTCCTCTTGAGGTGCTTGTGGAAAGTTGGTATGCCTGTTGAGTCGAAGCCATCGACTAAGCTCTCATCTCGAGTTGATTGGGGGTCCACGGAGCCCTTTCGTGTTGTTCCAGTGACCTCAGGATCCCTCTAGACTTGAGACAGTGATCCTGGGTTTTCTCTGGAGTGCCATCAAGGAAATCAAGGCTCCTTTCAGGTTGGATGTGGAACACGGAATTGCTCTGCACGCATTCCAGGGGAATCGGGCCTCATCTCGCGGCGAAGGGGAAGTCTCATGGTTTTTCTCGAGTTGCGGCCGGAACCTGGGGTATATTCTCGAGTTACGACGGGGAGGGCCCTTCCAGACACGTGTTTGTTCAGCGACGTCAGGACCCCTGCCTAGGTGCGAGGGAGAAGTCGGGATTCTTCTCGAGTCTTGGCATGCCAATTGGGACGCTTTTCTACATGAGGCGGGAGACCCAGGGTCCCTTTCCACGTGCCACAGGGATCCTGGGACTCCTATCCATTTTCAAGAGGAGTCAGGCATCGTCTCCTTTGGAAGCATTGATCTCCTCGGACCTCTCGAGTTTTCAAAGGATTTGAGGCTTCTGGTCGCGATGAGGCGGAGAACTCGGTCTTTCTCTGTGGTCTCCACAGGGGATTCAGACATCCCTTCTTCTTGGGAGATGCAAGACGAGCCTGCATTCAATTCACTGCAGGGATATACGGCCTTACTTCGAGTCAGAGCATCTCGGTGTCCATTCCACTTGAGGCCACAAACTCAGGGTCCCTCTCACATACCTGTAGTTGAGAGAAGCTTCCTCTTGAGGTGCTTGTGGAAAGTTGGTATTCCTCTTGAGTCTAAGCCAGGGACTAAGCTCTCATCTCGAGTTGATTTGGGGTCCACGAAGCCCTTTCCTGTTGGTCCAGTGACCTCAGGATACCTCTAGACTTGAGACAGTTATCTTGGGTTTTCTCTGGAGTGCCATCAAGGAAATCAAGGCTCCTTTCACGTTTGATGTGGAACACGGAATTGCTCTGCATGCAGTGCAGGGGAATCGGGCCTCAACTCGCGGCGAACGGGAAATCTCAAGGTTTTTCTTGAGTTGCGGCCCGAACCTGGGGTATATTCTCGAGTTACGACGGGGAAGGCCCTTCCAGACACGTGTTTGTTCAGCGACGTCAGGACTCCTGCCTAGGTGCCAGGGACACCTCGGGATTCTCCTCGAGTCTTGGCATGGCAATTGGGACGCGTCTCCATGTGAGGCGGGAGACCCAGGGTCCCTTTCCACGTGCCACAGGGATCCTGGGACTCCTATCCATTTTCAAGAGGAGTCAGGCATCGTCTCCTTTGGAAGCATTGATCTCCGCGGACCTCTCGAGTTTTCAAAGGCTGTGAGGCCTCCGGTCGCGATGAGCGGGAGGACTAGGACTTTCTCTGTGGTCTCCACAGGGGATTCATACATCCCTTCGTCTTGGGAGATGCAAGACGAGCCTGCATTCAATTCACTGCAGGGATATCCGGCCTTACTTCGAGTCAGAGCATCTCGGTGTCCATTCCATTTGAGGACACAAACTCAGGGTCCCTCTCGCATACCTGTAGCTGAGAGAAGCCTGCTCTTGAGGTGCTTGTGGAAAGTTGGTATTCCTCTTGAGTCGAGGCCAGGGACTAAGCTCTCATCTCGAGTTGATTTGGGGTCCACGGAGCCCTTTCTTGTTGCTACAGTGACCTCAGGATCCCTCTAGACTTGAGACAGTGATCTTGGGTTTTCTCTGGAGTGCCATCAAGGAAATCAAGGCTCCTTTCAATTTTGATGTCGAACACGGAATTGCTCTGCACGCAGGGTAGGGGAATCGGGCCTCATCTCTCGGCGAGGGGGAAGTCTCTTGGTTTTTCTCGAGTTGCGGCCGGAACCTGGGGTATATTCTCGAGTTACGACGGGGAGGGCCCTTCCAGACAGATGTTCGTTCAGCGACGTCAGGACTCCTGCCTAGGTGCGAGGGACACCTCGGGATTCTCCTCGAGTCTTGGCATGGCAATTGGGACGCGTCTCCACGTGAGGCGGTAGACCCAGGGTCCCTTTCCACGTGCTACAGGGATCCTGGGACTCCTATCCATTTTCAAGAGGAGTCAGGCATCGTCTCCTTTGGAAGCATTGATCTTCGCAGACCTCTGGAGTTTTCAAAGGATGTGAGGCCTCCGGTCGCGATGAGGCGGAGGACTAGGACTTTCTCTGTGGTCTCCACAGGAGATTCAGACATCCCTTCTTCTTGGGAGATGCAAGACGAGCCTGCATTCAATTCACTGCAGGGATATCCAGCCATACTTCGAGTCAGAGCATCTCGGTGTCCATTCCACTTGAGGACACAAACTCAGGGTCGCTCTCACATAACTGTGGCTGAGAGAAGCCTCCTCTTGAGGTGCTTGTGGAAAGTTGGTATTCCTCTTGAGTCGAAGCCAGGGACTAAGCTATCATCTCGAGTTGATTTGGAGTCCACGGAGCCTTTTAGTGTTGCTCCAGTGACCTCAGGATCCCTCTAGACTTGAGACAGTGATCTTGGGTTTTCTCTGGAGTGCCATCAAGGAAATCAAGGCTCCTTTCACGTTTGATGTGGAACACGGAATTGCTCTGCACGCAGTGCAGGGGAATCGGGCCTCATCTCGCAGTGAAGGGGAAATCTCATGGTTTATCTCGAGTTGCCGCCGGAACCTGGGGTATATTCTCGAGTTACGACGGGGAGGGCCCTTCCAGACACGTGTTTGTTCAGCGATGTCAGGACTCCTGCCTAGGTGCGAGGGACATCTCGGGATTCTCTTCGAGTCTTGGCATGGCAATTGGGACGCGTCTCCACGTGAGGCGGGAGACCCAGGGTCCCTTTCCACGTGCCACAGTGATCCTGGGACTCCTATCCATTTTCAAGAAGAGTCAGGCATCGTCTCCTTTGGAAGTATTCATCTCTGCAGACCTCTCGAGTTTTCAAAGGATGTGAGGCCTGCGGTCGCGATGAGGCGGAGGACTAGGTCTTTATCTGTGGTCTCCACAGGGGATTCAGACATCCCTTTGTCTTGGGCGATGCAAGACGAGCCTGCATTCCATTCACTGCAGGGATATCCAGCCTTACTTCCAGTCAGAGCATCTCGGTGTCCATTCCACTTGAGGCCACAAACTCAGGGTCCCTCTCACATACCTGTAGCTGAGAGCAGCCTCCTCTTGAGGTGTTTGTGGAAAGTTGGGATTCCTCTTGAGTCGAAGCCAGGGACTAAGCTCTCATCTCGAGTTGATTTGGGGTCCACGGAGCCCTTTCGTGGTGCTCCAGTCACCTCAGGATCCCTCTAGCCTTGAGACAGTGATCTTGGGTTTTCTCTGGAGTGCCATCAAGGAAATCAATTCTCCTTTCAGGTTTGATATGGAACACGGAATTGCTCTGCACGCAGTTCTGGGGAATCGGGCCTAAACTCGCAGCGATGGGGAAGTCTCATGTTTTTTCTCGAGTTGCCGCCGGAACCAGGGGTATATTCTCGAGTTACGCCGGGGAGGGCCCTTCCAGAAACGTGTTTGTTCAGCGATGTCAGGGCTCCTGCCTTGGTGCTAGGGACACCCCGGGATTCTCCTCGAGGCTTGACATGGCAATTGGGACGCGTTTCCACGTGAGGTGTGAGACCCAGGGTCCCTTTCCAAGTGAAACAGGGATCCTGGGACTCCTATCCATTTTCAACAGGAGTCTGGCATCGTCTCCTTTGGAAGCATTGATCTCCGCGGACTTTTCGAATTTTCAAAGGATGTGAGGCCTTGTCGCAATGAGGCGGAGAACTAGGTCTTTCTCTGTGGTCTCCCCAGGGGATACAGACATCCCTTCGTCTTGGGAGATGCAAGACGAGCCTGCATTCAATTCACTGCAGCGAAATCCAGCCTTACTTCGAGTCAGAGCATCTCGGTGTCCATTCCACTTGAGGCCACAAACTCAGGGTCCCTCTCACATACATGTAGCTGAGAAAAGCCTCCTCTTGAGGTTCTTGGGGAAAGTTGGTATTCCTCTTGACTCGAAGCCAGGGACTAAGCTCTCATCTCGAGTTGATTTGAGGTCCACGGAGCCATTTCGTGTTGCTACAGTGACCTCAGGATCCCTCTAGACTTGAAACAGTGATCTTGGGTTTTCTCTGGAGTGCCATCAAGGAAATCAAGGCTCCTTTCACGTTTGATCTGGAACACAGAATTGCTCTGCCCGCAGTGCAGGGGAATCGGGCCTCATCTCGCGGCGAGGCGGAAGTCTCATGGTTTTACTCCACTTGTGGCCGGAACCTGGGGTATATTCTCGAGTTACGACGTGGGTGGCCCTTCCAGAAACGTGTTTGTTTAACGACGTCAGAACTCCTGCCTTGGTTCGATGGACAACTCGGGATTCTCCTCGAGTCTTGGCATGGCAATTGCGAGGCGTCTCCACGTGAAAGGGAGACCCAGGGTCCCTTTCCCCGTGCCACAGGGATCCTGGGACTCCTATCAATTTTCAAGAGGAGTCAGGCATCCTCTCCTTTGGAAGCATTGATCTCCGAGGACCTCTCAAGTTTTCAAAGGATGTGAGTCCTCCGCTCACGATGTGGCGAGAACTAGGTCTTTCTCTGTGGTATCCTCAGGGGATTCAGACATCCCTTCATCTTGGGAGATGCAAGACGAGCCTGCATTCAATTCACTGCAGGGATATCGGGCCTTACTTCGAGTCACAGCGTCTCGGTGTCCATTCCACTTGAGGCCACAAACTCAGGGTCCCTCTCACATACCTGTAGCTGAGAGAAGCCTCCTCTTCAGGTGCTTGTGGAAAGTTGGTATTCCCCTTGAGTCGAAGCCAGGGACTAAGCTCTCATCTCGAGTTGATTTGGGGTCCACGGAGCCCTGTCTTGTTGCTACAGTGACCTCACGATCCCTCTAGACTTTAGACAGTGATCTTGGGTTTTGTATGGAGTGCCATCAAGGAAATCAAGGCTCCTTTCACGTTTGATGTGGAACACGGAATTGCTCTGCACGCAGTGCAGAGGAATCGGGCCTCTTTTCGCGGCGAGTGGGAAGTCTCATGGTTGTTCTCGAGTTGCGGCCGGAACCTGCGGTATATTCTCGATTTACGACGGGGAGGGTCTTTCCATACACGTGTTTGTTCAGCGACCTCAGGACGCCTGCCTAGGGGCGAGGGACACCTCGGGATTCTCCTCGAGTCTTGCCATGGCAATTGGGACGCGTCTCCACGTGAGGCGGGAGACCAAGGGCCCCTTTCCACCTTCCACAGGGATCCTGGGACTCCTATCCATTTTCAAGAGGAGTCAGGCATCGTCTCCTTTGGAAGCATTGATCTCCGCGGACCTCTCGAGTTTTCAAAGGATGTGAGGCTTCTGGTCGCGATGAGGCGGAGAACTAGTTCTTTCTCTGTGGTCTCCACAGTGGATTTAGACATCCCTTCGTCTTGGGAGATGCAAGACGAGCCTGCATTCAATTCACTGCAGGGATATCCGGCCTTACTTCGAGTCAGAGCCTCTCGGTGTCCATTCCACTTGTGGCCACAAACTCAGTGTAACTCTCACATACTTGTAGCTGAGAGAAGCCTCCTCTTGAGGTGCTTGTGGAAAGTTGGTATTCCTCTTGAGTCGAAGCCAGGGACTAAGCTCGCATCTCGAGTTCATTTGGGGTCCACGGAGCCCTTTCCTGTTGCTCCAGTGACCTCAGGATCCCTCTAGACTTGAGACAGTGATCTTGGGTTTTCTCTGGAGTTCCATCAAGGAAATCAAGGGTCCTTTCTCATTTGATGTGGAACACGGAATTGCTCTGCACGCACTGCAGTGAAATCTGGCCTCATCTCGCGGCGAGGGGGAAGTCTCATAATTTTTCTAGAGTTGTGGCCAGAACTTGGGGTATATTCTTGAGTTACGACGGGGAGGGCCCTTCCAGACACGTGTTTGTTCAGCGACGTCAGGACTCCTGCCTAGGTGTGAAGGACACCTCGGGGTTCTCCTCGAGTCTTGGCATGGCAATTGGGACGCGTCCCCATGTGAGACGGGAGACCCAGGGTCCCTTTCCACGTACCACAGGGATCCTGGGTCTCCTATGCATTTTCAAGAAGAGTCAGGCATCGTCTCCTTTGGAAGCATTGATCTCCGGGCACCTCTCGAGTTTTCAAAGATGGGAGGCCTCCGTTCGCGTTGAGGCGGAGAACTAGGTATTTCTCTGTGGTCTCCACAGGGGATTCAGACATCCCTTCGTCTTGGGAGATGCAAGACGAGCCTGCACTCAATTCACTGCACGGATATCCGGCCTTACTTCGAGTCAGAGCATCTCGGTGTCCATTCCACCTGAGGCCACAAACTCAGGGTCCCTCTCACATACCTGTAGCTGAGAGAAGCCTCGTCTTGATGTGCTTGTGGAAACTTGGTATTCCTCTTGACTCGAAGCCAGCGACTAAGCTCTCATCTCGAGTTGATTTGGGGTCCACGGAGCCCTTTCTTGGTGCTCCAGTGACCTCAGGATCCCTCTAGACTTGAGACAGTGATCTTGGGTTTTCTCTGGAGTGCCATCAAGGAAATCAAGGCTCCTTTCACGTTTGATGTGGAACACGGAACTGCTCTGCAAGCAGTGCAGGGAAATCGGCCCTCATCTCGCGGCGAGGGGGAAGTCTCATGGTTTTTCTCGAGTTGCAGCCAGGACCTGGGGTATATTCTCGAGTTACAACGGGGAGGGCCCTTCCAGACACGTGTTTGTTCAGCGACGTCAGGACTCCTGCCTTGGTGCGAGGGACACCTCGGGATTCTCCTCGAGTCTTGGCATGGCAATTGGGACGCGTCTCCACGTGAGGCGGGAGACCCAGGGTCCCTTTCCACGTGCCACAGGGATCCTGGGACTCCTATGCATTTTCCAGAGGAGTCAGGCATCGTCTCCTTTGGAAGCATTGATCTCTGCAGACCTCTCGAGTTTTCAAAGGATATGAGGCCTCCGATCACGATGAGGCGGAGGACTAGGTCTTTCTCTGTGGTCTCCACAGGGGATTCAGACATCCCTTCGTCTTGGGAGATGCAAGACGAGCCTGAATTCAATTCACTGCAGGGATATCCGGCCTTACTTCGAGTCAGAGCATCTCGGTGTCCATTGCACTTGAGGCCACAAACTCAGGGTCCCTCTCACATAACTGTAGCTGGGAGAAGCCTCCTCTTGAGGTGCTTGTGGAAAGTTGGTATTCCTCTTGAGTCGAAGCGAGGGACTAAGCTCTCATCACGAGTTGATTTGGGGTCCACGGAGCCCTTTCGTGTTGCTCCAGTGACCTCAGGATCCCTCTAGACTTGAGACAGTGATCTTGGGTTTTCTCTGGAGTGCCATCAAGTAAATCAAGGCTCCTTTCCCGTTTGATGTGGAACAGGAATTGCTCTGCACGCAGTGCAGGGAAATCGGGCCTCATCTCGCGGCGAGGGGGAAGTCTCATGGTTTTTCTCGAGTTGCGGCCGGAACCTGGGGTATATTCTCGAGTTATGACGGGGAGGGCCCTCCCAGACACGTGTTTGTTCAGCGACGTCAGCACTCCTGCCTAGGTGCGAGGGATACCTCGGGATTCTCCTCGAGTCTTGGCATGGCAATTGGGACGCGTCTCCACGTGAGGCGGAAGACCCAGGGTCCCTTTCCACGTGCCACAGGGATCCTGGGACTCCTATCCATTTTCAAGAGGAGTCAGGCATCGTCTCCTTTTGAAGCATTGATCTCCGCGGACCTCTCGAGTTTTCAAAGAATGTGAGGCCACAGGTCGCGATGAGGAGGAGGACTAGGTCTTTCTCTGTGGTCTGCACAGGGGTTTCAGACATCCCTTCGTCTTGGGAGATGCAAGACGAGCCTGCATTCCATTCACTGCAGGGATATCCGGCCTTATTTCCAGTCAGAGCATCTCGGTGTCCATTCCACTTGAGGCCACAAACTCAGGGTCCCTCTCACATACCACTAGCTCAGAGAAGCCTCCTCTTGAGGTGCTTGTGGAAAGTTGGTATTCCTCTTGAGTCTAAGCCAGGGACTAAGCTCTCATCTCGAGTTGATTTGGGGTCCACGGAGTCCTTTCGTGTTGCTCCAGTGACCTCAGGATCCCTCTAGACTTGAGACAGTGATCTTGGGTTTTCTCTGGCGTGCCATCAAAGAAATCAAGGCTCCTTTCATTTTTGATGTGGAATACGGAATTGCTCTGCATGCAGTGCAGTGTAATCGGGCCTCATGTATTGGCGAGGGGGAAGTCTCATGGTTTTTCTCGAGTTGCGGCCGGAACCTGGGGTATATTCTCGAGTTACGACGGGGAGGGCCCTTCCAGACACGTGTTTATTCAGCGACGTCAGGACTCCTGCCTAGGTGCGAGGGACACCTCGGGATTCTCCTCGAGTCTTGGCATGGCAATTGGGACGCGTCTCCACTTGAGGCGGGAGACCCAGGGTCCCTTTCCAAGTGCCACAGGGATCCTGGGACTCCTATCTATTTTCAAGAAGAGTCAGGCATTGTCTCCTTTGGAAGCATTGATCTCCGCGAACCTCTTGAGTTTTCAAAGGATGTGAGGCCTCCGGTCGCAATGAGGCGGAGAAGTAGGTCTTTCTCTGTGGTCTCCACAGGGGATTTAGACATTGCTTCGTCTTGAGAGATGCAAGACGAGCCTGCATTCAATTCACTGCAGGGATATCCGGCCTTACTTCGAGTCAGAGCATCTCGGTGTCCATTGCACTTGAGGCCACAAACTCAGGGTCCTTGTCACATACCTGTGGCTGAGAGAACCCTCCTCTTGGGGTGCTTGTGGAGATTTGGTATTCCTCTTGCATCGAAGCCAGGTACTAAGCTCTCATCTCGAGTTGATTTGTGGTCCACGGAGCCCTTTCGTGTTGCTCCAGTGACCTCAGGATCCCTCTAGACTTGAGACAGTGATCCTGGGTTTTCTCAGGAGTGCCATCAAGGAAATCAAGGCTCCTTTCAGGTTTGATGTGGAACACGGAATTGCTCTGCACGCAGTGCAGGGGAATCGGGCCTCATATCGCGGCGAGGGGAAAGTCTCATGGTTTTTCTCGAGTTGCGGCCGGAACCTGGAGTATATTCTCGAGTTACGACGGGGAGGGCCCTTCCAGACACGTGTTTGTTCAGCGACGTCAGGACTCCTGCCTAGGTGCGAGGGACACCCCGGGATTCTCCTCGAGTCTTGGCATGGCAATTGGGACGCGTCTCCACGTGAGGCGGGAGACCCAGAGTCCCTTTCCACGTGCCACAGGCATCCTGGGACTCCTATCCTTTTTCAAGAGGAGTCAGGCATCGTCTCCTTTGGAAGCATTGATCTCCGCGGACCTCTCGAGTTTTCAAAGATGGGAGGCCTCCGGTCGCAATGAGGAGGAGAACTAGGTATTTCTCTGTGGTCTCCACAGGGGATTCAGACATCCCTTCGTCTTGGGAGATGCAAGACGAGCCTGCACTCAATTCACTGCACGGATATCCGGCCTTACTTCGAGTCAGAGCATCTCGGTGTCCATTCCACCTGAGGCCATAAACTCAGGGTCCCTCTCACATACCTGTAGCTGAGAGAAGCCTCGTCTTGATGTGCTTGTGGAAACTTGGTATTCCTCTTGTCTCGAAGCCAGGGACTAAGCTCTCATCTCGAGTTGATTTGGGGTCCACGGAGCCCTTTCGTGGTGCTCCAGTGACCTCAGGATGCCTCTAGACTTGAGACAGTGATCTTGGGTTTTCTCTGGAGTGCCACCAAGGAAATCAAGGCTCCTTTCACGTTTGATGTGGAACACGGAACTGCTCTGCAAGCAGTGCAGGGAAATCGGCCCTCATCTCGCTGCGAGTGGGAAGTCTCATGGTTTTTCTCGAGTTGCAGCCAGGACCTGGGGTATATTCTCGAGTTACAACGGGGAGGGCCCTTCCAGACACGTGTTTGTTCAGCGACGTCAGGACTCCTGCCTTGGTGCGAGGGACTCCTCAGGATTCTCCTCGAGTCTTGGCATGGCAATTGGGACGCGTCTCCACGTGAGGCGGGAGACCCAGGGTCCCTTTCCACGTGCCATAGGGATCCTGGGACTCCTATGCATTTTCAAGAGGAGTCAGGCATCGTCTCCTTTGGAAGCATTGATCTCTGCAGACCTCTCGAGTTTTCAAAGGATATGAGGCCTCCGGTCACGATGAGGCGGAGGACTAGGTCTTTCTCTGTGGTCTCCACAGGGGATTCAGACATCCCTTCGTCTTGGGAGATGCAAGACGAGCCTGCATTCAATTCACTGCAGGGATATCCGGCCTTACTTCGAGTCAGAGCATCTCGGTGTCCATTGCACTTGAGGCCACAAACTCAGGGTCCCTCTCACATAACTGTAGCTGAGAGAAGCCTCCTCTTGAGGTGCTTGTGGAAAGTTGGTATTCCTCTTGAGTCGAAGCCAGGGACTAAGCTCTCATCACAAGTTGATTTGGGGTCCACGGAGCCCTTTCGTATTGCTCCAGTGACCTCAGGATCCCTCTAGACTTGAGACAGTGATCTTGGGTTTTCTCTGAAGTGCCATCAAGGAAATCAAGGCTCCTTTCACGTTTGATGTGGAACATGGAATTGCTCTGCACGCAGTGCAGGGGAATCGGGCCTCATCTCGCGGCGAGGGGGAAGTCTCATGGTTTTTCTCGAGTTGCGGCCGGAACCTGGGGTATATTCTCGAGTTACGACGGGGAGGGCCCTTCCAGACATGTGTTTGTTCAGCGACGTCAGGACTCCTTCCTAGGTGCGAGGGACACTTCGGGATTCTCCTCGAGTCTTGGCATGGCAATTGGGACGCGTCTCCACGTGAGGCGGGAGACCCAGGGTCCCTTTCTACGTGCCACAGTGATCCTGGGACTCCTATCCATTTTCAAGAGGAGTCAGACATAGTCTCCTTTGGAAGCATTGATCTCTGCAGACCTCTCGAGTTTTCAAATGATGTGAGGTCTCCGGTCACGATGAGGCAGATGACTTGGTCTTTCTCTGTGGTCTCCACAGGGGATTCAGACATCCCTTCGTCTTGGGAGATGCAAGACGAGCCTGCATTCAATTCACTGCAGGGATATCCGGCCTTACTTCGAGTCAGAGCATCTCGGTGTCCATTGCACTTGAGGCCACAAACTCAGGGTCCCTCTCACATACCTGTAGCTGAGAGAAGCCTCCTCTTGAGGTGCTTGTGGAAAGTTGGTATTCCTCTCGAGTCGAAGCCGGGGACTAAGCTCTCATCTCGAGTTGATTTGGGGTCCACGGAGCCCTTTCGTGTTGCTCCAGTGACCTCAGGATCCCTCTAGACTTGAGACAGTGATCTTGGGTTTTCTCTGGAGTGCCATCAAGGAAATCAAGGCTCCTTTCCCGTTTGATGTGGAACACGGAATTGCTCTGCACGCAGTGCAGGGGAATCGGGCCTCATCTCGCGGCGAGGGGGAAGTCTCATGGTTTTTCTCGAGTTGCGGCTGGAACCTGGGGTATATTCCCGAGTTATGACGGGGAGGGCCCTTCCAGACACGTGTTTGTTCAGCGACGTCAGCACTCCTGCCTAGGTGCGAGGGACACCTCGGGATTCTCCGCGAGTCTTGGAATGGCAATTGGGACCCGTCTCCACGTGAGCCGGGAGACCCAGGTTCCCTTTCCACGTGCCACAGGGATCGTGGAACTCCTATCCATTTTCAAGAGGAGTCAGGCATCGTCTCCTTTGGAAGCATTGATCTCCGCTGACCTCTCGAGTTTTCAAAGAATGTGAGGCCACAGGTCGTGATGAGGAGGAGGACTATGTCTTTCTCTGTGGTCTGCACAGGGGTTTCAGACATCCCTTCGTCTTGGGAGATGCAAGACGAGCCTGCATTCCATTCACTGCAGGGATATCCGGCCTTACTTCGAGTCAGAGCATCCCGGTGTCCATTCCACTTGAGGCCACAAACTCGGGGTCCCTCAAATATACATGTAGCTGAGAGAAGCCTCCTCTTGAGGTGCTTGTGAAAAGTTGGTATTCCTCTTGAGTCTAAGCCAAGGACTAAGGTCTCATCTCGAGTGTATTTCGGTCCACGTAGACATTTCCTGTTGGTCCAGTGACCTCAGGATCCCTCTAGACTTGAGACAGTGATCTTGGGTTTTCTCTGGAGTGTCATCAAGGAAATCAAGGCTCCTTTCACGTTTCATGTCGAACACGGAATTGCGCTGCATGCAGTGCAGGGGAATCGGGCCTCAACTCGCGGCGAGGGGGAAATCTCATGGTTTTTCTCGAGTTGCGGCCCGAACCTGGGGTATATTCTCGAGTTACGACGGGGAGGGCCCTTCCAGACATGTGTTTGTTCAGCGACGTCAGGACTCCTGCCTAGGTGCGAGGGACACCTCGGGATTCTCCTCGAGTCTTGGCATGGCAATTGGGACGCGTCTCCACGTGAGGCGGGAGACCCAGGGTCCCTTTCCCCGTGCCACAGGGATCCTGGGACTCCTATCCATTTTCAAGAGGAGTCAGGCATCGTCTCCTTTGGAAGCATTGATCTCCGCGGACCTCTAGAGTTTTCAAAGGATGTGAGGCCTCCGGTCGCGATGAGGCGGAGAACTCGGTCTTTCTCTGTGGTCTCCACAGGGGATTCAGACATCCCTTCGTCTTGGGAGATGCAAGACGAGCCTGCATTCAATTCACTGCAGGGATATCCGGCCTTACTTCGAGTCAGAGCATCTCGGTGTCCATTCCACTTGAGGCCACAAACTCAGGGTCCCTCTCACATACCTGTAGCTGAGAGAAGCCTCCCCTTGAGGTGCTTGTGGAAAGGTGGTATTCCTCTTGAGTCGAAGCCAGGGACTAAGCTCTCATCTCGAGTTGATTTGGGGTCCACGGAGCCCTTTCGTGTTGCTCCAGTGACCTCAGGATCCCTCTAGACTTGAGACAGTGATCTTGGGTTTTCTCTGGAGTGCCATCAAGGAAATCAAGGCTCCTTTCACGTTTGATGTGGAAAACAGAATTGTTCTGCACGCAGTTCAGGGGAATCGGGCTTCATCCAGCGGCGAGGGGGAATTCTCATGGTTTTTCTCGAGTTGCGGCCGGAACCTGGGGTATATTCTCGAGTTACGACGGGGAGGGCCCTTCCAGACACGTGTTTGTTCAGCGACGTCAGGACTCCTGCCTAGGTGCGAGGGACACCTCGGGATTCTCCTCGAGTCTTGGAATGGCAATGGGGACGCGTTTCCACGTGAGGCGGGAGACCCAGGGTCCCTTTCCACGTGCCACAGTGATCCTGGGACTCCTATCCATTTTCAAGAGGAGTCAGGCATCGTCTCCTTTGAAAGCATTGATCTCCGCGGACCTCTTGAATTTTCAAAGGATGTGAGGCGTCCGTTCGCAATGAGGCGGAGACCTAGGTCTTTCTCTGTGGTCTCCACAGGGGATTCAGACATCCCTTCGTCTTGGGAGATGCAAGGCGAGCCTCCATTCAATTCACTGCAGGGATATCAGGCCTTACTTCGAGTCAGAACATCCCGGTGTCCATTCCACTTTAGGCCACAAACTCAGGGTCCCTCTCACATACCTGTAGCTGAGAGAAGCCTCCTCTTGAGGTGCTTGTGGAAAGTTGGTATTCCTCTTGAGTCGAAGCCAGGGACTAAGCTCTCATCTCGAGTTGATTTGGGGTCCACGGAGCCCTTTCATGTTGCTACAGTGACCTCAGGATCCCTCTAGACTTGAGACAGTCATCTTGGGTTTTCTCTGGAGTGCCATAGGGAAATCAAGGCTCCTTTCACGTTTGATGTGGAACACGGAATTGCTCTGCACGCAGTGCAGGGGAATCGGGCCTCATCTCGCGGCGAGGCGGAAGTCTCATGGTTTTACTCCACTTGTGGACGGATCCTGGGGTATATTCTCGAGTTACGACGTGGGTGGCCCTTCCAGAAACGTGTTTGTTCAGCGACGTTAGGACCCCTGCCTAGGTGCGAGGGACAACTCGGGATACTCCTCGAGTCTTGGCATGGCAATTGGGACGCGTCTCCACGTGAGGCGGGAGACCCAGGGTCCCTTTCCACGTGCCACAGGGATCCTGGGACTACTATCCATTTTCAAGAGGAGTCAGGCATCGTCTCCTTTGGAAACATTGATCACCGTGGACCTCTCGAGTTTTCAAAGGATGTGAGGCCTCCGCTCGCGATGAGGCGGAGAATTAGGTTTTTCTCTGTGGTCTCCACAGGGGATTCAGACATCCCTTCATCTTGGGAGATGCAAGACGAGCCTGCATTCAATTCACTGCAGGGATATCCGGCTTTACTTCGAGTCAGAGCATCCCGGTGTCCATTCCACTTGAGGCCACAAACTCGGGGTCACTCAAATATACATGTAGCTGAGAGAAGCCTCCTCTCGTGGTGCTTGTGGAAAGTTGGTATTCCTCTTGAGTCTAAGCCAGGGACTAAGCTCTCATCTCGAGTGTATTTCGGTCCACGTAGACCTTTCCTGTTGGTCCAGTGACCTCAGGATCCCTCTATACTTGAGACAGTGATCTTGGGTTTTCTCTGGAGTGTCATCAAGGAAATCAAGGCTCCTTTCACGTTTCATCTGTAACACGGAATTGCGCTGCATGCAGTGCAGGGGAATCGGGCCTCAACTCGCGGCGAGGGGGAAATCTCATGATTTTTCTCAAGTTGCGGCCCGAACCTGGGGTATATTCTCGAGTTACGACGGGGAGGGCCCTTCCAGACATGTGTTTGTTCAGCGACGTCAGGACTTCTGCCTAGGTGCGAGGGACACCTCAGGATTCTCCTCGAGTCTTGGCATGGCAATTGGGACGCGTCTCCACGTGAGGCGGGAGACCCAGTGTCCCTTTCCCCGTGCCACAGGGATCCTGGGACTCCTATCCATTTTCAAGAGGAGTCAGGCATCGTCTCCTTTGGAAGCATTGACCTCCGCGGACCTCTAGAGTTTTCAAAGGATGTGAGGCCTCCGGTCGCGATGAGACGGAGAACTCGGTCTTTCTCTGTGGTCTCCACAGGGGATTCAGACATCCCTTCGTCTTGGGAGATGCAAGACGAGCCTGCATTCAATTCACTGCAGGGATATCCGGCCTTACTTCGAGTCAGAGCATCTCGGTGTCCATTCCACTTGAGGCCACAATTTCAGGGTCCCTCTCACATACCTGTAGCTGAGAGAAGCCTCCCCTTGAGGTGCTTGTGGAAAGTTGGTATTCCTCTCGAGTCGAAGCCGGGGACTAAGCTCTCATCTCGAGTTGATTTGGGGTCCACGGAGCCCTTTCGTGTTGCTCCAGTGACCTCAGGATCCCTCTAGACTTGAGACAGTGATCTTGGGTTTTCTCTGGAGTGCCATCAAGGAAATCAAGGCTCCTTTCCCGTTTGATGTGGAACACGGAATTGCTCTGCACGCAGTGCAGGGGAATCGGGCCTCATCTCGCGGCGAGGGGGAAGTCTCATGGTTTTTCTCGAGTTGCGGCTGGAACCTGGGGTATATTCCCGAGTTATGACGGGGAGGGCCCTTCCAGACACGTGTTTGTTCAGCGACGTCAGCACTCCTGCCTAGGTGCGAGGGACACCTCGGGATTCTCCGCGAGTCTTGGAATGGCAATTGGGACCCGTCTCCACGTGAGCCGGGAGACCCAGGGTCCCTTTCCACGTGCCACAGGGATCGTGGAACTCCTATCCATTTTCAAGAGGAGTCAGGCATCGTCTCCTTTGGAAGCATTGATCTCCGCTGACCTCTCGAGTTTTCAAAGAATGTGAGGCCACAGGTCGTGATGAGGAGGAGGACTATGTCTTTCTCTGTGGTCTGCACAGGGGTTTCAGACATCCCTTCGTCTTGGGAGATGCAAGACGAGCCTGCATTCCATTCACTGCAGGGATATCCGGCCTTACTTCGAGTCAGAGCATCCCGGTGTCCATTCCACTTGAGGCCACAAACTCGGGGTCCCTCAAATATACATGTAGCTGAGAGAAGCCTCCTCTTGAGGTGCTTGTGAAAAGTTGGTATTCCTCTTGAGTCTAAGCCAAGGACTAAGGTCTCATCTCGAGTGTATTTCGGTCCACGTAGACATTTCCTGTTGGTCCAGTGACCTCAGGATCCCTCTAGACTTGAGACAGTGATCTTGGGTTTTCTCTGGAGTGTCATCAAGGAAATCAAGGCTCCTTTCACGTTTCATGTCGAACACGGAATTGCGCTGCATGCAGTGCAGGGGAATCGGGCCTCAACTCGCGGCGAGGGGGAAATCTCATGGTTTTTCTCGAGTTGCGGCCCGAACCTGGGGTATATTCTCGAGTTACGACGGGGAGGGCCCTTCCAGACATGTGTTTGTTCAGCGACGTCAGGACTCCTGCCTAGGTGCGAGGGACACCTCGGGATTCTCCTCGAGTCTTGGCATGGCAATTGGGACGCGTCTCCACGTGAGGCGGGAGACCCAGGGTCCCTTTCCCCGTGCCACAGGGATCCTGGGACTCCTATCCATTTTCAAGAGGAGTCAGGCATCGTCTCCTTTGGAAGCATTGATCTCCGCGGACCTCTAGAGTTTTCAAAGGATGTGAGGCCTCCGGTCGCGATGAGGCGGAGAACTCGGTCTTTCTCTGTGGTCTCCACAGGGGATTCAGACATCCCTTCGTCTTGGGAGATGCAAGACGAGCCTGCATTCAATTCACTGCAGGGATATCCGGCCTTACTTCGAGTCAGAGCATCTCGGTGTCCATTCCACTTGAGGCCACAAACTCAGGGTCCCTCTCACATACCTGTAGCTGAGAGAAGCCTCCCCTTGAGGTGCTTGTGGAAAGGTGGTATTCCTCTTGAGTCGAAGCCAGGGACTAAGCTCTCATCTCGAGTTGATTTGGGGTCCACGGAGCCCTTTCGTGTTGCTCCAGTGACCTCAGGATCCCTCTAGACTTGAGACAGTGATCTTGGGTTTTCTCTGGAGTGCCATCAAGGAAATCAAGGCTCCTTTCACGTTTGATGTGGAAAACAGAATTGTTCTGCACGCAGTTCAGGGGAATCGGGCTTCATCCAGCGGCGAGGGGGAAGTCTCATGGTTTTTCTCGAGTTGCGGCCGGAACCTGGGGTATATTCTCGAGTTACGACGGGGAGGGCCCTTCCAGACACGTGTTTGTTCAGCGACGTCAGGACTCCTGCCTAGGTGCGAGGGACACCTCGGGATTCTCCTCGAGTCTTGGAATGGCAATGGGGACGCGTCTCCACGTGAGGCGGGAGACCCAGGGTCCCTTTCCACGTGCCACAGGGATCCTGGGACTCCTATCCATTTTCAAGAGGAGTCAGGCATCGTCTCCTTTGAAAGCATTGATCTCCGCGGACCTCTTGAATTTTCAAAGGATGTGAGGCGTCCGTTCGCAATGAGGCGGAGACCTAGGTCTTTCTCTGTGGTCTCCACATTGGATTCAGACATCCCTTCGTCTTGGGAGATGCAAGGCGGGCCTCCATTCAAATCACTGCAGGGATATCAGGCCTTACTTCGAGTCAGAACATCCCGGTGTCCATTCCACTTTAGGCCACAAACTCAGGGTCCCTCTCACATACCTGTAGCTGAGAGAAGCCTCCTCTTGAGGTGCTTGTGGAAAGTTGGTATTCCTCTTGAGTCGAAGCCAGGGACTAAGCTCTCATCTCGAGTTGATTTGGGGTCCACGGAGCCCTTTCATGTTGCTACAGTGACCTCAGGATCCCTCTAGACTTGAGACAGTCATCTTGGGTTTTCTCTGGAGTGCCATAGGGAAATCAAGGCTCCTTTCACGTTTGATGTGGAACACGGAATTGCTCTGCACGCAGTGCAGGGGAATCGGGCCTCATCTCGCGGCGAGGCGGAAGTCTCATGGTTTTACTCCACTTGTGGACGGATCCTGGGGTATATTCTCGAGTTACGACGTGGGTGGCCCTTCCAGAAACGTGTTTGTTCAGCGACGTTAGGACCCCTGCCTAGGTGCGAGGGACAACTCGGGATACTCCTCGAGTCTTGGCATGGCAATTGGGACGCGTCTCCACGTGAGGCGGGAGACCCAGGGTCCCTTTCCACGTGCCACTGGGATCCTGGGACTACTATCCATTTTCAAGAGGAGTCAGGCATCGTCTCCTTTGGAAACATTGATCACCGTGGACCTCTCGAGTTTTCAAAGGATGTGAGGCCTCCGCTCGCGATGAGGCGGAGAATTAGGTTTTTCTCTGTGGTCTCCACAGGGGATTCAGACATCCCTTCATCTTGGGAGATGCAAGACGAGCCTGCATTCAATTCACTGCAGGGATATCCGGCCTTACTTCGAGTCAGAGCATCCCGGTGTCCATTCCACTTGAGGCCACAAACTCGGGGTCACTCAAATATACATGTAGCTGAGAGAAGCCTCCTCTCGTGGTGCTTGTGGAAAGTTGGTATTCCTCTTGAGTCTAAGCCAGGGACTAAGCTCTCATCTCGAGTGTATTTCGGTCCACGTAGACCTTTCCTGTTGGTCCAGTGACCTCAGGATCCCTCTAGACTTGAGACAGTGATCTTGGGTTTTCTCTGGAGTGTCATCAAGGAAATCAAGGCTCCTTTCACGTTTCATCTGTAACACGGAATTGCGCTGCATGCAGTGCAGGGGAATCGGGCCTCAACTCGCGGCGAGGGGGAAATCTCATGATTTTTCTCAAGTTGCGGCCCGAACCTGGGGTATATTCTCGAGGTACGACGGGGAGGGCCCTTCCAGACATGTGTTTGTTCAGCGACGTCAGGACTTCTGCCTAGGTGCGAGGGACACCTCGGGATTCTCCTCGAGTCTTGGCATGGCAATTGGGACGCGTCTCCACGTGAGGCGGGAGACCCAGTGTCCCTTTCCCCGTGCCACAGGGATCCTGGGACTCCTATCCATTTTCAAGAGGAGTCAGGCATCGTCTCCTTTGGAAGCATTGACCTCCGCGGACCTCTCGAGTTTTCAAAGGATGTGAGGCCTCCGGTCGCGATGAGACGAAGAACTCGGTCTTTCTCTGTGGTCTCCACAGGGGATTCAGACATCCCTTCGTCTTGGGAGATGCAAGACGAGCCTGCATTCAATTCACTGCAGGGATATCCGGCCTTACTTCGAGTCAGAGCATCTCGGTGTCCATTCCACTTGAGGCCACAATTTCAGGGTCCCTCTCACATACCTGTAGCTGAGAGAAGCCTCCCCTTGAGGTGCTTGTGGAAAGTTGGAATTCCTCTTGAGTCGAAGCCAGGGACTAAGCTCTCATCTCGAGTTGATTTGGGGTCCACGGAGCCCTTTCGTGTTGCTCCAGTGACATCAGGATCCCTCTAGACTTGAGACAGTGATCTTGGGTTTTCTCTGGAGTGCCATCAAGGAAATCAAGGCTCCTTTCACGTTTGATGTGGAACACGGAATTGTTCTGCATGCAGTTCAGGGGAATCGGGCTTCATCCAGCGGCGAGGGGGAAGTCTCATGGTTTTTCTCGAGTTGCGGCCGGAACCTGGGGTATATTCTCGAGTTACGACGGGGAGGGCCCTTCCAGACACGTGTTTGTTCAGCGACGTCAGGACTCCTGCCTAGGTGCGAGGGACACCTCGGGTATTCTCCTCGAGTCTTGGCATGGCAATGGGGACGCGTCTCCACGTGAGGCGGGAGACCCAGGGTCCCTTTCCACGTGCCACAGGGATCCTGGGACACCTATCCATTTTCAAGAGGATTCAGGCATCGTCTCCTTTGGAAGCATTGATCTCCGCGGACCTCTCGAATTTTCAAAGGATGTGAGGCCTCTGGTCGCAATGAGGCAGAAAGTTAGGTCTTTCTCTGTGGTCTCCACAGGGGATTCAGACATCCCTTCGTCTTGGGAGATGCAAGACGAGCCTGCATTCAATTCACTGCAGGGATATCCGGCCTTACTTCGAGTCAGAGCATCTCGTGTCCATTCCACTTGAGGCCACAAACTCAGGGTCCCTCTCACATACCTGTAGCTGAGAGAAGCCTCCTCTTGAGGTGCTTGTGGAAAGTTGATATTCCTCTTGATTCGAAGCCAGGGACTAAGCTCTCATCTCGAGTTGATTTGGGGTCCCGGAGCCCTTTCATGTTGCTACAGTGACCTCAACATCCCTCTAGACTTGAGACAGTGATCTTGGGTTTTCTCTGGAGTGCCATCAAGGAAATCAAGGCTCCTTTCACGTTTGATGTGGAACACAGAATTGCTCTGCACGCAGTGCAGGGG
Source organism: Dama dama (assembly GCF_033118175.1). Classification (NCBI taxonomy): domain Eukaryota; kingdom Metazoa; phylum Chordata; class Mammalia; order Artiodactyla; family Cervidae; genus Dama; species Dama dama. The sequence goes on from NW_026870940.1 coordinate 1,734,012, forward strand.
AATCGGGCCTCATCTCACGGCGAGGGGGAAGTCTCATGGTTTTTCTCGAGTTGCGGCCGGAAACTGGGCTATATTCTCGAGTTACAACGGGGAGGGCCTTTCCAGACACGTGTTTGTTCAGTGAAGTCAGGACTCCTGCCTAGGTGCGAGGGACACCTCGGGATTCTCCTCGAGTCTTGGCATGGCAATTGGGATGCGTCTCCACGTGAGGCGGGAGACCCAGTGTCCCTTTCCACGTGCCACAGGGATCCTGGGACTCCTATCCATTTTCAAGAGGTGTCAGGCATTGTCTCCTTTGGAAGTATTGATCTCCGCAGACCTCTCGAGTTTTCAAAGGATATGAGGCCTCCGGTTGCGTTGAGGCGGAGGACTAGGTCTTTCTCTGTGGTCTCCACAGGGGATTCAGACAACCCTTCGTCTTGGGAGATGCAAGACGAGCCTGCATTCAATTCACTGCAGGGATATCCGCCTTATTTCGAGTCAGAGCATCTCGGTGTCCATTCCACTTGAGGCCACAAACTCAGGGTCCCTCTCACATACCTGTAGCTGAGAGAAGCCTCCTCTTGAGGTGCTTGTGGAAAGTTGGTATTCCTCTTGAGTCGAAGCCAGGGACTAAGCTCTCATCTCGAGTTGATTTGGGGTCCACGGAGCCCTTTCGTGTTGCTCCAGTGACCTCAGGATCCCTCTAGACTTGAGACAGTGATCTTGGGTTTTCTCTGGAGTGCCAGCAAGGAAATCAAGGCTCCTTTCACATTTGATGTGGAACACGGAATTGCTGTGCACGCAGTGCAGGGGAATTGGGCCTCATCTCGCGGCGAGGGGGAAGTCTCATGGTTTTTCTCGAGTTGCGGCCGGAACCTGGGGTATATTCTCGAGTTACGACGGGGAGGGCCCTTCCAGACACGTGTTTGTTCAGCGACGTCAGGACTCCTTCCTAGGTGCGAGGGACACTTCGGGATTCTCCTCGAGTCTTGGCATGGCAATTGGGACGCGTCTCCACGTGAGGCGGGAGACCCAGGGTCCCTTTCCACGTGCCACAGGGATCCTGGGACTCCTATCCATTTTCAAGAGGAGTCAGGCATCGTCTCCTTTGGAAGCATTGATCTCCGTGGACGTCTCGAGTTTTCAAAGGATGTGAGGCCTCCAGTCGTGAAGAGGTGGAGAACTAGGTCTTCTCTGTGGTCTCCACAGGTGATTCAGACATCCCTTCATCTTGGGAGATGGAAGACGAGCCTGCATTCAATTCACTGCAGGGATATCCGGCCTTACTTCGAGTCAGAGCATCTCGGTGTCCATTCCACTTGAGGCCACAAACTCAGGGTCCCTCTCACATACCTGTAGCTGAGAGAAGCCTCCTCTTGAGGTGCTTGTGGAAAGTTGGTATTCCTCTTGAGTCGAAGCCAGGGACTAAGCTCTCATCTCGAGTTGATTTGGGGTCCACGGAGCCCTTTCCTGTTGCTCCAGTGACCTCAGGATCCCTCTAGACTTGAGACAGTGATCTTGGGTTTTCTCTGGAGTGCCATCAAGGAAATCAAGGCTCCTTTCACGTTTGATGTGGAACATGGAATTGCTCTGCACGCAGTGCAGGGGAATCGGGCCTCATCTCGCGGCGAGGGGGAAGTCTCATGGTTTTTCTCGAGTTGCGGCCGGGACCTGGGGTATATTCTCCAGTTACGACGGGAAGGGCCCTTCCTGACACGTGTTTGTTCATCGACGTCAGGACTCCTGCCTAGGTGCGAGGGACACCTCGGGATTCTCTTCGAGTCTTGGCATGGCAATTGAGACGCGTCTCCACGTGAGGCGTGAGACCCAGGGTCCCTTTCGACGTGCCACAGGGAATCTGGGGCTCCTATCCATTTTCAAGAGGAGTCAGGCATCGTCTCCTTTGGAAGCATTGATCTCCGCGGACCTCTCGAGTTTTCAAAGGATGTGAGGCCTCCGGTCGCAATGAGGCGGAGGACTAGATTTTTCTCTATGGTCTCCACAGGGGCTTCAGACATCCCTTCGTCTTGGGAGATGCAAGACGAGCCGGCATTCAATTCACTGCAGGGATATCCGGCCTTACTTCGAGTCAGAGCATCTCGGTGTCCATTCCACTTGAGGCCACAAACTCAGGGTCCCTCTCACATACCTGTAGCTGAGAGAAGCCTCCTCTTGAGGTGCTTGTGTAAAGTTGGTATTCCTCTTGAGTTGAAGCCAGGGACTAAGCTCTCATCTCGAGTTGATTTGGGGTCCACGGAGCCCTTTCGTGTTGCTCCAGTGTCCTCAGGATCCCTCTAGACTTGAGACAGTGATCTTGGGTTTTCTCTGGAGTGTCATCAAGGAAATCAAGGCTCCTTTCACGTTTGATGTGGAACACGGAATTGCTCTGCACGCAGTGCAGGGGAATCGGGCCTCATCTCGCGGCGAGGGGGAAGTCTCATGGTTTTTCTCGAGTCGAGGCCGGAACCTGGGGTATATTCTCGAGTTACGACGGGGAGGTCCCTTCCATACACGTGTTTGGTCAGCGACGTCAGGACTCCAGCCTATGTGCGAGGGACACTTTGGGATTTTCCTTGAGTCTTGGCATGGCAATTGGGACGTGTCTCCACGTGAGGCGGGAGACGCAGGGTCCCTTTCCACGTGCCACAGGGATCCTGGGACTCCTATCCATTTTCAAGAGGAGTCAGGCATCGTCTCCTTTGCAAGCATTGATCTCCGCAGACCTCTCGAGTTTTCAAAGGATGTGAGGCCTCCGATCGCGTTGAGGCGGAGGACTAGGTCTTTCTCTGTGGTCTCCACAGGGGATTCAGACATCCGTTGGTCTTGGGAGATGCAAGACGAGCCTGCATTCAATTCACTGCATGGATATCCGGCCTTACTTCGAGTCAGAGCATCTCCGTGTCCATTCCACTTGAGGCCAAAAACTCAGGGTCCCTCTCACATACCTGTAGCTGAGAGAAGCCTCCTCTTGAGGTGCTTGTGGAAAGTTGGTATTCCTCTTGAGTCAAAGCCACGGACTAAGCTCTCATCTCGAGTTGATTTGGGGTCCACGGAGCCCTTTCGTGTTGCTAAAGTGACCTCAGGATCCCTCTAGACTTGAGACAGTGATCTTGGGGTTTCTCTGGAGTGCCGTCAAGGAAATCAAGGCTCCTTTCACGTTTGATGTGGAACACGGAATTGCTCTGCACGCAGTGCAGGGGAATCGGGCCTCATGTCGCGTCGAGGGGGAAGTCTCATGGTTTTTCTCAAGTTGCGCCCGGAACCTGGGGTATATTCTCGAGTTACGACGGGGAATGCCTTCCAGACACGTGTTTGTTCAGCGATGTCAGGACTCCTGCCTAGGTGCGAGGGACACCTCGGGATTCTCCTCGAATCTTGGCATGGCAATAGGGACGCGTCTCCACGTGAGGCGGGAAACCCAGGGTCCCTTTCCACGTGCCACAGGGATCCTGGGACTCCTATCCATTTTCAAGAGGAGTCAGGCATCGTCTCCTTTGGAAGCATTGATCTCCGCAGACCTCTCGATTTTTCAAAGGATGTGAAGCCTCCGGTCGCGATGAGGCTGAGGACTAGGTCTTTCTCTGTCGTCTCCACAGGGGATTCAGACATCCCTTCGTCTTGGGAGATGCAAGACGAGCTTACATTCAATTCACTGCAGGGATATCCGGCCTTACGTAGAGTCAGAGCATCTCGGTGTCCATTCCACTTGAGGCCACAAACTCAGGGTCCCTCTCACATACCTGTAGCTGAGAGAAGCCTCCTCTTGAGGTGCTTGTGGAAAGTTGATATTCCTCTTGAGTCGAAGCCAGGGAGTAAGCTCTCATCTCGAGTTGATTTGGCGTCCACAGAGCCCTTTCGTGTTGCTCCAGTGACCTCAGAATCCCTCTAGACTTGAGACAGTGATCTTGGGTTTTCTCTGGAGTGTCATCAAGGAAATCAAGGCTCCTTTCACGTTTGATGTGGAACACGGAATTGTTCTGGATGCAGTGCAGGGGAATCGGGCCTCATCTCGCGGCGAGGGGGAAGTCTCATGCTTTTTCTCGAGTTGCGGCCGGAACCTGGGGTATATTCTCGAGTTACGACGGGGAGGTCCCTTCGATACACGTGTTTGTTCAGCGACATAAGGACTCCAGCCTAGGTGCGAGGGACACCTCGGGATTTTCCTCGAGTCTTGGCATGGCAATTGGGACGCGTCTCCACGTGAGGCGGGAGACCCAGGGTCCCTTTCCATGTGCCACAGGGATCCTGGGACTCCTATCCATTTTCAAGAGGAGTCAGGCATCGTCTCCTTTGGAAGCATTGATCTCCGCAGACCTCTCGAGTTTTCCAAGGATGTGAGGCCTCCGGTCGCGTTGAGGCGGAGGACTAGGTCTTTCTCTGTGGTCTCCACAGGGGATTCAGACATCCCTTCGTCTTGGGAGATGCAAGACGAGCCTGCATTCAATTCACTGCAGGGATATCCGGCCTTACTTGGAGTCAGAGCATCTCGGTGTCCATTCCACTTGAGGCCAAAAACTCAGGGTCCCTCTCACATACCTGTAGCTGAGAGAAGCCTCCTGTTGAGGTGCTTTTGGAAAGTTGGTATTCCTGTTGAGTCGAAGCCAGGGACTAAGCTCTCATCTCGAGTTGATTTGGGGTCCACAGAGCCCTTTCGTGTTGCTCCAGTGACCTCAGGATCCCTCTAGACTTGAGACAGTGATCTTGGGTTTTCTCTGGAGTGCCGTCAAGGAAATCAAGGCTCCTTTCACGTTTGATGTGGAACACGGAATTGCTCTGCACGCAGTGCAGGGGAATCGATCCTCATCTCGCGGCGAGGGGGAAGTCTCATGGTTTTTCTCGAGTTGCGGCCGGAACCTGGGGTGTATTCTCGAGTTACGACGGGGAGGGCCCTTCCAGATACGTGTTTGTACAGCGACGTAAGGACTCCAGCCTAGGTGCGAGGGACACGTCGGGATTCTCCTCGAGTTTTGGCATGGCAATTGGGACGCGTCTCCACGTGAGGCGGGAGACGCAGGGTCCCTTTCCACGTGCCACACGGATCGTGGGACTCCTATCCATTTTCAAGAGGAGTCAGGCATCGTCTCCTTTGGAAGCATTGATCTCCGCGGACGTCTCGAGTTTTCAAAGGATGTGAGGCCTCCGTTCGCGTTGAGACGGAAGACTAGGTCTTTCTCTGTGGTCTCCACAGGGGATTCAGACAACCCTTCGTCTTGGGAGATGCAAGACGAGCCTGCATTCAATTCACTGCAGGGATATCCGCCTTATTTCGAGTCAGAGCATCTCGGTGTCCATTCCACTTGAGGCCACAAACTCAGGGTCCCTCTCACATACCTGTAGCTGAGAGAAGCCTCCTCTTGAGGTGCTTGTGGAAAGTTGGTATTCCTCTTGAGTCGAAGCCAGGGACTAAGCTCTCATCTCGAGTTGATTTGGGGTCCACGGAGCCCTTTCGTGTTGCTCCAGTGACCTCAGGATCCCTCTAGACTTGAGACAGTGATCTTGGGTTTTCTCTGGAGTGCCAGCAAGGAAATCAAGGCTCCTTTCACATTTGATGTGGAACACGGAATTGCTGTGCACGCAGTGCAGGGGAATTGGGCCTCATCTCGCGGCGAGGGGGAAGTCTCATGGTTTTTCTCGAGTTGCGGCCGGAACCTGGGGTATATTCTCGAGTTACGACGGGGAGGGCCCTTCCAGACACGTGTTTGTTCAGCGATGTCAGGACTCCTGGCTAGGTGCGAGGGACACCTCGGGATTCTCCTCGAGCCTTGGCATGGCAATTGGGACGCGTCTCCACGTGAGGCGGGAGACCCAGGGTCCCTTTCCACGTGCCACAGGGATCCTGGGACTCCTATCCATTTTCAAGAGGAGTCAGGCATCGTCTCCTTTGGAAGCATTGATCTCCGTGGACGTCTCGAGTTTTCAAAGGATGTGAGGCCTCCAGTCGTGAAGAGGTGGAGAACTAGGTCTTCTCTGTGGTCTCCACAGGTGATTCAGACATCCCTTCATCTTGGGAGATGGAAGACGAGCCTGCATTCAATTCACTGCAGGGATATCCGGCCTTACTTCGAGTCAGAGCATCTCGGTGTCCATTCCACTTGAGGCCACAAACTCAGGGTCCCTCTCACATACCTGTAGCTGAGAGAAGCCTCCTCTTGAGGTGCTTGTGGAAAGTTGGTATTCCTCTTGAGTCGAAGCCAGGGACTAAGCTCTCATCTCGAGTTGATTTGGGGTCCACGGAGCCCTTTCCTGTTGCTCCAGTGACCTCAGGATCCCTCTAGACTTGAGACAGTGATCTTGGGTTTTCTCTGGAGTGCCATCAAGGAAATCAAGGCTCCTTTCACGTTTGATGTGGAACATGGAATTGCTCTGCACGCAGTGCAGGGGAATCGGGCCTCATCTCGCGGCGAGGGGGAAGTCTCATGGTTTTTCTCGAGTTGCGGCCGGGACCTGGGGTATATTCTCCAGTTACGACGGGAAGGGCCCTTCCTGACACGTGTTTGTTCATCGACGTCAGGACTCCTGCCTAGGTGCGAGGGACACCTCGGGATTCTCTTCGAGTCTTGGCATGGCAATTGAGACGCGTCTCCACGTGAGGCGTGAGACCCAGGGTCCCTTTCGACGTGCCACAGGGAATCTGGGGCTCCTATCCATTTTCAAGAGGAGTCAGGCATCGTCTCCTTTGGAAGCATTGATCTCCGCGGACCTCTCGAGTTTTCAAAGGATGTGAGGCCTCCGGTCGCAATGAGGCGGAGGACTAGATTTTTCTCTATGGTCTCCACAGGGGCTTCAGACATCCCTTCGTCTTGGGAGATGCAAGACGAGCCGGCATTCAATTCACTGCAGGGATATCCGGCCTTACTTCGAGTCAGAGCATCTCGGTGTCCATTCCACTTGAGGCCACAAACTCAGGGTCCCTCTCACATACCTGTAGCTGAGAGAAGCCTCCTCTTGAGGTGCTTGTGTAAAGTTGGTATTCCTCTTGAGTTGAAGCCAGGGACTAAGCTCTCATCTCGAGTTGATTTGGGGTCCACGGAGCCCTTTCGTGTTGCTCCAGTGTCCTCAGGATCCCTCTAGACTTGAGACAGTGATCTTGGGTTTTCTCTGGAGTGTCATCAAGGAAATCAAGGCTCCTTTCACGTTTGATGTGGAACACGGAATTGCTCTGCACGCAGTGCAGGGGAATCGGGCCTCATCTCGCGGCGAGGGGGAAGTCTCATGGTTTTTCTCGAGTCGAGGCCGGAACCTGGGGTATATTCTCGAGTTACGACGGGGAGGTCCCTTCCATACACGTGTTTGGTCAGCGACGTCAGGACTCCAGCCTATGTGCGAGGGACACTTTGGGATTTTCCTTGAGTCTTGGCATGGCAATTGGGACGTGTCTCCACGTGAGGCGGGAGACGCAGGGTCCCTTTCCACGTGCCACAGGGATCCTGGGACTCCTATCCATTTTCAAGAGGAGTCAGGCATCGTCTCCTTTTCAAGCATTGATCTCCGCAGACCTCTCGAGTTTTCAAAGGATGTGAGGCCTCCGATCGCGTTGAGGCGGAGGACTAGGTCTTTCTCTGTGGTCTCCACAGGGGATTCAGACATCCGTTGGTCTTGGGAGATGCAAGACGAGCCTGCATTCAATTCACTGCATGGATATCCGGCCTTACTTCGAGTCAGAGCATCTCCGTGTCCATTCCACTTGAGGCCAAAAACTCAGGGTCCCTCTCACATACCTGTAGCTGAGAGAAGCCTCCTCTTGAGGTGCTTGTGGAAAGTTGGTATTCCTCTTGAGTCAAAGCCACGGACTAAGCTCTCATCTCGAGTTGATTTGGGGTCCACGGAGCCCTTTCGTGTTGCTAAAGTGACCTCAGGATCCCTCTAGACTTGAGACAGTGATCTTGGGGTTTCTCTGGAGTGCCGTCAAGGAAATCAAGGCTCCTTTCACGTTTGATGTGGAACACGGAATTGCTCTGCACGCAGTGCAGGGGAATCGGGCCTCATGTCGCGTCGAGGGGGAAGTCTCATGGTTTTTCTCAAGTTGCGCCCGGAACCTGGGGTATATTCTCGAGTTACGACGGGGAATGCCTTCCAGACACGTGTTTGTTCAGCGATGTCAGGACTCCTGCCTAGGTGCGAGGGACACCTCGGGATTCTCCTCGAATCTTGGCATGGCAATAGGGACGCGTCTCCACGTGAGGCGGGAAACCCAGGGTCCCTTTCCACGTGCCACAGGGATCCTGGGACTCCTATCCATTTTCAAGAGGAGTCAGGCATCGTCTCCTTTGGAAGCATTGATCTCCGCAGACCTCTCGATTTTTCAAAGGATGTGAAGCCTCCGGTCGCGATGAGGCTGAGGACTAGGTCTTTCTCTGTCGTCTCCACAGGGGATTCAGACATCCCTTCGTCTTGGGAGATGCAAGACGAGCTTACATTCAATTCACTGCAGGGATATCCGGCCTTACGTAGAGTCAGAGCATCTCGGTGTCCATTCCACTTGAGGCCACAAACTCAGGGTCCCTCTCACATACCTGTAGCTGAGAGAAGCCTCCTCTTGAGGTGCTTGTGGAAAGTTGATATTCCTCTTGAGTCGAAGCCAGGGAGTAAGCTCTCATCTCGAGTTGATTTGGCGTCCACAGAGCCCTTTCGTGTTGCTCCAGTGACCTCAGAATCCCTCTAGACTTGAGACAGTGATCTTGGGTTTTCTCTGGAGTGTCATCAAGGAAATCAAGGCTCCTTTCACGTTTGATGTGGAACACGGAATTGTTCTGGATGCAGTGCAGGGGAATCGGGCCTCATTTCGCGGCGAGGGGGAAGTCTCATGCTTTTTCTCGAGTTGCGGCCGGAACCTGGGGTATATTCTCGAGTTACGACGGGGAGGTCCCTTCCATACACGTGTTTGTTCAGCGACATAAGGACTCCAGCCTAGGTGCGAGGGACACCTCGGGATTTTCCTCGAGTCTTGGCATGGCAATTGGGACGCGTCTCCACGTGAGGCGGGAGACCCAGGGTCCCTTTCCATGTGCCACAGGGATCCTGGGACTCCTATCCATTTTCAAGAGGAGTCAGGCATCGTCTCCTTTGGAAGCATTGATCTCCGCAGACCTCTCGAGTTTTCCAAGGATGTGAGGCCTCCGGTCGCGTTGAGGCGGAGGACTAGGTCTTTCTCTGTGGTCTCCACAGGGGATTCAGACATCCCTTCGTCTTGGGAGATGCAAGACGAGCCTGCATTCAATTCACTGCAGGGATATCCGGCCTTACTTGGAGTCAGAGCATCTCGGTGTCCATTCCACTTGAGGCCAAAAACTCAGGGTCCCTCTCACATACCTGTAGCTGAGAGAAGCCTCCTGTTGAGGTGCTTTTGGAAAGTTGGTATTCCTGTTGAGTCGAAGCCAGGGACTAAGCTCTCATCTCGAGTTGATTTGGGGTCCACAGAGCCCTTTCGTGTTGCTCCAGTGACCTCAGGATCCCTCTAGACTTGAGACAGTGATCTTGGGTTTTCTCTGGAGTGCCGTCAAGGAAATCAAGGCTCCTTTCACGTTTGATGTGGAACACGGAATTGCTCTGCACGCAGTGCAGGGGAATCGATCCTCATCTCGCGGCGAGGGGGAAGTCTCATGGTTTTTCTCGAGTTGCGGCCGGAACCTGGGGTGTATTCTCGAGTTACGACGGGGAGGGCCCTTCCAGATACGTGTTTGTACAGCGACGTAAGGACTCCAGCCTAGGTGCGAGGGACACGTCGGGATTCTCCTCGAGTTTTGGCATGGCAATTGGGACGCGTCTCCACGTGAGGCGGGAGACGCAGGGTCCCTTTCCACGTGCCACACGGATCGTGGGACTCCTATCCATTTTCAAGAGGAGTCAGGCATCGTCTCCTTTGGAAGCATTGATCTCCGCGGACGTCTCGAGTTTTCAAAGGATGTGAGGCCTCCGTTCGCGTTGAGACGGAAGACTAGGTCTTTCTCTGTGGTCTCCACAGGGGATTCAGACAACCCTTCGTCTTGGGAGATGCAAGACGAGCCTGCATTCAATTCACTGCAGGGATATCCGGCCTTACTTCGAGTCAGAGCATCTCGGTGTCCATTCCACTTGAGGCCACAAACTCAGGGTCCCTCTCACATACATGTAGTTGAGAGAAGCCTCCTCTTGAGGTGCTTGTGGAAAGTTGGTATTCCTCTTGAGTCGAAGCCAGGGACTAAGCTCTCATCTCGAGTTGATTTGGGGTCCACGGAGCCCTTTCTTGTTGCTCCAGTGACCTCAGGATCCCTCTAGACTTGAGACAGTGACCTTGGGTTTTCTCTGGAGTGCCATCAAGGAAATCAAGGCTCCTTTTACGTTTGATGTGAAACACGGAATTGCTCTGCAGGCAGTGCAGGGGAATCGGACCTCATCTCGCGGCGAGGGGGAAGTCTCATGGTTTATCTCGAGTTGCGGCCTGAACCTGGGGTATATTCTCGAGTTACGACGGGGAGGGCCCTTCCTTACACGTGTTTGTTCAGCGACGTCAGGACTCCTGCATAGGTGCGAGGGACACCTCGGGATTCTCCTCGAGTCTTGGCATGGCAATTGGGACGTGTCTCCACGTGAGGCGGGAGACCCAGAGTCCCTTTCCACGTGCCACAGGGATCCTGGGACTCCTATCCATTTTCAAGAGGAGTCAGGCATCGTCTCCTTTGGAAGCATTGATCTCCGCGGACCTCTCGAGTTTTCAAAGGATGTGAGGCCTCCGGTCGCGATGAGGCGGAGGACTAGGTCTTTCTCTGTGGACTCCACAGGGGATTCAGACATCCCTTCGTCTTGGGAGATGCAAGATGAGCCTGCATTCAATTCACTCCAGGGATATCTGGTCTTACTTCGGGTCACAGCATCTCGGTGTCCATTCCACTTGAGGCCACAAACTCAGGGTCCCTCTCACATACCTGTAGCTGAGAGAAGCCTCCTCTTGAGGTGCTTGTGGAAACTTGGTATTCCTCTTGAGTCGAAGCCAGGGACTAAGCTCTCATTTCGAGTTGATTTGGGGTCCACGGAGCCCTTTCGTGTTGCTCCAGTGACCTCAGGATCCCTCTAGACTTGAGACAGTGATCTTGGGTTTTCTGGGGAGTGCCAGCAAGGAAATCAAGACTCCTTTCACATTTGATGTGGAACACGGAATTGCTGTGCACGCAGTGCAGGGGAATTGGGCCTCATCTCGCGGCGAGGGGGAAGTCTCATGGTTTTCTCGAGTTGCGGCCGGAACCTGGGGTATATTCTCGAGTTACGACGGGGAGGGCCCTTCCAGACACGTGTTTGTTCAGCGATGTCAGGACTCCTGCCTAGGTGCGAGGGACACCTCGGGATTCTCCTCGAGCCTTGGCATGGCAATTGGGACGCGTGTCCACGTGAGGCGGGAGACCCAGGGTCCCTTTCCACGTGCCACAGGGATCCTGGGACTCCTATCCGTTTTCAAGAGGAGTCAGGCATCGTCTCCTTTGGAAGCATTGATCTCCGTGGACGTCTCGAGTTTTCAAAGGATGTGAGGCCTCCAGTCGTGAAGAGGTGGAGAACTAGGTCTTCTCTGTGGTCTCCACAGGTGATTCAGACATCCCTTCATCTTGGGAGATGGAAGACGAGCCTGCATGCAATTCACTGCAGGGATATCCGGCCTTACGTAGAGTCAGAGCATCTCGGTGTCCATTCCACTTGAGGCCACAAACTCAGGGTCCCTCTCAGATACCTGTAGCTGAGAGAAGCCTCCTCTTGAGGTGCTTGTGGAAAGTTGGTATTCCTCTTGAGTCGAAGCCAGGGACTAAGCTCTCATCTCGAGTTGATTTGGGGTCCACGGAGCCCTTTCGTGTTGCTCCAGTGACCTCAGGATCCCTCTAGACTTGAGACAGTGATCTTGGGTTTTCTCTGGAGTGCCATCAAGGAAATCAAGGCTCCTTTCACGTTTGATGTGGAACATGGAATTGCTCTGCACGCAGTGCAGGGGAATCGGGCCTCATCTCGCGGCGAGGGGGAAGTCTCATGGTTTTTCTCGAGTTGCGGCTGGAACCTGGGGTATATTCTCCAGTTACGACGGGGAGGGCCCTTCCTGACACGTGTTTGTTCATCGACGTCAGGACTCCTGCCTAGGTGCGAGGGACACCTCGGGATTCTCTTCGAGTCTTGGCATGGCAATTGAGACGCGTCTCCACGTGAGGCGTGAGACCCAGGGTCCCTTTCGACGTGCCACAGGGAATCTGGGGCTCCTATCCATTTTCAAGAGGAGTCAGGCATCGTCTCCTTTGGAAGCATTGATCTCCACGGACCTCTCGAGTTTTCAAAGGATGTGAGGCCTCCGGTCGCAATGAGGCGGAGGACTAGATTTTTCTCTATGGTCTCCACAGGGGCTTCAGACATCCCTTCGTCTTGGGAGATGCAAGACGAGCCGGCATTCAATTCACTGCAGGGATATCCGGCCTTACTTCGAGTCAGAGCATCTCGGTGTCCACTCCACTTGAGGCCACAAACTCAGGGTCCCTCTCACATACATGTAGCTGAGAGAAGCTTCCTCTTGAGGTGCTTGTGGAAACTTGGTATTCCTCTTGAGTCGAAGGCAGGGACTAAGCTCTCATCTCGAGTTGATTTGGGGTCCACGGAGCCCTTTCGTGTTGCTCCAGTGACCTCAGGATCCCTCTAGACTTGAGACAGTGATCTTGGGTTTTCTCTGGAGTGCCATCAAGGAAATCAAGGCTCCTTTCACGTTTGATGTGGAACACGGAATTGCTCTGCACGCAGTGCAGGGGAATCGGGCCTCATCTCGCAGCGAGGGGGAAGTCTCATGGTTTTTCTCGAGTTGCGGCCGGAACCTGGGGTATATTCTCGAGTTACGACGGGGAGGGCCCTTCCAGACACGTGTTTGTTCAGCGACGTCAGGACTCCTGCCTAGGTGCGAGGGACACCTCGGGATTCTCCTCGAGTCTTGGCATGGCAATTGGGACGCGTCTCCACGTGAGGCGGGAGACCCAGGGTCCCTTTCCACGTGACACAGGGATCCTGGGACTCCTATCCATTTTCAAGAGGAGTCAGGCATCGTCTCCTTTGGAAGCATTGATCTCCGCGGACTTCTCGAGTTTTCAAAGGATGTGAGGCCTCCGTTCGCGTTGAGGCGGAGGACTAGGTCTTTCTCTGTGGTCTCCACAGGGTATTCAGACAACCCTTCGTCTTGGGAGATGCAAGACGAGCCTGCATTCAATTCACTGCAGGTATATCCGGCCTTACTTCGAGTCAGAGCATCTCGGTGTCCATTCCACTTGAGGCCACAAACTCAGGGTCCCTCTCACATACCTGTAGCTGAGAGAAGCTTCCTCTTGAGGTGCTTTTGGAAAGTTGGTATTCCTCTTGAGTCGAAGCCAGGGACTAAGCTCTCATCTCGAGTTGATTTGGGGTCCATGGAGCCCTTTCGTGTTGCTCCAGTGACCTCAGGATCCCTCTAGACTTGAGACAGTGATCTTGGGTTTTCTCTGGATTGCCATCAAGGAAATCAAGGCTCCTTTCACGTTTGATGTGGAACACGGAATTGCTCTGCACGCAGTGCAGGGGAATCGGGCCTCATCTCGCGGCGAGGGGGAAGTCTCATGGTTTTTCTCGAGTTGCGGCCGGAACCTGGGGTGTATTCTCGAGTTACGACGGGGAGGGCCCTTCCAGACACGTGTTTGTTCAGCGACGTAAGGACTCCTGCCTAGGTGCGAGGGACACCTCGGGATTCTCCTCGAGTCTTGGCATGGCAATTGGGACGCGTCTCCACGTGAGGCGGGAGACGCAGGGTCCCTTTCCACGTGCCACAGGGATCTTTGGACTCCTATCCATTTTCAAGAGGAGTCAGGCATCGTCTCCTTTGGAAGCATTGATCTCCGCAGACCTCTCGAGTTTTCAAAGGATGTGAGGCCTCCGGTCGCGTTGAGGCGGAGGACTAGGTCTTTCTCTGTGGTCTCCACAGGGGATTCAGACAACCCTTCGTCTTGGGAGATGCAAGACGAGCCTGCGTTCAATTCACTGCAGGGATATCCGGCCTTACTTCGAGTCAGAGCATCTCGGTGTCCATTCCACTTGAGGAAACAAACTCAGGGTCCCTCAAATATACCTGTAGTTGAGAGAAGCCTCCTCTTGAGGTGCTTTTGGAAAGTTGGTATTCCACTTGAGTTGAAGCCAGGGACTAAGCTCTCATCTCGAGTTGATTTGGGGTCCTTGGAGCCCTTTCGTGTTGCTCCAGTGACCTCAGGATCCCTCTAGACTTGAGACACTGATCTTGGGTTTTCTCTGGAGTGCCATCAAGGAAATCAAGGCTCCTTTCATTTTTGATATGGAATACGGAATTGCTCTGCACGCAGGGCAGGGGAATCGGGCCTCATCTCGCGGCGAGGGGGAAGTCTCATGGTTTTTCTCGAGTTGCGGCCGGAACCTGGGGTATATTCCCGAGTTACGACGGGGAGGTGACTCCCAGACATGTGTTTGTTCAGCGACGTCAGGACTCCTGCCTAGGTGCGAGGGACACCTCGGGATTCTCCTCGAGTCTGGCATCGCAATTGGGACGTGTCTCCACGTGAGGTGGGAGACCCAGGTTCCCTTTCCAAGTGCCACAATGATCCTGGGACTCCTATCCATTTTTAAGAAATGTCAGGCATCGTCTCCTTTAGAAGCATTGATCTCTTCAGACTTCTCGAGTTTTCAAAGGATGTGAGGCCTCCGGTCGCGATGAGGCGGAGGAGTAGGTCTTTCTCTGTGGTCTCCACAGGGGATTCAGACAACCCTTCGTCTTGGGAGATGCAAGACGAGCCTGCATTCAATTCACTGCAGGGATATCCGGCCTTACTTCGAGTCAGAGCATCTCGGTGTCCTTTCCACTTGAGCCCACAAACTCAGGGTCCCTCTCACATACCTGTAGCTGAGAGAAGCCTCCTCTTGAGTTGCTTGTGGAAAGTTGGTATTCCTCTTGTGTCGAAGCCAGGGACTAAGCTCTCATCTCGAGTTGATTTGGGGCCCATGGAGCCCTTTCATGTTGCTCCAGTGACCTCAGGATCTTTCTAGACTTGAGACAGTGATCTTGGGTTTTCTCTGGAGTGCCATCAAGGAAATCAAGGCTACTTTCACGTTTAATGTGGAAAACGGAATTGCTCTGCATGCAGTGCAGGGGAAACAGGCCTCAACTCGCGGCGAGGGGGAAATCTCATGGTTTTTCTCGAGTTGCGGCCGGAACCTGGGGTATATTCTCGAGTTACGACGGGGAGGGCCCTTCCAGACACGTGTTTGTTCAGCGACGTCAGGACTCCTGCCTACGTGCGAGGGACACCTCGGGATTCTCCTCGAGCCTTGGCATGGCAATTGGGATGCGTCTCCACGTGAGGCGGGAGATCCAGTGTCCCTTCCCACGTGCCACAGGGATCCTGGGACTCCTATCCATTTTCAAGAGGAGTCAGGCATCGTCTCCTTTGGAAGCATTGATCTCCGCGGACCTCTCGAATTTTCAAAGGATGTGAGGCCTCCGGTCGCGATGAGGCGGAGAACTCGGTCTTTCTCTGTGGTCTCACCAGCGGATTCAGACATCCCTTCATCTTGGGAGATGCAAGACGAGCCTGCATTCAATTCACTGCAGGGATATCCGGCCTTACTTCGAGTCAGAGCATCTCGGTGTCCATTGCATTTGAGGCCACAAATTCAGGGTTCCTCTCACATACCTGTAGCTGAGAGAAGCTTCCTCTTGAGGTGCTTGTGGAAATTTGGTATTCCTCTTGAGTCTAAGCCAGGGACTAAGCTCTCATCTCGAGTTGATTTGGGGTCCTTGGAGCCCTTTCGTGTTGCTCCAGTGACCTCAGGATCCCTCTAGACTTGAGACACTGATCTTGGGTTTTCTCTGGAGTGCCATCAAGGAAATCAAGGCTCCTTTCATTTTTGATGTGGAATACGGAATTGCTCTGCATGCAGGGCAGGGGAATCGGGCCTCACCTCGCGGCGAGGGGGAAGTCTCATGGTTTTTCTCGAGTTGCGGCCGGAACCTGGGGTATATTCTCGAGTTACGACGGGGAGGTCCCTTCCAGACATGTGTTTGTTCAGCGACGTCAGGACTCCTGCCTAGGTGCGAGGAACACCTCGGGATTCTCCTCGAGTCTGGCATGGCAATTGGGACGTGTCCCCCTGTGAGGCGGGAGACCCAGGTTCCCTTTCCAAGTGCCACAGAGATCCTGGGACTCCTATCCATTTTCAAGAAGAGTCAGGCCTCGTCTCCTTTAGAAGCATTGATCTCTTCAGACCTCTTCAGTTTTCAAAGGATGTGAGGCCTCCGGTCGCGATGAGGCGGAGGAGTAGGTCTTTCTCTGTGGTCTCCACAGGGGATTCAGACAACCCTTCGTCTTGGGAGATGCAAGACGAGCCTGCATTCAATTCACTGCAGGGATATCCGGTCTTACTTCGAGTCAGAGCATCTCGGTGTCCTTTCCACTTGAGGCCACAAACTCGGGGTCCCTCAAATATACCTGTAGCTGAGAGAAGCCTCCTCTTGAGGTACTTTTAGAAAGTTGGTATTCCTCTTGAGTTGAAGCCAGGGACTAAGCTCTCATCTCGAGTTGATTTGGGGTCCACGGAGCCCTTTCGTGTTGCTCCAGTGACCTCAGGATCCCTCTAGACTTGAGAGAGTGATCTTGGGTTTTCTCTGGTGTGCCATCAAGGAAATCAAGGCTCCTTTCACGTTTGATGTGGTACACGGAATTGCTGTGCACGCAGTGCAGGGGAATCGGGCCTCATCTCGCGGCGAGGGGGAAGTCTCATAATTTTTCTAGAGTTGTGGCCAGAACTTGGGGTATATACTTGAGTTACGACGGGGAGGGCCCTTCCAGACACGTGTTTGTTCAGCGACATAAGGACTCCTGCCTAGGTGCGAGGGACACCTCGGGATTCTCCTCGAGTCTTGCCATGGCAATTGGGAGGCGTCTACACGTGAGGCGGGAGACCCAGGGCCCCTTTCCACGTGCCACAGGGATCCTGGGACTCCTATCCATTTTCAAGAGGAGTCAGGCATCGTCCTCTTTGGAAGCATTAATCTCTGTGGACCTCTCGAATTTTCAAAGGATGTGAGGCCTCCGGTTGCGATGAGGGGAAGAATTAGGTCTTTCTCTGTGGTCTCCACAGGGGATTCAGACATCCCTTCGTCTTGGGAGATGCAAGACGAGCGTGCATTCAATTCCCTGCAGGGATATCCGGCCTTACATCGAGTCAGAGCATCTCAGTGTCCATTCCACTTGAGGCCACAAAATCATGGTCGCTATCACATACCTGTAGCTCAGAGAAGCCTCCTCTTGAGGTGCTTGTGGAAACTTGGTATTCCTCTTCAGTTGAAGCCAGGGACTAAGCTCTCATCTCGAGTTGATTTGGGGTCCACGGAGCCCTTTCGTGTTGCTCCAGTGACCTCAGGATCCCTCTAGACTTGAGAGAGTAATCTTGAGTTTTCTCTGGAGTGCCATCAAGGAAATCAAGGCTCCTTTCACGTTTGATGTCGAACACGGAATTGTGCTGCACGCAGTGCAAGGGAATCGGGCCTCATCTCGGGGCGAGGGGGAAGTCTCATGGTTTTTCTCGAGTTGCGGCCGGAACCTGGGGTATATTCTTGAGTTACGACGGGGAGGGCCCTTCCAGACACGTGTTTGTTCAGCGACGTCAGGACTCCTGCCTAGGTGCGAGGGACACCTCGGGGTTCTCCTCGAGTCTTGGCATGGCAATTGGGACGCGTCCCCACGTGAGGCGGGAGACCCAGGGTCCCTTTCCACGTGCCACAGGGATCCTGGGTCTCCTATCAATTTTCAAGAGGGGTCAGGCATCCTCTCCTTTGGAAGCATTGATCTCCGCGGTCCTCTCGAGTTTTCAAAGGATGCGAGGCCTCCAGTCGCGATGAGGCGGAGAAGTAGGTCTTTCTCTGTGGTCTCCACAGGGGATTCAGACATCCCTTCGTCTTGGGAGATGCAAGACGAGCCTGCATTCAATTCACTGCAGCGATATCCGGCCTTACTTCAAGTCAGAGCATCTCGGTGTCCATTCCACTTGAGGCCACAGACTCAGGGTCCCTCTCACATACCTGTAGCTGAGAGAGGCCTCCTCTTGAGGTGCTTGTGGAAAGTTGGTATTCCTCTTGAGTCGAAGCCAGGGACTAAAGCTCTCATCTCGTGTTGATTTGGGGTCCACGGAGCCCTTTCATGTTGCTCCAGTGACCTCAGGATCCCTCTAGTCTTGAGACAGTGATCTTGGGTTTTCTCTGGAGTGCCATCAAGGAAATCAAGGCTCCTCTCATGTTTGATGTGGAGCACGGATATGCTCTGCACGCAGTGCAGGGGAATCGGGCCTCATCTCGCGGCGAGGGGGAAGTCTCATGGTTTTTCTCGAGTTGCGGCCGGAACCGGGGTATACTCTCGAGTTACGACGGGGAGGGCCCTTCCAGACACATGTTTGTTCAGCAACGTCAGGACTCCTGCCTAGGTGCGAGGGACACCTCGGGATTCTCTTCGAGTCTTGGCATGGCAATTGGGACGCGTCTCCAAGTGAGGCGGGAGACCCAGGGTCCCTTTCCACGTGCCACAGGGATCCTGGGACTCCTATCCATGTTCAAGAGGAGTCAGGCATCGTCTCCTTTGGAAGCATTGATGTCCGCGGACCTCTCGAGTTTTCAAATGATGTGAGGCCTCCGGTCGCGATGAGGCGGAGAACTAGGTCTTTCTCTGTGGTCTCCAGAGGGGTTTCAGACATCCCTTCGTCTTGGGTGATGCAAGACGAGCCTGAATTCAATTCACTGCAGGGATATCCGGCCTTACTTTGAGTCACAGCGCGTCGGTGTCCATTCCACTTGAGGCCACAAACTCAGGGTCCCTCTCACATACCTGTAGCTGAGAGAAGCCTCCTCTTGAGGTGCTTGGGGAAAGTTGGTATTCCACTTGAGTCGAAGCCAGGGACTAAGCTCTCATCTCGAGTTGATTTGGGGTCCACGGAGACCTTTCATGTTTCTACAGTCACCTGAGGATCCCTCTAGACTTGAGACAGTGATCTTGGGTTTTCTCTGGAGTGCCATCAAGGAAATCAAGGCTCCTTTCACGTTTGATGTGGAACACGGAATTGCTCTGCACGCAGTGCAGGGGATTCGGGCCTCATCTCGCAGCAAAGGGTATGTCTCATGGTTTTTCTCCACTTGTGGCCGGAACCTGGGGTATATTCTCGAGTTACGACGGGGAGGGCCCTTCCAGACACGTGATTGTTCAGCGACGTCAGGACTCCTGCCTAGGTGCGAAGGACACCTCAGGATTCTCCTCGAGTCTTGGCATGGCAATTGGGATGCGTCCCCACGTGAGGCGGGAGACCCAGGGTCCGTTTCCACGTGCCACAGGGATCCTGGGACTCCTATCCATTTTCAAGAGGAGTCAGGCATCGTCTCCTTTGGAAGCATTGATGTCCGCGGACCTCTCGAGTTTTCAAAGGAAGTGAGGCCTCCGGTCGCGATGAGGCGGAGAACTATGTCTTTCTTTGTGGTCTCCACAGGGGATTCAGACATCCCTTCGTCTTGGGAGATGCAAGACGAGCCTGCACTCAATTCACTGCAGGGCTTTCCGGCCTTACTTCGAGTCAGAACATCTCGGTGTCCATTCCATTTGAGGCCACAAACTCAGGGTCCCTCTCACATACCTGTAGCTGAGAGAAGCCTCCTCTTGAGGTGCTTGTGGAAAGTTGGTATTCCACTTGAGTCGAAGCCAGGAACTAAGTTCTCATCTCGAGTTGATTTGGGGTCCATGGAGCCCTTTCGTGTTGCTCCAGTGACCTCAGGATCCCTCTAGACTTGAGACAGTGATCTTGGGTTTTCTCTGGAGTGCCATCAAGGAAATCAAGTCTCCTTTCACGTTTGATGTGGAACACGGAATTGCTCTGCACGCAGTGCAGGGGAATCGGGCCTCATCTCGCGGCGAGGGGGAAGTCTCATTGTTTTTCTCGAGTTGCGGCCGGGACCTGGGGTATATTCTCGAGTTACGACAAGGAGGGCCCTTCCAGACACGTGTTTGTTCAGCGACGTCAGGACTCCTGCCTACGTGCGAGGGACACCTCGGGATTCTCCTCGAGCCTTGGCATGGCAATTGGGACGCGTCTCCACGTGAGGCGGGAGACCCAGGGTCCCTTTCCACGTGCCACAGGTATCCTGGGACTCCTATCCATTTTCAAGAGGAGTCAGGCATCGTCTCCTTTGGAAGCATTGATCTCCGCCGACCTCTCGAGTTCTCAAAGGATGTGAGGTCTCCGGTCGCGATGATGCGGAGGACTAGGTCTTTCTCTGTGGTCTCAACAGGGGATTCAGACATCCCTTCGTCTTGGGAGATGCAAGACGAGCCTGCATTCAATTCACTGCAGGGATGTCCGGCCTTACTTCGAGTCAGAGCATCTCGGTGTCCATTACACTAGAGGCCACAAACTCAGGGTCCCTCTCACATACCTGTAGCTGAGAGAAGCCTCCTCTTGAGGTGCTTGTGGAAAGTTGGTATTGCTCTTGAGTCGAAGCCAGGGACTAAGCTCTCATCTCGAGTTGATTTGGGGTCCACGGAGCCCTTTCGTGTTGCTCCAGTGACCTCAGGATCCCTCTAGACTTGAGACAGTGATCTTGGGTTTTCTCTGGAGTGCCATCAAGTAAATCAGGGCTCCTTTCACGTTTGATGTGGAACACGGAATTGCTCTGCTCGCAGTGCAGGAGAATCGGGCCTCATCTCACGGCGAGGGGGAAGTCTCATGGTTATTCTGGAGTTGGGGCCTGAACCTGGGGTATATTCTCGAGTTACGACGGGGAGGGCCCTTCCAGACACGTGTTTGTTCAGCGACGTCAGGACTCCTGCCTAGGTGCGAGGGACACCTCGGGATTCTCCTCGAGTCTTGGCATGGCAATTGGGACGCGTCTCCCCGTGAGGCGGGAGAGGCAGTGTCCCTTTCCACGTGCCACAGGGATCCTGGGACTCCTATCCATTTTCAAGAGGAGTCAGGCATCGTCTCCTTTGGAAGCATTGATCTCCGCAGACCTCTCGAATTTTCAAAGGATGTGAGGCCTCCGGTCGCGATGAGGCGGAGAAGTAGGTCTTTCTCTGTGGTCTCCACAGCGGATTCAGACATCTCTTCGTCTTGGGAGATGCAAGACGAGCCTGCATTCACTTCACTGCAGGGATATCCGGCCTTACTTCGAGTCAGAGCATCTCGGTGTCCATTCCACTTGAGGCCACAAACTCAGGGTCCCTCTCACATAACTGTTGCTGAGAGAAGTCTCCTCTTGAGGTGCTTGTGGAAACATGGTATTCCTCTTGAGTCGAAGCCAGGGAATAAGCTGTCATCTCGAGTTGATTTGGGGTCCACGGAGTCCTTTCCTTTTGCTCCAGTGACCTCAGGATCCCTCTAGACTTGAGACAGTGATCTTGGGTTTTCTCTGGAGTGCCATCAAGGAAATCAAGGCTCCTTTCACTTTTGATTTGGAACACGGAATTGCTCTGCATGCAGTGCAGGGAAATCGGGGCTCATGTCGCGGTGAGGGGGAAGTCTCATAGTTTTTCTCGAGTTGCGGCCGGAACCTGGTGTATATTCTCGAGTTACGATGGGGAGGGCCCTTCCAGACACGTGTTTGTTCAGCGACGTCAGGACTCCTGCCTAGGTGCGAGGGACACCTCGGGATTCTCCTCGAGTCTTGGCATGGCAATTGGGACGCGTCTCCACGTGAGGCGGGAGACCCAAGGTCCCTTTCCACTTGCCACAGGGATACTGGGACTCCTATCCATTTTCAAGAGGAGTCAGGCATCGTCTCCTTTGGAAGTATTGATCTCCGCGGACCTCTCGAGTTTTCAAAGGATATGAGGCCTCCGTTTGCGTTGATGCGGAGGACTAGGTCTTTCTCTGTGGTCTCCACCGGGGATTCAGACATCCCTTCGTCTTGGGAGATGCAAGACGAGCCTGCATTCAATTCACTGCAGGGATATGCGGCCTTACTTCGAGTCAGAGCATCTCGGTGTCCATTCCACTTGAGGCCACAATCTCAGGGTCCCTCTCACATACTTGTAGCTGAGAGAAGCCTCCTCTTGAGGTGCTTGTGGAAAGTTGGTATTCCTCTTGAGTCGAAGCCAGGGACTATGCTCTCATCTCGAGTTGATTTGGGGTCCACGGAGCCCTTTCCTGTTGCTCCAGTGACCTTAGGATCCCTCTAGACTTGAGACAGTGATCTTGGGTTTTCTCTGGAGTGCCATCAAGGAAATCAAGGCTCCTTTCACGTTTGATTTGGAACACGGAATTGCTCTGCACGCAGTGAAGGCGAATCGGGCATCATGTCGCGGAGAGGAGGAAGTCTCATGGTTTTTCTCGAGTTACGGCCGGAACCTGGGGTACATTCTCGATTTACGATGGGGAGGGCCCTTCCAGACACGTGTTTGTTCAGCGACGTCAGGACTCCTGCCTAGGTGCGAGGGACACCTCGGGATTCTGCTCGAGTCTTGGCAGGGCAATTGGGAGGCGTCTCCACGTGAGGCGGGAGACCCAGGGTCCCTTTCCACGTGCCACAGGGATCCTGGGACTCCTATCCATTTTCAAGAGGAGTCAGGCATCGTCTCCTTTGGAAGCATTGATCTCCGCGGACCTCTCGAGTTTTCAAAGGATGTGAGGCCTCCGGTCGCGGTGAGGCGGAGAATTATGTCTTTCCCTGTGGCCTCCACAGGGGATTCAGACATCCCTTCGTCTTGGGAGATGCAAGACGAGCCTGCATTCAATTCACTGCAGGGATATCCGGCCTTCCTTCGAGTCAGAGCATCTCGGTGTCCATTCCACTTGATGCCACAAACTCAGGGGCCCTCTCACATACCTGTAGCTGAGAGAAGCCTCCTCTTGAGGTGCTTGTGGAAAGTTGGTATTCCTCTTGAGTCGAAGCCGGGGACTAAGCTCTCATCTCGAGTTGATTTGGGGTCCACGGAGCCCTTTCGTGTTGCTCCAGTGACCCCGGGATCCCTCTAGACTTGAGACAGTGATCTTGGGTTTTCTCTGGAGTGCCATCAAGGAAATCAAGGCTCCTTTCACTTTTGATGTCGAACACGGAATTGCTCTGCACGCAGTACAGGGGAATCGGGCCTCATCTCGCCGTGAGGGGGAAGTCTCATGGTTTTTCTCGAGTTGTGGCCGGAACCTGCGGTATATTCTCGAGTTACGACGGGGAGGGCCCTTCCAGACACGTGTTTGTTCAGCGACGTCAGGACTCCTGCCTAGGTGCAAGGGACACCTCGGGATTCTCCTCGAGCCTTGGCATGGCAATTGGGACGCGTCTCTACGTGAGGCGGGAGACCAAGGGTCCCTTTCCACGGGCCACAGTGATCCTGGGACTCCTATGCATTTTCAAGAGGAGTCAGGCATCGTCTCCTTTGGAAGCATTGATCTCCGCGCACCTCTCGAGTTTTCAAAGGATGTGAGGCCTCCGTTCGCGTTGAGGCGGAGAACTAGGTATTTCTCTGTGGTCTCCACAGGGGATTCAGACATCCCTTCGTCTTGGGAGATGCAAGACGAGCCTGCACTCAATTCACTGCACGGATATCCAGCCTTACTTCGAGTCAGAGCATCTCGGTGTCCATTCCACCTGAGGCCACAAACTCAGGGTCCCTCTCACATACCTGTAGCTGAGAGAAGCCTCGTCCTGATGTGCTTGTGGAAAGTTGGTATTCCTCTTGAGTCGAAGCCAGGGACTAAGCTCTCATCACGAGTTGATTTGGGGTCCACGGAGCCCTTTCATATTTCTCCAGTGACCTCAGGATCCCTCTAGACTTGAGACAGTGATCTTGGGTTTTCTCTGGAGTGCCATCAAGGAAATCAAGGCTCCTTTCACGTTTGATGTGGAACACGGAATTGCTGTGCACGCAGTGCAGGGGAATCGGGCCTCATCTCGCGGCGAGGGGGAAGTTTCATGGTTTTTCTCGAGTTGTGGCCGGAACCTGGGGTATATTCTCGAGTTACAACGGGGAGGGCCCTTCCAGACACGTGTTTGTTCAGCGACGTCAGGACTCCTTCCTAGGTGCGAGGGACACTTCGGGATTCTCCTCGAGTCTTGGCATGGCAATTGGGACGCGTCTCCACGTGAGGCGGGAGACCCAGGGTCCCTTTCCACGTGCCACAGGGATCCTGGGACTCCTATCCATTTTCAAGAGGAGTCAGGCATCGTCTCCTTTGGAAGCATTGATCTCTGCAGACCTCTCGAGTTTTCAAATGATGTGAGGCCTCCGGTCACGATGAGGCGGAGGACTTGGTCTTTCTCTGTGGTCTCCACATGGGATTCAGACATCCCTTCGTCTTGGGAGATGCAAGACGAGCCTGCATTCAATTCACTGCAGGGATATCCGGCCTTACTTCGAGTCAGAGCATCTCGGTGTCCATTGCACTTGAGGCCACAAACTCAGGGTCCCTCTCACATACCTGTAGCTGAGAGAAGCCTCCTCTTGAGGTGCTTGTGGAAAGTTGGTATTCCTCTCGAGTCGAAGCCGGGGACTAAGCTCTCATCTCGAGTTGATTTGGGGTCCACGGAGCCCTTTCGTGTTGCTCCAGTGACCTCAGGATCCCTCTAGACTTGAGACAGTGATCCTGGGTTTTCTCTGGAGTGCCATCAAGGAAATCAAGGCTCCTTTCACGTTTGATGTGGAACACGGAATTGCTCTGCACGCAGTCCAGGGGAATCGGGCCTCATCTCGCGGCGAGGGGAAAGTCTCATGGTTTTTCTCGAGTTGCGGCGGGAACCTGGGGTATATTCTCGATTTACGACGGGGAGGACCCTTCCAGACACGTGATAGGTGCGAGGGACACCTCGGGTCTCCTAAAGTCTTGGCATGGCAATTGGAACGCGTCTCCACATGAGGCGGGAGACCCAGGGTCCCTTTCCACGTACCACAGGGATCCTGGGACTCCTATGCATTTTCAAGAGGAGTCAGGCATCGTCTCTTTGGAAGCATTGATCTCCGCAGACCTCTCGAGTTTTCAAAGGATGTGAGGTCTCCGATCGCGATGAGGCGGAGGACTAGGTCTTTCTCTGCGGTCTCCGCAGGGGATTCAGACATCCCTTCGTCTTGGGAGATGCAAGACGAGCCTGCATTCAATTCACTGCAGGGATATGCGGCCTTACTTCGAGTCAGAGCATCTCGGTGTCCATTCCACCTGAGGCCACAAACTCAGGGTCCCTCTCACATACCTTTAGCAGAGAGAAGCCTCCTCTTGAGGTGCTTGTGGAAAGTTAGTATTCCTCTTGATTCGAAACCAGGATATAAGCTCTCATCTCGAGTTGATTTTGGGTCCACGGAACCCTTTCGTGTTGCTCCAGTGACCTCAGGATCCCTCTAGACTTGAGACAGTGATCTTGGGTTTTCTCTGGAGTGCCATCAAGGAAATCAAGGCTCCTTTCCCATTTGATGTGGAACACGGAATTGCTCTGCATGCAGTGCAGGGGAATCGGGCCTCATCTCGCGGCGAGGGGGAAGTCTCATGGTTTTTCTCGAGTTGCGGCCGGAACCTGAGGTATATTTTCGAGTTACAACGGGGAGGGCCCTTCCAGACACGTGTTTGTTCAGCGATGTCAGGACTCGTGCCTAGGTGCGAGGGACACCTCGGGAATCTCCTCGAGTCTTGGCATGGCAATTGGGACGCGTCTCCACGTGAGGCGGGAGACCCAGGGTCCCTTTCGACGTGCCACAGGGATCCTGGGACTCCTATCCATTTTCAAGAGGAGTCAGGCATCGCCTCCTTTGAAAGCATTGATCTCCACGGACCTCTCGAGTTTTCAAAGAATGTGAGGCCTTCGCTCGCGATGAGGCGGAGAACTAGGTCTTTCTTGTGGTCTCCACAGGGGATTCAGACATCCCTTCGTCTTGGGAGATGCAAGACGAGCCTGCATTCAATTCACTGCAGGGATATCCGGCCTTACTTAAGTCAGAGCATCTCGGTGTTCATTCCACTTGAGGCCACAAACTCAGGGTCCCTCTCACATACATGTAGCTGAGAGAAACCTCCTCTTGAGGTGCTTGTGGAAACTAGGTATTCCTCTTGAGTCGAAGCCAGGGACTAAGCTCTCATCTCGAGCAGATTTATGGTCCACGGAGCCCTTTGGTGTTGCTCCAGTGACCACAGGATCCCTCTAGACTTGAGACAGTGGTCTTGTGTTTTCTCTGGAGTGCCATCAAGGAAATCAAGGCTCCTTTCACGTTTGATGTGGAACACGGAATTACTCTGCACGCAGTGCAGGGGAATCAGGCCTCATCTCGCGGCGAGGGGGAAGTCTCATGGTTTTTCTCGAGTTGCGGCCGGAACCTGGGGTATATTCTCGAGTTACGACGGGGAGGGCCCTTCCAGACACGTGTTTGTTCAGCGACGTCAGTACTCCTGCCTAGGTGCGAGGGACACCTCGGGATTCTCCTCGAGTCTTGGCATGGCAATTGTGACGCGTCTCCACGTGAGGCGGGATACCCAGGCTCCCTTTCCACGTGCCACAGGGATCCTGGGACTCCTATCCATTTTCAAGAGGAGTCAGGCATCGTCTCCTGTGGAAGCATTGATCTCCGCGGACCTCTCCAGTTTTCAAAAGATGTGAGGCCTCCGGTCGCGATGAGGCGGAGAACTAGGTCTTTCTCTGTGGTTTGCACAGGGGATTCAGACATCCCTTCGTCTTGGGAGATGCAAGACGCGCCGGCATTCAATTCTCTGCAGGGATATCCGGCCTTACTTCGAGTAACAGCATCTCAGGGTCCATTCCACCTGAGGCCACAAACTCAGGGACCCTCTCACATACCTGTAGCTGAGAGAAACCTCCTCTTGAGGTGCTTGTGGAAAGTTGGTATGACTCTTGAGTCGAAGCCAGGGACTAAGCTCTCATCTCGAGTTGATTTGGGGTCCATGGAGCCATTTCATTTTGCTACAGTGACTTCAGGATCCCTCTAGACTTGAGACAGTGATCTTGGGTTTTCTCTGGAGTGCCATCAAGGAAATCAAGGCTCCTTTCACGTTTGATGTGGAACACGGAATTGCTCTGCACGCAGTGCAGGGGAATCGGGCCTCATCTCGCGGCGAGGGGGAAGTCTCATGGTTTTTCTCGAGTTGCGGCCGGAACCTGGGGTATATTCTCGAGTTACAACGGGGAGGGCCCTTCCAGACACGTGTTTGTTCAGCGACGTCAGGACTCCTTCCTAGGTGCGAGGGACACTTCGGGATTCTCCTCGAGTCTTGGCATGGCAATTGGGACGCGTCTCCACGTGAGGCGGGAGACCCAGGGTCCCTTTCCACGTGCCACAGGGATCCTGGGACTCCTATCCATTTTCAAGAGGAGTCAGGCATCGTCTCCTTTGGAAGCATTGATCTCTGCAGACCTCTCGAGTTTTCAAATGATGTGAGGCCTCCGGTCACGATGAGGCGGAGGACTTGGTCTTTCTCTGTGGTCTCCACATGGGATTCAGACATCCCTTCGTCTTGGGAGATGCAAGACGAGCCTGCATTCAACTCACTGCAGGGATATCCGGCCTTACTTCGAGTCAGAGCATCTCGGTGTCCATTGCACTTGAGGCCACAAACTCAGGGTCCCTCTCACATACCTGTAGCTGAGAGAAGCCTCCTCTTGAGGTGCTTGTGGAAAGTTGGTATTCCTCTCGAGTCGAAGCCGGGGACTAAGCTCTCATCTCGAGTTGATTTGGGGTCCACGGAGCCCTTTCGTGTTGCTCCAGTGACCTCAGGATCCCTCTAGGCTTGAGACAGTGATCCTGGGTTTTCTCTGGACTGCCATCAAGGAAATCAAGGCTCCTTTCAGGTTTGATGTGGAACACGGAATTGCTCTGCACGCAGTCCAGGGGAATCGGGCCTCATCTCGCGGCGAGGGGAAAGTCTCATGGTTTTATCTCGAGTTGCGGCGGGAACCTGGGGTATATTCTCGATTTACGACGGGGAGGACCCTTCCAGACACGTGATAGGTGCGAGGGACACCTCGGGATTCTCCTAAAGTCTTGGCATGGCAATTGGAACGCGTCTCCACATGAGGCGGGAGACCCAGGGTCCCTTTCCACGTACCACAGGGATCCTGGGACTCCTATCCATTTTCAAGAGGAGTCAGGCATCGTCTCTTTGGAAGCATTGATCTCCGCAGACCTCTCGAGTTTTCAAAGGATGTGAGGTCTCCGATCGCGATGAGGCGGAGGACTAGGTCTTTCTCTGCGGTCTCCGCAGGGGATTCAGACATCCCTTCGTCTTGGGAGATGCAAGACGAGCCTGCATTCAATTCACTGCAGGGATATGCGGCCTTACTTCGAGTCAGAGCATCTCGGTGTCCATTCCACCTGAGGCCACAAACTCAGGGTCCCTCTCACATACCTTTAGCAGAGAGAAGCCTCCTCTTGAGGTGCTTGTGGAAAGTTAGTATTCCTCTTGACTCGAAACCAGGATATAAGCTCTCATCTCGAGTTGATTTGGGGTCCACGGAACCCTTTCGTGTTGCTCCAGTGACCTCAGGATCCCTCTAGACTTGAGACAGTGATCTTGGGTTTTCTCTGGAGTGCCATCAAGGAAATCAAGGCTCCTTACACGTTTGATGTGGAACACGGAATTGCTCTGCACGCAGTGCAGGGGAATCGGGCCTCATCTCGCAGCGAGGGGGAAGTCTCATGGTTTTTCTCGAGTTGCGGCCGGAACCTGGGGTATATTCTCGAGTTACAACGGGGAGGGCCCTTCCAGACACGTGTTTGTTCAGCGACGTCAGGACTCCTTCCTAGGTGCGAGGGACACTTCGGGATTCTCCTCGAGTCTTGGCATGGCAATTGGGACGCGTCTCCACGTGAGGCGGGAGACCCAGGGTCCCTTTCGACGTGCCACAGGGATCCTGGGACTCCTATCCATTTTCAAGAGGAGTCAGGCATCGCCTCCTTTGAAAGCATTGATCTCCGCAGACCTCTCGAGTTTTCAAAGGATGTGAGGCCACTGGTCGCGATGAAGCGGAGAACTAGGTTTTTCTCTGTTGTCTCCACAGGGGATTCAGATATCCCTTCGTCTTGGGAGATGCAAGACGAGCCTGCATTCAATTCACTGCAGGGATATCCGGCCTTATTTCGAGTCAGAGCATCTCGGTGTCCATTCCACTTGAGGCCACAAACTCAGGGTCCCGCTCTCATACCAGTAGCTGAGAGAAACCTCCTCTTCAGGTGCTTGTGGAAAGTTGGTATTTCTCCTGAGTCAAAGCCAGGGACTAGGCTCTCATCTCGAGTTGATTTGTGGTCCACGGAGCCCTTTCGTGTTGCTACAGTGACCTCAGAATGCCTCTAGACTTGAGACAGTGATCTTGGGTTTTCTCTGGAGTGCCATCAAGGATATCAAGGCTCCTTTCACGTTTGATGTTTAACACGGAATTGCTCTGCACGCAGTGCTTTGGAATCGGGCCTCATCTCGCGGCGAGGGGGAAGTCTCATGGTTTTTCTCAACTTGCGGCCAGAAACTGGGGTATATTCTCGAGTTACGACGGGGAGGGCCCTTCCAGACACGTGTTTGTTCAGCGATGTCAGGACTCGTGCCTAGGTGCGAGGGACACCTCGGGAATCTCCTCGAGTCTTGGCATGGCAATTGGGACGCGTCTCCACGTGAGGCGGGAGACCCAGGGTCCCTTTCGACGTGCCACAGGGATCCTGGGACTCCTATCCATTTTCAAGAGGAGTCAGGCATCGCCTCCTTTGAAAGCATTGATCTCCACGGACCTCTCGAGTTTTCAAAGAATGTGAGGCCTTCGCTCGCGATGAGGCGGAGAACTAGGTCTTTCTTGTGGTCTCCACAGGGGATTCAGACATCCCTTCGTCTTGGGAGATGCAAGACGAGCCTGCATTCAATTCACTGCAGGGATATCCGGCCTTACTTAAGTCAGAGCATCTCGGTGTTCATTCCACTTGAGGCCACAAACTCAGGGTCCCTCTCACATACATGTAGCTGAGAGAAACCTCCTCTTGAGGTGCTTGTGGAAACTAGGTATTCCTCTTGAGTCGAAGCCAGGGACTAAGCTCTCATCTCGAGCAGATTTATGGTCCACGGAGCCCTTTGGTGTTGCTCCAGTGACCACAGGATCCCTCTAGACTTGAGACAGTGGTCTTGTGTTTTCTCTGGAGTGCCATCAAGGAAATCAAGGCTCCTTTCACGTTTGATGTGGAACACGGAATTACTCTGCACGCAGTGCAGGGGAATCAGGCCTCATCTCGCGGCGAGGGGGAAGTCTCATGGTTTTTCTCGAGTTGCGGCCGGAACCTGGGGTATATTCTCGAGTTACGACGGGGAGGGCCCTTCCAGACACGTGTTTGTTCAGCGACGTCAGTACTCCTGCCTAGGTGCGAGGGACACCTCGGGATTCTCCTCGAGTCTTGGCATGGCAATTGTGACGCGTCTCCACGTGAGGCGGGATACCCAGGCTCCCTTTCCACGTGCCACAGGGATCCTGGGACTCCTATCCATTTTCAAGAGGAGTCAGGCATCGTCTCCTGTGGAAGCATTGATCTCCGCGGACCTCTCCAGTTTTCAAAAGATGTGAGGCCTCCGGTCGCGATGAGGCGGAGAACTAGGTCTTTCTCTGTGGTTTGCACAGGGGATTCAGACATCCCTTCGTCTTGGGAGATGCAAGACACGCCGGCATTCAATTCTCTGCAGGGATATCCGGCCTTACTTCGAGTAACAGCATCTCAGGGTCCATTCCACCTGAGGCCACAAACTCAGGGACCCTCTCACATACCTGTAGCTGAGAGAAACCTCCTCTTGAGGTGCTTGTGGAAAGTTGGTATGACTCTTGAGTCGAAGCCAGGGACTAAGCTCTCATCTCGAGTTGATTTGGGGTCCATGGAGCCATTTCATTTTGCTACAGTGACTTCAGGATCCCTCTAGACTTGAGACAGTGATCTTGGGTTTTCTCTGGAGTGCCATCAAGGAAATCAAGGCTCCTTTCACGTTTGATGTGGAACACGGAATTGCTCTGCACGCAGTGCAGGGGAATCGGGCCTCATCTCGCGGCGAGGGGGAAGTCTCATGGTTTTTCTCGAGTTGCGGCCGGAACCTGGGGTATATTCTCGAGTTACAACGGGGAGGGCCCTTCCAGACACGTGTTTGTTCAGCGACGTCAGGACTCCTTCCTAGGTGCGAGGGACACTTCGGGATTCTCCTCGAGTCTTGGCATGGCAATTGGGACGCGTCTCCACGTGAGGCGGGAGACCCAGGGTCCCTTTCCACGTGCCACAGGGATCCTGGGACTCCTATCCATTTTCAAGAGGAGTCAGGCATCGTCTCCTTTGGAAGCATTGATCTCTGCAGACCTCTCGAGTTTTCAAATGATGTGAGGCCTCCGGTCACGATGAGGCGGAGGACTTGGTCTTTCTCTGTGGTCTCCACATGGGATTCAGACATCCCTTCGTCTTGGGAGATGCAAGACGAGCCTGCATTCAACTCACTGCAGGGATATCCGGCCTTACTTCGAGTCAGAGCATCTCGGTGTCCATTGCACTTGAGGCCACAAACTCAGGGTCCCTCTCACATACCTGTAGCTGAGAGAAGCCTCCTCTTGAGGTGCTTGTGGAAAGTTGGTATTCCTCTCGAGTCGAAGCCGGGGACTAAGCTCTCATCTCGAGTTGATTTGGGGTCCACGGAGCCCTTTCGTGTTGCTCCAGTGACCTCAGGATCCCTCTAGGCTTGAGACAGTGATCCTGGGTTTTCTCTGGACTGCCATCAAGGAAATCAAGGCTCCTTTCAGGTTTGATGTGGAACACGGAATTGCTCTGCACGCAGTCCAGGGGAATCGGGCCTCATCTCGCGGCGAGGGGAAAGTCTCATGGTTTTATCTCGAGTTGCGGCGGGAACCTGGGGTATATTCTCGATTTACGACGGGGAGGACCCTTCCAGACACGTGATAGGTGCGAGGGACACCTCGGGATTCTCCTAAAGTCTTGGCATGGCAATTGGAACGCGTCTCCACATGAGGCGGGAGACCCAGGGTCCCTTTCCACGTACCACAGGGATCCTGGGACTCCTATCCATTTTCAAGAGGAGTCAGGCATCGTCTCTTTGGAAGCATTGATCTCCGCAGACCTCTCGAGTTTTCAAAGGATGTGAGGTCTCCGATCGCGATGAGGCGGAGGACTAGGTCTTTCTCTGCGGTCTCCGCAGGGGATTCAGACATCCCTTCGTCTTGGGAGATGCAAGACGAGCCTGCATTCAATTCACTGCAGGGATATCCGGCCTTACTTCGAGTCAGAGCATCTCGGTGTCCATTCCACCTGAGGCCACAAACTCAGGGTCCCTCTCACATACCTTTAGCAGAGAGAAGCCTCCTCTTGAGGTGCTTGTGGAAAGTTAGTATTCCTCTTGACTCGAAACCAGGATATAAGCTCTCATCTCGAGTTGATTTGAGGTCCACGGAACCCTTTCGTGTTGCTCCAGTGACCTCAGGATCCCTCTAGACTTGAGACAGTGATCTTGGGTTTTCTCTGGAGTGCCATCAAGGAAATCAAGGCTCCTTACACGTTTGATGTGGAACACGGAATTGCTCTGCACGCAGTGCAGGGGAATCGGGCCTCATCTCGCGGCGAGGGGGAAGTCTCATGGTTTTTCTCGAGTTGCGGCCGGAACCTGGGGTATATTCTCAAGTTACAACGGGGAGGGCCCTTCCAGACACGTGTTTGTTCAGCGACGTCAGGACTCCTTCCTAGGTGCGAGGGACACTTCGGGATTCTCCTCGAGTCTTGGCATGGCAATTGGGACGCGTCTCCACGTGAGGCGGGAGACCCAGGGTCCCTTTCGACGTGCCACAGGGATCCTGGGACTCCTATCCATTTTCAAGAGGAGTCAGGCATCGCCTCCTTTGAAAGCATTGATCTCCGCAGACCTCTCGAGTTTTCAAAGGATGTGAGGCCACCGGTCGCGATGAAGCGGAGAACTAGGTTTTTCTCTGTTGTCTCCACAGGGGATTCAGATATCCCTTCGTCTTGGGAGATGCAAGACGAGCCTGCATTCAATTCACTGCAGGGATATCCGGCCTTATTTCGAGTCAGAGCATCTCGGTGTCCATTCCACTTGAGGCCACAAACTCAGGGTCCCGCTCTCATACCTGTAGCTGAGAGAAACCTCCTCTTCAGGTGCTTGTGGAAAGTTGGTATTTCTCCTGAGTCAAAGCCAGGGACTAGGCTCTCATCTCGAGTTGATTTGTGGTCCACGGAGCCCTTTCGTGTTGCTACAGTGACCTCAGAATGCCTCTAGACTTGAGACAGTGATCTTGGGTTTTCTCTGGAGTGCCATCAAGGATATCAAGGCTCCTTTCACGTTTGATGTTTAACACGGAATTGCTCTGCACGCAGTGCTTTGGAATCGGGCCTCATCTCGCGGCGAGGGGGAAGTCTCATGGTTTTTCTCAACTTGCGGCCAGAAACTGGGGTATATTCTCGAGTTACGACGGGGAGGGCCCTTCCAGACACGTGTTTGTTCAGCGACGTCAGGACTCGGGCCTAGGTGCGAGAGACACCTCGGGATTCTCCTCGAGTCTTGGCATGGCAATTGGGACGCGTCTCCACGTGAGGCGGGAGACCCAGGGTCCCTTTCCACGTGCCACAAATATCCTGGGATTCCTATCCATTTTCAAGAGGAGTCAGGCATCGTCTCCTTTGGAAGCATTGATCTCCGCGGACCTCTCGAGTTTTCAAAGGATGTGAGGCCTCCGGTCGCGATGAGGTGGAGAACTAGGTCTTTCTCTGTGGTCTCCACAGGGGATTCAGACATCCCTTCGTCTTGGGAGATTCGAGACGAGCCTGCATTCAATTCACTGCAGGGATATCCGGCCTTAGTTCGAGTCAGAGCATCTCGGTGTCCATTCCAACTGAGGACACAAACTCAGGGTCCCTCTCACATACCTGTAGCTGAGAGAAGCCTCCTCTTGAGGTGCTTGTGGAAAGTTGGTATGCCTGTTGAGTCGAAGCCATGGACTAAGCTCTCATCTCGAATTGATTGGGGGTTCACGGAGCCCTTTCGTGTTGCTCCAGTGACCTCAGGATCTAGACTTGAGACAGTGATCTTGGGTTTGCTCTGGAGTGCCATCAAGGAAATCAAGGCTCCTTTCACGTTCGATGTGGAACACGGAATTGCTCAGCACGCAGTGCAGGGGATTCGGGCCTCATCTCGCGGCGAGCGGGAATTTCATGTTTTGTCTAGAGTTGCGGACAGAACCTGGGGTATATTCTCGAGTTACGACGGGGAGGGCCCTTCCAGCCACGTGTTTGTTCAGCGACGTCAGGATTCCTGCCTAGGTGCGAGGAACACCACGGGATTCTCCTCGATTTTTGGCATGGCAATTGGGACTCGTCTCCACGTGAGGCGGGAGACCCAGGGTCCCTTTCGACGTGCCACAGGGATTCTGGGACTCCTATCCATTTTGAAGAGTAGTCAGGCATGGTCTCCTTTGGAAGCATTGATCTCCGCTGACCCCTCGAGTTTTCAAAGGATGTGAGGCCTCCGGTCGCGATGAGGCAGAGAACTAGGTCTTTCTCTGTGGTCTACACAGGGGATTCAGACATCCCTTCGTCTTGGGAGATGCAAGACGAGCCTGCATTCAATTCACTGCAGGGATATCCGGCCTTACTTCAAGTCAGAGCATCTCGGTGTCCATTCCACTTGAGGCCACAACCTCAGGGTCCCTCTCACTTTCCTGTAGCTGAGAGAAGCCTCCTCTTGAGGTGCTTGTGGAAAGTTGGTATTCCTCTTGAGTCGAAGCCAGGGACTAAGCTCTCATCTCGAGTTGATTTGGGGTCCACGGAGCCCTTTCGTGTTGCTCCAGTGACCTCAGGATCCCTCTAGACTTGAGACAGTGATCCTGGGTTTTCTCTGGAGTGCCATCAAGGAAATCAAGGCTCCTTTCAGGTTTGATGTGGAACACGGAATTGCTCTGCACACAGTCCAGGGGAATCGGGCCTCATCTCGCGGCGAGGGGAAAGTCTCATGGATTTTCTCGAGTTGCGGCGGGAACCTGGGGTATATTCTCGATTTACGACGGGGAGGACCCTTCCAGACACGTGATAGGTGCGAGGGACACCTCGGGATTCTCCTAAAGTCTTGGCATGGCAATTGGAACGCGTCTCCACATGAGGCGGGAGACCCAGGGTCCCTTTCCACGTACCACAGGGATCCTGGGACTCCTATCCATTTTCAAGAGGAGTCAGGCATCGTCTCTTTGGAAGCATTGATCTCCGCAGACCTCTCGAGTTTTCAAAGGATGTGAGGTCTCCGATCGCGATGAGGCGGAGGACTAGGTCTTTCTCTGCGGTCTCCGCAGGGGATTCAGACATCCCTTCGTCTTGGGAGATGCAAGACGAGCCTGCATTCAATTCACTGCAGGGATATGCGGCCTTACTTCGAGTCAGAGCATCTCGGTGTCCATTCCACCTGAGGCCACAAACTCAGGGTCCCTCTCACATACCTTTAGCAAAGAGAAGCCTCCTCTTGAGGTGCTTGTGGAAAGTTAGTATTCCTCTTGACTCGAAACCAGGATATAAGCTCTCATCTCGAGTTGATTTGGGGTCCACGGAACCCTTTCGTGTTGCTCCAGTGACCTCAGGATCCCTCTAGACTTGAGACAGTGATCTTGGGTTTTCTCTGGAGTGCCATCAAGGAAATCAAGGCTCCTTTCCCATTTGATGTGGAACACGGAATTGCTCTGCATGCAGTGCAGGGGAATCGGGCCTCATCTCGCGGCGAGGGGGAAGTCTCATGGTTTTTCTCGAGTTGCGGCCGGAACCTGGGGTATATTTTCGAGTTACAACGGGGAGGGCCCTTCCAGACACGTGTTTGTTCAGCGATGTCAGGACTCGTGCCTAGGTGCGAGGGACACCTCGGGATTCTCCTCGAGTCTTGGCATGGCAATTTGGACGCGTCTCCACGTGAGGCGGGAGACCCAGGGTCCCTTTCGACGTGCCACAGTGATCCTGGGACTCCTATCCATTTTCAAGAGGAGTCAGGCATCGCCTCCTTTGAAAGCATTGATCTCCACGGACCTCTCGAGTTTTCAAAGAATGTGAGGCCTTCGCTCGCGATGAGGCGGAGAACTAGGTCTTTCTTGTGGTCTCCACAGGGGATTCAGACATCCCTTCGTCTTGGGATATGCAAGACGAGCCTGCATTCAATTCACTGCAGGGATATCCGGCCTTACTTAAGTCAGAGCATCTCGGTGTTCATTCCACTTGAGGCCACAAACTCAGGGTCCCTCTCACATACATGTAGCTGAGAGAAACCTCCTCTTGAGGTGCTTGTGGAAACTAGGTATTCCTCTTGAGTCGAAGCCAGGGACTAAGCTCTCATCTCGAGCAGATTTATGGTCCACGGAGCCCTTTGGTGTTGCTCCAGTGACCGCAGGATCCCTCTAGACTTGAGACAGTGGTCTTGTGTTTTCTCTGGAGTGCCATCAAGGAAATCAAGGCTCCTTTCACGTTTGATGTGGAACACGGAATTGCTCTGCACGCAGTGCAGGGGAATCAGGCCTCATCTCGCGGGGAAGGGGAAGTCTCATGGTTTTTCTCGAGTTGCGGCCGGAACCTGGGGTATATTCTCGAGTTACGACGGGGAGGGCCCTTCCAGACACGTGTTTGTTCAGCGACGTCAGGACCCCTGCCTAGGTGCGAGGGACAACTCGGGATTCTCCTCGAGTCTTGGCATGGCAATTGGGACGCGTCTCCACATGAGGCGGGAGACCCAGGGTCCCTTTCCACGTGCCACAGATATCCTGGGACTCTTATCCATTTTCAAGAGGAGTCAGGCATCGTCTCCTT
Source organism: Dama dama (assembly GCF_033118175.1). Classification (NCBI taxonomy): domain Eukaryota; kingdom Metazoa; phylum Chordata; class Mammalia; order Artiodactyla; family Cervidae; genus Dama; species Dama dama. Next base: position 1,770,791 of record NW_026870940.1, read on the forward strand.
CGGAAGTATTGATCTCAGGGGACCTCTGGAATTTTCAAAGGATATGAGGCCTCCGGTCGCGAGGAGGCGGAGGACTAGGTCTTTCTCTGTGGTCTCCACAGGGGATTCAGACAACCCTTCATCTTGGGAGATGCAAGACGAGCCTGCATTCAATTCACTGCAGGGATATCCGGCCTTACTTCGAGTCAGAGCATCTCGCTGTCCATTCCAATTGAGGCCACAAACTCAGGGTCCCTGTCACATACCTGTAGCTGAGAGAAGCCTCCTCTTGAGGTGCTTGTGGAAAGTTGGCATTCCTCTTGAGTCGAAGCCAGGGACTAAGCTCTCATCTCGAGTTGATTTGTGGTCCACGGAGCCCTTTCGTGTTGCTACAGTGACCTCAGGATTCGTCTAGACTTGAGACAGTGATCTTGGGTTTTCCCTGGAGTGCCATCAAGGAAATCAAGGCTCCTTTCATGTTTGATGTGGAACACGGAATTGCTCTGCACGCAGTCCAGGGGAATCGGGCCTCATGTCGCGGCGAGGGGGAAGTCTCATGGTTTTTCTCTAGTTGCGGCCGGAACCTGGGGTATATTCTCGAGTTACGACGGGGAGGGCCCTTCCAGACACGTGTTTGTTCAGCGACGTCAGGACTCCTGCCTAGGAGCGAGGGACACCTCGGGATTCTCCTCGAGTCTTGGCATGGCAATTGGAACGCGTCTCCACGTGAGGCGGGAGACCCAGGGTCCCTTGCCACGTGCCACAGGGATCCTGGGACTCCTATCCATTTTCATGAGGAGTCAGGCATCGTCTCCTTTGGAAGCATTGATCTCCGCGGACCTCTCGGGTTTTCAAAGGATGTGAGGCCTCCGCTCGCGATGAGGCGGAGAATTAGGTTTTTCTCTGTGGTCTCCACAGGGGATTCAGACATCCCTTCGTCTTGGGAGATGCAAGACGAGCCTGCATTCAATTCACTGCAGGGATATCCGGCCTTACTTCGAGTCAGAGCATCTCGGTGTCCATTCCACTTGAGGCCACAAACTCAGGGTCCCTCTCACATACCTGTAGCTGAGAGAAGCCTCCTCTTGAGGTGCATGTGGAAAGTTGGTATTCCTCTTGAGTCGAAGCCAGGGACTAAGCTCTCATCTCGAGTTGATTGGGGTCCACGGAGCCCTTTCGTGTTCTTCCAGTGACCTCAGGATCCCTCTAGGCTTGAGACAGTGATCTTGGGTTTTCTCTGGAGTGCCATCAAGGAAATCAAGGCTCCTTTCACGTTTGATGTGGAACACGGAATTGCTCTGCACGCAGTGCAGGGGAATCGGGCCTCATCTTGCGGCGAGGTGTAAGTCTCATGGTTTTTCTCGAGTTGCAGAAGGACCCTGGGGTATATTCTCGAGTTACGACGGGGAGGGCCCTTCCAGACACGTGTTTGTTCAGCGACGTCAGGACTCGGGCCTAGGTGCGAGGGACACCTCGGGATTCTCCTCGAGTCTTGGCATGGCAATTGGGACGCGTCTCCACGTGAGGCGGGAGACCCAGGGTCCCTTTCCACGTGCCACAGGGATCCTGGGACTCCTATCCATTTTCAAGAGGAGTCAGGCATCGTCTCCTTTGGAAGCATTTATCTCCGCGGACCTCTCGAATTTTCAAAGGATGTGAGGCCTCCGGTCTCAATGAGGCGGAGAACTAGGTCTTTCTCTGTGGTCTCCACAGGGGATTCAGACATCCCTTCATCTTGCGAGATGCAAGACAAGCCTGCATTCAATTCACTGCAGGGATATCCGGCCTTACTTCGAGTCAGAGCATCTCTGTGTCCATTCCACTTGAGGCCAAAAACTCAGGGTCCCTCTCACATACCTGTAGCTGAGAGAAGCCTCCTCTTGAGGTGCTTGTGGAAAGTTGGTATTCCTCTTGAGTCGAAGCCAGCGACGAAGCTCTCATCTCGAGGTGATATGGGGTCCATGGAGCCTTTCGTCTTGCTCCAGTAACCTCAAGATCCCTCTAGACTTGAGACAGTGATCTTCGATTTTCTCTGCAGCGCCATGAAGGAAATCAAGGCTCCTTTCACGTGTGATGTGGAACACGGAATTGCTCTGCACGCAGTGCATGGGAATCGGGCCTCATCTCGCGGCGAGGGGGAAGTCTCATGGTTTTTCTCGAGTTGCGGCCGGAACCTGGGGTATATTCTCGAGTTAGAAGGGGAGGGCCTTCCAGACACTTGTTTGTTCAGCGAAGTCAGGACTCCTGCCTTGGTGCGAGGGACACCTCGGGATTGTCTTCGAGTCTTTGCATGGCAATTATGACGCGTCTCCAAGTGAGTCGGGAGACCCAGTTACCCTTTCCAAGTTCCACAGGTGTCCTGGAACTCCTATCCATTTTCAAGAGGAGTCAGGCATCGTCTGCTTTGGAAGCATTGATCTCCGCGGACCTCTCGAGTTTTCAAAGGATGTGAGGCCTCCAGTCGCGATGAGGCGGAGACCTAGGTCTTTCTCTGTGGTCTCCCCAGGGGATTCAGACATCCCTTCGTCTTGGGAGATGCAAGACGAGCCTGCATTCAATTCACTGCAGGGATATCCGGCCTTACTTCGAGTCAGAGCATCTCGGTGTCCATTCCACTTGAAGCCACAAACTCAGGGTCCCTCTCACATACCTGTAGCTGAGAGAAGCCTCCTCTTGAGGTGCTTGTGGAAAGTTGGTATTGCTCTTGAGTCGAAGCCAGGGACTAAGCTCTGATCTCGAGTTGATTTGGGGTCCACGGAGCCCTTTCCTGTTGCTCCAGTGACCTCAGGTTCCCTCTAGACTTGAGACAGTGATCTTGGGTTTTGTCTGGAGTGCCATCAAGGAAATCAAGGCTCCTTTCACGTTTGATGTGGAACACGGAATTGCTCTGCACGCAGTGCAGGGGAATAGGGCCTCATGTTGCGGCGAGCGGGAAGTCTCATGATTTTTCTCGAGGTGCGGAAGGAACTTGGGGTATATTCTCGAGTTACGACGGGGAGGGCCCTTCCAGACACGTGTTTGTTCAGCGACGTCATGACTCCTGCCTAGGTGCGAGGGAAACCTCGGGATTCTCCTCGAGTTTTGACATGGCAATTGGGACGCGTCTCCTCGTGAGGCGGCAGACCCAGGGTCCCTTTCCACGTGCCACAGGGATCCTGGGACTCCTATCCATTTTCAAGAGTAGTCAGGCATTGTCTCCTTTGGAAGCATTGATCTTCGCGGACCTCTCGAGTTTTCAAAGAATGGGAGGCCTCCGGATGCGATGAGGCGGAGAACTAGGTCTTTCTCTGTGGTCTCCACAGGGGATTCAGACATCCCTTCGTCTTGGGAGATGCAAGAGGAGCCTGCTTTCAATTCACTGCAGGGATATCCGGCCTTAATTCGAATCAGAGCATCTCTGTGTCCATTCCACTTGAGGCAAAAAACTCAGGGTCCTTCTCACATACCTGTAGCTGGGAAAAGCCTCCTCTTGACGTGCTTGTGGAAAGTTGGTATTCCTCTTTAGTCGAAGCCAGGGACTAAGCTCTCATCTCGAGTTGATTTGGGGTCCTCAGAGCCCTTTCGTGTTGCTCCAGTGACCTCAGGATCCCTCTAGTCTGGAGACAGTGATCTTGGGTTTTCTCTGGAGTGCCATCAAGGAAATCAAGGCTCCTTTCACGTTTGATGTGGAACACGGAATTTCTCTGCACGCAGTGCAGGGGAATCGGGCCTCATCTCGCGGCGAGCGGGAAGTCTCATGGTTTTTCTCGAGTTGCGGCCGGAACCTGGGGTATATTCTCGAGTTACGACGGGGAGGGCCCTTCCACACACGTGTTTGTTCAGCGACGTCAGGACTCCTGCCTAGGTGCGAGGGACACCTCGGGATTCTCCTCGAGTCTTGGCATGGCAATTGGGACGCGTCTCCACGTGAGGCGGGAGACCCAGGGTCCCTTTCCACGTGCCACAGGGATCCTGGGACTCCTATCAATTTTCAAGAGGAGTCAGGCATCGTCTCCTTTGGAAGCATTGATCTCCGCGGACCTATTGAGTTTTCAAAGGATGTGAGGTCTCCGGTCGCGATGAGGCGGAGAAGTAGGTCTTTCTCTGTGGTCTCCACAGGGGATTCAGACATTCCTTCGTCTTGAGAGATGCAAGGCGAGCCTGCATTCAATTCACTGCAGGGATATCTGGCCTTACTTCGAGTCAGAGCATCTCGGTGTCCATTCCACTTGAGGCCACAAACTCAGGGTCCTTCTCACATACCTGTGGCTGAGAGAACCCTCCTCTTGGGGTGCTTGTGGAGAGTTTGTATTCCTCTTGCATCGAAGCCAGGTACTAAGCTCTCATCTCGAGTTGATTTGGGGTCCACGGAGCACTTTCGTGTTGCTCCAGTGACCTCAGGATCCCTCTAGACTTGAGACAGTGATCCTGGGTTTTCTCTGGAGTGCCATCAAGGAAATCAAGGCTCCTTTCAGGTTTGATGTGGAACACGGAATTGCTCTGCACGCAGTCCAGGGGAATCGGGCCTCATCTCGCGGCGAGGGGAAAGTGTCATGGTTTTTCTCTAGTTGCGGCCGGAACCTGGGGTATATTTTCGATTTACGACGGGGAGGACCCTTCCAGACACGTGATAGGTGCGAGGGACACCTCGGGATTCTCCTCGAGTATTGGCATGGCAATTGGGACGCGTCTCCACGTGAGGCGGGAGACCCAGTGTCCCTTTCCACGTGCCACAGGGATCCTGGGACTCCTATCCATTTTCAAGAGGAGTCAGGCATCGCCTCCTTTGAAAGCATTGATCTCCACGGACCTCTCGAGTTTTCAAAGAATGTGAGGCCTTCGCTCGCGATGAGGCGGAGAACTAGGTTTTTCTTGTGGTCTCCACAGGGGATTCAGACATCCCTTCGTCTTGGGAGATGCAAGACGAGCCTGCATTCAATTCACTGCAGGGATATCCGGCCTTACTTCGAGTCAGAGCATCTCGGTGTCCATTCCACTTGAGGCCACAAACTCAGGGTCCCTCTCACATACCTGTAGTTGAGAGAAGCTTCCTCTTGAGGTGCTTGTGGAAAGTTGGTATTCCTCTTGAGTCTAAGCCAGGGACTAAGCTCTCATCTCGAGTTGATTTGGGGTCCACGAAGCCCTTTCCTGTTGGTCCAGTGACCTCAGGATACCTCTAGACTTGAGACAGTTATCTTGGGTTTTCTCTGGAGTGCCATCAAGGAAATCAAGGCTCCTTTCAGGTTGGATGTGAAACACGGAATTGCTCTGCACGCAGTCCAGGGGAATCGGGCTTCATCCTGCGGCGAAGGGGAAGTCTCCTGGTTTTTCTCGATTTGCGGCCGGAACCTGGGGTATATTCTCGAGTTACGACGGGGAGGGCCCTTCCAGACACGTGTTTGTTCAGCGACGTCAGGACCCCTGCCTAGGTGCGAGGGACAACTCGGGATTCTCCTCGAGTCTTGGCATGGCAATTGAGACGCGTCTCCTCGTGAGGCGGCAGACCCAGGGTCCCTTTCCACATGCCACAGAGATCCTGAGACTCCTATCCATTTTCAAGAGGAGTCAGGCATCGTCTCCTTTGGAAGCATTGATCTCCGCGGACCTCTCGAGTTTTCAAAGAATGGGAGGCCTCCGGATGCGATGAGGCGGAGAACTTGGTCTTTCTCTGTGGTCTCCACAGGGGATTCAGACATCCCTTCGTCTTGGGAGATGCAAGAGGAGTCTGCTTTCAATTCACTGCAGGGATATCCGGCCTTAATTCGAATCAGAGCATCTCGGTGTCCATTCCACTTGAGGCAACAAACTCAGGGTCCCTCTCACATACCTGTAGCTGAGAGAAGCCTCCTCTTGAGGTGCTTGTGGAAAGTTGGTATTCCGCTTGTGTGGAAGCCAGGGACTAAGCTCTCATTTCGAGTTGAGTTGGGGTCCACGGATCGCTTTCGTGTTGCTCCAGTGACCTCAGGATCCCTCTAGACTTGAGACAGTGATCTTGGGTTTTCTCTGGAGTGCCATCAACGAAATCAAGGCTCCTTTCACGTTTGAGGTGGAACACAGAATTGCTCTGCACGCATTGCCGGGGAATCGGGCCTCATCTTGCGGCGAGGTGTAAGTCTCATGGTTTTTCTCGAGTTGCAGAAGGACCCTGGGGTATATTCTCGAGTTACGACGGGGAGGGCCCTTCCAGACACGTGTTTGTTCAGCGACGTCAGGACTCGGGCCTAGGTGCGAGGGAAAACTCGGGATTCTCCTCGATTCTTGGCATGGCAATTGGGACGCGTCTCCACGTGAGGCGGGAGACCCAGGGTCCCTTTCCAAGTGCCACAGGGATCCTGGGACTCCTATCCATTTTCAAGAGGAGTCAGGCATCGTCTCCTTTGGAAGCATTGATCTCCGCGGACCTCTCGAGTTTTCAAAGGATGTGAGGCCTCCGGTCACGATGAGGTGGAGAACTAGGTCTTTCTCTGTGGTCTCCACAGGGGATTCAGACATCCCTTCGTCTTGGGAGATGCAAGACGAGCCTGCATTCAATTCACTGCAGGGATATCCGGCCTTACTTCGAGTCAGAGCATCTCGGTGTCCATTCCACTTGAGGCCACAAACTCAGGGTCCCTCTCACATACCTGTACCTGAGAGAAGCCTCCTCTTGAGGTGCTTGTGGAAAGTTGGTATTCCTCTTGAGTCGAAGCCAGGGACTAAGCTCTCATCTCGAGTTGATTTGGGGTCCATGGAGAACTTTCTTGTTGCTCCAGTGACCTCAGGATCGCTCTAGACTTGAGACAGTGATCTTGGGTTTTCTCTGGAGTGCCATCAAGGAAATCAAGGCTCCTTTCACGTTTGATGTGGAACTCAGAATTGCTCTGCATGCAGTGCAGGGGATTCGGGCTTCATCTCGCGGCGAGGGGGAAGTCTCATGGTTTTTCTCGTGTTGCGGCCGGAACCTGGGGTATATTCTCGAGTTACGACGGGGAGGGCCCTTCCAGACACGTGTTTGTTCAGCGACGTCAGGACTCCTGCCTAGGTGCGAGGGACACCCCGGGATTCTCCTCGAGTCTTGGCATGGCAATTGGGACGCGTCTCCACGTGAGGCGGGAGACCCAGAGTCCCTTTCCACGTGCCACAGGCATCCTGGGACTCCTATCCTTTTTCAAGAGGAGTCAGGCATCGTCTCCTTTGGAAGCATTGATCTCCGCGGACCTCTCGAGTTTTCAAAGATGGGAGGCCTCCGGTCGCAATGAGGAGGAGAACTAGGTATTTTCTGTGGTCTCCACAGGGGATTCAGACATCCCTTCGTCTTGGGAGATGCAAGACGAGCCTGCACTCAATTCACTGCACGGATATCCGGCCTTACTTCGAGTCAGAGCATCTCGGTGTCCATTCCACCTGAGGCCACAAACTCAGGGTCCCTCTCACATACCTGTTGCTGAGAGAAGCCTCGTCTTGATGTGCTTGTGGAAACTTGGTATTCCTCTTGTCTCGAAGCCAGGGACTAAGCTCTCATCTCGAGTTGATTTGGGGTCCACGGAGCCCTTTCGTGGTGCTCCAGTGACCTCAGGATCCCTCTAGACTTGAGACAGTGATCTTGGGTTTTCTCTGGAGTGCCATCAAGGAAATCAAGGCTCCTTTCACGTTTGATGTGGAACACGGAACAGCTCTGCAAGCAGTGCAGGGAAATCGGCCCTCATCTCGCGGCGAGGGGGAAGTCTCATGGTTTTTCTCGAGTTGCAGCCAGGACCTGGGGTATATTCTCGAGTTACAACGGGGAGGGCCCTTCCAGACACGTGTTTGTTCTGCGACGTCAGGACTCCTGCCTTGGTGCGAGGGACTCCTCAGGATTCTCCTCGAGTCTTGGCATGGCAATTGGGACGCGTCTCCACGTGAGGCGGGAGACCCAGGGTCCCTTTCCAAGTGCCACAGGGATCCTGGGACTCCTATCCATTTTCAAGAGGAGTCAGGCATCGTCTCCTTTGGAAGCATTGATCTCCGCGGACCTCTTGAGTTTTCAAAGGATGTGAGGCCTCCGGTCGCGATGAGGCGGAGAACTAGGACTTTCTCTGTGGTCTCCACAGGGGATTCAGACATTCCTTCGTCTTGAGAGATGCAAGACGAGCCTGCATTCAATTCATTGCAGGGATATCTGGCCTTAGTTCGAGTCAGAGCATCTCGGTGTCCATTCCACTTGAGGCCACAAACTCAGGGTCCTTCTCACATACCTGTGGCTGAGAGAACCCTCCTCTTGGGGTGCTTGTGGAGAGTTGGTATTCCTCTTGCGTCGAAGCCAGGTACTAAGCTCTCATCTCGAGTTGATTTGGGGTCCACGGAGCCCTTTCGTGTTGCTCCAGTGACCTCAGGATCCCTCTAGACTTGAGACAGTGATCCTGGGTTTTCTCTGGAGTGCCATCAAGGAAATCAAGGCTCCTTTCAGGTTTGATGTGGAATACGGAATTGCTCTGCACGCAGTCCAGGGGAATCGGGCCTCATCTCGCGTCGAGGTTAAAGTCTCATGGTTTTTCTCGAGTTGCGGCCGGAACCTGGGGTATATTCTCGATTTACGACGGGGAGGACCCTTCCAGACACGTGATAGTTGCGAGGGACACCTCGGGATTCTCCTAAAGCCTTGGCATGGCAATTGGAACGCGTCTCCACATGAGGCGGGAGACCCAGGGTCCCTTTCCACGTGCCACAGGGATCCTGGTACTCCTATCCATTTTCAAGAGGAGTCAGGCATCGTCTCTTTGGAAGCATTGATCTCCGCGGACCTCTCGAGTTTTCAAAGGATGTGAGGCCTCCGGTCGCGATGAGGCGGAGGACTAGGTCTTTCTCTGCGGTCTCCGCAGGGGATTCAGACATCCCTTCGTCTTGGGAGATGCAAGACGAGCCTGCATTCAATTCACTGCAGGGATATCCGGACTTACTTCGAGTCAGAGCATCTCGGTGTCCATTCCACTTGAGGCACAAACACAGGGTCCCTCTCACATACCTGTAGCTGAGAGAAGCCTCCTCTTGAGGTACTTGTGTAAAGTTGGTATTCCTCTTGAGTCGAATTCAGGGACTAAGCTCTCATCTCAGGTTGATTTGTGGTCCACGGAGCCCTTTCTTTTTGCTCCACTGACCTCAGGATCCCTCTAGACTTGAGACAGTGATCTTGGGTTTTCTCTGGAGTGCCATCAAGGAAATCAAGGCTCCTTTCACGTTTGATGTGGAACACGGAATTGCTCGGCACGCAGTGCAGGGTAATCGGGCCTCATCTCGCGGCGAGGGGGAAGTCTCATGGTTTTTTTCGAGTTGCGGCCGGAACCTGGGTTATATTCCCGAGTTACGACGGGGAGGGCCCTTCCAGACACGTGTTTGTTCAGCGACGTCAGGACTCCTGCCTAGGTGCGAGGGACACCTCGGGATTCTCCTCGAGTCTTGGCATGGCAATTGGGACACGTCTCCACGTGAGGCGGGAGACCCAGGGTCCCTTTCCTCGTGCCACAGGGATCCTGGTACTCCTATCCATTTTCAAGAGGAGTCAGTCATCGTCTCCTTTGGAAGCATTGATCTCGGCGGACCTCTCGAGTTTTCAAAGGATGTGAGGCCTCCGGTCGAGATGAGGCGGAGAACTAGGTCTTTCTCTGTGGTCTCTGCAGGGGATTCAGACATCCCTTCGTCTTGGGAGATGCAAGACGAGCCTGCATTCAATTCACTGCAGGGATATCCGGCCTTACATCGAGTCAGAGAATCTCCGTGTCCATTCCACTTGAGGCCACAAACTCAGGGTCCCTCTCACATACCTGTAGCTGAGAGAAGCCTCCTCTTGAGGTGCTTGTGGAAAGTTGGTATTCCTCTTGAGTCGAAGCCAGGGACTAAGCTCTCATCTCGAGTTGATTTGGGGTCCACGGAGCCCTTTCCTGTTGCTCCAGTGACCTCAGGATCCCTCTAGACTTGAGACACTGATCTTGGGTTTTCTCTGGAGTGCCATCAAGGAAATCAAGGCTCCTTTCACGTTTGATGTGGAACGCGGAATTGCTCTGCACGCAGTGCAGGGGAATCGGGCCTCATCTCACGGTGAGGGGGAAGTCTCATGGTTTTTCTCGAGTTGCGGCCGGAACCTGGGGTATATTCTCGAGTTACGACGGGGAGGGCCCTTCCAGAAACGTGTTTCTTCAGCGACGTCAGGACTCCTGCCTAGGTGCGAGGGACACCTCGGGATTCTCCTCTAGTCTTGGCATGGCAATTGGGACCCGTCTCCACGTGAGGCGGGAGACCCAGTGTCCCTTTCCACGTGCCACAGTGATCCCGGGACTCCTATCCATTTTCAAGAGGTGTCAGGAATCGTCTCCTTTGGAAGCATTGATCTCCGCATACCTCTCGAGTTGTCAAAGGATGTGAGGCCTCCGGTTGCGTTGAGGCAGAGGACTAGGTCTTTCTCTGTGGTCTCCACAGGGGATTCAGACAACCCTTCGTCTTGGGAGATGCAAGACGAGCCTGCATTCAATTCACTGCAGGGATATCCAGCCTTACTTCGAGTCAGAGCATCTCGGTGTCCATTCCACGTGAGGCCACAAACTCAGGGTCCCTCTCACATACCTGTAGCTGAGAGAAGCCTCCTCTTGAGGTGCTTGTGGAAAGTTGGTATTCCTCTTGAGTCGAAGCCAGGGACTAAGCTCTCATCTCGAGTTATTTGGGGTCCACGGAGCCCTTTCTTGTTGCTACAGTGACCTCCGGATCCCTCTAGACTTGAGACAGTGATCTTGGGTTTTCTCTGGAGTGCCATCAAGGAAATCAAGGCTCCTTTCCCGTTTGATGTGGAACACGGAATTGCTCTGCACGCGGTGCAGGGGAATCGGGCCTCATCTCGCGGCGAGGGGGAAGTCTCATGGTTTTTCGCGATTTGCGGCCGGAACCTGGGGTATATTCTCGAGTTACGACCTGGAGGGCCCTTCCAGACACGTGTTTGTTCAGCGACGTCAGCACTCCTGCCTAGGTGCGAGGGACACCTCGGGATTCTCCTCGAGTCTTGGCATGGCAATTGGGACGTGTCTCCACGTGAGGCGGGAGAACCAGGGTCCCTTTCCACGTGCCACAGGGATCCTGGGACTGCTATCCATTTTCAAGAGGAGTCAGGCATCGTCTCCTTTGGAAGCATTGATCTCCGCTGACCTCTCGAGTTTTCAAAGGATGTGAGGCCACAGGTCGCGATGAGGCGGAGAACTAGGTCTTTCTCTGTGTTCTCCACAGGGGATTCATACAACCCTTCGTCTTGGGAGATGCAAGACGAGCCTGCATTCCATTCACTGCAGGGATATCCGGCCTTACTTCGAGTCAGAGCATCTCGGTGTCCATTCCACTTGAGGCCACAAACTCAGGGTCCCTCTCACATACCTGTAGCTGAGAGAAGCCTCCTCTTGAGGTGCTTGTGGAAAGTTGGTATTCCTCTTGAGTCGAAGCCAGGGACTAAGCTCTCATCTCGTGTTGATTTGGGGTCCAGGGAGCCCTTTCATGTTGCTACAGTGACCTCAGGATCCCTCTAGACTTGAGACAGTGATCTTGGGTTTTCTCTGGAGTGCCATCAAGGAAATCAAGGCTCCTTTCACGTTTGATGTGGAACACGGAATTGCTCTGCACACAGTGCAGGGGAATCGGGCCTCATCTCGCGGCGAGGGGGAAGTCTCATGATTTTTCTAGAGTTGCGGCCAGAACCTAGGGTATATTCTCGAGTTACGATGGGGAGGGCCTTTCCAGACACGTGTTTGTTCAGCGACGTCAGGACTCCTGCCTAGGTGCGAGGGACACCTCGGGATTCTCCTCGAGTCTTTTCATGGCAATTGGGACTCGTCTCCACGTGAGGCAGGAGACCCAGGGTCCCTTTCCACGTGCCACAGGGATCCTGGGACTCCTATCCATTTTCAAGAGGAGTCAGGCATCGTCTCCTTTGGAAGCATTGATCTCCGTGGTCCTCTCGAGTTTTCAAAGGATGCGAGGACTCCGGTCGCGATGAGGCGGAGATCTAGGTCTTTCTCTGTGGTCTCCACAGGGGATTCAGACATCCCTTCGTCTTGGGAGATGCAAGACGAGCCTGCATTCAATTCACTGCATTGATATCGGGCCTTATTTCCAGTCAGAGCACCTCGGTGTCCATTCCACTTGAGGCCACAATCTGAGGGTCCCTCTCACTTACCTGTAGCTGAGAGAAGCCTCCTCTTGAGGTGGTTGTGGTAAGTTGGTATTCCTCTTGAGTTGAAGCCAGGGACTAAGCTCTCATCTCGAGTTGATTTGGGGTCCACGGAGCCATTTCGTGTTGCTCCAGTGACCTCAGGATCCCTCTAGACTTGAGACAGTGATCTTGGGTTTTCTCCGGAGTGCCATCAAGGAAATCAAGGCTCCTTTCCCGTTCGATGTGGAACACGGAATTCCTCTGCACGCAGTGCAGGGGAATCGGGCCTCATCTCGCAGCGAGGGGGAAGTCTCATGGTTTTTCTCGATTTGCGGCCAGAACCTGGGGTATATTCTCGAGTTACTATGGGGAGGGCCCTTCCAGACACGTGTTTGTTCAGCGACTTCAGGACTCCTGCCTAGGTGCGAGGACACCTCGGGATTCTCGTAGAGTCTTGGCATGGCAATTCGGACGCGTCTCCACATGAGGCAGTAGACCCAGGGTCCCTTTCCACGTGCCACAGTGATCCTGGGACTCCTATCCATTTTCAAGAGGAGTCAGGCATCTTCTCCTTTGGAAGCATTGACTCCGTGGACCTCTCGAGTTTTCAAAGGATGAGAGGCCTCCGGTCGCGATGATGCGGAGATCTAGGTCTTTCTCTGTGGTCTCCACAGGGGATTCAGACATCCCTTCGTCTTGGGAGATGCAAAACGAGCCTGCATTCAATTCACTGCAGGGATATCGGGCCTTACTTCGAGTCAGAGCATTTCTGTGTCCATTCCACTTGAGGCCACAATCTCAGGGTCCCTCTCACATACCTGTAGCTGAGAGAAACCTCCTCTTGAGGGTCTTGTGGAAAGTTGGTATTCCTCTTGAGTCGAAGCCAGGGACTAAGCTCTCATCTCGAGTTGATTTGGGGTCCACGCAGCCCTTTCGTGTTGCTACAGTGACCTCAGGATCCCTCTAGACTTGAGACAGTGATCTTGGGTTTTCTCTGGAGTGCCATCAAGGAAATCAAGGCTCCTTTCACGTTTGATGTGTAACACGGAATTGCTCTGCACGCAGTGCAGGGGAATCGGTCCTCAACTCGTGGCGAGGGGGAAATCTCATGGTTTTTCTCGAGTTGCGGCCGGAACCAGGGGTATATTCTCGAGTTACGACGGGGAGGGCCCTTCCAGACACGTGTTTGTTCAGCGACGTTAGGACTCCTGCCGAGGTGCGAGGGACACCTCGGGATTGTCCTCGAGTCTTGTCATGGCAATTGGAACGCGTCTCCACGTGAGGCGGGAGACCCAGGATCCCTCTCCTCGTGCCACAGTGATCCTGGGACTCCTATTCATTTTCAGAAGGAGTCAGGCATCGTCTCCTTTGGAAGCATTGATCTCCGCACACCTCTCGAGTTTTCAAAGGATGTGAGGCCTCTGGTCGCGATGAGGCGGAGAACTCGGTCTTTCTCTGTGGTCTCCACAGGGGATTCAGACATCCCTTCGTCTTGGGAGATGCAAGACGAGCCTGCATTCAATTCACTGCAGGGATATCCGGCCTTACTTCGAGTCAGAGCATCTCGGTGTCCTTTCCACTTGAGGCCAAAAACTCGGGGTCCCTCAAATATACCAGTAGCTGAGAGAAGCCTCCTCTTGAGGTGCTTGTGGAAAGTTGGTATTCCTCTTGAGTCTAAGCCAGGGACTAAGCTCTCATCTCGAGTTGATTTGGGGTCCACGGAGCCATTACATGTTGCTCCAGTGACCTCAGGATCCCTCTAGACTTGAGACAGTGATCTTGGGGTTTCTCTGGAGCGCCATCAAGGAAATCAAGGCTCCTTTCAAGTTTGATGTGGAACACGGAATTGTTCTGCACGCAGTGTAGGGGAATCGGGCCTCATCTCGCGGCAAGGGGGATGTCTCATGATTTTTCTCAAGTTACGGCCGAAACCTGGGGTATATTCTCGAGTTCCGACGGGGAGGGCCCTTCCAGACACGTGTTTGTTCAGCGACGTCAGGACTCCTGCCTAGGTGCGAGGGACACCTCGGGATTCTCCTCGAGTCTTGGCATGGCCATTGGGACGCGTCTCCACGTGAGGCGGGAGAACCAGGGTTACTTTCCACGTGCCACAGTGAGCCTGGAACTCCTATCCATTTTCAAGAAGAGTCAGGCATCTTCTCCTTTGGAAGCATTGATCTCCGCACACCTCTCGAGTTTTCAAAGGATGTGAGGCCTCCGGTCACGATGAGGTGGAGAACTAGGTCTTTCTCTGTGGTCTCCACAGGGGATTCAGACATCCCTTCGTCTTGGGAGATGCAAGACGAGCCTGCATTCAATTCACTGCAGGGATATCCGGCCTTACTTCGAGTCAGAGCATCTCGGTGTCCATTCCACTTGAGGCCACAAACTCAGGGTCCCTCTCACATACCTGTACCTGAGAGAAGCCTCCTCTTGAGGTGCTTGTGGAAAGTTGGTATTCCTCTTGAGTCGAAGCCAGGGACTAAGCTCTCATCTCGAGTTGATTTGGGGTCCATGGAGAACTTTCTTGTTGCTCCAGTGACCTCAGGATCGCTCTAGACTTGAGACAGTGATCTTGGGTTTTCTCTGGAGTGCCATCAAGGAAATCAAGGCTCCTTTCACGTTTGATGTGGAACTCAGAATTGCTCTGCATGCAGTGCAGGGGATTCGGGCTTCATCTCGCGGCGAGGGGGAAGTCTCATGGTTTTTCTCGTGTTGCGGCCGGAACCTGGGGTATATTTTCGAGTTACGACGGGGAGGGCCCTTCCAGACACGTGTTTGTTCAGCGACGTCAGGACTCCTGCCTAGGTGCGAGGGACACCTCGGGATTCTCCTCGAGTCTTGGCATGGCAATTGGGACGCGTCTCCACGTGAGGCGGGAGACCCAGAGACCCTTTCCACGTGCCACAGGCATCCTGGGACTCCTATCCTTTTTCAAGAGGAGTCAGGCATCGTCTCCTTTGGAAGCATTGATCTCCGCGGACCTCTCGAGTTTTCAAAGATGGGAGGCCTCCGGTCGCAATGAGGAGGAGAACTAGGTATTTTCTGTGGTCTCCACAGGGGATTCAGACATCCCTTCGTCTTGGGAGATGCAAGACGAGCCTGCACTCAATTCACTGCACGGATATCCGGCCTTACTTCGAGTCAGAGCATCTCGGTGTCCATTCCACCTGAGGCCACAAACTCAGGGTCCCTCTCACATACCTGTTGCTGAGAGAAGCCTCGTCTTGATGTGCTTGTGGAAACTTGGTATTCCTCTTGTCTCGAAGCCAGGGACTAAGCTCTCATCTCGAGTTGATTTGGGGTCCACGGAGCCCTTTCGTGGTGCTCCAGTGACCTCAGGATCCCTCTAGACTTGAGACAGTGATCTTGGGTTTTCTCTGGAGTGCCATCAAGGAAATCAAGGCTCCTTTCACGTTTGATGTGGAACACGGAACAGCTCTGCAAGCAGTGCAGGGAAATCGGCCCTCATCTCGCGGCGAGGGGGAAGTCTCATGGTTTTTCTCGAGTTGCAGCCAGGACCTGGGGTATATTCTCGAGTTACAACGGGGAGGGCCCTTCCAGACACGTGTTTGTTCAGCGACGTCAGGACTCCTGCCTTGGTGCGAGGGACTCCTCAGGATTCTCCTCGAGTCTTGGCATGGCAATTGGGACGCGTCTCCACGTGAGGCGGGAGACCCAGGGTCCCTTTCCAAGTGCCACAGGGATCCTGGGACTCCTATCCATTTTCAAGAGGAGTCAGGCATCGTCTCCTTTGGAAGCATTGATCTCCGCGGACCTCTTGAGTTTTCAAAGGATGTGAGGCCTCCGGTCGCGATGAGGCGGAGAACTAGGACTTTCTCTGTGGTCTCCACAGGGGATTCAGACATTCCTTCGTCTTGAGAGATGCAAGACGAGCCTGCATTCAATTCATTGCAGGGATATCTGGCCTTAGTTCGAGTCAGAGCATCTCGGTGTCCATTCCACTTGAGGCCACAAACTCAGGGTCCTTCTCACATACCTGTGGCTGAGAGAACCCTCCTCTTGGGGTGCTTGTGGAGAGTTGGTATTCCTCTTGCGTCGAAGCCAGGTACTAAGCTCTCATCTCGAGTTGATTTGGGGTCCACGGAGCCCTTTCGTGTTGCTCCAGTGACCTCAGGATCCCTCTAGACTTGAGACAGTGATCCTGGGTTTTCTCTGGAGTGCCATCAAGGAAATCAAGGCTCCTTTCAGGTTTGATGTGGAATACGGAATTGCTCTGCACGCAGTCCAGGGGAATCTGGCCTCATCTCGCGTCGAGGTTAAAGTCTCATGGTTTTTCTCGAGTTGCGGCCGGAACCTGGAGTATATTCTCGATTTACAACGGGGAGGACCCTTCCAGACACGTGATAGTTGCGAGGGATACCTCGGGATTCTCCTAAAGCCTTGGCATGGCAATTGGAACGCGTCTCCACATGAGGCGGGAGACCCAGGGTCCCTTTCCACGTGCCACAGGGATCCTGGTACTCCTATCCATTTTCAAGAGGAGTCAGGCATCGTCTCTTTGGAAGCATTGATCTCCGCGGACCTCTCGAGTTTTCAAAGGATGTGAGGCCTCCGGTCGCGATGAGGCGGAGGACTAGGTCTTTCTCTGCGGTCTCCGCAGGGGATTCAGACATCCCTTCGTCTTGGGAGATGCAAGACGAGCCTGCATTCAATTCACTGCAGGGATATCCGGACTTACTTCGAGTCAGAGCATCTCGGTGTCCATTCCACTTGAGGCACAAACACAGGGTCCCTCTCACATACCTGTAGCTGAGAGAAGCCTCCTCTTGAGGTACTTGTGTAAAGTTGGTATTCCTCTTGAGTCGAATTCAGGGACTAAGCTCTCATCTCAGGTTGATTTGTGGTCCACGGAGCCCTTTCTTTTTGCTCCACTGACCTCAGGATCCCTCTAGACTTGAGACAGTGATCTTGGGTTTTCTCTGGAGTGCCATCAAGGAAATCAAGGCTCCTTTCACGTTTGATGTGGAACACGGAATTGCTCGGCACGCAGTGCAGGGTAATCGGGCCTCATCTCGCGGCGAGGGGGAAGTCTCATGGTTTTTTTCGAGTTGCGGCCGGAACCTGCGTTATATTCCCGAGTTACGACGGGGAGGGCCCTTCCAGACACGTGTTTGTTCAGCGACGTCAGGACTCCTGCCTAGGTGCGAGGGACACCTCGGGATTCTCCTCGAGTCTTGGCATGGCAATTGGGACACGTCTCCACGTGAGGCGGGAGACCCAGGGTCCCTTTCCTCGTGCCACAGGGAACCTGGTACTCCTATCCATTTTCAAGAGGAGTCAGTCATCGTCTCCTTTGGAAGCATTGATCTCGGCGGACCTCTCGAGTTTTCAAAGGATGTGAGGCCTCCGGTCGAGATGAGGCGGAGAACTAGGTCTTTCTCTGTGGTCTCTGCAGGGGATTCAGACATCCCTTCGTCTTGGGAGATGCAAGACGAGCCTGCATTCAATTCACTGCAGGGATATCCGGCCTTACATCGAGTCAGAGCATCTGCGTGTCCATTCCACTTGAGGCCACAAACTCAGGGTCCCTCTCACATACCTGTAGCTGAGAGAAGCCTCCTCTTGAGGTGCTTGTGGAAAGTTGGTATTCCTCTTGAGTCGAAGCCAGGGACTAAGCTCTCATCTCGAGTTGATTTGGGGTCCACGGAGCCCTTTCTTGTTGCTCCAGTGACCTCAGGATCCCTCTAGACTTGAGACACTGATCTTGGGTTTTCTCTGGAGTGCCATCAAGGAAATCAAGGCTCCTTTCACGTTTGATGTGGAACGCGGAATTGCTCTGCACGCAGTGCAGGGGAATCGGGCCTCATCTCACGGTGAGGGGGAAGTCTCATGGTTTTTCTCGAGTTGCGGCCGGAACCTGGGGTATATTCTCGAGTTACGACGGGGAGGGCCCTTCCAGAAACGTGTTTGTTCAGCGACGTCAGGACTCCTGCCTAGGTGCGAGGGACACCTCGGGATTCTCCTCGAGTCTTGGCATGGCAATTGGGACCCGTCTCCACGTGAGGCGGGAGACCCAGTGTCCCTTTCCACGTGCCACAGTGATCCCGGGACTCCTATCCATTTTCAAGAGGTGTCAGGCATCGTCTCCTTTGGAAGCATTGATCTCCGCATACCTCTCGAGTTGTCAAAGGATGTGAGGCCTCCGGTTGCGTTGAGGCAGAGGACTAGGTCTTTCTCTGTGGTCTCCACAGGGGATTCAGACAACCCTTCGTCTTGGGAGATGCAAGACGAGCCTGCATTCAATTCACTGCAGGGATATCCAGCCTTACTTCGAGTCAGAGCATCTCGGTGTCCATTCCACGTGAGGCCACAAACTCAGGGTCCCTCTCACATACCTGTAGCTGAGAGAAGCCTCCTCTTGAGGTGCTTGTGGAAAGTTGGTATTCCTCTTGAGTCGAAGCCAGGGACTAAGCTCTCATCTCGAGTTATTTGGGGTCCACGGAGCCCTTTCTTGTTGCTACAGTGACCTCCGGATCCCTCTAGACTTGAGACAGTGATCTTGGGTTTTCTCTGGAGTGCCATCAAGGAAATCAAGGCTCCTTTCCCGTTTGATGTGGAACACGGAATTGCTCTGCACGCAGTGCAGGGGAATCGGGCCTCATCTCGCGGCGAGGGGGAAGTCTCATGGTTTTTCGCGATTTGCGGCCGGAACCTGGGGTATATTCTCGAGTTACGACCTGGAGGGCCCTTCCAGACACGTGTTTGTTCAGCGACGTCAGCACTCCTGCCTAGGTGCGAGGGACACCTCGGGATTCTCCTCGAGTCTTGGCATGGCAATTGGGACGCGTCTCCACGTGAGGCGGGAGAACCAGGGTCCCTTTCCACGTGCCACAGGGATCCTGGGACTGCTATCCATTTTCAAGAGGAGTCAGGCATCGTCTCCTTTGGAAGCATTGATCTCCGCTGACCTCTCGAGTTTTCAAAGGATGTGAGGCCACAGGTCGCGATGAGGCGGAGAACTAGGTCTTTCTCTGTGTTCTCCACAGGGGATTCATACAACCCTTCGTCTTGGGAGATGCAAGACGAGCCTGCATTCCATTCACTGCAGGGATATCCGGCCTTACTTCGAGTCAGAGCATCTCGGTGTCCATTCCACTTGAGGCCACAAACTCAGGGTCCCTCTCACATACCTGTAGCTGAGAGAAGCCTCCTCTTGAGGTGCTTGTGGAAAGTTGGTATTCCTCTTGAGTCGAAGCCAGGGACTAAGCTCTCATCTCGTGTTGATTTGGGGTCCAGGGAGCCCTTTCATGTTGCTACAGTGACCTCAGGATCCCTCTAGACTTGAGACAGTGATCTTGGGTTTTCTCTGGAGTGCCATCAAGGATATCAAGGCTCCTTTCACGTTTGATGTGGAACACGGAATTGCTCTGCACACAGTGCAGGGGAATCGGGCCTCATCTCGCGGCGAGGGGGAAGTCTCATGATTTTTCTAGAGTTGCGGCCAGAACCTAGGGTATATTCTCGAGTTACGATGGGGAGGGCCTTTCCAGACACGTGTTTGTTCAGCAACGTCAGGACTCCTGCCTAGGTGCGAGGGACACCTCGGGATTCTCCTCGAGTCTTTTCATGGCAATTGGGACTCGTCTCCACGTGAGGCAGGAGACCCAGGGTCCCTTTCCACGTGCCACAGGGATCCTGGGACTCCTATCCATTTTCAAGAGGAGTCAGGCATCGTCTCCTTTGGAAGCATTGATCTCCGTGGTCCTCTCGAGTTTTCAAAGGATGCGAGGCCTCCGGTCGCGATGAGGCGGAGATCTAGGTCTTTCTTTGTGGTCTCCACAGGGGATTCAGACATCCCTTCGTCTTGGGAGATGCAAGAAGAGCCTGCATTCAATTCACTGCATTGATATCGGGCCTTATTTCCAGTCAGAGCACCTCGGTGTCCATTCCACTTGAGGCCACAATCTGAGGGTCCCTCTCACTTACCTGTAGCTGAGAGAAGCCTCCTCTTGAGGTGGTTGTGGTAAGTTGGTATTCCTCTTGAGTTGAAGCCAGGGACTAAGCTCTCATCTCGAGTTGATTTGGGGTCCACGGAGCCATTTCGTGTTGCTCCAGTGACCTCAGGATCCCTCTAGACTTGAGACAGTGATCTTGGGTTTTCTCCGGAGTGCCATCAAGGAAATCAAAGCTCCTTTCCCGTTCGATGTGGAACACGGAATTCCTCTGCACGCAGTGCAGGGGAATCGGGCCTCATCTCGCAGCGAGGGGGAAGTCTCATGGTTTTTCTCGATTTGCGGCCAGAACCTGGGGTATATTCTCGAGTTACTATGGGGAGGGCCCTTCCAGACACGTGTTTGTTCAGCGACTTCAGGACTCCTGCCTAGGTGCGAGGACACCTCGGGATTCTCGTAGAGTCTTGGCATGGCAATTCGGACGCGTCTCCACATGAGGCAGTAGACCCAGGGTCCCTTTCCACGTGCCACAGGGATCCTGGGACTCCTATCCATTTTCAAGAGGAGTCAGGCATCTTCTCCTTTGGAAGCATTGACTCCGTGGACCTCTCGAGTTTTCAAAGGATGAGAGGCCTCCGGTCGCGATGATGCGGAGATCTAGGTCTTTCTCTGTGGTCTCCACAGGGGATTCAGACATCCCTTCGTCTTGGGAGATGCAAAACGAGCCTGCATTCAATTCACTGCAGGGATATCGGGCCTTACTTCGAGTCAGAGCATCTCTGTGTCCATTCCACTTGAGGCCACAATCTCAGGGTCCCTCTCACATACCTGTAGCTGAGAGAAACCTCCTCTTGAGGGTCTTGTGGAAAGTTGGTATTCCTCTTGAGTCGAAGCCAGGGACTAAGCTCTCATCTCGAGTTGATTTGGGGTCCACGGAGCCCTTTCGTGTTGCTACAGTGACCTCAGGATCCCTCTAGACTTGAGACAGTGATCTTGGGTTTTCTCTGGAGTGCCATCAAGGAAATCAAGGCTCCTTTCACGTTTGATGTGTAACACGGAATTGCTCTGCACGCAGTGCAGGGGAATCGGTCCTCAACTCGTGGCGAGGGGGAAATCTCATGGTTTTTCTCGAGTTGCGGCCGGAACCAGGGGTATATTCTCGAGTTACGACGGGGAGGGCCCTTCCAGACACGTGTTTGTTCAGCGACGTTAGGACTCCTGCCGAGGTGCGAGGGACACCTCGGGATTGTCCTCGAGTCTTGTCATGGCAATTGGAACGCGTCTCCACGTGAGGCGGGAGACCCAGGATCCCTCTCCACGTGCCACAGTGATCCTGGGACTCCTATTCATTTTCAGAAGGAGTCAGGCATCGTCTCCTTTGGAAGCATTGATCTCCGCACACCTCTCGAGTTTTCAAAGGATGTGAGGCCTCTGGTCGCGATGAGGCGGAGAACTCGGTCTTTCTCTGTGGTCTCCACAGGGGATTCAGACATCCCTTCGTCTTGGGAGATGCAAGACGAGCCTGCATTCAATTCACTGCAGGGATATCCGGCCTTACTTCGAGTCAGAGCATCTCGGTGTCCTTTCCACTTGAGGCCAAAAACTCGGGGTCCCTCAAATATACCAGTAGCTGAGAGAAGCCTCCTCTTGAGGTGCTTGTGGAAAGTTGGTATTCCTCTTGAGTCTAAGCCAGGGACTAAGCTCTCATCTCGAGTTGATTTGGGGTCCACGGAGCCATTACATGTTGCTCCAGTGACCTCAGGATCCCTCTAGACTTGAGACACTGATCTTGGGGTTTCCCTGGAGCGCCATCAAGGAAATCAAGGCTCCTTTCAAGTTTGATGTGGAACACGGAATTGTTCTGCACGCAGTGTAGGGGAATCGGGCCTCATCTCGCGGCAAGGGGGATGTCTCATGATTTTTCTCAAGTTGCGGCCGAAACCTGGGGTATATTCTCGAGTTACGACGGGGAGGGCCCTTCCAGACACGTGTTTGTTCAGCGACGTCAGGACTCCTGCCTAGGTGCGAGGGACACCTCGGGATTCTCCTCGAGTCTTGGCATGGCCATTGGGACGCGTCTCCACGTGAGGCGGGAGACCCAGGGTTACTTTCCACGTGCCACAGTGAGCCTGGAACTCCTATCCATTTTCAAGAAGAGTCAGGCATCTTCTCCTTTGGAAGCATTGATCTCCGCACACCTCTCGAGTTTTCAAAGGATGTGAGGCCTCCGGTCTCGATGAGGCTGAGAACGAGTTCTTTCTCTGTGGTCTCCACAGGGGATTCAGACATCCCGTCGTCTTGGGAGATGCAAGACGAGCCTGCATTCAATTCACTGCAGGGATATCCGGCCTTACTTCGAGTCAGAGCATCTCGGTCTCCATTCCACTTGAGGCCACAAACTCAGGGGCCCTCTCACATACCTGTAGCTGAGAGAAGCCTCCTCTTGGGTGCTTGTGGAAGGTTTGTATTCCTCCTGAGTCGAAGCCAGGGACTAAGCTCTCATCTCGAGTTGATTTGGGGTCCACGGAGCCCTTTCGTGTTGCTACAGTGACCTCAGGATCCCTCTAGACTTGAGACAGTGATCTTGGGTTTTCTCTGGAGTGCCATCAAGGAAATCAAGGCTCCTTTCACGTTTGATGTGGAACGCGGAATTGCTCTGCACGCAGTGCAGGGGAATCGGGCCTCATCTCACGGTGAGGGGGAAGTCTCATGGTTTTTCTCGAGTTGCGGCCGGAACCTGGGGTATATTCTCGAGTTACGACGGGGAGGGCCCTTCCAGAAACGTGTTTCTTCAGCGACGTCAGGACTCCTGCCTAGGTGCGAGGGACACCTCGGGATTCTCCTCGAGTCTTGGCATGGCAATTGGGACCCGTCTCCACGTGAGGCGGGAGACCCAGTGTCCCTTTCCACGTGCCACAGTGATCCCGGGACTCCTATCCATTTTCAAGAGGTGTCAGGCATCGTCTCCTTTGGAAGCATTGATCTCCGCATACCTCTCGAGTTGTCAAAGGATGTGAGGCCTCCGGTTGCGTTGAGGCAGAGGACTAGGTCTTTCTCTGTGGTCTCCACAGGGGATTCAGACAACCCTTCGTCTTGGGAGATGCAAGACGAGCCTGCATTCAATTCACTGCAGGGATATCCAGCCTTACTTCGAGTCAGAGCATCTCGGTGTCCATTCCACGTGAGGCCACAAACTCAGGGTCCCTCTCACATACCTGTAGCTGAGAGAAGCCTCCTCTTGAGGTGCTTGTGGAAAGTTGGTATTCCTCTTGAGTCGAAGCCAGGGACTAAGCTCTCATCTCGAGTTATTTGGGGTCCACGGAGCCCTTTCTTGTTGCTACAGTGACCTCCGGATCCCTCTAGACTTGAGACAGTGATCTTGGGTTTTCTCTGGAGTGCCATCAAGGAAATCAAGGCTCCTTTCCCGTTTGATGTGGAACACGGAATTGCTCTGCACGCAGTGCAGGGGAATCGGGCCTCATCTCGCGGCGAGGGGGAAGTCTCATGGTTTTTCGCGATTTGCGGCCGGAACCTGGGGTATATTCTCGAGTTACGACCTGGAGGGCCCTTCCAGACACGTGTTTGTTCAGCGACGTCAGCACTCCTGCCTAGGTGCGAGGGACACCTCGGGATTCTCCTCGAGTCTTGGCATGGCAATTGGGACGCGTCTCCACGTGAGGCGGGAGAACCAGGGTCCCTTTCCACGTGCCACAGGGATCCTGGGACTGCTATCCATTTTCAAGAGGAGTCAGGCATCGTCTCCTTTGGAAGCATTGATCTCCGCTGACCTCTCGAGTTTTCAAAGGATGTGAGGCCACAGGTCGCGATGAGGCGGAGAACTAGGTCTTTCTCTGTGTTCTCCACAGGGGATTCATACAACCCTTCGTCTTGGGAGATGCAAGACGAGCCTGCATTCCATTCACTGCAGGGATATCCGGCCTTACTTCGAGTCAGAGCATCTCGGTGTCCATTCCACTTGAGGCCACAAACTCAGGGTCCCTCTCACATACCTGTAGCTGAGAGAAGCCTCCTCTTGAGGTGCTTGTGGAAAGTTGGTATTCCTCTTGAGTCGAAGCCAGGGACTAAGCTCTCATCTCGTGTTGATTTGGGGTCCAGGGAGCCCTTTCATGTTGCTACAGTGACCTCAGGATCCCTCTAGACTTGAGACAGTGATCTTGGGTTTTCTCTGGAGTGCCATCAAGGATATCAAGGCTCCTTTCACGTTTGATGTGGAACACGGAATTGCTCTGCACACAGTGCAGGGGAATCGGGCCTCATCTCGCGGCGAGGGGGAAGTCTCATGATTTTTCTAGAGTTGCGGCCAGAACCTAGGGTATATTCTCGAGTTACGATGGGGAGGGCCTTTCCAGACACGTGTTTGTTCAGCAACGTCAGGACTCCTGCCTAGGTGCGAGGGACACCTCGGGATTCTCCTCGAGTCTTTTCATGGCAATTGGGACTCGTCTCCACGTGAGGCAGGAGACCCAGGGTCCCTTTCCACGTGCCACAGGGATCCTGGGACTCCTATCCATTTTCAAGAGGAGTCAGGCATCGTCTCCTTTGGAAGCATTGATCTCCGTGGTCCTCTCGAGTTTTCAAAGGATGCGAGGCCTCCGGTCGCGATGAGGCGGAGATCTAGGTCTTTCTTTGTGGTCTCCACAGGGGATTCAGACATCCCTTCGTCTTGGGAGATGCAAGAAGAGCCTGCATTCAATTCACTGCATTGATATCGGGCCTTATTTCCAGTCAGAGCACCTCGGTGTCCTTTCCACTTGAGGCCACAATCTGAGGGTCCCTCTCACTTACCTGTAGCTGAGAGAAGCCTCCTCTTGAGGTGGTTGTGGTAAGTTGGTATTCCTCTTGAGTTGAAGCCAGGGACTAAGCTCTCATCTCGAGTTGATTTGGGGTCCACGGAGCCATTTCGTGTTGCTCCAGTGACCTCAGGATCCCTCTAGACTTGAGACAGTGATCTTGGGTTTTCTCCGGAGTGCCATCAAGGAAATCAAAGCTCCTTTCCCGTTCGATGTGGAACACGGAATTCCTCTGCACGCAGTGCAGGGGAATCGGGCCTCATCTCGCAGCGAGGGGGAAGTCTCATGGTTTTTCTCGATTTGCGGCCAGAACCTGGGGTATATTCTCGAGTTACTATGGGGAGGGCCCTTCCAGACACGTGTTTGTTCAGCGACTTCAGGACTCCTGCCTAGGTGCGAGGACACCTCGGGATTCTCGTAGAGTCTTGGCATGGCAATTCGGACGCGTCTCCACATGAGGCAGTAGACCCAGGGTCCCTTTCCACGTGCCACAGGGATCCTGGGACTCCTATCCATTTTCAAGAGGAGTCAGGCATCTTCTCCTTTGGAAGCATTGACTCCGTGGACCTCTCGAGTTTTCAAAGGATGAGAGGCCTCCGGTCGCGATGATGCGGAGATCTAGGTCTTTCTCTGTGGTCTCCACAGGGGATTCAGACATCCCTTCGTCTTGGGAGATGCAAAACGAGCCTGCATTCAATTCACTGCAGGGATATCGGGCCTTACTTCGAGTCAGAGCATCTCTGTGTCCATTCCACTTGAGGCCACAATCTCAGGGTCCCTCTCACATACCTGTAGCTGAGAGAAACCTCCTCTTGAGGGTCTTGTGGAAAGTTGGTATTCCTCTTGAGTCGAAGCCAGGGACTAAGCTCTCATCTCGAGTTGATTTGGGGTCCACGGAGCCCTTTCGTGTTGCTACAGTGACCTCAGGATCCCTCTAGACTTGAGACAGTGATCTTGGGTTTTCTCTGGAGTGCCATCAAGGAAATCAAGGCTCCTTTCACGTTTGATGTGTAACACGGAATTGCTCTGCACGCAGTGCAGGGGAATCGGTCCTCAACTCGTGGCGAGGGGGAAATCTCATGGTTTTTCTCGAGTTGCGGCCGGAACCAGGGGTATATTCTCGAGTTACGACGGGGAGGGCCCTTCCAGACACGTGTTTGTTCAGCGACGTTAGGACTCCTGCCGAGGTGCGAGGGACACCTCGGGATTGTCCTCGAGTCTTGTCATGGCAATTGGAACGCGTCTCCACGTGAGGCGGGAGACCCAGGATCCCTCTCCACGTGCCACAGTGATCCTGGGACTCCTATTCATTTTCAGAAGGAGTCAGGCATCGTCTCCTTTGGAAGCATTGATCTCCGCACACCTCTCGAGTTTTCAAAGGATGTGAGGCCTCTGGTCGCGATGAGGCGGAGAACTCGGTCTTTCTCTGTGGTCTCCACAGGGGATTCAGACATCCCTTCGTCTTGGGAGATGCAAGACGAGCCTGCATTCAATTCACTGCAGGGATATCCGGCCTTACTTCGAGTCAGAGCATCTCGGTGTCCTTTCCACTTGAGGCCAAAAACTCGGGGTCCCTCAAATATACCAGTAGCTGAGAGAAGCCTCCTCTTGAGGTGCTTGTGGAAAGTTGGTATTCCTCTTGAGTCTAAGCCAGGGACTAAGCTCTCATCTCGAGTTGATTTGGGGTCCACGGAGCCATTACATGTTGCTCCAGTGACCTCAGGATCCCTCTAGACTTGAGACACTGATCTTGGGGTTTCCCTGGAGCGCCATCAAGGAAATCAAGGCTCCTTTCAAGTTTGATGTGGAACACGGAATTGTTCTGCACGCAGTGTAGGGGAATCGGGCCTCATCTCGCGGCAAGGGGGATGTCTCATGATTTTTCTCAAGTTGCGGCCGAAACCTGGGGTATATTCTCGAGTTACGACGGGGAGGGCCCTTCCAGACACGTGTTTGTTCAGCGACGTCAGGACTCCTGCCTAGGTGCGAGGGACACCTCGGGATTCTCCTCGAGTCTTGGCATGGCCATTGGGACGCGTCTCCACGTGAGGCGGGAGACCCAGGGTTACTTTCCACGTGCCACAGTGAGCCTGGAACTCCTATCCATTTTCAAGAAGAGTCAGGCATCTTCTCCTTTGGAAGCATTGATCTCCGCAGACCTCTCGAATTTTCAAAGGATGTGAGGCCTCCGGTCGCGATGAGGCGGGGGACTAGGTCTTTCTCTGTGGTCTCCACAGCGGATTCAGACATCTCTTCGTCCTGGGAGATGCAAGACGAGCCTGCATTCACTTCACTGCAGGGATATCCGGCCTTACTTCGAGTCAGAGCATCTCGGTGTCCATTCCACTTGAGGCCACAAACTCAGGGTCCCTCTCACATAACTGTAGCTGAGAGAAGCCTCCTCTTGAGGTGCTTGTGGAAAGTGGGTATTCCTCTTGAGTCGAAGCCAGGGACTAAGCTCTCATCTCGAGTTGATTTGGGGTCCACAGAGCACTTTCGTGTTGCTCCAGTGCCCTCAGGATCCCTCTAGACTTGAGACAGTGATCTTGCGTTTTCTCTGCAGTGCCATCAAGGAATTCAAGGCTCCTTTCACGTTTGATGTGGAACACGGAATTGTTCTGCACGCAGTGCAGGGGAATCTTGCTTCATCCAGCGGTGAGGGGGAAGTCTCATGGTTTTTCTCGAGTTGCGGCCGGAACCTGGGTTATATTCTCGAGTTACGACGGGGAGGGCCCTTCCAGACACGTGTTTGTTCAGCGACGTTAGGACTCCTGCCTAGGTGCGAGGGACACCTCGGGATTCTCCTCGAGTCTTGGCATGGCAATGGGGACGCGTCTCCACGTGAGGCGGGAAACCCAGTGTTCCTTTCCACGTGCCACAGGGATCCTGGGACGCCTATCCATTTTCAAGAGGAGTCAGGCATCGTCTCCTTTGGAAGCATTGATCTCCGCGGACCTCTCAGATTTTCAAAGGATGTGAGGTCTCTGGTCGCGATGAGGCAGAAAGTTAGGTCTTTCTCTGTGGTCTCCACAGGGGATTCAGACATCCCTTCGTCTTGGGAGATGCAAGACGAGCCTGCATTCAATTCACTGCAGGGATATCCGGCCTTACTTCGAGTCAGAGCATCTCGGTGTCCATTCCACGTGAGGCCACAAACTCAGGGTCCCTCTCACATACCTGTAGCTGAGAGAAGCCTCCTCTTGAGGTGCTTGTGGAAAGTTGGTATTCCTCTTGAGTCGAAGCCAGGGACTAAGCTCTCATCTCGAGTTATTTGGGGTCCACGGAGCCCTTTCTTGTTGCTACAGTGACCTCCGGATCCCTCTAGACTTGAGACAGTGATCTTGGGTTTTCTCTGGAGTGCCATCAAGGAAATCAAGGCTCCTTTCCCGTTTGATGTGGAACACGGAATTGCTCTGCACGCAGTGCAGGGGAATCGGGCCTCATCTCGCGGCGAGGGGGAAGTCTCATGGTTTTTCGCGATTTGCGGCCGGAACCTGGGGTATATTCTCGAGTTACGACCTGGAGGGCCCTTCCAGACACGTGTTTGTTCAGCGACGTCAGCACTCCTGCCTAGGTGCGAGGGACACCTCGGGATTCTCCTCGAGTCTTGGCATGGCAATTGGGACGCGTCTCCACGTGAGGCGGGAGAACCAGGGTCCCTTTCCACGTGCCACAGGGATCCTGGGACTGCTATCCATTTTCAAGAGGAGTCAGGCATCGTCTCCTTTGGAAGCATTGATCTCCGCTGACCTCTCGAGTTTTCAAAGGATGTGAGGCCACAGGTCGCGATGAGGCGGAGAACTAGGTCTTTCTCTGTGTTCTCCACAGGGGATTCATACAACCCTTCGTCTTGGGAGATGCAAGACGAGCCTGCATTCCATTCACTGCAGGGATATCCGGCCTTACTTCGAGTCAGAGCATCTCGGTGTCCATTCCACTTGAGGCCACAAACTCAGGGTCCCTCTCACATACCTGTAGCTGAGAGAAGCCTCCTCTTGAGGTGCTTGTGGAAAGTTGGTATTCCTCTTGAGTCGAAGCCAGGGACTAAGCTCTCATCTCGTGTTGATTTGGGGTCCAGGGAGCCCTTTCATGTTGCTACAGTGACCTCAGGATCCCTCTAGACTTGAGACAGTGATCTTGGGTTTTCTCTGGAGTGCCATCAAGGATATCAAGGCTCCTTTCACGTTTGATGTGGAACACGGAATTGCTCTGCACACAGTGCAGGGGAATCGGGCCTCATCTCGCGGCGAGGGGGAAGTCTCATGATTTTTCTAGAGTTGCGGCCAGAACCTAGGGTATATTCTCGAGTTACGATGGGGAGGGCCTTTCCAGACACGTGTTTGTTCAGCAACGTCAGGACTCCTGCCTAGGTGCGAGGGACACCTCGGGATTCTCCTCGAGTCTTTTCATGGCAATTGGGACTCGTCTCCACGTGAGGCAGGAGACCCAGGGTCCCTTTCCACGTGCCACAGGGATCCTGGGACTCCTATCCATTTTCAAGAGGAGTCAGGCATCGTCTCCTTTGGAAGCATTGATCTCCGTGGTCCTCTCGAGTTTTCAAAGGATGCGAGGCCTCCGGTCGCGATGAGGCGGAGATCTAGGTCTTTCTTTGTGGTCTCCACAGGGGATTCAGACATCCCTTCGTCTTGGGAGATGCAAGAAGAGCCTGCATTCAATTCACTGCATTGATATCGGGCCTTATTTCCAGTCAGAGCACCTCGGTGTCCTTTCCACTTGAGGCCACAATCTGAGGGTCCCTCTCACTTACCTGTAGCTGAGAGAAGCCTCCTCTTGAGGTGGTTGTGGTAAGTTGGTATTCCTCTTGAGTTGAAGCCAGGGACTAAGCTCTCATCTCGAGTTGATTTGGGGTCCACGGAGCCATTTCGTGTTGCTCCAGTGACCTCAGGATCCCTCTAGACTTGAGACAGTGATCTTGGGTTTTCTCCGGAGTGCCATCAAGGAAATCAAAGCTCCTTTCCCGTTCGATGTGGAACACGGAATTCCTCTGCACGCAGTGCAGGGGAATCGGGCCTCATCTCGCAGCGAGGGGGAAGTCTCATGGTTTTTCTCGATTTGCGGCCAGAACCTGGGGTATATTCTCGAGTTACTATGGGGAGGGCCCTTCCAGACACGTGTTTGTTCAGCGACTTCAGGACTCCTGCCTAGGTGCGAGGACACCTCGGGATTCTCGTAGAGTCTTGGCATGGCAATTCGGACGCGTCTCCACATGAGGCAGTAGACCCAGGGTCCCTTTCCACGTGCCACAGGGATCCTGGGACTCCTATCCATTTTCAAGAGGAGTCAGGCATCTTCTCCTTTGGAAGCATTGACTCCGTGGACCTCTCGAGTTTTCAAAGGATGAGAGGCCTCCGGTCGCGATGATGCGGAGATCTAGGTCTTTCTCTGTGGTCTCCACAGGGGATTCAGACATCCCTTCGTCTTGGGAGATGCAAAACGAGCCTGCATTCAATTCACTGCAGGGATATCGGGCCTTACTTCGAGTCAGAGCATCTCTGTGTCCATTCCACTTGAGGCCACAATCTCAGGGTCCCTCTCACATACCTGTAGCTGAGAGAAACCTCCTCTTGAGGGTCTTGTGGAAAGTTGGTATTCCTCTTGAGTCGAAGCCAGGGACTAAGCTCTCATCTCGAGTTGATTTGGGGTCCACGGAGCCCTTTCGTGTTGCTACAGTGACCTCAGGATCCCTCTAGACTTGAGACAGTGATCTTGGGTTTTCTCTGGAGTGCCATCAAGGAAATCAAGGCTCCTTTCACGTTTGATGTGTAACACGGAATTGCTCTGCACGCAGTGCAGGGGAATCGGTCCTCAACTCGTGGCGAGGGGGAAATCTCATGGTTTTTCTCGAGTTGCGGCCGGAACCAGGGGTATATTCTCGAGTTACGACGGGGAGGGCCCTTCCAGACACGTGTTTGTTCAGCGACGTTAGGACTCCTGCCGAGGTGCGAGGGACACCTCGGGATTGTCCTCGAGTCTTGTCATGGCAATTGGAACGCGTCTCCACGTGAGGCGGGAGACCCAGGATCCCTCTCCACGTGCCACAGTGATCCTGGGACTCCTATTCATTTTCAGAAGGAGTCAGGCATCGTCTCCTTTGGAAGCATTGATCTCCGCACACCTCTCGAGTTTTCAAAGGATGTGAGGCCTCTGGTCGCGATGAGGCGGAGAACTCGGTCTTTCTCTGTGGTCTCCACAGGGGATTCAGACATCCCTTCGTCTTGGGAGATGCAAGACGAGCCTGCATTCAATTCACTGCAGGGATATCCGGCCTTACTTCGAGTCAGAGCATCTCGGTGTCCTTTCCACTTGAGGCCAAAAACTCGGGGTCCCTCAAATATACCAGTAGCTGAGAGAAGCCTCCTCTTGAGGTGCTTGTGGAAAGTTGGTATTCCTCTTGAGTCTAAGCCAGGGACTAAGCTCTCATCTCGAGTTGATTTGGGGTCCACGGAGCCATTACATGTTGCTCCAGTGACCTCAGGATCCCTCTAGACTTGAGACACTGATCTTGGGGTTTCCCTGGAGCGCCATCAAGGAAATCAAGGCTCCTTTCAAGTTTGATGTGGAACACGGAATTGTTCTGCACGCAGTGTAGGGGAATCGGGCCTCATCTCGCGGCAAGGGGGATGTCTCATGATTTTTCTCAAGTTGCGGCCGAAACCTGGGGTATATTCTCGAGTTACGACGGGGAGGGCCCTTCCAGACACGTGTTTGTTCAGCGACGTCAGGACTCCTGCCTAGGTGCGAGGGACACCTCGGGATTCTCCTCGAGTCTTGGCATGGCCATTGGGACGCGTCTCCACGTGAGGCGGGAGACCCAGGGTTACTTTCCACGTGCCACAGTGAGCCTGGAACTCCTATCCATTTTCAAGAAGAGTCAGGCATCTTCTCCTTTGGAAGCATTGATCTCCGCAGACCTCTCGAATTTTCAAAGGATGTGAGGCCTCCGGTCGCGATGAGGCGGGGGACTAGGTCTTTCTCTGTGGTCTCCACAGCGGATTCAGACATCTCTTCGTCCTGGGAGATGCAAGACGAGCCTGCATTCACTTCACTGCAGGGATATCCGGCCTTACTTCGAGTCAGAGCATCTCGGTGTCCATTCCACTTGAGGCCACAAACTCAGGGTCCCTCTCACATAACTGTAGCTGAGAGAAGCCTCCTCTTGAGGTGCTTGTGGAAAGTGGGTATTCCTCTTGAGTCGAAGCCAGGGACTAAGCTCTCATCTCGAGTTGATTTGGGGTCCACAGAGCACTTTCGTGTTGCTCCAGTGCCCTCAGGATCCCTCTAGACTTGAGACAGTGATCTTGCGTTTTCTCTGCAGTGCCATCAAGGAATTCAAGGCTCCTTTCACGTTTGATGTGGAACACGGAATTGTTCTGCACGCAGTGCAGGGGAATCTTGCTTCATCCAGCGGTGAGGGGGAAGTCTCATGGTTTTTCTCGAGTTGCGGCCGGAACCTGGGTTATATTCTCGAGTTACGACGGGGAGGGCCCTTCCAGACACGTGTTTGTTCAGCGACGTTAGGACTCCTGCCTAGGTGCGAGGGACACCTCGGGATTCTCCTCGAGTCTTGGCATGGCAATGGGGACGCGTCTCCACGTGAGGCGGGAAACCCAGTGTTCCTTTCCACGTGCCACAGGGATCCTGGGACGCCTATCCATTTTCAAGAGGAGTCAGGCATCGTCTCCTTTGGAAGCATTGATCTCCGCGGACCTCTCAGATTTTCAAAGGATGTGAGGTCTCTGGTCGCGATGAGGCAGAAAGTTAGGTCTTTCTCTGTGGTCTCCACAGGGGATTCAGACATCCCTTCGTCTTGGGAGATGCAAGACGAGCCTGCATTCAATTCACTGCAGGGATATCCGGCCTTACTTCGAGTCAGAGCATCTCGGTGTCCATTCCATTTGAGGCCACAAACTCAGGGTCCCTCTCACATACCTGTAGCTCAGAGAAGCCTCCTCTTGAGGTGCTTGTGGAAAGTTGGTATTCCTCTTGAGTCGAAACCAGGGACTAAGCTCTCATCTCGAGTTGATTTGGGGTCCCGGAGCCCTTTCCTGTTGCTACAGTGACCTCAGGATCCCTCTAGACTTGAGACAGTGATCTTGGGTTTTCTCTGGAGTGCCATCAAGGAAATCAAGGCTCCTTTCACGTTTGATGTGGAACACGGAATTGCTCTGCACGCAGTGCAGGGGAATCGGGCCTCATCTCGCGGCGAGGGGGAAGTCTCATGGTTTTTCTCGAGTTGCGGCCGGAACCTTGGGTATATTCTCGAGTTACGACGGGGAGGGCCCTTCCAGACACGTGTTTGTACAGCGACGTCAGGACTCCTGCCTACGTGCGAGGGACACCTCGGGATTCCCCTCGAGTCTTGGCATGGCAATTGGGACGCGTCTCCACGTGAGGCGGGAGACCCAGGGTCCCTTTCCACGTGCCACAGGGATCCTGGGACTCCTATCCATTTTCAAGAGGAGTCAGGCATCGTCTCCTTTGGAAGCATTGATCCCCGCGGACCTCTCGAGTTTTCAAAGGATATGAGGCCTCCGGTTGCGTTGAGGTGGAGGACTAGGTCTTTCTCTGTGGTCTCCACAGGGGATTCAGACAACCCTTCGTCTTGGGAGATGGAAGACGAGCCTGCATTCAATTCACTTCAGGGATATCCGGCCTTACTTCGAGTCAGAGCATCTCGGTGTCCATTCCACTTGAGGCCACAAACTCAGGGTCCCTCTCACATACCTGTAGCTGAGAGAAGCCTCCTCTTGAGGTGCTTGTGGAAAGTTGGTATTCCTCTTGAGTCGAAGCCAGGGACTAAGCTCTCATCTCGAGTTGATTTGGGGTCCACGGAGCCCTTTCGTGTTGCTCCAGTGACCTCAGGATCCCTCTAGACTTGAGACAGTGATCTTGGGTTTTCTCTGGAGTGCCGTCAAGGAAATCAAGACTCCTTTCAAGTTTGATGTGGAACACGGAATTGCTCTGCACGCAGTGCAGGGGAATCGGGCCTCATCTCGCGGCGAGGGGGAAGTCTCATGGTTTTTCTCGAGTTGCGGCCGGAACCTGGGGTATATTCTCGAGTTACGACGGGGAGGGCCCTTCCAGACTCGTGTTTGTTCAGCGACGTCAGGACTCCTGCCTAGGTGCGAGGGACACCTCGGGATTCTCTTCGATTCTTGGCATTGCAATTGAGACGCGTCTCCACGTGAGGCGGGAGACCCAGTGTCCCTTTCCACGTGCCACAGGGATCCTGGGACTCCTATCCATTTTCAAGAGGAGTCAGGCATCGTCTCCTTTGGAAGCATTGATCTCCGCGTACCCCTCGAGGTTTCAAAGGATGTGAGGCCTCTGTTCGCGTTGAGGCGTAGAACTAGGTCTTTCTCTGTGGTCTCCACAGGGGATTCAGACAACCCTTCGTCTTGGGAGATGCAAGACGAGCCTGCATTCAATTCACTGCAGGGATATCCGGCCTTACTTCGAGTCAGAACATCTCGGTGTCCATTCCACTTGAGGCCACAAACTCAGGGTCCCTCTCACATACATGTAGTTGAGAGAAGCCTCCTCTTGAGGTGCTTGTGGAAAGTTGGTATTCCTCTTGAGTCGAAGCCAGGGACTAAGCTCTCATCTCGAGTTGATTTGGGGTCCACGGAGCCCTTTCTTGTTGCTCCAGTGACCTCAGGATCCCTCTAAACTTGAGACAGTGACCTTGGGTTTTCTCTGGAGTGCCATCAAGGAAATCAAGGTGCCTTTCACGTTTGATGTGGAACACGGAATTGCTCTGCACGCAGTGCAGGGGAATCGGACTCATCTCGCGGCGAGGGGGAAGTCTCATGGTTTATCTCGAGTTGCGGCCGGAACCTGGGGTATATTCTCCAGTTACGACGGGGAGGGCCCTTCCTTACACGTGTTTGTTCAGCGACGTCAGGACTCCTCCATAGGTGCGAAGGACACCTCGGGATTCTCCTCGAGTCTTGGCATGGCAATTGGGACGTGTCTCCACGTGAAGCGGAAGACCCAGGGTCCCTTTCCACGTGCCACAGGGATCCTGGGACTCCTATCCATTTTCAAGAGGAGTCAGGCATCGTCTCCTTTGGAAGCATTGATCTCCGCGGACCTCTCGAGTTTTCAAAGGATGTGGGGCCGTCGGGCTCGATGAGGCGGAGAACGATGTCTTTCTCTGTGGTCTCCACAGGGGATTCAGACAACCCTTCTTCTTGGGAGATGCAAGACGATCCTGCATTCAATTCACTGCAGGGATATCCGGCCTTACTTCGAGTCAGAGCATCTCGGTGTCCATTCCACTTGAGGCCACAAACTCAGTGTCCCTCTAACATACCTGTAGCTGAGAGAAGCCTCCTCTTGAGGTGCTTGTGGAAAGTTGGTATTCCTCTTGAGTCGAAGCCAGGGACTAAGCTCTCATCTCGAGTTGATTTGGGGTCCACGGAGCCCTTTCTTGTTGCTCCAGTGACCACAGGATCCCTCTAGACTTGAGACAGTGATCTTGGGTTTTCTCTGGAGTGCCATTAGGAAATCAAGGCTCCTTTCTTTTTTGATGTGGAATACGGAATTCCACTGCACGCAGGGCAGGGGAATCGGGCCTCATCTCGCGGCGAGGGCGAAGTTTCATGGTTTTTCTCGAGTTGCGGCCGGAACTTGGGGTATATTCTCGAGTTACGACGGGGAGGGCCCTTCCAGACACGTGTTTGTTCAGCGACGTCAGGACTCCTGCCTAGGTGCGAGGGACACCTCGGGATTCTTCTCGAGTCTTGGCATGGCAATTGCGACGCCTCTCCATGTGAGGCGGGAGACCCAGGGTCCCTTTCCACG
Source organism: Dama dama (assembly GCF_033118175.1). Lineage (NCBI taxonomy): Eukaryota > Metazoa > Chordata > Mammalia > Artiodactyla > Cervidae > Dama > Dama dama. The sequence goes on from NW_026870940.1 coordinate 1,806,442, forward strand.
TGCCACAGGGATCCTGGGACTCCTATCCATTTTCAAGAGGAGTCAGGCATCGTCTCCTTTGGAAGCATTGATCTCCTCGGACCTCTCGAGTTTTCAAACGATGTGGGGCCTTCGGGCTCGATGAGGCGGAGAACGATGTCTTTCTCTGTGGTCTCCACAGGGGATTCAGACAACCCTTCGTCTTGGGAGATGCAAGACGATCCTGCATTCAATTCACTGCAGGGATATCCGGCCTTACTTCGAGTCAGAGCATCTCGGTGTCCAATGCACTTGAGGCCACAAACTCAGGGTCCCTCTCACATACCTGTAGCTGAGAGAAGCCTCCTCTTGAGGTGCTTGTGGAAAGTTGGTATTCCTCTTGAGTCGAAGCCAGGGACTAAGCTCTCATCTCGAGTTGATTTGGGGTCCACGGAGCCCTTTCTTGTTGCTCCAGTGACCACAGGATCCCTCTAGACTTGAGACAGTGATCTTGGGTTTTCTCTGGAGTGCCATTAGGAAATCAAGGCTCCTTTCTTTTTTGATGTGGAATACGGAATTCCACTGCACGCAGGGCAGGGGAATTGGGCCTCATCTCGCGGCGAGGGCGAAGTTTCATGGTTTTTCTCAAGTTGCGGCCGGAACATGGGGTATATTCTCGAGTTACGACGGGGAGGGCCCTTCCAGACACGTGTTTGTTCAGCGAAGTCAGGATTCCTGCCTAGGTGCGAGGGACACCTCGGGATTCTCCTCGAGTCTGGCATGGCAATTGGGACGCATCTCCACGTGAGGCGGGAGACCCAGTGTCCCTTTCCACGTGCCACAGTAATCCTGGGACTCCTATCCATTTTCAAGAGGAGTCAGCCATCGCCTCCTTTGGAAGCATTGATCTCCGCGGACCTCTCGAGTTTTCAAAGGATGTGAGGCCTCCGGTCGCGATGAGGCGGAGAACTCGGTCTTTCTCTGTGGTCTCCACAGGGGATTCACACATCCCTTCGTCTTGGGAGATGCAAGACGAGCCTGCATTCAATTCACTGCAGGGATATCCGGCCTTACTTCGAGTCAGAGCATCTCGGTGTCCATTCCACTTGAGGCCACAAACTCAGGGTCCCTCAAATATACCTGTAGCTGAGAGAAGCCTCCTGTTGAGGTGCTTGTGGAAAGTTGGTATTCCTCTTGAGTCAAAGCCAGGGACTAAGCTCTCATCTCGAGTTGATTTGGGGTCCACGGAGCCCTTTCTTGTTGCTCCAGTGACCTCAGGATCCCTCTAGACTTGAGACAGTGATCTTGGGTTTTCTCTGGAGTGCCATCAAGGAAATCAAGGCTCCTTTCTTTTTTGATGTGGAATACGGAATTGCTCTGCACGCAGGGCAGGGGAATCGGGCCTCATCTCGCGGCGAGGGGGAAGTCTCATGGTTTTTCTCGAGTTGCGGCCGGAACCTGGGGTATATTCTCGAGTTACAATGGGGAGGGGCCTTCCAGACACGTGTTTGTTCAGTGACGTCAGGACTCCTGCCTAGGTGCGAGGGACACCTCGGGATTCTCCTCGAGTCTTGGCATGGCAATTGGGACGCCTCTCCACGTGAGGCGGGAGACCCAGTGTCCCTTTCCCCGTGCCACAGGGATCCTGGGACTCCTATCCATTTTCAAAAGGAGTCAGGTATCGTCTCCTATGGAAGCATTGATCTCCTCGGACCTCTCGAGTTTTCAAAGGATGTGAGGACTCCGTTCGCGATGAGGCGGAGAACTCGGTCTTTCTCTGTGGTCTCCCCAGCGGATTCAGACATCCCTTCGTCTTGGGAGATGCAAGATGAGCCTGCATTCAATTCACTGCAGGGATATCCGGCCTTACTTCGAGTCAGAGCATCTCGGTGTCCATTCCATTTGAGGCAACAAACTCAGGGTCCCTCTCACATACCTTTAGCTGAGAGAAGCCTCCTCTTGAGGTGCTTGTGGAAAGTTGGTATTCCTCCTGAGTCGAAGCCAGGGACTAAGCTCTCATCTCGAGTTGATTTGGGGTCCATGGAGCCCTTTGGTGTTGCTCCAGTGACCTCAGGATCCCTCTAGACTTGAGACAGTGATCTTGGGTTTTCTCTGGAGTGAGATCAAGGAAATCAAGGCTCCTTTCACGTTTGATGTGGAACACGGAATTGCTCTGCACGCAGGGCAGGGGAAATGGGCCTCATCCCGCGGCGAGGGGGAAGTCTCATGGTTTTTCTCGAGTTGCGGCCGGAACCTGGGGTATATTCTCGAGTTACGACGGGGAGGGCCCTTCCAGACACGTGTTTGTTCAGCGACGTCAGGACTCCTGCCTAGGTGCGAGGGACAACTCGGGATTCTCCTCGAGTTTTGGCATGGCAATTGAGACGCGTCTCCACGTGAGGCGGGAGACCCAGTGTCCCTTTCCACGTGCCACTCGGATCCTGGGACTCCTATCCATTTTCAAGAGGAGTCAGGCATCGTCTCCTTTGGAAGCATTGATCTCCGAGGACCTCTTGAGTTTTCAAAGGATCCGAGGCCTCCGTTCGCGATGAGGCGGAGAACTAGGTCTTTCTCTGCGGTCTCCACAGGGGATTCAGACATCCCTTCGTCTTGGGAGATTCAAGACGGGCCGGCATTCAATTCACTGAAGGGATATCCGGCCTTACTTCGAGTCAGAGCATCTCGGTGTCCATTCCACATGAGGCCACAAATTCAGGGTCCCTCTCACATACCTGTAGCTGAGAGAAGCCTCCTCTTGAGGTGCTTGTGGAAACTTGGTATTCCTCTTGAGTCGAGGCCAGGGACTAAGCTCTCATCTCGAGTTGATTTGGGTTCCACGGAGCCCTTTGGTGTTGCAACAGTGACGTCAGGATCCCTCTAGACTTGAGACAGTGATCTTGGGTTTTCTCTGGAGTGCCACCAAGGAAATCAAGTCTCCTTTCACGTTGATGTGGAACACGGAATTGCTCTGCACGCAGTGCAGGGGCATCGGGCCTCATCTCGCGCCGAGGGGGAAGTCTCATGGTTTTTCTCGAGTTGCGGCCGGAACCTGGGGTATATACTCGAGTTACGACGGGGAGGGCCCTTCCAGACAAGTGTTTGTTCAGCGACGTCAGGACTCCTGCCTAGGTGCCAGGGACACCTCTGGATTCTCCTCGAGTCTTGACATGGCAATTGGGATGCGTCTCCACGGGAGGCGGGAGACCCAGGGTCCCTTTCCACGTTTCACAGGGATCCTGGGACTCCTATCCATTTTCAAGAGGAGTCAGGCATCGTCTCCTTTGGAAGCATTGATCTCCGCGGTCCTCTCGAGTTTTCAAAGGATGTGAGGCTTCCCGTCGCGATGAGGCGGAGAACTGGGTCTTTCTCTGTGGTCTCCACGGGGGATTCAGACATCCCTTCGTCTTGGGAGATGCAAGACGAGCCTGCATTCAATTCACTGCAGGGATATCTGGCCTTACTTCGAGTCAGAGCATCTCGGTGTCCATTCCACTTGAGGTCACAAACTCAGGGTCCCTCTCACATACCTGTAGCTGAGAGAAGCCTCCTGTTGAGGTGCTTTTGGAAAGTTGGTATTCCTCTTGAGACGAAGCCAGGGACTAAGTTCTCATCTCGAGTTGATTTGGGGTCCACGGAGCCCTTTCGTGTTGCTCCAGTGACCTCAGGATCCCTCTAGACTTGAGACAGTGATCTTGGCTTTTCTCTGGAGTGCCGTCAAGGAAATCAAGGCTCCTTTCACGTTTGATGTGGAACACGGAATTGCTCTGCACGCAGTGCAGGGGAATCGGGCCTCATCTCGCAGTGAGGGGGAAGTCTCATGGTTTTTCTCGAGTTGCGGCCGGAACCTGGGGTGTATTCTCGAGTTACGACGGGGAGGGACCTTCCAGACACGTGTTTGTTCAGCGACGTAAGGACTCCAGCCTAGGTGGGAGGGACACCTCGGGATTCTCCTCGAGTCTTCGCATGGCAATTGGGACGCGTCTCCACGTGAGGCGGGAGACGCAGGGTCCCTTTCCACGTGCCACAGGGATCCTGGGACTCCTATCCATTTTCAAGAGGAGTCAGGCATCGTCTCCTTTGGAAGCATTGATCTCCGCGGACGTCTCGTGTTTTCAAAGGATGTGAGGCCTCCGGTCGCGTTGAGGCGGAGAACTAGGTCTTTCTCTGTGGTCTCCACAGGGGATTCAGACAACCCTTCGTCTTGGGAGATGCAAGACGAGCCTGCATTCAATTCACTGCAGGGATATCTGGCCTTACTTCGAGTCAGATCATCTCAGTGTCCATTCGACTTGAGGCCACAAACTCAGGGTCCCTCTCACATACCTGTAGCTGAGAGAAGCCTCCTCTTGAGGTGCTTGTGGAAACTTGGTATTCCTCTTGAGTCGAAGCCAGGGACTAAGCTCTCATCTCGAGTTGATTTGGGGTCCACGGAGCCCTTTCGTGTTGCTCCAGTGACCTCAGGATCCCTCTAGACTTGAGACAGTGATCTTGGGTTTTCTCTGGAGTGCCATCAAGGAAATCAAGTCTCCTTTCTTTTTTGATGTGGAATACGGAATTGCTCTGCACGCAGTGCAGGGGAATCGGGCCTCATCTCGCAGCGAGGGGGAAGTCTCATGGTTTTTCTCGAGTTGCGGCCGGAACCTGGGGTATATTCTCGAGTTACGACGGGGAGGGCCCTTCCAGACATGTGTTTGTTCAGCGACGTCAGGACTCCTGCCTAGGTGCGAGGGACACCTCGGGATTCTCCTCGAGTCTTGGCATGGCAATTGGGACGCGTCTCCACGTGAGGCGGGAGACGCAGGGTCCCTTTCCACGTGCCACAGGGATCCTGGGACTCCTATCCATTTTCAAGAGGAGTCAGGCATCGTCTCCTTTGGAAGCATTGATCTCCGCGGACTTCTCGAGTTTTCAAAGGATGTGAGGCCTCTGTTCGCGTTGAGACGGAGGACTAGGTCTTTCTCTGTGGTCTCCACAGGGGATTCAGACAACCCTTCGTCTTGGGAGATGCAAGACGAGCCTGCATTCAATTCACTGCAGGGATATCCAGCCTTACTTCGAGTCAGAGCATCTCGGTGTCCATTCCACTTGAGGCCACAAACTCAGGGTCCCTCTCACATACATGTAGTTGAGAGAAGCCTCCTCTTGAGGTGCTTGTGGAAAGTTGGTATTCCTCTTGAGTCGAAGCCAGGGACTAAGCTCTCATCTCGAGTTGATTTGGGGTCCACGGAGCCCTTTCGTGTTGCTCCAGTGACCTCAGGATCCCTCTAGACTTGAGACAGTGACCTTGGGTTTTCTCTGGAGTGCCATCAAGGATATCAAGGCTCCTTTCACGTTTGATGTGGAACACGGAATTGCTCTGCACGCAGTGCAGGGGAATCGGGCCTCATCTCGCGGCGAGGGGGAAGTCTCATGGTTTTTCTCGAGTTGCGGCCGGAACCTGGGGTATATTCTCGAGTTACGACGGGGAGGGCCCTCCCAGACACGTGTTTGTTCAGCGACGTCAGGACTCCTGCCTAGGTGCGAGGGACACCTCGGAATTCTTCTCGAGTCTTGGCATGGCAATTGCGACGCCTCTCCATGTGAGGCGGGAGACCCAGGGTCCCTTTCCACGTGCCACAGGGATCCTGGGACTCCTATCCATTTTCAAGAGGAGTCAGGCATCGTCTCCTTTGGAAGCATTGATCTCCTCGGACCTCTCGAGTTTTCAAAGGATGTGGGGCCTTCGGGCTCGATGAGGGGGAGAACGATGTCTTTCTCTGTGGTCTCCACAGGGGATTCAGACAACCCTTCGTCTTGGGAGATGTAAGACGATCCTGCATTCAATTCACTGCAGGGATATCCGGCCTTACTTCGAGTCAGAGCATCTCGGTGTCCATTCCACTTGAGGCCACAAATTCAGGGTTCCTCTCACATACCTGTAGCAGAGCGAAGCTTCCTCTTGAGGTGCTTGTGGAAAGTTGGTATTCCCCTTGAGTCTAAGCCAGGGACTAAGCTCTCATCTCGAGTTGATTTGGGGTCCTTGGAGCCCTTTCGTGTTGCTCCAGTGACCTCAGGATCCCTCTAGACTTGAGACACTGATCTTGGGTTTTCTCTGGAGTGCCATCAAGGAAATCAAGGCTCCTTTCATTTTTGATGTGGAATACGGAATTGCTCTGCACGCAGGGCAGGGGAATCGGGCCTCATCTCGCGGTGAGGGGGAAGTCTCATGGTTTTTCTCGAGTTGCGGCCGGAACCTGGGGTATATTCTCGAGTTACGACGGGGAGGTCCCTTCCAGACATGTGTTTGTTCAGCGACGTCAGGACTCCTGCCTAGGTGCGAGGGACACCTCGGGATTCTCCTCGAGTCTGGCATGGCAATTGGGACGTGTGTCCATGTGAGGCGGGAGACCCAGGTTCCCTTTCCAAGGGCCACAGAGATCCTGGGACTCCTATCCATTTTCAAGAAGAGTCAGGCATCGTCTCCTTTAGAAGCATTGATCTCTTCAGACCTCTCCATTTTTCAAAGAATGTGAGGCCTCCAGTCGCGATGAGGCGGAGGAGTAGGTCTTTCTCTGTGGTCTCCACAGGGGATTCAGACAACCCTTCGTCTTGGGAGATGCAAGACGAGCCTGCATTCAATTCACTGCAGGGATATCCGGTCTTACTTCGAGTCAGAGCATCTCGGTGTCCTTTCCACTTGAGGCCACAAACTCGGGGTCCCTCAAATATACCTGTAGCTGAGAGAAGCCTCCTCTTGAGGTGCTTGTGGAAAGTTGGTATTCCTCTTGAGTCTAAGCCAGGGACTAAGCTCTCATCTCGAGTTGATTTGGGGTCCACGGAGCCATTTCATGTTGCTCCAGTGACCTCAGGATCCCTCTAGACTTGAGACAGTGATCTTGGGTTTTCTCTGGAGTGCCATCAAGGAAATCAAGGCTCCTTTCACGTTTGATGTGGAACACGGAATTGCTCTGCACGCAGGGCAGGGGAAATGGGCCTCATCCCGCGGCGAGGGGGAAGTCTCATGGTTTTTCTCGAGTTGCGGCCGGAACCTGGGGTATATTCTCGAGTTACGACGGGGAGGGCCCTTCCAGACACGTGTTTGTTCAGCGACGTCTGGACTCCTGCCTAGGTGCGAGGGACAACTCGGGATTCTCCTCGAGTTTTGGCATGGCAATTGAGACGCGTCTCCACGTGAGGCGGGAGACCCAGTGTCCCTTTCCACGTGCCACTCGGATCCTGGGACTCCTATCCATTTTCAAGAGGAGTCAGGCATCGTCTCCTTTGGAAGCATTGATCTCCGAGGACCTCTTGAGTTTTCAAAGGATCCGAGGGTCCGTTCGCGATGAGGCGGAGAACTAGGTCTTTCTCTGCGGTCTCCACAGGGGATTCAGACATCCCTTCGTCTTGGGAGATTCAAGACGGGCCGGCATTCAATTAACTGAAGGGATATCCGGCCTTACTTCGAGTCAGAGCATCTCGGTGTCCATTCCACATGAGGCCACAAATTCAGGGTCCCTCTCACATACCTGTAGCTGAGAGAAGCCTCCTCTTGAGGTGCTTGTGGAAACTTGGTATTCCTCTTGAGTCGAAGCCAGGGACTAAGCTCTCATCTCGAGTTGATTTGGGTTCCACGGAGCCCTTTGGTGTTGCAACAGTGACGTCAGGATCCCTCTAGACTTGAGACAGTGATCTTGGGTTTTCTCTGGAGTGCCACCAAGGAAATCAAGTCTCCTTTCACGTTTGATGTGGAACACGGAATTGCTCTGCACGCAGTGCAGGGGCATCGGGCCTCATCTCGCGCCGAGGGGGAACTCTCATGGTTTTTCTCTAGTTGCGGCCGGAACCTGGGGTATATACTCGAGTTACGACGGGGAGGGCCCTTCCAGACAAGTGTTTGTTCAGCGATGTCAGGACTCCTGCCTAGGTGCCAGGGACACCTCTGGATTCTCCTCGAGTCTTGACGTGGCAATTGGGATGCGTCTTCACGTGAGGCGGGAGACCCAGGGTCCCTTTCCACGTGTCACAGGGATCCTGGGACTCCTATCCATTTTCAAGAGGAGTCAGGCATCGTCTCCTTTGGAAGCATTGATCTCCGCGGACCTCTCGAGTTTTCAAAGGATGTGAGGCTTCCCGTCGCGATGAGGCGGAGAACTGGGTCTTTCTCTGTGGTCTCCACAGGGGATTCAGACATCCCTTCATCTTGGGAGATGCAAGACGACCCTGCATTCAATTCACTGCAGGGATATCCGGCCTAACTTCGAGTCAGAGCTTCTCGGTGTCCATTCCACTTGAGGTCACAAACTCAGGGTCCCTCTCACATACCTGTAGCTGAGAGAAGCCTCCTCTTGAGGTGCTTGTGGAAAATTGGTATTCCTCTTGAGTCGAAGCCAGGGACTAAGCTCTCATCTCGGGTTGATTTGGGGTCCACGGAGCCATTTCGTGTTGCTACAGTGACCTCAGGATCCCTCTAGACTTGAGACACTGATCTTGGGTTTTCTCTGGAGTGCCATCAAGGAAATCAAGGCTCCTTTCATTTTTGATGTGGAATACGGAATTGCTCTGCAGGCAGGGCAGGGGAATTTGGCCTCATCTCGCGGCGAGGGGGAAGTCTCATGGTTTTCCTCGAGTTGCGGCCGGAACTTGGGGTATATTCTCGAGTTACGACGGGGAGGGCCCTTCCAGACACGTGTTTGTTCAGCGACGTCAGGACTCCTGCCTAGGTGCGAGGGACACCTCGGGATTCTCCTCGAGTCTTGGCATGGCAATTGGGACGCGTCTCCACGTGAGGCGGGAGACCCAGGGTCCCTTTCCACGTGCCACAGGGATCCTGGGACTCCTATCCATTTTCAAGAGGAGTCAGGCATCGTCTCCTTTGGAAGCATTGATCTCCGCGGACCTCTCGAGTTTTCAAAGGATGTGAGGCCTCCGCTCGCGATGAGGCGGAGAACTAGGACTTTCTCTGTGGTCTCCACAGGGGATTCAGACATTCCTTCGTCTTGAGAGATGCAAGACGAGCCTGCATTCAATTCATTGCAGGGATATCTGGCCTTACTTCGAGTCAGAGCATCTCGGTGTCCATTCCACTTGAGGCCACAAACTCAGAGTCCTTCTCACATACCTGTGGCTGAGAGAACCCTCCTCTTGGGGTGCTTGTGGAGAGTTGGTATTCCTCTTGCGTCGAAGCCAGGTACTAAGCTCTCATCTCGAGTTGATTTGGGGTCCACGGAGCCCTTTCGTGTTGCTCCAGTGACCTCAGGATCCCTCTAGACTTGAGACAGTGATCCTGGGTTTTCTCTGGAGTGCCATCAAGGAAATCAAGGCTCCTTTCAGGTTTGATGTGGAACACGGAATTGCACTGAACGCAGTCCAGGGGAATCGGGCCTCATCTCGCGTCGAGGGGAAAGTCTCATGGTTTTTCTCGAGTTGCGGCCGGAACCTGGGGTATATTCTCGATTTACGACGGGGAAGGCCCTTCCAGACACGTGTTTGTTCAGCGACGCCAGGACTCCTGCCTAGGTGCCAGGGACACCTCGGGATTCTCCTCGAGTCTTGGCATGGCAATTGGGACGCGTCTCCACGTGAGGCGGGAGACCCAGGGTCCCTTTCCACGTGCCACAGGGAACCTGGGACTCCTATCCATTTTCAAGAGGAGTCAGGCATCATCTCCTTTGGATGCATTGATCTCCGCAGACCTCTCAAGTTTTCAAAGGATGTGAGGCCTCCGGGCGCAATGAGGCGGAGGACTAGGTCTTTCTCTGTCGTCTCCACAGGGGATTCAGACATCCCTTCGTCTTGGGAGATGCAAGACGAGCCTGCATTCAATTCACTGCAGGGATATCCGGCCTTACTTCGAGTCAAGCATCTCGGTGTCCATTACACTTGAGGCCACAAACTCAGGGTCCCTCTCACATACCTGTAGCTCAGAGAAGCCTCCTCTTGAGGTGCTTGTGGAAAGTTGATATTCCTCTTGAGTCGAAGCCAGGGACTAAGCTCTCATCTCGAGTTGATTTGGGGTCCACGAGCCTTTTCGTGTTGCTCCAGTGACCTCAGGATCCCTCTATACTTGAGACAGTGATCTTGGGATTTCTCTGGAGTGTCATCAAGGAAATCAAGGCTCCTTTCACCTTTGATGTGGAACACGGAATTGTTCTGCACGCAGTGCTGGGGAATCGGGTCTCATCTCGCAGCGAGGGGGAAGTCTCATGGTTTTTCTCGAGTTGCGGCCGGAACCTGGGGTATATTCTCGAGTTACGACGGGGAGGGCCCTTCCAGACACGTGTTTGTTCAGCGACGTCAGGACTCCTGCCTAGGTGCGAGGGACACCTCGGGATTCTCCTCGAGTCTTGGCATGGCAATTGGGAGGCGTGTCCACGTGAGGCGGGAGACCCAGGCTCCCTTTCCACGTGCCACAGGGATCCTGGGACTCCTATCCATTTTCAAGAGGAGTCAGGCATCGTCTCCTGTGGAAGCATTGATCTCTGCAGACCTCTCCAGTTTTCAAAAGATGTGAGGTCTCCGGTCGCGATGAGGCGGAGAACTAGGTCTTTCTCTGTGGTCTCCAAAGGGGATTCAGACATCCCTTCGTCTTGGGAGATGCAAGACGCGCCGGCATTCAATTCTCTGCAGGGATATCCGGCCTTACTTCGAGTTACAGCATCTCAGGGTCCATTCCACCTGAGGCCACAAACTCAGGGACCCTCTCACATACCTGTAGCTGAGAGAAACCTTCTCTTGAGGTGCTTGTTGAAAGTTGGTATGACACTTGAGTCGAAGCCAGGGACTAAGCTCTCATCTCGAGTTGATTTGGGGTCCATGGAGCCATTTCGTTTTGCTACAGTGACTTCAGGATCCCTCTAGACTTGAGACAGTGATCTTGGGTTTTCTCTGAAGTGCCATCAAGGAAATCAAGGCTCATTTCACGTTTGATGAGGAACACGGAATTTCTCTGCATGCAGTGCAGGGGAATCGGGCCTCATCTCGCGGCCAGGGGGAAGTCTCATGGTTTTCCTCGAGTTGCGGCCGGAACCTGGGGTATATTATCGAGCTACGACGGGGAGGGCCCTTCCAGACACGTGTTTGTTCAGTGGCGTCAGGACTCCTGCCTAGGTGCGAGGGACACCTCGGGATTCTCCTCGAGTCTTGGCATGGCAATTGGGACGCGTCTCCACGTGAGGCGGGAGACCCAGGGTCCCTTTCCACGTGCCACAAGGATCCTGGGACTCCTATCCATTTTCAAGAGGAGTCAGGCATCGTCTCCTTTGGAAGCATTGATCTCCGCGGACCTCTCGAGTTTTCAAAGGATGTGAGGCCTCCGGTCGCGATGAGGCGGAGAACTCGGTCTTTCTCTGTGGTCTCCACAGGGGATTCAGACATCCTTTCATCTTGGGAGATGTAAGATGAGCCTGCATTCAATTCACTGCAGGGATATCCGGCCTTACATCGAGTCAGAGCATCTCGGTGTCCATTCCACTTGAGGCCACAAACTCAGGGTCCCTCTCACATTCCTGTAGCTGAGAGAAACCTCCTCTTGAGGTGCTTGTGGAAACTTGGTATTCCTCTTGAGTCGAAGCCAGGGACTAAGCTCTCATCTCGAGTTGATTTGGGTTCCACGGAGCCCTTTGGTGTTGCAACAGTGACGTCAGGATCCCTCTAGACTTGAGACAGTGATCTTGGGTTTTCTCTGGAGTGCCACCAAGGAAATCAAGTCTCCTTTCACGTTTGATGTGGAACACGGAATTGCTCTGCACGCAGTGCAGGGGCATCGGGCCTCATCTCGCGCCGAGGGGGAACTCTCATGGTTTTTCTCTAGTTGCGGCCGGAACCTGGGGTATATACTCGAGTTACGACGGGGAGGGCCCTTCCAGACAAGTGTTTGTTCAGCGATGTCAGGACTCCTGCCTAGGTGCCAGGGACACCTCTGGATTCTCCTCGAGTCTTGACGTGGCAATTGGGATGCGTCTTCACGTGAGGCGGGAGAGCCAGGGTCCCTTTCCACGTGTCACAGGGATCCTGGGACTCCTATCCATTTTCAAGAGGAGTCAGGCATCGTCTCCTTTGGAAGCATTGATCTCCGCGGACCTCTCGAGTTTTCAAAGGATGTGAGGCTTCCCGTCGCGATGAGGCGGAGAACTGGGTCTTTCTCTGTGGTCTCCACAGGGGATTCAGACATCCCTTCATCTTGGGAGATGCAAGACGACCATGCATTCAATTCACTGCAGGGATATCCGGCCTAACTTCGAGTCAGAGCTTCTCGGTGTCCATTCCACTTGAGGTCACAAACTCAGGGTCCCTCTCACATACCTGTAGCTGAGAGAAGCCTCCTCTTGAGGTGCTTGGGGAAAATTGGTATTCCTCTTGAGTCGAAGCCAGGGACTAAGCTCTCATCTCGGGTTGATTTGGGGTCCACGGAGCCATTTCGTGTTGCTACAGTGACCTCAGGATCCCTCTAGACTTGAGACACTGATCTTGGGTTTTCTCTGGAGTGCCATCAAGGAAATCAAGGCTCCTTTCATTTTTGATGTGGAATACGGAATTGCTCTGCAGGCAGGGCAGGGGAATTTGGCCTCATCTCGCGGCGAGGGGGAAGTCTCATGGTTTTCCTCGAGTTGCGGCCGGAACTTGGGGTATATTCTCGAGTTACGACGGGGAGGGCCCTTCCAGACACGTGTTTGTTCAGCGACGTCAGGACTCCTGCCTAGGTGCGAGGGACACCTCGGGATTCTCCTCGAGTCTTGGCATGGCAATTGGGACGCGTCTCCACGTGAGGCGGGAGACCCAGGGTCCCTTTCCACGTGCCACAGGGATCCTGGGACTCCTATCCATTTTCAAGAGGAGTCAGGCATCGTCTCCTTTGGAAGCATTGATCTCCGCGGACCTCTCGAGTTTTCAAAGGATGTGAGGCCTCCGCTCGCGATGAGGCGGAGAACTAGGACTTTCTCTGTGGTCTCCACAGGGGATTCAGACATTCCTTCGTCTTGAGAGATGCAAGACGAGCCTGCATTCAATTCATTGCAGGGATATCTGGCCTTACTTCGAGTCAGAGCATCTCGGTGTCCATTCCACTTGAGGCCACAAACTCAGAGTCCTTCTCACATACCTGTGGCTGAGAGAACCCTCCTCTTGGGGTGCTTGTGGAGAGTTGGTATTCCTCTTGCGTCGAAGCCAGGTACTAAGCTCTCATCTCGAGTTGATTTGGGGTCCACGGAGCCCTTTCGTGTTGCTCCAGTGACCTCAGGATCCCTCTAGACTTGAGACAGTGATCCTGGGTTTTCTCTGGAGTGCCATCAAGGAAATCAAGGCTCCTTTCAGGTTTGATGTGGAACACGGAATTGCACTGAACGCAGTCCAGGGGAATCGGGCCTCATCTCGCGTCGAGGGGAAAGTCTCATGGTTTTTCTCGAGTTGCGGCCGGAACCTGGGGTATATTCTCGATTTACGACGGGGAAGGCCCTTCCAGACACGTGTTTGTTCAGCGACGCCAGGACTCCTGCCTAGGTGCCAGGGACACCTCGGGATTCTCCTCGAGTCTTGGCATGGCAATTGGGACGCGTCTCCACGTGAGGCGGGAGACCCAGGGTCCCTTTCCACGTGCCACAGGGAACCTGGGACTCCTATCCATTTTCAAGAGGAGTCAGGCATCATCTCCTTTGGATGCATTGATCTCCGCAGACCTCTCAAGTTTTCAAAGGATGTGAGGCCTCCGGGCGCAATGAGGCGGAGGACTAGGTCTTTCTCTGTCGTCTCCACAGGGGATTCAGACATCCCTTCGTCTTGGGAGATGCAAGACGAGCCTGCATTCAATTCACTGCAGGGATATCCGGCCTTACTTCGAGTCAAGCATCTCGGTGTCCATTACACTTGAGGCCACAAACTCAGGGTCCCTCTCACATACCTGTAGCTCAGAGAAGCCTCCTCTTGAGGTGCTTGTGGAAAGTTGATATTCCTCTTGAGTCGAAGCCAGGGACTAAGCTCTCATCTCGAGTTGATTTGGGGTCCACGAGCCTTTTCGTGTTGCTCCAGTGACCTCAGGATCCCTCTATACTTGAGACAGTGATCTTGGGATTTCTCTGGAGTGTCATCAAGGAAATCAAGGCTCCTTTCACGTTTGATGTGGAACACGGAATTGTTCTGCACGCAGTGCTGGGGAATCGGGTCTCATCTCGCAGCGAGGGGGAAGTCTCATGGTTTTTCTCGAGTTGCGGCCGGAACCTGGGGTATATTCTCGAGTTACGACGGGGAGGGCCCTTCCAGACACGTGTTTGTTCAGCGACGTCAGGACTCCTGCCTAGGTGCGAGGGACACCTCGGGATTCTCCTCGAGTCTTGGCATGGCAATTGGGAGGCGTGTCCACGTGAGGCGGGAGACCCAGGCTCCCTTTCCACGTGCCACAGGGATCCTGGGACTCCTATCCATTTTCAAGAGGAGTCAGGCATCGTCTCCTGTGGAAGCATTGATCTCTGCAGACCTCTCCAGTTTTCAAAAGATGTGAGGTCTCCGGTCGCGATGAGGCGGAGAACTAGGTCTTTCTCTGTGGTCTCCAAAGGGGATTCAGACATCCCTTCGTCTTGGGAGATGCAAGACGCGCCGGCATTCAATTCTCTGCAGGGATATCCGGCCTTACTTCGAGTTACAGCATCTCAGGGTCCATTCCACCTGAGGCCACAAACTCAGGGACCCTCTCACATACCTGTAGCTGAGAGAAACCTTCTCTTGAGGTGCTTGTTGAAAGTTGGTATGACACTTGAGTCGAAGCCAGGGACTAAGCTCTCATCTCGAGTTGATTTGGGGTCCATGGAGCCATTTCGTTTTGCTACAGTGACTTCAGGATCCCTCTAGACTTGAGACAGTGATCTTGGGTTTTCTCTGAAGTGCCATCAAGGAAATCAAGGCTCATTTCACGTTTGATGAGGAACACGGAATTTCTCTGCATGCAGTGCAGGGGAATCGGGCCTCATCTCGCGGCCAGGGGGAAGTCTCATGGTTTTCCTCGAGTTGCGGCCGGAACCTGGGGTATATTATCGAGCTACGACGGGGAGGGCCCTTCCAGACACGTGTTTGTTCAGTGGCGTCAGGACTCCTGCCTAGGTGCGAGGGACACCTCGGGATTCTCCTCGAGTCTTGGCATGGCAATTGGGACGCGTCTCCACGTGAGGCGGGAGACCCAGGGTCCCTTTCCACGTGCCACAAGGATCCTGGGACTCCTATCCATTTTCAAGAGGAGTCAGGCATCGTCTCCTTTGGAAGCATTGATCTCCGCGGACCTCTCGAGTTTTCAAAGGATGTGAGGCCTCCGGTCGCGATGAGGCGGAGAACTCGGTCTTTCTCTGTGGTCTCCACAGGGGATTCAGACATCCTTTCATCTTGGGAGATGTAAGATGAGCCTGCATTCAATTCACTGCAGGGATATCCGGCCTTACATCGAGTCAGAGCATCTCGGTGTCCATTCCACTTGAGGCCACAAACTCAGGGTCCCTCTCACATTCCTGTAGCTGAGAGAAACCTCCTCTTGAGGTGCTTGTGGAAAGTTGGTATGACTCTTGAGTCGAAGCCAGGGACTAAGCTCTCATCTCAAGTTGATTTGGGGTCCACGGAGCCCTTTCGTGTTGCTACAGTGACCTCAGGATCACTCTAGACTTGAGACAGTGATCTTGGGTTTCCTCTGGAGTGCCATCAAGGAAATCAAGGCTCCTTTCACGTTTGATGTGGAACACGGAATTGCTCTGCACGCAGTGCAGGGGATTCGGGCCTCATCTCGCGGCGAGGGGGAAGGCTCATGGTTTTTCTCGAGTTGCAGCCGGAACCTGGGGTATATTCTCGAGTTACGACGGGGAGGGCCCTTCCAGACACGTGTTTGTTCAGCGACGTCAGGACTCCTGCCTAGGTGCGAGGGACACCTCGGGATTCTCCTCGAGTCATGGAATGGCAATTGGGAGGCGTGTCCACGTGAGGCGGGAGACCCAGTGTCCCTTTCCACGTGCCACAGATATCCTGTGACTCCTATCCATTTTCAAGAGGAGTCAGGCATCGTCTCGTTTGGAAGCATTGATCTCCGCGGACCTCTCGAGTTTTCAAAGGATGTGAGGCCTTCGGTCGCGATGAGGCGGAGAACTAGGTCTTTCTCTGTGGTCTCCACAGGGGATTCAGACATCCCTTCGTCTTGGGAGATGCGAGACGAGCCTGCATTCAATTCACTGCAGGGATATCCGGCCTTACTTCGAGTCAGAGCATCTCGGTGTCCATTCCACTTGAGGACACAAACTCAGGGTCCCTCTCACATACCTGTAGCTGAGAGAAGCCTCCTCTTGAGGTGCTTGTGGAAAGTTGGTATGCCTGTTGAGTCGAAGCCATGGACTAAGCTCTCATCTCGAGTTGATTGGGGGTTCACGGAGCCCTTTCGTGTTGCTCCAGTGACCTCAGGATCTAGACTTGAGACAGTGATCTTGGGTTTGCTCTGGAGTGCCATCAAGGAAATGAAGGCTCCTTTCACGTTCGATGTGGAACTCGGAATTGCTCAGCACGCAGTGCAGGGGATTCGGACCTCATCTCGCGGCGAGGGTGAATTTCATGGTTTGTTTCCAGTTGCGGACAGAACCTGGGGTATATTCTTGAGTTACGACGGGGAGGGCCCTTCCAGACACGTGTTTGTTCAGCGACGTCAGGACTCCTGCCTAGGTGCGAGGGAAACCTCGGGATTCTCCTCGATTCTTGGCATGGCAATTGGGACGCGTCTCCACGTGAGGCGGGAGACCCAGAGTCCCATTCGACGTGCCACAGGGATCCTGGGACTCCTATCCATTTTCAAGAGGAGTCAGGCATCGTCTCCTTTGGAAGCATTGATCTCCGCTGACCTCTCGAGTTTTCAAAGGATGTGAGGTCTCCGGTCGCGATGAGGCAGAGAACTAGGTCTTTCTCTGTGGTCTACACAGGGGATTCAGACATCCCTTCGTCTTGGGAGATGCAAGACGAGCCTGCATTCAATTCACTGCAGGGATATCCGGCCTTACTTCGAGTCAGAGCATCTCGGTGTCCATTCCACTTGAGGCCACAACCTCAGGGTCCCTCTCACATTCCTGTAGCTGAGAGAAGCCTCCTCTTGAGGTGCTTGTGGAATGTTGGTATTCCTCTTGAGTCGAAGCCAGGGACTAAGCTCTCATCTCGAGTTGATTTGGGGTCCACGGAGCCCTTTCGTGTTGCTCCAGTGACCTCAGGATCCCTCTAGACTTGAGACAGTGATCTTGGGTTTTCTCTGGAGTGCCATCAAGGAAATCAAGGCTCCTTTCACGTTTGATGTGGAACACGGAATTGCTCTGCATGCAGTGCAGGGGAATCGGGCCTCAACTCGCGGCGAGGGGGAAATCTCATGGTTTTTCTCTAGTTGCGGCCGGAACCTTGGGTATATTCTCGAGTTGCGACGGGGAGGGCCCTTCCAGACACGTGTTTGTTCAGCGACATCAGGACTCCTGCCTAGGTGCGAGGGACACCTCGCGATTCTCCTCGAGTCTTGGCATGGCAATTGGGACGCGTCTCCACGTGAGGCGGGAGACCCAGGGTCCCTTCCCACGTGCCACAGGGATCCTGGGACTCCTATCCATTTTCAAGAGGAGTCAGGCATCGTCTCCTTTGGAAGCATTGATCTCCGCGGACCTCTTGAGTTTTCAAAGGATGTGAGGCCTCCGGTCGCAATGAGGCGGTGAACTAGGTCTTTCTCTGTGGTCTCCACAGGGGATTCAGACATCCCTTCGTCTTGGGAGATGCAAGACGAGCCTGCATTCAATTCACTGCAGGGATATCTGGCCTTACTTCGAGTCAGAGCATCTCGGTGTCCATTCCACTTGAGGCTACAAACTCAGGGTCCTTCTCACATACCTGTGGCTGAGAGAAGCCTCCTCTTGAGGTGCTTGTGGAAAGTTGGTATTCCTCTTGAGTCGAAGCCAGGTACTAAGCTCTCATCTCGAGTTGATTAGGGGTCCACGGAGCCCTTTCGTGTTGCTCCAGTGACCTCAGGATCCCTCTAGACTTGAGATAGTGATCCTGGGTTTTCTCTGGAGTGCCATCAAGGAAATCAAGGCTCCTTTCATGTTGGATGTGGAACACGGAATTGCTCTGCACGCAGTGCAGGGGAATCGGGCCTCATCTCGCGGGGAAGGGGAAGTCTCATGGTTTTTCTCGAGTTGCGGCCGGAACCTGGGGTATATTCTCGAGTTGCGACGGGGAGGGCCCTTCCAGACACGTGTTTGTTCAGCGACGTCAGGACCCCTGCCTAGGTGCGAGGGACAACTCGGGATTCTCCTCGAGTCTTGGCATGGCCATTGGGACGCGTCTCCACATGAGGCGGGAGACCCAGGGTCCCTTTCGACGTGCCACAGATATCCTGGGACTCCTATCCATTTTCAAGAGGAGTCAGGCATCGTTTCCTTCGGAAGTATTGATCTCAGTGGACCTCTGGAGTTTTCAAAGGATATGAGGCCTCCGGTCGCGAGGAGGCGGAGGCCTAGGTCTTTCTCTGTGGTCTCCACAGGGGATTCAGACAACCCTTCGTCTTGGGAGATGCAAGACGAGCCTGCATTCAATTCACTGCAGGGATATCCGGCCTTACTTCGAGTCAGAGCATCTCGGTGTCCATTCCACTTGAGGCCACAAACTCAGGGTCCCTCTCACATACCTGTAGCTGAGAGAAGCCTCCTCTTGAGGTGCTTGTGGAAAGTTGGCATTCCTCTTGAGTCGAAGCCAGGGACTAAGCTCTCATCTCGAGTTGATTTGTGGTCCACGGAGCCCTTTCGTGTTGCTACAGTGACCTCAGGATCCGTCTAGACTTGAGACAGTGATCTTGGGTTTTCCCTGGAGTGCCATCAAGGAAATCAAGGCTCCTTTCATGTTGGATGTGGAACACGGAATTGCTCTGCACGCAGTCCAGGGGAATCGGGCATCATGTCGCGGCGAGGGGGAAGTCTCATGGTTTTTCTCGAGTTGCAGCCGGAACCTGGGGTATATTCTCGAGTTACGACTGGGAGGGCCCTTCCAGACACGTGTTTGTTCACCGACGTCAGGACTCCTGCCTAGGAGCGAGGGACACCTCGGGATTCTCCTCGAGTCTTGGCATGGCAATTGGGAGGCGTCTCCACGTGAGGCGGGAAACCCAGCGTCCCTTTCCACGTGCCACAGGGATCCTGGGACTCCTGTCCATTTTCATGAGGAGTCAGGCATCGTCTCCTTTGGAAGCATTGATCTCCGCGGACCTCTCGGGTTTTCAAAGGATGTGAGGCCTCCGCTCGCGATGAGGCGGAGAATTAGGTTTTTCTCTGTGGTCTCCACAGGGGATTCAGACATCCCTTCGTCTTGGGAGATGCAAGACGAGCCTGCATTCAATTCACTGCAGGGATATCCGGCCTTACTTCGAGTCAGAGCATCTCGGTGTCCATTCCACTTGAGGCCACAAACTCAGGGTCCCTCTCACATACCTGTAGCTGAGAGAAGCCTCCTCTTGAGGTGCTTGTGGAAAGTTGGTATTCCTCTTGATTCGAAGCCAGGGACTAAGCTCTCATCTCGAGTTGATTTGGGGTCTGAGGAGCCCTTTCGTGTTGCTCCAGTGACCTCAGGATCCCTCTAGACTTGAAACAGTGATCTTGGGTTTTCTCTGGAGTGCCATCAAGGAAATCAAGGCTCCTTTCACGTTTGATGTGGAACACGGAATTGCTTGCACGCAGTGTAGGGGAATCGGGCCTCATCTTGCGGCGAGGGGGAAGTCTCATGTTTTTTCTCCAGTATCGGAAGGACCCTGGGGTATATTCTCGAGTTACGACGGGGAGGGCCCTTCCAGACACGTGTTTGTTCAGGGACGTCAGGACTCGGGCCTAGGTGCGAGGGACACCTACGGATTCTCCTCGAGTCTTGGCATGGCAATTGGGACGCGTCTCCACGTGTGGCGGGAGACCCAGGGTCCCTTTCCACGTGCCACAGGGATCCTGGGACTCCTATCCATTTTCAAGAGGAGTCAGGCATCGTCTCCTTTGGAAGCATTGATCTCCGCGGACCTCTCGAGTTTTCAAAGATGTGAGGCCTCCGGTCGCGATGATGCGGAGAACTAGGGCTTTCTCTGTGGTCTCCACAGGGGATTCAGACATCCCTTCGTCTTGGGAAATGCAAGACGAGCCTGCACTCAATTCACTGCAGTGATATCCGGCCTTACTTCCTGTCAGAGCATCTCGGTGTCCAGTCCACTTGAGGCCACAAACTCAGGGTCCCTCTCACATACCTGTAGCTGAGAGAAGCCTCCTCTTGAGGTGCTTGTGTAAAGTTGGTAATCCTCTTGAGTCGAAGCCAGACACTAAGCTCTCATCTCGAGTTGATTTGGGGTCCACGGAGCCCTTTCGTGTTACTCCAGTGACCTCAGGATCCCTCTAGACATGAGACAGTGATCTTGAGTTTTCTCTGGAGTGCCATCAAGGAAATCAAGGCTCCTTTCACGTTTGATGTGGAACACGGCATTGCTCTGCACACAGTGCAGGGGAATCGGGCCTCATCTCCCGGCGAGCGGGAAGTCTCATGGTTTTTCTCGAGTTGCGGCCGGAACCTGGGGTATATTCTCGAGTTACGACGGGGAGGGCCCTTCCAGACATGTGTTTGTTCAGCGACGTCAGGACTCCTGCCTAGGTGCGAGGGACACCTCGGGATTCTCCTCGAGTCTTGGCATGGCAATTGGGACGCGTCCCCACATGAGGCGGGAGACCCAGTGTCCCTTTCGACGTGCCACAGGGATCCTGGGACTCCTATCCATTTTGAAGAGGAGTCAGGCATGGTCTCCTTTGGAAGCATTGATCTCCGCTGACCTCTCGAGTTTTCAAAGGATGTGAGGCCTCCGGTCGCGATGAGTCGGAGGACTAGATCTTTCTCTGTCGTCTCCACAGGGGATTCAGACATCCCTTCGTCTTGGGAGATGCAAGACGAGCCTGCTTTCAATTCACTGCAGGGATATCCGGCCTTACTTCGAGTCAGAGCATCTCGGTGTCCATTCCACTTGAGGCCACAAACTCAGGGTCCCTCTCACATACCTGTAGCTGAGAGAAGCCTCCTCTTGAGGTGCTTGTGGAAAGTTGGTATTCCTCTTGAGTCGAAGCCAGGGACTAAGCTCTCATCTCGAGTTGATTTGGGGTCCACGGAGCCCTTTCGTGTTGCTCCATTGACCTCAGGATCCCTCTAGACTTGAGAGTGTGATCTTGGGTTTTCTCTGAGGTGCCATCAAGGAAATCAAGGCTCCTTTCATTTTTGATGTGGAACACGGAATTGCTCTGCATGCAGTGCAGGGTAATCGGGCCTCATCTCGCGGCGAGGGGGAAGTTTCATGGTTTTTCTCGAGTTGCGGCCGGAACCTGTGGTATATTCTCGAGTTACGATGGGGAGGGCCCTTCCAGACACGTGTTTGTTCAGCGACGTCAGGACTCCTGCCTAGGTGCGAGGGACACCTCGGGATTCTCCTTGAGTCTTGGCATGGCAATTGGGACGCGTCTCCACGTGAGGCGGGAGACCCAGGGTCCCTTTCCACGTGCCACAGGGAACCTGGGACTCCTATCCATTTTCAAGAGGAGTCAGGCATCATCTCCTTTGGATGCATTGATCTCCGCAGACCTCTCAAGTTTTCAAAGGATGTGAGGCCTCCGGGCGCAATGAGGCGGAGGACTAGGTCTTTCTCTGTCGTCTCCACAGGGGACTCAGACATCCCTTCGTCTTGGGAGATGCAAGACGAGCCTGCATTCAATTCACTGCAGGGATATCCGGCCTTACTTCGAGTCAGAGCATCTCGATGTCCATTCCACTTGAGGCCACAAACTCAGGGTCCCTCTCACATTCCTGTAGCTGAGAGAAGCCTCCTCTTGAGGTGCTTGTGGAAAGTTGGTATTCCTCTTGAGTCGAAGCCAGGGACTAAGCTCTCATCTCGAGTTGATTTGGGGTCTGAGGAGCCCTTTCGTGTTGCTCCAGTGACCTCAGGATCCCTCTAGACTTGAAACAGTGATCTTGGGTTTTCTCTGGAGTGCCATCAAGGAAATCAAGGCTCCTTTCACGTTTGATGTGGAACACGGAATTGCTCTGCACGCAGTACACGGGAATCGGGCCTCATCTCGCGCCGAGGGGAAAGTCTCATGGTTTTTCTCGAGTTGCGGCCAGAACCTGGGGTATCTTCTCGAGTTATGACGGAGAGGGCCCTTCCAGACACGTGTTTGTTCAGTGACGTCAGGACTCCTGCCTAGGTGCGAGGGACAACTCAGGATTCTCCTCGAGTCTTGGCATGGCAATTGGGACGTGTCTCCACGTGAGGCGGGAGACCCAGGGTCCCTTTCCACGTGCCACAGGGATCCTGGGACTCCTATCCATTGTCAAGTCATCGTCTCCTTTGGAAGCATTGATCTCCGCGGACCTCTCTAATTTTCAAAGGACGTGAGGCCTCCGTTCGCGTTGAGGCTGAGAACTATGTCTTTCTCTGTGGACTCCACAGGGGATTCAGACAAACCTTCGTCTTGGGAGATGCAAGACGAGCCTGCATTCAATTCACTGCAGGGATATCTTGCTTTACTTCGAGTCAGAGCATCTCGGTGTCCATTCCACTTGCGGCCACAAACTCAGGAGCCCTCTCACATACCTGTAGCTGAGAGAAGCCTCCTCTTGAGGTGCTTGTGGAAAGTTGGTATTCCTCTTGAGTCGAAGCCAGGGACTAAGCTCTCATCTCGAGTTGATATGGGGTCCACTGAGCCCTTTGGTGTTGCTCCAGTGACCTCAGGATCCCTCTAGAATTGAGACAGTGATCTTGGGTTTTCTCTGGAGTGCCATCAAGGAAATCAAGGTTCCTTTCACGTTTCATGTGGAACACGGAATTGCTCTGCACGCAGTGCAGGGGAATCGGGCCTCATCTCGTGGCGAGGGGGAAGTCTCATGGTTTTTCTCGAGTTGCGGCCGAAACCTGGGGTATATTCTCGAGTTACGACGGGGAGGGCCCTTCCAGACAAGTGTTTGTTCAGCGACGTCAGGACTCCTGACTTGGTGCGAGGGACACCTCGGGATTCTCTTCGAGTCTTTGCATGGCAATTATGACGCGTCTCCAAGTGAGTCGGGAGACCCAGTGTCCCTTTCCAAGTTCCACAGGTGTCCTGGAACTCCTATCCATTTTCAAGAGGAGTCAGGCATCGTCTCTTTTGGAAGCATTGATCTCCGCGGACCTCTCGAGTTTTCAAAGGATGTGAGGCCTCCGGTCGCGATGAGGCGGAGAACTAGGTCTTTCTCTGTGGTCTCCACAGGGGATTCAGACATCCCTTCGTCTTGGGAGATGCAAGACGAGCCTGCATTCAATTCACTGCAGGGATATCCGGCCTTACTTCGAGTCAGAGCATCTCGGTGTCCATTCCACTTGAGGCCACAAACTCAGTGTCCCTCTCACATACCTGTAGCTGAGAGAAGCCTCCTCTTGAGGTGCTTGTGGAAAGTTGGTATTCCTCTTGAGTCGATGCCAGGGATGAAGCTCTCATCTTGAGTTGATTTGGGGTCGACTGAGCCCTTTCGTTTTGCTCCAGTGACCTCAGGATCCCTCTAGACTTGAGACAGTGATCTTGGGTTTTCTCTAGAGTGCCATCAAGGAAATCAAGGCTCCTTTCACGTTTGATGTGGAACACGGAATTGCTCTGCACGCAGTGTAGGGGAATCGGGCCTCATCTCGCGGCGAGGGGGAAGTCTCATATTTTTTCTCCAGTTGCGGAAGGACCCTGGTGTATATTCTCGAGTTACGACGGGGAGGGCCCTTCCAGACACGTGTTTGTTCAGGGACGTCAGGACTCGGGCCTAGGTGTGAGGGACACCTACGGATTCTCCTCGAGTCTTGGCATGGCAATTGGGACGCGTCTCAACGTGAGGCGGGAGACCCAGGGTCCCTTTCCACGTACCACAGGGATCCTGGGACTCCTATCCATTTTGAAGAGGAGTCAGGCATGGTCTCCTTCGGAAGCATTGATCTCCGCGGACGTCTCGAGTTTTCAAAGGATGTGAGGCCTCTGGTCGCGATGATGCGGAGAACTAGGTCTTTCTCTGTGGTCTCCACAGGGGATTCAGACATCCCTTCGTCTTGGGAAATGCAAGACGAGCCTGCACTCAATTCACTGCAGTGATATCCGGCCTTACTTCCTGTCAGAGCATCTCGGTGTCCAGTCCACTTGAGGCCACAAACTCAGGGTCCCTCTCACATACCTGTAGCTGAGAGAAGTCTCCACTTGAGGTGCTTGTGTAAAGTTGGTAATCCTCTTGAGTCGAAGCCAGACACTAAGCTCTCATCTCGAGTTGATTTGGGGTCCACGGAGCCCTTTCGTGTTACTCCAGTGACCTCAGGATCCCTCTAGACATGAGACAGTGATCTTGAGTTTTCTCTGGAGTGCCATCAAGGAAATCAATGCTCCTTTCACGTTTGATGTGGAACACGGAATTGCTCTGCACACAGTGCAGGGGAATCGGGCCTCATGTCGCGGCGAGGGGGAAATCTCATGGTTTTTCTCGAGTTGCGGCCGGAACCTGGTGTATATTCTCGAGTTGCGACGGGGAGGGCCCTTCCAGACACGTGTTTGTTCAGCGACGTCAGGACTCCTGCCTAGGTGCGAGGGACACCTCGGGATTCTCCTCGAGTCTTGGCATGGCAATTGGGACGCGTCTCCACGAGAGGCGGGAGACCCAGGGTCCCTTTCCACGTGCCACAGGGATCCTGGGACTCCTATCCATTTTCAAGAGGAGTCAGGCATCGTCTCCTTTGGAAGCATTGATCTCCGCAGACCTCTCGATTTTTCAAAGGATGTGATGTCTCCGGTCGCGATGAGGCTGAGGACTAGGTTTTTCTCTGTGGTCTCCACAGGGGATTCAGACATCCCTTCGTCTTAGGAGATGCAAGACGAGAGTGCATTCAATTCACTGCAGGGATATCCGGCCTTACTTCGAGTCAGAGCATCTCGGTGTCCATTCCACTTGAGGCCACAAACTCAGGGTCCATCTCACATACCTGTAGCTGAGAGAAGCCTCCTCTTGAGGTGCTTGTGGAAAGTTGGTATTCCTCTTGAGTCGAAGCCAGGGACTAAGCTCTCATCTCGAGTTGATTTGGGGTCCACGGAGCCCTTTCGTGTTGCTCCAGTGACCTCAGGATCCCTCTAGACTTGAGACAGTGATCTTGGGTTTTCTCTGGAGTGCCATCAAGGAAATCAAGGTTCCTTTCACGTTTCATGTGGAACACGGAATTGCTCTGCACGCAGTGCAGGGGAATCGGGCCTCATCTCGTGGCGAGGGGGAAGTCTCATGGTTTTTCTCGAGTTGCGGCCGAAACCTGGGGTATATTCTCGAGTTACGACGGGGAGGGCCCTTCCAGACAAGTGTTTGTTCAGCGACGTCAGGACTCCTGACTTGGTGCGAGGGACACCTCGGGATTCTCTTCGAGTCTTTGCATGGCAATTATGACGCGTCTCCAAGTGAGTCGGGAGACCCAGTGTCCCTTTCCAAGTTCCACAGGTGTCCTGGAACTCCTATCCATTTTCAAGAGGAGTCAGGCATCGTCTCCTTTGGAAGCATTGATCTCCGCGGACCTCTCGAGTTTTCAAAGGATGTGAGGCCTCCGCTCGCGATGATGCGGAGAACTAGGGCTTTCTCTGTGGTCTCCACAGGGGATTCAGACATCCCTTCGTCTTGGGAAATGCAAGACGAGCCTGCACTCAATTCACTGCAGTGATATCCGGCCTTACTTCCTGTCAGAGCATCTCGGTGTCCAGTCCACTTGAGGCCACAAACTCAGGGTCCCTCTCACATACCTGTAGCTGAGAGAAGCCTCCTCTTGAGGTGCTTGTGTAAAGTTGGTAATCCTCTTGAGTCAAAGCCAGACACTAAGCTCTCATCTCGAGTTGATTTGGGGTCCACGGAGCCCTTTCGTGTTACTCCAGTGACCTCAGGATCCCTCTAGACATGAGACAGTGATCTTGAGTTTTCTCTGGAGTGCCATCAAGGAAATCAAGGCTCCTTTCACGTTTGATGTGGAACACGGCATTGCTCTGCACACAGTGCAGGGGTATCGGGCCTCATCTCCCGGCGAGCGGGAAGTCTCATGGTTTTTCTCGAGTTGCGGCCGGAACCTGGGGTATATTCTCGAGTTACGACGGGGAGGGCCCTTCCAGACATGTGTTTGTTCAGCGACGTCAGGACTCCTGCCTAGGTGCGAGGGACACCTCGGGATTCTCCTCGAGTCTTGGCATGGCAATTGGGACGCGTCCCCACATGAGGCGGAGACACAGTGTCCCTTTCGACGTGCCACAGGGATCCTTGGACTCCTATCCATTTTGAAGAGGAGTCAGGCATGGTCTCCTTTGGAAGCATTGATCTCCGCTGACCTCTCGAGTTTTCAAAGGATGTGAGGCCTCCGGTCGCGATGAGTCGGAGGACTAGGTCTTTCTCTGTCGTCTCCACAGGGGATTCAGACATCCCTTCGTCTTGGGAGATGCAAGACGAGCCTGCTTTCAATTCACTGCAGGGACATCCGGCCTTACTTCGAGTCAGAGCATCTCGGTGTCCATTCCACTTGAGGCAACAAACTCAGGGTCCCTCTCACATACCTGTAGCTGAGAGAAGCCTCCTCTTGAGGTGCTTGTGGAAAGTTGGTATTCCTCTTGAGTCGAAGCCAGGGACTAAGCTCTCATCTCGAGTTGATTTGGGGTCCACGGAGCCCTTTCGTGTTGCTCCATTGACCTCAGGATCCCTCTAGACTTGAGAGTGTGATCTTGGGTTTTCTCTGGAGTGCCATCAAGGAAATCAAGGCTCCTTTCACGTTTGATGTGGAACACGGAATTGCTCTGCATGCAGTGCAGGGTAATCGGGCCTCATCTCGCGGCGAGGGGGAAGTTTCATGGTTTTTCTCGAGTTGCGGCCGGAACCTGTGGTATATTCTCGAGTTACGATGGGGAGGGCCCTTCCAGACACGTGTTTGTTCAGCGACGTCAGGACTCCTGCCTAGGTGCGGGGGACACCTCGGGATTCTCCTTGAGTCTTGGCATGGCAATTGGGACGCGTCTCCACGTGAGGCGGGAGACCCAGGGTCCCTTTCCACGTGCCACAGGGAACCTGGGACTCCTATCCATTTTCAAGAGGAGTCAGGCATCATCTCCTTTGGATGCATTGATCTCCGCAGACCTCTCAAGTTTTCAAAGGATGTGAGGCCTCCGGGCGCAATGAGGCGGAGGACTAGGTCTTTCTCTGTCGTCTCCACAGGGGATTCAGACATCCCTTCGTCTTGGGAGATGCAAGACGAGCCTGCATTCAATTCACTGCAGGGATATCCGGCCTTACTTCGAGTCAGAGCATCTCGATGTCCATTCCACTTGAGGCCACAAACTCAGGGTCCCTCTCACATTCCTGTAGCTGAGAGAAGCCTCCTCTTGAGGTGCTTGTGGAAAGTTGGTATTCCTCTTGAGTCGAAGCCAGGGACTAAGCTCTCATCTCGAGTTGATTTGGGGTCTGAGGAGCCCTTTCGTGTTGCTCCAGTGACCTCAGGATCCCTCTAGACTTGAAACAGTGATCTTGGGTTTTCTCTGGAGTGCCATCAAGGAAATCAAGGCTCCTTTCACGTTTGATGTGGAACACGGAATTGCTCTGCACGCAGTACACGGGAATCGGGCCTCATCTCGCGCCGAGGGGAAAGTCTCATGGTTTTTCTCGAGTTGCGGCCAGAACCTGGGGTATCTTCTCGAGTTATGACGGAGAGGGCCCTTCCAGACACGTATTTGTTCAGTGACGTCAGGACTCCTGCCTAGGTGCGAGGGACAACTCAGGATTCTCCTCGAGTCTTGGCATGGCATTTGGGACGTGTCTCCACATGAGGCGGGAGACCCAGGGTCCCTTTCCACGTGCCACAGGGATCCTGGGACTCCTATCCATTGTCAAGTCATCGTCTCCTTTGGAAGCATTGATCTCCGGGGACCTCTCTAATTTTCAAAGGACGTGAGGCCTCCGTTCGCGTTGAGGCTGAGAACTATGTCTTTCTCTGTGGACTCCACAGGGGATTCAGACAAACCTTCGTCTTGGGAGATGCAAGACGAGCCTGCATTCAATTCACTGCAGGGATATCCTGCTTTACTTCGAGTCAGAGCATCTCGGTGTCCATTCCACTTGCGGCCACAAACTCAGGAGCCCTCTCACATACCTGTAGCTGAGAGAAGCCTCCTCTTGAGGTGCTTGTGGAAAGTTGGTATTCCTCTTGAGTCGAAGCCAGGGACTAAGCTCTCATCTCGAGTTGATATGGGGTCCACTGAGCCCTTTGGTGTTGCTCCAGTGACCTCAGGATCCCTCTAGAATTGAGACAGTGATCTTGGGTTTTCTCTGGAGTGCCATCAAGGAAATCAAGGTTCCTTTCACGTTTCATGTGGAACACGGAATTGCTCTGCACGCAGTGCAGGGGAATCGGGCCTCATCTCGTGGCGAGGGGGAAGTCTCATGGTTTTTCGCGAGTTGCGGCCGAAACCTGGGGTATATTCTCGAGTTACGACGGGGAGGGCCCTTCCAGACAAGTGTTTGTTCAGCGACGTCAGGACTCCTGACTTGGTGCGAGGGACACCTCGGGATTCTCTTCGAGTCTTTGCATGGCAATTATGACGCGTCTCCAAGTGAGTCGGGAGACCCAGTGTCCCTTTCCAAGTTCCACAGGTGTCCTGGAACTCCTATCCATTTTCAAGAGGAGTCAGGCATCGTCTCTTTTGGAAGCATTGATCTCCGCGGACCTCTCGAGTTTTCAAAGGATGTGAGGCCTCCGGTCGCGATGAGGCGGAGAACTAGGTCTTTCTCTGTGGTCTCCACAGGGGATTCAGACATCCCTTCGTCTTGGGAGATGCAAGACGAGCCTGCATTCAATTCACTGCAGGGATATCCGGCCTTACTTCGAGTCAGAGCATCTCGGTGTCCATTCCACTTGAGGCCACAAACTCAGTGTCCCTCTCACATACCTGTAGCTGAGAGAAGCCTCCTCTTGAGGTGCTTGTGGAAAGTTGGTATTCCTCTTGAGTCGATGCCAGGGATGAAGCTCTCATCTTGAGTTGATTTGGGGTCGACTGAGCCCTTTCGTTTTGCTCCAGTGACCTCAGGATCCCTCTAGACTTGAGACAGTGATCTTGGGTTTTCTCTAGAGTGCCATCAAGGAAATCAAGGCTCCTTTCACGTTTGATGTGGAACACGGAATTGCTCTGCACGCAGTGTAGGGGAATCGGGCCTCATCTCGCGGCGAGTGGGAAGTCTCATATTTTTTCTCCAGTTGCGGAAGGACCCTGGTGTATATTCTCGAGTTACGATAGGGAGGGCCCTTCCAGACACGTGTTTGTTCAGGGACGTCAGGACTCGGGCCTAGGTGCGAGGGACACCTACGGATTCTCCTCGAGTCTTGGCATGGCAATTGGGACGCGTCTCCACGTGAGGCGGGAGACCCAGGGTCCCTTTCCACGTGCCACAGGGATCCTGGGACTCCTATCCATTTTGAAGAGGAGTCAGGCATGGTCTCCTTTGGAAGCATTGATCTCCGCGGACGTCTCGAGTTTTCAAAGGATGTGAGGCCTCTGGTCGCGATGATGCGGAGAACTAGGTCTTTCTCTGTGGTCTCCACAGGGGATTCAGACATCCCTTCGTCTTGGGAAATGCAAGACGAGCCTGCACTCAATTCACTGCAGTGATATCCGGCCTTACTTCCTGTCAGAGCATCTCGGTGTCCAGTCCACTTGAGGCCACAAACTCAGGGTCCCTCTCACATACCTGTAGCTGAGAGAAGTCTCCTCTTGAGGTGCTTGTGTAAAGTTGGTAATCCTCTTGAGTCGAAGCCAGACACTAAGCTCTCATCTCGAGTTGATTTGGGGTCCACGGAGCCCTTTCATGTTACTCCAGTGACCTCAGGATCCCTCTAGACATGAGACAGTGATCTTGAGTTTTCTCTGGAGTGCCATCAAGGAAATCAAGGCTCCTTTCACGTTTGATGTGGAACACGGAATTGCTCTGCACACAGTGCAGGGGAAACGGGCCTCATGTCGCGGCGAGGGGGAAATCTCATGGTTTTTCTCGAGTTGCGGCCGGAACCTGGTGTATATTCTCGAGTTGCGACGGGGAGGGCCCTTCCAGACACGTGTTTGTTCAGCGACGTCAGGACTCCTGCCTAGGTGCGAGGGACACCTCGGGATTCTCCTCGAGTCTTGGCATGGCAATTGGGACGCGTCTCCACGAGAGGCGGGAGACCCAGGGTCCCTTTCCACGTGCCACAGGGATCCTGGGACTCCTATCCATTTTCAAGAGGAGTCAGGCATCGTCTCCTTTGTAAGCATTGATCTCCGCGGACCTCTCGAGTTTTCAAAGGATGTGAGGCCTCCACTCGCGATGAGGGGGAGGACTAGGTCTTTCTCTGTGGTCTCCACAGGGGATTCAGACAACCCTTCGTCTTGGGAGATGCAAGACGAGCCTGCATTCAATTCACTGCAGGGATATCCGGCCTTACTTCAAGTCAGAGCATCTCGGTGTCCATTCCACTTGAGGCCACAAACTCAGGGTCCCTCTCACATACCTGTAGCTGAGAGAAGCCTCCTCTTGAGGTGCTTGTGGAAAGTTGGTATTCCTCTTGAGTCGAAGCCAGGGACTAAGCTCTCATCTCGAGTTGATTTGGGGTCCACGGAGCCCTTTTGTGTTGCTCCAGTGACCTCAGGATCCCTCTAGACTTGAGACAGTGATCTTGGGTTTGCTCTGGAGTGCCATCAAGGAATACAAGGCTCCTTTCACGTTCGATGTGGTACACGGAATTGCTCTGCACGCAGTGCAGGGGATTCGGGCCTCATCTCGTGGCGAGGGGGAATTTCATGGTTTGTCTCGAGTTGCGGACAGAACCTGGGGTATATTCTCGAGTTACGACGGGGAGGGCCCTTCCAGACAAGTGTTTGTTCAGCGACGTCAGGACCCCTGCATAGGTGCGAGGGACAACTCGGGATTCTCCTCGATTCTTGGCATGGCAATTGGGACGCGTCTCCACGTGAGGCGGGAGACCCAGGGTCCCTTTCGACGTGCCACAGGGATCCTGGGACTCCTATCCATTTTGAAGAGGAGTCAGGCATGGTCTCCTTTGGAAGCATTGATCTCCGCTGACCTCTCGAGTTTTCAAAGGATGTGAGGCCTCCGGTCGCGATGAGGCAGAGAACTAGGTCTTTCTCTGTGGTCTACACAGGGGATTCAGACATCCCTTCGTCTTGGGAGATGCAAGACGAGCCTGCATTCAATTCACTGCAGGGATATCCGGCCTTACTTCGAGTCAGAGCATCTCGGTGTCCATTCCACTTGAGGCCACAAACTCAGGGGCCCTCTCACATACATGTAGCTGAGAGAAGCCTTCTCTTGAGGGGCTTGTGGAAAGTTGGTATTCCTCTTGAGTCGAAGCCAGGGACTAAGCTCTCATCTCGGGTTGATTTGGGTTCCACGGAGCCCTTTCCTGTTGCTCCAGTGACCTCAGGATCCCTCTAGCCTTCAGACAGTGATCTTGGGTTTTCTCTGGAGTGCCATCAAGGAAATCAAGGCTCCTTTCACGTTTGATGTGGAACACGGAATTGCTCTGCACGCAGTGCAGGGGAATCGGGCCTCATCTGGCGGCGAGGGGGATGTCTCATGGTTTTTCTCGAGTTGCGGCCTGAACCTGGGGTATATTCTCGATTTACGACGGGGAGGGCCCTTCCAGACACGTGTTTGTTCATCGACGTCAGGACTCCTGCCTAGGTGCGAGGGACACCTCGGGATTCTCCTCGTGTCTTGGCATGGAAATTGGGACGCGTCTCCACGTGAGGTGGGAGACCCAGTGGCCCTTTCCACGTGCCACAGGGATCCTGGGACTCCTATCCATTTTCAAGAGGAGTCAGGCATCGTCTCCTTTGGAAGCATTGATCTCCGCGGACCTCTCGAGTTTTCAAAGATGTGAGGCCTCCGGTCGCGATGAGGCGGAGAATTATGTCTTTCCCTGTGGTCTCCACAGGGGATTCAGACATCCCTTCGTCTTGGGAGATGCAAGACGAGCCTGCATTCAATTCACTGCAGGGATATCCGGCCTTACTTCGAGTCAGAGCATCTCGGTTTCCATTCCACTTGAGGCCACAAACTCAGGGGCCCTCTCACATACCTGTAGCTGAGAGAACCCTCCTCTTGAGGTGCTTGTGGAAAGTTGGTATTCCTCTTGAGTCTACGCCAGGGACTAAGTTCTCATCTCGAGTTAATTTGGGGTCCACGGAGCCCTTTCGTGTTGCTCCAGTGACCTCAGGATCCCTCTAGACTTGAGACAGTGATCTTGGGTTTTCTTTGGAGTGCCATCAAGGAAATCAAGGCTCCTTTCACTTTTGATGTCGAACACGGAATTGCTCTGCACGCAGTACAGGGGAATCGGGCCTCATCTCGCCGTGAGGGGGAAGTCTCATGGTTTTTCTCGAGTTGCGGCCGGAACCTGGGGTATATTCTCGAGTTACGACGGGGAGGGCCCTTCCAGACACGTGTTTGTTCAGCGACGTCAGGACTCCTGCCTAGGTGCGAGGGACACCTCTGGATTCTCTTCGAGTCTTGGCATGGCAATTGGGACGCGTCTCCACATGAGGCGGGAGACCCAGGGTCCCTTTCCACGTGCCACAGTGATCCTGGGACTCCTATGCATTTTCAAGAGGAGCCAGGCATCGTATCCTTTGGAAGCATTGATCTCTGCAGACCTCTCGAGTTTTCAAATGATATGAGGCCTCCGGTCATGATGAGGCGGAGGGCTAGGTTTTTCTCTGTGGTCTCCACAGGGGATTCAGACATCCCTTCGTCTTGGGAGATGCAAGACGAGCCTGCATTCAATTCACTGCAGGGATATCCGGACTTACTTCGAGTCAGAGCATCTCGGTGTCCATTGCACTTGAGGGCACAAACTCAGGGTCCCTCTCACATACCTGTAGCTGAGAGAAGCCTCCTCTTGAGGTGCTTGTGGAAAGTTGGTATTCCTCTTGCGTCGAAGCCAGGGACTAAGCTGTCATCTGGAGTTGATTTGGGGTCCACGGAGCCCTTTCGGGTTGCTCCAGTGACCTCAGGATCCCTCTAGACTTGAGACAGTTATCTTGGGTTTTCTCTTGAGTGCCATCAGGGAAATCAAGGCTCCTTTCATGTTTGATGTGGAACACGGAATTTCTCTGCACGCAGTGCACGGGAATCGGGCCTCATGTCGCGGCCAGCGGGAAGTCTCATGGTTTTTCTCGAGTTGCGGCCGGAACCTGGGGTATATTCTCGAGTTACGACGGCGAGGGCCCTTCCAGACATGTGTTTGTTCAGCGACATCAGGACTCCTGCCTAGGTGCGAGGGACACCTCGGGATTCTCCTCGAGTCTTGGCATGGCAATTGGGACGCGTCTCCACGTGAGGCGGGAGACCCAGGGTCCCTTTCCACGTGCCACAGGGATCCTGGGACTCATATCCATTTTCAAGAGGAGTCAGGCATCGTCTCCTTTGGAAGCATTGATCTCCGCGGACCTCTCGAGTTTTCAAAGGATGTGAGGCCTCCGGTCGCGATGAGGCGGAGGACTAGGTCTTTCTCTGTGGTCTCCACAGGGGATTCAGACAAACCTTCGTCTTGGGAGATGCAAGACGAGCCTGCATTCAATTCACTGCAGGGATATCCGGCCTTACTTCGAGTCAGAGCATCTCGGTGTCCATTCCACTTGAGGCCACAAACTCAGGGTCCCTCTCACATACCTATAGCTGAGAGAAGCCTCCTCTTGAGGTGCTTGTGGAAAGTTGGTATTCCTCTTGAGTCGAAGCCAGGGACTAAGCTCTCATCTCGAGTTGATTCGGGGTCCACGGAGCCCTTTCGTGTTGCTCCAGTGACCTCAGGATCCCTCTAGACTTGAGACAGTGATCTTGGGTTTTCTCTGGAGTGCCATCAAGGAAATCAAGGCTCCTTTCACGTTTGATGTGGAACACGGAATTGCTCTGCACGCAGTGCAGGGGAATCGGGCCTCATCTGGCGGCGAGGGGGAAGTCTCATGGTTTTTCTAGAGTTGCGGCCAGAACCTAGGGTATATTCTCGAGTTACGATGGGGAGGGCACTTCCAGACACGTGTTTGTTCAGCGACGTTAGGACTCCTGCCTAGGTGCGAGGGACACCTCGGGATTCTCGTCGAGTCTTAGCATGGCAATTGGGACGCGTCTCCACATGAGGCGGGAGATGCAGGGTCCCTTTCCACGTGCCACAGGGAACCTGGGACTCCTATCCATTTTCAAGAGGAGTCGGGCATCGTCTCCTTTGGAAGCATTGATCTCCGCGCACCTCTCGAGTTTTCAAAGGATGTGAGGCCTCCGTCCGCGATGAGGCGGAGAACTAGGTCTTTCTCTGTCGTCTCCACAGAGGATTCAGACATCCCTTCGTCTTGGGAGATGCAAGACGAGCCTGCATTCAATTCACTGCAGGGATATCCGGCCTTACTTCGAGTCAGAGCATCTCGGTGTCCATTCCACTTGAGGCCACAAACTCAGGGTCCCTCTCACATACCTGTAGCTGAGAGAGGTGCTTGTGGAAAGTTGGTATTCCTCTTGAGTCGAAGCCAGGGACTAAGCTCTCATCTCGAGTTGATTTGGGGTCCACGGAGCCCTTTCGTGTTGCTCCAGTGACCTCAGGATCACTCTAGACTTGAGACAGAGATCTTGGGTTTTCTCTGGAGTGCCATCAAGGAAATCAAGGCTCCTTTCACGTTTGATGTGGAACACGGAATTGCTCTGCACGCAGTGCAGGGGAATCGGGCCTCATCTCGCGGCGAGGAGTAAGTCTCATGGTTTTTCTCGAGTTGCGGCCGGAACCTGGGGTATATTCTCAAAGAACGACGGCGAGGGCCCTTCCAGACACGTGTTTGTTCAGCGACGTCAGGACTCCTGCCTTGGTGCGAGGGACACCTGGGTATTCTCCACGAGTCTTGGCATGGTAATTGGGACGCGTATCCACGTGATGCGGGAAACCCAGGGTCACATTCCACGTTCCATAGGGATTCTGGGACTCCTATCCATTTTCAAGAGGAGTCAGGCATCGTCTCCTTTGGAAGCATTGATCTCGGCGCACCTCTTGAGTTTTCAAAGGATGTGAGGCCTCCGTTCGCGTTGAGGCGGAGAAGTAGGTCTTTCTCTGTGGTCTCCACAGGGGATTCAGACATCCCTTCGTCTTGGGAGATGCAAGACGAGCCTGCATTCAATTCACTGCAGGGATATCCGGCCTTACGTCGAGTCAGAGAATCTCGGTGTCCATTCCACTTGAGGCCACAAACTCAGGGGCCCTCTCACATACCTGTAGCAGAGAGAAGCCTCCTCTTGAGGTGCTTGTGGAAAGTTGGTATTCCTCTTGAGTTGAAGCCCGACACTAAGCACTCATCTCGAGTTGATTTGGGGTCCACGGAGCCCTTTCGAGTTGCTACAGTGACCTCAGGATCCCTCTAGACTTGAGACAGTGATCTTGGGTTTTCTCTGGAGTGCCATCAAGGAAATCAAGGCTCCTTTCACGTTTGATGTGGAACACGGAATTGCTCTGCACGCAGTCCAGGGGAATCGGGCCTCATCTCGCGGCGAGGGGGAAGTCTCATGGTTTTTCTCGAGTTGCGGCCGGAATCTGGGTATATTCTCGAGTTACGAAGGGGAGGGCCCTTGCAGACACGTGTTTGTTCAGCGACGTCAGGACTCCTGCCTAGGTGCGAGGGACACCTCGGGATTCTCCTCGAGTCTTGGCATGGCATTTGGGACGCGTCTCCACGTGAGGCGGGAGACCCAGGGTCCCTTTCCACGTGCCACAGGGATCCTGGGACTCCTATCCATTTTCAAGAGGAGTCAGGCATCGTCTCCTTTGGAAGCATTGATCTCCGCGGACCTCTCGAGTTTTCAAAGGATATGAGGCCTCCGGTCGCGAAGAGGCGGAGAACTCGGTCTTTCTCTGTGGTCTCCACAGGGGATTCAGACATCCCTTCGTCTTGGGAGATGCAAGACGAGCCTGCATTCAATTCACTGCAGGGATATCCGGCCTTACTTCGAGTCAGACCATCTCGGTGTCCATTCCACTTGAGGCCACAAACTCAGGGTCCCTCTCACATACCTGTAGCTGAGAGAAGCCTCCTCTTGCGGTGCTTGTAGAAAGTTGGTATTCCTCTTGAGTCTAAGCCAGGGACTAAGCTCTCATCTCGAGTTGATTTCAGGTCCACGGAACCCTTTCGTGTTGCTCCAGTGACTTCAGGATCCCTCTAGACTTGAGACAGTGATCTTGGGTTTTCTCTGGAGTGCCATCAAGGAAATCAAGGCTCCTTTCACGTTTGATGTGGAACACGGAATTGCTCTGCACGCAGTGCAGGGGAGTCGGGCCTCATCTCGCAGCGAGGGGGAAGTCTCATGGTTTTTCGCGAGTTACGGCCGGAACCTGGGGTATATTCTCGAGTTACGACGGGGAGGGCCCTTCCAGACACGTGTTTGTTCAGCGACGTCACGACTCCTGCCTAGGTGCGAGGGACACCTCGGGATTCTCCTCGAGTCTTGGCGTGGCAATTGGGACGCGTCTCCACATGAGGCGGGAGACCCAGGGTCCCTTTCCACATGCCACAGGGATCCTGGGACTCCTATCCATTTTCAAGAGGAGCCAGGCATCGTATCCTTTGGAAGCATTGATCTCTGCAGACCTCTCGAGTTTTCAAATGATATGAGGCCTCCGGTCATGATGAGGCGGAGGACTAGGTTTTTCTCTGTGGTCTCCACAGGGGATTCAGACATCCCTTCGTCTTGGGAGATGCAAGACGTGCCTGCATTCAATTCACTGCAGGGATATCCGGACTTACTTCGAGTCAGAGCATCTCGGTGTCCATTGCACTTGAGGGCACAAACTCAGGGTCCCTCTCACATACCTGTAGCTGAGAGAAGCCTCCTCTTGAGGTGCTTGTGGAAAGTTGGTATTCCTCTTGCGTCGAAGCCAGGGACTAAGCTGTCATCTCGAGTTGATTTGGGGTCCACGGAGCCCTTTCGGGTTGCTCCAGTGACCTCAGGATCCCTCTAGACTTGAGACAGTGATCTTGGGTTTTCTCTTGAGTGCCATCAGGGAAATCAAGGCTCCTTTCATGTTTGATGTGGAACACGGAATTGCTCTGCACGCAGTGCACGGGAATCGGGCCTCATGTCGCGGCCAGCGGGAAGTCTCATGGTTTTTCTCGAGTTGCGGCCGGAACCTGGGGTATATTCTCGAGTTACGACGGCGAGGGCCCTTCCAGACATGTGTTTGTTCAGCGACATCAGGACTCCTGCCTAGGTGCGAGGGACACCTCGGGATTCTCCTCGAGTCTTGGCATGGCAATTGGGACGCGTCTCCACGTGAGGCGGGAGACCCAGGGTCCCTTTCCACGTGCCACAGGGATCCTGGGACTCATATCCATTTTCAAGAGGAGTCAGGCATCGTCTCCTTTGAAAGCATTGATCTCCGCGGACGTCTTGAATTTTCAAAGGATGTGAGGCCTCCGGTCGCGATGAGGCGGAGAACTCGGTCTTTCTCTGTGGTCTCCACAGGGGATTCAGACAAACCTTCGTCTTGGGAGATGCAAGACGAGCCTGCATTCAATTCACTGCAGGGATATCCGGCCTTACTTCGAGTCAGAGCATCTCGGTGTCCATTCCACTTGAGGCCACAAACTCAGGGTCCCTCTCACATACCTGTAGCTGAGAGAAGCCTCCTCTTGAGGTGCTTGTGGAAAGTTGGTATTCCTCTTGAGTAGAAGCCAGGGACTAAGCTCTCATCTCGAGTTGATTTGGGGTCCACGGAGCCCTTTCGTGTTGCTCCAGTGACCTCAGGATCCCTCTAGACTTGAGACAGTGATCTTGGGTTTTCTCTGGAGTGCCATCAAGGAAATCAAGGCTCCTTTCACGTTTGATGTGGAACACGGAATTGCTCTGCACGCAGTGCAGGGGAATCGGGCCTCATCTGGCGGCGAGGGGGAAGTCTCATGGTTTTTCTAGAGTTGCGGCCAGAACCTAGGGTATATTCTCGAGTTACGATGGGGAGGGCACTTCCAGACACGTGTTTGTTCAGCGACGTTAGGACTCCTGCCTAGGTGCGAGGGACACCTCGGGATTCTCGTCGAGTCTTAGCATGGCAATTGGGACGCGTCTCCACATGAGGCGGGAGATGCAGGGTCCCTTTCCACGTGCCTCAGGGATCCTGGGACTCCTATCCATTTTCAAGAGGAGTCGGGCATCGTCTCCTTTGGAAGCATTGATCTCCGCGCACCTCTCGAGTTTTCAAAGGATGTGAGGCCTCCGTCCGCGATGAGGCGGAGAACTAGGTCTTTCTCTGTCGTCTCCACAGAGGATTCAGACATCCCTTCGTCTTGGGAGATGCAAGACGAGCCTGCATTCAATTCACTGCAGGGATATCCGGCCTTACGTCGAGTCAGAGCATCTCGGTGTCCATTCCACTTGAGGCCACAAACTCAGGGTCCCTCTCACATACCTGTAGCTGAGAGAGGTGCTTGTGGAAAGTTGGTATTCCTCTTGAGTCGAAGCCAGGGACTAAGCTCTCATCTCGAGTTGATTTGGGGTCCACGGAGCCCTTTCGTGTTGCTCCAGTGACCTCAGGATCACTCTAGACTTGAGACAGAGATCTTGGGTTTTCTCTGGAGTGCCATCAAGGAAATCAAGGCTCCTTTCACGTTTGATGTGGAACACGGAATTGCTCTGCACGCAGTGCAGGGGAATCGGGCCTCATCTCGCGGCGAGGAGTAAGTCTCATGGTTTTTCTCGAGTTGCGGCCGGAATCTGGGTATATTCTCGAGTTACGAAGGGGAGGGCCCTTGCAGACACGTGTTTGTTCAGCGACGTCAGGACTCCTGCCTAGGTGCGAGGGACACCTCGGGATTCTC
Source organism: Dama dama (assembly GCF_033118175.1). Taxonomy (NCBI): domain Eukaryota; kingdom Metazoa; phylum Chordata; class Mammalia; order Artiodactyla; family Cervidae; genus Dama; species Dama dama. The sequence goes on from NW_026870940.1 coordinate 1,845,312, forward strand.
CTCGAGTCTTGGCATGGCATTTGGGACGCGTCTCCACGTGAGGCGGGAGACCCAGGGTCCCTTTCCACGTGCCACAGGGATCCTGGGACTCCTATCCATTTTCAAGAGGAGTCAGGCATCGTCTCCTTTGGAAGCATTGATCTCCGCGGACCTCTCGAGTTTTCAAAGGATGTGAGGCCTCCGGTCGCGAAGAGGCGGAGAACTCGGTCTTTCTCTGTGGTCTCCACAGGGGATTCAGACATCCCTTCGTCTTGGGAGATGCAAGACGAGCCTGCATTCAATTCACTGCAGGGATATCCGGCCTTACTTCGAGTAAGACCATCTCGGTGTCCATTCCACTTGAGGCCACAAACTCAGGGTCCCTCTCACATACCTGTAGCTGAGAGAAGCCTCCTCTTGCGGTGCTTGTAGAAAGTTGGTATTCCTCTTGAGTCTAAGCCAGGGACTAAGCTCTCATCTCGAGTTGATTTCAGGTCCACGGAACCCTTTCGTGTTGCTCCAGTGACTTCAGGATCCCTCTAGACTTGAGACAGTGATCTTGGGTTTTCTCTGGAGTGCCATCAAGGAAATCAAGGCTCCTTTCACGTTTGATGTGGAACACGGAATTGCTCTGCACGCAGTGCAGGGGAGTCGGGCCTCATCTCGCAGCGAGGGGGAAGTCTCATGGTTTTTCGCGAGTTGCGGCCGGAACCTGGGGTATATTCTCGAGTTACGACGGGGAGGGCCCTTCCAGACACGTGTTTGTTCAGCGACGTCACGACTCCTGCCTAGGTGCGAGGGACACCTCGGGATTCTCCTCGAGTCTTGGCGTGGCAATTGGGACGCGTCTCCACGTGAGACGTGAGACCCAGGCTCCCTTTCCACGTGCCACAGTGATCCTGGGACTCCTATCCATTTTCAAGAGGAGTCAGGCATCGGCTCCTTTGGAAGCATTGATCTCCGCAGACCTCTCGAGTTTTCAAAGGATGTGAGGCCTCAGGTCGCGTTGAGCCGGAGGACTAGGTCTTTCTCTGTGGTCTGCACAGGGCTTTCAGACATCCCTTCGTCTTGGGAGATGCAAGACGAGCCTGCATTCAATTCACTGCAGGGATATCCGGCCTTACTTTGAGTGAGAGCATCTCGGTGTCCATTCCACTTGAGGCCACAAACTCAGGGTCCCTCTCACATACCTGTAGCTGAGAGAAGCCTCCTCTTGAGGTGCTTGTGGAAAGTTGGTATTCCTCTTGAGTCGAAGCCAGGGACTAAGCTCTCATCTCGAGTTGATTTCGGGTCCACGGAGCCCTTTCGAGTTGCTCCAGTGACCTCAGGATCCCTCTAGACTTGAGACAGTGATCTCGGGTTTTCTCTGGAGTGCCATCAAGGAAATCAAGGCTCCTTTCACTTTTGATGTCGAACACGGAATTGCTCTGCACGCAGTGCAGGGGAATTGGGCCTCATATCGCGGCGAGGGGGAAGTCTCATGGTTTTTCTCGAGTTGCGGCCTGAACCTGGGGTATATTCTCGAGTTGCGATGGGGAGGGCCCTTCCAGACACGTGTTTGTTCAGCGACGTCAGCACTCCTGCCTTGGTGCGAGGGACACCTCGGGATTCTCCTCGAGTCTTGGCATGGCAATTGGGATGCGTCTCCACGTGAGGCGGGAGACCCAGGGTCCCTTTCTAAGTGCCACAGGGATCCTGTGACTCCTATCCATTTTCAAGAGGAGTCAGGCATCGTCTCCTTTGGAAGCATTGATCTCCGCTGACCTCTCGAGTTTTCAAAGAATGTGAGGCCTCCGTTTGCGTTGAGTCGGAGAACTCGGTCTTTCTCTGTGGTCTCCACAGGGGATTCAGACATCCCTTCGTCTTGGGAGATGCAAGACGAGCCTGCATTCCATTCACTGCAGGGATATCCGGCCTTACTTCGAGTCAGAGCATCTCGGTGTCCATTCCACTTGAGGCCACAAACTCAGGGTCAAGCTCACATACCTGCAGCTGAGAGAAGCCTCCTCTTGAGGTGCATGTGGAAAGTTGGTATATTCTTGAGTCGAAACCAGGGAATAAGCTCTCATCTCGAGTTGATTTGGGGTCCCGGAGCCCTTTCCTGTTGCTACAGTGACCTCAGGATCCCTCTAGACTTGAGACAGTGATCTTGGGTTTTCTCTGGAGTGCCATCAAGGAAATCAAGGCTCCTTTCACGTTTGATGTGGAACACGGAATTGCTCTGCACGCACTGCATGGGAATCGGGCCTCATCTCGCGGCGAGGAGTAATTCTCATGGTTTTTCTCGAGTTGCGGCCGGAACCTGGAGTATATTCTCGAGTTACGACGGGGAGGCCCCTTCCAGACACGTGTTTGTTCAGCGACGTCAGGACTCCTGCCTAGGTGCGAGGGACACCTCGGGATTCTCCTCGAGTCTTGGCATGGTAATTGGGACGCGTCTCCACATGAGACGGGAGACCCAGGGTCCCTTTGGACGTGCCACAGGGATCCTGGAACTCCTATCCATTTTCAAGAGGAGTCAGACATCGTCTCCTTTAGAAGCATTGATCTCCGCGGACCTTTCGAGTTTTCAAAGGATGTGAGGCCTCCGTTCCCGTTGAGGCGGAGAACTCGGTCTTTCTCTGTGGTCTCCACAGGGGATTCAGACATTCCTTCGTCTTCGGAGATGCAAGACGAGCCTGCATTCAATTCACTGCAGGGATATCCGGCCTTACTTCGAGTCAGAGCATCTCGGTGTCCATTCCACTTGAGGCCACAAACTCAGGGTCCCTCTCACATACCTGTAGCTGAGAGAGGTGCTTGTGGAAAGTTGGTATTCTTCTTGAGTCGAAGCCAGGGACTAAGCTCTCATCTCGAGTTGATTTGGGGTCCACGGAGCCATTTCGTGTTGGTACAGTGACCTCAGGATCCCTCTAGACTTGAGACAGTGATCTTGGGTTTTCTCTGGAGTGCCATCAAGGAAATCAAGGCTCCTTTCACTTTTGATGTGGAATAGGGAATTGCTCTGCACGCAGGGCAGATGAATCGGGCCTGATGTCGCGGCGAGGGGGAAGTCGCATGGTTTTTCTCGAGTTGCGGCCGGAACCTCGGCTCTATTCTCGAGTTAAGATGGGGAGGGCCCTTCCAGACATGTGTTTGTTCAGCGACGTCAGGACTCCTGCCTAGGTGCGAGGGACACCTCGGGATTCTCCTCGAGTCTTGGCATGGCAATTGGGATGCGTCTCCACGTGAGTCGGGAGACCCAGGGTCCCTTTCCACGTGCCACAGGGATCCTGGGACTCCTATCCATTTTCAAGAGGAGTCAGGCATCGTCTCCTTTGGAAGCATTGATCTCCGCAGACCTCTCGAAATATCAAAGGATGTCAGGCCTCCGGTCGCATTGAGGCGGAGGACTAGGTTTTTCTCTGTGGTCTCCACAGGGGATTCAGATATTCCTTCGTCTTGGGAGATGCAAGACGAGCCTGCATTCAATTCACTGCAGGGATATCCGGCCTTACTTCGAGTCAGAGCATCTCGGTGTCCATTCCACTTGAGGCCACAAACTCAGGGTCCCTCTCACATACCTGTAGCTGAGAGAAGCCTCCTCTTGAGGTGCTTGTGGAAAGTTGGTATTCCTCTTGCGTCAAAGCCAGGGACCAAGCTCTCATCTCGAGTTGATTTGGGGTCCACAGAGCCCTTTCGTGTTGCTCCAGTGACCTCAGGATCCCTCTAGACTTGAGACAGTGATCTTGGGTTTTCTCTGGAGTGCCATCAAGGAAATCAAGGCTCCTTTCACGTTTGTTGTGGAACACGGAATTGCTCTGCATGCAGTGCAGGGGAATCGGGCCTCATCTCCCGGCGAGGAGTAAGTCTCATGGTTTTTCTCGAGTTGCGGCCGGAACCTGGGGTGTATTCTCGAGTTATGACGGGGAGGGCCCTTCCAGACACGTGTTTGTTCAGCGACGTCAGGACTCCTGCCTAGGTGCGAGGGACACCTCGGGATTCTCCACGAGTCTTGGCATGGTAATTGGGACGCGTCTCCACGTGATGCGGGAGACCCAGGGTCCCTTTCCACGTGCCACAGGGATCCTGGGACTCCTATCCATTTTCAAGAGGAGTCAGGCAACGTCTCCTTGGAAGCATTGATCTCCGCGCATCTCTCGAGTTTTCAAAGGATGTGAGGCCTCCGTTCGCGTTGAGGCGGAGAACTAGGTTTTTCTCTGTGGTCTCCACAGGGGATTCAGACATCCCTTCGTCTTGGGAGATGCAAGACGAGCCTTCATTCAATTCACTGCAGGGATATCCGGGCTTACTTCGAGTCAGAGCATCTCGGTGTCCATTCCACTTGAGGCCACAAACTCAGGGTCCCTCTCACATAACTGTAGCTGAGAGAAGCCTCCTCTTGAGGTGCTTGTGGAAAGTTGGTATTCCTCTTGAGTCGAAGCCAGGGACTAAGCTCTCATCTCGAGTTGATTTGGGGTCCACGGAGCCCTTTCGTGTTGCTCCAGTGACCTCAGGATCCCTCTAGACTTGAGACAGTGATCTTGGGTTTTCTCTGGAGTGCCATCAAGGAAATCAAGGCTCCTTTCACTTTTGATGTCGAACACCGAATTGCTCTGCACGCAGTACAGGGGAATCGGGCCTCATCTCGCCGTGAGGGGGAAGTCTCATGGTTTTTCTCGAGTTGCGTCCGGAACCAGGGGTATATTCTCGAGTTACGACGGGGAGGGCCCTTCCAGACACGTGTTTGTTCAGCGACGTCAGGACTCCTGCCTAGGTGCGAGGGACACCTCGGGATTCTCCTCGAGTCTTGGCATGGCAATTGGGACGCGTCTCCACGTGAGGCGGGAGACCCAGGGTCCCTTTCGACGTGCCACAGTGATCCTGGGCCTCCTATGCATTTTCAAGAGGAGTCAGGCATCGTCTCCTTTGGAAGCATTGATCTCTGCAGACCTCTTGAGTTTTCAAAGGATATGAGGCCTCCGGTCATGATGAGGCGGAGGAATAGGTCTTTCTCTGTGGTCTCCACAGGGGATTCATACATCCCTTCGTCTTGGGAGATGCAAGACGAGCCTGCATTCAATTCACTGCAGGGACATCTGGACTTACTTCGAGTCAGAGCATCTCGGTGTCCATTGCACTTGAGGCCACAAACTCAGGGTCCCTCTCACATACCTGTAGCTGAGAGAAGCCTCCTCTTGAGGTGCTTGTGGAAAGTTGGTATTCCTCTTGAGTCGAAGCCAGGGACTAAGCTCTCATCTCGAGTTGATTTGGGGTCCACGGAGCCCTTTCATGTTGCTCCAGTTACCTCAGGATCCCTCTAGACTTGAGACAGTGATCTTGGGTTTTCTCTGGAGTGCCATGAAGGAAATCAAGGCTCCTTTCACTTTTGATGTCGAACACGGAATTGCTCTGCACGCAGTACAGGGGAATCGGGCCTCATCTCGCCGTGATGGGGAAGTCTCATGGTTTTTCTCGAGTTGCGGCCGGAATCTGGGGTATATTCTCGAGTTACGACGGGGAGGGCCCTTCCAGACACGTGTTTGTTCAGCGACGTCAGGACTCCTGCCTAGGTGCGAGGGACACCTCGGGATTCTCCTCGAGTCTTGGCATGGCAATTGGGACGCGTCTCCACATGAGGCGGGAGACCCAGGGTCCCTTTCCACGTGCCACAGTGATCCTGGGCCTCCTATGCATTTTCAAGAGGAGTCAGGCATCGTCTCCTTTGGAAGCATTGATCTCTGCAGACCTCTCGAGTTTTCAAAGGATATGAGGCCTCCGGTCATGATGAGGCGGAGGAATAGGTCTTTCTCTGTGGTCTCCACAGGGGATTCAGACATCCCTTCGTCTTGGGAGATGCAAGACGAGCCTGCATTCAATTCACTGCAGGGATATCCGGACTTACTTCGAGTCAGAGCATCTCGGTGTCCATCGCACTTGCGGCCACAAACTCAGGGTCCCTCTCACATACCTGTAGCTGAGAGAAGCCTCCTCTTGAGGTGCTTGTGGAAACTTGGTATTCCTCTTGAGTCGAAGCCAGGGACTAAGCTCTCATCTCTAGTTGATTTGGGGTCCACGGACCCCTTTCATGTTGCTCCAGTGACTTCAGGATCCATCTAGACTTGAGACAGTGATATTGGGTTTACTCTGGAGTGCCATCAAGGAAATCAAGGATCCTTTCACGTTTGATGTGGAACACGGAATTGCTCTCCACGCAGTGCAGGGGAATCGGGCCTCATCTCGCGGCGAGGGGGAAGTCTCATGGTTTTTCTCGACTTGCGGCCGGATCCTGGGGTATATTCTCGAGTTACGACGGGGAGGGCCCTTCCAGACACGTGTTTGTTCAGCGACGTCAGGACTCCTGCCTAGGTGCGAGGGACACCTCGGGATTCTCCTCGAGTCTTGGCATGGCAATGGGGACGCGTCTCCACGTGAGGCGGGAAACCCAGTGTCCCTTTCCACGTGCCACAGGGATCCTGGGACTCCTATCCATTTTCAAGAGGAGTCAGGCATCGTCTCCTTTGGAAGCATTGATCTCCGTGGACCTTTCGAGTTTTCAAAGGATGTGAGGTCTCTGGACGCGATGAGGCAGAAAGTTAGGTCTTTCTCTGTGGTCTCCACAGGGGATTCAGACATCCCTTCGTCTTGGGAGATGCAAGACGAGCCTGCATTCAATTCACTGCAGGGATATCCGGCCTTACTTCGAGTCAGAGCATCTCGGTGTCCATTCCATTTGAGGCCACAAACTCAGGGTCCCTCTCACATACCTGTAGCTCAGAGAAGCCTCCTCTTGAGGTGCTTGTGGAAAGTTGGTATTCCTCTTGAGTCGAAGCCAGGGACTAAGCTCTCATCTCGAGTTGATTTGTGGTCCACGGAGCCCTTTCGTGTTGCTACAGTGAGCTCAGGATCCCTCTAGACTAGGGACAGTGATCTTGGGTTTTCTCTGGAGTGCCATCAAGGAAATCAAGGCTCCTTTCACTTTTGATGTGGAATACGGAATTGCTCTGCATGCAGGGCAGGGGAATCGGGCCTCATCTCGCGGCGAGGGGGAAGTCTCATGGTTTTTCTCGAGTTGCGGCCGGAACCTGGGGTATATTCTCGAGTTACGACAGGGAGGGCCCTTCCAGACATGTGTTTGTTCAGCGACGTCAGGATTCCTGCCTAGGTGCGAGGGACACCTCGGGATTCTCCTCGCGTCTTGTCATCGCAATTGGGACGCGTCTCCACGTGAGGCGGGAGACCCAGGGTCCCTTTCCACGTGCCACAGGGATCCTGGGACTCCTATCCATTTTCAAGAGGAGTCAGTCATCGTCTCCTTTGGAAGCAATGATCTCCGCGGACCTCTCGAGTCTTCAAAGGATGTGAGGCCTCCGCTCGCGATGAGGCGGAGAATTAGGTTTTTCTCTGTGGTCTCCACAGGGGATTCAGACATCCCTTCGTCTTGGGAGATGCAAGACGAGCCTGCATTCAATTCACTGCAGGGATATCCGGCCTTACTTCGAGTCAGAGCATCCCGGTGTCCATTCCACTTGAGGCCACAAACTCGGGGTCCCTCAAATATACATGTAGCTGAGAGAAGCCTCCTCTTGAGGTGCTTGTGGAAAGTTGGTATTCCTCTTGAGTCTAAGCCAGGGACTAAGCTCTCATCTCGAGTTGATTTCGGTCCACGGAGCCCTTTCCTGTTGGTCCAGTGACCTCAGGATCCCTCTAGACTTGAGACAGTGATCTTGGGTTTTCTCTGGAGTGTCATCAAGGAAATCAAGGCTCCTTTCACGTTTGATGTGGAACACGGAATTGCTCTGCATGCAGTGCAGGGGAATCGGACCTCAACTCGCGGCGAGGGGGAAATCTCATGGTTTTTCTCGAGTTGCGGCCGGAACCTGGGGTATATTCTCGAGTTACGACGGGGAGGGCCCTTCCAGACACGTGTTTGTTCAGCGACGTCAGGACTCCTGCCTAGGTGCGAGGTACACCTCGGGATTCTCCTCGAGTCTTGGCATGGCAATTGGGACGCGTCTCCACGTGAGGCGGGAGACCCAGGGTCCCTTTCCACGTGCCACAGGGATCCTGGGACTCCTATCCATTTTCAAGAGGAGTCAGGCATCGTCTCCTTTGGAAGCATTGATCTCCACGGACCTCTCGAGTTTTCAAAGGATGTGAGGCCTCCGGTCGCAATGAGGCGGAGAACTCGGTCTTTCTCTGTGGTCTCCACAGGGGATTCAGACATCCCTTCGTCTTGGGAGATGCAAGACGAGCCTGCATTCAATTCACTGCAGGGATATCCGGCCTTACTTCGAGTCAGAGCATCTCGGTGTCCATTCCACTTGAGGCCACAAACTCAGGGTCCCTCTCACATACCTGTAGCTGAGAGAAGCCTCCCCTTGAGGTGCTTGTGGAAAGTTGGTTTTCCTCTTGAGTCGAAGCCAGGGACTAAGCTCTCATCTCGAGTTGATTTGGGGTCCACAGAGCCCTTTCGTGTTGCTCCAGTGACCTCCGGATCCCTCTAGACTTGAGACAGTGATCTTGCGTTTTCTCTGCAGTGCCATCAAGGAAATCAAGGCTCCTTTCACGTTTGATGTGGAACACCGAATTGTTCTGCACGCAGTGCAGGGGAATCGGGCTTCATCCAGCGGCGAGGGGGAAGTCTCATGGTTTTTCTCGAGTTGCGGCCGGAACCTGGGGTATATTCTCGAGTTACGACGGGGAGGGCCCTTCCAGACACGTGTTTGTTCAGCGACGTCAGGACTCCTGCCTAGGTGCGAGGGACACCTCGGGATTCTCCTCGAGTCTTGGCATGGCAATGGGGACGCGTCTCCACGTGAGGCGGGAAACCCAGTGTCCCTTTCCACGTGCCACAGGGATCCTGGGACTCCTATCCATTTTCAAGAGGAGTCAGGCATCGTCTCCTTTGGAAGCATTGATCTCCGCGGACCTCTCGGATTTTCAAAGGATGTGAGGTCTCTGGTCGCGATGAGGCAGAAAGTTAGGTCTTTCTCTGTGGTCTCCACAGGGGATTCAGACATCCCTTCGTCTTGGGAGATGCAAGACGAGCCTGCATTCAATTCACTGCAGGAATATCCGGCCTTACTTCGAGTCAGAGCATCTCGGTGTCCATTACACTTGAGGCCACAAACTCAGGGTCCCTCTCACATACCTGTAGCTCAGAGAAGCCTCCTCTTGAGGTGCTTGTGGAAAGTTGATATTCCTCTTGAGTCGAAGCCAGGGACTAAGCTCTCATCTCGAGTTGATTTGGGGTCCACGGAGCCCTTTCGGGTTGCTCCAGTGACCTCAGGATCCCTCTAGACTTGAGACAGTGATCTTGGGTTTTCTCTGGAGTGCCATCAAGGAAATCAAGGCTCCTTTCAAATTTGATGTGGAACACGGAATTGCTCTGCACGCAGTGCAGGGGAATCGGGCCTCATCTCGTGGCAAGGGGGAAGTCTCATGGTTTTTCTCGAGTTGCGGCCGGAACCTGGGGTATATTCTCGAGTTTCGACGGGGAGGGCCCTTCCAGACACGTGTTTGTTCAGCGACGTCAGGACTCCTGCCTAGGTGCGAGGGACACCTCGGGATTCTCCTCGAGTCTTGGCATGGCAATTGGGACGCGTCTCCACGTGAGGCGGGACACCCAGGGTCCCTTTCCACGTGCCACAGGGATCCTGGGACTCCTATCCATTTTCAAGAGGAGTCAGGCATCGTCTCCTTTGGAAGCAATGATCTCCGCGGACCTCTCGAGTTTTCAAAGGATGTGAGGCCTCTGCTCGTGATGAGGCGGAGAATTAGGTTTTTCTCTGTGGTCTCCACAGGAGATTCAGACATCCCTTCGTCTTGGGAGATGCAAGACGATCGTGCATTCAATTCACTGCAGGGATATCCGGCCTTACTTCGAGTCAGAGCATCTCGGTGTCCATTCCACTTGAGGCCACAAACTCAGGGGCCCTCTCACATACCTGTAGCTGAGAGAAGCCTCCTCTTGAGGTGCTTGTGGAAAGTTGGTATTCCTCTTGAGTTGAAGCCAGGGACTAAGCTCTCATCTCGAGTTGATTTGGGGTCCATGGAGCCCTTTCTTGTTGCTACAGTGAGCTCAGGATCCCTCTAGACTAGGGACAGTGATCTTGGGTTTTCTCTGGAGGGCCATCAAGGAAATCAAGGCTCCTTTCACTTTTGATGTGGAATACGGAATTGCTCTGCATGCAGGGCAGGGGAATCGGGCCTCATCTCGCGGCGAGGGGGAAGTTTCATGGTTTTTCTCAAGTTGCGGCCGGAACCTGGGGTATATTCTCGAGTTACGACGGGGAGGGCCCTTCCAGACACGTGTTTGTTCAGCGACGTCAGGACTCCTGCCTAGGTGCGAGGGACACCTCGGGATTCCCCTCGAGTCCTGGCATGGCAATTGGGACGCGTCTCCACGTGAGGCGGGAGACCCAGGGTCCCTTTCCACGTGCCACAGGGATCCTGGGACTCCTATCCATTTTCAAGAGGAGTCAGGCATCATCTCCTTTGGAAGCATTGATCTCCTCGGACCTCTCGAGTTTTCAAAGGATGTGAGGCCTCTGGTCGCGATGAGGCGGAGAATTAGGTTTTTCTCTGTGGTCTCCACAGGGGATTCAGACATCCCTTCGTCTTGGGAGATGCAAGACGAGCCTGCATTCAATTCACTGCAGGGATATCCGGCCTTACTTCGAGTCAGAGCATCCCGGTGTCCATTCCACTTGAGGCCACAAACTCGGGGTCCCTCTCACATACCTGTAGCTGAGAGAAGCCTCCCCTTGAGGTGCTTGTGGAAAGTTGGTATTCCTCTTGAGTCGAAGCCAGGGACTAAGCTCTCATCTCGAGTTGATTTGGGGTCCACACAGCCCTTTCGTGTTGCTCCAGTGCCCTCCGGATCCCTCTAGACTTGAGACAGTGATCTTGCGTTTTCTCTGCAGTGCCATCAAGGAATTCAAGGCTCCTTTCACGTTTGATGTGGAACAGGGAATTGTTCTGCACGCAGTGCAGGGGAATCGGGCTTCATCCATCGGCGAGGGGGAAGTCTCATGGTTTTTCTCGAGTTGCGGCCGGAACCTGGGTTATATTCTCGAGTTACGACGGGGAGGGCCCTTCCAGACACGTGTTTGTTCAGCGACGTTAGGACTCCTGCCTAGGTGCGAGGGACACCTCGGGATTCTCCTCGATTCTTGGCATGGCAATGGGGACGCGTCTCCAGGTGAGGCGGGAAACCCAGTGTCCCTTTCCACGTGCCGCAGGGATCCTGGGACGCCTATCCATTTTCAAGAGGAGTCAGGCATCGTCTCCTTTGGTAGCATTGATCTCCGCGGACTTCTCGAGTTTTCAAAGGATGTGAGGTCTCTGGTCGCGATGAGGCAGATAGTTAGGTCTTTCTCTGTGGTCTCCACAGGGGATTCAGACATCCCTTCGTCTTGGGAGATGCAAGACGAGCCTGCATTCAATTCACTGCAGGGATATCCGGCCTTACTTCGAGTCAGAGCATCTCGGTGTCCATTCCATTTGAGGCCACAAACTCAGGGTCCCTCTCACATACCTGTAGCTCAGAGAAGCCTCCTCTTGAGGTGCTTGTGGAAAGTTGATATTCCTCTTGAGTCGAAGCCAGGGACTAAGCTCTCACCTCGAGTTGATTTGTGGTCCACGGATCCCTTTCGTGTTGCTCCAGTGACCTCAGGATCCCTCTAGACTTGACACAGTGAGCTTGGGTTTTCTCTGGAGTGCCATCAAGGAAATCAAGGCTCCTTTCACTTTTGATGTGGAATACGGAATTGCTCTGCATGCAGGGCAGGGGAATCGGACCTCAACTCGCAGCGAGGGGGAAGTCTCATGGTTTTTCTCGAGTTGCGGCCGGAACCTCGGTTATATTCTCGAGTTACGACTGGGAGGGCCCTTCCAGACACGTGTTTGTTCAGCGACGTCAGGACTCCTGCCTAGGTGCGAGGGACACCTCGGGATTCTCCTCGAGTCTTGGCATGGCAATTGGGACGCGTCTCCACGTGAGGCGGGAGACCCAGGGTCCCTTTCCACGTGCCACAGGGATCCTGGGACACCTATCCATTTTCAAGAGGAGTCAGGCATCGTCTCCTTTGGAAGCATTGATCTCCGCGGACCTCTCGAGTTTTCAAAGTATGTGAGGCCTCCGGTCGCGAAGAGGCGGAGAATTAGGTCTTTCTCTGTGGTCTCCACAGGGGATTCAGACATCCCTTCGTCTTGGGAGATGCAAGACGAGCCTGCATTCAATTCACTATTGGGATATCCGGCCTTACTTCGAGTCAGAGCATCTCGGTGTCCATTCCACTTGATGCCACAAATTCAGGGTCCCTCTCACATACCTGTAGCTGAGAGAAGCCTCCTCTTGAGGTGCTTGTGGAAAGTTGGTATTCCTCTTGAGTCGAGGCCAGGGACTAAGCTCTCATCTCGAGTTGATTTGGGGTCCACGGAGACCTTTCGTGTTGCTCCAGTGACCTCAGGATCCCTCTAGACTTGAGACAGTGATCTTGGGTTTTCTCTGGAGTGCCATCAAGGAAATCAAGGCTCCTTTCACTTTTGATGTCGAACACGGAATTGCTCTGCACGCAGTGCAGGGGAATTAGGCCTCATCTCGCGGCGAAGGGGAAGTCTCATGGTTTTTCTCGAGTTGCGGCCGGAACCTGGGGTATATACTCGAGTTACGACGGGGAGGGCCCTTCCAGACACGTGTTTGCTCAGCGACGTCAGGACTCCTGCCTAGGTGCGAGGGACACCTCGGGATTCTCCTCGAGTCTTGGCATGGCAATTGGGACGCGTCTCCACTTGAGGCGGGAGACCCAGCGTCCGTTTCCACGTGATACAGGGATCCTGGGACTCCTATCCATTTTCAAGAGGAGTCAGGCACTGTCTCATTTGGAAGCATTGATCTCCGCAGACCTCTCGGGTTTTCAAAGGATGTGAGGCCTCCGGTCGCGATGAGGCGGAGGACTAGGTCTTTCTCTGTCGTCTCCACAGGGGATTCAGACAACCCTTCGTCTTGGGAGATGCAAGACGAGCCTGCATTCAATTCACTGCAGGGATATCCGGCCTTACTTCGAGTCAGAGCATCTCGGTGTCCATTACACTTGAGGCCACAAATTCAGGGTCACTCTCACATACCTGTAGCTGAGAGAAGCCTCCTCTTGAGGTGCTTATGGAAAGTTGGTATTGCTCTTGAGTCGAAGCCAGGGACTAAGCTCTCATCTCGAGTGATTTGGGGTCCACGGAGCCCTTTCTTGTTGCTCCAGTGACCTCAGGATCCCTCTAGACTTGAGACAGTGATCTTGGGTTTTCTCTGGAGTGCCATCAAGGAAATCAAGGCTCCTTTCAAGTTTGATGTGGAACACGGAATTGCTCTGCACACAGTGCATGGGAATCGGGCCTCATCTCGGGGCAATGGGGATGTCTCATGGTTTTTCTCAAGTTGCTGGCGGAACCTAGGGTATATTCTCGAGTTACGACGGGGAGGGCCCTTCCAGACACGTGTTTGTTCAGCGATGTCAGGACTCCTGCCTAGGTGCGAGGGACATCTCGGGATTCTCCTCGAGTCTTGGCATGGCAATTGGGACGCGTCTCCACGTGAGGCGGGAACCCCAGGGTCCCTTTCTACGTGCCACAGGGATCCTGGGACTCCTATCCATTTTCAAGAAGAGTCAGGCATCATCTCCTTTGGAAGCATTGATCTCCGCAGACCTCTCGAGTTTTCAAAGGATGTGAGGCCTCAGGTCTCGATGAGGCGGAAAACTAGGTCTTTCTCTGTGGTCTCCACAGGGGATTCAGACATCCCTTCGTCTTGGGAGATGAAGACGAGCCTGCTTTCAATTCACTGCAGGGATATCCGGCCTTACTTCGAGTCAGAGCATCTCCGTGTCCATTCCACTTGAGGCCACAAACTCAGGGTCCCTCTCACATACCTGTAGCTGAGAGAAGCCTCCTCTTGAGATGCTTGTGGAAAGTTGGTATTCCTCTTGAGTCGAAGCCAGACACTAAGCTCTCATCTCGAGTTGATTTGGGGTCCACTGAGCCGTTTCTTGTACCTCCAGTGACCTAAGGATCCCTCTAGACTTGAGACAGTGATCTTGGGTTTTCTCTGGAGTGCCATCAAGGAAATCAAGGCTCCTTTCACGTTTGATGTGGAACACGGAATTGCTCTGCACGCACTGCAGGGGAATCGGGCCCCAACTCGCGGCGAGGGGGAAGTCTCATTGTTTTTCTCGAGTAGCGGCCACAACCTGGGGTATATTCTCGAGTTACGACGGGGAGGTCCCTTACAGACACGTGTTTGTTCAGCGACGTTAGGACTCCTGCCTAGGTGCGAGGGACACCTCGGGATTCTCCTCGAGTCTTGGCATGGAAATTGGGACGCGTCTCCACGTGAGGCGGGAGACCCAGGGCCCCTTCCACGTACCACAGGGTTCCTGGGACTCCTATCCATTTTCAAGAGGAGTCAGACATCGCCTCCTTTGAAAGCATTGATCTCCGCGGACCTCTCGAATTTTCAAAGGATGTGAGGACTCCGGAAGCGATGAGGCGGAGAACTAGGTCGTTCTTGTGGTCTCCACAGGGGATTCAGACATCCCTTCGTCTTGGGAGATGCAAGACGAGCCTGCATTCAATTCACTGCAGGGATATCCGGCCTTACTTAAGTCAGAGCATCTCGCTGTCCATTCCAATTGAGGCCAAAAACTCAGGGTCCCTCTCACATACTTGTAGCTGAGAGAAACCTACTCTTCAGGTGATTGTGGAAACTTGGTATTCCTCTTGAGTCAAAGCCAGGGACTAAGCTCTCATCTCGAGTAGATTTGGGGTCCACGGAGCCCTTTCGTGCTGCTACAGTGACCTCAGGATCCCTCTAGACTTGAGACAGTGATCTTGGGTTTTCTCTGGAGTGCCATCAAGGAAATCAAGGCTCCTTTCACGTTTGATGTGGAACACGGAATTGCTCTGCACGCAGGGCAGGGGAATCGGGCCTCATCTCGCGGCGAGGGGGAAGTCTCATGGTTTTTCTCGAGTTGCGGCCGGAACCTGGGGTATATTCTCGAGTTACGACGGGGAGGGCCTTTCCAGACACTTGTATGTTCAGCGATGTAAGGACTCCTGCCTAGGTGCGAGGGACACCTCGGGATTCTCCTCGAGCCTTGGCATGGCAATTGGGACGCGTCTCCACGTGAGGCGGGAGACCCAGGGTCCCTTTCCACGTGCCACAGGGATCCTGGGACTCCTATCCATTTTCAAGAGGAGTCAGGCATCGTCTCCTTTGGAAGAATTGATCTCGGCGGACCTCTCGAGTTTTCAAAGGATGTGAGGCCTTCGGTCGCGATGAGGCTGAGGACTAGGTCTTTCTCTGTGGTCTCCACAGGGGATTCAGACATCCCTTCGTCTTGGGAGATGCAAGACGAGCCTGCATTCAATTCATTGCAGGGATATCCGGCCTTACTTCGAGTCAGAGCATCTCGGTGTCCATTCCACTTGAGGCCACAAACTCAGGGGCCCTCTCACATACCTGTAGCTGAGAGAAGCCTCCTCTTGAGGTGCTTGTGGAAACTTGGTATTCCTCTTGAGTCGAAGCCAGGGACTAAGCTCTCATCTCGAGTTGATGTGGGGTCCACGCAGCCCTTTCGTGTTGCTCCAGTGACCTCAGGATCCCTCTAGACTTGTGACAGTGATCTTGGGTTTTCTCTGGAGTGCCATCAAGGAAATCAAGGCTCCTTTCACGTTTGATGTGGAACACGGAATTGCTCTGCACGCAGTGCAGGGGAATCGGGCCTCATCTCGTGGCGAGGGGGAAGTCTCATGGTTTTTCTCGAGTTGCGGCCGGAACCTGGGGTATATTCTCGAGTTACGACGGGGAGGGCCCTTCCAGACACGTGTTTATTCAGCGACATCAGGACTCCTGCCTAGGTGCGAGGGACACCTCGGGAATCTCCTCGAGTCTTGGCATGGCAATTGGGACGCGTCTCCACGTGAGGCGGGAGACCCAGGGTCCCTTTCCACGTGCCACAGGGATCCTGGGACTCCTATCCATTTTCAAGAGGAGTCAGGCATCGACTCCTTTGGAAGCATTGATCTCCGCGGACCTCTCGAGTTTTCAAAGAATGTGAGGCCTCCGGTCGTTAAGAGGCGGAGAACTCGGTCTTTCTCTGTGGTCTCCACAGGGGATTCAGACATCCCTTTGTCTTGGGAGATAGAAGACGAGCCTGCATTCAATTCACTGCAGGGATATCTGGCCTTACTTCGAGTCAGAGCATCTCGGTGTCCATTCCACTTGAGGCCACAAACTCAGGGTCCGTCTCACATACCTGTAGCTGAGAGAAGCCTCCTCTTGAGGTGCTTTTGGAAAGTTGGTATTCCTCTTGAGTCGAAGCCAGGGACTAAGCTCTCATCTCGAGTTGATGTGGGGTCCACGGAGCCCTTTCCTTTTGCTCCAGTGACCTCAGGATCCCTCTAGACTTGAGACAGTTATCTTGGGTTTTCTCTGGAGTGCCATCAAGGAAATCAAGGCTCCTTTCACGTTTGATTTGGAACAAGGAATTGCTCTGCACGCAGTGCAGGGGAATCGGGCCTCATCTCGCGGCGAGGGGGAAGTCTCATGGTTTTTCTCGAGTTGCGGCCGGAACCTGGGATATATTCTCGAGTTACGACGGGGAGGGCCCTTCGAGACACGTGTTTGTTCAGCGACATCAGGACTCCTGCCTAGGTGCAAGGGACACCTCGGGATTCTCCTCGAGTCTTGGCATGGCAATGGGGACGCGTCTCCACGTGAGGCGTGAGACCCAGGGTCCCTTTCCACGTGCCACAGGGATCCTGGGACTCCTATCCATTTTCAGGAGGAGTCAGGCATCGTCTCCTTTGGAAGCATTGGTTTCCGCACACCTCTCGAGTTTTCAAAGGATGTGAGGCCTCCGGACGCGATGAGGCGGAGGACTAGTTCTTTCTCAGTCGTCTCCACAGGGGATTCAGACATCCCTTCGTCTTGGGAGATGCAAGACGAGCCTGCATTCAATTCACTGCAGGGATATCCGGCCTTACTTCGAGTCAGAGCATCTCTGTGTCCATTCCACTTGAGGCCACAAACTCAGGGTCCCTATCACATACCTGTAGCTGAAAGAAGCCTCCTCTTGAGGTGCTTGTGAAAAGCTAGTATTCCTCCAGAGTCGAAGCCAGGGACTAAGCTCTCATCTCGATTCGATTTGGGGTCCACGGAGCCCTTTCGTGTTGCTACAGTGACCTCAGGAACCCTCTAGACTTGAGAGAGTGATCTTGGGTTTCCTCTGGAGTGCCATCAAGGAAATCAAGGCTCCTTTCACGTTTGATGTGGAACACGGAATTGCTCTGCACGCACTGCAGGGGAATCGGGCCTCATCTCGCGGCGAGGGGGAAGTCTCATGGTTTTTCTCGAGTTGCGGCCGGAACCTGGGGTATATTCTCGAGTTACGACTGGGAGGGCCCTTCCAGACACGTGTTTGTTCAGCGACGTCAGGACTCCTGCCTAGGTGCGAGGGACACCTCGGGATTCTCCTCGAGTCTTGGCATGGCAATTGGGACGCGTCTCCACGTGAGGCGGGAGACCCAGGGTCCCTTTCCACGTTCCACAGGGATCCTGGGCCACCTATCCATTTTCAAGAGGAGTCAGGCATCGTCTCCTTTGGAAGCATTGATCTCCGCGGACCTCTCGAGTTTTCAAAGGATGTGAGGCCTCCGGTCGCGATGAGGCGGAGAATTAGGTCTTTCTCTGTGGTCTCCACAGGGGATTCAGACATCCCTTCGTCTTGGGAGATGCAAGCCGAGCCTGCATTCAATTCACTATTGGGATATCCGGCCTTACTTCGAGTCAGAGCATCTCGGTGTCCATTCCACTTGATGCCACAAACTCAGGGTCACTCTCACATACCTGTAGCTGAGAGAAGCCTCCTCTTGAGGTGCTTGTGGAAAGTTGGTATTCCTCTTGAGTCGAGGCCAGGGACTACGCTCTCATCTCGAGTTGATTTGGGGTCCACGGAGACCTTTCGTGTTGCTCCAGTGACCTCAGGATCCCTCTAGACTTGAGACAGTGATCTTGGGTTTTCTCTGGAGTGCCATCAAGGAAATCATGGCTCCTTTCACTTTTGATGTCGAACACGGAATTGCTCTGCACGCAGTGCAGGGGAATTGGGCCTCATCTCGCGGCGAAGGGGAAGTCTCATGGTTTTTCTCGAGTTGCGGCCGGAACCAGGGGTATATTCGAGAGTTACGACGGGGAGGGCCCTTCCAGACACGTGTTGTTCAGCGACGTCAGGACTCCTGCCTAGGTGCGAGGTACACCTCGGGATTCTCCTCGAGTCTTGGCATGGCAATTGGGACGCGTCTCCACGTGAGGCGGGAGACCCAGGGTCCCTTTCCACGTGCCACAGGGATCCCGGGACTCCTATCCATTTTCAAGAGGAGTCAGGCATCGTCTCCTTTGGAAGCATTGATCTCCGCGGACCTCTCGGATTTTCAAAGGATGTGAGGCCTCCGGTCGTGATGTGGCGGAGGACTAGGTCTTTCTCTGTCGTCTCCACAGGGGATTCAGACATCCCTTCGTCTTGGGAGATGCAAGACGAGCCTGCATTCAATTCACTGCAGGGATATCCGGCCTTATTTCGAGTCAGAGCATCTCGGTGTCCATTACACTTGAGGCCACAAATTCAGGGTCACTCTCACATACCTTTAGCTGAGAGAAGCCTCCTCTTGAGGTGCTTATGGAAAGTTGGTATTCCTCTTGAGTCGAAGCCAGGGACTAAGCTCTCATCTCGAGTTGATTTGGGGTCCACGGAGCCCTTTCTTGTTGCTCCAGTTACCTCAGGATCCCTCTAGACTTGAGACAGTGATCTTGGGTTTTCTCTGTGGTGCCATCAAGGAAATCAAGGCTCCTTTCAAGTTTGATGTGGACCACGGAATTGCTCTGCACACAGTGCATGGGAATCGGGCCTCATCTCGCGGCAAGGGGGATGTCTCATTGTTTTTCTGAAGTTACGGTCGGAACCTAGGGAATATTCTCGAGTTACGACGGGGAGGGCCCTTCCAGACACGTGTTTGTTCAGCGACGTCAGGACTCCTGCCTAGGTGCGAGGGACACCTCGGGAATCTCCTCGAGTCTTGGCATGGTAATTGGGACGCGTCTCCACGTGACGCGGGAGACCCAGGGTCCCTTTCCACGTGCCACAGGGATCCTGGGACTCCTATCCATTTTCAAGAAGAGTCAGGCATCGTCTCCTTTGGAAGCATTGATCTCCGCAGACCTCTCGAGTTTTCAAAGGATGGGAGGCCTCCGGTCTCGATGAGGCGGGGAACTAGGTCTTTCTCTGTGGTCTCCACAGGGGATTCAGACATCCCTTCGTCTTGGGAGATGCAAGACGAGCCGGCATTCAATTCACTGCAGGGATATCCGGCCTTACTTCGAGTCAGAGCATCTCGGTGTCCATTCCACTTGAGGCCACAAACTCAGGGTCCCTCTCACATACCTGTAGCTGAGAGAAGCCTCATCTTGATGTGCTTGTGGAAATTGGTATTCCTCTTGAGTCGAAGCCAGGGACTAAGCTCTCATCTCGAGTTGATTTGGGGTCCACGGAGCCCTTTCTTGTTGCTCCAGTGACCTCAGGATCCCTCTAGACTTGAGACAGTGATCTTGGGTTTTCTCTGGAGTGTCATCAAGGAAATCAAGGCTTCTTTCAGCTTTGATGTGGAACACGGAATTGCTCTGCACGCACTGCAGGGGAATCGGGCCTCATCTCGCGGCGAGGGGGAAGTCTCATGGTTTTTCTGAAGTTACGGTCGGAACCTAGGGAATATTCTCGAGTTACGACGGGGAGGGCCCTTCCAGACACGTGTTTGTTCAGCGACGTCAGGACTCCTGCCTAGGTGCGAGGGACAAGTCGGGAATCTCCTCGAGTCTTGGCATGGTAATTGGTACGCGTCTCCACGTGAGGCGGGAGACCCAGGGTCCCTTTCCACGTGCCACAGGGATCCTGGGACTCCTATCCATTTTCAAGAAGAGTCAGGCATCGTCTCCTTTGGAAGCATTGATCTCCGCGGACCTCTCGAGTTTTCAAAGGATGGGAGGCCTCCGGTCTCGATGACGCGGAGAACTAGGTCTTTCTCTGTGGTGTCCACAGGGGATTCAGACATCCCTTCGTCTTGGGAGATGCAAGACGAGCCCGCTTTCAAATCACTGCAGGGATATCCGGCCTTACTTCGAGTCAGAGCATCTCCGTGTCCATTCCACTTGAGGCCACAAACTCAGGGTCCCTCTCACATACCTGTAGCTGAGAGAAGCCTCATCTTGAGGTGCTTGTGGAAATTGGTATTCCTCTTGAGTCGAAGCCAGGGACTAAGCTCTCATCTCGAGTTGATTTGGGGTCCACGGAGCCCTTTCTTGTTGCTCCAGTGACCTCAGGATCCCTCTAGACTTGAGACAGTGATCTTGTGTTTTCTCTGGAGTGCCATCAAGGAAATCAAGGCTCCTTTCAGCTTTGATGTGGAACACGGAATTGCTCTGCACGCACTGCAGGGGAATCGGGCCTCATCTCGCGGCGAGGGGGAAGTCTCATGGTTTTTCTCGAGTTGCGGCCGGAACCTCGGTTATATTCTCGAGTTACGACTGTGAGGGCCCTTCCAGACACGTGTTTGTTCAGCGACGTCAGGACTCCTGCCTAGGTGCGAGGGACACCTCGGGATTCTCCTCGAGTCTTGGCATGGCAATTGGGACGCGTCTCCAGGTGAGGCGGGAGACCCAGGGTCCCTTTCCACGTGCCACAGGGATCCTGGGACACCTATCCATTTTCAAGAGGAGTCAGGCATCGTCTCCTTTCGAAGCATTGATCTCTGCGGACCTCTCGAGTTTTCAAAGGATGTGAGGCCTCCGGTCGCGATGAGGCGGAGAATTAGGTCTTTCTCTGTGGTCTCCACAGGGGATTCAGACATCCCTTCGTCTTGGGAGATGCAAGACGAGCCTGCATTCAATTCACTATTGGGATATCCGGCCTTACTTCGAGTCAGAGGATCTCGGTGTCCATTCCACTTGATGCCACAAACTCAGGGTCCCTCTCACATACCTGTAGCTGAGAGAAGCCTCCTCTTGAGGTGCCTGTGGAAAGTTGGTATTCGTCTTGAGTCGAAGCCAGGGACTAAGCTCTCATCTCGAGTTGATTTGGGGTCCACGGAGCCCTTTCTTGTTGCTCCAGTGACCTCAGGATCCCTCTAGACTTGAGACAGTGATTTTGGGTTTTCTCTGGAGTGCCATCAAGGAAATCAAGGCTCCTTTCACGTTTGATGTGGAACACGGAATGGCTCTGCACGCAGTGCAGGGGAATCGGGCCTCATGTCGCGTCGAGGGGGAAGTCTCATGGTTTTTCTCAAGTTGCGCCCGGAACCTGGGGTATATTCTCGAGTTACGACGGGGAGGGCCTTCCAGACACGTGTTTGTTCAGCGACGTCAGGACTCCTGCCTAGGTGCGAGGGACACCTCGGGATTCTCCTCGAGTCTTGGCATGGCAATTGGGACGCGTTTCCACGTGAGGCGGGAGACCCAGGGTCCCTTTCCACGTGCCACAGGGATCCTGGGACTCCTATCCATTGTCAAGAGGAGTCAGGCATCGTGTCCTTTGGAAGCATTGATCTCCGCAGACCTCTCGAGTTTTCAAAGGATGTGAGGCCTCCGGTCGCGTTGAGGCGGAGGACTAGGTCTTTCTCTGTGGTCTCCACAGGGGATTCAGACATCCCTTCGTCTTGGGAGATGCAAGACGAGCCTGCATTCAATTCACTGCAGGGATATCCGGCCTTACTTGGAGTCAGAGCATCTCGGTGTCCATTCCACTTGAGGCCAAAAACTCAGGGTCCCTCTCACATACCTGTAGCTGAGAGAAGCCTCCTGTTGAGGTGCTTTTGGAAAGTTGGTATTCCTCTTGATTCGAAGCCAGGGACTAAGCTCTCATCTCGAGTTGATTTGGGGTCCACGGAGCCCTTTCGTGTTGCTCCAGTGACCTCAGGATCCCTCTAGACTTGAGACAGTGATCTTGGGTTTTCTCTGGAGTGCCGTCAAGGAAATCAAGGCTCCTTTCACGTTTGATGTGGAACACGGAATTGCTCTGCACGCAGTGCAGGGGAATCGGGCCTCATCTCGCGGCGAGGGGGAAGTCTCATGGTTTTTCTCGAGTTGCGGCCGGAACCTGGGGTGTATTCTCGAGTTACGACGGGGAGGGCCCTTCCAGACACGTGTTTGTTCAGCGACGTAAGGACTCCAGCCTAGGTGCGAGGGACACCTCGGGATTCTCCTCGAGTCTTCGCATGGCAATTGGGACTCGCCTCCACGTGAGGCGGGAGACGCAGGGTCCCTTTCCACGTGCCACAGGGATCCTGGGACTCCTATCCATTTTCAAGAGGAGTCAGGCATCGTCTCCTTTGGAAGCATTGATCTCCGCGGACGTCTCGATTTTTCAAAGGATGTGCGGCCTCCGGTCGCGTTGAGGCGGAGGACTAGGTCTTTCTCTGTGGTCTCCACAGGGGATTCAGACAACCCTTCGTCTTGGGAGATGCAAGACGAGCCTGCATTCAATGCACTGCAGGGATATCTGGCCTTACTTCGAGTCAGAGCATCTCGGTGTCCATTCCACTTGAGGCCACAAACTCAGGGTCCATCTCACATACCTGTAGCTGAGAGAAGCCTCCTCTTGAGGTGCTTGTGGAAACTTGGTATTCCTCTTGAGTCGAAGCCAGGGACTAAGCTCTCATCTCGAGTTGATTTGGGGTCCACGGAGCCCTTTGGTGTTGCTCCAGTGACCTCAGGATCCCTCTAGACTTGAGACAGTGATCTTGGGTTTTCTCTGGAGTGCCATCAAGGAAATCAAGTCTCCTTTCACGTTTGATGTGGAACACGGAATTGCTCTGCACGCAGTGCAGGGGAATCGGGCCTCATCTCGCAGCGAGGGGGAAGTCTCATGGTTTTTCTCGAGATGCGGCCGGAACCTGGGGTATATTCTCGAGTTAAGACGGGGAGGGCCCTTCCAGACATGTGTTTGTTCAGCGAAGTCAGGACTCCTGGCTAGGTGCGAGGGACACCTCGGGATTCTCCTCGAGTCTTGGCATGGCAATTGGGACGCGTCTCCACGTGAGGCGGGAGACCCAGGGTCCCTTTCCACGTGCCACAGGGATCCTGGGACTCCTATCCATTTTCAAGAGGAGTCAGGCATCGTCTCCTTTGGAAGCATTGATCTCCGCGGACTTCTCGAGTTTTCAAAGGATGTGAGGCCTCCGTTCGTGTTGAGGCGGAGGACTAGGTCTTTCTCTGTGGTCTCCACAGGGGATTCAGACAACCCTTCGTCTTGGGAGATGCAAGAGGAGCCTGCATTCAATTCACTGCAGGTATATCCGGCCTTACTTCAAGTCAGAGCATCCCGGTGTCCATTCCACTTGAGGCCACAAACTCAGGGTTCCTCTCACATACCTGTAGCTGAGAGAAGCCTCCTCTTGAGGTGCTTGTGGAAAGTTGGTATTCCTCTTGAGTCGAAGCCAGGGACTAAGCTCTCATCTCGAGTTGATTTGGGGTCCTCGGAGCCCTTTCGTGTTGCTCCAGTGACCTCAGGATCCCTCAAGACTTGAGACAGTGATCTTGGGTTTTCTCTGGAGTGTCATCAAGGAAATCAAGGCTCCTTTCACGTTTGATGTGGAACACGGAATTGCTCTGGACGCAGTGCATAGGAATCGCGCCTCATCTCGCAGCGAGGGGGAAGACTCATGGTTTCTCTCGAGTTGAGGCCGGAACCTGGGGTATATTCTCGAGTTACAACGGGGAGGTCCCTTCCATACACGTGTTTGTTCAGCGACGTAAGGACTCCAGCCTAGGTGCGAGGGACACCTCGGGATTCTCCTCGAGTCTTCGCATGGCATTTGGGTCGCGTCTCCACTTGAGGCGGGAGACGCAGGGTCCTTTTCCACGTGTCACAGGGATCCTGGGACTCCTATCCATTTTCAAGAGGAGTCAGGCATCGTATCCTTTGGAAGCATTGATCTCCGCAGACCTCTCGAGTTTTCAAAGGATGTGAGGCCTCTGGTCGCGTTGAGGCGGAGGACTAGGTCTTTCTCTGTGGTCTCCACAGGGGATTCAGACAACCCTTCGTCTTGGGAGATGCAAGACGAGCCTGCATTCAATTCAGTGCAGGGATATCTGGCCTTACTTCGAGTCAGAGCATCTCGGTGACCATTCCACTGGAGGTCACAAACTCAGGGTCCCTCTCACATACCTGTAGCTCAGAGAAGCCTCCTGTTGAGGTGCTTTTGGAAAGTTGGTATTCCTCTTGAGTCGAAGCCAGGGACTAAGCTCTCATCTCGAGTTGATTTGGGGTCCACGGAGCCCTTTCGTGTTGCTCCAGTGACCTCAGGATCCCTCTAGACTTGAGACAGTGATCTTGGGTTTTCTCTGGAGTGCCGTCAAGGAAATCAAGGCTCCTTTCACGTTTGAAGTGGAACACGGAATTGCTCTGCACTCAGTGCAGGGGAATAGGGCCTCATCTCGCGGCGAGGGGGAAGTCTCATGGTTTTTCTCGAGTTTCGGCCGGAACCTGGGGTGTATTCTCGAGTTACGACGGAGAGGGCCCTTCCAGACACGTGTTTGTTCAGCGACGTAAGGACTCCAGCCTAGGTGCGAGGGACACCTCGGGATTCTCCTCGAGTCTTCGCATGGCAATTGGGACGCGTCTCCGCGTGAGGCGGGAGACCCAGGGTCCCTTTCCACGTGCCACAGGGATCCTGGGACTCCTATCCATTTTCAAGAGGAGTCAGGCATCGTCTCCTTTGGAAGCATTGATCTCCGCGGACGTCTCGAGTTTTCAAAGGATGTGAGGCCTCCGGTCGCGTAGAGGCGGAGGACTAGGTCTTTCTCTGTGGTCTCCACAGGGGATTCAGACAACCCTTCGTCTTGGGAGATGCAAGACGAGCCTGCATTCAATTCACTGCAGGGATATCTGGCCTTACTTCGAGTCAGAGCATCTCGGTGTCCATTCCACTTGAGGCCACAAACTCAGGGTCCCTCTCACATACCTGTAGCTGAGAGAAGCCTCCTCTTGAGGTGCTTGTGGACACTTGGTATTCCTCTTGAGTCGAAGCCAGGGACTAAGCTCTCATCTCGAGTTGATTTGGGGTCCACGGAGCCCTTTCGTGTTGCTCCAGTGACCTCAGGATCCCTCTAGACTTGAGACAGTGATCTTGGGTTTTCTCTGGAGTGCCATCAAGGAAATCAAGTCTCCTTTCACGTTTGATGTGGAACACGGAATAGCTCTGCACGCAGTGCAGGGGAATCGGGCCTCATCTCGCAGCGAGGGGGAAGTCTCATGGTTTTTCTCGAGTTGCGGCCGGAACCTGGGGTATATTCTCGAGTTACGACGGGGAGGGCCCTTCCAGACATGTGTTTGTTCAGCGACGTCAGGACTCCTGCCTAGGTGCGAGGGACACCTCGGGATTCTCCTCGAGTCTTGGCATGGCAATTGGGACGCGTCTCCACGTGAGGCGGGAGACCCAGGGTCCCTTTCCACGTGCCACAGGGATCCTGGGACTCCTATCCATTTTCAAGAGGAGTCAGGCATCGTCTCCTTTGGAAGCATTGATCTCCGCGGACTTCTCGAATTTTCAAAGGATGTGAGGCCTCTGTTCGCGTTGAGACGGAGGACTAGGTCTTTCTCTGTGGTCTCCACAGGGGATTCAGACAACCCTTCGTCTTGGGAGATGCAAGACGAGCCTGCATTCAATTCACTGCAGGGATATCCGGCCTTACTTCGAGTCAGAGCATCTCGGTGTCCATTCCACTTGAGGCCACAAACTCAGGGTCCCTCTCACATACATGTAGTTGAGAGAAGCCTCCTCTTGAGGTGCTTGTGGAAAGTTGGTATTCCTCTTGAGTCGAAGCCAGGGACTAAGCTCTCATCTCGAGTTGATTTGGGGTCCACGGAGCCCTTTCGTGTTGCTCCAGTGACCTCAGGATACCTCTAGACTTGAGAAAGTGACCTTGGGTTTTCTCTGGAGTGCCATCAAGGAAATCAAGGCTCCTTTCACGTTTGATGTGGAACACGGAATTGCTCTGCACGAAGTGCAGGGGAATCGGACCTCATCTCGCGGCGAGGGGGAAGTGTCATGGTTTATCTCGAGTTGCGGCCGGAACCTGGGGTATATTCTCGAGTTACAACGGGGAGGGCCCTTCCTTACACGTGTTTGTTCAGCGACGTCAGGACTCCTGCATAGGTGCGAGGGACACCTCGGGATTCTCCTCGAGTCTTGGCATGGCAATAGGGACGCGTCTCCACGTGAGGCGGGAGACCCAGGGTCCCTTTCCACGTGCCACATGGATCCTGGGACTCCTATCCATTTTCAAGAGGAGTCAGGCATCGTCTCCTTTGGAAGCATTGATCTCCGCGGACCTCTCGAGTTTTCAAAGGATGTGAGGCCTCCGTTCGCGTTGAGGCGGAGGACTAGGTCTTTCTCTGTGGTCTCCACAGGGGATTCAGACAACCCTTCGTCTTGGGAGATGCAAGACGAGCCTGCATTCAATTCACTGCAGGTATATCCGGCCTTACTTCGAGTCAGAGCATCTCGATGTCCATTCCACTTGAGGCCACAAACTCAGGGTCCCTCTCACATACCTGTAGCTGAGAGAAGCCTCCTCTTGAGGTGCTTGTGGAAAGTTGGTATTCCTCTTGAGTCGAAGCCAGGGACTAAGCTCTCATCTCGAGTTGATTTGGGGTCCACGGATCCCTTTCGTGTTGCTCCAGTGACCTCAGGATCCCTCTAGACTTGAGACAGTGATCTTGGGTTTTCTCTGGAGTGTCATCAAGGAAATCAAGGCTCCTTTCACGTTTGATGTGGAACACGGAATTGCTCTGGACGCAGTGCATAGGAATCGCGCCTCATCTCGCGGCGAGGGGGAAGACTCATGGTTTCTCTCGAGTTGAGGCCGGAACCTGGGGTATATTCTCGAGTTACGATGGGGAGGTCCCTTCCAAACACGTGTTTGTTCAGCGACGTAAGGACTCCAGCCTAGGTGCGAGGGACACCTCGGGATTCTCCTCGAGTCTTCGCATGGCATTTGAGACGCGTCTCCACTTGAGGCGGGAGACGCAGGGCCCTTTCCACGTGTCACAGGGATCCTGGGACTCCTATCCATTTTCAAGAGGAGTCAGGCATCGTCTCCTTTGGAAGCAATGATCTCCGCAGACCTCTCGAGTTTTCAAAGGATGTGAGGCCTCTGGTCGCGTTGAGGCGGAAGACTAGGTCTTTCTCTGTGGTCTCCACAGGGGATTCAGACAACCCTTCGTCTTGGTAGATGCAAGACGAGCCTGCATTCAATTCACTGCAGGGATATCTGGCCTTACTTCGAGTCAGAGCATCTCGGTGTCCATTCCACTTGAGGTCACAAACTCAGGGTCCCTCTCACATACCTGTAGCTGAGAGAAGCCTCCTGTTGAGGTGCTTTTGGAAAGTTGGTATTCCTCTTGAGTCGAAGCCAGGGACTAAGCTCTCATCTCGAGTTGATTTGGGGTCCACGGAGCCCTTTCGTGTTGCTCCAGTGACCTCAGGATCCCTCTAGACTTGAGATAGTGATCTTGGGTTTTCTCTGGAGTGCCGTCAAGGACATCAAGTCTCCTTTCACGTTTGATGTGGAACACGGAATTGCTCTGCACGCAGTGCAGGGGAATCGGGCCTCATCTCACGGCGAGGGGGAAGTCTCATGGTTTTTCTCGAGTTGCGGCCGGAACCTGGGGTGTATTCTCGAGTTACGACGGGGAGGGCCCTTCCAGACACGTGTTTGTTCAGCGACGTAAGGACTCCAGCCTAGGTGCGAGGGACACCTCGGGATTCTCCTCGAGTCTTCGCATGGCAATTGGGACGCGTCTCCACGTGAGGCGGGAGAAGCAGGGTCCCTTTCCACGTGCCACAGGGATCCTGGGACTCCTATCCATTTTCAAGAGGAGTCAGGCATCGTCTCCTTTGGAAGCATTGATCTCCGCGGACTTCTCGAGTTTTGAAAGGATGTGAGGCCTCTGTTCGCGTTGAGACGGAGGACTAGGTCTGTCTCTGTGGTCTCCACGGGGATTCAGACAACCCTTCGTCTTGGGAGATGCAAGACGAGCCTGCATTCAATTCACTGCAGGGATATCCAGCCTTACTTCGAGTCAGAGCATCTCGGTGTCCATTCCACTTGAGGCCACAAACTCAGGGTCCCTCTCACATACATGTAGTTGAGAGAAGCCTCCTCTTGAGGTGCTTGTGGAAAGTTGGTATTCCTCTTGAGTCGAAGGCAGGGACTAAGCTCTCATCTCGAGTTGATTTGGGGTCCACGGAGCCCTTTCGTGTTGCTCCAGTGACCTCAGGATCCCTCTAGACTTGAGACAGTGACCTTGGGTTTTCTCTGGAGTGCCATCAAGGAAATCAAGGCTCCTTTCACGTTTGATGTGGAACACGGAATTGCTCTGCACGCACTGCAGGGGAATCGGACCTCATCTCGAGCGAGGGGGAAGTGTCATGGTTTATCTCGAGTTGCGGCCGGAACCTGGGGTATATTCTCGAGTTACGACGGGGAGGGCCTTTCCTTACACGTGTTTGTTCAGCGACGTCAGGACTCCTGCATAGGTGCGAGGGACACCTCGGGATTCTCCTCGAGTCTTGGCATGGCAATTGGGACGTGTCTCCACGTGAGGCGGGAGACCCAGTGTCCCTTTCCACGTGCCACAGGGATCCTGGGACTCCTATCCATTTTCAAGAGGAGTCAGGCATCGTCTCCTTTGGAAGCATTGATCTCCGCAGACCTCTCGAGTTTTCAAAGGATGTGAGGCCTCCGGTCGCGATGAGGCGGAGGACTAGGTCTTTCTCTGTGGACTCCACAGGGGATTCAGACATCCCTTCGTCTTGGGAGATGCAAGATGAGCCTGCATTCAATTCACTCCAGGGATATCTGGTCTTACTTCGAGTCACAGCATCTCGGTGTCCATTCCACTTGAGGCCACAAACTCAGGGTCCCTCTCACATACCTGTAGCTGAGAGAAGCCTCCTCTTGAGGTGCTTGTGGAAAGTTGGTATTCCTCTTGAGTCGAAGCCAGGGACTAAGCTCTCATCTCGAGTTGATTTGGGGTCCACGGATCCCTTTCGTGTTGCTCCAGTGACCTCAGGATCCCTCTAGACTTGAGACAGTGATCTTGGGTTTTCTGTGGAGTGCCATCAAGGAAATCAAGGCTCCTTTCACGTTTGATGTGGAACACGGAATTGCTGTGCACGCAGTGCAGGGGAATCGGGCTTCATCTCGCGGCGAGGGGGAAGTCTCATGGTTTTTCTCGAGTTGCGGCCGGAACCTGGGGTATATTCTCGAGTTACGACGGGGACGGCCCTTCCAGACACGTGTTTGTTCAGCGACGTCAGGACTCCTGCCTAGGTGCGAGGGACACCTCGGGATTCTCCTCGAGCCTTGGCATGGCAATTGGGACGCGTCTCCACGTGAGGCGGGAGACCCAGGGTCCCTTTCCACGTGCCACAGGGATCCTGGGACTCCTATCCATTTTCAAGAGGAGTCAGGCATCGTCTCCTTTGGAAGCATTGATCTCCGTGGACGTCTCGAGTTTTCAAAGGATCTGAGGCATCCAGTCGTGAAGAGGTGGAGAACTAGGTGTTCTCTGTGGTCTCCACAGGGGATTCAGACATCCCTTCATCTTCGGAGATGGAAAACGAACCTGCATTCAATTCACTGCAGGGATATCCGGCCTTACTTAGAGTCAGAGCATCTCGGTGTCCATTCCACTTGAGGCCACAAACTCAGGGTCCCTCTCACATACCTGTAGCTGAGAGAAGCCTCCTCTTGAGGTGCTTGTGGAAAGTTGGTATTCCTCTTGAGTCGAAGCCAGGGACTAAGCTCTCATCTCGAGTTGATTTGGGGTCCACGGAGCCCTTTCGTGTTGCTCCAGTGACCTCAGGATCCCTCTAGACTTGAGACAGTGATCTTGGGTTTTCTCTGGAGTGCCATCAAGGAAATCAAGACTCCTTTCAAGTTTGATGCGGAACACGGAATTGCTCTGCACGCAGTGCAGGGGAATCGGGCCTCATCTCGCGGCGAGAGGTAAGTCTCATGGTTTTCCTCGAGTTGCGGACGGAACCTGGGGTATATTCTCGAGTTACGACGGGGAGGGCCCTTCCAGACTCGTGTTTGTTCAGCGACGTCAGGACTCCTGCCTAGGTGCGAGGGACACCTCGGGATTCTCTTCGATTCTTGGCAAGGCAATTGAGACGCGTCTCCACGTGAGGCGGGAGACACAGGGTCCCTTTCCACGAGCCACAGGGATCCTGGGACTCCTATCTATTTTCAAGAGGAGTCAGGCATCGTCTCCTTTGGAAGCATTGATCTCCGCGGACGTCTCGATTTTTCATAGGATGTGAGGCCTCCAGTCGTGAAGAGGTGGAGAACTAGGTATTCTCTGTGGTCTCCACAGGGGATTCAGACATCCCTTCATCTTGGGAGATGGAAGACGAGCCTGCATTCAATTCACTGCAGGGATATCCGGCCTTACTTCGAGTCAGAGCATCTCGGTGTCCATTCCACTTGAGGCCACAAACTCAGGGTCCCTCTCACATACCTGTAGCTGAGAGAAGCCTCCTCTTGAGGTGCTTGTGGAAAGTTGGTATTCCTCTTGAGTCGAAGCCAGGGACTAAGCTCTCATCTCGAGTTGATT
This sequence comes from Dama dama, assembly GCF_033118175.1. Lineage (NCBI taxonomy): Eukaryota > Metazoa > Chordata > Mammalia > Artiodactyla > Cervidae > Dama > Dama dama. The sequence continues at coordinate 1,875,998 of NW_026870940.1, forward strand.
TGGGGTCCACGGAGCCCTTTCGTGTTGCTCCAGTGACCTCAGGATCCCTCTAGACTTGAGACAGTGATCTTGGGTTTTCTCTGGAGTGCCATCAAGGAAATCAAGACTCCTTTCAAGTTTGATGTGGAACACGGAATTGCTCTGCACGCAGTGCAGGGGAATCGGGCCTCATCTCGCGGCGAGGGGGAAGTCTCATGGTTTTTCTCGAGTTGCGGCCGGAACCTGGGGTATATTCCCGAGTTACGACGGGGAGGGCCCTTCCAGACTCGTGTTTGTTCAGCGACGTCAGGACTCCTGCCTAGGTGCGAGGGACACCTCGGGATTCTCTTCGATTCTTGGCATGGCAATTGAGACGCGTCTCCACGTGAGGCGGGAGACCCAGTATCCCTTTCCACGTGCCACAGGGATCCTGGGACTCCTATCCATTTTCAAGAGGAGTCAGGCATCGTCTCCTTTGGAAGCATTGATCTCCGCGTACCCCTTGAGTTTTCAAAGGATGTGAGGCCTCTGTTCGCGTTGAGGCGTAGGACTAGGTCTTTCTCTGTGGTCTCCACAGGGGATTCAGACATCCCTTCGTCTTGGGAGATGCAAGACGAGCCTGCATTCAATTCACTGCAGGGATATCCGGCCTTACTTCGAGTCAGAGCATCTCGGTGTCCATTCCACTTGAGGCCACAAACTCAGGGTCCCTCTCACATACGTGTAGTTGAGAGAAGCCTCCTCTTGAGGTGCTTTTGGAAAGTTGGTATTCCTCTTGAGTCGAAGCCAGGGACTAAGCTCTCATCTCGAGTTGATTTGGGGTCCACGGAGCCCTTTCTTGTTGCTCCAGTGACCTCAGGATCCCTCTAGACTTGAGACAGTGACCTTGGGTTTTCTCTGGAGTGCCATCAAGGAAATCAAGGTGCCTTTCACGTTTGATGTGGAACACGGAATTGCTCTGCACGCAGTGCAGGGGAATCTGACTCATCTCGCGGCGAGGGGGAAGTCTCATGGTTTATCTCGAGTTGCGGCCGGAACCTGGGTTATATTCTCGAGTTACGACGGGGAGGGCCCTTCCTTACACTTGTTTGTTCAGCGACGTCAGGACTCCTGCATAGGTGCGAGGGACACCTCAGGATTCTCCTCGAGCCTTGGCATGGCAATTGGGACGTGTCTCCACGTGAAGCGGGAGACCCAGGGTCCCTTTCCACGTGCCACAGGGATCCTGGGACTCCTATCCATTTTCAAGAGGAGTCAGGCATCATCTCCTTTGGAAGCATTGATCTCCGCAGACCTCTCGAATTTTCAAAGGATGTGAGGCCTCCGGTCGCGATGAGGCGGAGGACTAGGTCTTCCTCTGTGGACTCCACAGGGGATTCAGACATCCCTTCGTCTTGGGAGATGCAAGACGAGCCTGCATTCAATTCACTGCAGGGATATCCGGCCTTACTTCGAGTCAGAGCATCTCGGTGTCCATTCCACTTGAGGCCACAAACTCAGGGTCCCTCTCACATACCTGTAGCTGAGAGAAGCCCCCTCTTGAGATGCTTGTGGAAAGTTGTTATTCCTCTTGAGTCGAAGCCAGGGATTAAGCTCTCATCTCGAGTTGATTTGGGGTCCACGGAGCCCTTTCGTGTTGCTCCAGTGACCTCAGGATACCTCTAGACTTGAGACAGTGAACTTGGGTTTTCTCTGGAGTGCCATCAAGGAAATCAAGGCTCCTTTCACGTTTAATGTGGAACACGGAATTTCTCTGCATGCAGTGCAGGGGAATCGGGCCTCAACTCGCGCCACGGGGGAAATCTCATGGTTTTTCTCGAGTTGCGGCCGGAACCTGGGGTATATTCTCGAGTTACGACGGGGAGGGCCCTTCCAGACACGTGTTTGGTCAGCGACGTCCGGACTCCTGCCTAGGTGCGAGGGACACCTCGGGATTCTCCTCGAGTCTTGGCATGGCAATTGGGACGCGTATCCACGTGAGGCGGGAGACCCAGGGTCCCTTTCCACATGCCACAGGGATCCTGGGACTCCTATCCATTTTCAAAAGGAGTCAGGCATCGTCTCCTTTGGAAGCATTGATCTCCGCGGACCTCTCGAGTTTTCAAAGGATGTGAGGCCTCTGGTCGCGATGAGGCGGAGAACTCGGTCTTTCTCTGTGGTCTCCACAGGGGATTCAGACATCCCTTCGTCTTCGGAGATGCAAGACGAGCCTGCATTCAATTCACTGCAGGGATATCCGGCCTTACTTCGAGTCAGAGCATCTCGGTGTCCATTACACTTGAAGCCACAAATTCAGGGTCCCTCAAATATACCTGTAGCTGAGAGAAGCCTCCTCTTGTGGTGCTTGTGGAAAGTTGGTATTCCTCTTGAGTCGAAGCCAGGGACTAAGCTCTCATCTCGAGTTGATTTGGGGTCCACGGAGCCCTTTCCTGTTGCTCCAGTGACCTCAGGATCCCTCTAGACTTGAGACAGTGAACTTGGGTTTTCTCTGGAGTGCCATCGAGGAAATCAAGGCTCCTTTCACGTTTGATGTGGAACACGGAATTGCTCTGCACGCAGTGCAGGGGAATCGGGCCTCATCTCGCGGCGAGGGGGAAGTCTCATGGTTTTTCTCGAGTTGCGGCCGGAACCTGGGGTATATTCTCGAGTTACGACGGGGAGGGCCCTTCCTTACACGTGTTTGTTCAGTGATGTCAGGACTCCAGCCTAGGTGCGAGGGACACCTCGGGATTCTCCTCGAGTCTTGGCATTGCAATTGGGACGCGTCTCCACGTGAGGCGGGAGACCCAGGTTCCCTTTCCACATGCCAAAGGGATCCTGGGACTCCTATCCATTTTCAAGAGGAGTCAGGCATCGTCTCCTTTGGAAGCATTGATCTCCGCAGACCTCTCGAGTTATCAAAGGATGTGAGGCCTCCGGTCGCGATGAGGCGGATGACTAGGTCTTTCTCTGTGGCCTCCACAGGGGATTCAGACATCCCTTCGTCTTGGAAGATGAAATACGAGCCTGTATACAATTCACTGCAGGGATATCCGGACTTACATCGAGTCAGAGCATCTCGGTGTCCATTCCACTTGAGGCCACAAACTCAGGGGCCCTCTCACATACCTGTAGCTGAGAGAAGCCTCCTCTTGAGGTGCTTGTGGAAAGTTGGTATTCCTCTTGAGTCGAAGCCAGGGAATAAGCTCTCATATCGAGTTGATTTGGGGTCCACGGAGCCCTTTCGTTTTGCTCCAGTGACCTCAGGATCCCTCTAGACTTGAGACAGTGATCTTGGGTTTTCTCTGTAGTGCCATCAAGGAAATCAAGGCTCCTTTCACGTTTGATGTGGAACACGGAATTTCTCTGCACGCAGTGCAGGGGAATCGGGACTCATGTCGCGGCGAGGGTGAAGTCTCATGGTTTTTCTCGAGTTGCGACCAGAACCTGGGTTATATTCTCGAGTTACGATGGGGAGGGCCCTTCCAGACACGTGTTTGTTCAGCGACGTCAGGACTCCTGCCTAGGTGCGAGGGACACCTCGGATTCTCCTCGAGTCTTGGCATGGCAATTGGGAGGCGTCTCCACGTGAGACGGGAGACCCAGTGTCCCTCTCCACGTGCCACAGGGATCCTGGGACTCCTATCCATTTTCAAGAGGAGTCAGGCATCGTCTCCTTCGGAAGTATTGATCTCTGCGGACCTCTCGAGTTTTCAAAGGATATGAGGCCTCCGTTTGCGTTGATTTGGAGGACTTGGTCTTTCTCTGTCGTCTCCACAGGGGATTCAGACATCCCTTCGTCTTGGGAGATGCAAGACGAGCCTGCTTTCAATTCACTGCAGGGATATCCGGCCTTACTTCGAGTCAGAGCATCTCGGTGTCCATTCCACTTGAGGCCACAAACTCAGGGTCCCTCTCACATACCTGTAGCTGAGAGAAGCCTCATCTTGAGGTGCTTGTGGAAAGTTGGTATTCCTCTTGAGTCGAAGCCAGGGACTAGGCTCTCATCTCGAGATGATTTGGGGTCCACGGAGCCCTTTTGTGTTGCTCCAGTGACCTCAGGATCCCTCTAGACTTGAGACAGTGATCTTGGGTTTTCTCTGGAGTGCCATCAAGGAAATCAAGGCTCCCATCATGTTTGATGTGGAACACGGAATTGCTCTGCACGCAGTGCAGGGAAATTGGGCCTCATATCGCAGCGAGTTGGAAGTCTCATGGTTTTTCTCGAGTTGCGGCCGGAACCTGGGGTATATTCTCGAGTTACGACGGGGAGGGCCCTTCCAGACACGTGTTTGTTCAGCGACGTCAGGACTCCTGCCTAGGTCCGAGGGACACCTCGGAATACACCTCGAGTCTTGGCATGGAAATTGGGACGCGTCTCCACGTGAGGCGGGAGACCCAGGGTCCCTTTCCACGTGCCACAGGGATCCTGGGACTCCTATCCATTTTCAAGAGGAGTCAGGCATCGTCTCCTTTGGAAGCATTGATCTCCGCAGACTTCTCGAGTTTTCAAAGGATGTGAGGCCTCCGGTCGCGATGAGGCGGAGAATTAGGTCTTTCTCTGAGGTCTCCACAGGGGATTCAGACATCCCTTCGTCTTGGGAGATGCAAGACCAGCCTGCATTCAATTCACTGCAGGGATATCCTGCCTTACTTCGAGTCAGAGCATCTCGGTGTCCATTCCACTTGAGGCCACAAACTCAGGGTCCCTCTCACATACCTGTAGCTGAGAGAAGCCTCCTCTTGAGGTGCTTGTGGAAAGTTGGTATTCCTCTTGAGTCGAAGCCAGGGACTAAGCTCTCATCTCGAGTTGATTTGGGGTCCACGGAGCACTTTCGTGTTTCTCCAGTGACCTCAGGATCCCTCTTGACTTGAGACAGTGATCTTGGGTTTTCTCTGGAGTGCCATCAGGAAATCAAAGCTCCTTTCACGTTTGATGTGGAACACGGAATTGCTCTGCATGCATTGCAAGGGAATCGGGCCTCATCTCGCGGCGAGGGGGAAGTCTCATGGTTTTTCTCGAGTTGCGGCCGGAACCTGGGGTATATTCCCGAGTTACGACGGGGAGGTCCCTTCCAGACACGTGTTTGTTCGGCGACGTCAGGACTCCTGCCTAGATGCAAGGGACAACTCGGGATTCTCCTCGAGTCTTGGCATGGCAATTGGGACGCGTCTCCACGTGAGGCGGGAGACCTAGGATCCCTTTCCACGTGCCTCAGCGATCCTGGCACTCCTATCCATTTTCAAGAAGAGTCAAGCATCGTCTCCTTTGGAAGCATTGATCTCCGCGGACCTCTCGAGTTTTCAAAGGATATGAGGCCTCCGGTCGCGATGAGGCGGAGAACTCGGTCTTTCTCTGTGGTCTCCACAGGGGATACAGACATCCCTTCGTCTTGGCAGATGCAAGAATAGCCTGATTTCAATTCACTGCAGGGATATCCGGCCTTACTTCGAGTCAGAGCATCTCGGTGTCCATTCCACTTGAGGCCACAAACTCAGGGTCCTTCTCACATACCTGTGGCTGAGAGAACCCTCCACTTCAGGTGCTTGTGCAAAGTGGGTATTCCTCTTGTGTCAAAGCCAGGGACTAAGCTCTCATCTCGAGTTAATTTGCGGTCCACGGAGCCCTTTCTTGTTGCTCCAGTGACCTCAGGATCCCTCTAGACTTGAGACAGTGATCTTGGGTTTTCTCTGGAGTGCCATCAAGGAAATCAAGGCTTTTTTCTCGTTTGATGTGGAACACGGAATTGCTCTACATGCAGTGCAGGGGAATCGGGCCTCATCTCGCGGCAAGGGGGATGTCTCATGGTTTTTCTCAAGTTGCGGCCGGAACCTGGGGTATATTCTCGAGTTACGACGGGGAGGGCCCTTGCAGACACGTGTTAGTTCAGCGACGTCAGGACTCCTGCCTAGGTGCGAGGGACACCTCGGGATTCTCCTCGAGTCTTGGCATGGCAATTGGGACGCGTCTCCACGTGAGGCGGGAGACCCAGGGTCCCTTTCCACGTGCCACAGGGATCCGGGGCCTCCTATCCATTTTCAAGAGGAGTCAGGCATCGTCTCCTTTGGAAGCATTGATCTCCGCGGACCTCTCGAGTTTTCAAAGGATGTGAGGCCTCCGGTCGCGATGAGGTGGAGAACTAGTTCTTTCTCTGTGGTCTCCACAGGGGATTCAGACATCCCTTCGCCTTGGGAGATGCAAGACGAGCCGGCATTCAATTCACTGCAGGGATATCCGGCCTAACTTCGAGTCAGAGCTTCTCGGTGTCCATTCCACTTGAGGCCACAAACTCAGGGTCCCTCTCACATACCTGTAGCTTAGAGAAGCCTCCTCTTGAGGTGCTTGTGGAAAGTTGGTATTCCTCTTGAGTCGAAGCCAGGGACTAAGCTCTCATCTCGAGTTGATTTTGGGTCCACGGAGCACTTTCGTGTTGCTCCAGTGACCTCAGGATCCCTCTAGACTTGAGACAATGATCTTGGGTTTTCTCTGGAGTGCCATCAAGACTTTTTTCTCGTTTGATGTGGAACACGGAATTGCTCTGCACGCAGTGCAGGGGAATCGGGCCTCATCTCGCGGCGAGGTGGAAGTCTCATGGTTTTTCTCGTGTTGCGGCCGGAACCTGGGGTATATTCTCGACTTACGATGGGGAGAGCCCTTCCAGTCAACTGTTTGTTGAGCGACGTCATTACTCCTGCCTAGGTGCGAGGGACACCTCTGGATTCTCCTCGAGTCTTGACAGGGCAATTGGGACGCGTCTCCACATGAGGCGGAAGACCCAGGGTCCCTTTCCACGTGCCACACGGATCCTGGGACTCCTATCCATTTTCAAGTGGAGTCAGGCATCGTCTCCTTTGGAAGCATTGATCTCCGCGGACCTCTCGAGTTTTGAAAGGATGTGAGGCTTCCGGTCGCGATGAGGCGGAGAACTAGGTTTTTCTCTGTGGTCTCCACAGGGGATTCAGACATCTCTTCGTCTTGGGAGATGCAAGACGAGCCTGCATTCAATTCACTGCAGGGATATCCGGCCTAACTTCGAGTCAGAGCTTCTCGGTGTCCATTCCACTTGAGGCCACAAACTCAGGGTCCCTCTCACATACCTGTAGCTGAGAGAAGCCTCCTCTTGAGGTGCTTGTGGAAACTTGGTATTCCTCTTGAGTCGAAGCCAGGGACTAAGCTCTCATCTCGAGTTGATTTGGGGTCCACGGAGCCCTTTGGTGTTGCTACAGTGACCTCAGGATCCCTCTAGTCTTGAGACACTGATCTTGGGTTTTGTCTGGAGTGCCATCAAGGAAATCAAGGCTCCTTTCACGTTTGATGTGGAACACGGAATTGCTCTGCACCCAGTGCAGGGGAATCGGGCCTCATCTCTCGCCGAGGGGGAAGTCTCATTGTTTCTCTAGAGTTGCGGCCGGAACCTGGGGTATATTCTCGAGTTATGACGGGGAGGGCCCTTTCAGACACGTGTTTGTTCAGCGACGTCAGGACTCCTGCCTAGGTGCCAGGGACACCTCGGGATTCTCCTCGAGTCTTGGCATTGCCATAGGGACACGTCTCCACGTGCGGCGGGAGACCCAGGGTCCCTTTCCACGTGCCACAGGTATCCTGGGACTCCTATCCATTTTCAAGAGGAGTCAGGCATCTTCTCCTTTGAAAGCATTGATCTCCGCGGACCTCTCGAGTTTTCAAAGGATGTGAGGCCTCCGGTCGCGATGAGGCGGAGGACTCGGACTTTCTCTGTGGTCTCCACAGGGGATTAAGACATCCCTTCGTCTTGGGAGATGCAAGACGAGGCTGCATTCAATTCACTGCAAGGATATCCGGCCTTACTTCGAGTCAGAGCATCTCGGTGTTCATTCCCGTTGAGGCCACAAACTCAGGGTCCCTCTCACATACCTGTAGCTGAGAGAAGCCTCCTCTTGAGGTGCTTGTGGAAAGTTGGTTTTCCTCTTGAGTCGAAGCCAGGGACTAAGCTCTCATCTCGAGTTGATTTGGGGTCCACGGAGCCCTTTCGTGTTGCTCCAGTGACCTCAGGATCCCTCTAGACTTGAGACAGTGATCTGGGGTTTTCTCTGGAGTGCCATCAAGGAAATCAAGGCTCCTTTCACGTTTGATGTGGAACACGGAATAGCTCTGCACGCAGTGAAGGGGAATCGGGCCTCATCTCGCGGTGAGGGGGATGTCTCATGGTTTTTCTCGAGTTGCGGCCGGAACCTGGGGTATATTCTCGAGTTACGACGGGGAGGTCCCTTCCAGACACGTGTTTGTTCAGCGACATCAGGACTCCTGCCTAGGTGCGAGGGACACTTCGGGATTCTCCTCCAGTCTTGGCATGGCAATTGGGACGCGTCTCCACGTGAGGCGGGAGACCCAGTGTCCCATTCCACGTGCCTCAGGGATCCTGGGACTCCTATCCATTTTCAAGATGAGTCAGGCATCTTCTCCTTTGGAAGCATTGATCTCCGCGGACCTCTCGGGTTTTCAAAGGATGTGAGGCCTCCGGTCGCGATGAGGTGGAGAACTAGGTCTTTCTCTGTGGTCTCCACAGGGGATTCAGACATCCCTTCGTCTGGGGAAATGCATGAAGAGCCTGCATTCAATTCACTGCAGGGATATTCGGCCTTATTTTGAGTCAGAGCATCTCGGTGTCCATTCCACTTGAGGCCATAAAATCAGGGTCCCTCTCACATAACTGTAGCTGAGAGAAGCCTCCTCTTGAGGTGCTTGTGGAAAGTTGGTATTCCTCTTGAGTCGAAGCCAGGGACTAAGCTCTCATCTCGAGTTAATTTGGGGTCCACGGAGCCCTTTCGTGTTGCTCCAGTGACCTCAGGATCCCTCTAGACTTGAGACAGTTATCTTGGGTTTTCTCTGGAGTGCCATCAAGGATATCAAGGCTCCTTTCAATTTTGATGTGGAACACGGAATTGCTCTGCACGCAGTTGAGGGGAATCGGGTCTCATCTCGCGGCGAGGGGGAAGTCTGATGGTTTTTCTCGAGTTGCGGCCGGAACCTGGGGTATATTCTCGAGTTACAACCGGGAGGGCCCTTCCAGACACGTGTTTGTTCAGCGACGTCAGGACTCCTGCCTAGGTGCGAGGGACACCTCGGGATTCTCCTCGAGTCTAGGCATGGCCATTGGGACGCGTCTCCACGTGAGGCGGGAGACCAGGGTCCCTTTCTACGTGCCACAGGGATCCTGGGACTCCTATCCATTTTCAAGAGGAGTCAGGCATCGTCTCCTTTGGAAGCATTGATCTCCGCGGACCTCTCGAGTTTTCAAAGGATGTGAGGCCTCCGATCGCGATGAGGCGGAGAACTAGTTCTTTCTCTGTGGTCTCCACAGGGGATTCAGACATGCCTTCGTCTTGGCAGATGCAAGACGAGCCTGCTTTCAATTCACTGCAGGGATATCTGGCCTTACTTCGAGTCAGAGCATCTCGGTGTCCATTCCACTTGAGGCCACAAACTCAGGGTCCTTCTCACATACCTGTGGCTGAGAGAACCCTCCTCTTGAGGTGCTTGTGGAAAGTTGGTATTCCTCTTGAGTCGAAGCCAGGGACTAAGCTCTCATCTCGAGTTAATTTGGGGTCCACGGAGCCCTTTCGTGTTGCTCCAGTGACCTCAGGATCCCTCTAGACTTGAGACAGTGATCTTGGGTTTTCTCTGGAGTGCCATCAAGGAAATCAAGGCTTTTTTCTCGTTTGATGTGGAACACGGAATTGCTCTACACGCAGTGCAGGGGAATCGGGCCTCATCTCGCGGCAAGGGGGATGTCTCATGGTTTTTCTCAAGTTGCGGCCGGAACCTGGGGTATATTCTCAAGTTACGATGGGGAGGGCCCTTCCAGACACGTGTTAGTTCAGCGACGTCAGGACTCCTGCCTAGGTGCGAGGGACACCTCGGGATTCTCCTCGAGTCTTGGCATGGCAATTGGGATGCGTCTCCACGTGAGGCGGGAGACCAGGGTCCCTTTCCACGTGCCACAGGGATCCTGGGACTCCTATCCATTTTCAAGAGGAGTCAGGCATCGTCTCCTTTGAAAGCATTCATCTCCGCAGACCTCTCGAGTTTTCAAAGGATGTGAGGCCTCCGGTCGCGATGAGGCGGATAATTAGGTCTTTCTCTGTGGTCTCCACAGGGGATTCAGACATCCCTTCGTCTTGGGAGATGAAAGACGAGCCTGCATTCAATTCACTGCAGGGATATCCGGCCTTACTTCGAGTCAGAGCATCTCGGTGTCCATTCCACTTGAGGCCACAAACTCAGGGTCCCTCTCACATACCTGTAGCTGAGAGAAGCCTCCTCTTGAGGTGCTTGTGAAACGTTGGTATTCCTCTTGAGTCAAAGCCAGGGACTAAGCTCTCATCTCGAGTTGATTTGGTGTCCACGGAGCCCTTTCGTGTTGCTCCAGTGACCTCAGGATCCCTCTAGATTTGAGACAGTGATCTTGGGTTTTCTCTGGAGTGCCATCAAGGAAATCAAGGCTCCTTTCACTTTTGATGTCGAACACGGAATTGCTCTGCACGCAGGGCAGGGGAATCGGGCCTCATCTCGTGGTGAGGGGGAAGTCTCATGGTTTTTCTCGAGTTGCGGCCAGAACCTGGGGTATATTCTCGAGTTCGGACGGGGAGTGCCCTTCCAGACACGTGTTTGTTCAGGGACGTCAGGACTCCTGGCTAGGTGCGAGGGACAACTTGGGATTCTCCTCGAGTCTTGGCATGGCAATTGGGACACGTCTCCACGTGAGGTGGGAGACCCAGGGTCCCTTTCCACGTGATTCAGGGATCCTGGGACTCCTATCCATTTTCAAGAAGAGTCAGGCATCGTCTCCTTTGGAAGCAATGATCTCCGCGGACCTCTCGAGTTTTCAAAGGATATGAGGCTTCCGGTCGCGATGAGGCGGAGAACTAGGTCTTTCTCTGTGGTCTCCACAGGGGATTCAGACATTCCTTCGTCTTGGGAGATGCAAGACGAGCCTGCATTCAATTCACTGCAGGGATATCCGGCCTTACTTCGAGTCAGAGCATCTCGGTGTCCATTCCACTTGAGGCCACAAACTCAGGGTCCCTCTCACATACCTGTAGCTGAGAGAAGCATCCTCTTGAGGTGCTTGAGGAAAGTTGGTATTCCTCTTGAGTCGAATCCAGGGACTAAGCTCTCATCTCGAGTTGATTTGGGGTCCACGGAGCCCTTTCGTGTTGCTCCAGTGATCTCAGGATCCCTCTAGACTTGAGACCGTGATCTTGGGTTTTCTCTGGAGTGTCATCAAGGAAATCAAGGCTCCTTTCACGTTTGACGTGGAACACGGAATTGCTCTGGACGCAGTGCAGGGGAATCGGGCCTCATCTCGCGGCGAGGGGGAAGTCTCATGGTTTTTCTCGAGTCGAGGCCGGAACCTGGGGTATATTCTCGAGTTACGACGGGGAGGGCCCTTCCATACACGTGTTTGTTCAGCGACGTCAGGACTCCTGCCTAGGTGCGAGGGACACCTCGGGATTTTCCTCGAGTCTTGGCATGGCAATTGGGACGCGTCTCCACGTGAGGCGGGAGACGCAGGGTCCCTTTCCACGTGCCACAGGGATCCTGGGACTCCTATCCATTTTCAAGAGGAGTCAGGCATCGTCTCCTTTGCAAGCATTGATCTCCGCAGACCTCTCGAGTTTTCAAAGGATGTGAGGCCTCCGATCGCGTTGAGGCGGAGGACTAGGTCTTTCTCTGTGGTCTCCACAGGGGATTCAGACATCCGTTGGTCTTGGGAGATGCAAGACGAGCCTGCATTCAATTCACTGCATGGATATCCGGCCTTACTTCGAGTCAGAGCATCTCCGTGTCCATTCCACTTGAGGCCAAAAACTCAGGGTCCCTCTCACATACCTGTAGCTGAGAGAAGCCTCCTCTTGAGGTGCTTGTGGAAAGTTGGTATTCCTCTTGAGTGAAAGCCAGGGACTAAGCTCTCATCTCGAGTTGATTTGGGGTCCACGGAGCCCTTTCCTGTTGCTCCAGTGACCTCAGGATCCCTTTAGACTTGAGACAGTGATCTTGGGTTTTCTCTGGAGTGCCATCAAGGAAATCAAGGCTCCTTTCACGTTTGATGTGGAACACGGAATTGCTCTGCACGCAGTGCAGGGGAATCGGGCCTCATGTCGCGGCGAGGGGGAAGTCTCATGGTTTTTCTCGAGTTGCGGCCGGAACCTGGGGTATATTCTCGAGTTACGACGGGGAGGGCCCTTCCAGACACGTGTTTGTTCAGCGACGTCTGGACTCCTGCCTAGGTGCGAGGGACAACTCGGGATTCTCCACGAGTCTTGGCATGGCAATTGGGACGCGTTTCCACGTGAGGCGGGAGACCCAGGGTCCCTTTCCACGAGCCACAGGGATCCTGGGACTCCTATCCATTTTCAAGAAGAGTCAGGCATCGTCTCCTTTGGAAGCATTGATATCCGCGGACTTCTCGAGTTTTCAAAGGATGTGAGGCCTCCGTTCGCGTTGAGGCGGAGGACTAGGTCTTTCTCTGTGGTCTCCACAGGGGATTCAGACAACCCTTCATCTTGAGAGATGCAAGACGAGCCTCCATTCAATTCACTGCAGGGATATCTGGCCTTACTTCGAGTCAGAGCATCTCGGTGTCCATTCCACTTGAGGCCACAAACTCAGGGCCCCTCTCATATACCTGTAGCTGAGAGAAGCCTCCTCTTGAGGTGCTTGTGGAAAGTTGGTATTCCTCTTGAGTCGAAGCCAGGGACTAAGCTCTCATCTCGAGTTAATTTGGGGTCCACGGAGCCCTTTCGTGTTGCTCCAGTGACCTCAGGATCCCTCTAGACTTGAGACAGTGATCTTGGGTTTTCTCTGGAGTGCCATCAAGGAAATCAAGGCTCCTTTCACTTTTGATGTCGAACACGGAATTGCTCTGCACGCAGGGCAGGGGAATCGGGCCTCATCTCGTGGTGAGGGGGAAGTCTCATGGTTTTTCTCGAGTTGCGGCCAGAACCTGGGGTATATTCTCGAGTTCAGACGGGGAGTGCCCTTCCAGACACGTGTTTGTTCAGCGACGTCAGGACTCCTGCCTAGGTGCGAGGGACAACTTGGGATTCTCCTCGAGTCTTGGCATGGCAATTGGGACGCGTCTCCACGTGAGGTGGGGCACCCAGGGTTCCTTTCCACGTGATTCAGGGATCCTGGGACTCCTATCCATTTTCAATAGGAGTCAGGCATCGTCTCCTTTGGAAGCATTGATCTCCGCGGACCTCTCGAGTTTTCAAAGGATATGAGGCCTCCGGTCGCGATGAGGCAGAGAACTAGGTCTTTCTCTGTGGTCTCCACAGGGGATTCAGACATCCCTTCGTCTTGGCAGATGCAAGACGAGCCTGCTTTCAATTCACTGCAGGGATATCCGGCCTTACTTCGAGTCAGAGCATCTCGGTGTCCATTCCACTTGAGGCCACAAAATCAGGGTCCTTCTCACATACTTGTGGCTGAGAGAACCCTTCTCTTGAGGTGCTTGTGGAAAGTTGGTATTCCTCTTGAGTCGAAGCCAGGGACTAAGCTCTCATCTCGAGTTAATTTGGGGTCCACGGAGCCCTTTCGTGTTGCTCCAGTGACCTCAGGATCCCTCTAGACTTGAGACAGTGATCTTGGGTTTTCTCTGGAGTGCCATCAAGGAAATCAAGGCTTTTTTCTCGTTTGTTGTGGAACACGGAATTGCTCTACACGCAGTGCAGGGGAATCGGGCCTCATCTCGCGGTGAGGGGGAAGTCTCATGGTTTTTCTCGAGTTGCGGCCGGAACCTGGGGTATATTCTCGAGTTACAACCGGGAGGGCCATTCCAGACACGTGTTTGTTCAGCGACGTCAGGACTCCTGCCTAGGTGCGAGGGACACCTCGGGATTCTCCTCGAGTCTTGGCATGGCAATTGGGACGCGTCTCCACGTGAGGCGGGAGACCCAGGGTCCCTTTCCACGTGCCACAGGGATCCTGGGACTCCTATCCATTTTCAAGAGGAGTCAGGCATCGTCTCCTTTGGAAGCATTGATCTCCGCGGACCTCTCGAGTTTTCAAAGGATGTGAGGCCTACGTTCGCGTTGAGACGGAGGACTAGGTCTTTCTCTGTGGTCTCCACAGGGGATTCAGACAACCCTTCGTCTTGGGAGATGCAAGACGAGCCTGCATTCAATTCACTGCAGGGATATCCGGCCTTACTTCGAGTCAGAGCATCTCGGTGTCCATTCCACTTGAGGCCACAAACTCAGGGTCCCTCTCACATACATGTAGTTGAGAGAAGCCTCCTCTTGAGGTGCTTGTGGAAAGTTGGTATTCCTCTTGAGTCGAAGCCAGGGACTAAGCTCTCATCTCGAGTTGATTTGGGGTCCACGGAGCCCTTTCGTGTTGCTCCAGTGACCTCAGGATCCCTCTAGACTTGAGACAGTGACCTTGGGTTTTCTCTGGAGTGCCATCAAGGAAATCAAGGCTCCTTTCACGTTTGATGTGGAACACGGAATTGCTCTGCAGGCAGTGCAGGGGAATCGGACCTCATCTCGCGGCGAGGGGGAAGTCTCATGGTTTATCTCGAGTTGCGGCCGGAACCTGGGGTATATTCTCGAGTTACGATGGGGAGGGCCCTTCCTTACACGTGTTTGTTCAGCGACGTCAGGACTCCTGCATAGGTGCGAGGGACACCTCGGGATTCTCCTCGAGTCTTGGCATGGCAATTGGGACGTGTCTCCACGTGAGGCGGGAGACCCAGGGTCCCTTTCCACGTGCCACAGGGATCCTGGGACTCCTATCCATTTTCAAGAGGAGTCAGGCATCGTCTCCTTTGGAAGCATTGATCTCCGCGGACCTCTCGAGTTTTCAAAGGATGTGAGGCCTCCGGTCGCGATGGGGCGGAGAACTAGGTCTTTCTCTGTGGACTCCACAGGGGATTCAGACATCCCTTCGTCTTGGGAGATGCAAGATGAGCCTGCATTCAATTCACTCCAGGGATATCCGGTCTTACTTCGAGTCACAGCATCTCGGTGTCCATTCCACTTGAGGCCACAAACTCAGGGTCCCTCTCACATACCTGTAGCTGAGAGACGCCTCCTCTTGAGGTGCTTGTGGAAACTTGGTATTCCTCTTGAGTCGAAGCCAGGGACTAAGCTCTCATCTCGAGTTGATTTGGGGTCCACGGAGCCCTTTCGTGTTGCTCCAGTGACCTCAGGATCCCTCTAGACTTGAGACAGTGATCTTGGGTTTTCTGTGGAGTGCCAGCAAGAAATCAAGGCTCCTTTCACATTTGATGTGGAACACGGAATTGCTGTGCACGCAGTGCAGGGGAATTGGGCCTCATCTCGCGGCAAGGGGGAAGTCTCATTGTTTTTCTCGAGTTGCGGCCGGAACCTGGGGTATATTCTCGAGTTACGACGGGGAGGGCCCTTCCAGACACGTGTTTGTTCAGCGATGTCAGGACTCCTGGCTAGGTGCGAGGGACACCTCGGGATTCTCCTCGAGCCTTGGCATGGCAATTGGGACGCGTCTCCACGTGAGGCGGGAGACCCAGGGTCCCTTTCCACGAGCCACAGGGATCCTGGGACTCCTATCCATTTTCCAGAGGAGTCAGGCATCGTCTCCTTTGGAAGCATTGATCTGCGCAGACCTCTCGAGTTTTCAAAGGATGTGAGGCCTCCAGTCGTGAAGAGGTGGAGAACTAGGTCTTCTCTGTGGTCTCCACAGGTGATTCAGAAATCCCTTCATCTTGGGAGATGGAAGACGAGCCTGCATTCAATTCACTGCAGGGATATCCGGCCTTACGTAGAGTCAGAGCATCTCGGTTTCCATTCCACTTGAGGCCACAAACTCAGGGTCCCTCTCACATACCTGTAGCTGAGAGAAGCCTCCTCTTGAGGTGCTTGTGGAAAGTTGGTATTCCTCTTGAGTCGAAGCCAGGGACTAAGCTCTCATCTCGAGTTGATTTGGGGTCCACGGAGCCCTTTCCTGTTGCTCCAGTGACCTCAGGATCCCTCTAGACTTGAGACAGTGATCTTGGGTTTTCTCTGGAGTGCCATCAAGGAAATCAAGGCTCCTTTCACGTTTGATGTGGAACATGGAATTGCTCTGCACGCAGTGCAGGGGAATCGGGCCTCATCTCGCGGCGAGGGGGAAGTCTAATGGTTTTTCTCGAGTTGCGGCCGGAACCTGGGGTATATTCTCGAGTTACGACGGGGAGGGCCCTTCCTGACACGTGTTTGTTCATCGACGTCAGGACTCCTGCCTAGGTGCGAGGGACACCTCGGGATTCTCTTCGAGTCTTGCCATGGCAATTGAGACGCGTCTCCACGTGAGGCGTGAGACCCAGGGTCCCTTTCGACGTGCCACAGGGAATCTGGGGCTCCTATCCATTTTCAAGAGGAGTCAGGCATCGTCTCCTTTGGAAGCATTGATCTCCGCGGACCTCTCGAGTTTTCAAAGGATGTGAGGCCTCCGGTCGCAATGAGGCGGAGGACTAGGTCTTTCTCTGTGGACTCCACAGGGGCTTCAGACATCCCTTCGTCTTGGGAGATGCAAGACGAGCCGGCATTCAATTCACTGCAGGGATATCCGGCCTTACTTCGAGTCAGAGCATCTCGGTGTCCATTCCACTTGAGGCCACAAACTCAGGGTCCCTCTCACATACCTGTAGCTGAGAGAAGCTTCCTCTTGAGGTGCTTGTGGAAACTTGGTATTCCTCTTGAGTCGAAGCCAGGGACTAAGCTCTCATCTCGAGTTGATTTGTGGTCCACGGAGCCCTTTCGTGTTGCTCCAGTGACCTCAGGATCCCTCTAGACTTGAGACAGTGATCTTGGGTTTTCTCTGGAGTGCCATCAAGGAAATCAAGGCTCCTTTCACGTTTGATGTGGAACACGGAATTGCTCTGCACGCAGTGCAGGGGAATCGGGCCTCATCTCGCAGCGAGGGGGAAGTCTCATGGTTTTTCTCGAGTTGCGGCCGGAACCTGGGGTATATTCTCGAGTTACGACGGGGAGGGCCCTTCCAGACACGTGTTTGTTCAGCGACGTCAGGACTCCTGCCTAGGTGCGAGGGACACCTCGGGATTCTCCTCGAGTCTTGGCATGGCAATTGGGATGCGTCTCCACGTGAGGCGGGAGACCCAGGGTCCCTTTCCACGTGCCACAGGGATCCTGGGACTCCTATCCATTTTCAAGAGGAGTCAGGCATCGTCTCCTTTGGAAGCATTGATCTCGGCGGACTTCTCGAGTTTTCAAAGGATGTGAGGCCTCCGTTCGCGTTGAGGCGGAGGACTAGGTCTTTCTCTGTGGTCTCCACAGGGTATTCAGACAACCCTTCGTCTTGGGAGATGCAAGATGAGCCTGCATTCAATTCACTCCAGGGATATCTGGTCTTACTTCGAGTCACAGCATCTCGGTGACCATTCCACTTGAGGCCACAAACTCAGGGTCCCTCTCACATACCTGTAGCTGAGAGAAGCCTCCTCTTGAGGTGCTTGTGGAAACTTGGTATTCCTCTTGAGTCGAAGCCAGGGACTAAGCTCTCATCTCGAGTTGATTTAGGGTCCACGGAGCCCTTTCGTGTTGCTCCAGTGACCTCAGGATCCCTCTAGACTTGAGACAGTGATCTTGGGTTTTCTGTGGAGTGCCAGCAAGGAAATCAAGGCTCCATTCACATTTGATGTGGAACACGGAATTGCTGTGCACGCAGTGCAGGGGAATTGGGCCTCATCTCGCGGCAAGGGGGAAGTCTCATGGTTTTTCTCGAGTTGCGGCCGGAACCTGGGGTATATTCTCGAGTTACGACGGGGAGGGCCCTTCCAGACACGTGCTTGTTCAGCGATGTCAGGACTCCTGGCTAGGTGCGAGGGACACCTCGGGATTCTCCTCGAGCCTTGGCATGGCAATTGGGACGCGTCTCCACGTGAGGCGGGAGACCCAGGGTCCCTTTCCACGTGCCACAGGGATCCTGGGACTCCTATCCATTTTCAAGAGGAGTCAGGCATCGTCTCCTTTGGAAGCATTGATCTCCGTGGACGTCTCGAGTTTTCAAAGGATGTGAGGCCTCCAGTCGTGAAGAGGTGGAGAACTAGGTCTTCTCTGTGGTCTCCACAGGTGATTCAGACATCCCTTCATCTTGGGAGATGGAAGACGAGCCTGCATTCAATTCACTGCAGGGATATCCGGCCTTACGTAGAGTCAGAGCATCTCGGTGTCCATTCCACTTGAGGCCACAAACTCAGGGTCCCTCTCACATACCTGTAGCTGAGAGAAGCCTCCTCTTGAGGTGCTTGTGGAAAGTTGGTATTCCTCTTGAGTCGAAGCCAGGGACTAAGCTCTCATCTCGAGTTGATTTGGGGTCCACGGAGCCCTTTCCTGTTGCTACAGTGACCTCAGGATCCCTCTAGACTTGAGACAGTGATCTTGGGTTTTCTCTGGAGTGCCATCAAGGAAATCAAGGCTCCTTTCACGTTTGATGTGGAACATGGAATTGCTCTGCACGCAGTGCAGGGGAATCGGGCCTCATCTCGCGGCGAGGGGGAAGTCTAATGGTTTTTCTCGAGTTGCGGCCGGAACCTGGGGTATATTCTCGAGTTACGACGGGGAGGGCCCTTCCTGACACGTGTTTGTTCATCGACGTCAGGACTCCTGCCTAGGTGCGAGGGACACCTCGGGATTCTCTTCGAGTCTTGGCATGGCAATTGAGACGCGTCTCCACGTGAGGCGTGAGACCCAGGGTCCCTTTCGACGTGCCACAGGGAATCTGGGGCTCCTATCCATTTTCAAGAGGAGTCAGGCATCGTCTCCTTTGGAAGCATTGATCTCCGCGGACCTCTCGAGTTTTCAAAGGATGTGAGGCCTCCGGTCGCAATGAGGCGGAGGACTAGATTTTTCTCTATGGTCTCCACAGGGGCTTCAGACATCCCTTCGTCTTGGGAGATGCAAGACGAGCCGGCATTCAATTCACTGCAGGGATATCCGGCCTTACTTCGAGTCAGAGCATCTCGGTGTCCATTCCACTTGAGGCCACAAACTCAGGGTCCCTCTCACATACCTGTAGCTGAGAGAAGCTTCCTCTTGAGGTGCTTGTGGAAACTTGGTATTCCTCTTGAGTCGAAGCCAGGGACTAAGCTCTCATCTCGAGTTGATTTGGGGTCCACGGAGCCCTTTCGTGTTGCTCCAGTGACCTCAGGATCCCTCTAGACTTGAGACAGTGATCTTGGGTTTTCTCTGGAGTGCCATCAAGGAAATCAAGGCTCCTTTCACGTTTGATGTGGAACACGGAATTGCTCTGCACGCAGTGCAGGGGAATCGGGCCTCATCTCGCAGCGAGGGGGAAGTCTCATGGTTTTTCTCGAGTTGCGGCCGGAACCTGGGGTATATTCTCGAGTTACGACGGGGAGGGCCCTTCCAGACACGTGTTTGTTCAGCGACGTCAGGACTCCTGCCTAGGTGCGAGGGACACCTCGGGATTCTCCTCGAGTCTTGGCATGGCAATTGGGACGCGTCTCCACGTGAGGCGGGAGACCCAGGGTCCCTTTCCACGTGCCACAGGGATCCTGGGACTCCTATCCATTTTCAAGAGGAGTCAGGCATCGTCTCCTTTGGAAGCATTGATCTCCGCGGACTTCTCGAGTTTTCAAAGGATGTGAGGCCTCCGTTCGCGTTGAGGCGGAGGACTAGGTCTTTCTCTGTGGTCTCCACAGGGTATTCAGACAACCCTTCGTCTTGGGAGATGCAAGACGAGCCTGCATTCAATTCACTGCAGGGATATCCGGCCTTACTTAAGTCAGAGCATCTCGGTGTCCATTCCACTTGAGGCCACAAACTCAGGGTCCCTCTCACATACCTGTAGCTGAGAGAAGCCTCCTCTTGAGGTGCTTTTGGAAAGTTGGTATTCCTCTTGAGTCGAAGCCAGGGACTAAGCTCTCATCTCGAGTTGATTTGGGGTCCATGGAGCCCTTTCGTGTTGCTCCAGTGACCTCAGGATCCCTCTAGACTTGAGACAGTGATCTTGGGTTTTCTCTGGAGTGCCATCAAGGAAATCAAGGCTCCTTTCACGTTTGATGTGGAACACGGAATTGCTCTGCACGCAGTGCAGGGGAATCGGGCCTCATCTCGCGGCGAGGGGGAAGTCTCATGGTTTTTCTCGAGTTGCGGCCGGAACCTGGGGTGTATTCTCGAGTTACGACGGGGAGGGTCCTTCCAGACACGTGTTTGTTCAGCGACGTAAGGACTCCAGCCTAGGTGCGAGGGAAACCTGGGGATTCTCCTCGAGTCTTGGCATGGCAATTGGGACGCGTCTCCACGTGAGGCGGGAGACGCAGGGTCCCTTTCCACGTGCCACAGGGATCCTTGGACTCCTATCCATTTTCAAGAGGAGTCAGGCATCGTCTCCTTTGGCAGCATTGATCTCCGCAGACCTCTCGAGTTTTCAAAGGATGTGAGGCCTCCGGTCGCGTTGAGGCGGAGGACTAGGTCTTTCTCTGTGGTCTCCACAGGGGATTCAGACAACCCTTCGTGTTGGGAGATGCAAGACGAGCCTGCATTCAATTCACTGCAGGGATATCTGGCCTTACTTCGAGTCAGAGCATCTCGGTGTCCATTCGACTTGAGGCCACAAACTCAGGGTCCCTCTCACATACCTGTAGCTGAGAGAAGCCTCCTCTTGAGGTGCTTGTGGAAACTTGGTATTCCTCTTGAGTCGAAGGCAGGGACTAAGCTCTCATCTCGAGTTGATTTGGGGTCCACGGAGCCCTTTCGTGTTGCTCCAGTGACCTCAGGATCCCTCTAGACTTGAGACAGTGACCTTGGGTTTTCTCTGGAGTGCCATCAAGGAAATCAAGGCTCCTTTCACGTTTGATGTGTAACACGGAATTGCTCTGCACGCAGTGCAGGGGAATCGGACCTCATCTCGCGGCGAGGGGGAAGTCTCATGGTTTATCTCGAGTTGCGGCCGGAACCTGGGGTATATTCTCGAGTTACGACGGGGAGGGCCCTTCCTTACACGTGTTTGTTCAGCGACGTCAGGACTCCTGCATAGGTGCGAGGGACACCTCGGGATTCTCCTCGAGTCTTGGCATGGCAATTGGGACGCGTCTCCACGTGAGGCGGGAGACCCAGGGTCCCTTTCCACGTGCCACAGGGATCCTGGGACTCCTATCCATTTTCAAGAGGAGTCAGGCATCGTCTCCTTTGGAAGCATTGATCTCCGCGGACCTCTCGAGTTTTCAAAGGATGTGAGGCCTCCGGTCGCGATGAGGCGGAAGACTAGGTCTTTCTCTGTGGACTCCACAGGGGATTCAGACATCCCTTCGTCTTGGGAGATGCAAGATGAGCCTGCATTCAGTTCACTCCAGGGATATCTGGTCTTACTTCGAGTCACAGCATCTCGGTTTCCATTCCACTTGAGGTCACAAACTCAGGGTCCCTCTCACATACCTGTAGCTGAGAGAAGCCTCCTCTTGAGGTGCTTGTGGAAAATTGGTATTCCTCTTGAGTCGAAGCCAGGGACTAAGCTCTCATCTCGAGTTGATTTGGGGTCCACGGAGCCCTTTCGTGTTGCTCCAGTGACCTCAGGATCCCTCTAGACTTGAGACACTGATCTTGGGTTTTCTCTGGAGTGCCATCAAGGAAATCAAGGCTCCTTTCATTTTTGATGTGGAATACGGAATTGTTCTGCACGCAGTGCAGGGGAATTGGGCCTCATCTCGCGGCGAGGGGGAAGTTTCATGGTTTTTCTCGAGTTGCGGCCGGAACCTGTGGTATATTCTCGAGTTACGACGGGGAGGTCCCTTCCAGACACGTGTTTGTTCAGCGACGTAAGGACTCCAGCCTAGGTGCGAGGGAAACCTGGGGATTCTCCTCGAGTCTTGGCATGGCAATTGGGACGCGTCTCCACGTGAGGCGGGAGACGCAGGGTCCCTTTCCACGTGCCACAGGGATCCTTGGACTCCTATCCATTTTCAAGAGGAGTCAGGCATCGTCTCCTTTGGCAGCATTGATCTCCGCAGACCTCTCGAGTTTTCAAAGGATGTGAGGCCTCCGGTCGCGTTGAGGCGGAGGACTAGGTCTTTCTCTGTGGTCTCCACAGGGGATTCAGACAACCCTTCGTGTTGGGAGATGCAAGACGAGCCTGCATTCAATTCACTGCAGGGATATCTGGCCTTACTTCGAGTCAGAGCATCTCGGTGTCCATTCGACTTGAGGCCACAAACTCAGGGTCCCTCTCACATACCTGTAGCTGAGAGAAGCCTCCTCTTGAGGTGCTTGTGGAAACTTGGTATTCCTCTTGAGTCGAAGGCAGGGACTAAGCTCTCATCTCGAGTTGATTTGGGGTCCACGGAGCCCTTTCGTGTTGCTCCAGTGACCTCAGGATCCCTCTAGACTTGAGACAGTGACCTTGGGTTTTCTCTGGAGTGCCATCAAGGAAATCAAGGCTCCTTTCACGTTTGATGTGGAACACGGAATTGCTCTGCACGCAGTGCAGGGGAATCGGACCTCATCTCGCGGCGAGGGGGAAGTCTCATGGTTTATCTCGAGTTGCGGCCGGAACCTGGGGTATATTCTCGAGTTACGACGGGGAGGGCCCTTCCTTACACGTGTTTGTTCAGCGACGTCAGGACTCCTGCATAGGTGCGAGGGACACCTCGGGATTCTCCTCGAGTCTTGGCATGGCAATTGGGACGCGTCTCCACGTGAGGCGGGAGACCCAGGGTCCCTTTCCACGTGCCACAGGGATCCTGGGACTCCTATCCATTTTCAAGAGGAGTCAGGCATCGTCTCCTTTGGAAGCATTGATCTCCGCGGACCTCTCGAGTTTTCAAAGGATGTGAGGCCTCCGGTCGCGATGAGGCGGAAGACTAGGTCTTTCTCTGTGGACTCCACAGGGGATTCAGACATCCCTTCGTCTTGGGAGATGCAAGATGAGCCTGCATTCAGTTCACTCCAGGGATATCTGGTCTTACTTCGAGTCACAGCATCTCGGTTTCCATTCCACTTGAGGTCACAAACTCAGGGTCCCTCTCACATACCTGTAGCTGAGAGAAGCCTCCTCTTGAGGTGCTTGTGGAAAATTGGTATTCCTCTTGAGTCGAAGCCAGGGACTAAGCTCTCATCTCGAGTTGATTTGGGGTCCACGGAGCCCTTTCGTGTTGCTCCAGTGACCTCAGGATCCCTCTAGACTTGAGACACTGATCTTGGGTTTTCTCTGGAGTGCCATCAAGGAAATCAAGGCTCCTTTCATTTTTGATGTGGAATACGGAATTGTTCTGCACGCAGTGCAGGGGAATTGGGCCTCATCTCGCGGCGAGGGGGAAGTTTCATGGTTTTTCTCGAGTTGCGGCCGGAACCTGTGGTATATTCTCGAGTTACGACGGGGAGGTCCCTTCCAGACACGTGTTTGTTCAGCGACGTCAGGACTCCTGCCTAGGTGCGAGGGACACCTCGGGATTCTCCTCGAGTCTGGCATGGCAATTGGGACGCGTATCCACGTGAGGCGGGAGACCCAGGGTCCCTTTCCAAGTGCCACAGTGATCCTGGGACTCCTATCCATTTTCAAGAAGAGTCAGGCATCGTCTCCTTTAGAAGCATTGATCTCTGCAGACCTCTCGAGTTTTCAAAGGATGTGAGGCCTCCGGTCGCGATGAGGCGGAGGAGTAGGTCTTTCTCTGTGGTCTCCACAGGGGATTCAGACATCCCTTCGTCTTGGGAGATGCAAGACGAGCCTGCATTCAATTCACTGCAGGGATATCCGGCCTTACTTCGAGTCAGAGCATCTCGGGGTCCATTCCACTTGAGGCCACAAACTCAGGGTCCCTCTCACATACCTGTAGCTGAGAGAAGCCTCCTCTTGAGTTGCTTGTGGAAAGTTGGTATTCCACTTGTGTCGAAGCCAGGGACTAAGCTCTCATCTCGAGTTGATTTGGGGTCCATGGAGCCCTTTCATGTTGCTCCAGTGACCTCAGGATCCCTCTAGACTTGAGACAGTGATCTTGCGTTTTCTCTGGAGTGCCATCAAGGAAATCAAGGCTACTTTCAAGTTTGTAGTGGAAAATGGAATTGCTCTGCATGCAGTGCAGGGGAATCGGGCCTCGACTCGCGGCAAGGGGGAAATCTCATGGTTTTTCTCGAGTTGAGGCCCGAACATGGGGTATATTCTCGAGTTACGACGGGGAGGGCCCTTCCAGACACGTGTTTGTTCAGCGACGTCAGGACTCCTGCCTAGGTGCGAGGGACACCTCGGGATTCTCCTCGAGTCTTGCCATGGCAATTGGGACGCGTCTCCACGTGAGGCGGGAGACCCAGGGTCCCTTTCCACGTGCCACAGGGATCCTGGGACTCCTATCCATTTTCAAGAGAAGTCAGGCATCGTTTCCTTGGAAGCATTGATCTCCGCGGACCTCTCGAGTTTTCAAAGGATATGAGGCCTCCGGTCGCGATGAGGCGGAGAACTCGGTCTTTCTCTGTGGTCTCCACAGGGGATTCAGACATCCCTTTGTCTTGGGCGATGCAAGACGAGCCTGCATTCCATTCACTGCAGGGATATCCAGCCTTACTTCCAGTCAGAGCATCTCGGTGTCCATTCCACTTGAGGCCACAAACTCAGGGTCCCTCTCACATACCTGCAGCTGAGAGAAGCCTCCTCTTGAGGTGCTTGTGGAAAGTTGGTATTCCTCTTGAGTCGAAGCCAGGGACTAAGCTCTCATCTCGAGATGATTTGGGGTCCACGGATCCCTTTCTTTTTGCACCAGTGACCTCAGGATCCCTCTAGACTAGAGACAGTGACTTTGGGTTTTCTCTGGAGTGCCATCAAGGAAATCAAGGCTCCTTTCACGTTTGATGTGCAACACGGAATTGCTCTGCACGCAGTGCAGGGGAATCGGGCCTCATCTCCCGGCGAGTGCGAAGTCTCATGGTTTTTCTCGAGTTGCGACCGCAACCTGGGGTATATTCTCGAGTTACGACGGGGAGGGCCCTTCCAGAAACGTGTTTGTTCAGCGAAGTCAGGACTCCTGCCTAGGTGGGAGGGACACCCGGGATTCTCCTCGAGTCTCGTCATGGCAATTGGCTCGCGTCTCCATGTGAGTCGGGAGACCCAGGGTCCCTTTCCACGTGCAACAGGGATCCTGGGACTCCTATCCATTTTCAAGAGGAGTCAGGCATCATCTCCTTTGGAAGCATTGAACTCCACGGACCTCTCCAGTTTTCAAAGGATGTGAGGCCTCCTGTCGCGATGAGGAGGAGAACTAGGTCTTTCTCTGTGGTCTCCACAGGGGATTCAGACATCCCTTCGTCTTGGGAGATGCAAGACGAGCCTGCATTCAATTCACTGCAGCGATATCCGGGCTTACCTCAAGTCAGAGCATCTCGGTTTACATTCCACTTGAGGCCACAGACTCAGGGTCCCTCTCACATACCTGTAGCTGAGAGAGGCCTCCTCTTGAGGTGCTTGTGGAAAGTTGGTATTCCTCTTGAGTCGAAGTCAGGGACTAAAGCTCTCATCTCGTGTTGATTTGGGGTCCACGGAGCCCTTTCATGTTGCTCCAGTGACCTCAGGATCCCTCTAGTCTTGAGACAGTGATCTTGGGTTTTCTCTGGAGTGCCATCAAGGAAATCAAGGCTCCTCTCATGTTTGATGTGGAACACGGAATTGCTCTGCACGCAGTGCAGGGGAATCGGGCCTCATCTCGCGGCGAGGGGGAAGTCTCATGGTTTTTCTCGAGTTGCGGCCGGGACCTGGGGTATATTCTCGAGTTACGATGGGGAGGGCCCTTCCAGACACGTGTTTGTTCAGCGACGTCAGGACTCCTGCCTAGGTGCGAGGGACACCTCGGGATTCTCCTCGAGTCTTGGCATGGCAATTGGGACGCGTCTCCACGTGAGGCGGGAGACCCAGGGTCCCTTTCCACGTGCCACAGGGATCCTGGGACTCCTATCCATTTTCAAGACGAGTCAGGCATCGTCTCCTTTGGAAGCATTGATCTCCGCCGACCTCTCGAGTTTTCAAAGGATGTGAGGTCTCCGGTCGCGATGATGCGGAGGACTAGGTCTTTCTCTGTGGTCTCCACAGGGGATTCAGACATCCCTTCGTCTTGTGAGATGCAAGACGAGCCTGCATTCAAATCACTGCAGGGATGTCTGGCCTTACTTCAAGTCAGAGCATCTCGGGGTCCATTCCACTTGAGGCCACAAACTCAGGGTCCCTCTCACATACCTGTAGCTGAGAGAAGCCTCCTCTTGTGCTTGTGGAAAGTTGGTATTGCTCTTGAGTCGAAGCCAGGGACTAAGCTCTCATCTCGAGTTGATTTGGGGTCCACGGAGCCCTTTCGTGTTGCTCCAGTGACCTCAGGATCCCTCTAGACTTGAGACAGTGATCTTCGGTTTTCTCTGGAGTGCCATCAAGTAAATCAAGTCTCCTTTCACGTTTGATGTGGAACACGGAATTGCTCTGCTCGCAGTGCAGGAGAATCGGGCCTCATCTCACGGCGAGGGGGAAGTCTCATGGTTATTCTGGAGTTGGGGCCGGAACCTGGGGTATATTCTCGAGTTACGACGGGGAGGGCCCTTCCAGACACGTGTTTGTTCAGCGACGTCAGGACTCCTGCCTAGGTGCGAGGGACACCTCGGGATTTTCCTCGAGTCTTGTCATGGCAATTGGGACGCGTCTCCACGTGAGGCGGGAGACGCAGGGTCCCTTTCCACGTGCCACAGGGATCCTGGGACTCCTATCCATTTTCAAGAGGAGTCAGGCATCGGCTCATTTGGAAGCATTGATCTCTGCAGACCTCTCGAATTTTCAAAGGATGTGAGGCCTCCGGTCGCGATGAGGCGGGGGACTAGGTCTTTCTCTGTGGTCTCCACAGCGGATTCAGACATCTCTTCGTCTTGGGAGATGCAAGACGAGCCTGCATTCAATTCACTGCAGGGATATCCGGCCTTACTTCGAGTCAGAGCATCTCGGTGTCCATTCAACTTGAGGCCACAAACTCAGGGTCCCTCTCACATAACTGTTGCTGAGAGAAGACTCCTCTTGAGGTGCTTGTGGAAAGTTGGTATTCCTCTTGAGTCGAAGCCAGGGACTAAGCTCTCATCTCGAGTTGATTTGGGGTCCACGGAGCCCTTTCCTTTTGCTCCAGTGACCTCAGGATCCCTCTAGACTTGAGACAGTGATCTTGGGTTTTCTCTGGAGTGCCATCAAGGAAATCAAGGCTCCTTTCACTTTTGATTTGGAACACGGAATTGCTCTGCATGCAGTGCAGGGAAATCGGGGCTCATGTCGCGGCGAGGGGGAAGTCTCATAGTTTTTCTCGAGTTGCGGCCGGAACCTGGGGTATATTCTCGAGTTACGACGGGTAGGGCCCTTCCAGACACGTGTTTGTTCAGCGACGTCAGGACTCCTGCCTAGGTGCGAGGGACACCTCGGGATTCTCCTCGAGTCTTGGCATGGCAATTGGGACGCGTCTCCACGTGAGGCGGGAGACCCAGGGTCCCTTTCCACGTGCCACAGGGATCCTGGGACTCCTATCAATTTTCAAGAGGAGTCAGGCATCGTCTCCTTTGGAAGCATTGATCTCCGCGGACCTCTTGAGTTTTCAAAGGATGTGAGGCCTCCGGTCGCGTTGAGGCGGAGAAGTAGGTCTTTCTCTGTGGTCTCCACAGGGGACTCAGACATCCCTTCGTCTTGGGAGATGGAAGACGAGCCTGCATTCAATTCACTGCAGGGATATCTGGCCTTACTTCGAGTCAGAGCATCTCGGTGTCCATTCCACTTGAGGCCACAAACTCAGGGTCCTTCTCACATACCTGTGGCTGAGAGAACCCTCCTCTTGAGGTGCTTGTGGAAAGTTGGTATTCCTCTTGAGGCGAAGCCAGGTACTAAGCTCTCATCTCGAGTTGATTTGGGGTCCACGGAGCCCTTTCGTGTTGCTCCAGTGACCTCAGGATCCCTCTAGACTTGAGACAGTGATCCTGGGTTTTCTCTGGAGTGCCATCAAGGAATTCAAGGCTCCTTTCAGGTTGGATGTGAAACACGGAATTGCTCTGCACGCAGTCCAGGGGAATCGGGCCTCATCCTGCGGCGAAGGGGAAGTCTCCTGGTTTTTCTCGATTTGCGGCCGTAACCTGGGGTATATTCTCGAGTTACGACGGGGAGGGCCCTTCCAGACACGTGTTTGTTCAGAGACGTCAGGAACCCTGCCTAGGTGCGAAGGACAACTCGGGATTCTCCTCGAGTCTTGGCATGGCAATTGGGACGCGTCTCCTCGTGAGGCGGCAGACCCAGAGTCCCTTTCCACATGCCACAGAGATCCTGAGACTCCTATCCATTTTCAAGAGGAGTCAGGCATCGTCTCCTTTGGAAGCATTGATCTCCGCGGACCTCTCGAGTTTTCAAAGAATGGGAGGCCTCCGGATGCGTTGAGGCGGAGAACTAGGTCTTTCTCTGTGGTCTCCACAGGGGATTCAGACATCCCTTCGTCTTGGGAGATGCAAGAGGAGCCTGCTTTCAATTCACTGCAGGGATATCCGGCCTTAA
Source organism: Dama dama (assembly GCF_033118175.1). Lineage (NCBI taxonomy): Eukaryota > Metazoa > Chordata > Mammalia > Artiodactyla > Cervidae > Dama > Dama dama. The sequence continues at coordinate 1,904,469 of NW_026870940.1, forward strand.
TTCGAATCAGAGCACCTCGGTGTCCATTCCACTTGAGGCAACAAACTCAGGGTCCCTCTCACATACCTGTAGCTGAGAGAAGCCTCCTCTTGAGGTGCTTGTGGAAAGTTGGTATTCCGCTTGTGTCGAAGCCAGGGACTAAGCTCTCATTTCGAATTGAGTTGGGGTCCACGGAGCGCTTTCGTGTTGCTCCAGTGACCTCAGGATCCCTCTAGACTTGAGACAGTGGTCTTGGGTTTTCTCTGGAGTGCCATCAAGGAAATCAAGGCTCCTTTCACGTTTGAGGTGGAACACGGAATTGCTCTGCACGCATTGCCGGGGAATCGGGCCTCATCGTGCGGCGAGGTGTAAGTCTCATGGTTTTTCTCGAGTTGCAGAAGGACCCTGGGGTATATTCTCGAGTTACGACGGGGAGGGCCCCTCCAGACACGTGTTTGTTCAGCGACGTCAGGACTCGGGCCTAGGTGCGAGGGAAACCTCGGGATTCTCCTCGATTCTTGGCATGGCAATTGGGACGCGTCTCCACGTGAGGCGGGAGACCCAGGGTCCCTTTCCAAGTGCCACAGGGATCCTGGGACTCCTATCCATTTTCAAGAGGAGTCAGGCATCGTCTCCTTTGGAAGCATTGATCTCCGCGGACCTCTCGAGTTTTCAAAGGATGTGAGGCCTCCGGTCGCGATGAGGTGGAGAACTAGGTCTTTCTCTGTGGTCTCCACAGGGGATTCAGACATCCCTTCGTCTTGGGAGATGCAAGACGAGCCTGCATTCAATTCACTGCAGGGATATCCGGACTTACTTCGAGTCAGAGCATCTCGGTGTCCATTCCACTTGAGGCACAAACACAGGGTCCCTCTCACATACCTGTAGCTGAGAGAAGCCTCCTCTTGAGGTACTTGTGTAAAGTTGGTATTCCTCTTGAGTCGAATTCAGGGACTAAGCTCTCATCTCAGGTTGATTTGTGGTCCACGGAGCCCTTTCTTTTTGCTCCACTGACCTCAGGATCCCTCTAGACTTGAGACAGTGATCTTGGGTTTTCTCTGGAGTGCCATCAAGGAAATCAAGGCTCCTTTCACGTTTGATGTGGAACACGAAATTGCTCGGCACGCAGTGCAGGGTAATCGGGCCTCATCTCGCGGCGAGGGGGAAGTCTCATGGTTTTTCTCGAGTTGCGGCCGGAACCTGGGGTATATTCCCGAGTTACGACGGGTAGGGCCCTTCCAGACACGTGTTTGTTCAGCGACGTCAGGACTCCTGCCTAGGTGCGAGGGACACCTCGGGATTCTCCACGAGTCTTGGCATGGCAATTGGGACGCGTCTCCACGTGAGGCGGGAGACCCAGGGTCCCTTTCCTCGTGCCACAGGGATCCTGGTACTCCTATCCATTTTCAAGAGGAGTCAGTCATCGTCTCCTTTGGAAGCATTGATCTCCGCGGACCTCTCGAGTTTTCAAAGGATGTGAGGCCTCCGGTCGAGATGAGGCGGAGAACTAGGTCTTTCTCTGTGGTCTCTGCAGGGGATTCAGACATCCCTTCGTCTTGGGAGATGCAAGACGAGCCTGCATTCAATTCACTGCAGGGATATCCGGCCTTACATCGAGTCAGAGCATCTCCGTGTACATTCCACTTGAGGCCACAAACTCAGGGTCCCTCTCACATACCTGTAGCTGAGAGAAGCCTCCTCTTGAGGTGCTTGTGGAAAGTTGGTATTCCTCTTGAGTCGAAGCCAGGGACTAAGCTCTCATCTCGAGTTGATTTGGGGTCCACGGAGCCCTTTCTTGTTGCTCCAGTGACCTCCGGATCCCTCTAGACTTGAGACAGTGATCTTGGGTTTTCTCTGGAGTGCCATCAAGGAAATCAAGGCTCCTTTCCCATTTGATGTGGAACACGGAATTGCTCTGCACGCAGTGCAGGGGAATCGGGCCTCATCTCGCGGCGAGGGGGAATTCTCATGGTTTTTCGCGATTTGCGGCCGGAACCTGGGGTATATTCTCGAGTTACGACCTGGAGGGCCCTTCCAGACACGTGTTTGTTCAGCGACGTCAGCACTCCTGCCTAGGTGCGAGGGACACCTCGGGATTCTCCTCGAGTCTTGGCATGGCAATTGGGACGCGTCTCCACGTGACGAAGGAGACCCAGGGTCCCTTTCCACGTGCCACAGGGATCCTGGGTCTCCGATCCATTTTCAAGAGGAATCAGGCATCGTCTCCTTTGGAAGCATTGATCTCCGCGGACCTCTCGAGTTCTCAAAGGATGTGAGGCCTCCGCTCGCGATGAGGCGGAGAACTCGGTCTTTCTCTGTGGTCTCCACAGGGGATTCAGACTTCCCTTCGTCTTGGGAGATGCAAGACGGGCCTGCATTCAATTCACTGCAGGGATATCCGGCCTGACTTAGAGTCAGAGCATCTCGGTGTCCATTCCACTTGAGGCCACAAACTCAGGGTCCCTCTCACATACCCGTAGCTGAGAGAAGCCTCCCCTTGAGGTGCATGTGGAAAGTTGGTATTCCTCTTGAGTCGAAGCCAGGGACTAAGCTCTCATCTCCAGTTGATTTGGGGTCCACGGAGCCCTTTCGTGTTGCTCCAGTGACCTCAGGATCCCTCTAGACTTGAGACAGTGATCTTGGGTTTTCTCTGGAGTGCCATCAAGGAAATCAAGGCTCCTTTCACGTTTCATGTGGAACACGGAATTGTTCTGCACGCAGTGCAGGGGAATCGGGTCTCATCTCGAGGCTAGGGGGAAGTCTCATGGTTTTTCTCGAGTTGCGGCCGGAACCTGGGGTATATTCTCGAGTTACGACGGGGAGGGCCCTTCCAGACACGTGTTTGTTTAGCGACGTCAGGGCTCCTGCCTAGGTGCGAGGGACACCTCGGGATTCTCCTCGAGTCTTGGCATGGCAATTGGGATGCGTCTCCACGTGAGGCATGAAACCCAGTGTCCCTTTCCACGTGCCACAGGGATCCTGGGACTCCTATCCATTTTCAAGTGGAGTCGGGCATCGTCTCCTTTGGAAGCATTGATCTCTGCAGACCTCTCGAGTTTTCAAAGGATGTGAGGCCTCCGCTCGCGATGAGGCGGAGAATTAGGTTTTTCTCTGTGGTCTCCACAGGGGATTCAGACATCCCTTCGTCTTGGGAGATGCAAGACGAGCCTGCATTCAATTCACTGCAGGGATATCCGGCCTTACGTCGAGTCAGAGCATCTCGGTGTCCATTCCACTTGAGGCCACAAACTCGGGGTCCCTCAAATATACCTGTAGCTGAGAGAAGCCTCTTCTTGAGGTGCTTGTGGAAAGTTGGTATTCCTCTTGAGTCTAAACCAGGGACTAAGCTCTCATCTCAAGTTGATTTCGGTCCACGGAGCCCTTTCCTGTTGGTCCAGTGACCTCAGGATCCGTCTAGACTTGAGACAGTGATCTTGGGTTTTCTCTGGTGTGCCATCAAGGAAATCAAGGCTCCTTTCACGTTTGATGTGGAACACGGAATTGCTCTGCATGAAGTGCAGGGGAATCGGGCCTCAACTCGCAGCGAGGGGGAACTCTCATGGTTTTTCTCGAGTTGCGGTCCAAACCTGGGATATACTCTCGAGTTACGACGGGGAGGGCCCTTCCAGACACGTGTTTGTTCAGCGACGTCAGGACTCCTGCCTAGGTGCGAGGGACACCTCGGGATTCTCCACGAGTCTTGGCATGGCAATTTGGACGCTTCTCCACGTGAGGCGGGAGACCCAGGGTCCCTTTCCACGTGCCACAGGGATCCTGGGACTCCTATCCATTTTCAAGAGGAGTCAGGCATCGTCTCCTTTGGAAGCATTTATCTCCGCGGACCTCTCGAGTTTTCAAAGGATGTGAGACCTCCGGTCGCGAGTAGGCGGAGAACTCGGTCTTTCTCTGTGGTCTCCACAGGGGATTCAGACATCCCTTCGTTTTGGGAGATGCAAGACGAGCCTGCATTCAATTCACTGCAGGGATATCCGGCCTTATTTAGAGTCAGAGCATCTCGGTGTCCATTCCACTTGAGGCCACAAACTCAGGGTCCCTCTCACATACCTGTAGCTGAGAGAAGCCTCCCCTTGAGGTGCTTTTGGAAAATTGTTATTCCTCTTGAGTCGAAGCCAGGGACTAAGATTTCATCTCGAGTTGATTTGGGGTCCACGGAGAACTTTCCTTTTGCTCCAGTGACCTCAGGATCCCTCTAGACTTGAGACAGTGATCTTGGGTTTTCTCTGGAGTGCCATCAAGGAAATCAAGGCTCCTTTCACTTTTGATGTGGAACACGGAATTGCTCTGCACGCAGGGCAGGGGAATCGGGCCTCATCTCGTGGCGAGGGGGAAGTCTCATGGTTTTTCTCGAGTTGCGGCCGGAACCTGGGGTATATTCTCGAGTTACGACGGGGAGGTCCCTTTCAGACACTTGTTTGTTCAGCGACGTCAGGACTCCTGCCTAGTTGCGAGGGACACCTCGGGATTCTCCTCGAGTCTTGGCATGGCAATTGGGATGTGTCTCCACGTGAGGCATGAGACCCAGGGTCCCTTTCCACGTGCCACAGGGATCCTGGGACTCCTATCCATTTTCAAGAGAAGTCAGGCATCTTCTCCTTTGGAAGCATTGATCTCCGCTGACCTCTCGAGTTTTCAAAGGATGTGAGGCCTCCGGTCGCGATGAGGCGGAGAACTCGGTCTTTCTCTGTGGTCTCCACAGGGGATTCAGACATCCCTTCGTCTTGGGAGATGCACGACGAGCCTGCATTCAATTCACTGCAGGGATATCCGGCCTTACTTAGAGTCAGAGCATCTCGGTGTCCATTCCACTTGAGGCCACAAACTCAGGGTCCCTCTCACATACCTGTAGCTGAGAGAAGCCTCCTCTTGAGGTGCTTGTGGAAAGTTGGTATTCCTCTTGAGTCGAAGCCAGGGACTAAGCTCTCATCTCGAGTTGATTTGGGGTCCACGGAGCCCTTTCGTGTTGCTCCAGTGACGTCAGGATCCCTCTAGACTTGAGACAGTGATCTTGGGTTTTCTCTGGAGTGCCATCAAGGAAATCAAGGCTCCTTTCACGTTTGATGTGGAACACGGAATTGTTCTGCACGCAGTGCAGGGGAATCGGGTCTCATCTCGCGGCGAGGGGGAAATCTCATGGTTTTTCTCGAGTTGCGGCCGGAACCTGGGGTATATTCTCGAGTTACGACGGGGAGGGCCCTTCCAGACACGTGTTTGTTCAGCAACGTCAGGACTCCTGCCTAGGTGCGAGGGACACCTCGGGATTCTCCTCGAGTCTTGGCATGGCAATGGGGACGCGTCTCCACATGAGGCGAGAGACCCAGTGTCCCTTTCCACGTGCCACAGGGATCCTGGGACTCCTATCCATTTTCAAGAGGAGTCAGGCATCATTTCCTTTGGAAGCATTGATCTAAGCGGACCTCTCGAATTTTCAAAGGATGTGAGGCCTCTGGTCGCGATGAGGCAGAAAATTAGGTCTTTCTCTGTGGTCTCCACAGGGGATTCAGACATCCCTTCGTCTTGGAAGATGCAAGACGAGCCTGCATTCAATTCACTGCAGGGATATCCGGCCTTACTTCGAGTCAGAGCATCTCGGTGTCCATTCCACTTGAGGCCACAAACTCAGGGGCCCTCTCACATACCTGTAGCTGAGAGAAGCCTCCTCTTGAGGTGCTTGTGGAAAGTTGATATTCCTCTTGAATCGAAGCCAGGGACTAAGCTCTCATCTCGAGTTGATTTGGGGTCCACGGAGCCCTTTCCTGTTGCTCCAGTGACCTCAGGATCCCTCTAGACTTGAGACAGTGATTTTGGGTTTTCTCTGGAGTGCCATCAAGGAAATCAAGGCTCCTTTCACGTTTGATGTGGAACACGGAATTGCTCTGCATGCAGTGCAGGGGAATCGGGCCTCAACTCGCGGCGAGGGGGAAATCTCATGGTTTTTCTCGAGTTGCGGCCCAAACCTGGGGTATACTCACGAGTTTCGACGGGGAGGGCCCTTCCAGACACGTGTTTGTTCAGCGACGTCAGGACTCCTGCCTAGGTGCGAGGGACAGCTCGGGATTCTCCTCGAGTCTTGGCATGGCAATTGGGACGCGTCTCCACATGAGGCGGGAGACCCAGGGTCCCTTTCCACGTGACACAGGGATCCTTGGACTCCTATCCATTTTCAAGAGGAGTCAGGCATCGTCTCCTTTGGAAGCATTGATCTCCGTGGACCTCTCGAGTTTTCAAAGGATGTGAGGCCTCCGCTCGCGATGAGCGGAGAATTAGGTTTTTCTCTGTGGTCTCCACAGGGGATTCAGACATCCCTTCGTCTTGGGAGATGCAAGACGAGCCTGCATTCAATTCCCTGCAGGGATATCCGGCCTTACTTCGAGTCAGAGCATCTCGGTGTCCATTCCACTTGAGGCCACAAAATCAGGGGCCCTCTCACATACCTGTAGCTGAGAGAAGCCTCCTCTTGAGGTGCTTGTGGAAAGTTGGTATTCCTCTTGAGTCGAAGCCAGGGACTAAGCTCTCATCTCGAGTTGATTTGGGGTCCAGGGAGCCCTTTCGCGTTGCTACAGTGACCTCAGGGTCCCTCTAGACTAGAGACAGTGATCTTGGCTTTTCTCTGGAGTGCCATCAAGGAAATCAAGGCTCCTTTCACGTTTGATGTGGAACACGGAATTGTTCTGCACGCAGTGCAGGGGAATCGGGCTTCATCCAGTGGCGAGGGGGAAGTCTCATGGTTTTTCTCGAGTTGCGGCCGGAACCTGGGGTATATTCTCGAGTTACGACGGGGAGGGCCCTTCCAGACACGTGTTTGTTCAGCGACGTCAGGACTCCTGCCTAGGTGCGAGGGACACCTATGAATTCACCTCGAGTCTTGGCATGGCAATGGGGACGCGTCTCCACGTGAGGCGGGAGACCCAGGGTCCCTTTCCACGTGCCACAGGGATCCTGGGACTCCTGTCTATTTTCAAGAGGAGTCAGGCATCGTCTCCTTCGGAAGCATTGATCTCCGCGGACCTCTCGAATTTTCAAAGGATGTGAGGCCTCTGGTCGCGATGAGGTGGAGGACTAGGTCTTTCACTGTCGTCTCCACAGGGGATTCAGACATCCCTTCGTCTTGGGAGATGCAAGACGAGTCTGCATTCAATTCACTGCAGGGATATCTGGCCTTACTTGGAGTCAGAGCAACTCGGTGTCCATTCCACTTGAGGCCACAAACTCAGGCGCCCTCTCACCTACCTGTAGCTGAGAGAAGCCTCCTCTTGAGGTGCTTTTGGAAAGTTGGTATTCCTCTTGAGTCGAAGCCAGGGACTAAGATCTCATCTCGAGTTGATTTGGGGTCCACGGAGGACTTTCCTTTTGCTCCAGTGAACTCAGGATCCCTCTAGACTTGAGACAGTGATCTTGGGTTTTCTCTGGAGTGCCATCAAGGAAATCAAGGCTCCTTTCACGTTTGATGTGGAACTCGGAATTGCTCTGCACGCAGTGCAGGGGAATCGGGCCTCATCTCGCGGCGAGTGGGAAGCCTCATGGTTTTTCTCGAGTTGCGGCCGGAACCTTGGGTATATTCTCGAGTTACGACGGGGAGGGCCCTTCCAGACACGTGTTTGTTCAGCGACCTCAGGACTCCTGCCTAGGTGCGAGGGACACCTCGGGATTCTCCTCGAGTCCTGGCATGGCAATGGGGACGCGTCTCCACGTGAGGCGGGAGACTCAGTGTCCCTTTCCACGTGCCACAGGGATCCTTGGACTCCTATCCATTTTCAAGAGGAGTCAGGCATCGTCTCCTTTGGAAGCATTGATCTCCGCGGACCTCTCGAGTTTTCAAAGGATGTGAGGCCTCCGCTCGCGATGAGGCGGAGAATTAGGTTTTTCTCTGTGGTCTCCACAGGGGATTCAGACATCCCTTCGTCTTGGGAGATGCAAGACGAGCCTGCATTCAATTCACTGCAGGGATATCCGGCCTTACGTCGAGTCAGAGCATCTCGGTGTCCATTCCACTTGAGGCCACAAACTCAGGGGCCCTCTCACATACCTGTAGCTGAGAGAAGCCTCCTCTTGAGGTGCTTTTGGAAAGTTGGTATTCCTCTTGAGTCGAAGCCAGGGACTAAGCTCTCATCTCGAATTGATTTGGGGTCCACGGAGCCCTTTCGTGTTGCTACAGTGACCTCAGGATCCCTCTAGACTTGAGACAGTGATCTTGGGTTTTCTCTGGAGTGCCATCAAGGAAATCAAGGCTCCTTTCCCTTTTGATGTGGATTACGGAATTGCTCTGCACGCAGGTCAGGGGAATCGGGCCTCATCTCGCGGCGAGGGGTTAGTCTCATGGTTTTTCTCGAGTTGCGGCCGGAACCTGGGGTATATTCTCGAGTTACGACGGGGAGGTCCCTTCCAGACATGTGTTTGTTCAGCGACGTCAGGGCTCCTGCCTAGGTGCGAGGGACACCTCGGGATTCTCCTCGAGTCTTGGCATGGCAATTGGGATGCGTCTCCACGTGAGGCATGAAGCCCAGTGTCCCTTTCCACGTGCCACAGGGATCCTGGGACTCCTATCCATTTTCAAGTGGAGTCGGGCATCGTCTCCTTTGGAAGCATTGATCTCTGCAGACCTCTCGAGTTTTCAAAGGATGTGAGGCCTCCGCTCGCGATGAGGCGGAGAATTAGGTTTTTCTCTGTGGTCTCCACAGGGGATTCAGACATCCCTTCGTCTTGGGAGATGCAAGACGAGCCTGCATTCAATTCACTGCAGGGATATCCGGCCTTACGTCGAGTCAGAGCATCTCGGTGTCCTTTCCACTTGAGGCCACAAACTCTGGGTCCCTCAAATATACATGTAGCTGAGAGAAGCCTCCTCTTGAGGTGCTTGTGGAAAGTTGGTATTTCTCTTGAGTCTAAGCCAGGGACTAAGCTCTCATCTCAAGTTGATTTCGGTCCACGGAGCCCTTTCCTGTTGGTCCAGTGACCTCAGGATCCCTCTAGACTTGAGACAGTGATCTTGGGTTTTCTCTGGTGTGCCATCAAGGAAATCAAGGCTCCTTTCACGTTTGATGTGGAACACGGAATTGCTCTGCATGCAGTGAAGATGAATCGGGCCTCAACTCGCGGCGAGGGGGAAATCTCATGGTTTTTCTCGAGTTGCGGCCCAAACCTGGGATATACTCTCGAGTTACGACGGGGAGGGCCCTTCCAGACACGTGTTTGTTCAGCGACGTCAGGACTCCTGCCTAGGTGCGAGGGACACCTCGGGATTCTCCACGAGTCTTGGCATGGCAATTTGGACGCTTCTCCACGTGAGGCGTGAGACCCAGGCTCCCTTTCCACGTGCCACAGGGATCCTGGGACTCCTATCCATTTTCAAGAGGAGTCAGGCATCGTCTCCTTTGGAAGCATTGAGCTCCGCGGACCTCTCGAGTTTTCAAAGGATGTGAGACCTCCGGTCGCGATGAGGCGGAGAACTCGGTCTTTCTCTGTGGTCTCCACAGGGGATTCAGACATCCCTTCGTCTTGGGAGATGCAAGACGAGCCTGCATTCAATTCACTGCAGGGATATCCGGCCTTACTTAGAGTCAGAGCATCTCGGTGTCCATTCCACTTGAGGCCACAAACTCAGGGTCCCTCTCACATACCTGTAGCTGAGAGAAGCCTCCCCTTGAGGTGCTTTTGGAAAGTTGTTATTTCTCTTGAGTCGAAGCCAGGGACTAAGATCTCATCTCGAATTGATTTGGGGTCCACGGAGAACTTTCGTGTTGCTCCAGAGACCTCAGGATCCCTCTAGACTTGAGACAGTGAACTTGCGTTTTCTCTGGAGTGCCATCAAGGAAATCAAGGCTCCTTTCACTTTTGATGTGGAACACGGAATTGCTCTGCACGCAGTGCAGGGGAATCGGGCCTCATCTCGCGGCGAGGGGGAAGTCTCATGGTTTTTCTCGAGTTGCGGCCGGAACCTGGGGTATATTCTCGAGTTACGACGGGGAGGGCCCTTCCAGACACGTGTTTGTTCAGCGACGTCAGGACTCCTGCCTAGGTGCGAGGGACAGCTCGGGATTCTCCTCGAGTCTTGGCATGGCAATTGGGACGCGTCTCCACGTGAGGCGGGAGACCCAGTGTCCCTTTCCACGTGCCACAGGGATCCTGGGACTCCTATCCATTTTCAAGAGGAGTCAGGCATCGTCTCCTTTGGAAGCATTGATCTCCGCGGACCTCTCGAGTTTTCAAAGGATGTGAGGCCTCCGGTCGCGAGGAAGCGGAGGACTAGGTCTTTCTCTGTGGTCTCCACAGGGGATTCAGACATCCCTTCGTCTTGGGAGATGCAAGACGAGCCTGCATTCAATTCACTGCAGGGATATCCGGCCTTACTTCGAGTCAGAGCATCTCGGTGTCCATTCCACTTGAGGCCACAAACTCAGGGTCCCTCTCACATACCTGTAGCTGAGAGAAGCCTCCTCTTGAGGTGCTTGTGGAAAGTTGGTATTCCTCTTGAGTCGAAGCCAGGGACTAAGCTCTCATCTCGAGTTGATTTGGGGTCCACGGAGCCCTTTCGGGTTGCTCCAGTGACGTCAGGATCCCTCTAGACTTGAGACAGTGATCTTGGGTTTTCTCGGGAGTGCCATCAAGGAAATCAAGGCTCCTTTCACTTTTCATGTGGAAAACGGAATTGCTCTGCACGCAGTGCAGGGGAATCCGGCCTCATCTCGCGGCGAGGGGGAAGTCTCATGGTTTTTCTCGAGTTGCGGCCGGAACCTGGGGTATATTCTCGAGTTACGACGGGGAGGGCCCTTCCAGACACGTGTTTGTTCAGCGACGTCAGGACTCCTGCCTAGGTGCGAGGGACAGCTCGGGATTCTCCTCGAGTCTTGGCATGGCAATTGGGACGCGTCTCCACGTGAGGCGGGAGACCCAGGGTCCCTTTCCACGTGCCACAGGGATCCTGGGACTCCTATCCATTTTCAAGAGGAGTCAGGCATCGTCTCCTTTGGAAGCATTGATCTCCGCGGACCTCTCGAGTTTTCAAAGGATGTGAGGCCTCCGGTCGCGATGAGGCGGAGAACTCGGTCTTTCTCTGTGGTCTCCACAGGGGATTCAGACATCCCTTCGTCTTGGGAGATGCAAGACGAGCCTGCATTCAATTGACTGCAGGGATATCCGGCCTTACTTCGAGTCAGAGCATCTCGGTGTCCATTCCACTTGAGGCCACAAACTCAGGGTCCCTCTCACATACCTGTAGCTGAGAGAAGCCTCCTCTTGAGGTGCTTGTGGAAAGTTGGTATTCCTCTTGAGTCGAAGCCAGGGACTAAGCTCTCATCTCGAGTTGATTTGGGGTCCACGGAGCCCTTTCGTGTTGCTCCAGTGACCTCAGGATCCCTCTAGACTTGAGACAGTGATCTTGGGTTTTCTCTGGAGTGCCATCAGGGAAATCAAGGCTCCTTTCACGTTTGATGTGGAACACGGAATTGCTCTGCATGCAGTGCGGGGAATCGGGCCTCAACTCGCGGCTAGGTGGAAATCTCATGGTTTTTCTCGATTTGCGGCCGGAACCTGGGGTATATTCTCGAGTTACGATTGGGAGGACCCTTCCAGACACGTGTTTGTTCAGAGACGTCAGGACTCCTGCCTAGGTGCGAGGGACAGCTCGGGATTCTCCTCGAGTCTTGGCATGGCAATTGGGACGCGTCTCCACGTGAGGCCGGAGACCCAGGGTCCCTTTCCACGTGCCACAGGGATCCTGGGACTCCTATCCATTTTCAAGAAGAGTCAGGCATCGTCTCCTTTGGAAGCATTGATCTCCGCAGACCTCTCGAGTTTTCAAAGGATGTGAGGCCCCCGGTCTTGATGAGTCGGAGGACTAGGTCTTTCTCTGTGGTCTCCAAAGGGGATTCAGACATCCCTTCGTCTTGGGAGATGCAAGACCAGCCTGCATTCAATTCAATGCAGGGATATCCGGCCTTACTTCGAGTCAGAGCATCTCGGTGTCCATTCCACTTGAGGCCACAAACTCAGGGTCCCTCTCACATACCTGTAGCTGAGAGAAGCCTCCTCTTGAGGTCCTTGTGGAAAGTTGGTATTCCTCTTGAGTCTAAGCCAGGGACTAAGCTGTCATCTTGAGTTGCTTTGGGGTCCACGGAGCCGTTTCGTGTAGCTCCAGTGACCTCAGGATCCCTCTAGACTTCAGACAGTGATCTTGGGTTTTCTCTGGAGTGCCATCAAGGAAATCAAGGCTCCTTTCACGTTTGATGTGGAACACGGAATTGCTCTGCAGGCAGTGCAGGGGAATCGGGCCTCAACTCGCGGCGAGGGGGAAATCTCATGGTTTTTCTCGAGTTGCGACCGGAAACTGGGGTATATTCTCGAGTTGTGACGGGGAGGGCCCTTCCAGACACGTATTTGTTCAGCGACGTCAGGACTCCTGCCTAGGTGCGAGGGACACCTCGGGATTCTCCTCGAGTCTTGGCATGGCAATTGGGACGCGTGTCCACGTGAGGCGGGAGACCCAGTGTCCCTTTCCACGTGCCACAGGGATCCTGGGTCTCCTATTCATTTTCAAGAGGAGTCAGGCATCATCTCCTTTCGAAGCATTGATCTTCGCGACCTCTCGAGTTTTCAAAGGATGTGAGGCCTCCTCTCGCGATGAGGCGGAGAATTAGGTCTTTCTCTGTGGTCTCCACAGGGGATTCAGACATCCCTTCGTCTTGGGAGATGCAAGACGAGCCTGCATTCAATTCACTGCAGGGATATCCGGCCTTACTTCGAGTCCGAGCATCTCGGTGTCCATTCCACTTGAGGCCACAAACTCAGTGGCCCTCTCACATAGCTGTAGCTGAGAGAATCCTCCTCTTGAAGTGCTTGTGGAAAGTTGGTATTCCTCTTGAGTCGAAGCCAGGGACTAAGCTCTCATCTCGAGTTGATTTGGGGTCCACGTAGCCCTTTCGTCTTGCTACAGTGACCTCAGGATCCCTCTAGACTTGAGACAGTGATCTTGGGTTTTCTCTGGAGTGCCATCAAGGAAATCAAGGCTCCTTTCACGTTTGATGTGGAACACGGAATTGCTCTGCATGCAGTGCAGGGGAATCGGTCCTCAACTCGCGGCGAGGGGGAAATCTCATGGTTTTTCTCGAGTTGCGGCCGGAAACAGGGGTATATTCTCGAGTTACGATGGGGAGGTCCCTTCCAGACACGTGTTTGTTCAGCGACGTCAGGACTCCTGCCGAGGTGCGAGGGACACCTCGGGATTCTCCTCGAGTCTTGGCATGGCAATTGGAACGCGTCTCCACGTGAGGCGGGAGACCCAGGATCCCTCTCCACGTGCCACAGGGATCCTGGGACTCCTATCCATTTTCAGGAGGAGTCAGGCATCGTCTCCTTTGGAAGCATTGATCTCCGCACACCTCTCGAGTTTTCAAAGGATGTGAGGCCTCTGCTCGCGATGAGGCGGAGGACTAGGTCTTTCTGTGTGGTCTGCACAGGGGATTCAGACAAAACTTCGTCTTGGGAGATGCAAGACGAGCCTGCATTCAATTCACTGCAGGGATATCCGGCCTTACTTCGAGTCAGAGCATCGCTGTGTCCATTCCACTTGAGGACACAACTTCAGGGTCCCTCAAACATACCTGTAGCTGAGAGAAGCCTCCTCTTGAGATGCTTGTGGAAAGTTGGTATTCCTCTTGAGTCTAAGCCAGGGACTAAGCTCTCATCTCGAGTTGATTTGGGGTCGACGGAGCCCTTTCGTGTTGCTCCAGTGACCTCAGGATCCCTCTAGACTTGAGACAGTGATCTTGGGTTTTCTCTGGAGTGCCATCAAGGAAATCAAGGCTCCTTTCACCTTTGATGTGGAACACGGAATTGCTCTGCACGCAGTGCAGGGGAATCGGGACTCATCTCGCGGCGAGGGGGAAATCTCATGGTTTTTCTCGAGTTGCGGCCGGAACCTGGGGTATATTCTCGAGTTACGACGGGGAGGGCCCTTCCAGACACGTGTTTGTTCAGCGACGTCAGGCTCCTTCCTAGGTGAGAGGGACACCTCGGGATTCTCCTCGAGTCTTGGCATGGCAATTGTGACGCGTCTCCACGTGACGCGGGAGACCCAGGTTCCCTTTGCACGTGCCACAGGGATCCTGGGACTCCTATACATTTTCAAGAGGAGTCAGGCATCGTCTCCTTTGGAAGCATTGATCTCCGCAGACCTCTCGAGTTTTCAAAGGATGTGAGGCCTCTGGTCGCGATGAGGCGGAGGACTAGGTCTTTCTCTGTCGTCTACACAGGGGATTCAGACAGCCCTTCGTCTTGGGAGATGCAAGATGAGCCTGCATTCAATTCACTGTTGGGATATCTGGCCTTACTTCGAGTCAGAGCATCTCGGTGTCCATTCCACTTGAGGCCACAAACTCAGGGTCCCTCTCACATACCTGTAGCTGAGAGAAGCCTCTTCTTGAGGTGCTTGTGGAAAGTTGGTATTCCTCTTGAGTCGAAGCCAGGGACTAAGCTCTCATCTCGAGTTGATTTGGAGTCCATGGAGCCCTTTGGTGTTGCTCCAGTTACCTCAGGATCCCTCTAGACTTGAGACAGTGATCTTGGGTTTTCTCTGGAGTGCCATCAAGGAAATCAAGGCTCCTTTCACGTTTGATGTGGACCACGGAATTGCTCTGCAGGCAGTGCAGGGGAATCGGGCCTCAACTCACGGCGAGGGGGAAGTCTCATGGTTTTTCTCGAGTTGCGGCCGGAACTTGGGGTATATTCTCGAGTTACGACGGTGAGGGCCCTTCCAGACACCTGTTTGTTCAGCGACGTCAGGACTCCTGCCTAGGTGCGAGGGACACCTCGGGATTCTCCTCGAGTCTTGGCATGGCAATTGGGACGCGTCTCCACGTGAGGCGGGATACCCAGGGTCCCGTTCCACGTGCCACATGGATCCTGGGACTCCTATCCATTTTCAGTAGGAGTCAGGCATCGTCTCCTTTGGAAGCATTGATCTCCGCGGACCTCTCGACTTTTCAAAGGATGTGAGGCCTCCGGTCGCGATGAGGCGGAGAACTAGGTCTTTCTCTGTGGTCTCCACAGGGGATTCAGACATCCCTTCGTCTTGGGAGATGCAAGACGAGCCTGCATTCAATTCACTGCAGGGATATCCGGCCTTACTTCGAGTCAGAGCATCTCGGTGTCCATTCCCCTTGAGGCCACAAACTCAGGGTCCCTCTCACATACCTGTAGCTGAGAGAAGCCTCCTCATGAGGTGCTTGTGGAAAGTTGGTATTCCTCTTGACTTGAAGCCAGGGACTAAGCTCTCATCTCGAGTTGATTTGGGGTGCTCGGAGCCCTTTCCTGTTGTTCCAGTGACCTCAGGATCCCTCTAGACTTGAGACAGTGATTTTGGGTTTTCTCTGGAGTGCCATCAAGGAAATCAAGGCTTCTTTCACGTTTGATGTGGAACACGGAATTGCTCTGCACGCAGTGCAGGGGAATCGGGCCTCATGTCGGGTCAAGGGGGAAGTCTCATGGTTTTTCTCAAGTTGAGGCCGGAACATGGGGTATATTCTCGAGTTCCGACGGGGAGGGCCCTTCCAGACACGTGTTTGTTCAGCGACGTCAGGACTCCTGCCTAGGTGCGAGGGACACCTCGGGATCCTCCTCGAGCCTTGGCATGGCAATTGGGACGTGTCTCCACGTGAGGCGGGAGACCCAGGGTCCCTTTCCACGTGCCACAGGGATCCTGGGACTCCTATCCATTTTCAAGAGGAGTCAGGCATCGTCTCCTTTGGAAGCATTGATCTCCGTGGACGTCTCGAGTTTTCAAAGGATGTGAGGCCTCCAATCGTGAAGAGGTGGAGAACTAGGTGTTCTCTGTGGTCTCCACATGGGATTCAGACATCCCTTCATCTTGGGAGATGGAAGACGAGCCTGCATTCAATTCACTGCAGGGATATCCGGCCTTACTTAGAGTCAGAGCATCTCGGTGTCCATTCCACTTGAGGCCACAACCTCAGGGTCCCTCTCACATACCTGTAGCTGAGAGAAGCCTCCTCTTGAGGTGCTTGTGGAAAGTTGGTATTCCTCTTGAGTCGAAGCCAGGGACTAAGCTCTCATCTCGAGTTGATTTGGGGTCCACGGAGCCCTTTCCTGTTGCTACAGTGACCTCAGGATCCCTCTAGACTTGAGACAGTGATCTTGGGTTTTCTCTGGAGTGCCATCAAGGAAATCAAGACTCCTTTCAAGTTTGATGTGGAACACGGAATTGCTCTGCATGCAGTGCAGGGGAATCGGGCCTCATCTTGCGGCGAGGGGTAAGTCTCATGGTTTTCCTCGAGTTGCGGCCGGAACCTGGGGTATATTCTCGAGTTACAACGGGGAGGGACCTTCCAGACTCGTGTTTGTTCAGCGACGTCAGGACTCCTGCCTAGGTGCGAGGGACACCTCGGGATTCTCTTCGATTCTTGGCATGGCAATTGAGACGCGTCTCCACGTGAGGCGGGAGACCCAGGGTCCCTTTCCACGAGCCACAGGGATCCTGGGACTCCTATCCATTTTCAAGAGGAGTCAGGCATCGTCTCCTTTGGAAGCATTGATCTCCGCGGACCTCTCGAGTTTTCAAAGGATGTGAGGCCTCCGCTCGTGATGAGGCGGAGGACTAGCTCTTTCTCTGTCATCTCCACAGGGGATTCAGACATCCCTTCGTTTTGGGAGATGCATGGCGATCGTGCATTCAATTCACTGCAGGGATATACGGCCTTACTTCGAGTCAGAGCATCTCGGTGTCCATTCCACTTGAGGCCACAAACTCAGGGTCCCTCTCACATACCTGTAACTGAGAGAAGCCTCCTCTTGAGGTGCTTGTGGAAAGTTGGTATTCCTCTTGAGTCGAAGCTAGGGACTAAGCTCTCATCTCGAGTTGATTTGTGGTCCACGGAGCCCTTTCGTGTTGCTCCAGTGACCTCAGGATCCCTCTAGACTTGAGACAGAGAACTTGGGTTTTCTCTGGAGCGCCATCAAGGAAATCAAGGCTCCTTTCACGTTTGATGTGGAAAACGGAATTGCTTTGCACGCAGGGCAGGGGAATCAGGCCTCATCTCGGGGCGAGGGGGAAGTCTCATGGTTTTTCTCGAGTTGCGGCCCGAACCTGGGGTATATTCTCGAGTTACAACGGGGAGGGCCCCTCCAGACACGTGTTTGTTCAGCGACGTCAGGACTCCTGCCTAGGTGCGAGGGACACCTCGGGGTTCTCCTCGAGTCTTGGCATGGCAATGGGGACGTGTCTCCACGTGAGGCGGGAGACCCAGGGTCCCTTTCCACGTGCCACAGGGATCCTGGGACTCCTATCCATTTTCAAGAGGAGTCAGTCAACGTCTCCTTTGGAAGCAATGATCTCCGCGGACCTCTCGAGTTTTCAAAGGATGTGAGGCCTCCGCTCGCGATGAGGTGGAGAATTAGGTTTTTCTCCGTGGTCTCCACAGGGGATTCAGACATCCCTTCGTCTTGGGAGATGCAAGACGAGCCTGCATTCAATTCACTGCAGGGATATCCGGCCTTACGTCGAGTCAGAGCATCCCGGTGTCCATTCCACTTGAGGCCACAAACTCGGGGTCCCTCAAATATACATGTAGCTGAGAGAAGCCACCTCTTGAGGTGCTTGTGGAAAGTTGGTATTCCTCTTGAGTCGAAGCCAGGGACTAAGCTCTCATCTCGAGTTGATTTGGGGTCCACAGAGCCCTTTCTTGTTGCTCCAGTGACCTCAGGATCCCTCTAGACTTGAGACAGTCATCTTGAGGTTTCTCTGGAGTGCCATCAAGGAAATCAAGGCTCCTTTCCCGTTTGATGTGGAACACGGAATTGCTCTGCACGCAGTGCAGTGGAATCGGGCCTCATCTCGCGGCGAGGGGGAAGTCTCATGGTTTTTCTCGAGTTGCGGCCGGAACCTGGGGTATATTCTCGAGTTACGACAGGGAGGGCCCTTCCAGACACGTGTTTGTTCAGCGACGTCGGACTCCTGCCTAGGTGCGAGGGACACCTCGGGATTCTCCTCGAGTCTTGGCATGGCAATTGGGACGCGTCTCCACATGAGGCGGGAGACCCAGGGTCCCTTTCCACGTGCCACAGGAATCCTGGGACTCCTATCCATTTTGAAGAGGAGTCAGGCATCATCTCCTTTGGAAGCATTGATCTCCGCAGAACTCTCGAGTTTTCAAAGGATGTGAGGCCTCCGGTCTTGATGAGGTGGAGGACTAGGTCTTTCTCTGTGGTCTCCACAGGGGATTCAGACATCCCTTCATCTATGGAGATGCAAGACGAGCCTGCATTCAATTCACTGCAGGGATATCCGGCCTTACTTCGAGTCCGAGCATCTCGGTGTCCATTCCACTTGAGGCCACAAACTCAGTGGCCCTCTCACATAGCTGTAGCTGAGAGAAGCCTCCTCTTGAAGTGCTTGTGGAAAGTTGGTATTCCTCTTGAGTCGAAGCCAGGGACTAAGCTCTCATCTCGAGTTGATTTGGGGTCCACGTAGCCCTTTCGTCTTGCTACAGTGACCTCAGGATCCCTCTAGACTTGAGACAGTGATCTTGGGTTTTCTCTGGAGTGCCATCAAGGAAATCAAGGCTCCTTTCACGTTTGATGTGGAACACGGAATTGCTCTGCATGCAGTGCAGGGGAATCGGTCCTCAACTCGCGGCGAGGGGGAAATCTCATGGTTTTTCTCGAGTTGCGGCCGGAAACAGGGGTATATTCTCGAGTTACGATGGGGAGGTCCCTTCCAGACACGTGTTTGTTCAGCGACGTCAGGACTCCTGCCGAGGTGCGAGGGACACCTCGGGATTCTCCTCGAGTCTTGGCATGGCAATTGGAACGCGTCTCCACGTGAGGCGGGAGACCCAGGATCCCTCTCCACGTGCCACAGTGATCCTGGGACTCCTATCCATTTTCAGGAGGAGTCAGGCATCGTCTCCTTTGGAAGCATTGATCTCCGCACACTTCTCGAGTTTTCAAAGGATGTGAGGCCTCTGCTCGCGATGAGGCGGAGGACTAGGTCTTTCTGTGTGGTCTGCACAGGGGATTCAGACAAAACTTCGTCTTGGGAGATGCAAGACGAGCCTGCATTCAATTCACTGCAGGGATATCCGGCCTTACTTCGAGTCAGAGCATCTCGGTGTCCATTCCACTTGATGCCACAAACTCAGGGTTCCTCTCACATACCTGTAGCTGAGAGAAGCCTCAACTTGAGGGGCTTGTGGAAAGTTCGTATTCCTCTTGAGTTGAAGCCACGGACTAAGCTCTCATCTCGAGTTGATTTGGGGTCCACGGAGCCCTTTCGTGTTGCTCCAGTGACCTCAGGATCCCTCTAGACTTGAGACAGTGATCTTGGGTTTTCTCTGGAGTGCCATCAAGGAAATCAAGGCTCCTTTCACGTTTGATGTGGAACACGGAATTGCTCTGCAGGCAGTGCAGGGGAATCGGGCCTCATGTCGCGGCGAAGGGGAAGTCTCATGGTTTTTCTCGACTTGCGGCCGGAACCTGGTGTATATTCTCGAGTTACGACGGGGAGGGCCCTTCCAGACACGTGTTTGTTCAGCGACGTCAGGACTCCTGCCTAGGTGCGAGGGACGCCTCGGGATTCTCCTCGATTCTTGGCATGGCAACTGGGACGCGACTCCACGTGAGGCGGGAGACCCAGGGTCCCTTTCCACGTGCCACAGGGATCCTGGGACTCCTTTCCATTTTCAAGAGGAGTCAGGCATCGTCTCCTTTGGAAGCATTGATCTCCGCGGACCTCTCGAGTTTTCAAAGGATGTGAGGCCTCCGCTCGCGATGAGGCGGAGAACTCGGTCTTTCTCTGTGGTCTCCACAGGGGATTCACACATCCCTTCGTCTTGGGAGATGCAAGACGAGCCTGCATTCAATTCACTGCAGGGATATCCGGCCTTACTTCGAGTCAGAGCATCTCGGTGTCCATTCCACTTGAGGCCACAAACTCAGGGTCCCTCTCACATACCTGTAGCTAATAGAAGCCTCCTCTTGAGGTGCTTGTGGAAAGTTGGTATTCCTCTTGAGTCGAAGCCAGGGACTAAGCTCTCATCACGAGTTGATTTGTGGTCCACGGAGCCCTTTCGTATTGCTCCAGTGACCTCAGGATCCCTCTAGACTTGAGCCAGTGATCTTGGGTTTTCTCTGGAGTGCCATCAAGGAAATCAAGGCTCCTTTCACTTTTGATGTGGAATACGGAATTGCTCTGCATGCAGGGCAGGGGAATCGGGCCTCATCTTGCGGCGAGGGGGAAGTCTCATGGTTTTTCTCGAGTTCCGGCCGGAACCTGGGGTATATTCTCGAGTTACGACGGGGAGGGCCCTTCCAGACACGTGTTTGTTCAGCGACGTCAGGACTCCTGCCTAGGTGCGAGGGCCACCTCGGGATTCTCCTCGAGTCTTGGCATGGCAATGGGGACGTGTCTCCACGTGAGGCGGGAGACCCAGGGTCCCTTTCCACGTGCCACAGGGATCCTGGGACTCCTATCCATTTTCAAGAGGAGTCAGTCAACGTCTCCTTTGGAAGCAATGATCTCCGCGGACCTCTCGAGTTTTCAAAGGATGTGAGGCCTCCGCTCGCGATGAGGTGGAGAATTAGGTTTTTCTCCGTGGTCTCCACAGGGGATTCAGACATCCCTTCGTCTTGGGAGATGCAAGACGAGCCTGCATTCAATTCACTGCAGGGATATCCGGCCTTACGTCGAGTCAGAGCATCCCGGTGTCCATTCCACTTGAGGCCACAAACTCGGGGTCCCTCAAATATACATGTAGCTGAGAGAAGCCACCTCTTGGGGTGCTTGTGGAAAGTTGGTATTCCTCTTGAGTCGAAGCCAGGGACTAAGCTCTCATCTCGAGTTGATTTGGGGTCCACAGAGCCCTTTCTTGTTGCTCCAGTGACCTCAGGATCCCTCTAGACTTGAGACAGTCATCTTGAGGTTTCTCTGGAGTGCCATCAAGGAAATCAAGGCTCCTTTCACCTTTGATGTGGAACACGGAATTGCTCTGCACGCAGTGCAGGGGAATCGGGCCTCATCTCGCGGCGAGGGGGAAATCTCATGGTTTTTCTCGAGTTGCGGCCGGAACCTGGGGTATATTCTCGAGTTACGACGGGGAGGGCCCTTCCAGACACGTGTTTGTTCAGCGACGTCAGGCTCCTTCCTAGGTGAGAGGGACACCTCGGGATTCTCCTCGAGTCTTGGCATGGCAATTGGAACGCGTCTCCACGTGACGCGGGAGACCCAGGGTCCCTTTGCACGTGCCACAGGGATCCTGGGACTCCTATACATTTTCAAGAGGAGTCAGGCATCGTCTCCTTTGGAAGCATTGATCTCCGCAGACCTCTCGAGTTTTCAAAGGATGTGAGGCCTCTGGTCGCGATGAGGCGGAGGACTAGGTCTTTCTCTGTCGTCTACACAGGGGATTCAGACAGCCCTTCGTCTTGGGAGATGCAAGATGAGCCTGCATTCAATTCACTGTTGGGATATCTGGCCTTACTTCGAGTCAGAGCATCTCGGTGTCCATTCCACTTGAGGCCACAAACTCAGGGTCCCTCTCACATACCTGTAGCTGAGAGAAGCCTCTTCTTGAGGTGCTTGTGGAAAGTTGGTATTCCTCTTGAGTCGAAGCCAGGGACTAAGCTCTCATCTCGAGTTGATTTGGAGTCCATGGAGCCCTTTGGTGTTGCTCCAGTTACCTCAGGATCCCTCTAGACTTGAGACAGTGATCTTGGGTTTTCTCTGGAGTGCCATCAAGGAAATCAAGGCTCCTTTCACGTTTGATGTGGACCACGGAATTGTTCTGCAGGCAGTGCAGGGGAATCGGGCCTCAACTCACGGCGAGGGGGAAGTCTCATGGTTTTTCTCGAGTTGCGGCCGGAACTTGGGGTATATTCTCGAGTTACGACGGTGAGGGCCCTTCCAGACACCTGTTTGTTCAGCGACGTCAGGACTCCTGCCTAGGTGCGAGGGACACCTCGGGATTCTCCTCGAGTCTTGGCATGGCAATTGGGACGCGTCTCCACGTGAGGCGGGATACCCAGGGTCCCGTTCCACGTGCCACAGTGATCCTGGGACTCCTATCCATTTTCAGTAGGAGTCAGGCATCGTCTCCTTTGGAAGCATTGATCTCCGCGGACCTCTCGACTTTTCAAAGGATGTGAGGCCTCCGGTCGCGATGAGGCGGAGAACTAGGTCTTTATCTGTGGTCTCCACAGGGGATTCAGACATCCCTTCGTCTTGGGAGATGCAAGACGAGCCTGCATTCAATTCACTGCAGGGATATCCGGCCTTACTTCGAGTCAGAGCATATCGGTGTCCATTCCCCTTGAGGCCACAAACTCAGGGTCCCTCTCACATACCTGTAGCTGAGAGAAGCCTCCTCTTGAGGTGCTTGTGGAAAGTTGGTATTCCTCTTGACTCGAAGCCAGGGACTAAGCTCTCATCTCGAGTTGATTTGGGGTGCTCGGAGCCCTTTCGTGTTGTTCCAGTGACCTCAGGATCCCTCTAGACTTGAGACAGTGATTTTGGGTTTTCTCTGGAGTGCCATCAAGGAAATCAAGGCTTCTTTCACGTTTGATGTGGAACACGGAATTGCTCTGCACGCAGTGCAGGGGAATCGGGCCTCATGTCGCGTCAAGGGGGAAGTCTCATGGTTTTTCTCAAGTTGAGGCCGGAACATGGGGCATATTCTCAAGTTCCGACGGGGAGGGCCCTTCCAGACACGTGTTTGTTCAGCGACGTCAGGACTCCTGCCTAGGTGCGAGGGACACCTCGGGATCCTCCTCGAGCCTTGGCATGGCAATTGGGACGTGTCTCCACGTGAGGCGGGAGACCCAGGGTCCCTTTCCACGTGCCACAGGGATCCTGGGACTCCTATCCATTTTCAAGAGGAGTCAGGCATCGTCTCCTTTGGAAGCATTGATCTCCGTGGACGTCTCGAGTTTTCAAAGGATGTGAGGCCTCCAATCGTGAAGAGGTGGAGAACTAGGTGTTCTCTGTGGTCTCCACATGGGATTCAGACATCCCTTTATCTTGGGAGATGGAAGACGAGCCTGCATTCAATTCACTGCAGGGATATCCGGCCTTACTTAGAGTCAGAGCATCTCGGTGTCCATTCCACTTGAGGCCACAACCTCAGGGTCCCTCTCACATACCTGTAGCTGAGAGAAGCCTCCTCTTGAGGTGCTTGTGGAAAGTTGGTATTCCTCTTGAGTCGAAGCCAGGGACTAAGCTCTCATCTCGAGTTGATTTGGGGTCCACGGAGCCCTTTCCTGTTGCTACAGTGACCTCAGGATCCCTCTAGACTTGAGACAGTGATCTTGGGTTTTCTCTGGAGTGCCATCAAGGAAATCAAGGCTCCTTTCATTTTTGATGTGGAATACGGAATTGCTCTGCACGCAGGGCAGGGGAATCGGGCCTCATCTCGCGGCGAGGGGGAAGTCTCATGGTTTTTCTCGAGTTGCGGCCGGAACCTGGGGTATATTCTCGAGTTACGACGGGGAGGTCCCTTCCAGACACGTGTTTGTTCAGCGACGTCAGGACTCCTGCCTAGGTGCGAGGGACACCTCGGGATTCTCCTCGAGTCTTGCATGGCAATTGGGACGTGTCTCCACGTGAGGCGGGAGACCCAGGGTCCCTTTCCAAGTGTCACAGTGATCCTGGGACCCCTATCCATTTTCAAGAAGAGTCAGGCATTGTCTCCTTTGTAAGCATTGATCTCTTCAGACCTCTCGAGTTTTCAAAGGATGTGAGGCCTCCGGTCGCGATGAGGCGGAGGAGTAGGTCTTTCTCTGTGGTCTCCACAGGGGATTCAGACAACCCTTCGTCTTGGGAGATGCAAGACGAGCCTGCATTCAATTCACTGCAGGGATATCCGGCCTTACTTCGAGTCAGAGCAT
Organism: Dama dama; assembly: GCF_033118175.1. Classification (NCBI taxonomy): domain Eukaryota; kingdom Metazoa; phylum Chordata; class Mammalia; order Artiodactyla; family Cervidae; genus Dama; species Dama dama. The sequence continues at coordinate 1,928,352 of NW_026870940.1, forward strand.
CTCGGTGTCCATTCCACATGAGGCCACAAACTCAGGGTCCCTCTCACATACCTGTAGCTGAGAGAAGCCTCCTCTTGAGTTGCTTGTGGAAAGTTGGTATTCCTCTTGTGTCGAAGACAGGGACTAAGCTCTCATCTCGAGTTGATTTGGGGTCCATGGAGCCCTTTCATTTTGCTCCAGTGACCTCAGGATCCCTCTAGACTTGAGACAGTGATCTTGGGTTTTCTCTGGAGTGCCATCAAGGAAATCAAGGCTCCTTTCACGTTTGATGTGGAAAACGGAATTGCTCTGCATGCAGTGCAGGGGAATCGGGCCTCATGTCCCGTCGAGGGGGAAGTCTCATGGTTTTTCTCGAGTTGCGGCCGGAACCTGGGGTATATTCTCGAGTTATGATGGGGAGGGCCCTTCCATACACGTGTTTGTTCAGCGACATCAGGACTCCTGCCTAGGTGCGACGGACACCTCGGGATTCTCCTCGAGTCTTGGCATGGCAATTGGGACGCGTCTCCACGTGAGGCGGGAGACCCAGGGTCCCTTTCCACGTGCCACAGGGATCCTGGGACTCCTATCCATTTTCAAGAGGAGTCAGGCATCGTTTCCTTTGGAAGCATTGATCTCCGCAGACCTCTCGAGTTTTCAAAGGATGTGAGGCCTCTGGTCGCGATGAGGCGGAGAACTCGGTCTTTCTCTGTGGTCTCCACAGGGGATTCAGATATCCCTTCTTCTTGGGAGATGCAAGACGAGCCTGCATTCAATTCACTGCAGGGATATCCGGCCTTACTTCGAGTCAGAGCATCTCGGTGTCCTTTCCACTTGAGGCCACATACTCGGGGTCCCTCAAATATACCTGTAGCGGAGAGAAGCCTCCTCTTGAGGTGCTTGTGGAAAGTTGGTATTCCTCTTGAGTCGAAGCCAGGGACTAAGCTCTCATCTCGAGTTGATTTGGGGTCCACGGAGCCATTTCATGTTGCTCCAGTGACCTCAGGATCCCTCTAGACTTGAGACAGTGATCTTGGGTTTTCTCTGGAGTGCCATCAAGGAAATCAAGGCTCCTTTCACGTTTGATGTGGAACACGGAATTGCTCTGCATGCAGTGCAGGGGAATCGGGCCTCAACTCGCGGCGAGGGGTAAATCTCATGGTTTTGTTCAGTTCCGGCTGGAACCTGGGATATATTCTCGAGTTACGACGCGGAGGGCCCTTCCAGACACGTGTTTGTTGAGCGACGTCAGGACTCCTGCCTAGGTGCGAGGGACACCTCGGGATTCTCCTCGAGTCTTGGCATGGCATTTTGGACGCGTCTCCACGTGAGGCGGGAGACCCAGGGTCCCTTTTCACGTGCCACAGGGATCCTGGGACTCCTATCCATTTTCAAGAGGAGTCAGGCATCGTCTCCTTTGGAAGCATTGATCTCCTCGGACCTCTCGAGTTTTCAAAGGATGTGAGGCCTCCGGTCGCGATGAGGCGGAGAACTCGGTCTTTCTCTGTGGTCTCCCCAGCGGATTCAGACATCCCTTCGTCTTGGGAGATGCAAGATGAGCCTGCATTCAATTCACTGCAGGGATATCCGGCCTTACTTCGAGTCAGAGCATCTCGGTGTCCATTCCACTTGAGGCAACAAACTCAGGGTCCCTCTCACATACCTTTAGCTGAGAGAAGCCTCCTCTTGAGGTGCTTGTGGAAAGTTCGTATTCCTCTTGAGTCGAAGCCAGGGACTAAGCTCTCATCTCGAGTTGATTTGGGGTTCATGGAGCCCTTTGGTGTTGCTCCAGTGACCTCAGGATCCCTCTAGACTTGAGACAGTGATCTTGGGTTTTCTCTGGAGTGCCATCAAGGAAATCAAGGCTCCTTTCACGTTTGATGTGGAACACGGAATTGCTCTGCACGCAGGGCAGGGGAAATGGGCCTCATCCCGCGGCGAGGGGGAAGTCTCATGGTTTTTCTCGAGTTGCGGCCGGAACCTGGGGTATATTCTCGAGTTACGACGGGGAGGGCCCTTCCAGACACGTGTTTGTTCAGCGACGTCTGGACTCCTGCCTAGGTGCGAGGGACAACTCGGGATTCTCCTCGAGTTTTGGCATGGCAATTGAGACGCGTCTCCACGTGATGCGGGAGACCCAGTGTCCCTTTCCACGTGCCACTCGGATCCTGGGACTCCTATCCATTTTCAAGAGGAGTCAGGCATCGTCTCCTTTGGAAGCATTGATCTCCGAGGACCTCTTGAGTTTTCAAAGGATCCGAGGCCTCCGTTCGCGATGAGGCGGAGAACTAGGTCTTTCTCTGCGGTCTCCACAGGGGATTCAGACATCCCTTCGTCTTGGGAGATTCAAGACGGGCCGGCATTCAATTAACTGAAGGGATATCCGGCCTTACTTCGAGTCAGAGCATCTCGGTGTCCATTCCACATGAGGCCACAAATTCAGGGTCCCTCTCACATACCTGTAGCTGAGAGAAGCCTCCTCTTGAGGTGCTTGTGGAAACTTGGTATTCCTCTTGAGTCGAAGCCAGGGACTAAGCTCTCATCTCGAGTTGATTTGGGTTCCACGGAGCCCTTTGGTGTTGCAACAGTGACGTCAGGATCCCTCTAGACTTGAGACAGTGATCTTGGGTTTTCTCTGGAGTGCCACCAAGGAAATCAAGTCTCCTTTCACGTTTGATGTGGAACACGGAATTGCTCTGCACGCAGTGCAGGGGCATCGGGCCTCATCTCGCGCCGAGGGGGAACTCTCATGGTTTTTCTCGAGTTGCGGCCGGAACCTGGGGTATATACTCGAGTTACGACGGGGAGGGCCCTTCCAGACAAGTGTTTGTTCAGCGATGTCAGGACTCCTGCCTAGGTGCCAGGGACACCTCTGGATTCTCCTCGAGTCTTGACATGGCAATTGGGATGCGTCTTCACGTGAGGCGGGAGACCCAGGGTCCCTTTCCACGTGTCACAGGGATCCTGGGACTCCTATCCATTTTCAAGAAGAGTCAGGCATCGTCTCCTTTAGAAGCATTGATCTCTGCAGACCTCTCGAGTTTTCAAAGGATGTGAGGCCTCCGGTCGCGATGAGGCGGAGGAGTAGGTCTTTCTCTGTGGTCTCCACAGGGGATTCAGACATCCCTTCGTCTTGGGAGATGCAAGACGAGCCTACATTCAATTCACTGCAGGGATATCCGGCCTTACTTCGAGTCAGAGCATCTCGGTGTCCATTCCACTTGAGGTCACAAACTCAGGGTCCCTCTCACATACCTGTAGCTGAGAGAAGCCTCCTCTTGAGTTGCTTGTGGAAAGTTGGTATTCCACTTGTGTCAAAGCCAGGGACTAAGCTCTCATCTCGAGTTGATTTGGGGTCCATGGAGCCCTTTCATGTGGCTCCAGTGACCTCAGGATCCCTCTAGAACTGAGACAGTGATCTTGCGTTTTCTCTGGAGTGCCATCAAGGAAATCAAGGCTACTTTCACTTTTGATGTGGAAAACGGAATTGCTCTGCATGCAGTGCAGGGGAATCGGGCCTCAACTCGCGGCGAGGGGGAAATCTCATGGTTTTTCTCGAGTTGCGGCCGGAACCTGGGGTATATTCTCGAGTTACGACGGGGAGGGCCCTTCCAGACACGTGTTTGTTCAGCGACGTCAGGACTCCTGCCTAAGTGCGAGGGACACCTCGGGATTCTCCTCGAGTCTGGCATGGCAATTGGGACGTGTCTCCACGTGAGGCGGGAGACCCAGGGTCCCTTTCCAAGTACCACAGTGATCCTGGGACTCCTATCCATTTTCAAGAAGAGTCAGGCATCGTCTCCTTTAGAAGCATTGATCTCTGCAGACCTCTCGAGTTTTCAAAGGATGTGAGGCCTCCGGTCGCGATGAGGCGGAGGAGTAGGTCTTTCTCTGTGGTCTCCACAGGGGATTCAGACATCCCTTCGTCTTGGGAGATGCAAGACGAGCCTGCATTCAATTCACTGCAGGGATATCCGGCCTTGCTTCGAGTCAGAGCATCTCGGTGTCCATTCCACTTGAGGTCACAAACTCAGGGTCCCTCTCACATACCTGTAGCTGAGAGAAGCCTCCTCTTGAGTTGCTTGTGGAAAGTTGGTATTCCACTTGTGTCGAAGCCAGGGACTAAGCTCTCATCTCGAGTTGATTTGGGGTCCATGGAGCCCTTTCATGTGGCTCCAGTGACCTCAGGATCCCTCTAGACTTGAGACAGTGATCTTGCGTTTTCTCTGGAGTGCCATCAAGGAAATCAAGGCTACTTTCACGTTTGATGTGGAAAACGGAATTGCTCTGCATGCAGTGCAGGGGAATCGGGCCTCAACTCGCGGCGAGGGGGAATTCTCATGGTTTTTCTCGAGTTGCGGCCGGAACCTGGGGTATATTCTCGAGTTACGACGGGGAGGGCCCTTCCTTACACGTGTTTGTTCAGCGACGTCAGGACTCCTGCCTAAGTGCGAGGGACACTTCGGGATTCTCCTCGAGTCTTGGCATGGCAATTGGGACGCGTCTCCACGTGAGGCGGGAGACCCAGTGTCCCTTTCCACGTGCCACAGGGATCCTGGGACTCCTATCCATTTTCAAGAGGAGTCAGGCATCGTCTCCTTTGGAAGCATTGATCTCCGCAGACCTCTCGAGTTTTCAAAGGATGTGAGGCCTCTGGTCGCGATGAGGCGGAGAACTCGGTCTTTCTCTGTGGTCTCCACAGGGGATTCAGACATCCCTTCTACTTGGGAGATGCAAGACGAGCCTGCATTCAATTCACTGCAGGGATATCCGGCCTTACTTCGAGTCAGAGCATCTCGGTGTCCTTTCCACTTGAGGCCACAAACTCGGGGTCCCTCAAATATACCTGAAGCTGAGAGAAGCCTCCTCTTGAGATGCTTGTGGAAAGTTGGTATTCCTCTTGAGTCTAAGCCAGGGACTAAGCTCTCATCTCGAGTTGATTTGGGGTCCACGGAGCCATTTCATGTTGCTCCAGTGACCTCAGGATCCCTCTAGACTTGAGTCAGTGATCTTGGGTTTTCTCTGGAGTGCCATCAAGGAAATCAAGGCTCCTTTCACGTTTGATGTGGAAAACCGAATTGCTCTGCACGCAGTGCAGGGGAATCGGGCCTCATCTCGCGGCGAGGGGGAAGTCTCATGGTTTTCCTCGAGTTGCGGCCGGAACTTGGGGTATATTCTCGAGTTACGACGGGGAGGGCCCTTCCAGACATGTGTTTGTTCAGCGACGTCAGGACTCCTGCCTAGGTGCGAGGGACACCTCGGGATTCTCCTCGAGTCTTGGCAGGGCAATTGGGACGCGTCTCCACGTGTGGCGGGAGACCCAGTGTCCCTTTCCACGTGCCACAGTAGTCCTGGGACTCCTATCCATTTTCAAGAGGAGTCAGGCATCGTCTCCTTTGGAAGCATTGATCTCTGCAGACCTCTCGAGTTTTCAAAGGATGTGAGGCCTCCGGTCACGATGAGGCGGAGGACTAGGTCTTTCTCTGTGGTCTCCACAGGGGATTCAGACATCTCTTCGTCTTGGGAGATGCAAGACGAGCCTGCATTCAATTCACTGCAGGGATATCCGGCCTTACTTCGAGTCAGAGCATCTCGGTGTACATTGCACTTGAGGCCACAAATTCAGGGTTCCACTCACATACCTCTAGCTGAGAGAAGCTTCCTCTTGAGGTGCTTGTGCAAAGTTGGTATTCCTCTTGAGTCTAAGCCAGGGACTCAGCTCTCATCTCGAGTTGATTTGGGGTCCTTGGAGCCCTTTCTTGTTGCTCCAGTGACCTCAGGATCCCTCTAGACTTGAGACACTGATCTTGGGTTTTCTCTGGAGTGCCATCAAGGAAATCAAGGCTCCTTTCATTTTTGATGTGGAATACGGAATTGCTCTGCACACAGTGCAGGGGAATCGGGCCTCATGTCGCGGCGCGGGGGAAGTCTCATGGTTTTTCTCGAGTTGCGGCCGGAACCTGGTGTATATTCTCGAGTTGCGATGGGGAGGGCCCTTCCAGACACGTGTTTGTTCAGCGACGTCAGGACTCCTGCCTAAGTGCGAGGGACACTTCGGGATTCTCCTCGAGTCTTGGCATGGCAATTGGGACGCGTCTCCACGTGAGGCGGGAGACCCAGTGTCCCTTTCCACGTGCCACAGGGATCCTGGGACTCCTATCCATTTTCAAGAGGAGTCAGGCATCGTCTCCTTTGGAAGCATTGATCTCCGCAGACCTCTCGAGTTTTCAAAGGATGTGAGGCCTCTGGTCGCGATGAGGCGGAGAACTCGGGCTTTCTCTGTGGTCTCCACAGGGGATTCAGACATCCCTTCTACTTGGGAGATGCAAGACGAGCCTGCATTCAATTCACTGCAGGGATATCCGGCCTTACTTCGAGTCAGAGCATCTCGGTGTCCTTTCCACTTGAGGCCACAAACTCGGGGTCCCTCAAATATACCTGAAGCTGAGAGAAGCCTCCTCTTGAGATGCTTGTGGAAAGTTGGTATTCCTCTTGAGTCTAAGCCAGGGACTAAGCTCTCATCTCGAGTTGATTTGGGGTCCACGGAGCCATTTCATGTTGCTCCAGTGACCTCAGGATCCCTCTAGACTTGAGTCAGTGATCTTGGGTTTTCTCTGGAGTGCCATCAAGGAAATCAAGGCTCCTTTCACGTTTGATGTGGAAAACCGAATTGCTCTGCAGGCAGTGCAGGGGAATCGGGCCTTATCTCGCAGCGAGGGGGAAGTCTCATGGTTTTCCTCGAGTTGCGGCCGGAACTTGGGGTATATTCTCGAGTTACGACGGGGAGGGCCCTTCCAGACATGTGTTTGTTCAGCGACGTCAGGACTCCTGCCTAGGTGCGAGGGACACCTCGGGATTCTCCTCGAGTCTTGGCATGGCAATTGGGACGCGTCTCCACGTGTGGCGGGAGACCCAGTGTCCCTTTCCACGTGCCACAGTAATCCTGGACTCCTATCCATTTTCAAGAGGAGTCAGGCATCGTCTCCTTTGGAAGCATTGATCTCTGCAGACCTCTCGAGTTTTCAAAGGATGTGAGGCCTCCGGTCACGATGAGGCGGAGGACTAGGTCTTTCTCTGTGGTCTCCACAGGGGATTCAGACATCCCTTCGTCTTGGGAGATGCAAGACGAGCCTGCATTCAATTCACTGCAGGGATATGCGGCCTTACTTCGAGTCAGAGCATCTCGGTGTACATTGCACTTGAGGCCACAAATTCAGGGTTCCACTCACATACCTCTAGCTGAGAGAAGCTTCCTCTTGAGGTGCTTGTGCAAAGTTGGTATTCCTCTTGAGTCTAAGCCAGGGACTAAGCTCTCATCTCGAGTTGATTTGGGGTCCTTGGAGCCCTTTCTTGTTGCTCCAGTGACCTCAGGATCCCTCTAGACTTGAGACACTGATCTTGGGTTTTCTCTGGAGTGCCATCAAGGAAATCAAGGCTCCTTTCATTTTTGATGTGGAATACGGAATTGCTCTGCACGCAGGGCAGGGGAATCGGGCCTCATCTCGCGGCGAGGGGGAAGTCTCATGGTTTTTCTCGAGGTGCGGCCGGAACCTGGGTTATATTCTCGAGTTACGACGGGGAGGTCCCTTCCAGACACGTGTTTGTTCAGCGACGTCAGGACTCCTGCCTAGGTGCGAGGGACACCTCGGGATTCTCCTCGAGTCTTGCATGGCAATTGGGACGTGTCTCCACGTGAGGCGGGAGACCCAGGGTCCCTTTCCAAGTGTCACAGTGATCCTGGGACCCCTATCCATTTTCAAGAAGAGTCAGGCATGGTCTCCTTTGTAAGCATTGATCTCTTCAGACCTCTCGAGTTTTCATAGGATGTGAGGCCTCCGGTCGCGATGAGGCGGAGGAGTAGGTCTTTCTCTGTGGTCTCCACAGGGGATTCAGACAACCCTTCGTCTTGGGAGATGCAAGACGAGCCTGCATTCAATGCACTGCAGGGATATCCGGCCTTACTTCGAGTCAGAGCATCTCGGTGTCCATTCCACATGAGGCCACAAACTCAGGGTCCCTCTCACATACCTGTAGCTGAGAGAAGCCTCCTCTTGAGTTGCTTGTGGAAAGTTGGTATTCCTCTTGTGTCGAAGCCAGGGACTAAGCTCTCATCTCGAGTTGATTTGGGGTCCATGGAGCCCTTTCATTTTGCTCCAGTGACCTCAGGATCCCTCTAGACTTGAGACAGTGATCTTGGGTTTTCTCTGGAGTGCCATCAAGGAAATCAAGGCTCCTTTCACGTTTGATGTGGAAAACGGAATTGCTCTGCATGCAGTGCAGGGGAATCGGGCCTCATGTCCCGTCGAGGGGGAAGTCTCATGGTTTTTCTCGAGTTGCGGCCGGAACCTGGGGTATATTCTCGAGTTATGATGGGGAGGGCCCTTCCATACACGTGTGTGTTCAGCGACATCAGGACTCCTGCCTAGGTGCGACGGACACCTCGGGATTCTCCTCGAGTCTTGGCATGGCAATTGGGACGCGTCTCCACGTGAGGCGGGAGACCCAGGGTCCCTTTCCACGTGCCACAGGGATCCTGGGACTCCTATCCATTTTCAAGAGGAGTCAGGCATCGTCTCCTTTGGAAGCATTGATCTCCGCAGACCTCTCGAGTTTTCAAAGGATGTGAGGCCTCTGGTCGCGATGAGGCGGAGAACTCGTTCTTTCTCTGTGGTCTCCACAGGGGATTCAGATATCCCTTCTTCTTGGGAGATGCAAGACGAGCCTGCATTCAATTCACTGCAGGGATATCCGGCCTTACTTCGAGTCAGAGCATCTCGGTGTCCTTTCCACTTGAGGCCACAAACTCGGGGTCCCTCAAATATACCTGTAGCGGAGAGAAGCCTCCTCTTGAGGTGCTGTTGGAAAGTTGGTATTCCTCTTGAGTCGAAGCCAGGGACTAAGCTCTCATCTCCAGTTGATTTGGGGTCCACGGAGCCATTTCATGTTGCTCCAGTGACCTCAGGATCCCTCTAGACTTGAGACAGTGATCTTGGGTTTTCTCTGGAGTGCCATCAAGGAAATCAAGGCTCCTTTCACGTTTGATGTGGAACACGGAATTGCTCTGCATGCAGTGCAGGGGAATCGGGTCTCAACTCGCGGCGAGGGGGAAATCTCATGGTTTTTCTCGAGTTGCGGCCGGAACCTGGGGTATATTCTCGAGTTACGATGGGGAGGGCCCTTCCAGACACGTGTTTGTTCAGCGACGTCAGGACTCCTGCCTAGGTGCGAGGGACACCTCGGGATTCTCCTCGAGTCTTGGCATGGCAATTGGGACGCGTCTCCACGTGAGGCGGGAGACCCAGTGTCCCTTTCCACGTGCCACAGGGATCCTGGGACTCCTGTCCATTTTCAAGAGGAGTCAGGCATCGTCTCCTTTGGAAGCATTGATCTCCGCGGACCTCTCGAGTTTTCAAAGGATGTGAGGCCTCCGCTCGCGATGAGGCGGAGAATTAGGTCTTTCTCTGTGGTCTCCACAGGGTATTCAGACATCCCTTCGTCTTGGGAGATGCAAGATGAGCCTGCATTCAATTCACTGCAGGGATATCCGGTCTTACTTCGAGTCAGAGCATCTCGGTGTCCATTCCACTTGATGCCACAAACTCAGGGTCCCTCTCACATACCTGTAGCTGAGAGAAGCCTCCTCTTGAGGGGCTTGTGGAAAGTTCATATTCCTCTTGAGTTGAAGCCAGGGACTAAGCTCTCATCTCGAGTTGATTTGTGGTCCACGGAGCCCTTTCCTGTTGGTCCAGTGACCTCAGGATCCCTCTAGACTTGAAACAGTGATCTTGGGTTTTCTCTGGAGTGCCATCAAGGAAATCAAGGCTCCTTTCACGTTTGATGTCGAACACGGAATTGCTCTGCATGCAGTGCAGGGGAATCGGGCCTCAACTCGCGGGGAGGGGTAAATCTCATGGTATTTTTCAGTTGCGGCCGGAACCTGGGATATATTCTCGAGTTACGACAGGGAGGGCCCTTCCAGACACGTGTTTGTTGAGCGACGTCAGGACTCCTGCCTAGGTGCGAGGGACACCTCGGGATTCTCCTCGAGTCTTGCCATGGCAATGGGGACGCGTCTCCATGTGAGGCGGGAGACCCAGGGTCCCTTTTCACGTGCCACAGGAATCCTAGGACTCCTATCCATTTTCAAGAGGAGTCAGGCATCGTCTCCTTTGGAAGCATTGATCTCCGGGGACCTCTCGAGTTTTCAAAGGATGTGAGGCCTCCGGTCGCGATGAGGCGGAGAACACGGTCTTTCTCTGTGGTCTCCACAGGGGATTCACACATCCCTTCGTCTTGGGAGATGCAAGACGAGCCTGCATTCAATTCACTGCAGGAATATCCGGCCTTACTTCGAGTCAGAGCATCTCGGTGTCCATTCCACTTGAGGCCACAAACTCAGGGTCCCTCAAATATACCTGTAGCTGAGAGAAGCCTCCTCTTGAGGTGCTTGTGGAAAGTTGGTATTCCTCTTGAGTCAAAACCAGGGACTAAGTTCTCATCTCGAGTTGATTTGGGGTCCACGGAGCCCTTTCTTGTTGCTCCAGTGACCTCAGGATCCCTCTAGACTTGAGACAGTGATCTTGGGTTTTCTCTGGAGTGCCATCAAGGAAATCAAGGCTCCTTTCTTTTTTGATGTGGAATACGGAATTGCTCTGCACGCAGGGCAGGGGAATCGGGCCTCATCTCGCGGCGAGGGGGAAGTCTCATGGTTTTTCTCGAGTTGCGGCCGGAACCTGGGGTATATTCTCGAGTTACAACGAGGAGGGGCCTTCCAGACACGTGTTTGTTCAGTGACGTCAGGAGTCCTGCCTAGGTGCGAGGGACACCTCGGGATTCTCCTCGAGTCTTGGCATGGCAATTGGGACGCCTCTCCACGTGAGGCGGGAGACCCAGTGTCCCTTTCCCCGTGCCACAGGGATCCTGGGACTCCTATCCATTTTCAAGAGGAGTCAGGTATCGTTTCCTTTGGAAGCATTGATCTCCGCGGACCTCTCGAGTTTTCAAAGGATGTGAGGCCTCCGCTCGCGATGAGGCGGAGAATTAGGTCTTTCTCTGTGGTCTCCACAGGGGATTCAGACATCCCTTCGCCTTAGGAGATGCAAGACGAGCCTGCATTCAATTCACTGCAGGGATATCCGGCCTTACTTCGAGTCAGAGCATCTCGGTGTCCATTCCATTTGAGGCCACAAACTCCGGGGCCCTCTCACATACCTGTAGCTGAGAGAAGCCTCCTCTTGAGGTGCTTGTGGAAAGTTGGTATTCTTCTTGAGTCGAAGCCAGGGACTAAACTCTCATCTCGAGTTGATTTCGGGTCCACAGAGCCCTTTCGTGTTGCTACAGTGACCTCAGGATCGCTCTAGACTTGAAACAGTGATCTTGGGTTTTCTCTGGAGTGCCATCAAGGAAATCAAGGCTCCTTTCACGTTTGATGTCGAACACGGAATTGCTCTGCATGCAGTGCAGGGGAATCGGGCCTCAACTCGCGGCGAGGGGTAAATCTCATGGTTTTGTTCAGTTCCGGCTGGAACCTGGGATATATTCTCGAGTTACGACGCGGAGGGCCCTTCCAGACACGTGTTTGTTGAGCGACGTCAGGACTCCTGCCTAGGTGCGAGGGACACCTCGGGATTCTCCTCGAGTCTTGGCATGGCATTTTGGACGCGTCTCCACGTGAGGCGGGAGACCCAGGGTCCCTTTTCACGTGCCACAGGGATCCTGGGACTCCTATCCATTTTCAAGAGGAGTCAGGCATCGTCTCCTTTGGAAGCATTGATCTCCTCGGACCTCTCGAGTTTTCAAAGGATGTGAGGCCTCCGGTCGCGATGAGGCGGAGAACTCGGTCTTTCTCTGTGGTCTCCCCAGCGGATTCAGACATCCCTTCGTCTTGGGAGATGCAAGATGAGCTTGCATTCAATTCACTGCAGGGATATCCGGCCTTACTTCGAGTCAGAGCATCTCGGTGTCCATTCCACTTGAGGCAACAAACTCAGGGTCCCTCTCACATACCTTTAGCTGAGAGAAGCCTCCTCTTGAGGTGCTTGTGGAAAGTTCGTATTCCTCTTGAGTCGAAGCCAGGGACTAAGCTCTCATCTCGAGTTGATTTGGGGTTCATGGAGCCCTTTGGTGTTGCTCCAGTGACCTCAGGATCCCTCTAGACTTGAGACAGTGATCTTGGGTTTTCTCTGGAGTGCCATCAAGGAAATCAAGGCTCCTTTCACGTTTGATGTGGAACACGGAATTGCTCTGCACGCAGGGCAGGGGAAATGGGCCTCATCCCGCGGCGAGGGGGAAGTCTCATGGTTTTTCTCGAGTTGCGGCCGGAACCTGGGGTATATTCTCGAGTTACGACGGGGAGGGCCCTTCCAGACACGTGTTTGTTCAGCGACGTCTGGACTCCTGCCTAGGTGCGAGGGACAACTCGGGATTCTCCTCGAGTTTTGGCATGGCAATTGAGACGCGTCTCCACGTGAGGCGGGAGACCCAGTGTCCCTTTCCACGTGCCACTCGGATCCTGGGACTCCTATCCATTTTCAAGAGGAGTCAGGCATCGTCTCCTTTGGAAGCATTGATCTCCGAGGACCTCTTGAGTTTTCAAAGGATCCGAGGCCTCCGTTCGCGATGAGGCGGAGAACTAGGTCTTTCTCTGCGGTCTCCACAGGGGATTCAGACATCCCTTCGTCTTGGGAGATTCAAGACGGGCCGGCATTCAATTCACTGAAGGGATATCCGGCCTTACTTCGAGTCAGAGCATCTCGGTGTCCATTCCACATGAGGCCACAAATTCAGGGTCCCTCTCACATACCTGTAGCTGAGAGAAGCCTCCTCTTGAGGTGCTTGTGGAAACTTGGTATTCCTCTTGAGTCGAAGCCAGGGACTAAGCTCTCATCTCGAGTTGATTTGGGTTCCACGGAGCCCTTTGGTGTTGCAACAGTGACGTCAGGATCCCTCTAGACTTGAGACAGTGATCTTGGGTTTTCTCTGGAGTGCCACCAAGGAAATCAAGTCTCCTTTCACGTTTGATGTGGAACACGGAATTGCTCTGCACGCAGTGCAGGGGCATCGGGCCTCATCTCGCGCCGAGGGGGAACTCTCATGGTTTTTCTCGAGTTGCGGCCGGAACCTGGGGTATATACTCGAGTTACGACGGGGAGGGCCCTTCCAGACAAGTGTTTGTTCAGGGATGTCAGGACTCCTGCCTAGGTGCCAGGGACACCTCTGGATTCTCCTCGAGTCTTGACATGGCAATTGGGATGCGTCTTCACGTGAGGCGGGAGACCCAGGGTCCCTTTCCACGTGTCACAGGGATCCTGGGACTCCTATCCATTTTCAAGAAGAGTCAGGCATCGTCTCCTTTAGAAGCATTGATCTCTGCAGACCTCTCGAGTTTTCAAAGGATGTGAGGCCTCCGGTCGCGATGAGGCGGAGGAGTAGGTCTTTCTCTGTGGTCTCCACAGGGGATTCAGACATCCCTTCGTCTTGGGAGATGCAAGACGAGCCTGCATTCAATTCACTGCAGGGATATCCGGCCTTACTTCGAGTCAGAGCATCTCGGTGTCCATTCCACTTGAGGTCACAAACTCAGGGTCCCTCTCACATACCTGTAGCTGAGAGAAGCCTCCTCTTGAGTTGCTTGTGGAAAGTTGGTATTCCACTTGTGTCGAAGCCAGGGACTAAGCTCTCATCTCGAGTTGATTTGGGGTCCATGGAGCCCTTTCATGTGGCTCCAGTGACCTCAGGATCCCTCTAGAACTGAGACAGTGATCTTGCGTTTTCTCTGGAGTGCCATCAAGGAAATCAAGGCTACTTTCACTTTTGATGTGGAAAACGGAATTGCTCTGCATGCAGTGCAGGGGAATCGGGCCTCAACTCGCGGCGAGGGGGAAATCTCATGGTTTTTCTCGAGTTGCGGCCGGAACCTGGGGTATATTCTCGAGTTACGACGGGGAGGGCCCTTCCAGACACGTGTTTGTTCAGCGACGTCAGGACTCCTGCCTAAGTGCGAGGGACACCTCGGGATTCTCCTCGAGTCTGGCATGGCTATTGGGACGTGTCTCCACGTGAGGCGGGAGACCCAGGGTCCCTTTCCAAGTACCACAGTGATCCTGGGACTACTATCCATTTTCAAGAAGAGTCAGGCATCGTCTCCTTTAGAAGCATTGATCTCTGCAGACCTCTCGAGTTTTCAAAGGATGTGAGGCCTCCGGTCGCGATGAGGCGGAGGAGTAGGTCTTTCTCTGTGGTCTCCACAGGGGATTCAGACATCCCTTCGTCTTGGGAGATGCAAGACGAGCCTGCATTCAATTCACTGCAGGGATATCCGGCCTTACTTCGAGTCAGAGCATCTCGGTGTCCATTCCACTTGAGGTCACAAACTCAGGGTCCCTCTCACATACCTGTAGCTGAGGAAGCCTCCTCTTGAGTTGCTTGTGGAAAGTTGGTATTCCACTTGTGTCGAAGCCAGGGACTAAGCTCTCATCTCGAGTTGATTTGGGGTCCATGGAGCCCTTTCATGTGGCTCCAGTGACCTCAGGATCCCTCTAGACTTGAGACAGTGATCTTGCGTTTTCTCTGGAGTGCCATCAAGGAAATCAAGGCTACTTTCACGTTTGATGTGGAAAACGGAATTGCTCTGCATGCAGTGCAGGGGAATCGGGCCTCAACTCGCGGCGAGGGGGAAATCTCATGGTTTTTCTCGAGTTGCGGCCGGAACCTGGGGTATATTCTCGAGTTACGACGGGGAGGGCCCTTCCAGACACGTGTTTGTTCAGCGACGTCAGGACTCCTGCCTAAGTGCGAGGGACACTTCGGGATTCTCCTCGAGTCTTGGCATGGCAATTGGGACGCGTCTCCACGTGAGGCGGGAGACCCAGTGTCCCTTTCCACGTGCCACAGGGATCCTGGGACTCCTATCCATTTTCAAGAGGAGTCAGGCATCGTCTCCTTTGGAAGCATTGATCTCCGCAGACCTCTCGAGTTTTCAAAGGATGTGAGGCCTCTGGTCGCGATGAGGCGGAGAACTCGGTCTTTCTCTGTGGTCTCCACAGGGGATTCAGACATCCCTTCTACTTGGGAGATGCAAGACGAGCCTGCATTCAATTCACTGCAGGGATATCCGGCCTTACTTCGAGTCAGAGCATCTCGGTGTCCTTTCCACTTGAGGCCACAAACTCGGGGTCCCTCAAATATACCTGAAGCTGAGAGAAGCCTCCTCTTGAGATGCTTGTGGAAAGTTGGTATTCCTCTTGAGTCTAAGCCAGGGACTAAGCTCTCATCTCGAGTTGATTTGGGGTCCACGGAGCCATTTCATGTTGCTCCAGTGACCTCAGGATCCCTCTAGACTTGAGTCAGTGATCTTGGGTTTTCTCTGGAGTGCCATCAAGGAAATCAAGGCTCCTTTCACGTTTGATGTGGAAAACCGAATTGCTCTGCACGCAGTGCAGGGGAATCGGGCCTCATCTCGCGGAGAGGGGGAAGTCTCATGGTTTTCCTCGAGTTGCGGCCGGAACTTGGGGTATATTCTCGAGTTACGACGGGGAGGGCCCTTCCAGACATGTGTTTGTTCAGCGACGTCAGGACTCCTGCCTAGGTGCGAGGGACACCTCGGGATTCTCCTCGAGTCTTGGCATGGCAATTGGGACGCGTCTCCACGTGTGGCGGGAGACCCAGTGTCCCTTTCCACGTGCCACAGTAATCCTGGGACTCCTATCCATTTTCAAGAGGAGTCAGGCATCGTCTCCTTTGGAAGCATTGATCTCTGCAGACCTCTCGAGTTTTCAAAGGATGTGAGGCCTCCGGTCACGATGAGGCGGAGGACTAGGTCTTTCTCTGTGGTCTCCACAGGGGATTCAGACATCTCTTCGTCTTGGGAGATGCAAGACGAGCCTGCATTCAATTCACTGCAGGGATATCCGGCCTTACTTCGAGTCAGAGCATCTCGGTGTACATTGCACTTGAGGCCACAAATTCAGGGTTCCACTCACATACCTCTAGCTGAGAGAAGCTTCCTCTTGAGGTGCTTGTGCAAAGTTGGTATTCCTCTTGAGTCTAAGCCAGGGACTAAGCTCTCATCTCGAGTTGATTTGGGGTCCTTGGAGCCCTTTCTTGTTGCTCCAGTGACCTCAGGATCCCTCTAGACTTGAGACACTGATCTTGGGTTTTCTCTGGAGTGCCATCAAGGAAATCAAGGCTCCTTTCATTTTTGATGTGGAATACGGAATTGCTCTGCACACAGTGCAGGGGAATCGGGCCTCATGTCGCGGCGAGGGGGAAGTCTCATGGTTTTTCTCGAGTTGCGGCCGGAACCTGGTGTATATTCTCGAGTTGCGATGGGGAGGGCCCTTCCAGACACGTGTTTGTTCAGCGACGTCAGGACTCCTGCCTAAGTGCGAGGGACACTTCGGGATTCTCCTCGAGTCTTGGCATGGCAATTGGGACGCGTCTCCACGTGAGGCGGGAGACCCAGTGTCCCTTTCCACGTGCCACAGGGATCCTGGGACTCCTATCCATTTTCAAGAGGAGTCAGGCATCGTCTCCTTTGGAAGCATTGATCTCCGCAGACCTCTCGAGTTTTCAAAGGATGTGAGGCCTCTGGTCGCGATGAGGCGGAGAACTCGGTCTTTCTCTGTGGTCTCCACAGGGGATTCAGACATCCCTTCTACTTGGGAGATGCAAGACGAGCCTGCATTCAATTCACTGCAGGGATATCCGGCCTTACTTCGAGTCAGAGCATCTCGGTGTCCTTTCCACTTGAGGCCACAAACTCGGGGTCCCTCAAATATACCTGAAGCTGAGAGAAGCCTCCTATTGAGATGCTTGTGGAAAGTTGGTATTCCTCTTGAGTCTAAGCCAGGGACTAAGCTCTCATCTCGAGTTGATTTGGGGTCCACGGAGCCATTTCATGTTGCTCCAGTGACCTCAGGATCCCTCTAGCCTTGAGTCAGTGATCTTGGGTTTTCTCTGGAGTGCCATCAAGGAAATCAAGGCTCCTTTCACGTTTGATGTGGAAAACCGAATTGCTCTGCACGCAGTGCAGGGGAATCGGGCCTCATCTCGCGGCGAGGGGGAAGTCTCATGGTTTTCCTCGAGTTGCGGCCGGAACTTGGGGTATATTCTCGAGTTACGACGGGGAGGGCCCTTCCAGACACGTGTTTGTTGAGCGACGTCAGGACTCCTGCCTAGGTGCGAGGGACACCTCGGGATTCTCCTCGAGTCTTGGCATGGCATTTTGGACGCGTCTCCACGTGAGGCGGGAGACCCAGGGTCCCTTTTCACGTGCCACAGGGATCCTGGGACTCCTATCCATTTTCAAGAGGAGTCAGGCATCGTCTCTTTGGAAGCATTGATCTCCTCGGACCTCTCGAGTTTTCAAAGGATGTGAGGCCTCCGGTCGCGATCAGGCGGAGAACTCGCTCTTTCTCTGTGGTCTCCCCAGCGGATTCAGACATCCCTTCGTCTTGGGAGATGCAAGATGAGCCTGCATTCAATTCACTGCAGGGATGTCCGGCCTTACTTCGAGTCAGAGCATCTCGGTGTCCATTCCACTTGAGGCAACAAACTCAGGGTCCCTCTCACATACCTGTAGCTGAGAGAAGCCTCCTCTTGAGGTGCTTGTGGAAAGTTCGTATTCCTCTTGAGTCGAAGCCAGGGACTAAACTCTCATCTCG
This sequence comes from Dama dama, assembly GCF_033118175.1. NCBI lineage: Eukaryota > Metazoa > Chordata > Mammalia > Artiodactyla > Cervidae > Dama > Dama dama. The sequence goes on from NW_026870940.1 coordinate 1,945,994, forward strand.
AGTTGATTTGGGGTCCACTGAGCCCTTTGTTGTTGCTCCAGTGACCTCAGGATCCCTCTAGACTTGAGACAGTGATCTTGGGTTTTCTCTGGAGTGCCATCAAGGAAATCAAGGCTCCTTTCATTTTTGATGTGGAATACGGAATTGCTCTGCACGCAGGGCAGGGGAATTGGGCCTCATCTCGCGGCGAGGGGGAAGTCTCATGGTTTTTCTCGAGTTGCGGCCGGAACCTGGGGTATATTCTCGAGTTACGACGGGGAGGTCCCTTCCAGACACGTGTTTGTACAGCGACGTCAGGACTCCTGCCTAGGTGCGAGGGACACCTCGGGATTCTCCTCGAGTCTGGCATGGCAATTGGGACGCGTCTCCACGTGAGGCGAGAGACCCAGTGTCCCTTTCCACGTGCCACAGGGATCCTGGGACTCCTATCCATTTTCAAGAGGAGTCAGGCATCGTCTCCTTTGGAAGCATTGATCTCCGCAGACCTCTCGAGTTTTCAAAGGATGTGAGGCCTCCGGTCGCGATGAGGCGGAGGAGTAGGTCTTTCTCTGTGGTCTCCACAGGGGATTCAGACATCCCTTCTTCTTGGGAGATGCAAGACGAGACTGCATTCAATTCACTGCAGGGATATCCGGCCTTACTTCGAGTCAGAGCATCTCGGTGTCCATTCCACTTGATGCCACAAACTCAGGGTCCCTCTCACATACCTGTAGCTGAGAGAAGCCTCCTCTTGAGGGGCTTGTGGAAAGTTCATATTCCTCTTGAGTTGAAGCCAGGGACTAAGCTCTCATCTCGAGTTGATTTGTGGTCCACGGAGCCCTTTCCTGTTGGTCCAGTGACCTCAGGATCCCTCTAGACTTGAAACAGTGATCTTGGGTTTTCTCTGGAGTGCCATCAAGGAAATCAAGGCTCCTTTCACGTTTGATGTCGAACACGGAATTGCTCTGCATGCAGTGCAGGGGAATCGGGCCTCAACTCGCGGCGAGGGGTAAATCTCATGGTATTTTTCAGTTGCGGCCGGAACCTGGGATATATTCTCGAGTTACGACAGGGAGGGCCCTTCCAGACACGTGTTTGTTGAGCGACGTCAGGACTCCTGCCTAGGTGCGAGGGACACCTCGGGATTCTCCTAAAGTCTTGGCATGGCAATTGGAACGCGTCTTCACATGAGGCGGGAGACCCAGGGTCCCTTTCCACGTGCCACAGTGATCCTGGGACTCCTATCCATTTTCAAGAGGAGTCAGGAATCGTCTCTTTGGAAGCATTGATCTCCGCGGACCTCTCGAGTTTTCAAAGGATGTGAGGCCTCCGGTCGCGATGAAGCGGAGGACTAGGTCTTTCTCTGCGGTCTCCGCAGGGGATTCAGACATCCCTTCGTCTTGGGAGATGCAAGACGAGCCTGCATTCAATTCACTGCAGGGATATCCGGCCTTACTTCGAGTCAGAGCATCTCGGTGTCCATTCCACCTGAGGCCACAAACTCAGGGTCCCTCTCACATACCTTTAGCAGAGAGAAGCCTCCTCTTGAGGTGCTTGTGGAAAGTTAGTATTCCTCTTGACTCGAATCCAGGATCTAAGCTCTCATCTCGAGTAGATTTGGGGTCCACGGAACCCTTTCGTGTTGCTCCAGTGACCTCAGGATCCCTCTAGACTTGAGACAGTGATCTTGGGTTTTCTCTGGAGTGCCATCAAGGAAATCAAGGCTCCTTTCCCATTTGATGTGGAACACGGAATTGCTCTGCACGCAGTGCAGGGGAATCGGGCCTCATCTCGCGGCGATGGGGAAGTCTCATGGTTTTTCTCGAGTTGCGGCCGGAACCTGGGGTATATTTTCGAGTTACGACGGGGAGGGCCCTTCCAGACACGTGTTTGTTGAGCGACGTCAGGACCCCTGCCTAGGTGCGAGGGACAACTCGGGATTCTCCTCGAGTCTTGGCATGGCAATTGGGACGCGTCTCCACATGAGGCGGGAGACCCAGTGTCCCTTCCTACGTGCCACAGGGATCCTGGGACTCCTATCCATTTTCATGAGGAGTCAGGCATCGTCTCCTTTGGAAGCATTGATCTCCGCGGACCTCTCGGGTTTTCAAAGGATGTGATTCCTCCGCTCGCTGTGAGGCGGAGAATTAGGTTTTTCTCTGTGGTCTCCACAGGGGATTCAGACATCCCTTCGTCTTGGGAGATGCAAGACGAGCCTGCATTCAATTCACTGCAGGGATATCCGGCCTTACTTCGAGTCAGAGCATCTCGGTGTCCATTCCACTTGAGGCCACAAACTCAGGGTCCCTCTCACATACCTGTAGCTGAGAGAAGCCTCCTCTTGAGGTGCTTGTGGAAAGTTGGTATTCCTCTTGAGTCGAAGCCAGGGACTAAGCTCTCATCTCGAGTTGATTTGGGGTCCACGGAGCCCTTTCGTGTTCTTCCAGTGACCTCAGGATCCCTCTAGGCTTGAGACAGTGAACTTGGGTTTTCTCTGGAGTGCCATCAAGGAAATCAAGGCTCCTTTTACGTTTGATGTGGAACACGGAATTGCTCTGCACGCAGTGCAGGGGATTCGGGCCTCATCTCGCGGCGAGGGGGAATTTCATGGTTTGTCTCGAGTTGCGGACAGAACCTGGGGTATATTCTCGAGTTACGATGGGGAGGGCCCTTCCAGACACGTGTTTGTTCAGCGACGTCAGGACTCCTGCCTAGGTGCGAGGGACACCTCAGGATTCTCCTCGATTCTTGGCATGGCAATTGGGACGTGTCTCCACGTGAGGCGGGAGACCCAGGGTCCCTTTCCACGTGCCACAGGGATCCTGGGACTCCTATCCTTTTTCAAGAGGAGTCAGGATCGTCTCCTTTGGAAGCATTGATCTCCGCGGACCTCTCGAGTTTTCAAAGATGGGAGGCCTCCGGTCACAATGAGGAAGAGAACTAGGTATTTCTCTGTGGTCTCCACAGGGGATTCAGACATCCCTTCGTCTTGGGAGATGCAAGACGAGCCTGCACTCAATTCACTGCACGGATATCCGGCCTTACTTGGAGTCAGAGCATCTCGGTGTCCATTCCCCCTGAGGCCACAAACTCAGGGTCCCTCTCACATACCTGTAGCTGAGAGAAGCCTCGTCTTGATGTGCTTGTGGAAACTTGGTATTCCTCTTGACTCGAAGCAAGGGACTAAGCTCTCATCTCGAGTTGATTTGGGGTCCACGGAGCCCTTTCGTGGTGCTCCAGTGACCTCAGGATCCCTCTAGACTTGAGACAGTGATCTTGGGTTTTCTCTGGAGTGCCATCAAGGAAATCAAGGCTCCTTTCACGTTTGATGTGGAACACGGAATTGCTCTGCACGCACTGCAGGGGAATCGGGCCTCATCTCGCGGCGAGGGGGAAGTCTCATGGTTTTTCTCGAGTTGCGGCCGGAACCTGCGGTATATTCTCGATTTAGGACGGGGAGGGTCTTTCCAGACACGTGTTTGTTCAGCGACTTCAGGACCCCTGCTTAGGTGCGAGGGACACCTCGGGATTCTCCTCGAGTCTTGGCATGGCAATTGGGACGCGTCTCCACGTGAGGCGGGAGACCCAGGGTCCCTTTCCACGTGCCACAGGGATCCTGGGACTCCTATCCATTTTCAAGAGGAGTCAGGCATCCTCTCCTTTGGAAGCATTGATCTCCGCGGACCTCTTGAGTTTTCAAAGGATATGAGGCCTCCGGTCGCAATGAGGCGGAGAACTAGGTCTTTCTCTGTGGTCTCCACAGGGGATTCAGACATCCCTTCGTCTTGGGAGATGGAAGACGAGCCTGCATTCAATTCACTGCAGGGATATCTGGCCTTACTTCGAGTCAGAGCATCTCGGTGTCCATTCCACTTGAGGCCACAAACTCAGGGTCCTTCTCACATACCTGTGGCTGAGAGAACCCTCCTCTTGAGGTGCTTGTGGAAAGTTGGTATTCCTCTTGAGTCGAAGCCAGGGACTAAGCTCTCATCTCGAGTTGATTTGGGGTCCACAGAGCCCTTTCGTGTTGCTCCAGTGACCTCAGGATCCCTCTAGACTTGAGACAGTGATCTTGGGTTTTCTCTGGAATGCCATCAAGGAAATCAAGGCTCCTTTCTCTTTTGATGTGGAACACGGAATTGCTCTGCATGCAGTGCAGGGTAATCGGGCCTCATCTCGCGGCGAGGGCGAATTCTCATGGTTTTTCTCGAGTTGCGACCGCAACCTGGGGTATATTCTCGAGTTACGACGGGGAGGGCCCTTCCAGAAACGTGTTTGTTCAGCGACGTCAGGACTCCTGCCTCGGTGGGAGGGACACCCGGGATTCTCCTCGAGTCTCGTCATGGCAATTGGCTCGCGTCTCCACGTGAGGCGGGAGACCCAGGGTCCCTTTCCACGTGCAACAGGGATCCTCGGACTCCTATCCATTTTCAAGAGGAGTCAGTCATCGTCTCCTTTGGAAGCATTGATCTCCGCGGACCTCTCCATTTTTCAAAGGATGTGAGGACTCCAGTGGCGATGATGCGGAGAACTAGGTCTTTCTCTGTGGTCTCCACAGGGGATTCAGACATGCCTTCGTCCTGGGAGATGCAAGACGAGCCTGCATTCAATTCACTGCAGGGATATCTGGCCTTACTTCGAGTCAGAACACCTCGATGTCCATTCCACTTCAGGCCACAAACTCAGGGTCCCTCTCACATACCTGCAGCTGAGAGAAGCATCCTCTTGAGGTGCTTGTGGAAAGTTGGTATTGCTCTTGAGTCGAAGCCAGGACTAAGCTCTCATCTCGAGTTGATTTCGGGTCCTCGGAGCCCTTTCATGTTGCTACAGTGACCTCAGGATCCCTCTAGACTTGAGACAGTGATCTTTGGTTTTCTCTGGAGGGCCATCAAGGAAATCAAGGCTCCTTTCACGTTTGATGTGGAACACGGAATTGCTCTGCAGCCAGTCCAGGGAAATCGGCCCTCATCTCGTGGCGAGGGGGAAGTCTCATGGTTTTTCTCGAGTTGCGGCCGGATCCTGGGGTATATTCTCGAGTTACGACGGGGAGGGACCTTCCAGAAACGTGTTTGTTCAGCGATGTCAGGACTCCTGCCTTGGTGCTAGGGACACCTCGGGATTCTCCTCGAGGCTTGACATGGCAATTGGGACGCGTCTCCACGTGAGGTGAGAGACCCAGGGTCCCTTTCCACGTGAAACAGGGATCCTGGGACTCCTATCCATTTTCAAGAGGAGTCAGGCATCGTCTCCTTTGGAAGCATTGATCTCCGCGGACTTTTCGAATTTTCAAAGGATGTGAGGCCTTGTCGCAATGAGGCGGAGAACTAGGTCTTTCTCTGTGGTCTCCACAGGGGATACAGACATCCCTTCGTCTTGGGAGATGCAAGACGAGCCTGCATTCAATTCACTGCAGCGAAATCCAGCCTTACTTCGAGTCAGAGCATCTCGGTGTCCATTCCACTTGAGGCCACAAACTCAGGGTCCCTCTCACATACCTGTAGCTGAGAGAAGCCTCCTCTTGACGTGCTTGTGGAACGTTGGTATACCTCTTGAGTCGAAGTTAGGGACTAAGCTCTCATCTCGAGTTGATTTCGGGTCCACGGAGCCCTTTCTTTTTGCTCCAATGACCTCAGGATCCCTCTAGACTTGGGACAGTGATCTTGGGTTTTCTCTGGAGTGCCATCAAGGAAATCAAGTCTCCTTTCCCGTTTGATGTGGAACACGGAATTGCTCTGCATGCAGTGCAGGGGAATCGGGCCTCATGTCGCGGCGAGGGGGAAGTCTCATGGTTTTTCTCGAGTTGCGGCTGGAACCTGGGGTATATTCTCGAGTTACGACGGGGAGGTCCCTTCCAGACACGTGTTTGTTCAGGGACGTCTGGACTCCTGCCTAGGTGCGAAGGACACCTCGGTATTCTCCTCGAGTCTTGGCATGGCAATTGCGAGGCATCTCCACGTGAAAGGGAGACCCAGGGTCCCTTTCCCCGTGCCACAGGGATCCTGGGACTCCTATCCTTTTTCAAGAGGAGTCAGGCATCCTCTCCGTTGGAAGCATTGATCTCCGAGGACCTCTCGAGTTTTCAAAGGATGTGAGTCCTCCGCTCACGATGTGGTGAGAACTAGATCTTTCTCTGTGGTCTCCACAGGGGATTCAGACATCCCTTCGTCTTGGGAGATGCAAGACGAGCCTGCACTCAATTCACTGCACGGATATCCGGCCTTACTTCGAGTCAGAGCATCTCGGTGTCCATTGCACTTGAGGCCACAAACTCAGGGTCCCTCTCACATACCTGTAGCTGAGAGAAGCCTCCTCTTGAGGTGCTTGTGGAAAGTTGGTATTCCTCTCGAGTCGAAGCCGGGGACTAAGCTCTCATCTCGAGTTGATTTGGGGTCCATGGAGCCCTTTCGTGTTGCTCCAGTGACCTCAGGATCCCTCTAGACTTGAGACAGTGATCTTGGGTTTTCTCTGGAGTGCCATCAAAGAAATCAAGGCTCCTTTCTTTTTTGATGTGGAATACGGAATTGCTCTGCATGCAGTGCAGGGGAATCGGGCCTCATCTCTCGGCGAGGGGGAAGTCTCATGGTTTTTCTCGAGTTGCGGCCAGAACATGGGGTATATTCTCGAGTTACGACGGGGACGGCCCTTCCAGACACGTGTTTGTTCAGCGACGTCAGGACTCCTGCCTAGGTGCGAGGGACACCTCGGGATTCTCCTCGAGTCTTGGCATGGCAATTGGGACGCGTCTCCACGTGAGGCGGGAGACCCAGGGTCCCTTTCCACGTGCCACAGGGATCCTGGGACTCCTATCCATTTTCAAGAGGAGTCAGGCATCGTCTCCTTTGGAAGCATTGATCTCCGCGGACCTCTTGAGTTTTCAAAGGATGTGAGGCCTCCGGTCGCGATGAGGCGGAGAACTAAGACTTTCTCTGTGGTCTCCACAGGGGATTCAGACATTCCTTCGTCTTGAGAGATGCAAGACGAGCCTGCATTCAATTCATTGCAGGGATATCTGGCCTTACTTCGAGTCAGAGCATCTCGGTGTCCATTCCACTTGAGGCCACAAACTCAGAGTCCTTCTCACATACCTGTGGCTGAGAGAACCCTCCTCTTGGGGTGCTTGTGGAGAGTTGGTATTCCTCTTGCGTCGAAGCCAGGTACTAAGCTCTCATCTCGAGTTGATTTGGGGTCCACGGAGCCCTTTCGTGTTTCTCCAGTGACCTCAGGATCCCTCTAGACTTGAGACAGTGATCCTGGGTTTTCTCTGGAGTGCCATCAAGGAAATCAAGGCTCCTTTCACGTTTGATGTGGAACACGGAATTGCTCTGCACGCAGTCCAGGGGAATCGGGCCTCATCTCGCGTCGAGGGGAAAGTCTCATGGTTTTTCTCGAGTTGCGGCCGGAACCTGGGGTATATTCTCGATTTACGACGAGGAGGACCCTTCCAGACACGTGATAGGTGCGAGGGACACCTCGGGATTCTCCGCGAGTCTTGGCATGGCAATTGGGATGCGTCTCCACGTGAGGCGGGAGACCCAGGGTCCCTTTCCACGTGCCACAGGGATCCTGGGACTCCTATCCATTTTCAAGAGGAGTCAGGCATCGTCTCCTTTGGAAGCATTGATCTCCGCTGACCTCTCGAGTTTTCAAAGAATGTGAGGCCACAGGTCGCGATGAGGAGGAGGACTATGTCATTCTCTGTGGTCTGCACAGGGGTTTCAGACATCCCTTCGTCTTGGGAGATGCAAGACGAGCCTGCATTCACTTCACTGCAGGGATATCCGGCCTTACTTCGAGTCAGAGCATCTCGGTGTCCATTCCCCTTGAGGCCACAAACTCAGGGTCCCTCTCACATTCCTGGAGCTGAGAGAAGCCTCCTCTTGAGGTGCTTGTGGAAAGTTGGTATTCCTCTTGAGTCGAAGCCAGGGACTAAGCTCTCATCTCGAGTTGATTTGGGGTCCACGGAGCCCTTTCGTGTTGCTCCAGTGACCTCAGGATCCCTCTAGACTTGAGACAGTGATCTTGGGTTTTCTCTGGAGTGCCATCAAAGAAATCAAGGCTCCTTTCATTTTTGATGTGGAATACGGAATTTCTCTGCATGCAGTGCAGGGGAATCGGGCCTCATCTCTCGGCGAGGGGGAAGTCTCATGGTTTTTCTCGAGTTGCGGCCGGAACCTGGGGTATATTCTCGAGTTACGACGGGGACGGCCCTTCCAGACACATGTTTGTTCAGCGACGTCAGGACTCCTGCCTAGGTGCGAGGGACACCTCGGGATTCTCCTCGAGTCTTGGAATGGCAATTGGGACGCGTCTCCACGTGAGGCGGGAGACCCAGGGTCCCTTTCCACGTGCCACAGGGATCCTGGGACTCCTATCCATTTTCAAGAGGAGTCAGGCATCGTCTTCTTTGGAAGCATTGATCTCCGCGGACCTCTTGAGTTTTCAAAGGATGTGAGGCCTCCGGTCGCGATGAGGCGGAAAACTAGTACTTTCTCTGCGGTCTCCACAGGGGATTCAGACATTCCTTCGTCTTGAGAGATGCAAGACGAGCCTGCGTTCAATTCATTGCTGGGATATCTGGCCTTACTTCGAGTCAGAGCATCTCGGTGTCCATTCCACTTGAGGCCACAAACTCAGAGTCCTTCTCACATACCTGTGGCTGAGAGAACCCTCCTCTTGGGGTGCTTGTGGAGAGTTGGTATTCCTCTTGCGTAGAAGCCAGGTACTAAGCTCTCATCTCGAGTTGATTTGGGGTCCACGGAGCCCTTTCGTGTTGCTCCAGTGACCTCAGGATCCCTCTAGACTTGAGACAGTGATCCTGGGTTTTCTCTGGAGTGCCATCAAGGAAATCAAGGCTCCTTTCAGGTTTGATGTGGAACACGGAATTGCTCTGCACGCAGTCCAGGGGAATCGGGCCTCATCTCGCGTCGAGGGGAAAGTCTCATGGTTTTTCTCGAGTTGCGGCCGGAACCTCGGGTATATTCTCGATTTACGACGGGGAAGGCCCTTCCAGACACGTGTTTGTTCAGCGACGTCAGGACTCCTGCCTAGGTGCCAGGGACACCTCGGGATTCTCCTCGAGTTTTGGCATGGCAATTGGGACGCGTCTCCACGTGAGGCGGGAGACCCAGGGTCCCTTTCCACGTGCCACAGGAATCCTGGGACTCCTATCCATTTTCAAGAGGAGTCAGGCATCGTCTCCTTTGGAAGCATTGATCTCCGCGGACCTCTCGAGTTTTCAAACGATGTGAGGCCTCCGGTCGCGATGAGGCGGAGAACTCGGTCTTTCTCTCTGGTCTCCACAGGGGATTCAGACATCCCTTCGTCTTGGGAGATGCAAGACGAGCCTGCATTCAATTCACTGCAGGGATATACGGCCTTACTTCGAGTCAGAGCATCTCGGTGTCCATTCCACTTGAGGCCACAAACTCAGGGTCCCTCTCACATACCTGTACCTGAGAGAAGCCTCCTCTTGAGGTGCTTGTGGAAAGGTGGTATTCCTCTTGAGTCGAAGCCAGGGACTAAGCTCTCATCTCGAGTTGATTTGGGGTCCACGAGCCCTTTCGTGTTGCTCCAGTGACCTCAGGATCCCTCTAGACTTGAGACAGTGATCTTGGGATTTCTCTGGAGTGTCATCAAGGAAATCAAGGCTCCTTTCAGGTTTGATGTGGAACACGGAATTGTTCTGCACGCAGTGCAGGGGAATCGGGTCTCATCTCACAGCGAGGGGGAAGTCTCATGGTTTTTCTCGAGTTGCGGCCGGAACCTGGGGTATATTCTCGAGTTACGACGGGGAGGGCCCTTCCAGACACGTGTTTGTTCAGCGACGTCAGGACTCCTGCCTAGGTGCGAGGGACACCTCGGGATTCTCCTCGAGTCTTGGCATGGCAATTGGGATGCGTCTCCACGTGAGGCGGGAGACCCAGGGTCCCTTTCCCCGTGCCACAGGGATCCTGGGACTCCTATCCATTTTCAAGAGGAGTCAGGCATCGTCTCCTTTGGAAGCATTGATCTCCGCGAACGTCTCGAGTTTTCAAAGGATGTGAGGCCTCCGATCGCGATGATGCGGAGAACTAGGGCTTTCTCTGTGGTCTCCACAGGGGATTCAGACATCCCTTCGTCTTGGGAAATGCAAGACGAGCCTGCACTCAATTCACTGCAGTGATATCCGGCCTTACTTCCTGTCAGAGCATCTCGGTGTCCAGTCCACTTGAGGCCACAAACTCAGGGTCCGTCTCACATACCTGTAGCTGAGAGAAGCCTCCTCTTGAGGTGCTTGTGGAAAGTTGGTATTCCTCTTGAGTCGAAGCCAGGGACTAAGCTCTCATCTCGCGTTGATTTGGGGTCCACGGAGCCCTTTCGTGTTGCTCCATTGACCTCAGGATCCCTCTAGACTTGAGAGTGTGATCTTGGGTTTTCTCTGGAGTGCCATCAAGGAAATCAAGGCTCCTTTCACGTTTGATATGGAACACGGAATTGCTCTGCATGCAGTGCAGGGTAATCGGGCCTCATCTCGCGGCGAGGGGGAAGTTTCATGGTTTTTCTCGCGTTGCGGCCGGAACCTGGGTTACATTCTCGAGTTACGACGGGGAGGGCCTTTCCAGACACGTGTTTGTTCAGCGACGTCAGGACTCCTGCCTAGGTGCGAGGGACACCTCGGGATTCTCCTCAAGTCTTGACATGGCAATTGGGATGCGTCTCCACGTGAGGCGGGAGACCCAGTGTCCCTTTCCACGTGCCACAAGGATCCTGGAACTCCTATATATTTTCAAGAGGAGTCAGGCATCGTCTCCTTTGGGAGCATTGATCTCCGCAGACCTCTCGAGTTTTCAAAGGATGTGAGGCCTCCGGTCGCGTTGAGGCGGCGGACTCGGTCTTTCTCTGTTGTCTCCACAGGGGATTCAGACATCACTTTGTCTTGGGAGATGCAAGAAGAGCCTGCATTCAATTCACTGTTGGGATATCCGGCCTTACTTCGAGTCAGAGCATCTCGGTGTCCATTCCACTTGAGGCCACAAATTCAGGGTCCCTCTCACATACCTGTAGCTGAGAGAAGCCTCCTCTTGAGGTGCTTGTGGAAAGTTGGTATTCCTCTTGAGTCGAAGCCAGGGACTAAGCTCTCATCTCGAGTTGATTTGGGGTCCACCGAGCCCTTTCCTGTTGCTCCAGTGACCTCAGAATCATTCTAGACTTGAGACAGTGATCTTGGGTTTTCTCTGGAGTGCCATCAAGGAAATCAAGGCTCCTTTCACGTTTGATGTGGAACGCGGAATTGCTCTGCACGCAGTGCAGGGGAATCGGGCCTAATCTCGCGGCGAGGGGGAAGTCTCATGGTTTTTCTCGAATTCCGGCCGGAACCTGGGGTATATTCTCGAGTTACGACGGGGAGGGCCCTTCCAGAAACGTGTTTGTTCAGCGACGTCAGGACTCCTGCCTAGGTGTGAGGGACAATTCAGGATTCTCCTCGAGTCTCGGCATGGCAATTGGGACGCGTCTCCACGTGAGGCGGGAGACCCAGGGTCCCTTTCCATGTGCCACAGGGATCCTGGGACTCCTATCCATTTTCTAGTCATCGTCTCCTTTGGAAGCATTGATCTCCGCGGACCTCTCTAGTTTTCAAAGGACGTGAGGCCTCCGTTCGCGTTGAGGCGGAGGACTAGGTTTTTCTCTGTGGACTCCACAGGGGATTCAGACAACCCTTCGTCTTGGGAGATGCAAGACGAGCCTGCATTCAATTCACTGCAGGGATATCCGGCTTTACTTCGAGTCAGAGCATCTCGGTGTCCATTCCACTTGAGGCCACAAACTCAGGGGCCCTCTCACATACCTGTAGCTGAGAGAAGCCTCCTCTTGAGGTGCTTGTGGAAAGTTGGTATTCCTCTTGAGTCGAAGCCAGGGACTAAGCTCTCATCTCGAGTTGATTTGGGGTCCACTGAGCCCTTTGGTGTTGCTCCAGTGACCTCAGGATCCCTCTAGAATTGAGACAGTGATCTTGGGTTTTCTCTGGAGTGCCATCAAGGAAATCAAGGTTCCTTTCACGTTTGATGTGGAACACGGAATTGCTCTGCACGCAGTACAGGGGAATCGGGCCTCATCTCTCGGCGAGGGGGAAGTCTCATGGTTTTTCTCGAGTTGCGGTCGAAACCTGGGGTATATTCTCGAGTTACGACGGGGAGGGCCCTTCCATACACGTGTTTGTTCAGCGACGTCAGGACTCCTGCCTAGGTGCGAAGGACACCTCGGGATTCTCCTCGAGTCTTGGCATGGCAATTGGGACGCGTCTCCACGTGAGGCGGGAGACCCAGGGTCCCTTTCCATGTCCCACAGGGATCCTGGGACTCCTATCCATTTTCAAGAGGAGTCAGGCATCGTCTCCTTTGGAAGCATTGATCTCCGTGGACCTCTCGAGTTTTCAAAGGATGTGAGGCCTCCGGTCGCGATGAGGCGGAGAATTATGTCTTTCCCTGTGGTCTCCACAGGGGATTCAGACATCCCTTCGTCTTGGGAGATGCAAGACGAGCCTGCATTCAATTCACTGCAGGGATATCCGGCCTTACTTCGAGTCAGAGCATCTCGGTGTCCATTCCACTTGAGGCCACAAACTCAGGGGCCCTCTCACATACCTGTAGCTGAGAGAACCCTCCTCTTGAGGTGCTTGTGGAAAGTTGGTATTCCTCTTGAGTCTAAGCCAGGGACTAAGTTCTCATCTCGAGTTAATTTGGGGTCCACGGAGCCCTTTCGTGTTGCTCCAGTGACCTCAGGATCCCTCTAGACTTGAGACAGTGATCTTGGGTTTTCTCTGGAGTGCCATCAAGGAAATCAAGGCTCCTTTCACTTTTGATGTGGAACACGGAATTGCTCTGCACGCAGTACAGGGGAATCGGGCCTCATCTCGCCGTGAGGGGGAAGTCTCATGGTTTTTCTCGAGTTGCGGCCGGAACCTGGGGTATATTCTCGAGTTACGACGGGGAGGGCCCTTCCAGACACGTGTTTGTTCAGCGACGTCAGGACTCCTGCCTAGGTGCGAGGGACACCTCGGGATTCTCCTCGAGTCTTGGCATGGCAATTGGGACGCGTCTCCACATGAGGCGGGAGACCCAGGGTCCCTTTCCACGTGCCACAGTGATCCTGGGACTCCTATGCATTTTCAAGAGGAGCCAGGCATCGTATCCTTTGGAAGCATTGATCTCTGCAGACCTCTCGAGTTTTCAAAGGATATGAGGCCTCCGGTCATGATGAGGCGGAGGACTAGGTTTTTCTCTGTGGTCTCCACAGGGGATTCAGACATCCCTTCGTCTTGGGAGATGCAAGACGAGCCTGCATTCAATTCACTGCAGGGATATCCGGACTTACTTCGAGTCACAGCATCTCGGTGTCCATTGCACTTGAGGCCACAAACTCAGGGTCCCTCTCACATACCTGTATCTGAGAGAAGCCTCCTCTTGAGGTGCTTGTGGAAAGTTGGTATTCCTCTTGAGTCGAAGCCAGGGACTAAGCTCTCATCTCGAGGTGATTTGGGGTCCACGGAGCCCTTTCGTGTTGCTCCAGTGACCTCAGGATCCCTCTAGACTTGAGACAGTGATCTTGGGTTTTCTCTGGAGTGCCATCAAGGAAATCAAGGCTCCTTTCACGTTTGATGTGGAACACGGAATTGCTCTGCACGCAGTGCAGGGGAATCGGGCCTCATCTGGCGGCGAGGCGGAAGTCTCATGGTTTTTCTAGAGTTGCGGCCAGAACCTAGGGTATATTCTCGAGTTACGATGGGGAGGCCACTTCCAGACACGTGTTTGTTCAGCGACGTTAGGACTCCTTCCTAGGTGCGAGGGACACCTCGGGATTCTCGTCGAGGCTTAGCATGGCAATTGGGACGCTTCTCCACATGAGGCGGGAGATGCAGGGTCCCTTTCCACGTGCCACAGGGATCCTGGGACTCCTATCCATTTTCAAGAGGAGTCGGGCATCGTCTCCTTTGGAAGGATTGATCTCCGCGCACCTCTCGAGTTTTCAAAGGATGTGAGGCCTCCGTCCGCGATGAGGCGGAGAACTAGGTCTTTCTCTGTCGTCTCCACAGAGGATTCAGACATCCCTTCGTCTTGGGAGATGCAAGACGAGCCTGCATTCAATTCACTGCAGGGATATCCGGCCTTACTTCGAGTCAGAGCATCTCGGTGTCCATTCCACTTGAGGCCACAAACTCAGGGTCCCTCTCACATACCTGTAGCTGAGAGAGGTGCTTGTGGAAAGTTGGTATTCCTCTTGAGTCAAAGCCAGGGACTAAGCTCTCATCTCGAGTTGATTTGGGGTCCACGGAGCCCTTTCGTGTTGCTCCAGTGACCTCAGGATCACTCTAGACTTGAGACAGAGATCTTGGGTTTTCTCTGGAGTGCCATCAAGGAAATCAAGGCTCCTTTCACGTTTGATGTGGAACACGGAATTGCTCTGCACGCAGTGCAGGGGAATCGGGCCTCATCTCGCGGCGAGGAGTAAGTCTCATGGTTTTTCTCGAGTTGCGGCCGGAACCTGGGGTATATTCTCGAAGTACGACGGCGAGGGCCCTTCCAGACACGTGTTTGTTCAGCGACGTCAGGACTCCTGCCTTGGTGCGAGGGACACCTGGGTATTCTCCACGAGTCTTGGCATGGTAATTGGGACGCGTATCCACGTGATGCGGGAAACCCAGGGTCACTTTCCACGTTCCATAGGGATCCTGGGACTCCTATCCATTTTCAAGAGGAGTCAGGCAACGTCGCCTTTGGAAGCATTGATCTCCGCGCACCTCTTGAGTTTTCAAAGGATGTGAGGCCTCCGTTCGCGTTGAGGCGGAGAAGTAGGTCTTTCTCTGTGGTCTCCACAGGGGATTCAGACATCCCTTCGTCTTGGGAGATGCAAAACGAGCCTGCATTCAATTCACTGCAGGGATATCCGGCCTTACGTCGAGTCAGAGCATCTCGGTGTCCATTCCACTTGAGGCCACAAACTCAGGGGCCCTCTCACATACCTGTAGCAGAGAGAAGCCTCCTCTTGAGGTGCTTGTGGAAAGTTGGTATTCCTCTTGAGTCGAAGCCAGGGACTAAGCTCTCATCTCGAGTTGATTTGGGGTCCACGGAGCCCTTTCGAGTTGCTACAGTGACCTCAGGATCCCTCTAGACTTGAGACAGTGATCTTGGGTTTTCTCTGGAGTGCCATCAAGGAAATCAAGGCTCCTTTCACGTTTGATGTGGAACACGGAATTGCTCTGCACGCAGTCCAGGGGAATCGGGCCTCATCTCGCGGCGAGGGGGAAGTCTCATGGTTTTTCTCGAGTTGCGGCCGGAACCTGGGTATATTCTTGAGTTACGAAGGGGAGGGCCCTTGCAGACACGTGTTTGTTCAGCGACGTCAGGACTCCTGCCTAGGTGCGAGGGACACCTCGGGATTCTCCTCGAGTCTTGGCATGGCATTTGGGACGCGTCTCCACGTGAGGCGGGAGACCCAGGGTCCCTTTCCACGTGCCACAGGGATCCTGGGACTCCTATCCATTTTCAAGAGGAGTCAGGCATCGTCTCTTTGGAAGCATTGATCTCCGCGGACCTCTCGAGTTTTCAAAGGATATGAGGCCTCCGGTCGCGAAGAGGCGGAGAACTCGGTCTTTCTCTGTGGTCTCCACAGGGGATTCAGACATCCCTTCGTCTTGGGAGACGCAAGACGAGCCTGCATTCAATTCACTGCAGGGATATCCGGCCTTACTTCGAGTCAGACCATCTCGGTGTCCATTCCACTTGAGGCCACAAACTCAGGGTCCCTCTCACATACCTGTAGCTGAGAGAAGCCTCCTCTTGCGGTGCTTGTAGAAAGTTGGTATTCCTCTTGAGTCTAAGCCAGGGACTAAGCTCTCATCTCGAGTTGATTTCAGGTCCACGGAGCCCTTTCGTGTTGCTACAGTGACTTCAGGATCCCTCTAGACTTGAGACAGTGATCTTGGGTTTTCTCTGGAGTGCCATCAAGGAAATCAAGGCTCCTTTCACGTTTGATGTGGAACACGGAATTGCTCTGCACGCAGTGCAGGGGAGTCGGGCCTCATCTCGCAGCGAGGGGGAAGTCTCATGGTTTTTCGCGAGTTGCGGCCGGAACCTGGGGTATATTCTCGAGTTACGACGGGGAGGGCCCTTCCAGACACGTGTTTGTTCAGCGACGTCACGACTCCTGCCTAGGTGCGAGGGACACCTCGGGATTCTCCTCGAGTCTTGGCGTGGCAATTGGGACGCGTCTCCACGTGAGACGTGAGACCCAGGCTCCCTTTCCACGTGCCACAGTGATCCTGGGACTCCTATCCATTTTCAAGAGGAGTCAGGCATCGGCTCCTTTGGAAGCATTGATCTCCGCAGACCTCTCGAGTTTTCAAAGGATGTGAGGCCTCAGGTCGCGTTGAGGCGGAGGACTAGGTCTTTCTCTGTGGTCTGCACAGGGCTTTCAGACATCCCTTCGTCTTGGGAGAGGCAAGACGAGCCTGCATTCAATTCACTGCAGGGATATCCGGCCTTACTTTGAGTGAGAGCATCTCGGTGTCCATTCCACTTGAGGCCACAAACTCAGGGTCCCTCTCACATACCTGTAGCTGAGAGAAGCCTCCTCTTGCGGTGCTTGTAGAAAGTTGGTATTCCTCTTGAGTCTAAGCCAGGGACTAAGCTCTCATCTCGAGTTGATTTCAGGTCCACGGAGCCCTTTCGTGTTGCTACAGTGACTTCAGGATCCCTCTAGACTTGAGACAGTGATCTTGGGTTTTCTCTGGAGTGCCATCAAGGAAATCAAGGCTCCTTTCACGTTTGATGTGGAACACGGAATTGCTCTGCACGCAGTGCAGGGGAGTCGGGCCTCATCTCGCAGCGAGGGGGAAGTCTCATGGTTTTTCGCGAGTTGCGGCCGGAACCTGGGGTATATTCTCGAGTTACGACGGGGAGGGCCCTTCCAGACACGTGTTTGTTCAGCGACGTCACGACTCCTGCCTAGGTGCGAGGGACACCTCGGGATTCTCCTCGAGTCTTGGCGTGGCAATTGGGACGCGTCTCCACGTGAGACGTGAGACCCAGGCTCCCTTTCCACGTGCCACAGTGATCCTGGGACTCCTATCCATTTTCAAGAGGAGTCAGGCATCGGCTCCTTTGGAAGCATTGATCTCCGCAGACCTCTCGAGTTTTCAAAGGATGTGAGGCCTCAGGTCGCGTTGAGGCGGAGGACTAGGTCTTTCTCTGTGGTCTGCACAGGGCTTTCAGACATCCCTTCGTCTTGGGAGATGCAAGACGAGCCTGCATTCAATTCACTGCAGGGATATCCGGCCTTACTTTGAGTGAGAGCATCTCGGTGTCCATTCCACTTGAGGCCACAAACTCAGGGTCCCTCTCACATACCTGTAGCTGAGAGAAGCCTCCTCTTGAGGTGCTTGTGGAAAGTTCGTATTCCTCTTGAGTCGAAGCCAGGGACTAAGCTCTCATCTCGAGTTGATTTGGGGTCCACGGAGCCCTTTCGAGTTGCTCCAGTGACCTCAGGATCCCTCTAGACTTGAGACAGTGATCTTGGGTTTTCTCTGGAGTGCCATCAAGGAAATCAAGGCTCCTTTCACTTTTGATGTCGAACACGGAATTGCTCTGCACGCAGTGCAGGGGAATTGGGCCTCATATCGCGGCGAGGGGGAAGTCTCATGGTTTTTCTCGAGTTGCGGCCTGAACCTGGGGTATATTCTCGAGTTGCGATGGGGAGGGCCCTTCCAGACACGTGTTTGTTCAGCGACGTCAGGACTCCTGCCTTGGTGCGAGGGACACCTCGCGATTCTCCTCGAGTCTTGGCATGGCAATTGGGATGCGTCTCCACGTGAGGCGGGAGACCCAGGGTCCCTTTCCACGTGCCACAGGGATCCTGGGACTCCTATCCATTTTCAAGAGTAGTCAGGCATCGTCTCCTTTGGAAGCATTGATCTCCGCTGACCTCTCGAGTTTTCAAAGAATGTGAGGCCTCCGTTTGCGTTGAGTCGGAGAACTCGGTCTTTCTCTGTGGTCTCCACAGGGAATTCAGACATCCATTCGTCTTGGGAGATGCAAGACGAGCCTGCATTCCATTCACTGCAGGGATATCCGGCCTTACTTCGAGTCAGAGCATCTCGGTGTCCATTCCACTTGAGGCCACAAACTCAGGGTCCCTCTCACATACCTGCAGCTGAGAGAAGCCTCCTCTTGAGGTGCTTGTGGAAAGTTGGTATATTCTTGAGTCGAAACCAGGGACTAAGCTCTCATCTCGAGTTGATTTGGGGTCCCGGAGCCCTTTCCTGTTGCTACAGTGACCTCAGGATCCCTCTAGACTTGAGACATTGATCTTGGGTTTTCTCTGGAGTGCCATCAAGGAAATCAAGGCTCCTTTCACGTTTGATGTGGAACACGGAATTGCTCTGCACGCACTGCAGGGGAATCGGGCCTCATCTCGCGGCGAGGAGTAATTCTCATGGTTTTTCTCGAGTTGCGGCCGGAACCTGGAGTATATTCTCGAGTTACGACGGGGAGGGCCCTTCCAGACACGTGTTTGTTCAGCGACGTCAGGACTCCTGCCTAGGTGCGAGGGACACCTCGGGATTCTCCTCGAGTCTTGGCATGGTAATTGGGACGCGTCTCCACATGAGACGGGAGACCCAGGGTCCCTTTGGACGTGCCACAGGGATCCTGGAACTCCTATCCATTTTCAAGAGGAGTCAGACATCGTCTCCTTTGGAAGCATTGATCTCCGCGGACCTTTCGAGTTTTCAAAGGATGTGAGGCCTCCGTTCCCGTTGAGGCGGAGAACTCGGTCTTTCTCTGTGGTCTCCACAGGGGATTCAGACATTCCTTCGTCTTCGGAGATGCAAGACGAGCCTGCATTCAATTCACTGCAGGGATATCCGGCCTTACTTCGAGTCAGAGCATCTCGGTGTCCATTCCACTTGAGGCCACAAACTCAGGGTCCCTCTCACATACCTGTAGCTGAGAGAGGTGCTTGTGGAAAGTTGGTATTCCTCTTGAGTCGAAGCCAGGGACTAAGCTCTCATCTCGAGTTGATTTGGGGTCCACGGAGCCCTTTCGTGTTGGTACAGTGACCTCAGGATCCCTCTAGACTTGAGACAGTGATCTTGGGTTTTCTCTGGAGTGCCATCAAGGAAATCAAGGCTCCTTTCACTTTTGATGTGGAATAGGGAATTGCTCTGCACGCAGGGCAGATGAATCGGGCCTGATGTCGCGGCGAGGGGGAAGTCGCATGGTTTTTCTCGAGTTGCGGCCGGAACCTCGGCTATATTCTCGAGTTAAGATGGGGAGGGCCCTTCCAGACATGTGTTTGTTCAGCGACGTCAGGACTCCTGCCTAGGTGCGAGGGACACCTCGGGATTCTCCTCGATTCTTGGCATGTCAATTGGGACGTGTCTCCACGTGAGTCAGGAGACCCAGGGTCCCTTTCCACGTGCCACAGGGATCCTGGGACTCCTATCCATTTTCAAGAGGAGTCAGGCATCGTCTCCTTTGGAAGCATTGATCTCCGCAGACCTCTCGAATTATCAAAGGATGTCAGGCCTCCGGTCGCATTGAGGCGGAGGACTAGGTTTTTCTCTGTGGTCTCCACAGGGGATTCAGATATTCCTTCGTCTTGGGAGATGCAAGACGAGCCTGCATTCAATTCACTGCAGGGATATCCGGCCTTACTTCGAGTCAGAGCATCTCGGTGTCCATTCCACTTGAGGCCACAAACTCAGGGTCCCTCAAATATACCTGTAGTTGAGAGAAGCCTCCTCTTGAGGTGCTTGTGGAAAGTTGGTATTCCTCTTGGGTCTAAGCCAGGGACTAAGCTCTCATCTCGTGTGGATTTTTTGTCGACGGAGCCCTTTCATATTGGTCCAGTGACCTCAGGATCCCTCTAGACTTGAAACAGTGATCTTGGGTTTCTCTGGAGTGCCATCAAGGAAATCAAGGCTCCTTTCACGTTTGATGTGGAACACGGAATTGCTCTGCATGCAGTGCAGGGGAATCGGGCCTCAACTCACGGCGAGGGGGATATCTCATGGGTTTTCTCGAGTTGCGGCCGGAACCTGGGTTATATTCTCGAGTTACGACGGTGAGGGCCCTTCCAGACACGTGTTTGTTCAGCGACATCAAGACTCCTGCCTAGGTGCGAGGGACACCTCGGGATTCCCCTCGAGTCCTGGCATGGCAATTGGGACGCGTCTCCACGTGAGGCGGGAGACCCAGGGTCCGTTTCCACGTGCCACAGGGATCCTGGGACTCCTATCCATTTTCAAGAGGAGTCAGGCATCATCTCCTTTGGAAGCATTGATCTCCTCGGCCCTCTCGAGTTTTCAAAGGATGTGAGGCCTCCGCTCGCGATGAGGCGGAGAATTAGGTCTTTCTCTGTGGTCTCCACAGGGGATTCAGACATCCCTTCGTCTTGGGAGATGCAAGACGAGCCTGCATTCAATTCACTGCAGGGATATCCGGCCTTACTTCGAGTCAGAGCATCTCGGTGTCCATTCCACTTGAGGCCACAAACTCAGGGTCCCTCTCACATACCTGTAGCTGAGTGAAGCCTCCTCTTGAGGTGCTTGTGGAAAGTTGGTATACCTCTTGAGTCGAAGCCAGGGACTAAGCTCTCATCTCGAGTTGATTTCGGGTCCACGGAGCCCTTTCGTGTTGCTCCAGTGACCTCAGGATCCCTCTAGACTTGAGACAGTGATCTTGGGTTTTCTCTGGAGTGCCATCAAGGAAATCAAGGCTCCTTTCACTTTTGATGTGGAATACGGAATTGCTCTGCACGCAGGGCAGGGGAATCGGGCCTCATCTCGCCGTGAGGGGGAATTCTCATGGTTTTTCTCGAGTTGCGTCCGGATCCAGGGGTATATTCTCGAGTTACGATGGGGAGGGCCCTTCCAGACATGTGTTTGTTCAGCGAAGTCAGGACTCCTGACTAGGTGCGAGGGACACCTCGGGATTCTCCTCGAGTCTTGGCATGGCAATTGTGATGCGTCTCCACGTGAGGCGGGAGACCCAGGGTCCCTTTCCACTTGCCAGAGTGATCCTGGGACTCCTATCCATTTTCAAGAGGAGTCAGGCATCGTCTCCTTTGGAAGCATTGATCTCCGCATACCTCTCGAGTTTTCAAAGGATGTCAGGCCTCCGGGCGCATTGAGGCGGAAGACTACGTCTTTCTCTGTGGTCTCCACAGGGGATTCAGACATCCCTTCGTCTTGGGAGATGCAAGACGAGCCTGCATTCAATTCACTGCAGGGATATCCGGCCTTACTTCGAGTCAGAGCATCTCGGTGTCCATTCCACTTGAGGCCACAAACTCAGGGTTCCTCAAATATACCTGTAGCTGAGAGAAGCCTCCTCTTGAGGTGCATGTGGAAAGTTGGTATTCCTCTTGAGTCGAAGCCAGGGACTAAGCTCTCATCTCGAGTTGATTTGGGGTCGACGGAGCCCTTTCATGTTGGTCCAGTGACCTCAGGATCCCTCTAGACTTGAGACAGTGATCTTGGGTTTTCTCTGGAGTGCCGTCAAGTAAATCAAATCTCCTTTCACGTTTGATGTGGAACACGGAATTGCTCTGCATGCAGTGCAGGGGAATCGGGCCTCAACTCGCGGCGAGGGGGAAATCTCATGGTTTTTCTCGAGTTGCGGACGGAACCTGGGTTATATTCTCTAGTTACGACGGGGAGGGCCCTTCCAGACACGTGTTTGTTCAGCGACGTCAGGACTCCTGCCTAGGTGCGAGGGACACCTCGGGATTCTCCTCGAGTCTTGGCATGGCAATTGGGACGCGTCTCCACGTGAGGCGGGAGACCCAGGGTCCCTTTCCACGTGCCACAGGGATCCTGGGACTCCTATCCATTTTCAAAAGGAGTCAGGCATCGTCTCCTTTGGAAGCATTGATCTCCGCGGAACTATCGAGTTTTCAAAGGATATGAGGCCTCCGGTTGCGTTGAGGTGGAGGAATAGATCTTTCTCTATGGTCTCCACAGGGGATTCAGACAACCCTTCTTCTTGGGAGATGCAAGACGAGCCTGCATTCAATTCACTGCAGGGATATCCGGCCTTACTTCGAGTCAGACCATCTCGGTGTCCATTCCACTTGAGGCCACAAACTCAGGGTCCCTCTTACATACTTGTAGCTGAGAGAAGCCTCCTCTTGAGGTGCTTGTGGAAAGTTGGTATTCCTCTTGAGTCGAAGCCAGGGACTAAGCTCTCATCTCGAGTTGATTTGGGGTCCACGGAGCCCTTTCGTGTTGCTACAGTGACCTCAGGATCCCTCTAGACTTGAGACAGTGATCTTGGGTTTTCTCTGGAGTGCCATCAAAGAAATCAAGGCTCCTTTCACGTTTGATGTGGAACATGGAATTGCTCTGCACGCAGTGCAGGGGAATCGGGCCTCATCTCGCGGCGAGGGGGAAGTCTCATGGTTTTTCTCGAGTTGCGGCCGGAACCTGGGGTATATTCTCGAGTTACGACGGGGAGGGCCCTTCCAGACACGTGTTTGTTCAGCGACGTCAGGACTCCTGCCTAGGTGCGAGGGACACCTCGGGATTCTCCTCGAGTCTTGGCATGGCAATTTGGACGCGTCTCCACGTGAGGCGGGAGACCCAGGGTCCCTTTCCACGTGCCACAGGGATCCTGGGACTCCTATCCATTTTCAAGAGGAGTCAGGCATCGTCTCCTTTGGAAGCATTGATCTCCGCGGACCTCTCGAATTTTCAAAGGATGTGAGGCCTCCACTCGCGATGAGGCGGAGAATTAGGTTTTTCTCTGTGGTCTCCACAGGGGATTCAGACATCCCTTCGTCTTGGGAGATGCAAGACGAGCCTGCATTCAATTCACTGCAGGGATATCCGGCCTTACTTCGAGTCAGAGCATCACACTGTCCATTCCACTTGAGGCCACAAACTCAGGGGCCCTCTCACATACCTGTAGCTGAGAGAAGCCTCCTCTTGAGGTGCTTGTGGAAAGTTGGTATTCCTCTTGAGTCGAAGCCAGGGACTAAGCTCTCATCTCGAGTTGATTTGGGGTCCATGGAGCCCTTTCGTGTTGTTACAGTGACATCAGGATCCCTCTAGACTAGGGACAGTGATCTTGGGTTTTCTCTGGAGTGTCATCAAGGAAATCAAGGCTCCTTTCACTTTTGATGTGGAATACGGAATTGCTCTGCATGCAGGGCAGGGGAATCGGGCCTCATCTCACGGCGAGGGGGAAGTCTCATGGTTTTTCTCGAGTTGCGGCCGGAACCTGGGGTATATTCTCGAGTTACGACGGGGAGGGCCCTTCCAGACACGTGTTTGTTCAGAGACGTCAGGACTCCTGCCTAGGTGCAAGGGACACCTCGGGATTCTCCTCGAGTCTTGGCATGGCAATTGGGACGCGTCTCCACGTGAGGAGGGAGACCAAGGGTCCCTTTCCAGGTGCCACAGGGATCCTGGGACTCCTATCCATTTTCAAGAGGAGTCAGGCATCGTCTCCTTTGGAAGCATTGATCTCCGCGGACCTCTCGAGTTTTCAAAGGATGTGAGGCCTCCGCTCGAGATGAGGCGGAGGACTAGCTCTTTCTCTGTCATCTCTACAGGGGATTCAGACTTCCCTTCGTCTTGGGAGATGCAAGACGATCGTGCATTCAATTCACTGCAGGGATATCCGGCCTTACTTCGAGTCAGAGCATCTCGGTGCCCATTCCACTTGAGGCCACAAACTCAGGGTCCCTCTCACATACCTGTAGCTGAGAGAAGCCTCCTCTTGAGGTGCTTGTGGAAAGTTGGTATTCCTCTTGAGTCGAAGCCAGGGACTAAGCTCTCATCTCGAGTTGATTTGTGGTCCACGGATCCCTTTCGTGTTGCTCCAGTGACCTCAGGATCCCTCTAGACGTGACACAGTGAGCCTGGGTTTTCTCTGGAGTGCCATCAAGGAAATCAGGCTCCTTTCACTTTTGATGTGGAAAACGGAATTGCTTTGCACGCAGGGCAGGGGAATCAGACCTCTTCTCGCGGCGAGGGGGAAGTCTCATGGTTTTTCTCGAGTTGCGGCCGAAACCTGGGGTATATTCTCGAGTTACGACGGATAGGGCCCTTCCAGACACGTGTTTGTTCAGTGACGTAATGACTCCTGCCTAGGTGCGAGGGACACCTCGGGATTCTCCTCGAGTCTTGGCATGGCAATTGGGACGCGTCTCCACGTGAGGCGGGAGACCCAGGGTCCCTTTTCACGTGCCACAGGGATCCTGGGACTCCTACCCATTTTCAAGAGGAGTCAGCCATCGTCTCCTTTGGAAGCAATGATCTCCGCGGACCTCTCGAGTTTTCAAAGGATGTGAGGCCTCCGGTCGCGATGAGGCGGAGAATTAGGGTTTTCTCTGTGGTCTCCACAGGAGATTCAGACATCCCTTCATCTTGGGAGATGCAAGACGAGCCTGCATTCAATTCACTGCAGGGATATCCGGCCTTACTTCGAGTCAGAGCATCCCGGTGTCCATTCCACTTGAGGCCACAAACTCAGGGGCCCTCTCACATACCTGTAGCTGAGAGAAGCCTCCTCTTGAGGTGCTTGTGGAAAGTTGGTATCCCTCTTGAGTCTAAGCCAGGGACTAAGCTCTCATTTCGAGTTCATTTGGGGTCCATGGAGCCCTTTCGTGTTGCTACAGTGAGCTCAGGATCCCTCTAGACTAGGGACAGTGATTTTGGGTTTTCTCTGGAGTGCCATCAAGGAAATCAAGGCTCCTTTCACTTTTGATGTGGAATACGGAATTGCTCTGCATGCAGGACAGGGGAATCGGACCTCAACTCGCGGCGAGGGGGAAGTCTCATGGTTTTTCTCGAGTTGCGGCCGGAACCTGGGGTATATTCTCGAGTTACGACGGGGAGGGCCCTTCCAGACACGTGTTTGTTCAGCGACGTCAGGACTCCTGCCTAGGGGCGAGGGACACCTCGGGATTCTCCTCGAGTCTTGGCATGGCAATTTGGACAAGTCTCCACGTGAGGCGGGAGACCCAGGGTCCCTTTCCACGTGCCACAGGGATCCTGGGACTCCTATCCATTTTCAAGAGGAGTCAGGCATCGTCGCCTTTGGAAGCATTGATCTCCGCGGACCTCTCGAGTTTTCAAAGGATGTGAGGCCTCCGGTCGCGATGAGGCGGAGAACTCGGTCTTTCTCTGTGGTCTCCACAGGGGATTCAGACATCCCTTCGTCTTGGGAGATGCAAGACGAGCCTGCATTCAATTCACTGCAGGGATATCCGGCCTTACTTCGAGTCAGAGCATCTCGGTGTCCATTCCACTTGAGGCCACAAACTCAGGGTCCCTCTCACATACCTATAGCTGAGAGAAGCCTCCCTTTGAGGTGCTTGTGGAAAGTTGGTATTCCTCTTGAGTCGAAGCCAGGGACTAAGCTCTCACCTCAAGTTGATATGGGGTCCAAAGAGCCCTTTCGTGTTGCTCCAGTGACTTCAGGATCCCTCTAGACTTGAGACAGTGATCTTGCGTTTTCTCTGCAGTGCCATCAAGGAAATCAAGGCTCCTTTCACATTTGATGTGGAACACAGAATTGTTCTGCAAGCAGTGCAGGGGAATCGGGCTTCATCCAGCGGAGAGGGGGAAGTCTCATGGTTTTTCTCGAGTTGCGGCCGGAACCTGGGGTATATTCTCGAGTTACGATGGGGAGGGCCCTTCCAGACACGTTTGTTCAGCGACGTCAGGACTCCTGCCTAGGTGCGAGGGACACCTCGGGATTCTCCTCGAGTCTTGGCATGGCAATGGGGACGCGTCTCCACGTGAGGCGGGAAACCCAGGGTCCCTTTCCACGTGTCACAGGGATCCTGGGATTCCTATCCATTTTCAAGAGGAGTCAGGTATCGTCTCCTTTGGAAGCATTGATCTCCGCGGACCTCTCGGATTTTCAAAGGATGTGAGGTCTCTGGTCGCGATGAGGCAGAAAGTTAGGTCTTTCTCTGTGGTCTCCACAGGGTATGCAGACATCCCTTCGTCTTGGGAGATGCAAGACGAGCCTGCATTCAATTCACTGCAGGGATATCCGGCCTTACTTCGAGTCAGAGCATCTCGGTGTCCATTCCATTTGAGGCCAAAAACTCAGGGTAACTCTCACATACCTGTAGCTGAGAGAACCCTCCTCTTGAGGTGCTTGGGGAAAGTTGATATTCCTCTTGAGTCGAAGCCAGGGACTAAGCTCTCATCTCGAGTTGATTTGGGGTCCACGGAGCCCTTTCCTGTTGCTCCAGTGACCTCAGGATCCCTCTAGACTTGAGACAGTGATCTTGGGTTTTATCTGGAGTGCCATCAAGGAAATCAAGGCTCCTTTCAAATTTGATGTGGAACACGGAATTGCTCTGCACGCAGTGCAGGGGAATCGGGCCTCATCTCGTGGCAAGGGGGAAGTCTCATGGTTTTTCTCGAGTTGCGGCCGGAACCTGGGGTATATTCTCGAGTTACGACAGGGAGGGCCCTTCCAGAAACGTGTTTGTTCAGCGACGTCAGGACTCCTGCCTAGGTGCGAGGGACACCTCGGGATTCTCCTCGAGTCTTGGCATGGCAATTGGGACGCGTCTCCACGTGAGGCGCGAGACCCAAGGTCCCTTTCCACGTGCCACAGGGATCCTGGGACTCCTATCCATTTTCAAGAGGAGTCAGGCATCGTCTCCTTTGGAAGCATTGATCTCCGCGGACCTCTCGAGTTTTCAAAGGATGTGAGGCCTCTGCTCGTGATGAGGCGGAGAATTAGGTCTTTCTCTGTCGTCTCCACAGGGGATTCAGACATCCCTTCGTCTTGGGAGATGCAAGACGAGCCTGCTTTCAATTCACTGCAGGGATATCCGGCCTTACTTCGAGTCAGAGCATCTCGGTGTCCATTCCACTTGAGGCCACAAACTCAGGGTCCCTCTCACATACCTGTAGCTGAGAGAAGCCTCCTCTTGAGGTGCTTGTGGAAAGTTGGTATTCCTCTTGAGTCGAAGCCAGGGACTAAGCTCTCATCTCGAGTTGATTTGGGGTCCACGGAGCCCTTTCGTGTTGCTCCAGTGACCTCAGGATCCCTCTAGACTTGAGAGTGTGATCTTGGGTTTTCTCTGGAGTGCCATCACGGAAATCAAGGCTCCTTTCACGTTTGATGTGGAACACGGAATTGCTCTGCATGCAGGGCAGGGGAATCGGGCCTCATCTCGCGGCGAGGGGGAAGTCTCATGGTTTTTCTCGAGTTGCGGCCGGAACCTGTGGTATATTCTCGAGTTACGACTGGGAGGGCCCTTCCAGACACGTGTTTGTTCAGCGACGTCAGGACTCCTGCCTAGGTGCGAGGGACACCTCGGGATTCTCCTCGAGTCTTGGCATGGCAATTGGGACGCGTCTCCACGTGAGGCGGGAGACCCAGGGTCCCTTTGCACGTGCCACAGGGATCCTGGGACTCCTATCCATTTTCAAGAAGAGTCAGGCATTGTCTCCTTTGGAAGCATTGATCTCCGCAGATCTCTCAAGTTTTCAAAGGATGTCAGGCGTCCGGTCGCGATGAGGCGGAGGACTAGGTCTTTCTCTGTGGTCTAGACAGGGGATTCAGACCTCCCTTCGTCTTGGGAGATGCAAGACGAGCCTGCATTCAATTCACTGCAGGGATATCCGGCCTTACTTCGAGTCAGAGCATCTCGGTGTCCATTCCACTTGAGGCCACAAACTCAGGGTCCCTCTCACATACCTGTAGCTGAGAGAAGCCTCCTCTTGAGGTGCTTGTGGAAAGTTGGTATTCCTCTTGAGTCGAAGCCAGGGACTAAGCTCTCATCTCGAGTTGATTTGGGGTCGACGGAGCCCTTTCTTGTTGCTCCAGTGACCTCAGGATCCCTCTAGACTTGAGACAGTGATCTTGGGTTTTCTCTGGGGTGCCATCAAGGAAATCAATGCTCCTTTCAAGTTTGATGTGGAACACGGAATTGCTCTGCACGCAGTGCAGGGGAATCGGGCCTCATGTCGTGGCAAGGGGGATGTCTCTTGGTTTCTCTCAAGTTGCGGCCGGAACACGGGGTATATTCTCGAGTTACGACGGGGAGGGCCCTTCCAGACACGTGTTTGTTCAGTGACGTCAGGACTCCTACCTAGGTGTGAGGGACAACTCAGGATTCTCCTCGAGTCTCGGCATGGCAATTGGGACGCGTCTCCACGTGAGGCGGGAGACCCAGGGTCCCTTTCCACGTGCCACAGGGATCCTGGGACTCCTATCCATTTTCAAGTCATCGTCTCCTTTGGAAGCATTGATCTCCGCGGACCTCTCTAATTTTCAAAGGACGTGAGGCCTCCGTTCGCGTTGAGGCTGAGAACTATGTCTTTCTCTGTGGACTCCACAGGGGATTCAGACAAACCTTCGTCTTGGAAGATGCAAGACGATCCTGCATTCAATTCACTGCAGGGATATCCGGCTTTACTTCGAGTCAGATCATCTCGGTGTCCATCCCACTTGAGGCCACAAACTCAGGGGCCCTCTCACATACCTGTAGCTGAGAGAAGCCTCCTCTTGAGGTGCTTGTGGAAAGTTGGTATTCCTCTTGAGTCGAAGCCAGGGACTAAGCTCTCATCTCGAGTTGATTTGGGGTCCACTGAGCCCTTTGGTGTTGCTCCAGTGACCTCAGGATCCCTCTAGAATTGAGACAGTGATCTTGGGTTTTCTCTGGAGTGCCATCAAGGAAATCAAGGCTCCTTTCACGTTTGATGTGAAACACGGAATTGCTCTGCATGCAGTGCTGGTGAATCGGGCCTCATCTCGCGGCCAGGGGGACGTCTCATGGTTTTTCTCGAGTTGCGGCCGGAACCTGGGATATATTCTCGAGTTACGACGGGGAGGGCCCTTCCAGACACGTGTTTGTTCAGCGACGTAAGGAATCCTGCCTAGGTGCGAGGGACACCTCGGGATTCTCCTCGAGTCTTGGCATGGCAATTGGGACGCGTCTCCACGTGAGGCGGGAGACCCAGTGTCCCTTTCCACGTGCCACAGGGATCCTGGGACTCCTATCCATTTTCAAGAGGAGTCAGGCATCGTCTCCTTTGGAAGCATTGATTTCCGCAGACCTCTCGAGTTTTCAAAGGATGTGAGGCCGCTGGTCGCGTTGAGGCGGAGGACTAGGTATTTCTCTGTGGTCTCCACAGGGGATTCAGACATCCCTTCGTCTTGGGAAATGCAAGACGAGCCTGCATTCAATTCACTGCAGGGATATCCGGACTTACTTCGAGTCATAGCATCTTGGTGTCCATTCCACTTGTGGCCACAAACTCAGGGTCCCTCTCACATACCTGTAACTGAGAGAAGCCTCCTCTTGAGGTGCTTGTGGAAAGTTGGTATTCCTCTTGAGTTGAAGCCAGACACTAAGCTCTCATCTCGAGTTGATTTGGGGTCCACGGAGCCCTTTCGTGTTGCTCCAGTGACCTCAGGATCCCTCTAGACTTGAGACAGTGATCTTGGGTTTTCTCTGGAGTGCCATCAAGGAAATCAAGGCTCCTTTCACGTTTGATGTGGAACACGGCATTGCTCTGAACACAGTGCAGGGGAATCGGGCCTCATCTCGCGGCGAGGGGGAAGTCTCATGGTTTTTCTCGAGTTGCGGCCGGAACCTGGGGTATATTCTCGAGTTACGACTGGGAGGGCCCTTCCAGACATGTGTTTTTTCAGCGACGTCAGGACTCCTGCCTAGGTGCGAGGGACACCTCGGGATTCTCCTCGAGTCTTGGCATGGCAATTGGGACGCGTCCCCACATGAGGCGGGAGACCCAGTGTCCCTTTCGACGTGCCACAGGGATCCTGGGACTCCTATCCATTTTCAAGAGGAGTCATTCATGGTCTCCTTTGGAAGCATTGATCTCCGCTGACCTCTCAAGTTTTCAAAGGATGTGAGGACTCCTGTCGCGATGAGGCGGAGGACTAGGTCTTTCTCTGTGTTCTCCACAGGCGATTCAGACATCCCTTCGTCTTGGGAGATGCAAGACGAGCCTGCATTCAATTCACTGCAGGGATATCCCGCCTTACTTCGAGTCAGAGCATCTCGGTGTCCATTCCACTTGAGGCCACAAACTCAGGGTCCCTCTCACATACCTGTAGCTGAGAGAAGCCTCCTCTTGAGGTGCTTGTGGAAAGTTGGTATTCCTCTTGAGTCGAAGCCAGGGACTAAGCTCTCATCTCGAGTTGATTTGGGGTCCACGGAGCCCTTTCCTGTTGCTCCAGTGACCTCAGGATCCCTCTAGACCTGAGACAGTGATCTTGGGTTTTCTCTGGAGTGCCATCAAGGAAATCAAGGCTCCTTTCACGTTTGATGTGGAACACGGAATTGCTCTGCACGCAGTGCAGGGGAATCGGGCCTCATCTCTCGGCGAGGGGGAAGTCTCATGGTTTTTCTCGAGTTGCGGCCAGAACCTGGGGTATATTCTCGAGTTACGACAGGGAGGGCCCTTCCAGACACGTGTTTGTTCAGCGAAATCAGGACTCCTGCCTAGGTGCGAGGGACTCCTCGGGATTCTCCTCGAGTCTTGGCATGGAAATTGGGACGCGTCTCCACGTGAGGCGCGAGACCCAGGGTCCCTTTCCACGTGCCACACGGATCCTGGGACTCCTATCCATTTTCGAGAGGAGTCAGGCATCGTCGCCTTTGGAAGCATTGATCTCCGCGGACCTCTCGAGTTTTCAAAGGACGTGAGGCCTCCGGTCGCGATGAGGCGGAGAACTAGGTCTTTCTCTGTGGTCTCCACAGTGGATTCAGACATCCCTTCATCTTGGGAGATGCAAGACGAGCCTGCATTCAATTCACTGCAAGGATATCCCGCCTTACTTCGAGTCAGAGCATCTCGGTGTCCATTCCACTTGAGGCCACAAACTCAGGGTCCCTCTCACATACCTGTAGCTGAGAGAAGCCTCCTCTTGAGGTGCTTGTGGAAAGGTGGTATTCCTCTTGAGTCGAAGCCAGGGACTAAGCTCTCATCTCGAGTTGATTTGGGGTCCACGGAGCCCTTTCGTGTTGCTACAGTGACCTCAGGATCCCTCTAGACTTGAGACAGTGATCTTGGGTTTTCTCTGGAGTGCCATCAAGAAAATCAAGGCTCCTTTCACGTTTGATGTGAAACACGGAATTGCTCTGCACGCAGTGCAGGGTAATCGGGCCTCATCTCGCGGCGAGGGGGAAGTCTCATGGTTTTTCTCGAGTTGCAGCCGGAACCTGGGGTATATTTTCGAGTTACGACGGGGAGGGCCCTTCCAGACACGTGTTTGTTCAGCAACGTCTGGACTCCTGCCTAGGTGCGAGGGACACCTCGGGATTCTCCGCGAATCTTGGCATGGCAATTGAGACGCGTCTCCACGTGAGGCGGGAGACCCAGGGTCCCTTTCCACGTGAAACAGGGATCCTGGGACTCCTATCCATTTTCAAGAGGAGTCAGGCATCGTCTCCTTTGGAAGCATTGATCTCCGCGGACCTCTCGAGTTTTCAAAGGATGTGAGGCCTCCGGTCGCGATGAGGCGGAGAACTAGGTCTTTCTCTGTGGTCTCCACAGGGGATTCAGACATCCCTTCATCTTGGGAGATGCAAGACGAGCCTGCATTCAATTCACTGCAGGGTTATCCCGCCTTACTTGGAGTCAGAGCATCTCGGTGTCCATTCCACTTGAGGCCACAAACTCAGGGTCCCTCTCACATACCTGTAGCTGAGAGAAGCCTCCTCTTGAGGTGCTTGTGGAAATTTGGAATGCCTCTTGAGTCGAAGCCAGGGACTAAGCTCTCATCTCGAGTTGATTTGGGGTCCACGGAGCCCTTTCGTGTTGCTCCAGTGACCTCAGCATCCCTCTAGACTTGAGACAGTGATCTTGGGTTTTCTCTGGAGTGCCATCAAGGAAATCAAGGCTCCTTTCACGTTTGATGTGGAACACGGAATTGCTCTGCACGCAGTGCAGGGGAATCGGGCCTCATCTCCCAGCAAGAGGGATGTCTCATCGTTTTTCTCAAGTTGCGGCTGAAACCTGGGGTATATTCTCGAGTTACGACGGGGAGGGCCCTTCCAAACACGTGTTTGTTCAGCGACGTCAGGACTCCTGCCTAGGTGCGAGGGACACCTCGGGATTCTCCTCGAGTCTTGGCATGGCATTTGGGACGCGTCTCCACGTGAGGCGGGAGACCCAGGGTCCCTTTCCACGTGCCACAGGGATCCTGGGACTCCTATCCATTTTCAAGAAGAGTCAGGCATCTTCTCCTTTGGAAGCATTGATCTCCGCGGACCTCTCGAGTTTTCAAAGGATGTGAGGCCTTCGGTCTCGATGAGGCGGAGAAGGAGGTCTTTCTCTGTGGTCTCCACAGGGGATTCAGACAACCCTTCGTCTTGGGAGATGCAAGACGATCCTGCATTCAATTCACTGCAGGGATATCCGTCCTTACTTCGAGTCAGAGCATCTCGGTGTCCATTCCACTTGAGGCCACAAACTCAGGGTCCCTCTCACATACCTGTAGCTGAGAGAAGCCTCCTCTTGAGGTGCTTGTGGAAAGTTGGTATTCCTCTTGAGTCGAAGCCAGGGACTAAGCTCTCATCTCGAGCTGATTTGGGGTCCACGGAGGCCTTTCTTGGTGCTCCAGTGACCTCAGGATCCCTCTAGACTTCAGACAGTGAACTTGGGTTTTCTCTGGAGTGCCATCAAGGAAATCAAGGCTCCTTTCACGTTTGATGTGGAACACGGAATTGCTCTGCACGCAGTCCAGGGGAATCGGGCCTCATCTCGCGGCGAGGGGGAAGTCTCATGGTTTTTCTCGAGTTGCGGCCGGAACCTTTGGTATATTCTCGAGTTACGACGGGGAGGGCCCTTCCAGACACGTGTTTGTTCAGCGACGTCAGGACTCCTGCCTAGGTGCGAGGGACACCTCGGGATTCTCTTTGAGTCTTGGCATGGCAATTGGGACGCGTCTCCACGTGAGGCGGGAGACCCAGGATCCCTTTCCACGTGCCACAGGGATCCTGGGACTCCTATCCATTTTCAAGAGGAGTCAGGCATCGTCTCCTTTGGAGGCATTGATCTGCGCGGACCTCTCGAGTTTTCAAAGGATGTGAGGCCTCCGGTCGCGTTGAGGCGGAGAACTAGGTCTTTCTCTGTGTTCTGCACAGGGGATTCAGACATCCCTTCGTCTTGGGAGATGCAAGATGAGTCTGCATTCAATTCACTGCAGGGATATCCGGCCGTACTTCGAGTCAGAGCATCTCGGTGTCCATTCCACTTGATGCCACAAACTGAGGGTCCTTCTCACTTACCTGTAGCTGAGAGAAGCCTCGTCTTGAGGGGCTTGTGGAAAGTTCGTATTCCTCTTGAGTTGAAGCCGATGACTAATCTCTCAACTCGAGTTGATTTGGGGTCCACGGAGCCCTTTCTTGTTGCTCCAGTGACCTCAGGATCCCTCTAGACTTGAGACAGTGATCTTGGTTTTTCTCTGGAGTGCCATCAAGGAAATCAAGGCTCCTTTCACGTTTGATGTGGAACACGGAATTGCTCTGCACGCATTACAGGGGAATCGGGCCTCATCTCACGGCGAGGGGGAAGTCTCATGGTTTTCCTCGAGTTGCGGCAGGAACCTGGGGTATATTCTCGAGTTACGATGGGGAGGGCCCTTCCAGTCACATGTTTGTTCAGCGACGTCAGGACTCCTGACTAGGTGCGAGGGACACCTCGGGATTCTCCTCGAGTCTTGGCATGGCAATTGGGACGCGTTTCCACATGAGGCGGGAGACCCAGGGTCCCTTTCCACGTGCCACAGTGATCCTGGGACTCCTATCCATTTTCAAGAGGAGTCAGGCATCGTCTCCTTTGGAAGCATTGATCTCTGCAGACCTCTCGAGTTTTCAAAGGATGTGAGGCCTCCGGTCGCGATGAGGCGGAGGACTAGGTCTTTCTCTGTGCTCTCCACAAGGGATTCAGACATCCCTTCGTCTTGGGAGATGCAAGACGAGCCTGCATTCAATTCACTGCAGGGATATCCGGCCTTACTTCGAGTCAGAGCATCTCGGTGTCCATTGCACTTGAGGCCACAAACTCAGGGTCCCTCTCACATACCTGTAGCTGAGAGAAGCCTCCTCTTGAGGTGCTTGTGGAAAGTTGGTATTCCTCTTGAGTCTAAGCCAGGGACTAAGCTCTCATCTCGAGTTGATTTGGGGTCCACGGAGCCCTTTCGTGTTGCTCCAGTGACCTCAGGATCCCTCGAGACTTGAGAAAGTGATCTTGGGTTTTCTCTGGAGTGCCATCAAGGAAATCAAGGCTCCTTTCACGTTTGATGTGGAACACGGAATTGCTCTGCATGCAGTGCAGGGGAATCGGGCCTAAGCTCGCGGCAAGGGCGAAATCTCATGGTTTTTCTCGAGTTGCGGCCGGAACCTTGGGTATATTCTCGAGTTACGACGGGGAGGTCCCTTCCAGACACGTGTTTGTTCAGCGACGTCAGGACTCCTGCCTAGGTGCGAGGGACACCTCGGGATTCTCCTCGAGTCTTGGCATGGCAATTGGGACGCGTCTCCACGTGAGGCGGGAGACCCAGGGTCCCTTTCCACGTGCCACAGGGATCCTGGGACTCCTATCCATTTTCAAGAAGAGTCAGGCATCTTCTCCTTTGGAAGCATTGATCTCCGCGGACCTCTCGAGTTTTCAAAGCATGTGAGGCCTTCGGTCTCGATGAGGCGGAGAAGGAGGTCTTTCTCTGTGGTCTCCACAGGGGATTCAGACATCCCTTCGTCTTGGGAGATGCAAGATGAGTCTGCATTCAATTCACTGCAGGGATATCCGGCCGTACTTCGAGTCAGAGCATCTCGGTGTCCATTCCACTTGATGCCACAAACTGAGGGTCCTTCTCACTTACCTGTAGCTGAGAGAAGCCTCGTCTTGAGGGGCTTGTGGAAAGTTCGTATTCCTCTTGAGTTGAAGCCAATGACTAATCTCTCAACTCGAGTTGATTTGGGGTCCACGGAGCCCTTTCTTGTTGCTCCAGTGACCTCAGGATCCCTCTAGACTTGAGACAGTGATCTTGGTTTTTCTCTGGAGTGCCATCAAGGAAATCAAGGCTCCTTTCACGTTTGATGTGGAACACGGAATTGCTCTGCACGCATTACAGGGGAATCGGGCCTCATCTCACGGCGAGGGGGAAGTCTCATGGTTTTCCTCGAGTTGCGGCAGGAACCTGGGGTATATTCTCGAGTTACGATGGGGAGGGCCCTTCCAGTCACATGTTTGTTCAGCGACGTCAGGACTCCTGACTAGGTGCGAGGGACACCTCGGGATTCTCCTCGAGTCTTGGCATGGCAATTGGGACGCGTTTCCACATGAGGCGGGAGACCCAGGGTCCCTTTCCACGTGCCACAGTGATCCTGGGACTCCTATCCATTTTCAAGAGGAGTCAGGCATCGTCTCCTTTGGAAGCATTGATCTCTGCAGACCTCTCGAGTTTTCAAAGGATGTGAGGCCTCCGGTCGCGATGAGGCGGAGGACTAGGTCTTTCTCTGTGCTCTCCACAAGGGATTCAGACATCCCTTCGTCTTGGGAGATGCAAGACGAGCCTGCATTCAATTCACTGCAGGGATATCCGGCCTTACTTCGAGTCAGAGCATCTCGGTGTCCATTGCACTTGAGGCCACAAACTCAGGGTCCCTCTCACATACCTGTAGCTGAGAGAAGCCTCCTCTTGAGGTGCTTGTGGAAAGTTGGTATTCCTCTTGAGTCTAAGCCAGGGACTAAGCTCTCATCTCGAGTTGATTTGGGGTCCACGGAGCCCTTTCGTGTTGCTCCAGTGACCTCAGGATCCCTCGAGACTTGAGAAAGTGATCTTGGGTTTTCTCTGGAGTGCCATCAAGGAAATCAAGGCTCCTTTCACGTTTGATGTGGAACACGGAATTGCTCTGCATGCAGTGCAGGGGAATCGGGCCTAAGCTCGCGGCAAGGGCGAAATCTCATGGTTTTTCTCGAGTTGCGGCCGGAACCTTGGGTATATTCTCGAGTTACGACGGGGAGGTCCCTTCCAGACACGTGTTTGTTCAGCGACGTCAGGACTCCTGCCTAGGTGCGAGGGACACCTCGGGATTCTCCTCGAGTCTTGGCATGGCAATTGGGACGCGTCTCCACGTGAGGCGGGAGACCCAGGGTCCCTTTCCACGTGCCACAGGGATCCTGGGACTCCTATCCATTTTCAAGAAGAGTCAGGCATCTTCTCCTTTGGAAGCATTGATCTCCGCGGACCTCTCGAGTTTTCAAAGCATGTGAGGCCTTCGGTCTCGATGAGGCGGAGAAGGAGGTCTTTCTCTGTGGTCTCCACAGGGGATTCAGACAACCCTTCGTCTTGGGAGATGCAAGACGATCCTGCATTCAATTCACTGCAGGGATATCCGTCCTTACTTCGAGTCAGAGCATCTCGGTGTCCATTCCACTTGAGGCCACAAACACAGGGGCCCTCTCACATACCTGTAGCTGAGAGAAGCCTCCTCTTGAGGTGCTTGTGGAAAGTTGGTATTCCTCTTGAGTCGAAGCCAGTGACTAAGCTCTCATCTCGAGTTGATTTGGGGTCCACGGAGCCCTTTCGTGTTGCTCCAGTGACCTCAGGATCCCTCTAGACTTGAGACAGTGATCTTGGGTTTTCTCTGGAGTGCCATCAAGGAAATCAAGGCTCCTTTCACGTTTGATGTGGA
The DNA here is from genome assembly GCF_033118175.1 of Dama dama. Lineage (NCBI taxonomy): Eukaryota > Metazoa > Chordata > Mammalia > Artiodactyla > Cervidae > Dama > Dama dama. The sequence goes on from NW_026870940.1 coordinate 1,982,654, forward strand.
ACACGGAATTGCTCTGCACGCAGTGCAGGGGAATCGGGTCTCATCTCGCGGCGAGGGGGAAGTCTCATGGTTTTTCTCGAGTTGCGGCCGGAACCTGGGGTATATTCTCGAGTTACGACGGGGAGGGCCCTTCCAGACACGTGTTTGTTCAGCGACGTCCGGACTCCTGCCTAGGTGCGAAGGACACCTCGGGATACTCCTCGAGTCTTGGCATGGCAATTGGGACGCGTCTCCACGTGAGGCGGGAGACCCAGGGTCCCTTTCCACGTGCCACAGGGATCCTGGGACTCCTATCCATTTTCAAGAGGAGTCAGGCATCGTCTCCTTTGGAAGCATTGATCTCCGCAGACCTCTCGAGTTTTCAAAGGATATAAGGCCTCCGGTTGCGTTGAGGTGGAGGACTAGGTCTTTCTCTGTGGTCTCCACAGGGGATTCAGACATCCCTTCGTCTTGGGAGATGCAAGACGAGCCTGCATTCAATTCACTGCAGGGATATCCGGCCTTACTTCGAGTCAGAGCATTTCGGTGTCCATTCCACTTGAGGCCACAAACTCAGGGTCCCTCAAATATACCTGTAGCTGAGAGAAGCCTCCTCTTGAGGTGCCCGTGGAAAGTTGGTATTCCTCTTGAGTTGAAGCCAGGGACTAAGCTCTCATCTCGAGTTGATTTGGGGTCCACGGAGCCGTTTCGTGTTGCTCCAGTGACCTCAGGATCCCTCTATACTTGAGACAGTGATCTTGGGTTTTCTCTGGAGTGCCATCAAGGAAATCAAGGCCCCTTTAACGTTTGATGTGGAACACGGAATTGCTCTGCATGCAGTGCAGGGGAATCGGGCCTCATCTCGCGGCGAGGGGGAAGTCTCATGGTTTTTCTCGAGTTGCGGCCGGAACCTGGGGTATATTCTCGAGTTACGACGGGGAGGGCCCTTCCAGACACGTGTTTGTTCAGCGACGTCAGGACTCCTGCCTAGGTGCGAGGGACTCCTCGGGATTCTCCTCGAGTCTTGGCATGGCAATTGGGACGCGTCTCCACGTGAGGCGGGAGACCCAGGGTCCCTTTCCACGTGCCACAGGGATCCTGGGACTCTTATCCATTTTCAAGAGGAGTCAGGCATCGTCTCCTTTGGAAGCATTGTTCTCCGCGGACCTCTCGAGTTTTCAAAGGATGTGAGTCCTCCGGTCACGATGAGGCGGAGAATTAGGTCTTTCTCTGTGTTCTGCACAGGGGATTCAGACATCCCTTCGTCTTGGGAGATGCAAGACGAGCCTGCATTCAATTCACTGCAGGGACATCTGGCCTTACTTCGAGTCAGAGCATCTCGGTGTCCATTCCACTTGAGGCCACAAACTCAGGGTCCTTCTCACATACATGTGGCTGAGAGAACCCTCCTCTTGAGGTGCTTGTGGAAAGTTGGTATTCCTCTTGAGCCGAAGCCAGGGACTAAGCTCTCATCTCGAGTTGATTTGGGGTCGACGGAGCCCTTTCGTGTTGCTCCAGTGACCTCAGGATCCCTCTAGACTTGAGACAGTGATGTTGGGTTTTCTCTGGACTGCCATCAAGAAAATCAAGGCTCCTGTCACGTTCGATGTGGAACACGGAATTGCTCTGCACGCAGTCCAGGGGAATCGGGCCTCATCTCGCGGCGAGGGGGAAGTCTCATGGTTTTTCTCGAGTTGCGGCCGGAACCTTTGGTATATTCTCGAGTTACGACGGGGAGGGCCCTTCCAGACACGTGTTTGTTCAGCGACGTCAGGCCTCCTGCCTAGGTGCGAAGGACACCTCGGGATTCTCCTTGAGTCTTGGCATGGCAATTGGGACGCGTCTCCATGTGAGGCGGGAGACCCAGGATCCCTTTCCACGTGCCACAGGGATCCTGGGACACCTATCCATTTTCAGGAGGAGTCAGGCATCGTCTCCTTTGGAAGCATTGATCTGCGCGGACCTCTCGAGTTTTCAAAGGATGTGAGGCCTCCGGTCGCGTTGAGGCGGAGAACTAGGTCTTTCTCTGTGTTCTACACAGGGGATTCAGACATCCCTTCGTCTTGGGAGATGCAAGATGAGTCTGCATTCAATTCACTGCAGGGATATCCGGCCGTACTTCGAGTCAGAGCATCTCGGTGTCCATTCCACTTGATGCCACAAACGCAGGGTCCCTCTCACATACCTGTAGCTGAGAGAAGCCTCGTCTTGAGGGGCTTGTGGAAAGTTCGTATTCCTCTTCAGTTGAAGACGATGACTAATCTCTCAATTCGAGTTGATTTGGGGTCCAAGGAGCCCTTTCGTGTTGCTCCAGTGACCTCAGGATCCCTCTAGACTTGAGACAGTGGTCTTGGGATTTCTCTGGAGTGCCATCAAGGAAATCAAGGCTCCTTTCACGTTTGATGTGGAACACGGAATTGCTCTGCACGCATTACAGGGGAATCGGGCCTCATCTCGCGGCGAGGGGGAAGTCTCATGGTTTTTCTCGAGTTGCGGCAGGAACCTGGGGTATATTCTCGAGTTACGATGGGGGGGGCCCTTCCAGACACGTGTTTGTTACGCGACGTCAGGAATCCTGCCTAGGTGCGAGGGACACCTCGGGATTTTCCTCAAGTCTTGGCATGGCAATTGGGACGCATCTCCAAGTGAGCCGGGAGACCCAGGGTCCCTTTCCACGTGCCACAGGGATCCTGGGACTCCTATCTATTTTCAAGAGGAGTCAGGCATCGTCTCCTTTGGAAGCATTGATCTCCGCGGACCTCTCGAGTTTTCAAAGGATGTGAGGCGTCCGGTCTCGTTGAGCCGGAGGACTAGGTGTTTCTCTGTGGTCTCCACAGGGGATTCAGACATCCCTTCCTCTTGAGAGGTGCAAGACGAGCCTGCATTCAATTCACTGCAGGGATATCCGGCCTTACTTCGAGTCAGAGCATCTCGGTGTCCATTCCACTTGAGGCCACAAACTCAAGGTCCCTCTCACATACCTGTAGCTGAGAGAAGCCTCCTCTTGAGGTGCTTGGGGCAAGTTGGTATTCCTCTTGAGTCGAAGCCAAGGACTAAGCTCTCATCTCGAGTTGATTTGGGGTCCACGGAGCCCTTTCGTGTTGCTACAGTGACCTCAGGATCCCTCTAGACTTGAAACAGTGATCTTGGGTATTCTCTGGAGTGCCATCAAGGAAATCAATGCTCCTTTCACTTTTGATGTGGAACACGGAATTGCTCTGCACGCACTGCAGGGGAATCGGGCCTCATCTCGCGGAGAGGGGGAAGTCTCATGGTTTTTCTCCAGTTGCGGCCGGAACCTGGTTTATATTCTCGAGTTACGACGGGGAGGGCCCTTCCAGACACATGTTTGTTCAGCGACGTCAGGACTCCTGCCTAGGTGGGAGGGACACCCGGGATTCTTCTCGAGTCTCGTCATGGCAATTGGCTCGCGTCTCCACATGAGGCGGGAGACCCAGGGTCCCTTTCCACATGCCACAGTGTCCTGGGACTCCTATCCATTTTCAAGAGGAGTCAGGCATCGTCTCCTTTGGAAGCATTGATCTCCGCGGACCTCTCGAGTTTTCAAAGGATGAGAGGCATCTGGTCGCGATGTGGCGAAAACTAGGTCTTTCTCTGTGGTCTCCACATGGGATTCAGACATCTCTTCGTCTTGGGAGATGCAAGATGAGCCTGGATTCAATTCACTGTTGGGATATCCGGCCTTACTACGAGTCAGAGCATCTCGGTGTCCATTCCACTTGAGGCCACAAACTCAGGGTCCCTCTCACATACCTGTAGCTGAGAGAAGCCTCCTCTTTAGGAGCTTGTGGAAAGTTGGTATTCCTCTTGAGTCGAAGCTAGGGACTAAGCTCTCATCTCGAGTTGATCTGGGGTCCACGGAGCCCTTTCGTGTTCCTCCAGTGACCTCGGGATCCCATTATTCTTGAGACAGTGATCTTGGGTTTTCTCTGGAGTGCCATCAAGGAAATCAAGGCTCCTTTCACGTTTGATGTGGAACACGGAATTGCTCTGCACGCAGTGCAGGGGAATCTGGCCTCATCTCGCGGCGAGGGGGAAGTCTCATGGTTTTTCTCGAGTTGCGGCCGGAACCTGGGGTATATTCTCGAGTTACGACGGGGAGGGCCCTTCCAGACACGTGTTTGTTCAGCGACGTCAGGACTCCTGCCTAGGTTCGAGGGACACCTCGGGATTCTCCTCGAGTCTTGGCATGGCAATTGGGACGCGTCTCCACGTGAGGCGGGAGACCCAGGGTCCCTTTCCACGTGCCACAGGGATCCTGGGACTCCTATCCATTTTCAAGAGAGTCAGGCATCGTCTCCTTTGGAAGCATTGATCTCCGTGGACCTCTCGAGTTTTCAAAGGATGTGAGGCCTCCGGTCGCGATGAGGCGGAGGACTAGGTCTTTCTCTGTGGTCTCCACACCGGATTCAGACATCCCTTCGTCTTGGGAGATGCAAGACGAGCCTGCATTCAATTCACTGCAGGGATATCCGGCCTTACTTCGAGTCAAAGTCTCGGTGTACATTCCACTTCAGGCCGCAAACTCAGTGTCCCTCTCACATACCTGTAGCTGAGAGAAGCCTCCTCTTGAGGTGCTTGTGGAAAGTTGGTATTCCTCTTGACTCGAAGCCAGGGACTAAGCTCTCATCTCGAGTTGAGTTGGGGTGCACGGAGCCCTTTCGTGTTGTTCCAGTGACCTCAGGATCCCTCTAGACTTGAGACAGTGATTTTGGGTTTTCTCTGGAGTGCGATCAAGGAAATCAAGGCTCCTTTCACGTTTGATGTGGAACACGGAATTGCTCTGCACGCAGTGCAGGGGAATGGGGCCTCATGTCGCGTCGAGGGGGAAGTCTCATGGTTTTTCTCGAGTTGAGGCCGGAACCTGGGGTATATTCTCGAGTTACGACGGGCAGGGCCCTTCCACACACATGTTTGTTCAGCGACGTCAGGACTCCTGCCTAGGTGCGAGGGACACTTCGGAATTCACCTCGAGTCTTGGCATGGCAATTGGGATGCGTCTCCACGTGAGGCGGGAGACCCAGGGTCCCTTTCCACGTGCCACAGGGATCCTGGGACTCCTATCCATTTTCAAGAGGAGTCAGGCATCGTCTCCTTTGGAAGCATTGATCTCCGCAGACCTCTCGAATTTTCAAAGGATGTGAGGCCTCCGGTCGCGATGAGGCGGAGGACTAGGTCTTTCTCTGTGGTCTCCACACCGGATTCAGACATCCCTTCGTCTTGGGAGATGCAAGACGAGCCTGCATTCAATTCACTGCAGGGATATCCGGCCTTACTTCGAGTCAAAGCATCTCGGTGTCCATTCCACTTCAGGCCACAAACTCAGTGTCCCTCTCACATACCTGTAGCTGAGAGAAGCCTATTCTTGAGGTGCTTGTAGAAAGTTGGTATTCCTCTTGACTCGAAGCCAGGGACTAAGCTCTCATCTCGAGTTGATTTGGGGTGCTCGGAGCCCTTTCGTGTTGTTCCAGTGACCTCAGGATCCCTCTAGACTTGAGACAGTGATTTTGGGTTTTCTCTGGAGTGCCATCAAGGAAATCAAGGCTCCTTTCACGTTTGATGTGGAACACGGAATTGCTCTGCACGCAGTGCAGGGGAATCGGGCCTCATGTCGCGGCGAGGGGGAAGTCTCATGGTTTTTCTCGAGTTGAGGCCGGAACCTGGGGTATATTCTCGAGTTACGACGGGGAGGGCCCTTCCAGACACGTGTTTGTTCAGCGAAGTCAGGAATCCTGCCTAGGTGCGAGGGACACCTCGGGGTTCTCCTCGAGTCTTGACATGGCAATTGGGACGCGTCTCCACGTGAGGCGGGATACCCAGGGTCCCTTTCCACGTGCCACAGGGATCCTGGGACTCCTATCCATTTTCAAGAGGAGTCAGGCATCGTCTCCTTTGGAAGCATTGATCTCCGCAGACCTCTCGATTTTTCAAAGGATGTGGGGTCTCCGGTCGCGATGAGGCTGAGGACTAGGTCTTTCTCTGTCGTCTCCACAGGGGATTCAGACATCCCTTCGTCTTGGGAGATGCAAGACGAGCCTGCATTCAATTCACTGCAGGGATATCCGGCCTTACTTCGAGTCAGAGCATCTCGGTGTCCATTCCACTTGAGGCCACAAACTCAGGGTCCCTCTCACATACCTGTAGCTGAGAGAAGCCTCCTCTTGAGGTGCTTGTGAAAAGTTGGTATTCCTCTTGAGTCGAAGCCAGGGACTAATCTCTCATCTCGAGTTGATTTGGCATCCACTTAGCCCTTTCGTGCTGCTTCCGTGACCTCAGGATCCCTCTAGACTTGAGACAGTGATCTTGGGTTTTATCTGGGGTGCCATCAAGGAAATCAAGGCTCCTTTCATGTTTGATGTGGAAAACGGAATTGCTCTGCACACAGTGCATGGGAATCGGGCCTCATCTCGCGGCAAGGGGGATGTCTCATTGTTTTTCTGAAGTTATGGTCGGAACCTAGGGAATATTCTCGAGTTACGACGGGGAGGGCCCTTCCAGACACGTGTTTGTTCAGCGACGTCAGGACTCCTGCCTAGGTGCGAGGGACACTTCGGAATTCACCTCGAGTCTTGGCATGGCAATTGGGACGCGTCTCCACGTGAGGCGGGAGACCCAGGGTCCCTTTCCACGTGCCACAGGGATCCTGGGACTCCTATCCATTTTCAAGAGGAGTCAGGCATCGTCTCCTTTGGAAGCATTGATCTCCACAGACCTCTCGAATTTTCAAAGGATGTGAGGCCTCCGGTCGCGATGAGGCGGAGGACTAGGTCTTTCTCTGTCGTCTCCAGAGGGGATTCAGACATCTCTTCGTCTTGGGAGATGCAAGACGAGCCTGCTTTCAATTCACTGCAGGGATATCCGGCCTTACTTCGAGTCAGAGCATCTCCGTGTCCATTCCACTTGAGGCCACAAACTCAGGGTCCCTCTCACATACCTGTAGCTGAGAGAAGCCTCATCTTGAGGTGCTTGTGGAAATTGGTATTCCTCTTGAGTCGAAGCCAGGGACTAAGCTCTCATCTCGAGTTGATTTGGGGTCCACGGAGCCCTTTCTTGTTGCTCCAGTGACCTCAGGATCCCTCTAGACTTGAGACAGTGATCTTGGGTTTTCTCTGGAGTGTCATCAAGGAAATCAAGGCTCCTTTCAGGTTTGATGTGGAACACGGAATTGCTCTGCACGCACTGCAGGGGAATCGGGCCTCATCTCGCGGCGAGGGGGAAGTCTCATGGTTTTTCTCGAGTTGCGGCCGGAACCTCGGTTATATTCTCGAGTTACGACTGGGAGGGCCCTTCCAGACACGTGTTTGTTCAGCGACGTCAGGACTCCTGCCTAGGTGCGAGGGACACCTCGGGATTCTCCTCGAGTCTTGGCATGGCAATTGGGACGCGTCTCCAGGTGAGGCGGGAGACCCAGGGTCCCTTTCCACGTGCCACAGGGATCCTGGGACACCTATCCATTTTCAAGAGGAGTCAGGCATCGTCTCCTTTGGAAGCATTGATCTCCTCGGCCCTCTCGAGTTTTCAAAGGATGTGAGGCCTCCGGTCGCGATGAGGCGGAGGATTAGGTCTTTCTCTGGGGTCTCCACAGGGGATTCAGACATCCCTTCGTCTTGGGAGATTCAAGACAAGCCTGCATTCAATTCACTATTGGGATATCCGGCCTTAATTCGAGTCAGAGCATCTCGGTGTCCATTCCACTTGATGCCACAAAATCAGGGTCCCTCTCACATACCTGTAGCTGAGAGAAGCCTCCTCTTGAGGTGCTTGTGGAAAGTTGGTATTCCTCTTGAGTCGAGGCCAGGGACTAAGCTCTCATCTCGAGTTGATTTGGGGTCCACGGAGCCCTTTCGTGTTGCTCCAGTGACCTCAGGATCCCTCTAGACTTGAGACAGTGATCTTGGGTTTTCTCTGGAGTGCCATCACGGAAATCAAGGCTCCTTTCACTTTTGATGTCGAACACGGAATTGCTCTGCACGCAGTGCACGGGAATCGGGCCTCATCTCGCGGCGAAGGGGAAGTCTCATGGTTTTTCTCGAGTTGCGGCCGGAACCTGGGGTATATTCGAGAGTTACGACGGGAAGGGCCCTTCCAGACACGTGTTGTTCAGCGACGTCAGGACTCCTGCCTAGGTGCGAGGTACACCTCGGGATTCTCCTCGAGTCTTGGCATGGCAATTGGGACCCGTCTCCACGTGAGGCGGGAGACCCAGTGTCCCTTTCCACGTGCCACAGGGATCCCGGGACTCCTATCCATTTTCAAGAGGAGTCAGGCATCGTCTCCTTTGGAAGCATTGATCTCCGCAGACATCTCGAATTTTCAAAGGATGTGAGGCCTCTGGTCGCGATGAGGCGGAGGACTAAGTCTTTCTCTGTCGTCTCCACAGGGCATTCAGACATCCCTTCGTCTTGGGAGATGCAAGACGAGCCTGCATTCAATTCACTGCAGGGATATCCGGCCTTACTTCGAGTCAGAGCATCTCGGTGTGCATTACACTTGAGGCCACAAATTCAGGGTCACTCTCACATACCTGTAGCTGAGAGAAGCCTCCTCTTGAGGTGCTTATGGAAAGTTGGTATTCCTCTTGAGTCGAAGCCAGGGACTAAGCTCTCATCTCGAGTTGATTTGGGGTCCACGGAGCCCTTTCGTGTTGCTCCAGTGACCTCAGGATCCCTCTAGACTTGAGACAGTGATCTTGGGTTTTCTCTGGGGTGCCATCAAGGAAATCAAGGCTCCTTTCAAGTTTGATGTGGAACACGGAATTGCTCTGCACACAGTGCATGGGAATCGGGCCTCATCTCGCGGCAAGGGGGATGTCTCATTGTTTTTCTGAAGTTACGGTCGGAACCTAGGGAATATTCTCGAGTTACGACGGGGAGGGCCCTTCCAGACAGGTGTTTGTTCAGCGACGTCAGGACTCCTGCCTAGGTGCGAGGGACAACTCGGGAATCTCCTCGAGTCTTGGCATGGTAATTGGTACGCGTCTCCACGTGAGGCGGGAGACCCAGGGTCCCTTTCCACGTGCCACAGGGATCCTGGGACTCCTATCCATTTTCAAGAAGAGTCAGGCATCGTCTCCTTTGGAAGCATTGATCTCCGCGGACCTCTCGAGTTTTCAAAGGATGGGAGGCCTCCGGTCTCGATGAGGCGGAGAACTAGGTCTTTCTCTGTGGTGTCCACAGGGGATTCAGATATCCCTTTGTCTTGGGAGATGCAAGACGAGCCCGCTTTCAAATCACTGCAGGGATATCCGGCCTTACTTCGAGTCAGAGCATCTCCGTGTCCATTCCACTTGAGGCCACAAACTCAGGGTCCCTCTCACATACCTGTAGCTGAGAGAAGCCTCATCTTGAGGTGCTTGTGGAAATTGGTATTCCTCTTGAGTCGAAGCCAGGGACTAAGCTCTCATCTCGAGTTGATTTGGGGTCCACGGAGCCCTTTCTTGTTGCTCCAGTGACCTCAGGATACCTCTAGACTTGAGACAGTGATCTTGTGTTTTCTCTGGAGTGCCATCAAGGAAATCAAGGCTCCTTTCAGCTTTGATGTGGAACACGGAATTGCTCTGCACGCACTGCAGGGGAATCGGGCCTCATCTCGCGGCGAGGGGGAAGTCTCATGGCTTTTCTCGAGTTGCGGCCGGAACCTCGGTTATATTCTCGAGTTACGACTGGGAGGTCCCTTCCAGACACGTGTTTGTTCAGCGACGTCAGGACTCCTGCCTAGGTGCGAGGGACACCTCGGGATTCTCCTCGAGTCTTGGCATGGCAATTGGGACGCGTCTCCAGGTGAGGCGGGAGACCCAGGGTCCCTTTCCACGTGGACAGGGATCCGGGGACACCTATCCATTTTCAAGAGGAGTCAGGCATCGTCTCCTTTGGAAGCATTGATCTCCGCGGACCTCTCGAGTTTTCAAAGGATGTGAGGCCTCCGGTCGCGATGAGGCGGAGAATTAGGTCTTTCTCTGTGGTCTCCACAGGGGATTCAGACAACCCTTCGTCTTGGGAGATGCAAGACGAGCCTGCATTCAATTCACTATTGGGATATCCGGCCTTACTTCGAGTCAGAGCATCTCGGTGTCCATTCCACTTGATGCCACAAACTCAGGGTCCCTCTCACATACCTGTAGCTGAGAGAAGCCTCCTCTTGAGGTGCTTGTGGAAAGTTGGTATTCCTCTTGAGTCGAAGCCAGGGACTAAGCTCTCATCTCGAGTTGATTTGGGGTCCACGGAGCCCTTTCTTGTTGCTCCAGTGACCTCAGGATCCCTCTAGACTTGAGACAGTGATTTTGGGTTTTCTCTGGAGTGCCATCAAGGAAATCAAGGCTCCTTTCACGTTTGATGTGGAACACGGAATGGCTCTGCACGCAGTTCAGGGGAATCGGGCCTCATGTCGCGTCGAGGGGGAAGTCTCATGGTTTTTCTCAAGTTGCGCCTGGAACCTGGGGTATATTCTCGAGTTACGACGGGGAGGGCCTTCCAGACACGTGTTTGTTCAGCGACGTCAGGACTCCTGTCTAGGTGCGAGGGACACCTCGGGATTCTCCTCGAGTCTTGGCATGGCAATTGGGACGCGTTTCCACGTGAGGCGGGAGACCCAGGGTCCCTTTCCACGTGCCACAGGGATCCTATGACTCCTATCCATTGTCAAGAGGAGTCAGGCATCGTCTCCTTTGGAAGCATTGATCTCCGCAGACCTCTCGAGTTTTCAAAGGATGTGAGGCCTCCGGTCGCGTTGAGGCGGAGGACTAGGTCTTTCTCTGTGGTCTCCACAGGGGATTCAGACATCCCTTCGTCTTGGGAGATGCAAGACGAGCCTGCATTCAATTCACTGCAGGGATATCCGGCCTTACTTCGAGTCAGAGCATCTCGGTGTCCATTCCACTTGAGGCCAAAAACTCAGGGTCCCTCTCACATACCTGTAGCTGAGAGAAGCCTCCTGTTGAGGTGCTTTTGGAAAGTTGGTATTCCTCTTGATTCGAAGCCAGGGACTAAGCTCTCATCTCGAGTTGATTTGGGGTCCACGGAGCTCTTTCGTGTTGCTCCAGTGACCTCAGGATCCCTCTAGACTTGAGACAGTGATCTTGGGTTTTCTCTGGAGTGCCGTCAAGGAAATCAAGGCTCCTTTCACTTTTGATGTCGAACACGGAATTGCTCTGCACGCAGTGCAGGGGAATCGGGCCTCATCTCGCGGCGAGGGAGAAGTCTCATGGTTTTTCTCGAGTTGCGGCCGGAACCTGGGGTGTATTCTCGAGTTACGACGGGGAGGGCCCTTCCAGACACGTGTTTGTTCAGCGACGTAAGGACTCCAGCCTAGGTGCGAGGGACACCTCGGGATTCTCCTCGAGTCTTCGCATGGCAATTGGGACGCGTCTCCACGTGAGGCGGGAGACGCAGTGTCCCTTTCCACGTGCCACAGCGATCCTGGGACTCCTATCCATTTTCAAGAGGAGTCAGGCATCGTCTCCTTTGGAAGCATTGATCTCCGCGGACGTCTCGATTTTTCAAAGGATGTGCGGCCTCCGGTCGCGTTGAGGCGGAGGACTAGGTCTTTCTCTGTGGTCTCCACAGGGGATTCAGACAACCCTTCGTCTTGGGAGATGCAAGACGAGCCTGCATTCAATTCACTGCAGGGATATCTGGCCTTACTTCGAGTCAGAGCATCTCGGTGTCCATTCCACTTGAGGCCACAAACTCAGGGTCCATCTCACATACCTGTAGCTGAGAGAAGCCTCCTCTTGAGGTGCTTGTGGAAACTTGGTATTCCTCTTGAGTCGAAGCCAGGGACTAAGCTCTCATCTCGAGTTGATTTGGGGTCCACGGAGCCCTTTGGTGTTGCTCCAGTGACCTCAGGATCCCTCTAGACTTGAGACAGTGATCTTGGGTTTTCTCTGGAGTGCCATCAAGGAAATCAAGTCTCCTTTCACGTTTGATGTGGAACACGGAATTGCTCTGCACGCAGTGCAGGGGAATCGGGCCTCATCTCGCAGCGAGGGGGAAGTCTCATGGTTTTTCTCGAGTTGCGGCCGGAACCTGGGGTATATTCTCGAGTTAAGACGGGGAGGGCCCTTCCAGACATGTGTTTGTTCAGCGACGTCAGGACTCCTGGCTAGGTGCGAGGGACACCTCGGGATTCTCCTCGAGTCTTGGCATGGCAATTGGGACGCGTCTCCACGTGAGGCGGGAGACCCAGGGTCCCTTTCCACGTGCCACAGGGATCCTGGGACTCCTATCAATTTTCAAGAGGAGTCAGGCATCGTCTCCTTTGGAAGCATTGATCTCCGCGGACTTCTCGAGTTTTCAAAGGATGTGAGGCCTCCGTTCGCGTTGAGGCGGAGGACTAGGTCTTTCTCTGTGGTCTCCACATGGGATTCAGACAACCCTTCGTCTTGGGAGATGCAAGAGGAGCCTGCATTCAATTAACTGCAGGTATATCCGGCCTTACTTCAAGTCAGAGCATCCCGGTGTCCATTCCACTTGAGGCCACAAACTCAGGGTCCCTCTCACATACCTGTAGCTGAGAGAAGCCTCCTCTTGAGGTGCTTGTGGAAAGTTGGTATTCCTCTTGAGTCGAAGCCAGGGACTAAGCTCTCATCTCGAGTTGATTTGGGGTCCACGGAGCCCTTTCGTGTTGCTCCAGTGACCTCAGGATCCCTCAAGACTTGAGACAGTGATCTTGGGTTTTCTCTGGAGTGTCATCAAGGAAATCAAGGCTCCTTTCACGTTTGATGTGGAACACGGAATTGCTCTGGACGCAGTGCATAGGAATCGCGCCTCATCTCGTGGCGAGGGGGAAGACTCATGGTTTCTCTCGAGTTGAGGCCGGAACCTGGGGTATATTCTCGAGTTACAACGGGGAGTTCCCTTCCATACACGTGTTTGTTCAGCGACGTAAGGACTCCAGCCTAGGTGCGAGGGACACCTCGGGATTCTCCTCGAGTCTTCGCATGGCATTTGGGACGCGTCTCCACTTGAGGCGGGAGACGCAGGGTCCTTTTCCACGTGTCACAGGGATCCTGGGACTCCTATCCATTTTCAAGAGGAGTCAGGCATCGTCTCCTTTGGAAGCGTTGATCTCCGCAGACCTCTCGAGTTTTCAAAGGATGTGAGGCCTCTGGTCGCGTTGAGGCGGAGGACTAGGTCTTTCTCTGTGGTCTCCACAGGGGATTCAGACAACCCTTCGTCTTGGGAGATGCAAGACGAGCCTGCATTCAATTCATTGTAGGGATATCTGGCCTTACTTCGAGTCAGAGCATCTCGGTGACCATTCCACTTGAGGTCACAAACTCAGGGTCCCTCTCACATACCTGTAGCTCAGAGAAGCCTCCTGTTGAGGTGCTTTTGGAAAGTTGGTATTCCTCTTGAGTCGAAGCCAGGGACTAAGCTCTCATCTCGAGTTGATTTGGGGTCCACGGAGCCCTTTCGTGTTGCTCCAGTGACCTCAGGATCCCTCTAGACTTGAGACAGTGATCTTGGGTTTTCTCTGGAGTGCCGTCAAGGAAATCAAGGCTCCTTTCACGTTTGAAGTGGAACACGGAATTGCTCTGCACGCAGTGCAGGGGAATAGGGCCTCATCTCGCGGCGAGGGGGAAGTCTCATGGTTTTTCTCGAGTTGCGGCCGGAACCTGGGGTGTATTCTCGAGTTACGACGGGGAGGGCCCTTCCAGACACGTGTTTGTTCAGCGACGTAAGGACTCCAGCCTAGGTGCGAGGGACACCTCGGGATTCTCCTCGAGTCTTGGCATGGCAATTGGGACGCGTCTCCACGTGAGGCGGGAGACCCAGGGTCCCTTTCCACGTGCCACAGGGATCCTGGGACTCCTATCCATTTTCAAGAGGAGTCAGGCATCGTCTCCTTTGGAAGCATTGATCTCCGCGGATTTCTCGAGTTTTCAAAGGATGTGAGGCCTCTGTTCGCGTTGAGACGGAGGACTAGGTCTTTCTCTGTGGTCTCCACAGGGGATTCAGACAACCCTTCGTCTTGGGAGATGCAAGACGAGCCTTCATTCAATTCACTGCAGGGATATCCGGCCTTACTTCGAGTCAGAGCATCTCGGTGTCCATTCCACTTGAGGCCACAAACTCAGGGTCCCTGTCACATACATGTAGTTGAGAGAAGCCTCCTCTTGAGGTGCTTGTGGAAAGTTGGTATTCCTCTTGAGTCGAAGCCAGGGACTAAGCTCTCATCTCGAGTTGATTTGGGGTCCACGGAGCCCTTTCTTGTTGCGCCAGTGACCTCAGGATCCCTCTAGACTTGAGACAGTGACCTTGGGTTTTCTCTGTAGTGCCATCAAGGAAATCAAGGCTCCTTTCACGTTTGATGTGGAACACGGAATTGCTCTGCACGCAGTGCAGGGGAATCGGACCTCATCTCGCGGCGAGGGGGAAGTGTCATGGTTTATCTCGAGTTGCGGCCGGAACCTGGGGTATATTCTCGAGTTACAACGGGGAGGGCCCTTCCTTACACGTGTTTGTTCAGCGACGTCAGGACTCCTGCATAGGTGCGAGGGACACCTTGGGATTCTCCTCGAGTCTTGGCATGGCAATTGGGACGTGTCTCCACGTGAGGCGGGAGACCCAGGGTCCCTTTCCACGTGCCACATGGATCCTGGGACTCCTATCCATTTTCAAGAGGAGTCAGGCATCGTCTCCTTTGGAAGCATTGATCTCCGCGGACCTCTCGAGTTTTCAAAGGATGTGAGGCCTCCGTTCGCGTTGAGGCGGAGGACTAGGTCTTTCTCTGTGGTCTCCACAGGGGATTCAGACAACCCTTCGTCTTGGGAGATGCAAGACGAGCCTGCATTCAATTCACTGGAGGTATATCCAGCCTTACTTCGAGTCAGAGCATCTCGGTGTCCATTCCACTTGAGGCCACAAACTCAGGGTCCCTCTCACATACCTGTAGCTGAGAGAAGCCTCCTCTTGAGGTTCTTTTGGAAAGTTGGTATTCCCCTTGAGTCGAAGCCAGGGACTAAGCTCTCATCTCGAGTTGATTTGGGGTCCACGGAGCCCTTTCGTGTTGCTCCAGTGACCTCAGGATCCCTCTAGACTTGAGACAGTGATCTTGGGTTTTCTCTGGAGTGCCGTCAAGGACATCAAGGCTCCTTTCACGTTTGATGTGGAACACGGAATTGCTCTGCACGCAGTGCAGGGGAATCGGGCCTCATCTCGCAGCGAGGGGGAAGTCTCATGGTTTTTCTCGAGTTGCGGCCGGAACCTGGGATGTATTCTCGAGTTACGACGGGGAGGGCCCTTCCAGACACGTGTTTGTTCAGCGACGTAAGTACTCCAGCCTAGGTGCGAGGGACACCTCGGGATTCTCCTCGAGTTTCGCATGGCAATTGGGACGCGTCTCCACATGAGGCGGGAGACGCAGGGTCCCTTTCCACGTGCCACAGGGATCCTGGGACTCCTATCCATTTTCAAGAGGAGTCAGGCATCGTCTCCTTTGGAAGCATTGATCTCCGCGGACGTCTCGAGTTTTCAAAGGATGTGAGGCCTCCGGTCGCGTTGAGGCGGAGAACTAGGTCTTTCTCTGTGGTCTCCACAGGGGATTCCGACATCCCTTCGTCTTGGGAGATGCAAGACGAGCCTGCATTCAATTCACTGCAGGGATATCTGGCCTTACTTCGAGTCAGAGCATCTCGGTGTCCATTCGACTTGAGGCCACAAACTCAGGGTCCCTCTCACATACCTGTAGCTGAGAGAAGCCTCCTCTTGAGGTGCTTGTGGAAACTTGGTATTCCTCTTGAGTCGAAGCCAGGGACTAAGCTCTCATCTCGAGTTGATTTGGGGTCCACGGAGCCCTTTCGTGTTGCTCCAGTGACCTCAGGATCCCTCTAGACTTGAGACAGTGATCTTGGGTTTTCTCTGGAGTGCCATCAAGGAAATCAAGTCTCCTTTCACGTTTGATGTGGAACACGGAATTGCTCTGCACGCAGTGCAGGGGAATCGGCCTCATCTCGCAGCGAGGGGGAAGTGTCATGGTTTATCTCGAGTTGCGGCCGGAACCTGGGGTATATTCTCGAGTTACGACGGGGAGGGCCTTTCCTTACACGTGTTTGTTCAGCGACGTCAGGACTCCTGCATAGGTGCGAGGGACACCTCGGGATTCTCCTCGAGTCTTGGCATGGCAATTGGGACGTGTCTCCACGTGAGGCGGGAGACCCAGGGTCCCTGTCCACGTGCCACATGGATCCTGGGACTCCTATCCATTTTCAAGAGGAGTCAGGCATCGTCTCCTTTGGAAGCATTGATCTCCGCGGACCTCTCGAGTTTTCAAAGGATGTGAGGCCTCCGGTCGCGATGAGGCGGAGGACTAGGTCTTTCTCTGTGGACTCCACAGGGGATTCAGACATCCCTTCGTCTTGGGAGATGCAAGACGAGCCTGCATTCAATTCACTGCAGGGATATCCAGCCTTACTTCGAGTCAGAGCATCTCGGTGTCCATTCCACTTGAGGCCACAAACTCAGGGTCCCTCTCACATACCTGTAGCTGAGAGAAGCCTCCTCTTGAGGTGCTTGTGGAAAGTTGGTATTCCTCTTGAGTCGAAGCCAGGGACTAAGCTCTCATCTCGAGTTGATTTGGGGTCCACGGAGCCCTTTCGTGTTGCTCCAGTGACCTCAGGATCCCTCTAGACTTGAGACAGTGATCTTGGGTTTTCTCTGGAGTGCCATCAAGGAAATCAAGACTCCTTTCAAGTTTGATGTGGAACACGGAATTGCTCTGCACGCAGTGCAGGGGAATCGGGCCTCATCTCGCGGCGAGAGGTAAGTCTCATGGTTTTTCTCGAGTTGCGGCCGGAACCTGGGGTATATTCTCGAGTTACGACGGGGAGGGCCCTTCCAGACTCGTGTTTGTTCAGCGACGTCAGGACTCCTGCCTAGGTGCGAGGGACACCTCGGGATTCTCTTCGATTCTTGGCATGGCAATTGAGACGCGTCTCCACGTGAGGCGGGAGACCCAGGGTCCCTTTCCACGAGCCACAGGGATCCTGGGACTCCTATCCATTTTCAAGAGGAGTCAGGCATCGTCTCCTTTGGAAGCATTGATCTCCGCGGACGTCTCGAGTTTTCAAAGGATGTGAGGCCTCTGTTCGCATTGAGGCGTAGGACTAGGTCTTTCTCTGTGGTCTCCACAGGGGATTCAGACAACCCTTCGTCTTGGGAGATGCAAGACGAGCCTGCATTCAATTCACTTCAGGGATATCCGGCCTTACTTCGAGTCAGAGCATCTCGGTGTCCATTCCATTTGAGGCCACAAACTCAGGGTCCCTCTCACATACCTGTAGCTGAGAGAAGCCTCCTCTTGAGGTGCTTGTGGAAAGTTGGTATTCCTCTTGAGTCGAAGCCAGGGACTAAGCTTTCATCTCGAGTTGATTTGGGGTCCACGGAGCCCTTTCGTGTTGCTCCAGTGACCTCAGGATCCCTCTAGACTTGAGACAGTGATCTTGGGTTTTCTCTGGAGTGCCATCAAGGAAATCAAGACTCCTTTCAAGTTTGATGTGGAACACGGAATTGCTCTGCACGCAGTGCAGAGGAATCGGGCCTCATCTCGCGGCGAAGGGGAAGTCTCATGGTTTTTCTCGAGTTGCGGCTGGAACCTGGGGTATATTCCCGAGTTACGACGGGGAGGGCCCTTCCAGACTCGTGTTTGTTCAGCGACGTCAGGACTCCTGCCTAGGTGCGAGGGACACCTCGGGATTCTCTTCGATTCTTGGCATGGCAATTGAGACGCGTCTCCACGTGAGGCGGGAGACCCAGGGTCCCTTTCCACGTGCCACAGGGATCCTGGGACTCCTATCCATTTTCAAGAGGAGTCAGGCATCGTCTCCTTTGGAAGCATTGATCTCCGCGTACCCCTCGAGTTTTCAAAGGATGTGAGGCCTCCGGTCGCGTTGAGGCGTAGGACTGGGTCTTTCTCTGTGGTCTCCACAGGGGATTCAGACAACCCTTCGTCTTGGGAGATGCAAGACGAGCCTGCATTCAATTCACTGCAGGGATATCCGGCCTTACTTCGAGTCAGAGCATCTCGGTGTCCATTCCACTTGAGGCCACAAACTCAGGGTCCCTCTCACATACATGTAGTTGAGAGAAGCCTCCTCTTGAGGTGCTTTTGGAAAGTTGGTATTCCTCTTGAGTCGAAGCCAGGGACTAAGCTCTCATCTCGAGTTGATTTGGGGTCCACGGAGCCCTTTCTTGTTGCTCCAGTGACCTCAGGATCCCTCTAGACTTGAGACAGTGACCTTGGGTTTTCTCTGGAGTGCCGTCAAGGAAATCAAGGTGCCTTTCACGTTTGATGTGGAACACGGAATTGCTCTGCACGCAGTGCAGGGGAATCGGACTCATCTCGCGGCGAGGGGGAAGTCTCATGGTTTATCTCGAGTTGCGGCCGGAACCTGGGGTATATTCTCGAGTTACGACGGGGAGGGCCCTTCCTTACACGTGTTTGTTCAGCGACGTCAGGACTCCTGCATAGGTGCGAGGGACACCTCGGGATTCTCCTCGAGCCTTGGCATGGCAATTGGGACGTGTCTCCACGTGAAGCGGGAGACCCAGTGTCCCTTTCCACGTGCCACAGGGATCCTGGGACTCCTATCCATTTTCAAGAGGAGTCAGGCATCGTCTCCTTTGGAAGCATTGATCTCCGCGGACCTCTCGAGTTTTCAAAGGATGTGAGGCCTCCGGTCGCGATGAGGCGGAGGACTAGGTCTTTCTCTGTGGACTCCACAGGGGATTCAGACATCCCTTCGTCTTGGGAGATGCAAGACGAGCCTGCATTCAATTCACTGCAGGGATATCCGGCCTTACTTCGAGTCACAGCATCTCGGTGTCCATTCCACCTGAGGCCACAAACTCAGGGTCCCTCTCACATACCTGTAGCTGAGAGAAGACTCCTCTTGAGGTGCTTGTGGAAAGTTGGTATTCCTCTTGAGTCGAAGCCAGGGACTAAGCTCTCATCTCGAGTTGATTTGGGGTCCACGGAGCCCTTTCGTGTTGCTACAGTGACCTCAGGATCCCTCTACACTTGAGACAGTGATCTTCGGTATTCTCTGGTGTGCCATCACGGAAATCAAGGCTCCTTTCACTTTTGATGTGGAACACGGAATTGCTCTGCACACAGTGCAGGGGAATCGGGACTCATCTCGCCTCGAGGGGGAAGTCTCATGGTTTTTCTCGAGTTGCGGCCCGAACCTGGGGTATATTTTCGAGTTACGACGGGGAGGGCCCTTCCAGACACATGTTTGTTCAGCGACGTCAGCACTCCTGCCTAGGTGCGAGGGACACCTCGGGATTCTCCTCGAGTCTTGGCATGGCAATTGGGACGCGTCTCCACGTGAGGCGGGAGACCCAGGGTCCCTTTCCACGTGCCACAGGGATCCTGGGACTCCTATCCATTTTCAAGAGTAGTCAGGCATCGTCTCCTTTATAAGCATTGATCTCCGAGGACCTCTCGAATTTTCAAAGGATGTGAGGCCTCCGGTCGCGATGTGGCGAGAACTAGGTCTTTCTTATGGTCTCCACAGGGGACTCAGACATCCCTTCGTCTTGGGAGATGCAAGACGAGCCTGCATTCAATTCACTGCAGGGATATCCGGCCTTACTTCGAGTCAGAGCATCTCGGTGTCCATTCCACTTGAGGCCACAAACTCAGGGTCCATCTCACATACCTGTAGCTGAGAGAAGCCTCCTCTTGAGGTGCTTGTGGAAAGTTGGTATTCCTCTTGAGTCGAAGCCAGGGACTAAGCTCTCATCTCGAGTTGATTTGGGGTCCACGGAGCACTTTCGTGTTGCTACAGTGACCTCAGGATACCTCTAGACTTGAGACAGTGATCTTGGGTTTTCTCTGGAGCGCCATCAAGGAAATCAAGGCTCCCCTCAAGTTTGATGTGGAACACGGAATTGTTCTGCACGCAGTGCAGGGGAATCGGGCCTCATCTCGCGGCAAGGGGGATGTCTCATGGTTTTTCTCAAGTTGCGGCCGAAACCTGGGGTATATTCTCGAGTTACGACGGGGAGGGCCCTTCCAGACACGTTTTTGTTCAGCGACGTCAGGACTCCAGCCTAGGTGCGAGGGACACCTCGGGATTCTCCTCGAGTCTTGGCATGGTAATTGGGACGCGTCTCCACGTGAGGCGGGAGACCCAGGGTTCCTTTCCACGTGCCACAGGGATCCTGGGACTCCTATCCATTTTCAAGAAGAGTCAGGCATCTTCTCCTTTGGAAGCATTGATCGCCGCGGACCTCTCGAGTTTTCAAAGGATGTGAGGCCTCCGGTCTCGATGAGGCGGAGAACGAGGTCTTTCTTTGTGGTCTCCACAGGGGATTCAGACATCCCTTCGTCTTGGGAGATGCAAGACGAGCCTGCATTCAATTCACTGCAGGGATATCCGGCCTTACTTCGAGTCAGAGCATCTCGGTGTCCATTCCACTTGAGGCCACAAACTCAGGGTCCCTCTCACATACCTGTAGCTGAGAGAAGCCCCCTCTTGAGATGCTTGTGGAAAGTTGTTATTCCTCTTGAGTCGAAGCCAGGGACTAAGCTCTCATCTCGAGTTGATTTGGGGTCCACGGAGCCCTTTCGTGTTGCTCCAGTGACCTCAGGATACCTCTAGACTTGAGACAGTGAACTTGGGTTTTCTCTGGAGTGCCATCAAGGAAATCAAGGCTCCTTTCACGTTTAATGTGGAACACGGAATTTCTCTGCATGCAGTGCAGGGGAATCGGGCCTCAACTCACGCCGCGGGGGAAATCTCATGGTTTTTCTCGAGTTGCGGCTGGAACATGGGGTATATTCTCGAGTTACGACGGGGAGGGCCCTTCCAGACACGTGTTTGGTCAGCGACGTCCGGACTCCTGCCTAGGTGCGAGGGACACCTCGGGATTCTCCTCGAGTCTTGGCATGGCAATTGGGACGCGTATCCACGTGAGGCGGGAGACCCAGGGTCCCTTTCCACATGCCACAGGGATCCTGGGACTCCTATCCATTTTCAAAAGGAGTCAGGCATCGTCTCCTTTGGAAGCATTGATCTCCGCGGACCTCTCGAGTTTTCAAAGGATGTGAGGTCTCTGGTCGCGATGAGGCGGAGAACTCGGTCTTTCTCTGTGGTCTCCACAGGGGATTCAGACATCCCTTCGTCTTCGGAGATGCAAGACGAGCCTGCATTCAATTCACTGCAGGGATATCCGGCCTTACTTCGAGTCAGAGCATCTCGGTGTCCATTACACTTGAAGCCACAAATTCAGGGTCCCTCAAATATACCTGTAGCTGAGAGAAGCCTCCTCTTGTGGTGCTTGTGGAAAGTTGGTATTCCTCTTGAGTCGAAGCCAGGGACTAAGCTCTCATCTCGAGTTGATTTGGGGTCCACGGAGCCCTTTCCTGTTGCTCCAGTGACCTCAGGATCCCTCTAGACTTGAGACAGTGATCTTGGGTTTTCTCTGGAGTGCCATCAAGGAAATCAAGGCTCCTTTCACGTTTGATGTGGAACTCGGAATTGCTCTGCACGCAGTGCAGGGGAATCGGGCCTCATCTCGCGGCGAGGGGGAAGTCTCATGGATTTTCTCGAGTTGCGGCCGGAACCTGGGGTATATTCTCGAGTTACTACGGGGAGGGCCCTTCCAGACACGTGTTTGTTCAGTGATGTCAGGACTCCTGCCTAGGTGCGAGGGACACCTCGGGATTCTCCTCGAGTCTTGGCATTGCAATTGGGACGCGTCTCCACGTGAGGCGGGAGACACAGGTTCCCTTTCCACGTGCCAAAGGGATCCTGGGACTCCTATCCATTTTCAAGAGGAGTCAGGCATCGTCTCCTTTGGAAGCATTGATCTCCGCAGACCTCTCGAGTTATCAAAGGATGTGAGGCCTCCGGTCGCGATGAGGCGGAGGACTGGGTCTTTCTCTGTGGTCTCCACAGGGGATTCAGACATCCCTTCGTCTTGGAAGATGAAATACGAGCCTGCATTCAATTCACTGCAGGGATATCGGGACTTACATCGAGTCAGAGCATCTCGGTGTCCATTCCACTTGAGGCCACAAACTCAGGGGCCCTCTCACATACCTGTAGCTGAGAGAAGCCTCCTCTTGAGGTGCTTGTGGAAAGTTGGTATTCCTCTTGAGTCGAAGCCAGGGAATAAGCTCTCATATCGAGTTGATTTGGGGTCCACGGAGCCCTTTCGTTTTGCTCCAGTGACCTCAGGATCCCTCTAGACTTGAGACAGTGATCTTGGGTTTTCTCTGTAGTGCCATCAAGGAAATCAAGGCTCCTTTCACGTTTGATGTGGAACACGGAATTTCTCTGCACGCAGTGCAGGGGAATCGGGACTCATGTCGCGGCGAGGGGGAAGTCTCATGGTTTTTCTCGAGTTGCGACCGGAACCTGGGTTATATTCTCGAGTTACGATGGGGAGGGCCCTTCCAGACACGTGTTTGTTCAGCGACGTCAGGACTCCTGCCTAGGTGCGAGGGACACCTCGGATTCTCCTCGAGTCATGGCATGGCAATTGGGACGCGACTCCACGCGAGGAGGTAGACCCAGGGTCCCTTTCCACGTGCCACAGCGATCCTGGGACTCCTATCCATTTTCAAGAGGAGTTAGGCATCCTCCCCTTCGGAAGTATTGATCTCCGCGGACCTCTCGAGTTTTCAAAGGATGTGAGGCCTCTGGTCGCGATGAGGCGGAGAATTAGGTCTTTCTGTGTGGTCTCCACAGGGGATTCAGACATCCCTTCGTCTTGGGAGATGCAAGACGAGCCTGCATTCAATTCACTGCAGGGATATCCGGCCTTACATCGAGTCAGAGCATCTCGGTGTCCATTCCACTTGAGGCCACAAAATCAGGGGCCCTCTCACATACCTGTAGCTGAGAGAAGCCTCCTCTTGAGGTGCTTGTGGAAAGTTGGTATTCCTCTTGAGTCGAAGCCAGGGACTAAGCTCTCATCTCGAGTTGATTTGGGGTCCACAGAGCCCTTTCGTTTTGCTACAGTGACCTCAGGGTCCCTCTAGACTTGAGACAGTGATCTTGGGTTTTCTCTGGAGTGCCATCAAGGAAATCAAGGCTCCTTTCACGTTTGATGTGGAAAACGGAATTGCTCTTCACGCAGTGCAGGGGAATCGGGCCTCATCTCGCGGCGAGGGGGAAGTCTCATGGTTTTTCTCGAGTTGCGGCCGGAACCTGGGGTATATTTTCGAGTTACGACGGGGAGGGCCCTTCCAGACACGTGTTTGTTCAGCGACGTCAGGACTCCTGCCTAGGTGCAAGGGACACCTCGGGATTCTCCTCGAGTCTTGGCATGGCAATTGGGAGGCGTCTCCACGTGAGGCGGGAGACCCAGGGTCCCTCTCCACGTGCCACAGGGATCCTGGGACTCCTATCCATTTTCAAGAGGAGTCAGGCATCGTCTCCTTCGAAAGTATTGATCTCTGCGGACCTCTCGAGTTTTCAAAGGATATGAGGCCTCCGGTTGCGTTGATTTGGAGGACTAGGTCTTTCTCTGTCGTCTCCACAGGGGATTCAGACATCCCTTCGTCTTGGGAGATGCAAGACGAGCCTGCTTTCAATTCACTGCAGGGATATCCGGCCTTACTTCGAGTCAGAGCATCTCGGTGTCCATTCCATTTGAGGCCACAAACTCAGGGTCCCTCTCACATACCTGTAGCTGAGAGAAGCCTCATCTTGAGGTGCTTGTGGAAAGTTGGTATTCCTCTTGAGTCGAAGCCAGGGACTAGGCTCTCATCTCGAGTTGATTTGGGGTCCACGGAGCCCTTTTGTGTTGCTACAGTGACCTCAGGATCCCTCTAGACTTGAGACAGTGATCTTGGGTTTTCTCTGGAGTGCCATCAAGGAAATCAAGGCTCCCATCATGTTTGATGTGGAACACGGATTGCTCTGCACGCAGTGCAAGGAAATTGGGCCTCATATCGCGGCGAGTTGGAAGTCTCATGGTTTTTCTCGAGTTGCGGCCGGAACCTGGGGTATATTCTCGAGTTACGACGGGGAGGGCCCTTCCAGACACGTGTTTGTTCATCGACGTCAGGACTCCTGCCTTGGTCCGAGGGACACCTCGGAATTCACCTCGAGTCTTGGCATGGAAATTGGGACGCGTCTCCACGTGAGGCGGGAGACCCAGGGTCCCTTTCCACGTGCCACAGGGATCCTGGGACTCCTATCCATTTTCAAGAGGAGTCAGGCATCTTCTCCTTTGGAAGCATTGATCTCCGCGGACCTCTCGGGTTTTCAAAGGATGTGAGGCCTCCGGTCGCGATGAGGTTGAGAACTAGGTCTTTCTCTGTGGTCTCCACAGGGGATTCAGACATCCCTTCGTCTGGGGAGATGCATGAAGAGCCTGCATTCAATTCACTGCAGGGATATTCGGCCTTATTTTGAGTCAGAGCATCTCGGTGTCCATTCCACTTGAGGCCACAAAATCAGGGTCCCTCTCACATAACTGTAGCTGAGAGAAGCCTCCTCTTGAGGTGCTTGTGGAAAGTTGGTATTCCTCTTAAGTCGAAGCCAGGGACTAAGCTCTCATCTCGAGTTGATTTGGGGTCCACGGAGCCCTTTCGTGTTGCTACAGTGACCTCAGGATCCCTCTAGACTTGAGACAGTTATCTTGGGTTTTCTCTGGAGTGCCATCAAGGATATCAAGGCTCCTTTCAATTTTGATGTGGAACACGGAATTGCTCTGCACGCAGTTCAGGGGAATCGGGTCTCATCTCGCGGCGAGGGGGAAGTCTGATGGTTTTTCTCGAGTTGCGACCGGAACCTGGGGTATATTCTCGACTTACGACGGGGAGGGCCCTTCCAGACACATGTTTGTTCAGCGACGTCAGGACTCCTGCCTAGGTGCGAGGGACACCTTGGGATTCTCCTCGAGTCTAGGCATGGCCATTGGGACGCGTCTCCACGTGAGGCGGGAGACCAGGGTCCCTTTCTACGTGCCACAGGGATCCTGGGACTCCTATCCATTTTCAAGAGGAGTCAGGCATCGTCTCCTTTGGAAGCATTGATCTCCGCAGACCTCTCGAGTTTTCAAAGGATGTGAGGCCTCCGGTCGCGATGAGGCGGAGAACTAGTTCTTTCTCTGTGGTCTCCACAGGGGATTCAGACATGCCTTCGTCTTGGCAGATGCAAGACGAGCCTGCTTTCAATTCACTGCAGGGATATCTGGCCTTACTTCGAGTCAGAGCATCTCGGTGTCCATTCCACTTGAGGCCACAAACTCAGGGTCCTTCTCACATACCTGTGGCTGAGAGAACCCTCCTCTTGAGGTGCTTGTGGAAAGTTGGTATTCCTCTTGAGTCGAAGCCAGGGACTAAGCTCTCATCTCGAGTTAATTTGGGGTCCACGGAGCCCTTTCGTGTTGCTCCAGTGACCTCAGGATCCCTCTAGACTTGAGACAGTGATCTTGGGTTTTCTCTGGAGTGCCATCAAGGAAATCAAGGCTTTTTTCTCGTTTGATGTGGAACACGGAATTGCTCTACACGCAGTGCAGGGGAATCGGGCCTCATCTCGCGGCAAGGGGGATGTCTCATGGTTTTTCTCAAGTTGCGGCCGGAACCTGGGGTATATTCTCAAGTTACGACTGGGAGGGCCCTTCCAGACACGTGTTAGTTCAGCGACGTCAGGACTCCTGCCTAGGTGCGAGGGACACCTCGGGATTCTTCTCGAGTCTTGGCATGGCAATTGGGATGCGTCTCCACGTGAGGCGGGAGACCAGGGTCCCTTTCCACGTGCCACAGGGATCCTGGGACTCCTATCCATTTTCAAGAGGAGTCAGGCATCGTCTCCTTTGAAAGCATTGATCTCCGCAGACCTCTCGAGTTTTCAAAGGATGTGAGGCCTCCGATCGCGTTGAGGCGGAGAATTAGGTCTTTCTCTGTGGTCTCCACAGGGGATTCAGACATCCCTTCGTCTTGGGAGATGAAAGACGAGCCTGCATTCAATTCACTGCAGGGATATCCGGCCTTACTTCGAGTCAGAGCATCTCGGTGTCCATTCCACTTGAGGCCACAAACTCAGGGGCCCTCTCACATACCTGTAGCTCAGAGAAGCCTCCTCTTGAGGTGCTTGTGAAACTTTGGTATTCCTCTTGAGTCAAAGCCAGGGACTAAGCTCTCATCTCGAGTTGATTTGGTGTCCACGGAGCCCTTTCGTGTTGCTCCAGTGACCTCAGGATCTCTCTAGACTTGAGACAGTGATCTTGGGTTTTCTCTGGAGTGCCATCAAGGAAATCAAGGCTCCTTTCACTTTTGATGTCGAACACGGAATTGCTCTGCACGCAGGGCAGGGGAATCGGGCCTCATCTCGTGGTCAGGGGGAAGTCTCATGGTTTTTCTCGAGTTGCGGCCAGAACCTGGGGTATATTCTCGAGTTCGGACGGGGAGTGCCCTTCCAGACACGTGTTTGTTCAGCGACGTCAGGACTCCTGCCTAGGTGCGAGGGACAACTTGGGATTCTCCTCGAGTCTTGGCATGGCAATTGGGACGCGTCTCCACGTGAGGTGGGAGACCCAGGGTCCCTTTCCACGTGATTCAGGGATCCTGGGACTCCTATCCATTTTCAAGAAGAGTCAGGCATCGTCTCCTTTGGAAGCATTGATCTCCGCGGACCTCTCGAGTTTTCAAAGGATATGAGGCCTCCGGTCGCGATGAGGCGGAGAACTAGGTCTTTCTCTGTGGTCTCCACAGGGGATTCAGACATTCCTTCGTCTTGGGAGATGCAAGACGAGCCTGCATTCAATTCACTGCAGGGATATCCGGCCTTACTTCGAGTCAGAGCATCTCGGTGTCCATTCCACTTGAGGCCACAAACTCAGGGTCCCTCTCACATACCTGTAGCTGAGAGAAGCCTCCTCTTGAGGTGCTTGTGGAAAGTTGGTATTCCTCTTGAGTCGAAGCCAGGGACTAAGCTCTCATCTCGAGTTGATTTGGGGTCCACGGAGCCCTTTCGTGTTGCTCCAGTGACCTCAGGATCCCTCTAGACTTGAGACAGTGATCTTGGGTTTTCTCTGGAGTGTCATCAAGGAAATCAAGGCTCCTTTCACGTTTGACGTGGAACACGGAATTGCTCTGGACGCAGTGCAGGGGAATCGGGCCTCATCTCGCGGCGAGGGGGAAGTCTCATGGTTTTTCTCTGGTTGCAGCCGGAACCTGGGGTATATTCTCGAGTTACGACGGGGAGGGCCCTTCCATACACGTGTTTGTTCAGCGACGTCAGGACTCCTGCCTAGGTGCGAGGGACACCTCGGGATTCTCCTCGAGTCTTGGCATGGCAATTGGGACGCGTCTCCACGTGAGGCGGGAGACCCAGGGTCCCTTTCCACGTGCCACAGGGATCCTAGGACTCCTATCCATTTTCAAGAGGAGTCAGGCATCGTCTCCTTTGGAAGCATTGATCTCCGCGGACCTCTACAGTTTTCAAAGGATGTGAGGCCTCTGGTCGCGATGAGGCGGAGGACTAGGTCTTTCTCTGTGGTCTCCACAGGGGATTCAGACATTCCTTCGTCTTGGGAGATGCAAGACGAGCCTGCATTCAATTCACTGCAGGGATATCCGGCCTTACTTCGAGTCAGAGCATCTCGGTGTCCATTCCACTTGAGGCCACAAACTCAGGGTCCCTCTCACATACCTGTAGCTGAGAGAAGCCTCCTCTTGAGGTGCTTGTGGAAAGTTGGTATTCCTCTTGAGTCGAAGCCAGGGACTAAGCTCTCATCTCGAGTTGATTTCGGGTCCACGGAGCCCTTTCGTGTTGCTCCAGTGACCTCAGGATCCCTCTAGACTTGAGACAGTGATCTTGGGTTTTCTCTGGAGTGTCATCAAGGAAATCAAGGCTCCTTTCACGTTTGATGTGGAACACGGAATTGCTCTGCACGCAGTGCAGGGGAATCGGGCCTCATCTCGCGGCGAGGGGGAAGTCTCATGGTTTTTCTCGAGTCGAGGCCGGAACCTGGGGTATATTCTCGAGTTACGACGGGGAGGTCCCTTCCATACACGTGTTTGGTCAGCGACGTCAGGACTCCAGCCTATGTGCGAGGGATACTTCGGGATTTTCCTTGAGTCTTGGCATGGCAATTGGGACGTGTCTCCACGTGAGGCGGGAGACGCAGGGTCCCTTTCCACGTGCCACAGGGATCCTGGGACTCCTATCCATTTTCAAGAGGAGTCAGGCATCGTCTCCTTTGCAAGCATTGATCTCCGCAGACCTCTCGAGTTTTCAAAGGATGTGAGGCCTCCGATCGCGTTGAGGCGGAGGACTAGGTCTTTCTCTGTGGTCTCCACAGGGGATTCAGACATCCGTTGGTCTTGGGAGATGCAAGACGAGCCTGCATTCAATTCACTGCATGGATATCCGGCCTTACTTCGAGTCAGAGCATCTCCGTGTCCATTCCACTTGAGGCCAAAAACTCAGGGTCCCTCTCACATACCTGTAGCTGAGAGAAGCCTCCTCTTGAGGTGCTTGTGGAAAGTTGGTATTCGTCTTGAGTCAAAGCCAGGGACTAAGCTCTCATCTCGAGTTGATTTGGGGTCCATGGAGCCCTTTCGTGTTGCTCCAGTGACCTCAGGATCCCTCTAGACTTGAGACAGTGATCTTGGGGTTTCTCTGGAGTGCCGTCAAGGAAATCAAGGCTCCTTTCACGTTTGATGTGGAACACGGAATTGCTCTGCACGCAGTGCAGGGGAATCGGGCCTCATGTCGCGTCGAGGGGGAAGTCTCATGGTTTTTCTCAAGTTGCGCCCGGAACCTGGGGTATATTCTCGAGTTACGACGGGGAAGGCCTTCCAGACACGTGTTTGTTCAGCGATGTCAGGACTCCTGCCTAGGTGCGAGGGACACCTCGGGATTCTCCTCGAATCTTGGCATGGCAATAGGGACGCGTCTCCACGTGAGGCGGGAGACCCAGAGTCCCTTTCCACGTGCCACAGGGATCCTGGGACTCCTATCCATTTTCAAGAGGAGTCAGGCATCGTCTCCTTTGGAAGCATTGATCTCCGCAGACCTCTCGATTTTTCAAAGGATGTGAAGCCTCCGGTCGCGATGAGGCTGAGGACTAGGTCTTTCTCTGTCGTCTCCACAGGGGATTCAGACATCCCTTCGTCTTGGGAGATGCAAGACGAGCTTACATTCAATTCACTGCAGGGATATCCGGCCTTACGTAGAGTCAGAGCATCTCGGTGTTCATTCCACTTGAGGCCACAAACTCAGGGTCCCTCTCACATACCTGTAGCTGAGAGAAGCCTCCTCTTGAGGTGCTTGTGGAAAGTTGATATTCCTCTTGAGTCGAAGCCAGGGAGTAAGCTCTCATCTCGAGTTGATTTGGCGTCCACAGAGCCCTTTCGTGTTGCTCCAGTGACCTCAGAATCCCTCTAGACTTGAGACAGTGATCTTGGGTTTTCTCTGGAGTGTCATCAAGGAAATCAAGGCTCCTTTCACGTTTGATGTGGAACACGGAATTTCTCTGCATGCAGTGCAGGGGAATCGAGCCTCATCTCGCGGCGAGGGGGAAGTCTCATGGTTTTTCTCGAGTTGCGGCCGGAACCTGGGGTATATTCTCGAGTTACGACGGGGAGGTCCCTTCCATACACGTGTTTGTTCAGCGATGTAAGGACTCCAGCCTAGGTGCGAGGGACACCTCGGGATTTTCCTCGAGTCTTGGCATGGCAATTGGGACGCGTCTCCACGTGAGGCGGGAGACCCAGGGTCCCTTTCCATGTGCCACAGGGATCCTGGGACTCCTATCCATTTTCAAGAGGAGTCAGGCATCGTCTCCTTTGGAAGCATTGATCTCCGCAGACCTCTCGAATTTTCCAAGGATGTGAGGCCTCCGGTCGCGTTGAGGCGGAGGACTAGGTCTTTCTCTGTGGTCTCCACAGGGGATTCAGACATCCCTTCGTCTTGGGAGATGCAAGACGAGCCTGCATTCAATTCACTGCAGGGATATCCGGCCTTACTTGGAGTCAGAGCATCTCGGTGTCCATTCCACTTGAGGCCAAAAACTCAGGGTCCCTCTCACATACCTGTAGCTGAGAGAAGCCTCCTGTTGAGGTGCTTTTGGAAAGTTGGTATTCCTGTTGAGTCGAAGCCAGGGACTAAGCTCTCATCTCGAGTTGATTTGGGGTCCACAGAGCCCTTTCGTGTTGCTCCAGTGACCTCAGGATCCCTCTAGACTTGAGACAGTGATCTTGGGTTTTCTCTGGAGTGCCGTCAAGGAAATCAAGGCTCCTTTCACGTTTGATGTGGAACACGGAATTGCTCTGCACGCAGTGCAGGGGAATCGATCCTCATCTCGCGGCGAGGGGGAAGTCTCATGGTTTTTCTCGAGTTGCGGCCGGAACCTGGGGTGTATTCTCGAGTTACGACGGGGAGGGCCCTTCCTGATACGTGTTTGTTCAGCGACGTAAGGACTCCAGCCTAGGTGCGAGGGACACGTCGGGATTCTCCTCGAGTTTTGGCATGGCAATTGGGACGCGTCTCCACGTGAGGCGGGAGACGCAGGGTCCCTTTCCACGTGCCACACGGATCCTGGGACTCCTATCCATTTTCAAGAGGAGTCAGGCATCGTCTCCTTTGGAAGCATTGATCTCCGCGGACCTCTCGAGTTTTCAAAGGATGTGAGGCCTCCGTTCGCATTGAGAAGGAGGACTAGGTCTTCCTCTGTGGTCTCCACAGGGGATTCAGACAACCCTTCGTCTTGGGAGATGCAAGACGAGCCTGCATTCAATTCACTGCAGGGATATCCGGCCTTACTTCGAGTCAGAGCATCTCGGTGTCCATTCCACTTGAGGCCACAAACTCAGGGTCCCTCTCACATACCTGTAGCTGAGAGAAGCCTCCTCTTGAGGTGCTTGTGGAAACTTGGTATTCCTCTTGAGTCGAAGCCAGGGACTAAGCTCTCATCTCGAGTTGATTTGGGGTCCACGGAGCCCTTTCGTGTTGCTCCAGTGACCTCAGGATCCCTCTAGACTTGAGACAGTGATCTTGGGTTTTCTGTGGAGTGCCATCAAGGAAATCAAGGCTCCTTTCACGTTTGATGTGGAACATGGAATTGCTCTGCACGCAGTGCAGGGGAATCGGGCCTCATCTCGCGGCGAGGGGGAAGTCTAATGGTTTTTCTCGAGTTGCGGCCGGGACCTGGGGTATATTCTCGAGTTACGACGGGGAGGGCCCTTCCAGACACGTGTTTGTTCATCGACGTCAGGACTCCTGCCTAGGTGCGAGGGACACCTCGGGATTCTCTTCGAGTCTTGGCATGGCAATTGAGACGCGTCTCCACGTGAGGCGTGAGACCCAGGGTCCCTTTCGACGTGCCACAGGGAATCTGGGGCTCCTATCCATTTTCAAGAGGAGTCAGGCATCGTCTCCTTTGGAAGCATTGATCTCCGCGGACCTCTCGAGTTTTCAAAGGATGTGAGGCCTCCGGTCGCAATGAGGCGGAGGACTAGATTTTTCTCTATGGTCTCCACAGGGGCTTCAGACATCCCTTCGTCTTGGGAGATGCAAGACGAGCCGGCATTCAATTCACTGCAGGGATATCCGGCCTTACTTCGAGTCAGAGCATCTCGGTGTCCATTCCACTTGAGGCCACAAACTCAGGGTCCCTCTCACATACCTGTAGCTGAGAGAAGCTTCCTCTTGAGGTGCTTGTGGAAACTTGGTATTCCTCTTGAGTCGAAGCCAGGGACTAAGCTCTCATCTCGAGTTGATTTGGGGTCCACAGAGCCCTTTCGTGTTGCTCCAGTGACCTCAGGATCCCTCTAGACTTGAGACAGTGATCTTGGGTTTTCTCTGGAGTGCCATCAAGGAAATCAAGGCTCCTTTCACGTTTGATGTGGAACACGGAATTGCTCTGCATGCAGTGCAGGGGAATCGGGCCTCATCTCGCAGCGAGGGGGAAGTCTCATGGTTTTTCTCGAGTTGCGGCCGGAACCTGGGGTATATTCTCGAGTTACGACGGGGAGGGCCCTTCCAGACACGTGTTTGTTCAGCGACGTCAGGACTCCTGCCTAGGTGCGAGGGACACCTCGGGATTCTCCTCGAGTCTTGGCATGGCAATTGGGACGCGTCTCCACGTGAGGCGGGAGACCCAGGGTCCCTTTCCACGTGCCACAGGGATCCTGGGACTCCTATCCATTTTCAAGAGGAGTCAGGCATCGTCTCCTTTGGAAGCATTGATCTCCGCGGACTTCTCGAGTTTTAAAAGGATGTGAGGCCTCCGTTCGCGTTGAGGCGGAGGACTAGGTCTTTCTCTGTGGTCTCCACAGGGTATTCAGACAACCCTTCATCTTGGGAGATGCAAGACGAGGCTGCATTCAATTCACTGCAGGTATATCCGGCCTTACTTCGAGTCAGAGCATCTCGGTGTCCATTCCACTTGAGGCCACAAACTCAGGGTCCCTCTCACATACCTGTAGCTGAGAGAAGCCTCCTCTTGAGGTGCTTTTGGAAAGTTGGTATTCCTCCTGAGTCGAAGCCAGGGACTAAGCTCTCATCTCGAGTTGATTTGGTGTCCATGGAGCCCTTTCGTGTTGCTCCAGTGACCTCAGGATCCGTCTAGACTTGAGACAGTGATCTTGGGTTTTCTCTGGAGTGCCATCAAGGAAATCAAGGCTCCTTTCACGTTTGATGTGGAACACGGAATTGCTCTGCACGCAGTGCAGGGGAATCGGGCCTCATCTCGCGGCGAGGGGGAAGTCTCATGGTTTTTCTCGAGTTGCGGCCGGAACCTGGGGTGTATTCTCGAGTTACGACGGGGAGGGCCCTTCCAGACACGTGTTTGTTCAGCGACGTAAGGACTCCAGCCTAGGTGCGAGGGACACCTCGGGATTCTCCTCGAGTCTTGGCATGGCAATTGGGACGCGTCTCCACGTGAGGCGGGAGACCCAGGGTCCCTTTCCACGTGCCACAGGGATCCTGGGACTCCTATCCATTTTCAAGAGGAGTCAGGCATCGTCTCCTTTGGAAGCATTGATCTCCGCGGACCTCTCGAGTTTTCAAAGGATGTGAGGCCTCCGGTCGCGATGAGGCGGAAGACTATGTCTTTCTCTGTGGACTCCACAGGGGATTCAGACATCCCTTCGTCTTGGGAGATGCAAGATGAGCCTGCATTCAATTCACTCCAGGGATATCTGGTCTTACTTCGAGTCACAGCATCTCGGTGTCCATTCCACTTGAGGCCACAAACTCAGGGTCCCTCTCACATACCTGTAGCTGAGAGAAGCCTCCTCTTGAGGTGCTTGTGGAAAGTTGGTATTCCTCTTGAGTCGAAACCAGGGACTAAGCTCTCATCTCGAGTTGATTTGGGGTCCACGGAGCCCTTTCGTGTTGCTCCAGTTACCTCAGGATCCCTCTAGACTTGAGACAGTGATCTTTGGTTTTCTGTGGAGTGCCAGCAAGGAAATCAAGGCTCCTTTCACATTTGATGTGGAACACGGAATTGCTGTGCACGCAGTGCAGGGGAATCGGGACTCATCTCGCGGCGAGGGGGAAGTCTCATGGTTTTTCTCGAGTTGAGGCCGGAACCTGGGGTATATTCTCGAGTTACGACGGGGAGGGCCCTTCCAGACACGTGTTTGTTCAGTGACGTCAGGACTCCTGCATAGGTGCGAGGGACACCTCGGGATTCTCCTCGAGTCTTGGCATGGCAATTGGGACATGTCTCCACGTGAGGCGGGAGACCCAGGGTCCCTTTCCACGTGCCACAGGGATCCTGGGACTCCTATCCATTTTCAAGAGGAGTCAGGCATCGTCTCCTTTGGAAGCATTGATCTCCGCGGACCTCTCGAGTTTTCAAAGGATGTGAGGCCTCCGGTCGCGATGAGGCGGAGGACTAGGTCTTTCTCTGTGGACTCCACAGGGGATTCAGACATCCCTTCGTCTTGGGAGATGCAAGATGAGCCTGCATTCAATTCACTCCAGGGATATCTGGTCTTACTTCGAGTCACAGCATCTCGGTGTCCATTCCACTTGAGGCCACAAACTCAGGGTCCCTCTCACATACCTGTAGCTGAGAGAAGCCTCCTCTTGAGGTGCTTGTGGAAAGTTGGTATTCCTCTTGAGTCGAAGCCAGGGACTAAGCTCTCATCTCGAGTTGATTTGGGGTCCACGGAGCCCTTTCGTGTTGCTCCAGTGACCTCAGGATCCCTCTAGACTTGAGACAGTGATCTTGGGTTTTCTCTGGAGTGCCAGCAAGGAAATCAAGGCTCCTTTCACATTTGATGTGGAACACGGAATTGCTGTGCACACAGTGCAGGGGAATTGGGCCTCATCTCGCGGCGAGGGGGAAGTCTCATGGTTTTTCTCGAGTTGCGGCCGGAACCTGGGGTATATTCTCGAGTTACGACGGGGAGGGCCCTTCCAGACACGTGTTTGTTCAGCGATGTCAGGACTCCTGGCTAGGTGCGAGGGACACCTCGGGATTCTCCTCGAGCCTTGGCATGGCAATTGGGACGCGTCTCCACGTGAGGCGGGAGACCCAGGGTCCCTTTCCACGTGCCACAGGGATCCTGGGACTCCTATCCATTTTCAAGAGGAGTCAGGCATCGTCTCCTTTGGAAGCATTGATCTCCGTGGACGTCTCGAGTTTTCAAAGGATGTGAGGCCTCCAGTCGTGAAGAGGTGGAGAACTAGGTCTTCTCTGTGGTCTCCACAGGTGATTCAGACATCCCTTCATCTTGGGAGATGGAAGACGAGCCTGCATTCAATTCACTGCAGGGATATCCGGCCTTACGTAGAGTCAGAGCATCTCGGTGTCCATTCCACTTGAGGCCACAAACTCAGGGTCCCTCTCACATACCTGTAGCTGAGAGAAGCCTCCTCTTGAGGTGCTTGTGGAAAGTTGGTATTCCTCTTGAGTCGAAGCCAGGGACTAAGCTCTCATCTCGAGTTGATTTGGGGTCCACGGAGCCCTTTCGTGTTGCTCCAGTGACCTCAGGATCCCTCTAGACTTGAGACAGTGATCTTGGGTTTTCTCTGGAGTGCCATCAAGGAAATCAAGGCTCCTTTCACGTTTGATGTGGAACATGGAATTGCTCTGCACGCAGTGCAGGGGAATCGGGCCTCATCTCGCGGCGAGGGGGAAGTCTCATGGTTTTTCTCGAGTTGCGGCCGGGACCTGGGGTATATTCTCCAGTTACGACGGGAAGGGCCCTTCCTGACACGTGTTTGTTCATCGACGTCAGGACTCCTGCCTAGGTGCGAGGGACACCTCGGGATTCTCTTCGAGTCTTGGCATGGCAATTGAGACGCGTCTCCACGTGAGGCGTGAGACCCAGGGTCCCTTTCGACGTGCCACAGGGAATCTGGGGCTCCTATCCATTTTCAAGAGGAGTCAGGCATCGTCTCCTTTGGAAGCATTGATCTCCGCGGACCTCTCGAGTTTTCAAAGGATGTGAGGCCTCCGGTCGCAATGAGGCGGAGGACTAGATTTTTCTCTATGGTCTCCACAGGGGCTTCAGACATCCCTTCGTCTTGGGAGATGCAAGACGAGCCGGCATTCAATTCACTGCAGGGATATCCGGCCTTACTTCGAGTCAGAGCATCTCGGTGTCCATTCCACTTGAGGCCACAAACTCAGGGTCCCTCTCACATACCTGTAGCTGAGAGAAGCCTCCTCTTGAGGTGCTTGTGGAAAGTTGGTATTCCTCTTGAGTTGAAGCCAGGGACTAAGCTCTCATCTCGAGTTGATTTGGGGTCCACGGAGCCCTTTCGTGTTGCTCCAGTGACCTCAGGATCCCTCTAGACTTGAGACAGTGATCTTGGGTTTTCTCTGGAGTGTCATCAAGGAAATCAAGGCTCCTTTCACGTTTGATGTGGAACACGGAATTGCTCTGCACGCAGTGCAGGGGAATCGCGCCTCATCTCGCGGCGAGGGGGAAGTCTCATGGTTTTTCTCGAGTCGAGGCCGGAACCTGGGGTATATTCTCGAGTTACGACGGGGAGGTCCCTTCCATACACGTGTTTGGTCAGCGACGTCAGGACTCCAGCCTATGTGCGAGGGACAGTTTGGGATTTTCCTTGAGTCTTGGCATGGCAATTGGGACGTGTCTCCACGTGAGGCGGGAGACGCAGGGTCCCTTTCCACGTGCCACAGGGATCCTGGGACTCCTATCCATTTTCAAGAGGAGTCAGGCATCGTCTCCTTTGCAAGCATTGATCTCCGCAGACCTCTCGAGTTTTCAAAGGATGTGAGGCCTCCGATCGCGTTGAGGCGGAGGACTAGGTCTTTCTCTGTGGTCTCCACAGGGGATTCAGACATCCGTTGGTCTTGGGAGATGCAAGACGAGCCTGCATTCAATTCACTGCATGGATATCCGGCCTTACTTTGAGTCAGAGCATCTCCGTGTCCATTCCACTTGAGGCCAAAAACTCAGGGTCCCTCTCACATACCTGTAGCTGAGAGAAGCCTCCTCTTGAGGTGCTTGTGGAAAGTTGGTATTCCTCTTGAGTCAAAGCCAGGGACTAAGCTCTCATCTCGAGTTGATTTGGGGTCCACGGAGCCCTTTCGTGTTGCTAAAGTGACCTCAGGATCCCTCTAGACTTGAGACAGTGATCTTGGGGTTTCTCTGGAGTGCCGTCAAGGAAATCAAGGCTCCTTTCACGTTTGATGTGGAACACGGAATTGCTCTGCACGCAGTGCAGCGGAATCGGGCCTCATGTCGCGTCGAGGGGGAAGTCTCATGGTTTTTCTCAAGTTGCGCCCGGAACCTGGGGTATATTCTCGAGTTACGACGGGGAATGCCTTCCAGACACGTGTTTGTTCAGCGATGTCAGGACTCCTGCCTAGGTGCGAGGGACACCTCGGGATTCTCCTCGAATCTTGGCATGGCAATAGGGACGCGTTTCCACGTGAGGCGGGAGACCCAGGGTCCCTTTCCACGTGCCACAGGGATCCTGGGACTCCTATCCATTTTCAAGAGGAGTCAGGCATCGTCTCCTTTGGAAGCATTGATCTCCGCAGACCTCTCGATTTTTCAAAGGATGTGAAGCCTCCGGTCGCGATGAGGCTGAGGACTAGGTCTTTCTCTGTCGTCTCCACAGGGGATTCAGACATCCCTTCGTCTTGGGAGATGCAAGACGAGCTTACATTCAATTCACTGCAGGGATATCCGGCCTTACGTAGAGTCAGAGCATCTCGGTGTCCATTCCACTTGAGGCCACAAACTCAGGGTCCCTCTCACATACCTGTAGCTGAGAGAAGCCTCCTCTTGAGGTGCTTGTGGAAAGTTGATATTCCTCTTGAGTCGAAGCCAGGGAGTAAGCTCTCATCTCGAGTTGATTTGGCGTCCACAGAGCCCTTCCGTGTTGCTCCAGTGACCTCAGAATCCCTCTAGACTTGAGACAGTGATCTTGGGTTTTCTCTGGAGTGTCATCAAGGAAATCAAGGCTCCTTTCACGTTTGATGTGGAACACGGAATTGTTCTGGATGCAGTGCAGGGTAATCGGGCCTCATCTCGCGGCGAGGGGGAAGTCTCATGCTTTTTCTCGAGTTGCGGCCGGAACCTGGGGTATATTCTCGAGTTACGACGGGGAGGTCTCTTCCATACACGTGTTTGTTCAGCGACGAAAGGACTCCAGCCTAGGTGCGAGGGACACCTCGGGATTTTCCTCGAGTCTTGGCATGGCAATTGGGACGCGTCTCCACGTGAGGCGGGAGACCCAGGGTCCCTTTCCATGTGCCACAGGGATCCTGGGACTCCTATCCATTTTCAAGAGGAGTCAGGCATCGTCTCCTTTGGAAGCATTGATCTCCGCAGACCTCTCGAGTTTTCCAAGGATGTGAGGCCTCCAGTCGCGTTGAGGCGGAGGACTAGGTCTTTCTCTGTGGTCTCCACAGGGGATTCAGACATCCCTTCGTCTTGGGAGATGCAAGACGAGCCTGCATTCAATTCACTGCAGGGATATCCGGCCTTACTTGGAGTCAGAGCATCTCGGTGTCCATTCCACTTGAGGCCAAAAACTCAGGGTCCCTCTCACATACCTGTAGCTGAGAGAAGCCTCCTGTTGAGGTGCTTTTGGAAAGTTGGTATTCCTCTTGAGTCGAAGCCAGGGACTAAGCTCTCATCTCGAGTTGATTTGGGGTCCACAGAGCCCTTTCGTGTTGCTCCAGTGACCTCAGGATCCCTCTAGACTTGAGACAGTGATCTTGGGTTTTCTCTGGAGTGCCGTCAAGGAAATCAAGGCTCCTTTCACGTTTGATGTGGAACACGGAATTGCTCTGCACGCAGTGCAGGGGAATCGATCCTCATCTCGCGGCGAGGGGGAAGTCTCATGGTTTTTCTCGAGTTGCGGCCGGAACCTGGGGTGTATTCTCGAGTTACGACGGGGAGGGCCCTTCCAGATACGTGTTTGTACAGCGACGTAAGGACTCCAGCCTAGGTGCGAGGGACACGTCGGGATTCTCCTCGAGTTTTGGCATGGCAATTGGGACGCGTCTCCACGTGAGGCGGGAGACGCAGGGTCCCTTTCCACGTGCCACACGGATCCTGGGACTCCTATCCATTTTCAAGAGGAGTCAGGCATCGTCTCCTTTGGAAGCATTGATCTCCGCGGACGTCTCGAGTTTTCAAAGGATGTGAGGCCTCCGTTCGCGTTGAGACGGAGGACTAGGTCTTTCTCTGTGGTCTCCACAGGGGATTCAGACAACCCTTCGTCTTGGGAGATGCAAGACGAGCCTGCATTCAATTCACTGCAGGGATATCCGGCCTTACTTCGAGTCAGAGCATCTCGGTGTCCATTCCACTTGAGGCCACAAACTCAGGGTCCCTCTCACATACATGTAGTTGAGAGAAGCCTCCTCTTGAGGTGCTTGTGGAAAGTTGGTATTCCTCTTGAGTCGAAGCCAGGGACTAAGCTCTCATCTCGAGTTGATTTGGGGTCCACGGAGCCCTTTCTTGTTGCTCCAGTGACCTCAGGATCCCTCTAGACTTGAGACAGTGACCTTGGGTTTTCTCTGGAGTGCCATCAAGGAAATCAAGGCTCCTTTCACGTTTGATGTGGAACACGGAATTGCTCTGCAGGCAGTGCAGGGGAATCGGACCTCATCTCGCGGCGAGGGGGAAGTCTCATGGTTTATCTCGAGTTGCGGCCGGAACCTGGGGTATATTCTCGAGTTACGAAGGGGAGGGCCCTTCCTTACACGTGTTTGTTCAGCGACGTCAGGACTCCTGCATAGGTGCGAGGGACACCTCGGGATTCTCCTCGAGTCTTGGCATGGCAATTGGGACGTGTCTCCACGTGAGGCGGGAGACCCAGGGTCCCTTTCCACGTGCCACAGGGATCCTGGGACTCCTATCCATTTTCAAGAGGAGTCAGGCATCGTCTCCTTTGGAAGCATTGATCTCCGCGGACCTCTCGAGTTTTCAAAGGATGTGAGGCCTCCGGTCGCGATGAGGCGGAGGACTAGGTCTTTCTCTGTGGACTCCACAGGGGATTCAGACATCCCTTCGTCTTGGGAGATGCAAGATGAGCCTGCATTCAATTCACTCCAGGGATATCTGGTCTTACTTCGAGTCACAGCATCTCGGTGTCCATTCCACTTGAGGCCACAAACTCAGGGTCCCTCTCACATACCTGTAGCTGAGAGAAGCCTCCTCTTGAGGTGCTTGTGGAAACTTGGTATTCCTCTTGAGTCGAAGCCAGGGACTAAGCTCTCATCTCGAGTTGATTTGGGGTCCACGGAGCCCTTTCGTGTTGCTCCAGTGACCTCAGGATCCCTCTAGACTTGAGACAGTGATCTTGGGTTTTC
Source organism: Dama dama (assembly GCF_033118175.1). Classification (NCBI taxonomy): domain Eukaryota; kingdom Metazoa; phylum Chordata; class Mammalia; order Artiodactyla; family Cervidae; genus Dama; species Dama dama. The sequence continues at coordinate 2,022,382 of NW_026870940.1, forward strand.
TGTGGAGTGCCAGCAAGGAAATCAAGACTCCTTTCACATTTGATGTGGAACACGGAATTGCTGTGCACGCAGTGCAGGGGAATTGGGCCTCATCTCGCGGCGAGGGGGAAGTCTCATGGTTTTCTCGAGTTGCGGCCGGAACCTGGGGTATATTCTCGAGTTACGACGGGGAGGGCCCTTCCAGACACGTGTTTGTTCAGCGATGTCAGGACTCCTGCCTAGGTGCGAGGGACACCTCTGGATTCTCCTCGAGCCTTGGCATGGCAATTGGGACGCGTCTCCACGTGAGGCGGGAGACCCAGGGTCCCTTTCCACGTGCCACAGGGATCCTGGGACTCCTATCCGTTTTCAAGAGGAGTCAGGCATCGTCTCCTTTGGAAGCATTGATCTCCGTGGACGTCTCGAGTTTTCAAAGGATGTGAGGCCTCCAGTGGTGAAGAGGTGGAGAACTACTTCTTCTCTGTGATCTCCACAGGTGATTCAGACATCCCTTCATCTTGGGAGATGGAAGACGAGCCTGCATTCAATTCACTGCAGGGATATCCGGCCTTACTTCGAGTCAGAGCATCTCGGTGTCCATTCCACTTGAGGCCACAAACTCAGGGTCCCTCTCACATACCTGTAGCTGAGAGAAGCCTCCTCTTGAGGTGCTTGTGGAAAGTTGGTATTCCTCTTGAGTCGAAGCCAGGGACTAAGCTCTCATCTCGAGTTGATTTGGGGTCCACGGAGCCCTTTCCTGTTGCTACAGTGACCTCAGGATCCCTCTAGACTTGAGACAGTGATCTTGGGTTTTCTCTGGAGTGCCATCAAGGAAATCAAGGCTCCTTTCACGTTTGATGTGGAACATGGAATTGCTCTGCACGCAGTGCAGGGGAATCGGGCCTCATCTCGCGGCGAGGGGGAAGTCTAATGGTTTTTCTCGAGTTGCGGCCGGGACCTGGGGTATATTCTCGAGTTACGACGGGGAGGGCCCTTCCAGACACGTGTTTGTTCATCGACGTCAGGACTCCTGCCTAGGTGCGAGGGACACCTCGGGATTCTCTTCGAGTCTTGGCATGGCAATTGAGACGCGTCTCCACGTGAGGCGGGAGACCCAGGGTCCCTTTCGACGTGCCGCAGGGAATCTGGGGCTCCTATCCATTTTCAAGAGGAGTCAGGCATCGTCTCCGGTGGAAGCATTGATCTCCGCGGACCTCTCGAGTTTTCAAAGGATGTGAGGCCTCCGGTCGCAATGAGGCGGAGGACTAGATTTTTCTCTATGGTCTCCACAGGGGCTTCAGACATCCCTTCGTCTTGGGAGATGCAAGACGAGCCGGCATTCAATTCACTGCAGGGATATCCGGCCTTACTTCGAGTCAGAGCATCTCGGTGTCCATTCCACTTGAGGCCACAAACTCAGGGTCCCTCTCACATACCTGTAGCTGAGAGAAGCTTCCTCTTGAGGTGCTTGTGGAAACTTGGTATTCCTCTTGAGTCGAAGCCAGGGACTAAGCTCTCATCTCGAGTTGATTTGGGGTCCACGGAGCCCTTTCGTGTTGCTCCAGTGACCTCAGGATCCCTCTAGACTTGAGACAGTGATCTTGGGTTTTCTCTGGAGTGCCATCAAGGAAATCAAGGCTCCTTTCACGTTTGATGTGGAACACGGAATTGCTCTGCATGCAGTGCAGGGGAATCGGGCCTCATCTCGCAGCGAGGGGGAAGTCTCATGCTTTTTCTCGAGTTGCGGCCGGAACCTGGGGTATATTCTCGAGTTACGACGGGGAGGGCCCTTCCAGACACGTGTTTGTTCAGCGACGTCAGGACTCCTGCCTAGGTGCGAGGGACACCTCGGGATTCTCTTCGAGTCTTGGCATGGCAATTGGGACGCGTCTCCACGTGAGGCGGGAGACCCAGTGTCCCTTTCCACGTGCCACAGGGATCCTGGGACTCCTATTCATTTTCAAGAGGAGTCAGGCATCGTCTCCTTTGGAAGCATTGATCTCCGCGGACTTCTCGAGTTTTCAAAGGATGTGAGGCCTCCAGTCGTGAAGAGGTGGAGAACTAGGTCTTCTCTGTGGTCTCCACAGGTGATTCAGACATCCCTTCATCTTGGGAGATGGAAGACGAGCCTGCATTCAATTCACTGCAGGGATATCCGGCCTTACTTCGAGTCAGAGCATCTCGGTGTCCATTCCACTTGAGGCCACAAACTCAGGGTCCCTCTCAGATACCTGTAGCTGAGAGAAGCCTCCTCTTGAGGTGCTTGTGGAAAGTTGGTATTCCTCTTGAGTCGAAGCCAGGGACTAAGCTCTCATCTCGAGTTGATTTGGGGTCCACGGAGCCCTTTCGTGTTGCTCCAGTGACCTCAGGATCCCTCTAGACTTGAGACAGTGATCTTGGGTTTTCTCTGGAGTGCCATCAAGGAAATCAAGGCTCCTTTCACGTTTGATGTGGAACATGGAATTGCTCTGCACGCAGTGCAGGGGAATCGGGCCTCATCTCGCGGCGAGGGGGAAGTCTCATGGTTTTTCTCGAGTTGCGGCTGGAACCTGGGGTATATTCTCCAGTTACGACGGGGAGGGCCCTTCCTGACACGTGTTTGTTCATCGACGTCAGGACTCCTGCCTAGGTGCGAGGGACACCTCGGGATTCTCTTCGAGTCTTGGCATGGCAATTGAGACGCGTCTCCACGTGAGGCGTGAGACCCAGGGTCCCTTTCGACTTGCCACAGGGAATCTGGGGCTCCTATCCATTTTCAAGAGGAGTCAGGCATCGTCTCCTTTGGAAGCATTGATCTCCGCGGACCTCTCGAGTTTTCAAAGGATGTGAGGCCTCCGGTCGCAATGAGGCGGAGGACTAGATTTTTCTCTATGGTCTCCACAGGGGCTTCAGACATCCCTTCGTCTTGGGAGATGCAAGACGAGCCGGCATTCAATTCACTGCAGGGATATCCGGCCTTACTTCGAGTCAGAGCATCTCGGTGTCCACTCCACTTGAGGCCACAAACTCAGGGTCCCTCTCACATACATGTAGCTGAGAGAAGCTTCCTCTTGAGGTGCTTGTGGAAACTTGGTATTCCTCTTGAGTCGAAGGCAGGGACTAAGCTCTCATCTCGAGTTGATTTGGGGTCCACGGAGCCCTTTCGTGTTGCTCCAGTGACCTCAGGATCCCTCTAGACTTGAGACAGTGATCTTGGGTTTTCTCTGGAGTGCCATCAAGGAAATCAAGGCTCCTTTCACGTTTGATGTGGAACACGGAATTGCTCTGCACGCAGTGCAGGGGAATCGGGCCTCATCTCGCAGCGAGGGGGAAGTCTCATGGTTTCTCTCGAGTTGCGGCCGGAACCTGGGGTATATTCTCGAGTTACGACGGGGAGGGCCCTTCCAGACACGTGTTTGTTCAGCGACGTCAGGACTCCTGCCTAGGTGCGAGGGACACTACGGGTTTCTCCTCGAGTCTTGGCATGGCAATTGGGACGCGTCTCCACGTGAGGCTGGAGACCCAGGGTCCCTTTCCACGTGACACAGGGATCCTGGGACTCCTATCCATTTTCAAGAGGAGTCAGGCATCGTCTCCTTTGGAAGCATTGATCTCCGCGGACTTCTCGAGTTTTCAAAGGATGTGAGGCCTCCGTTCGCGTTGAGGCGGAGGACTAGGTCTTTCTCTGTGGTCTCCACAGGGTATTCAGACAACCCTTCGTCTTGGGAGATGCAAGACGAGCCTGCATTCAATTCACTGCAGGTATATCCGGCCTTACTTCGAGTCAGAGCATCTCGGTGTCCATTCCACTTGAGGCCACAAACTCAGGGTCCCTCTCACATACCTGTAGCTGAGAGAAGCCTCCTCTTGAGGTGCTTTTGGAAAGTTGGTATTCCTCTTGAGTCGAAGCCAGGGACTAAGCTCTCATCTCGAGTTGATTTGGGGTCCATGGAGCCCTTTCGTGTTGCTCCAGTGACCTCAGGATCCCTCTAGACTTGAGACAGTGATCTTGGGTTTTCTCTGGAGTGCCATCAAGGAAATCAAGGCTCCTTTCACGTTTGATGTGGAACACGGAATTGCTCTGCACGCAGTGCAGGGGAATCGGGCCTCATCTCGCGGCGAGGGGGAAGTCTCATGGTTTTTCTCGAGTTGCGGCCGGAACCTGGGGTGTATTCTCGAGTTACGACGGGGAGGGCCCTTCCAGACACGTGTTTGTTCAGCGACGTAAGGACTCCTGCCTAGGTGCGAGGGACACCTCGGGATTCTCCTCGAGTCTTGGCATGGCAATTGGGACGCGTCTCCACGTGAGGCGGGAGAGGCAGGGTCCCTTTCCACGTGCCACAGGGATCTTTGGACTCCTATCCATTTTCAAGAGGAGTCAGGCATCGTCTCCTTTGGAAGCATTGATCTCCGCAGACCTCTCGAGTTTTCAAAGGATGTGAGGCCTCCGGTCGCGTTGAGGCGGAGGACTAGGTCTTTCTCTGTGGTCTCCACAGGGGATTCAGACAACCCTTCGTCTTGGGAGATGCAAGACGAGCCTGCGTTCAATTCACTGCAGGGATATCCGGCCTTACTTCGAGTCAGAGCATCTCGGTGTCCATTCCACTTGAGGAAACAAACTCAGGGTCCCTCAAATATACCTGTAGTTGAGAGAAGCCTCCTCTTGAGGTGCTTGTGGAAATTTGGTATTCCTCTTGAGTCTAAGCCAGGGACTAAGCTCTCATCTCGAGTTGATTTGGGGTCCTTGGAGCCCTTTCGTGTTGCTCCAGTGACCTCAGGATCCCTCTAGACTTGAGACACTGATCTTGGGTATTCTCTGGAGTGCCATCAAGGAAATCAAGGCTCCTTTCATTTTTGATGTGGAATACGGAATTGCTCTGCATGCAGGGCAGGGGAATCGGGCCTCATCTCGCGGCGAGGGGGAAGTCTCATGGTTTTTCTCGAGTTGCGGCCGGAACCTGGGGTATATTCTCGAGTTACGACGGGGAGGTCCCTTCCAGACATGTGTTTGTTCAGCGACGTCAGGACTCCTGCCTAGGTGCGAGGAACACCTCGGGATTCTCCTCGAGTCTGGCATGGCAATTGGGACGTGTCCCCATGTGAGGCGGGAGACCCAGGTTCCCTTTCCAAGTGCCACAGAGATCCTGGGACTCCTATCCATTTTCAAGAAGAGTCAGGCCTCGTCTCCTTTAGAAGCATTGATCTCTTCAGACCTCTTCAGTTTTCAAAGGATGTGAGGCCTCCGGTCGCGATGAGGCGGAGGAGTAGGTCTTTCTCTGTGGTCTCCACAGGGGATTCAGACAACCCTTCGTCTTGGGAGATGCAAGACGAGCCTGCATTCAATTCACTGCAGGGATATCCGGTCTTACTTCGAGTCAGAGCATCTCGGTGTCCTTTCCACTTGAGGCCACAAACTCGGGGTCCCTCAAATATACCTGTAGCTGAGAGAAGCCTCCTCTTGAGGTACTTTAGAAAGTTGGTATTCCTCTTGAGTTGAAGCCAGGGACTAAGCTCTCATCTCGAGTTGATTTGGGGTCCACGGAGCCCTTTCGTGTTGCTCCAGTGACCTCAGGATCCCTCTAGACTTGAGAGAGTGATCTTGGGTTTTCTCTGGTGTGCCATCAAGGAAATCAAGGCTCCTTTCACGTTTGATGTGGTACACGGAATTGCTGTGCACGCAGTGCAGGGGAATCGGGCCTCATCTCGCGGCGAGGGGGAAGTCTCATAATTTTTCTAGAGTTGTGGCCAGAACTTGGGGTATATACTTGAGTTACGACGGGGAGGGCCCTTCCAGACACGTGATTGTTCAGCGACATCAGGACTCCTGCCTAGGTGCGAGGGACACCTCGGGATTCTCCTCGAGTCTTGCCATGGCAATTGGGAGGCGTCTACACGTGAGGCGGGAGACCCAGGGCCCCTTTCCACGTGCCACAGGGATCCTGGGACTCCTATCCATTTTCAAGAGGAGTCAGGCATCGTCCTCTTTGGAAGCATTAATCTCTGTGGACCTCTCGAATTTTCAAAGGATGTGAGGCCTCCGGTTGCGATGAGGGGAAGAATTAGGTCTTTCTCTGTGGTCTCCACAGGGGATTCAGACATCCCTTCGTCTTGGGAGATGCAAGACGAGCGTGCATTCAATTCCCTGCAGGGATATCCGGCCTTACATCGAGTCAGAGCATCTCAGTGTCCATTCCACTTGAGGCCACAAAATCATGGTCGCTATCACATACCTGTAGCTCAGAGAAGCCTCCTCTTGAGGTGCTTGTGGAAACTTGGTATTCCTCTTCAGTTGAAGCCAGGGACTAAGCTCTCATCTCGAGTTGATTTGGGGTCCACGGAGCCCTTTCGTGTTGCTCCAGTGACCTCAGGATCCCTCTAGACTTGAGAGAGTAATCTTGAGTTTTCTCTGGATTGCCATCAAGGAAATCAAGGCTCCTTTCACGTTTGATGTCGAACACGGAATTGTGCTGCACGCAGTGCAAGGGAATCGGGCCTCATCTCGGGGCGAGGGGGAAGTCTCATGGTTTTTCTCGAGTTGCGGCCGGAACCTGGGGTATATTCTTGAGTTACGACGGGGAGGGCCCTTCCAGACACGTGTTTGTTCAGCGACGTCAGGACTCCTGCCTAGGTGCGAGGGACACCTCGGGGTTCTCCTCGAGTCTTGGCATGGCAATTGGGATGCGTCCCCACGTGAGGCGGGAGACCCAGGGTCCGTTTCCACGTGCCACAGGGATCCTGGGACTCCTATCCATTTTCAAGAGGAGTCAGGCATCGTCTCCTTTGGAAGCATTGATGTCCGCGGACCTCTCGAGTTTTCAAAGGAAGTGAGGCCTCCGGTCGCGATGAGGCGGAGAACTATGTCTTTCTTTGTGGTCTCCACAGGGGATTCAGACATCCCTTCGTCTTGGGAGATGCAAGACGAGCCTGCACTCAATTCACTGCAGGGACATCCGGCCTTACTTCGAGTCAGAACATCTCGGTGTCCATTCCATTTGAGGCCACAAACTCAGGGTCCCTCTCACATACCTGTAGCTGAGAGAAGCCTCCTCTTGAGGTGCTTGTGGAAAGTTGGTATTCCACTTGAGTCGAAGCCAGGAACTAAGTTCTCATCTCGAGTTGATTTGGGGTCCATGGAGCCCTTTCGTGTTGCTCCAGTGACCTCAGGATCCCTCTAGACTTGAGACAGTGATCTTGGGTTTTCTCTGGAGTGCCATCAAGGAAATCAAGGCTCCTTTCACGTTTGATGTGGAACACGGAATTGCTCTGCACGCAGTGCAGGGGAATCGGGCCTCATCTCGCGGCGAGGGGGAAGTCTCATTGTTTTTCTCGAGTTGCGGCCGGGACCTGGGGTATATTCTCGAGTTACGACAGGGAGGGCCCTTCCAGACACGTGTTTGTTCAGCGACGTCAGGACTCCTGCCTACGTGCGAGGGACACCTCGGGATTCTCCTCGAGCCTTGGCATGGCAATTGGGACGCGTCTCCACGTGAGGCGGGAGACCCAGGGTCCCTTTCCACGTGCCACAGGTATCCTGGGACTCCTATCCATTTTCAAGAGGAGTCAGGCATCGTCTCCTTTGGAAGCATTGATCTCCGCCGACCTCTCGAGTTCTCAAAGGATGTGAGGTCTCCGGTCGCGATGATGCGGAGGACTAGGTCTTTCTCTGTGGTCTCAACAGGGGATTCAGACATCCCTTCGTCTTGGGAGATGCAAGACGAGCCTGCATTCAATTCACTGCAGGGATGTCCGGCCTTACTTCGAGTCAGAGCATCTCGGTGTCCATTACACTAGAGGCCACAAACTCAGGGTCCCTCTCACATACCTGTAGCTGAGAGAAGCCTCCTCTTGAGGTGCTTGTGGAAAGTTGGTATTCCTCTCGAGTCGAAGCCGGGGACTAAGCTCTCATCTCGAGTTGATTTGGGGTCCACGGAGCCCTTTCGTGTTGCTCCAGTGACCTCAGGATCCCTCTAGACATGAGACAGTGATCCTGGGTTTTCTCTGGAGTGCCATCAAGGAAATCAAGGCTCCTTTCACGTTTGATGTGGAACACGGAATTGCTCTGCACGCAGTCCAGGGGAATCGGGCCTCATCTCGCGGCGAGGGGAAAGTCTCATGGTTTTTCTCGAGTTGCGGCGGGAACCTGGGGTATATTCTCGATTTACGACGGGGAGGACCCTTCCAGACACGTGATAGGTGCGAGGGACACCTCGGGATTCTCCTAAAGTCTTGGCATGGCAATTGGAACGCGTCTCCACATGAGGCGGGGACCCAGGGTCCCTTTCCACGTACCACAGGGATCCTGGGACTCCTATCCATTTTCAAGAGGAGTCAGGCATCGTCTCTTTGGAAGCATTGATCTCCGCAGACCTCTCGAGTTTTCAAAGGATGTGAGGTCTCCGATCGCGATGAGGCGGAGGACTAGGTCTTTCTCTGCGGTCTCCGCAGGGGATTCAAACATCCCTTCGTCTTGGGAGATGCAAGACGAGCCTGCATTCAATTCACTGCAGGGATATGCGGCCTTACTTCGAGTCAGAGCATCTCGGTGTCCATTCCACCTGAGGCCACAAACTCAGGGTCCCTCTCACATACCTTTAGCAGAGAGAAGCCTCCTCTTGAGGTGCTTGTGGAAAGTTAGTATTCCTCTTGACTCGAAACCAGGATCTAAGCTCTCATCTCGAGTTGATTTGGGGTCCACGGAACCCTTTCGTGTTGCTCCAGTGACCTCAGGATCCCTCTAGACTTGAGACAGTGATCTTGGGTTTTCTCTGGAGTGCCATCAAGGAAATCAAGGCTCCTTTCCCATTTGATGTGGAACACGGAATTGCTCTGCATGCAGTGCAGGGGAATCGGGCCTCATCTCGCGGCGAGGGGGAAGTCTCATGGTTTTTCTCGAGTTGCGGCCGGAACCTGAGGTATATTTTCGAGTTACAACGGGGAGGGCCCTTCCAGACACGTGTTTGTTCAGCGATGTCAGGACTCGTGCCTAGGTGCGAGGGACACCTCGGGAATCTCCTCGAGTCTTGGCATGGCAATTGGGACGCGTCTCCACGTGAGGCGGGAGACCCAGGGTCCCTTTCGACGTGCCACAGGGATCCTGGGACTCCTATCCATTTTCAAGAGGAGTCAGGCATCGCCTCCTTTGAAAGCATTGATCTCCACGGACCTCTCGAGTTTTCAAAGAATGTGAGGCCTTCGCTCGCGATGAGGCGGAGAACTAGGTCTTTCTTGTGGTCTCCACAGGGGATTCAGACATCCCTTCGTCTTGGGAGATGCAAGACGAGCCTGCATTCAATTCACTGCAGGGATATCCGGCCTTACTTAAGTCAGAGCATCTCGGTGTTCATTCCACTTGAGGCCACAAACTCAGGGTCCCTCTCACATACATGTAGCTGAGAGAAACCTCCTCTTGAGGTGCTTGTGGAAACTAGGTATTCCTCTTGAGTCGAAGCCAGGGACTAAGCTCTCATCTCGAGCAGATTTATGGTCCACGGAGCCCTTTGGTGTTGCTCCAGTGACCACAGGATCCCTCTAGACTTGAGACAGTGGTCTTGTGTTTTCTCTGGAGTGTCATCAAGGAAATCAAGGCTCCTTTCACGTTTGATGTGGAACACGGAATTACTCTGCACGCAGTGCAGGGGAATCAGGCCTCATCTCGCGGCGAGGGGGAAGTCTCATGGTTTTTCTCGAGTTGCGGCCGGAACCTGGGGTATATTCTCGAGTTACGACGGGGAGGGCCCTTCCAGACACGTGTTTGTTCAGCGACGTCAGTACTCCTGCCTAGGTGCGAGGGACACCTCGGGATTCTCCTCGAGTCTTGGCATGGCAATTGTGACGCGTCTCCACGTGAGGCGGGATACCCAGACTCCCTTTCCACGTGATTCAGGGATCCTGGGACTCCTATCCATTTTCAAGAGGAGTCAGGCATCGTCTCCTGTGGAAGCATTGATCTCCGCGGACCTCTCCAGTTTTCAAAAGATGTGAGGCCTCCGGTCGCGATGAGGCGGAGAACTAGGTCTTTCTCTGTGGTTTGCACAGGGGATTCAGACATCCCTTCGTCTTGGGAGATGCAAGACGCGCCGGCATTCAATTCTCTGCAGGGATATCCGGCCTTACTTCGAGTCACAGCATCTCAGGGTCCATTCCACCTGAGGCCACATCTCAGGGACCCTCTCACATACCTGTAGCTGAGAGAAACCTCCTCTTGAGGTGCTTGTGGAAAGTTGGTATGACTCTTGAGTCGAAGCCAGGGACTAAGCTCTCATCTCGAGTTGATTTGGGGTCCATGGAGCCATTTCATTTTGCTACAGTGACTTCAGGATCCCTCTAGACTTGAGACAGTGATCTTGGGTTTTCTCTGGAGTGCCATCAAGGAAATCAAGGCTCCTTTCACGTTTGATGTGGAACACGGAATTGCTCTGCACGCAGTGCAGGGGAATCGGGCCTCATCTCGCGGCGAGGGGGAAGTCTCATGGTTTTTCTCGAGTTGCGGCCGGAACCTGGGGTATATTCTCGAGTTACAACGGGGAGGGCCCTTCCAGACACGTGTTTGTTCAGCGACGTCAGGACTCCTTCCTAGGTGCGAGGGACACTTCGGGATTCTCCTCGAGTCTTGGCATGGCAATTGGGACGCGTCTCCACGTGAGGCGGGAGACCCAGGGTCCCTTTCCACGTGCCACAGGGATCCTGGGACTCCTATCCATTTTCAAGAGGAGTCAGGCATCGTCTCCTTTGGAAGCATTGATCTCTGCAGACCTCTCGAGTTTTCAAATGATGTGAGGCCTCCGGTCACGATGAGGCGGAGGACTTGGTCTTTCTCTGTGGTCTCCACATGGGATTCAGACATCCTTTCGTCTTGGGAGATGCAAGACGAGCCTGCATTCAACTCACTGCAGGGATATCCGGCCTTACTTCGAGTCAGAGCATCTCGGTGTCCATTGCACTTGAGGCCACAAACTCAGGGTCCCTCTCACATACCTGTAGCTGAGAGAAGCCTCCTCTTGAGGTGCTTGTGGAAAGTTGGTATTCCTCTCGAGTCGAAGCCGGGGACTAAGCTCTCATCTCGAGTTGATTTGGGGTCCACGGAGCCCTTTCGTGTTGCTCCAGTGACCTCAGGATCCCTCTAGGCTTGAGACAGTGATCCTGGGTTTTCTCTGGACTGCCATCAAGGAAATCAAGGCTCCTTTCAGGTTTGATGTGGAACACGGAATTGCTCTGCACGCAGTCCAGGGGAATCGGGCCTCATCTCGCGGCGAGGGGAAAGTCTCATGGTTTTTCTCGAGTTGCGGTGGGAACCTGGGGTATATTCTCGATTTACGACGGGGAGGACCCTTCCAGACACGTGATAGGTGCGAGGGACACCTCGGGATTCTCCTAAAGTCTTGGCATGGCAATTGGAACGCGTCTCCACATGAGGCGGGAGACCCAGGGTCCCTTTCCACGTACCACAGGGATCCTGGGACTCCTATCCATTTTCAAGAGGAGTCAGGCATCGTCTCTTTGGAAGCATTGATCTCCGCAGACCTCTCGAGTTTTCAAAGGATGTGAGGTCTCCGATCGCGATGAGGCGGAGGACTAGGTCTTTCTCTGCGGTCTCCGCAGGGGATTCAGACATCCCTTCGTCTTGGGAGATGCAAGACGAGCCTGCATTCAATTCACTGCAGGGATATGCGGCCTTACTTCGAGTCAGAGCATCTCGGTGTCCATTCCACCTGAGGCCACAAACTCAGGGTCCCTCTCACATACCTTTAGCAGAGAGAAGCCTCCTCTTGAGGTGCTTGTGGAAAGTTAGTATTCCTCTTGACTCGAAACCAGGATATAAGCTCTCATCTCGAGTTGATTTGGGGTCCACGGAACCCTTTCGTGTTGCTCCAGTGACCTCAGGATCCCTCTAGACTTGAGACAGTGATCTTGGGTGTTCTCTGGAGTGCCATCAAGGAAATCAAGGCTCCTTTCACGTTTGATGTGGAACACGGAATTGCTCTGCACGCAGTGCAGGGGAATCGGGCCTCATCTCGCGGCGAGGGGGAAGTCTCATGGTTTTTCTCGAGTTGCGGCCGGAACCTGGGGTATATTCTCGAGTTACAACGGGGAGGGCCCTTCCAGACACGTGTTTGTTCAGCGACGTCAGGACTCCTTCCTAGGTGCGAGGGACACTTCGGGATTCTCCTCGAGTCTTGGCATGGCAATTGGGACGCGTCTCCACGTGAGGCGGGAGACCCAGGGTCCCTTTCGACGTGCCACAGGGATCCTGGGACTCCTATCCATTTTCAAGAGGAGTCAGGCATCGCCTCCTTTGAAAGCATTGATCTCCGCAGACCTCTCGAGTTTTCAAAGGATGTGAGGCCACCGGTCGCGATGAAGCGGAGAACTAGGTTTTTCTCTGTTGTCTCCACTGGGGATTCAGATATCCCTTCGTCTTGGGAGATGCAAGACGAGCCTGCATTCAATTCACTGCAGGGATATCCGGCCTTATTTCGAGTCAGAGCATCTCGGTGTCCATTCCACTTGAGGCCACAAACTCAGGGTCCCGCTCTCATACCTGTAGCTGAGAGAAACCTCCTCTTCAGGTGCTTGTGGAAAGTTGGTATTTCTCCTGAGTCAAAGCCAGGGACTAGGCTCTCATCTCGAGTTGATTTGTGGTCCACGGAGCCCTTTCGTGTTGCTACAGTGACCTCAGAATGCCTCTAGACTTGAGACAGTGATCTTGGGTTTTCTCTGGAGTGCCATCAAGGATATCAAGGCTCCTTTCACGTTTGATGTTTAACACGGAATTGCTCTGCACGCAGTGCTTTGGAATCGGGCCTCATCTCGCGGCGAGGGGGAAGTCTCATGGTTTTTCTCAACTTGCGGCCAAAAACTGGGGTATATTCTCGAGTTACGACGGGGAGGGCCCTTCCAGACACGTGTTTGTTCAGCGACGTCAGGACTCGGGCCTAGGTGCGAGAGACACCTCGGGATTCTCCTCGAGTCTTGGCATGGCAATTGGGACGCGTCTCCACGTGAGGCGGGAGACCCAGGGTCCCTTTCCACGTGCCACAAATATCCTGGGATTCCTATCCATTTTCAAGAGGAGTCAGGCATCGTCTCCTTTGGAAGCAATGATCTCCGCGGACCTCTCGAGTTTTCAAAGGATGTGAGGCCTCCGGTCGCGATGAGGTGGAGAACTAGGTCTTTCTCTGTGGTCTCCACAGGGGATTCAGACATCCCTTCGTCTTGGGAGATTCGAGACGAGCCTGCATTCAATTCACTGCAGGGATATCCGGCCTTAGTTCGAGTCAGAGCATCTCGGTGTCCATTCCAACTGAGGACACAAACTCAGGGTCCCTCTCACATACCTGTAGCTGAGAGAAGCCTCCTCTTGAGGTGCTTGTGGAAAGTTGGTATTCCTCTCGAGTCGAAGCCGGGGACTAAGCTCTCATCTCGAGTTGATTTGGGGTCCACGGAGCCCTTTCGTGTTGCTCCAGTGACCTCAGGATCCCTCTAGACTTGAGACAGTGATCCTGGGTTTTCTCTGGACTGCCATCAAGGAAATCATGGCTCCTTTCAGGTTTGATGTGGAACACGGAATTGCTCTGCACGCAGTCCAGGGGAATCGGGCCTCATCTCGCGGCGAGGGGAAAGTCTCATGGTTTTTCTCGAGTTGCGGCGGGAACCTGGGGTATATTCTCGATTTACGACGGGGAGGACCCTTCCAGACACGTGATAGGTGCGAGGGACACCTCGGGATTCTCCTAAAGTCTTGGCATGGCAATTGGAACGCGTCTCCACATGAGGCGGGAGACCCAGGGTCCCTTTCCACGTACCACAGGGATCCTGGGACTCCTATCCATTTTCAAGAGGAGTCAGGCATCGTCTCTTTGGAAGCATTGATCTCCGCAGACCTCTCGAGTTTTCAAAGGATGTGAGGTCTCCGATCGCGATGAGGCGGAGGACTAGGTCTTTCTCTGCGGTCTCCGCAGGGGATTCAGACATCCCTTCGTCTTAGGAGATGCAAGACGAGCCTGCATTCAATTCACTGCAGGGATATGCGGCCTTACTTCGAGTCAGAGCATCTCGGTGTCCATTCCACCTGAGGCCACAAACTCAGGGTCCCTCTCACATACCTTTAGCAGAGAGAAGCCTCCTCTTGAGGTGCTTGTGGAAAGTTAGTATTCCTCTTGACTCGAAACCAGGATATAAGCTCTCATCTCGAGTTGATTTGGGGTCAACGGAACCCTTTCGTGTTGCTCCAGTGACCTCAGGATCCCTCTAGACTTGAGACAGTGATCTTGGGTTTTTTCTGGAGTGCCATCAAGAAAATCAAGGCTCCTTTCACGTTTGATGTGGAACACGGAATTGCTCTGCACGCAGTGCAGGGGAATCGGGCCTCATCTCGCGGCGAGGGGGAAGTCTCATGGTTTTTCTCGAGTTGCGGCCGGAACCTGGGGTATATTCTCGAGTTACAACGGGGAGGGCCCTTCCAGACACGTGTTTGTTCAGCGACGTCAGGACTCCTTCCTAGGTGCGAGGGACACCTCGGGATTCTCCTCGAGTCTTGGCATGGCAATTGTCACGCGTCTCCACGTGAGGCGGGAGACCCAGGCTCCCTTTCCACGTGCCACAGGGATCCTGGGACTCCTATCCATTTTCAAGAGGAGTCAGGCATCGTCTCCTGTGGAAGCATTGATCTCCGCGAACCTCTCCAGTTTTCAAAAGATATGAGGCCTCCGGTCGCGATGAGGCGGAGAACTAGGTCTTTCTCTGTGGTTTGCACAGGGGATTCAGACATCCCTTCGTCTTGGGAGATGCAAGACGCGCAGGCATTCAATTCTCTGCAGGGATATCCGGCCTTACTTCGAGTCACAGCATCTCAGGGTCCATTCCACCTGAGGCCACAAACTCAGGGACCCTCTCACATACCTGTAGCTGAGAGAAACCTCCTCTTGAGGTGCTTGTGGAAAGTTGTTATGACTCTTGAGTCGAAGCCAGGGACTAAGCTCTCATCTCGAGTTGATTTGGGGTCCATGGAGCCATTTCGTTTTGCTACAGTGACTTCAGGATCCCTCTAGACTTGAGACAGTGATCTTGGGTTTTCTCTGGAGTGCCATCAAGGAAATCAAGGCTCCTTTCACGTTTGATGTGGAACACGGAATTGCTCTGCACGCAGTACAGGGGAATCGGGCCTCATCTCGCGGCGAGGGGGAAGTCTCATGGTTTTTCTCGAGTTGCGGCCAGAACCTGGGGTATAATATCGAGTTAAGACGGAGAGGGCCCTTCCAGAAACGTGTTTGTTCAGCGACGTCAGGAAGCTTGCCTAGGTGCGAGGGACACTTCGGGATTCTCCTCAAGTCTTGGAATGGCAATTGGGACGCGTCTCAACGTGAGGCGGGAGACCCAGGGTCCCTTTCCACGTGCCACAGGGATCCTGGGACTCCTATCCATTTTCAAGAGGAGTCAGGCATCGTCTCCTTTGGAAGCATTGATCTCCGCGGACCTCTCGAGTTTTCAAAGGATGTGAGGCCTCCGGTCGCGATGAGGCGGAGAACTAGGTCTTTCTCTGTGGTCTCCACAAGGGATTCAGACATCCCTTCGCCTTGGGAGATGCAAGACGAGCCTGCATTCTATTCACTGCAGGGATATCCGGCCTTACTTCGAGTCAGAGCATCTCGGCGTCCATTCCACTTGAGGCCACATTCTCAGGGTCCCTCTCACATACCTGTAGCTGAGAGAAGCCTCCTCTTGAGGTGCTTGTGGAA
This sequence comes from Dama dama, assembly GCF_033118175.1. Lineage (NCBI taxonomy): Eukaryota > Metazoa > Chordata > Mammalia > Artiodactyla > Cervidae > Dama > Dama dama. The sequence goes on from NW_026870940.1 coordinate 2,038,074, forward strand.
AGTTGGTATTCCTCTTGAGTTGAAGCCAGGGACTAAGCTCTCATCTCGAGTTGATTTGGGGTCCACGGAGCCCATTCTTGTTGCTCCATTGACCTCAGGATCCCTCTAGACTTGAGACAGTGATCTTGGGTATTCTCTGGAGTGCCATCAAGGAAATCAAGGCTCCTTTCATTTTTGATGTGGAACACGGAATTGCTCTGCACGCAGTGCAGGGGAATCGGGCCTCATCTCGCGGTGAGGGGGAAGTCTCATGGTTTTTCTCGAGTTGCGGCCGGAACCTGGGGTATATTCTCGAGTTACGACGGGGAGGGCCCTTCCAGACACGTGTGTGTTCAGCGACGTCAGGAATCCTGCCTAGGTGCGAGGGACACCTCGGGATTCTCCTCGAGTCTAGGCATGGCAATTGGGACGCGTCTCCACGTGAGGCGGGAGACCCAGTGTCCCTTTCCACCTTCCACAGGGAACCTGGGACTCCTATCCATTTTCAAGAGGAGTCAGGCATCGTCTCCTTTGGAAGCATTGATCTCCGCGGACCTCTCGAGTTTTCAAAGAATGTGAGGCCTCCGGTCGCGATGAGGCGGAGAACTAGGTCTTTCTCTGTGGTCTCCACAGGAGATTCAGACCTCCCTTCGTCTTGGGAGATGCAAGACGAGCCTGCATTCAATTCACTGCAGGGATATCCGGCCTTATTTCGAGTCAGAGCATCTCGGTGTCCATTCCACTTGAGGCCACAAACTCAGGGTCCCTCTCACATACCTGTAGCTCAGAGAAGCCTCCTCTTGAGGTGCTTGTGGAAAGTTGGTATTCCTCTTGAGTCGAAGCCAGGGACTAAGCTCTCATCTCGAGTTGATTTGGTGTCCACGGAGCCCTTTCGTGTTGCTCCAGTGACCTCAGGATCCCTCTAGACTTGAGACAGTGATCTTGGGTTTTCTCTGGAGTGCCATCAAGGAAATCAAGGCTACTTTCACGTTTGATGTGGAACACGGAATTGCTCTGCACGCAGTGCAGGGGAATCGGGCCTCATCTCGCGGCCAGGGGAAATCTCATGGTTTTCCTCGAGTTGCGGCCTGAACCTGGGGTATATTATCGAGCTACGACGGGGAGGGCCCTACCAGACACGTGTTTGTTCAGCGGCGTCAGGACTCCTGCATAGGTGCGAGGGACACCTCGGGATTCTCCTCGAGTCTTGGCATGGCAATTGGGACGCGTCTCCACGTGAGGCGGGAGACCCAGGGTCCCTTTCCACGTGCCACAAGGATCCTGGGATTCCTATCCATTTTCAAGAGGAGTCAGGCATCGTCTCCTTTGGAAACATTGATCTCCGCGGACCTCTCGAGTTTTCAAAGGATGTGAGGCCACCGGTCGCGATGAAGCGGAGAACTAGGTTTTTCTCTGTTGTCTCCACAGGGGATTCAGATATCCCTTCGTCTTGGGAGATGCAAGACGAGCCTGCATTCAATTCACTGCAGGGATATCCGGCCTTATTTCGAGTCAGAGCATCTCGGTGTCCATTCCACTTGAGGCCACAAACTCAGGGTCCCGCTCTCATACCTGTAGCTGAGAGAAACCTCCTCTTCAGGTGCTTGTGGAAAGTTGGTATTTCTCCTGAGTCAAAGCCAGGGACTAGGCTCTCATCTCGAGTTGATTTGTGGTCCACGGAGCACTTTCGTGTTGCTACAGTGACCTCAGAATGCCTCTAGACATGAGACAGTGATCTTGGGTTTTCTCTGGAGTGCCATCAAGGATATCAAGTCTCCTTTCACGTTTGATGTTTAACACGGAATTGCTCTGCACGCAGTGCTGGGGAATCGGGCCTCATCTCGCGGCGAAGGGGAAGTCTCATGGTTTTTCTCAACTTGCGGCCAGAAACTGGGGTATATTCTCGAGTTACGACGGGGAGGGCCCTTCCAGACACGTGTTTGTTCAGCGACGTCAGGACTCGGGCCTAGGTGCGAGAGACACCTCGGGATTCTCCTCGAGTCTTGGCATGGCAATTGGGACGCGTCTCCACGTGAGGCGGGAGACCCAGGGTCCCTTTCCACGTGCCACAAATATCCTGGGATTCCTATCCATTTTCAAGAGGAGTCAGGCATCGTCTCCTTTGGAAGCATTGATCTCCGCGGACCTCTCGAGTTTTCAAAGGATGTGAGGCCTCCGGTCGCGATGAGGTGGAGAACTAGGTCTTTCTCTGTGGTCTCCACAGGGGATTCAGACATCCCTTCGTCTTGGGAGATTCGAGACGAGCCTGCATTCAATTCACTGCAGGGATATCCGGCCTTAGTTCGAGTCAGAGCATCTCGGTGTCCATTCCAACTGAGGACACAAACTCAGGGTCCCTCTCACATACCTGTAGCTGAGAGAAGCCTCCTCTTGAGGTGCTTGTGGAAAGTTGGTATGCCTGTTGAGTCGAAGCCATGGACTAAGCTCTCATCTCGAGTTGATTGGGGGTTCACGGAGCCCTTTCGTGTTGCTCCAGTGACCTCAGGATCTAGACTTGAGACAGTGATCTTGGGTTTGCTCTGGAGTGCCATCAAGGAAATCAAGGCTCCTTTCACGTTTGATGTGGAACACGGAATTGCTCTGCACGCCGTGCAGAGGAATCTGGCCTCATCTCGCGGCGAGTGGGAAGTCTCATGGTTGTTCTCGAGTTGCGGCCGGAACCTGTGGTATATTCTCGATTTACGACGGGGAGGGTCTTTCCAGACACGTGTTTGTTCAGCGACGTCAGGACGCCTGCCTAGGGGCGAGGGACACCTCGGGATTCTCCTCGAGTCTTGGCATGGCAATTGGGATGCGTCTCCACGTGAGGCGGGAGCCCCAGAGTCCCTTTCCACGTGCCACAGGGATCCTGGGACTCCTATCCATTTTCAAGAGGAGTCAGGCATCGTCTCCTTTGAAAGCATTGATCTCTGTGGACCTCTGAATTTTCAAAGGATGTGAGGCTTCCGGTGCGATGAGGGGAAGAATTAGGTCTTTCTCTGTGGTCTCCACAGGGGATTCAGACATCCCTTCGTCTTGGGAGATGCAAGACGAGCGTGCATTCAATTCCCTGCAGGGATATCCGGCCTTACATCGAGTCAGAGCATCTCAGTGTCCATTCCACTTGAGGCCACAAAATCATGGTCGCTATCACATACATGTAGCTCAGAGAAGCCTCCTCTTGAGCTGCTTGTGGAAACTTGGTATTGCTCTTCAGTTGAAGCCAGGGACTAAGCTCTCATCTCGAGTTGATTTGGGGTCCACGGAGCCCTTTGGTGTTGCTCCAGTGACCTCAGGATCCCTCTAGACTTGAGACAGTCATCTTGAGTTTTCTCTGGAGTGCCATCAAGGAAATCAAGGCTCCTTTCACGTTTGATGTCGAACACGGAATTGTGCTGCATGCAGTGCAAGGGAATCGGGCCTCATCTCGGGGCGAGGGGGAAGTCTCATGGTTTTTCTCGAGTTGCGGCCGGAACCTGGGGTATATTCTTGAGTTACGACGGGGAGGGCCCTTCCAGACACGTGTTTGTTCAGCGACGTCAGGACTCCTGCATAGGTGCGAGGGACACCTCGGGGTTCTCCTCGAGTCTTGGCTTGGCAATTGGGACGCGTCCCCACGTGAGGCGGGAGACCCAGGGTCCCTTTCCACGTGCCACAGGGATCCTGGGTCTCCTATCAATTTTCAAGAGGAGTCAGGCATCGTCTCCTTTGGAAGCATTGATCTCCGCGGACCTCTCGAGTTTTCAAAGGATGCGAGGCCTCCGGTCGCGATGAGGCAGAGAAGTAGGTCTTTCTCTGTGGTCTCCACAGGGGATTCAGACATCACTTCGTCTTGGGAGATGCAAGACGAGCCTGCATTCAATTCACTGCAGCGATATCCGGGCTTACCTCAAGTCAGAGCATCTCGGTTTACATTCCACTTGAGCCACAGACTCAGGGTCCCTCTCACATACCTGTAGCTGAGAGAGGCCTCCTCTTGAGGTGCTTGTGGAAAGTTGGTATTCCTCTTGAGTCGAAGTCAGGGACTAAAGCTCTCATCTCGTGTTGATTTGGGGTCCACGGAGCCCTTTCATGTTGCTCCAGTGACCTCAGGATCCCTCTAGTCTTGAGACAGTGATCTTGGGTTTTCTCTGGAGTGCCATCAAGGAAATCAAGGCTCCTCTCATGTTTGATATGGAATACGGAATTGCTCTGCACGCAGGGCAGGGGAATAGGGACTCATCTCGCGGCGAGGGGGAAGTCTCATGGTTTTTCTCGAGTTGCGGCCGGAACCTGGGGTATATTCCCAAGTTACGACGGGGAGGTGACTTCCAGACACGTGTTTGTTCAGCGACGTCAGGACTCCTGCATAGGTGCGAGGGACACCTCGGGATTCTCCTCGAGTCTTGGCATGGCAATTGGGACGCATCTCCACGTGAGGCGGGAGACCCAGGGTCCCTTTCCACGTGCCACAGGGATCCTGGGACTCCTATCCATTTTCAAGACGAGTCAGGCATCGTCTCCTTTGGAAGCATTGATCTCCGCCGACCTCTCGAGTTTTCAAAGGATGTGAGGTCTCCGGTCGCGATGATGCGGAGGACTAGGTCTTTCTCTGTGGTCTCCACAGGGGATTCAGACATCCCTTCGTCTTGGGAGATGCAAGACGAGCCTGCATTCAATTCACTGCAGGGATGTCTGGCCTTACTTCGAGTCAGAGCATCTCGGTGTCCATTACACTTGAGGCCACAAACTCAGGGTCCCTCTCACATACCTGTAGCTGAGAGAAGCCTCCTCTTGTGCTTGTGGAAAGTTGGTATTGCTCTTGAGTCGAAGCCAGGGACTAAGCTCTCATCTCGAGTTGATTTCGGGTCCACAGAGCCCTTTCGTGTTGCTCCAGTGACCTCAGGATCCCTCTAGACTTGAGACAGTGATCTTGGGTTTTCTCTGGAGTGCCATCAAGTAAATCAAGTCTCCTTTCACGTTTGATGTGGAACACGGAATTGCTCTGCTCGCAGTGCAGGAGAATCGGGCCTCATCTCACGGCGAGTGGGAAGTCTCATGGTTATTCTGGAGTTGGGGCCGGAACCTGGGGTATATTCTCGAGTTACGACGGGGAGGGCCCTTCCAGACACGTGTTTGTTCAGCGACGTCAGGACTCCTGCCTAGGTGCGAGGGACACCTCGGGATTTTCCTCGAGTCTTGTCATGGCAATTGGGACGCGTCTCCACGTGAGGCGGGAGACGCAGGGTCCCTTTCCACGTGCCACAGGGATCCTGGGACTCCTATCCATTTTCAAGAGGAGTCAGGCATCGGCTCCTTTGGAAGCATTGATCTCTGCAGACCTCTCGAATTTTCAAAGGATGTGAGGCCTCAGGTCGCGATGAGGCGGAGAACTAGGTATTTCTCTGTGGTCTCCACAGGGGATTCAGACATCCCTTCGTCTTGGGAGATGCAAGACGAGCCTGCACTCAATTCACTGCACGGATATCCGGCCTTACTTCGAGTCAGAGCATCTCGGTGTCCATTCCACCTGAGGCCACAAACTCAGGGTCCCTCTCACATACCTGTAGCTGAGAGAAGCCTCGTCTTGATGTGCTTGTGGAAACATGGTATTCCTCTTGACTCGAAGCCAGGGACTAAGCTCTCATCTCGAGTTGATTTGGGGTCCACGGAGCCCTTTCTTGGTGCTCCAGTGACCTCAGGATCCCTCTAGACTTGAGACAGTGATCTTGGGTTTTCTCTGGAGTGCCATCAAGGAAATCAAGGCTCCTTTCACGTTTGATGTGGAACACGGAACTGCTCTGCAAGCAGTGGAGGGAAATCGGCCCTCATCTCGCGGCGAGGGGGAAGTCTCATGGTTTTTCTCGAGTTGCAGCCAGGACCTGGGGTATACTCTCGAGTTACAACGGGGAGGGCCCTTCCGGACACGTGTTTGTTCAGCGACGTCAGGACTCCTGCCTTGGTGCGAGGGACACCTCGGGATTCTCCTCGAGTCTTGGCATGGCAAATGGGACGCGTCTCCACGTGAGGCGGGAGACCCAGAGTCCCTTTCCACGTGCCACAGGGATCCTGGGACTCCTATGCATTTTCCAGAGGAGTCAGACATCGTCTCCTTTGGAAGCATGGATCTCTGCAGACCTCTCGAGATTTCAAAGGATATGAGGCCTCCGGTCACGATGAGGGGGAGGACTAGGTCTTTCTCTGTGGTCTCCACAGGGGATTCAGATATCCCTTCGTCTTGGGAGATGCAAGACGAGCCTGAATTCAATTCACTGCAGGGATATCCGGCCTTACTTCGAGTCAGAGCATCTCGGTGTCCATTGCACTTGAGGCCACAAACTCAGGGTCCTACTCACATAACTGTAGCTGAGAGAAGCCTCCTCTTGAGGTGCTTGTGGAAAGTTGGTATTCCTCTTGAGTCGAAGCGAGGGACTAAGGTCTCATCACGAGTTGATATGGGGTCCACGGAGCCCTTTCTTGTTGCTCCAGTGACCTCAGGATCCCTCTAGACTTGAGACAGTGATCTTGGGTTTTCTCTGGAGTGCCATCAAGTAAATCAAGGCTCCTTTCCCGTTTGATGTGGAACACGGAATTGCTCTGCACGCAGTGCAGGGGAATCGGGCCTCATCTCGCGGCGAGGGGGAAGTCTCATGGTTTTTCTCGAGTTGCGGCCGGAACCTGGGGTATATTCTCGAGTTATGACGGGGAGGGCCCTTCCAGACACGTGTTTGTTCAGCGACGTCAGGACTCCTGCCTAGGTGCGAGGGACACCTCGGGATTCTCCTCGAGTCTTGGCATGCCAATTGGGACGCGTCTCCACGTGAGGCGTAAGACCCAGCGTCCCTTTCCACGTGCCACAGTGATCCTGGGACTCCTATCCATTTTCAAGAGGAGTCAGGCATCGTCTCCTTTGGAAGCATTGATCTCCGCTGACCTCTCGAGTTTTCAAAGAATGTGAGGCCACAGGTCGCGATGAGGAGGAGGACTAGGTCTTTCTCTGTGGTCTGCACAGGGGTTTCAGACATCCCTTCGTCTTGGGAGATGCAAGACGAGCCTGCATTCCATTCACTGCAGGGATATCCGGCCTTATTTCGAGTCAGAGCATCTCGGTGTCCATTCCACTTGAGGCCACAAACTCAGGGTCCCTCTCACATACCATTAGCTGAGAGAAGCCTCCTCTTGAGGTGCTTGTGGAAAGTTGGTATTCCTCTTGAGTCTAAGCCAGGGACTAAGCTCTCATCTCGAGTTGATTTGGGGTCCACGGAGCCCTTTCGTGTTGCTCCAGTGACCTCAGGATCCCTCTAGACTTGAGACAGTGATCTTGGGTTTTCTCCGGCGGCCATCAAGGAAATCAAGGCTCCTTTCATTTTTGATGTGGAATACGGAATTGCTCTGCATGCAGTGCAGGGGAATCGGGCCTCATGTATTGTCGAGGGGGAAGTCTCATGGTTTTTCTCGAGTTGCGGCCGGAACCTGGGGTATATTCTCGAGTTACGACGGGGAGGGCCCTTCCACACACGTGTTTGTTCAGCGACGTCAGGACTCCTGCCTAGGTGCGAGGGACACCTCGGGATTCTCCTCGAGTCTTGGCATGGCAATTGGGACGCGTCTCCACGTGAGGCGGGAGACCCAGGGTACCTTTCCACGTGCCACAGGGATCCTGGGACTCCTATCAATTTTCAAGAGGAGTCAGGCATCGTCTCCTTTGGAAGCATTGATCTCCGCGGACCTATTGAGTTTTCAAAGGATGTGAGGTCTCCGGTCGCGATGAGGCGGAGAAGTAGGTCTTTCTCTGTGGTCTCCACAGGGGATTCAGACATTCCTTCGTCTTGAGAGATGCAAGGCGAGCCTGCATTCAATTCACTGCAGGGATATCTGGCCTTACTTCGAGTCAGAGCATCTCGGTGTCCATTCCACTTGAGGCCACAAACTCAGGGTCCTTCTCACATACCTGTGGCTGAGAGAACCCTCCTCTTGGGGTGCTTGTGGAGAGTTTGTATTCCTCTTGCATCGAAGCCAGGTACTAAGCTCTCATCTCGAGTTGATTTGGGGTCCACGGAGCACTTTCGTGTTGCTCCAGTGACCTCAGGATCCCTCTAGACTTGAGACAGTGATCCTGGGTTTTCTCTGGAGTGCCATCAAGGAAATCAAGGCTCCTTTCAGGTTTGATGTGGAACACGGAATTGCTCTGCACGCAGTCCAGGGGAATCGGGCCTCATCTCGCGGCGAGGGGAAAGTGTCATGGTTTTTCTCTAGTTGCGGCCGGAACCTGGGGTATATTTTCGATTTACGACGGGGAGGACCCTTCCAGACACGTGATAGGTGCGAGGGACACCTCGGGATTCTCCTCGAGTATTGGCATGGCAATTGGGACGCGTCTCCACGTGAGGCGGGAGACCCAGTGTCCCTTTCCACGTGCCACAGGGATCCTGGGACTCCTATCCATTTTCAAGAGGAGTCAGGCATCGCCTCCTTTGAAAGCATTGATCTCCACGGACCTCTCGAGTTTTCAAAGAATGTGAGGCCTTCGCTCGCGATGAGGCGGAGAACTAGGTCTTTCTTGTGGTCTCCACAGGGGATTCAGACATCCCTTCGTCTTGGGAGATGCAAGACGAGCCTGCATTCAATTCACTGCAGGGATATCCGGCCTTACTTCGAGTCAGAGCATCTCGGTGTCCATTCCACTTGAGGCCACAAACTCAGGGTCCCTCTCACATACCTGTAGTTTAGAGAAGCTTCCTCTTGAGGTGCTTGTGGAAAGTTGGTATTCCTCTTGAGTCTAAGCCAGGGACTAAGCTCTCATCTCGAGTTGATTTGGGGTCCACGAAGCCCTTTCCTGTTGGTCCACTGACCTCAGGATACCTCTAGACTTGAGACAGTTATCTTGGGTTTTCTCTGGAGTGCCATCAAGGAATTCAAGGCTCCTTTCAGGTTGGATGTGAAACACGGAATTGCTCTGCACGCAGTCCAGGGGAATCGGGCCTCATCCTGCGGCGAAGGGGAAGTCTCCTGGTTTTTCTCGATTTGCGGCCGGAACCTGGGGTATATTCTCGAGTTACGACGGGGAGGGCCCTTCCAGACACGTGTTTGTTCAGCGACGTCAGGACTCCTGCATAGGTGCGAGGGACACCTCGGGGTTCTCCTCGAGTCTTGGCTTGGCAATTGGGACGCGTCCCCACGTGAGGCGGGAGACCCAGGGTCCCTTTCCACGTGCCACAGGGATCCTGGGTCTCCTATCAATTTTCAAGAGGAGTCAGGCATCGTCTCCTTTGGAAGCATTGATCTCCGCGGACCTCTCGAGTTTTCAAAGGATGCGAGGCCTCCGGTCGCGATGAGGCAGAGAAGTAGGTCTTTCTCTGTGGTCTCCACAGGGGATTCAGACATCACTTCGTCTTGGGAGATGCAAGACGAGCCTGCATTCAATTCACTGCAGCGATATCCGGGCTTACCTCAAGTCAGAGCATCTCGGTTTACATTCCACTTGAGGCCACAGACTCAGGGTCCCTCTCACATACCTGTAGCTGAGAGAGGCCTCCTCTTGAGGTGCTTGTGGAAAGTTGGTATTCCTCTTGAGTCGAAGTCAGGGACTAAAGCTCTCATCTCGTGTTGATTTGGGGTCCACGGAGCCCTTTCATGTTGCTCCAGTGACCTCAGGATCCCTCTAGTCTTGAGACAGTGATCTTGGGTTTTCTCTGGAGTGCCATCAAGGAAATCAAGGCTCCTCTCATGTTTGATATGGAATACGGAATTGCTCTGCACGCAGGGCAGGGGAATCGGGACTCATCTCGCGGCGAGGGGGAAGTCTCATGGTTTTTCTCGAGTTGCGGCCGGAACCTGGGGTATATTCCCAAGTTACGACGGGGAGGTGACTTCCAGACACGTGTTTGTTCAGCGACGTCAGGACTCCTGCATAGGTGCGAGGGACACCTCGGGATTCTCCTAAAGCCTTGGCATGGCAATTGGAACGCGTCTCCACATGAGGCGGGAGACCCAGGGTCCCTTTCCACGTGCCACAGGGATCCTGGGACTCCTATCCATTTTCAAGAGGAGTCAGGCATCGTCTCTTTGGAAGCATTGATCTCCGCGGACCTCTCGAGTTTTCAAAGGATGTGAGGCCTCCGGTCGCGATGAGGCGGAGGACTAGGTCTTTCTCTGCGGTCTCCGCAGGGGATTCAGACATCCCTTCGTCTTGGGAGATGCAAGACGAGCCTGCATTCAATTCACTGCAGGGATATCCGGACTTACTTCGAGTCAGAGCATCTCGGTGTCCATTCCACTTGAGGCACAAACACAGGGTCCCTCTCACATACCTGTAGCTGAGAGAAGCCTCCTCTTGAGGTACTTGTGTAAAGTTGGTATTCCTCTTGAGTCGAATTCAGGGACTAAGCTCTCATCTCAGGTTGATTTGTGGTCCACGGAGCCCTTTCTTTTTGCTCCACTGACCTCAGGATCCCTCTAGACTTGAGACAGTGATCTTGGGTTTTCTCTGGAGTGCCATCAAGGAAATCAAGGCTCCTTTCACGTTTGATGTGGAACACGGAATTGCTCGGCACGCAGTGCAGGGTAATCGGGCCTCATCTCGCGGCGAGGGGGAAGTCTCATGGTTTTTTTCGAGTTGCGGCCGGAACCTGGGTTATATTCCCGAGTTACGACGGGGAGGGCCCTTCCAGACACGTGTTTGTTCAGCGACGTCAGGACTCCTGCCTAGGTGCGAGGGACACCTCGGGATTCTCCTCGAGTCTTGGCATGGCAATTGGGACACGTCTCCACGTGAGGCGGGAGACCCAGTGTCCCTTTCCTCGTGCCACAGGGATCCTGGTACTCCTATCCATTTTCAAGAGGAGTCAGTCATCGTCTCCTTTGGAAGCATTGATCTCGGCGGACCTCTCGAGTTTTCAAAGGATGTGAGGCCTCCGGTCGAGATGAGGCGGAGAAATAGGTCTTTCTCTGTGGTCTCTGCAGGGGATTCAGACATCCCTTCGTCTTGGGAGATGCAAGACGAGCCTGCATTCAATTCACTGCAGGGATATCCGGCCTTACATCGAGTCAGAGCATCTCCGTGTCCATTCCACTTGAGGCCACAAACTCAGGGTCCCTCTCACATACCTGTAGCTGAGAGAAGCCTCCTCTTGAGGTGCTTGTGGAAAGTTGGTATTCCTCTTGAGTCGAAGCCAGGGACTAAGCTCTCATCTCGAGTTGATTTGGGGTCCACGGAGCCCTTTCCTGTTGCTCCAGTGACCTCAGGATCCCTCTAGACTTGAGACACTGATCTTGGGTTTTCTCTGGAGTGCCATCAAGGAAATCAAGGCTCCTTTCACGTTTGATGTGGAACGCGGAATTGCTCTGCACGCAGTGCAGGGGAATCGGGCCTCATCTCACGGTGAGGGGGAAGTCTCATGGTTTTTCTCGAGTTGCGGCCGGAACCTGGGGTATATTCTCGAGTTACGACGGGGAGGGCCCTTCCAGAAACGTGTTTGTTCAGCGACGTCAGGACTCCTGCCTAGGTGCGAGGGACACCTCGGGATTCTCCTCGAGTCTTGGCATGGCAATTGGGACCCGTCTCCACGTGAGGCGGGAGACCCAGTGTCCCTTTCCACGTGCCACAGTGATCCCGGGACTCCTATCCATTTTCAAGAGGTGTCAGGCATCGTCTCCTTTGGAAGCATTGATCTCCGCATACCTCTCGAGTTGTCAAAGGATGTGAGGCCTCCGGTTGCGTTGAGGCAGAGGACTAGGTCTTTCTCTGTGGTCTCCACAGGGGATTCAGACAACCCTTCGTCTTGGGAGATGCAAGACGAGCCTGCATTCAATTCACTGCAGGGATATCCAGCCTTACTTCGAGTCAGAGCATCTCGGTTTCCATTCCACGTGAGGCCACAAACTCAGGGTCCCTCTCACATACCTGTAGCTGAGAGAAGCCTCCTCTTGAGGTGCTTGTGGAAAGTTGGTATTCCTCTTGAGTCGAAGCCAGGGACTAAGCTCTCATCTCGAGTTATTTGGGGTCCACGGAGCCCTTTCTTGTTGCTACAGTGACCTCCGGATCCCTCTAGACTTGAGACAGTGATCTTGGGTTTTCTCTGGAGTGCCATCAAGGAAATCAAGGCTCCTTTCCCGTTTGATGTGGAACACGGAATTGCTCTGCACGCAGTGCAGGGGAATCGGGCCTCATCTCGCGGCGAGGGGGAAGTCTCATGGTTTTTCGCGATTTGCGGCCGGAACCTGGGGTATATTCTCGAGTTACGACCTGGAGGGCCCTTCCAGACACGTGTTTGTTCAGCGACGTCAGCACTCCTGCCTAGGTGCGAGGGACACCTCGGGATTCTCCTCGAGTCTTGGCATGGCAATTGGGACGTGTCTCCACGTGAGGCGGGAGAACCAGGGTCCCTTTCCACGTGCCACAGGGATCCTGGGACTGCTATCCATTTTCAAGAGGAGTCAGGCATCGTCTCCTTTGGAAGCATTGATCTCCGCTGACCTCTCGAGTTTTCAAAGGATGTGAGGCCACAGGTCGCGATGAGGCGGAGAACTAGGTCTTTCTCTGTGGTCTCCACAGGGGATTCATACAACCCTTCGTCTTGGGAGATGCAAGACGAGCCTGCATTCCATTCACTGCAGGGATATCCGGCCTTACTTCGAGTCAGAGCATCTCGGTGTCCATTCCACTTGAGGCCACAAACTCAGGGTCCCTCTCACATACCTGTAGCTGAGAGAAGCCTCCTCTTGAGGTGCTTGTGGAAAGTTGGTATTCCTCTTGAGTCGAAGCCAGGGACTAAGCTCTCATCTCGTGTTGATTTGGGGTCCAGGGAGCCCTTTCATGTTGCTACAGTGACCTCAGGATCCCTCTAGACTTGAGACAGTGATCTTGGGTTTTCTCTGGAGTGCCATCAAGGAAATCAAGGCTCCTTTCACGTTTGATGTGGAACACGGAATTGCTCTGCACACAGTGCAGGGGAATCGGGCCTCATCTCGCGGCGAGGGGGAAGTCTCATGATTTTTCTAGAGTTGCGGCCAGAACCTAGGGTATATTCTCGAGTTACGATGGGGAGGGCCTTTCCAGACACGTGTTTGTTCAGCGACGTCAGGACTCCTGCCTAGGTGCGAGGGACACCTCGGGATTCTCCTCGAGTCTTTTCATGGCAATTGGGACTCGTCTCCACGTGAGGCAGGAGACCCAGGGTCCCTTTCCACGTGCCACAGGGATCCTGGGACTCCTATCCATTTTCAAGAGGAGTCAGGCATCGTCTCCTTTGGAAGCATTGATCTCCGTGGTCCTCTTGAGTTTTCAAAGGATGCGAGGCCTCCGGTCGCGATGAGGCGGAGATCTAGGTCTTTCTCTGTGGTCTCCACAGGGGATTCAGACATCCCTTCGTCTTGGGAGATGCAAGACGAGCCTGCATTCAATTCACTGCATTGATATCGGGCCTTATTTCCAGTCAGAGCACCTCGGTGTCCATTCCACTTGAGGCCACAATCTGAGGGTCCCTCTCACTTACCTGTAGCTGAGAGAAGCCTCCTCTTGAGGTGGTTGTGGTAAGTTGGTATTCCTCTTGAGTTGAAGCCAGGGACTAAGCTCTCATCTCGAGTTGATTTGGGGTCCACGGAGCCATTTCGTGTTGCTCCAGTGACCTCAGGATCCCTCTAGACTTGAGACAGTGATCTTGGGTTTTCTCCGGAGTGCCATCAAGGAAATCAAGGCTCCTTTCCCGTTCGATGTGGAACACGGAATTCCTCTGCACGCAGTGCAGGGGAATCGGGCCTCATCTCGCAGCGAGGGGGAAGTCTCATGGTTTTTCTCGATTTGCGGCCAGAACCTGGGGTATATTCTCGAGTTACTATGGGGAGGGCCCTTCCAGACACGTGTTTGTTCAGCGACTTCAGGACTCCTGCCTAGGTGCGAGGACACCTCGGGATTCTCGTAGAGTCTTGGCATGGCAATTCGGACGCGTCTCCACATGAGGCAGTAGACCCAGGGTCCCTTTCCACGTGCCACAGTGATCCTGGGACTCCTATCCATTTTCAAGAGGAGTCAGGCATCTTCTCCTTTGGAAGCATTGACTCCGTGGACCTCTCGAGTTTTCAAAGGATGAGAGGCCTCCGGTCTCGATGATGCGGAGATCTAGGTCTTTCTCTGTGGTCTCCACAGGGGATTCAGACATCCCTTCGTCTTGGGAGATGCAAAACGAGCCTGCATTCAATTCACTGCAGGGATATCGGGCCTTACTTCGAGTCAGAGCATCTCTGTGTCCATTCCACTTGAGGCCACAATCTCAGGGTCCCTCTCACATACCTGTAGCTGAGAGAAACCTCCTCTTGAGGGTCTTGTGGAAAGTTGGTATTCCTCTTGAGTCGAAGCCAGGGACTAAGCTCTCATCTCGAGTTGATTTGGGGTCCACGAAGCCCTTTCGTGTTGCTACAGTGACCTCAGGATCCCTCTAGACTTGAGACAGTGATCTTGGGTTTTCTCTGGAGTGCCATCAAGGAAATCAAGGCTCCTTTCACGTTTGATGTGTAACACGGAATTGCTCTGCACGCAGTGCAGGGGAATCGGTCCTCAACTCGTGGCGAGGGGGAAATCTCATGGTTTTTCTCGAGTTGCGGCCGGAACCAGGGGTATATTCTCGAGTTACGACGGGGAGGGCCCTTCCAGACACGTGTTTGTTCAGCGACGTTAGGACTCCTGCCGAGGTGCGAGGGACACCTCGGGATTGTCCTCGAGTCTTGTCATGGCAATTGGAACGCGTCTCCACGTGAGGCGGGAGACCCAGGATCCCTCTCCTCGTGCCACAGTGATCCTGGGACTCCTATTCATTTTCAGAAGGAGTCAGGCATCGTCTCCTTTGGAAGCATTGATCTCCGCACACCTCTCGAGTTTTCAAAGGATGTGAGGCCTCTGGTCGCGATGAGGCGGAGAACTCGGTCTTTCTCTGTGGTCTCCACAGGGGATTCAGACATCCCTTCGTCTTGGGAGATGCAAGACGAGCCTGCATTCAATTCACTGCAGGGATATCCGGCCTTACTTCGAGTCAGAGCATCTCGGTGTCCTTTCCACTTGAGGCCAAAAACTCGGGGTCCCTCAAATATACCAGTAGCTGAGAGAAGCCTCCTCTTGAGGTGCTTGTGGAAAGTTGGTATTCCTCTTGAGTCTAAGCCAGGGACTAAGCTCTCATCTCGAGTTGATTTGGGGTCCACGGAGCCATTACATGTTGCTCCAGTGACCTCAGGATCCCTCTAGACTTGAGACAGTGATCTTGGGGTTTCTCTGGAGCGCCATCAAGGAAATCAAGGCTCCTTTCAAGTTTGATGTGGAACACGGAATTGTTCTGCACGCAGTGTAGGGGAATCGGGCCTCATCTCGCGGCAAGGGGGATGTCTCATGATTTTTCTCAAGTTGCGGCCGAAACCTGGGGTATATTCTCGAGTTACGACGGGGAGGGCCCTTCCAGACACGTGTTTGTTCAGCGACGTCAGGACTCCTGCCTAGGTGCGAGGGACACCTCGGGATTCTCCTCGAGTCTTGGCATGGCCATTGGGACGCGTCTCCACGTGAGGCGGGAGACCCAGGGTTACTTTCCACGTGCCACAGTGAGCCTGGAACTCCTATCCATTTTCAAGAAGAGTCAGGCATCTTCTCCTTTGGAAGCATTGATCTCCGCACACCTCTCGAGTTTTCAAAGGATGTGAGGCCTCCGGTCTCGATGAGGCTGAGAACGAGTTCTTTCTCTGTGGTCTCCACAGGGGATTCAGACATCCCGTCGTCTTGGGAGATGCAAGACGAGCCTGCATTCAATTCACTGCAGGGATATCCGGCCTTACTTCGAGTCAGAGCATCTCGGTCTCCATTCCACTTGAGGCCACAAACTCAGGGGCCCTCTCACATACCTGTAGCTGAGAGAAGCCTCCTCTTGGGTGCTTGTCGAAGGTTTGTATTCCTCCTGAGTCGAAGCCAGGGACTAAGCTCTCATCTCGAGTTGATTTGGGGTCCACGGAGCCCTTTCGTGTTGCTACAGTGACCTCAGGATCCCTCTAGACTTGAGACAGTGATCTTGGGTTTTCTCTGGTGTGCCATCAAGGAAATCAAGGCTCCTTTCACGTTTGATGTGGAACACGGAATTGCTCTGCACGCAATGCAGGGGAATCGGGCATTATCTCGCGGCGAGGGGGAAGTCTCATGGTGTTTCTCGAGTTGCGGCCGGAACCTGGGGTATATTCTCGAGTTACGACGGGGAGGGCCCTTCCAGACACGTGTTTGTTCAGCGACGTCAGGACTCCTGCCTAGGTGCGAGGGACACCTCCGGATTCTCCTCGATTCTTGGCATGGCAATGGGGACGCGTCTCCACGTGAGGCGGGAGACCCAGGGTCCCTTTCCACGTGCCACAGGGATCCTGGGACTCCTATCCATTTTCAAGAGGAGTCAGGCATCGTCTCCTTTGGAAGCATTGATCTCCGCGGACCTCTCGAGTTTTCAAAGGATGTGAGGCCTCCGCTCGCGATGAGGCGGAGAATTAGGTCTTTCTCTGTGGTCTCCACAGGGGATTCAGACATCCCTTCGTCTTGGGAGATGCAAGACGAGCCTGCATTCAATTCACTGCAGGGATATCCGGCCTTATTTCGAGTCAGAGCATCTCGGTGTCCATTCCACTTGAGGCCACAAACTCAGGGTCCCTCTCACATACCTGTACCTGAGAGAAGCCTCCTCTTGAGGTGCTTGTGGAAAGGTGGTATTCCTCTTGAGTCGAAGCCAGGGACTAAGCTCTCATCTCGAGTTGATTTGGGGTCCACGGAGCCCTTTCGTGTTGCTACAGTGACCTCAGGATCCCTCTAGACTTGAGACAGTGATCTTGGGTTTTCTCTGTAGTGCCATCAAGGAAATCAAGGCTCCTTTCACGTTTGATGTGGAAAACGGAATTTCTCTGCACGCAGTTCAGGGGAATCGGGACTCATGTCGCGGCGAGGGGGAAGTCTCATGGTTTTTCTCGAGTTGCGACCGGAACCTGGGTTATATTCTCGAGTTACGATGGGGAGGGCCCTTCCAGGCACGTGTTTGTTCAGCGACCTCAGGACCCCTGCCTAGGTGCGAGGGACACCTCGGGATTCTCCTCGAGTCTTGGCATGGCAATTGGGATGCGTCTCCACGTGATGCGGGAGACCCAGGGTCCCTTTCCACGTGCTACAGGGATCCTGGGACTCCTATCCATTTTCAAGAGGAGTTAGGCATCGTCTCCTTTGGAAGCATTGATCTCCGTGGACCTCTCGAGTTTTCAAAGGATGTGAGGCCTCCGGTCGCGATGAGGCGGAGAACTAGGTCTTTTTCTGCGGTCTCCACAGGGGACTCAGACATCCCTTCGTCTTCGGAGATGCAAGACGAGCCTGCATTCAATTCACTGCAGGGATATCCGGCCTTACTTCGAGTCAGAGCATCTCGGTATCCATTCCACTTGAGGCCACAAACTCAGGGTCCCTCTCACATACCTGTAGCTGAGAGAAGCCTCCTCTTGAGGTGCTTGTGGAAAGTTGGTATGACTCTTGAATCGAAGCCAGGGACTAAGCTCTCATCTCGAGTTGATTTGGGGTCCACGGAGCCCTTTCATGTTTCTACAGTGACCTCAGGATCCCTCTAGACTTGAGACAGTGATTTTGAGTTTTATCTGAAGTGCCATCAAGGAAATCAAGGCTCCTTTCACGTTTGATGTGGAACACGGAATTGCTCTGAACGCAGTGCAGGGGAATCGGGCCTCATCTCGAGGAGAGGCAGAAGTCTCATGGTTTTTCTCGAGTTGCGGCCGGAACCTGGGGTATATTCTCGAGTTACGACGGGGAGGGCTCTTCCAGACACGTGTTTGTTCAGCGACGTCAGGACTCCTGCCTAGGTGCGAGGGACACCTCGGGATTCTCCTCGAGTCTTGGCATGGCAATTGGGACGCGTCTCCACGTGAGGCGGGAGACCCAGGGTCCCTTTCCACGTGCCACAGGGATCCTGGGTCTCCTATCAATTTTCAAGAGCAGTCAGGCATCGTCTCCTTTGGAAGCATTGATTTCCGCGGACCTCTCGAGTTTTCAAAGGATGCGAGGCCGCCGCTCGCGATGTGGCGGAGAAATAGGTCTTTCTCTGTGGTCTCCACAGGGGATTCAGACATCCTTTCGTCTTGGGAGATCCAAGACGAGCCTGCATTCCATTCACTGCCAGGATATCCGGCCTTACTTCAAGTCAGAGCATCTCGGTGTACATTCCACTTGAGGCCACAAACTCAGGGTCCCTCTCACATACCTGTAACTGAGAGAGGCCTCCTCTTGAGGTGCTTGTGGAAAGTTGGTATTCCTCTTGAGTCGAAGCCAGGGACTAAAGCTCTCATCTCGAGTTGATTTGGGGTCCACGGAGCCCTTTCATGTTGCTCCAGTGACCTCAGGATCCCTCTAGTCTTGAGACAGTTATCTTGGGTTTTCTCTGGAATGCCATCAAGGAAATCAAGGCTCCTCTCATGTTTGATGTGGAACACGGATATGCTCTACACGCAGTGCAGGGGAATCGGGCCTCATCTTGCGGCGAGGGGGAAGTCTCATGGTTTTTCTCGAGTTGCGGCCGGAACCTGGGGTATATTCTCGAGTTACGACGGGGAGGGCCCTTCCAGACACGTGTTTGTTCAGCGACGTCAGGACTCCTGCCTAGGTGCGAGGGACACCTCGGGATTCTCCACGAGTCTTGGCATGGCAATTGGGACGCGTCTCCACGTGAGGCGGGAGACCCAGGTTCCCTTTCCATGTGCCACAGGGATCCTGGGACTCCTATCCATTTTCAAGAGGAGTCAGGCATCGTCTCCTTTGGAAGCATTGATCTCCGCGGAGCTCTCGAGTTTTCAATGGATGTGAGGCCTCCGGTCGCGATGAGGTGGAGAACTAGGTCTTTATCTGTGGTTTCCACAGGGGATTCAGACATCCTTTCGTCTTCGGAGATGCAAGACGAGCCTGCATTCAATTCACTGCTGGGATATCCGGCCTTACTTCGAGTCAGAGCATCTCGGTGTCCATTCCACTTGAGGCCACAAACTCAGGGTCCCTCTCACATACCTGTAGCTGAGAGAAGCCTCCTCTTGAGGTGCTTGTGGAAAGTTGGTATTCCTCTTGAGTCAAAGCCAGGGACTAAGCTCTCATCTCGAGTTGATTTGTGGTCCACGGAGACCTTTCTTGTTGCTACAGTGACCTCAGGATCCCTCTAGACTTTAGACAGTGATTTTGGGTTTTCTCTGGAGTGCCATCAAGGAAATCAAGGCTCCTTTCACGTTTGATGTGGAACACGGAATTGCTCTGCATGGAGTGCAGGGGAATCGGGCCTCATCTCGCGGCAAGGCGGAAATCTCATGGTTTTTCTCGAGTTGCGGCCGGAACCTGGGGTATATTCTCGAGTTACGACAGGGAGGGCCCTTCCAGACACGTGTTTGTTCAGCGACGTCAGCACTCCTGCCTAGGTGCGAGGGACACCTCGGGATACTCCTAGAGTCTTGACATGGAAATTGGGACGCGTCTCCACGTGAGGTGGGAGACCCAGGGTCCCTGTCCACGTGCCACAGGGATCCTGGGACTCCCATCCCTTTTCAAGAGGAGTCAGGCATCGTCTCCTTTGGAAGCATTGATCTCCATGGACCTCTCGAGTTTTCAAAGGATGTGAGGCCTCCGGTCGCGATGAGTCGGAGAACTAGGTCTTTCTCTGTGGTCTCCACAGGGGATTCAGACATCCCTTCGCCTTGGGAGATGGAAGACAAGCCTGCATTCAATTCACTGCAGGGATATCCGGCCTTACTTCGAGTCAGAGCATCTCGGTGTCCATTCCACTTGAGGCCACAAACTCAGGGTCGCTATCACATACCTGTAGCTGAGAGAAGCCTCCTCTTGAGGTGCTTGTGGAAAGTTGGTATTCCTCTTGAGTCGAATCCAGGGACTAAGCTCTCATCTCGAGTTGATTTGGGGGTCCATGGAGCCCTTTCGTGTTCCTCCAGTGACCTCAGGATCCCTCTAGTCTTGAGACAGTGATCTTGGGTTTTCTCTGGAGTGCCATCAAGGAAATCAAGGCTCCTTTCACGTTTGATATGGAACACGGAATTTCTCTGCACGCAGTGCAGGGGAATCGGGCCTCATCTCGCGGCGAGCGGGAAGTCTCAGGGTTTTTCTCGAGTTGCGGCCGGAACCTGGGGTATATTCTCGAGTTACGACGGGGAGGGCCCTTCCAGTAACCTATTTGTTCAGCAACGTCAGGACTCGGGCCTAGGTGCGAGGGACACCTCGGGATTCTCCTCGAGTCTTGGCATGGCAATTTGGAAGCGTCTCCACGTGAGGCGGGAGATCAAGGGTCTCTTTCCACGGGCCAGAGTGATCCTGGGACTCCTATCCATTTTCAAGAGGAGTCAGGCATCGTCTCCTTTGGAAGCATTGATCTCCGAGGACCTCTCGAGTTTTCAGAGGATGTGAGGTCTCCGGTCGCTGTGTGGCGAAAACTAGGTCTTTCTCTGTGGTCTCCACAGGGGATTCAGACATCCCTTCGTCTTGGGAGATGCAAGAAGAGCCTGCACTCAATTCACTGCATGGATATCCGGCCTTACTTCGAATGAGAGCATCTCGGTGTCCATTCCACTTGAGGCCACAAACACAGGGTCCCTCTCACATACCTGTAGCTGAGAGAAGCCTCCTCTTGAGGTGCTTGGGGAAAGTTGGTATTCCACTTGAGTCGAAGCCAGGGACTAAGCTCTCATCTCGAGTTGATTTGGGGTCCACGGAGACCTTTCGTGTTGCTACAGTCACCTGAGGATCCCTCTAGAATTGAGACAGTGATCTTGGGTTTTCTCTGGAGTGCCATCAAGGAAATCAAGGCTCCTTTCACGTTTGATGTGGAACACGGAATTGCTCTGCACGCAGTGAAGGGGATTCGGGCCTCATCTCGCAGCGAAGCGGATGTCTCATGGTTTTTCTCCACTTGTGGCCGGAACCTGGGGTATATTCTCGAGTTACGACGGGGAGGGCCCTTCCAGACACGTGTTTGTTCAGCGACGTCAGGACTCCTGCCTAGGTGCGAGGGACACTTCGGGATTCTCCTCGAGTCTTGGCATGGCAATTGGGTCGCGTCTCCACGTGAGGCCGGAGACCCAGTGTCCCTTTCCACGTGCCACAGGGATCCTGGGACTCCAATCCATTTTCAAGAGGAGTCAGGCATCATCTCCTTTGGAAGCATTGATCTCCGCACACCTCTCGAGTTTTCAAAGGATGTGAGGCCTCTGGTCGCGATGAGGCGGAGAACTCGGTCTTTCTCTGTGGTCTCCACAGGGGATTCAGACATCCCTTCTTCTTGGGAGATGCAAGACGAGCCTGCATTCAATTCACTGCAGGGATATCCGGCCTTACTTCGAGTCAGAGCATCTCGGTGTCCTTTCCACTTGAGGCCACAAACTCGGGGTCCCTCAAATATACCTGTAGCTGAGAGAAGCCTCCTCTTGAGGTGCCTGTGGAAAGTTGGTATTCCTCTTGAGTCTAAGCCAGGGACTAAGCTCTCATCTCGAGTTGATTTGGGGTCCACGGAGCCATTACATGTTGCTCCAGTGACCTCAGGATCCCTCTAGACTTGAAACAGTGATCTTGGGTTTTCTCTGGAGCGCCATCAAGGAAATCAAGGCTCCGTTCAAGTTTGATGTGGAACACGGAATTGTTCTGCACGCAGTGCAGGGGAATCGGGCCTCATCTCGCGTCAAGGGGGATGTCTCATGGTTTTTCTCAAGTTGCGGCCGAAACCTGGGGTGTATTCTCAAGTTACGACGGGGAGGGCCCTTCCAGACACGTTTTTGTTCAGCGACGTCAGGACTCCTGCCTAGGTGCGAGGGACACCTCGGGATTCTCCTCGAGTCTTGGCATGGCAATTGGGACGCGTCTCCACGTGAGGCGGGAGACCCAGGGTTCCTTTCCACGTGCCACAGGGATCCTGGGACTCCTATCCATTTTCAAGAAGAGTCAGGCATCTTCTCCTTTGGAAGCATTGATCTCCGCGGACCTCTGGAGTTTTCAAAGGATGTGAGGCCTCCGGTCTCGATGAGGCGGAGAACGAGGTCTTTCTCTGTGGTCTCCACAGGGGATTCAGACAACCCTTCGTCTTGGGAGATGCAAGACGTGCATGCATTCAATTCACTGCAGGGATATCCTGCCTTACTTCGAGTCAGAGCATCTCGGTATCCATTCCACTTGAGGCCACAAACTCAGGGTCCTTCAAATATACCTGTAGCTGAGAGAAGCCTCCTCTTGAGGTGCAGGTGGAAAGTTGGTATTCCTCTTGAGTCTAAGCCAGGGACTCAGCTCTCATCTCGAGTTGATTTGGGGTCGACGGAGCCCTTTCCTTTTGGTCCAGTGACCTCAGGATCCCTCTAGACTTGAGACAGTGATCTTGGGTTTTCTCTGGAGTGCAATCAAGGAAATCAAGGCCTCTTTCACGTTTGATGTGGAACACGGAATTTCTCTGCATGCAGTGCAGGGGAATCGGGCCTCAACTCGCGGCGCGGGGGAAATCTCATGGTTTTTCTTGAGTTGCGGCCGGAACCTGGGTTATATTCTCGAGTTACGACGAGGAGGCCCTTCCAGACACGTGTTTGTTCAGCGACATCAGGACTCCTGCCTAGGTGCGAGGGACACCTCGGGATTCTCCTCGAGTCTTGGCATGGCAATTGGGACGCGTATCCACGTGAGGCGGGAGACCCAGGGTCCCTTTCCACGTGCCACAGGGATCCTGGGACTCCTATCCATTTTCAAAAGGAGTCAGGCATCGTCTCCTTTGGAAGCATTGATCTCCGCGGACTTTTCGAGTTTTCAAAGGATGTGAGGCCTCTGGTCGCGATGAGGCGGAGAACTCGGTCTTTCTCTGTGGTCTCCACAGGGGATTCAAACATCCCTTCGTCTTGGGAGATGCAAGACGAGCCTGCATTCAATTCACTGCAGGGATATCCGGCCTTACTTCGAGTCAGAGCATCTCGGTGTCCATTACACTTGAAGCCACAAATTCAGGGTCCCTCTCACATACCTGTAGCAGAGAGAAACCTCCCCTTGAGGTGCTTGTGGAAAGTTGGTATTCCTCTTGTGTCGAAGCCAGGGACTAAGCTCTCATCTCGAGTTGATTTGGGGTCCATGGAGCCCTTTCGTGCTGCTAAAGTGACCTCAGGATCCCTCTAGACTTGAGACAGTGATCTTGGGTTTTCTCTGGTGTGCCATCAAGGAAATCAAGGCTCCTTTCAAGTTTGATGTGGAACACGGAATTGCTCTGCACGCAGTGCAGGGGAATCGGGCCTCATCTCGCGGCGAGGGGGAAGTCTCATGGTGTTTCTCGTGTTGCGGCCGGAACCTGTGGTATATTATCGAGTTAGGACGGGGAGTGCCCTTCCAGACACGTGTTTGTTCAGCGACGTCAGGACTCCTGCCTAGGTGCGAGGGACACCTCGGGATTCTCCTCGAGTCTTGGCATGGCAATGGGGACGCGTCTCCACGTGAGGCGGGAGACCCAGGGTCCCTTTCCACGTGCCACAGGGATCCTGGGACTCCTATTCATTTTCAAGAGGAGTCAGGCATCGTCTCCTTTGGAAGCATTGATCTCCGCGGACCTCTCGAGTTTTCAAAGGATGTGAGGCCTCCGCTTGCGATGAGGCGTAGAATTAGGTCTTTCTCTGTGGTCTCCACAGCGGATTCAGACATCCCTTCGTCTTGGGAGATGCAAGACGAGCCTGCATTCAATTCACTGCAGGGATATCCGGCCTTATTTCGAGTCAGAGCATCTCGGTGTCCATTCCACTTGAGGCCACAAACTCAGGGTCCCTCTCACATACCTGTAGCTGAGAGAAGCCTCCTCTTGAGGTGCTTGTGGAAAGTTGGTATTCCTCTTGAGTCGAAGCCAGGGAATAAGCTCTCATCTCGAGTTGATTTGTGGTCCCTGGGGCCCTTTCATGTTGCTTCAGTGACCTCAGGATCTTTCTAGACTTGAAACAGTGATCTTGGGTTTTCTCTGGAGTGACATCAAGGAAATCAAGGCTCCTTTCACGTTTGATGTGGAACACGGAATTTCTCTGCACGCAGTGCAGGGGAATCCGGACTCATGTCGCGGCGAGGGGGAAGTCTCATGGTTTTTCTCGAGTTGCGACCGGAACCTGGGTTATATTCTCGAGTTACGATGGGGAGGGCCCTTCCAGACACGTGTTTGTTCAGCGACGTCAGGACTCCTGCCTAGGTGCGAGGGACACCTCGGATTCTCCTCGAGTCTTGGCATGGCAATTGGGACGCGTCTCCACGCGAGGAGTTAGACCCAGGGTCCCTTTCCACGTGCCACAGCGATCCTGGGACTCCTATCCATTTTCAAGAGGAGTTAGGCATCCTCCCCTTCGGAAGTATTGATCTCCGCGGACCTTTCGAGTTTTCAAAGGATGTGAGGCCTCTGGTCGCGATGAGGCGGAGAATTAGGTCTTTATCTGTGGTCTCCACAGGGGATTCAGACATCCCTTCGTCTTGGGAGATGCAAGACGAGCCTGCATTCAATTCACTGCAGGGATATCCGGCCTTACATCGAGTCAGAGCATCTCGGTGTCCATTCCACTTGAGGCCACAAACTCAGGGGCCCTCTCACATACCTGTAGCTGAGAGAAGCCTCCTCTTGAGGTGCTTGTGGAAAGTTGGTATTCCTCTTGAGTCAAAGCCAGGGACTAAGCTCTCATCTCGAGTTGATTTGGGGTCCACAGAGCCCTTTCGTTTTGCTACAGTGACCTCAGCGTCCCTCTAGACTTGAGACAGTGATCTTCGGTTTTCTCTGGAGTGCCATCAAGGAAATCAAGGCTCCTTTCACGTTTGATGTGGAAAACGGAATTGCTCTGCACGCAGTGCAGGGGAATCGGGCCTCATCTCGCGGCGAGGGGGAAGTCTCATGGTTTTTCTCGAGTTGCGGCCGGAACCTGGGGTATATTTTCGAGTTACGACGGGGAGGGCCCTTCCAGACACGTGTTTGTTCAGCGACGTCAGGACTCCTGCCTAGGTGCAAGGGACACCTCGGGATTCTCCTCTAGTCTTGGCATGGCAATTGGGAGGCGTCTCCACGTGAGGCGGGAGACCCAGCGTCCCTTTCCACGTGCCACAGGGATCCTGGGACTCCTATCCATTTTCAAGAGGAGTCAGGCATCGTCTCCTTTGGAAGTATTGATCTCCGCGGACCTCTCGAGTTTTCAAAGGATATGAGGCCTCCGGTTGCGTTGATTTGCAGGACTAGGTCGTTCTCTGTCGTCTCCACAGGGGATTCAGACATCCCTTCGTCTTGGGAGATGCAAGACGAGCCTGCATTCAATTCACTGCAGGGATATCTGGCCTTACTTCGAGTCAGAGCATCTCGGTGTCCATTCCACTTGAGGCCACAAACTCAGGGTCCCTCTCACATACCTGTAGCTGAGAGAAGCCTCCTCTTGAGGTGCTTGTGGAAAGTTGGTATTCCTCTTGAGTTGAAGCCAGGGACTAAGCTCTCATCTCGAGTTGATTTGGGGTCCACGGAGCCCTTTCGTGTTGCTACAGTTACCTCAGGATCCCTCTAGACTTGAAACAGTGATCTTGGGTTTTCTCTGGAGTGACATCAAGGAAATCAAGGCTCCTTTCAAGTTTGATGTGGAACACGGAATTGCTCTGCACGCATTGCAGGGAAATCGGGCCTCATCTCGCGGCGAGGGGGAAGTCTCATGGTTTTTCTCGAGTTGCGGCCGGAACTTGGGGTATATTCTCGAGTTACGACGGGGAGGGCCCTTCCAGACACGTGTTTGTTCAGCGACGTCAGGACTCCTGCCTAGGTGCGAGGGACACCTCGGGATTCTCCTCTAGTCTTGGCATGGCAATTGGGCCGCGTCTCCACGTGTTGCGGGAGACCCAGTGTCCCTTTCCACGTGCCACAGTAATCCTGGGACTCCTATCCATTTTCAAGAGGAGTCAGGCATCGTCTTCTTTGGAAGCATTGATCTCTGCAGACCTCTCGAGTTTTCAAAGGATGTGAGGCCTCCGGTCACGATGAGGCGGAGGACTAGGTCTTTCTCTGTGGTCTCCACAGGGGATTCAGACATCCCTCCTTCTTGGGAGATGCAAGACGAGCCTGCATTCAATTCACTGCAGGGATATCCGGCCTTACTTCGAGTCAGAGCATCTCGGTATCCATTGCACTTGAGGCCACAAATTCAGGATTCCTCTCACATACCTGTAGCTGAGAGAAGCTTCCTCTTGAGGTGCTTGTGGAAAGTTGGTATTCCTCTTGAGTCTAAGCCAGGGACTAAGCTCTCATCTCGAGTTGATTTGGGGTCCTTGGAGCCCTTTCGTGTTGCTCCAGTGACCTCAGGATCCCTCTAGACTTGAGACACTGATCTTGGGTTTTCTCTGGAGTGCCATCAAGGAAATCAAGGCTCCTTTCATTTTTGATATGGAATACGGAATTGCTCTGCACGCAGGGCAGGGGAATCGGGCCTCATCTCGCGGCGAGGGGGAAGTCTCATGGTTTTTCTCGAGTTGCTGCCGGAACCTGGGGTATATTCCGAAGTTACGACGGGGAGGTGACTTCCAGACACGTGTTTGTTCAGCGACGTCACGACTCCTGCCTAGGTGCGAGGAACACCTCGGGATTCTCCTCGAGTCTGGCATCGCAATTGGGACGTGTCTCCACGTGAGGCGGGAGACCCAGGTTCCCTTTCCAAGTGCCACAGTGATCCTGGGACTCCTATCCATTTTTAAGAAAAGTCAGGCATCGTCTCCTTTAGAAGCATTGATCTCTTCAGACCTCTCGAGTTTTCAAAGGATGTGAGGCCTGCGGTCGCGATGAGGCGGAGGAGTAGGTCTTTCTCTGTGGTCTCCACAGGGGATTCAGACAACCCTTCGTCTTGGGAGATGCAAGACGAGCCTGCATTCAATTCACTGCAGGGATATCCGGCCTTACTTCGAGTCAGAGCATCTCGGTGTCCATTCCACTTGAGGCCACAAAATCAGGGTCTCTCTCACATACCTGTAGCTGAGAGAAGCCTCCTCTTGAGTTGCTTGTGGAAAGTTGGTATTCCTCTTGTGTCGAAGCCAGGGACTAAGCTCTCATCTCGAGTTGATTTGTGGTCCCTGGGGCCCTTTCATGTTGCTTCAGTGACCTCAGGATCTTTCTAGACTTGAGACAGTGATCTTGGGTTTTCTCTGGAGTGCCATCAAGGAAATCAAGGCTCCTTTCACGTTTGATGTGGAAAACGGAATTGCTCTGCATGCCGTGCAGGGGAATCGGGCCTCAACTCGCGGCGAGGAGGAAATCTCATGGTTTTTCTCGAGTTGCGGCCGGAACCTGGGGTATATTCTCGAGTTACGACGGGGAGGGCCCTTCCAGACACGTGTTTGTTCAGCGACGTCAGGACACCTGCCTAGGTGCGAGGGACACCTCGGGATTCTCCTCGAGTCTTGGCATGGCAATTGGGACGCGTCTCCACGTGAGGCGGGAGATCCAGTGTCCCTTTCCACGTGCCACAGGGATCCTGGGACTCCTATCCATTTTCAAGAGGAGTCAGGCATCGTCTCCTTTGGAAGCATTGATCTCCGCAGACCTCTCGAGTTTTCAAAGGATGTGAGGCCTCTGGTCGCGATGAGGCGGAGAACTCGGTCTTTCTCTGTGGTCTCCACAGGGGATTCAGACATCCCTTCTTCTTGGGAGATGCAAGACGAGCCTGCATTCAATTCACTGCAGGGATATCCGGCCTTACTTCGAGTCAGAGCATCTCGGTGTCCTTTCCACTTGAGGCCACAAACTCGGGGTCCCTCAAATATACCTGTAGCTGAGAGAAGCCTCCTCTTGAGGTGCTTGTGGAAAGTTGGTATTCCTCTTGAGTCGAAGCCAGGGACTAAGCTCTCATCTCGAGTTGATTTGGGGTCCACGGAGCCATTTCATGTTGCTCCAGTGACCTCAGGATCCCTCTAGACTTGAGACAGTGATCTTGGGTTTTCTCTGGAGTGCCATCAAGGAAATCAAGGCTCCTTTCACGTTTGATGAGGAACAAGGAATTGCTCTGCATGCAGTGCAGGTGAATCGGGCCTCATCTATCGGCGAGGGGGAAGTCTCATGGTTTTCCTCGAGTTGCGGCCGGAACTTGGGGTATATTCTCGAGTTACGACGGGGAGGGCCCTTCCAGACCTGTGTTTGTTCAGCGACGTCAGGACTCCTGCCTAGGTGCGAGGGACACATCGGAATTCTCCTCGAGTCTTGGCATGGCAATTGGACCGCGTCTCCACGAGTGGCGGGAGACCCAGTTTCCCTTTCCACGTGCCACAGTAATCCTGGGACTCCTATCCATTTTCAAGAGGAGTCAGGCATCGTCTCCTTTGGAAGCATTGATCTCTGCAGACCTCTCGAGTTTTCAAAGAATGTGAGGCCTCCGGTCACGAAGAGGCGGAGGACTAGGTCTTTCTCTGTGGTCTCCACAGGGGATTCAGACATCCCTTCGTCTTGGGAGATGCAAGACGAGCCTGCATTCAATTCACTGCAGGGATATCCGGCCTTACTTCGAGTCAGAGCATCTCGGTGTCCATTGCACTTGAGGCCACAAATTCAGGGTTCCTCTCACATACCTGTAGCTGAGAGAAGATTCCTCTTGAGGTGCTTGTGCAAAGTTGGTATTCCTCTTGTTTCTAAGCCAGGGACTAAGCTCTCATCTCGAGTTGATTTGGGGTCCTTGGAGCCCTTTCGTGTTGCTCCAGTGACCTCAGGATCCCTCTAGACTTGAGACACTGATCTTGGGTTTTCTCTGGAGTGCCAGCAAGGAAATCAAGGCTCCTTTCATTTTTGATGTGGAATACGGAATTGCTCTGCACAGGGCAGGGGAATCGGGCCTCATCTCGCGGCGAGGGGGAAGTCTCATGGTTTTTCTCGAGATGCGGCCGGAACCTGGGGTATATTCTCGAGTTACGACGGGGAGGTCCCTTCCAGACACGTGTTTGTTCAGCGACGTCAGGACTCCTGCCTAGGTGCGAGGGACAACTCGGGATTCTCCTCGAGTCTTGGCATGGCAATTGGGACGCGTCTCCACGTGAGGCGGGAGACCCAGTGTCCCGTTCCTAGTGTCACAGTGATCCTGGGACTCCTATCCATTTTCAAGAGGAGTCAGGCATCGTTTCCTTTGGAAGCATTGATCTCCGCGGACCTCTCGAGTTTTCAAAGGATGTGAGGCCTCCGCTCGCGATGAGGCGGAGAATTAGGTCTTTCTCTGTGGTCTCCACAGGGGATTCAGACATTCCTTCGCCTTGGGAGATGCAAGACGAGCCTGCATTCAATTCACTGCAGGGATATCCGGCCTTACATCGAGTCAGAGCATCTCGGTGTCCATTCCATTTGAGGCCACAAACTCAGGGGCCCTCTCACATACCTGTAGCTGAGAGAAGCCTCCTCTTGAGGTGCTTGTGGAAAGTTGGTATTCTTCTTGAGTCGAAGCCAGGGACTAAACTCTCATCTCGAGTTGATTTCGGGTCCACAGAGCCCTTTCGTGTTGCTACAGTGACCTCAGGATCCCTCTAGACTTGAAACAGTGATCTTGGGTTTTCTCTGGAGTGCCAGCAAGGAAATCAAGGCTCCTTTCACGTTTGATGTCGAACACGGAATTGCTCTGCATGCAGTGCAGGGGAATCGGGCCTCAGCTCGCGGCGAGGGTTAAATCTCATGGTTTTGTTCAGTTGCGGCCGGAACCTGGGATATATTTTCGAGTTACGACGGGGAGGGCCCTTCCAGACACGTGTTTGTTGAGCGACGTCAGGACTCCTGCCTAGGTGCGAGGGACACCTCGGGATTCTCCTCGAGTCGTGGCATGGAATTTTGGACGCGTCTCCACGTGAGGCGGGAGACCCAGGGTCCCTTTTCACGTGCCACAGGGATCCTGGGACTCCTATCCATTTTCAAGAGGAGTCAGGCATCGTCTCCTTTGGAAGCATTGATCTCCTCGGACCTCTCGAGTTTTCAAAGGATGTGAGGCCTCCGGTCGCGATGAGGCGGAGAACTCGGTCTTTCTCTGTGGTCTCCCCAGCGGATTCAGACAACCCTTCGTCTTGGGAGATGCAAGATGAGCCTGCATTCAATTCACTGCAGGGATATCCGGCCTTACTTCGAGTCAGAGCATCTCGGTGTCCATTCCACTTGAGGCAAAAAACTCAGGGTCCCTCTCACATACCTGTAGCTGAGAGAAGCCTCCTCTTGAGGTGCTTGTGGAAAGTTCGTATTCCTCTTGAGTCGAAGCAAGGGACTAAGCTCTCATCTCGAGTTGATTTGGGGTCCATGGAGCCCTTTGGTGTTGCTCCAGTGACCTCAGGATCCCTCTAGACTTGAGACAGTGATCTTGGGTTTTCTCTGGAGTGCCATCAAGGAAATCAAGGCTCCTTTCACGTTTGATGTGGAACACGGAATTGCTCTGCACGCAGGGCAGGGGAAATAGGCCTCATCCCGCGGCGAGGGGGAAGTCTCATGGTTTTTCTCGAGTTGCGGCCGGAACCTGGGGTATATTCTCGAGTTACGACGGGGAGGGCCCTTCCAGACACGTGTTTGTTCAGCGACGTCAGGACTCCTGCCTAGGTGCGACAGACACCTCGGGATTCTCCTCGAGTCTTGGCATGGCAATTGGGACGCGTCTCCACGTGAGGCGGGAGACCCAGGGTCCCTTTCCACGTGCCACAGGGATCCTGGGACTCCTATCCATTTTCAAGAGGAGTCAGGCATCGTCTCCTTTGGAAGCATTGATCTCCGCGGACCTCTTGAGTTTTCAAAGGATGTGAGGCCTCCGGTCGCAATGAGGCGGTGAACTAGGTCTTTCTCTGTGGTCTCCACAGGGGATTCAGACATCCCTTCGTCTTGGGAAATGCAAGACGAGCCTGCACTCAATTCACTGCAGTGATATCCGGACTTACTTCCTGTCAGAGCATCTCGGTGTCCAGTCCACTTGAGGCCACAAACTCAGGGTCCC
Organism: Dama dama; assembly: GCF_033118175.1. Classification (NCBI taxonomy): domain Eukaryota; kingdom Metazoa; phylum Chordata; class Mammalia; order Artiodactyla; family Cervidae; genus Dama; species Dama dama. Next base: position 2,069,019 of record NW_026870940.1, read on the forward strand.
TCTCACATACCTGTAGCTGAGAGAAGCCTCCTCTTGAGGTGCTTGTGTAAAGTTGGTAATCCTCTTGAGTCGAAGCCAGACACTAAGCTCTCATCTCGAGTTGATTTGGGGTCCACGGAGCCCTTTCGTGTTACTCCAGTGACCTCAGGATCCCTCTAGACATGAGACAGTGATCTTGACTTTTCTCTGGAGTGCCATCAAAGAAATCAAGGCTCCTTTCACGTTTGATGTGGAACACGGAATTGCTCTGCACACAGTGCAGGGGAATCGGGCCTCATCTCGCGGCGAGGGGGAAGTCTCATGGTTTTTCTCGAGTTGCGGCCGGAACCTGGGGTATATTCTCGAGTTACGATGGGGAGGGCCCTTCCAGACATGTGTTTGTTCAGCGACGTCAGGACTCCTGCCTAGGTGCGAGGGACACCTCGGGATTCTCCTCGAGTCTTGGCATGGCAATTGGGACGCGTCCCCACATGAGGCGGGAGACCCAGTGTCCCTTTCGACGTGCCACAGGGATACTGGAACTCCTATCCATTTTGAAGAGGAGTCAGGCATGGTCTCCTTTGGAAGCATTGATCTCCGCGGACCTCTCGAGTTTTCAAAGGATGTGAGGCCTCCGGTCGCGATGAGTCGGAGGACTAGGTCTTTCTCTGTCGTCCCCACAGGGGATTCAGACATCCCTTCGTCTTGGGAGATGTAAGACGGGCCTGCTTTCAATTCACTGCAGGGATATCCGGCCTTATTTCGAGTCAGAGCATCTCGGTGTCCATTCCACTTGAGGCCACAAACTCAGGGTCCCTCTCACATACCTGTAGCTGAGAGAAGCCTCCTCTTGAGGTGCTTGTGGAAAGTTGGTATTCCTCTTGAGTCGAAGCCAGGGACTAAGCTCTCATCTCGAGTTGATTTGGGGTCCACGGAGCCCTTTCGTGTTGCCACAGTGACCTCAGGATCCCTCTAGACTGGGAACAGTGATCTTGGGTTTTCTCTGGAGTGCCATCAAGGAAATCAAGGCTCCTTTCACGTTTGATGTGGAACGCGGAATTGCTCTGCACGCAGTGCAGGGGAATCGGGCCTCATCTCACGGCGAGGGGGAAGTCTCATGGTTTTTCTCGAATTGCGGCCGGAACCTGGGGTATATTCTCGAGTTACGACGGGGAGGGCCCTTCCAGAAACGTGTTTGTTCAGCGACGTCAGGACTCCTGCCTAGGTGTGAGGGACAACTCAGGATTCTCCTCGAGTCTCGGCATGGCAATTGGGACGCGTCTCCACGTGAGGCGGGAGACCCAGGGTCCCTTTCCACGTGCCACAGGGATCCTGGGACTCCTATCCATTTTCAAGTCATCGTCTCCTTTGGAAGCATTGATCTCCGCGGACCTCTCGAGTTTTCAAAGGACGTGAGGCCTCCGTTCGCGTTGAGACGGAGGACTAGGTCTTTCTCTGTGGACTCCACAGGGGATTCAGACAACCCTTCGTCTTGGGAGATGCAAGACGAGCCTGCATTCAATTCACTGCAGGGATATCCGGCCTTACTTCGAGTCAGAGCATCTCGGTGTCCATTCCACTTGAGGCCACAAACTCAGGGGCCCTCTCACATACCTGTAGCTGAGAGAAGCCTCCTCTTGAGGTGCTTGTGGAAAGTTGGTATTCCTCTTGAGTCGAAGCCAGGGACTAAGCTCTCATCTCGAGTTGATTTGGGGTCCACTGAGCCCTTTGGTGTTGCTCCAGTGACCTCAGGATCCCTCTAGAATTGAGACAGTGATCTTGGGTTTTCTCTGGAGTGCCATCAAGGAAATCAAGGCTCCTTTCACGTTTCATGTGGAACACTGAATTGCTCTGCACGCAGTACAGGGGAATCGGGCCTCATCTCGCGGCGAGGGGGAGGTCTCATGGTTTTTCTCGAGTTGCGGCCGAAACCTGGGGTATATTCTCGAGTTACGACGGGGAGGGCCCTTCCTGACACGTGTTTGTTCAGCGACGTCAGGACTCCTGCCTAGGTGCGAAGGACACCTCGGGATTCTCCTCGAGTGTTGGCATGGCAATTGGGACGCGTCTCCACGAGAGGCGGGAGACCCAGGGTCCCTTTCCACGTGCCACAGGGATCCTGGGACTCCTATCCATTTTCAAGAGGAGTCAGGCATCGTCTCCTTTGGAAGCATTGATCTCCGCAGACCTCTCGATTTTTCAAAGGATGTGATGTCTCCGGTCGCGATGAGGCTGAGGACTAGGTCTTTCTCTGTGGTCTCCACAGGGGATTCAGACATCCCTTCGTCTTGCGAGATGCAAGACGAGCCTGCATTCAATTCACTGCAGGGATATCCGGCCTTACTTCGAGTCAGAGCATCTCGGTGTCCATTCGACTTGAGGCCACAAACTCAGGGTCCCTCTCACATACCTGTAGCTGAGAGAAGCCTCCTCTTGAGGTGCTTGTGGAAAGTTGGTATTCCTCTTGAGTCGAAGCCAGGGACTAAGCTCTCATCTCGAGTTGATTTGGGTTCCACGGAGCCCTTTCGTGTTGCTCCAGTGACCTCAGGATCCCTCTAGACTTGAGACAGTGATCTTGGGTTTTCTCTGGAGTGCCATCAAGGAAATCAAGGCTCCTTTCAAGTTGAATGTGGAACACGGAATTGCTCTGCACGCAGTGCAGGGGAATCGGGCCTCATCTCGTGGCAAGGGGGATGTCTCATGGTTTTTCTCAAGTTGCGGCCGGAACATGGGGTATATTCTCGAGTTATGACGGGGAGGGCCCTTCCAGACACGTGTTTGTTCAGCGACGTCAGGACTCCTACCTAGGTGCGAGGGACACCTCGGGATTCTCCTCGAGTCATGGCATGTCAATTGGGACTTGTCTCCAAGTGAGGCGGGAGACCCAGTGTCCCTTTCCACGTTCCACAGGGATCCTGGGACTCCTATCCGTTTTCAAGAAGAGTCAGGCATCGTCTCCTTTGGAAGCATTGATCTCCGCGTACCTCTCAAGTTTTCAAAGGATGTGAGGCCTCCGGTCTCGATGAGACGGAGAACTAGGTCTTTCTCTGTGGTCTCCACAGGGGATTCAGACATCCCTTCGTCTTGGGAGATGCAAGACGAGCCTGCTTTAAATTCACTAGAGGGATATCCGGCCTTACTTCGAGTCAGAGCATCTCGGTGTCCATTCCACTTGAGGCCACAAACTCAGGGTCCATCTCACATACCTGTAGCTGAGAGAAGCCTCCTCTTGAGGTGCTTGTGGAAAGTTGGTTTTCCTCTTGAGTCGAAGCCAGGGACTAAGCTCTCATCTCGAGTTGATTTGCGTTCCACGGAGCCCTTTCGTGTTGCTCCAGTGACCTCAGGATCCCTCTAGACTTGAGACAGTGATCTTGGGTTTTCTCTGGAGTGCCATCAAGGAAATCAGGGCTCCTTTCACGTTTGATGTGGAACACGGAATTGCTCTGCACGCAGTGCAGGGGAATCGGGCCTCATGTATTGGCGAGGGGGAAGTCTCATGGTTTTTCTCGAGTTGCGGCCGGAACCTGGTGTATATTCTCGAGTTACGACGGGGAGGGCCCTTCCAGACACGTGTTTGTTCAGCGACGTCAGGACTCCTGCCTAGGTGCGAGGGACACCTCGGTATTCTCCTCGAGTCTTGGCATGGCAATTGGAACGCGTCTCCACGTGAGGCGGGAATCCAGGGTCCCTTTCCACGTGCCACAGGGATCCTGGGACTCCTATCCATTTTCAAGAGGAGTCAGGCATCGTCTCCTTTGGAAGCATTGATCTCCGCGGACCTCTCGAGTTTTCAAAGGATGTGAGGCCTCCGGTCGCAATGAGGCGGAAGACTAGGTCTTTCTCTGTTGTCTCCACAGGGGATTCAGACATCACTTTGTCTTGGGAGATGCAAGAAGAGCCTGCATTCAATTCACTGCAGGGATATCCGGCCTTACTTCGAGTCAGAGCATCTCGGTGTCCATTCCACTTGAGGCCACAAATTCAGGGTCCCTCTCACATACCTGTAGCTGAGAGAAGCCTCCTCTTGAGGTGCTTGTGGAAAGTTGGTATTCCTCTTGAGTCGAAGCCAGGGACTAAGCTCTCATCTCGAGTTGATTTGGGGTCCACGGAGCCCTTTCCTGTTGCTCCAGTGACCTCAGGATCCCTCTAGACTTGAGACAGTGATCTTGGGTTTTCTCTGGAGTGCCATCAAGGAAATCAAGGCTCCTTTCACTTTTGATGTGGAACGCGGAATTGCTCTGCACACAGTGCAGGGGAATCGGGCCTCATCTCGCGGCGAGGGGGAAGTCTCATGGTTTTTCTCGAGTTGCGGCCGGAACCTGGGGTATATTCTCGAGTTACGATGGGGAGGGCCCTTCCAGAAACGTGTTTGTTCAGCGATGTCAGGACTCCTGCCTAGGTGCGAGGGACACCTCGGGATTCTCCTCGAGTCTTGGCATGGCAATTGGGACGCGTCCCCACGTGAGGCGGGAGACCCAGTGTCCCTTTCGACGTGCCACAGGGATCCTGGGACTCCTATCCATTTTGAAGAGGAGTCAGGCATGGTCTTCTTTGGAAGCATTGATCTCCGCGGACCTCTCGAGTTTTCAAAGGATGTGAGGCCTCCGGTCGCGATGAGGCGGAGGACTAGGTCTTTCTCTGTGGTCTCCACAGGGGATTCAGACATCCCTTCGTCTTGGGAGATGCAAGACGAGCCTGCATTCAATTCACTGCAGGGATATCCGGCCTTACTTCGAGTCAGAGCATCTCGGTGTCCATTCCACTTGAGGCCACAAACTCAGGGGCCCTCTCACATACCTGTAGCTGAGAGAAGCCTCCTCTTGAGGTCCTTGTGGAAAGTTGGTATTCCTCTTGAGTCGAAGCCAGGGACTAAGCTCTCATCTCGAGTTGATTTGGGGTCCACGGAGCCCTTTCGTGTTGCCACAGTGACCTCAGGATCCCTCTAGACTGGGAACAGTGATCTTGGGTTTTCTCTGGAGTGCCATCAAGGAAATCAAGGCTCCTTTCACGTTTGATGTGGAACGCGGAATTGCTCTGCACGCAGTGCAGGGGAATCGGGCCTCATCTCACGGCGAGGGGGAAGTCTCATGGTTTTTCTCGAATTGCGGCCGGAACCTGGGGTATATTCTCGAGTTACGACGGGGAGGGCCCTTCCAGAAACGTGTTTGTTCAGCGACGTCAGGACTCCTGCCTAGGTGTGAGGGACAACTCAGGATTCTCCTCGAGTCTCGGCATGGCAATTGGGACGCGTCTCCACGTGAGGCGGGAGACCCAGGGTCCCTTTCCACGTGCCACAGGGATCCTGGGACTCCTATCCATTTTCAAGTCATCGTCTCCTTTGGAAGCATTGATCTCCGCGGACCTCTCTAGTTTTCAAAGGACGTGAGGCCTCCGTTCGCGTTGAGACGGAGGACTAGGTCTTTCTCTGTGGACTCCACAGGGGATTCAGACAACCCTTCGTCTTGGGAGATGCAAGACGAGCCTGCATTCAATTCACTGCAGGGATATCCGGCCTTACTTCGAGTCAGAGCATCTCGGTGTCCATTCCACTTGAGGCCACAAACTCAGGGGCCCTCTCACATACCTGTAGCTGAGAGAAGCCTCCTCTTGAGGTGCTTGTGGAAAGGTGGTATTCCTCTTGAGTCGAAGCCAGGGACTAAGCTCTCATCTCGAGTTGATTTGGGGTCCACTGAGCCCTTTGGTGTTGCTCCAGTGACCTCAGGATCCCTCTAGAATTGAGACAGTGATCTTGGGTTTTCTCTGGAGTGCCATCAAGGAAATCAAGGCTCCTTTCACGTTTCATGTGGAACACTGAATTGCTCTGCACGCAGTACAGGGGAATCGGGCCTCATCTCGCGGCGAGGGGGAGGTCTCATGGTTTTTCTCGAGTTGCGGCCGAAACCTGGGGTATATTCTCGAGTTACGACGGGGAGGGCCCTTCCTGACACGTGTTTGTTCAGCGACGTCAGGACTCCTGCCTAGGTGCGAAGGACACCTCGGGATTCTCCTCGAGTGTTGGCATGGCAATTGGGACGCGTCTCCACGAGAGGCGGGAGACCCAGGGTCCCTTTCCACGTGCCACAGGGATCCTGGGACTCCTATCCATTTTCAAGAGGAGTCAGGCATCGTCTCCTTTGGAAGCATTGATCTCCGCAGACCTCTCGATTTTTCAAAGGATGTGATGTCTCCGGTCGCGATGAGGCTGAGGACTAGGTCTTTCTCTGTGGTCTCCACAGGGGATTCAGACATCCCTTCGTCTTGCGAGATGCAAGACGAGCCTGCATTCAATTCACTGCAGGGATATCCGGCCTTACTTCGAGTCAGAGCATCTCGGTGTCCATTCGACTTGAGGCCACAAACTCAGGGTCCCTCTCACATACCTGTAGCTGAGAGAAGCCTCCTCTTGAGGTGCTTGTGGAAAGTTGGTATTCCTCTTGAGTCGAAGCCAGGGACTAAGCTCTCATCTCGAGTTGATTTGGGGTCCACGGAGCCCTTTCGTGTTGCTCCAGTGACCTCAGGATCCCTCTAGACTTGAGACAGTGATCTTGGGTTTTCTCTGGAGTGCCATCAAGGAAATCAAGGCTCCTTTCAAGTTGAATGTGGAACACGGAATTGCTCTGCACGCAGTGCAGGGGAATCGGGCCTCATCTCGTGGCAAGGGGGATGTCTCATGGTTTTTCTCAAGTTGCGGCCGGAACATGGGGTATATTCTCGAGTTATGACGGGGAGGGCCCTTCCAGACACGTGTTTGTTCAGCGACGTCAGGACTCCTACCTAGGTGCGAGGGACACCTCGGGATTCTCCTCGAGTCATGGCATGTCAATTGGGACTTGTCTCCAAGTGAGGCGGGAGACCCAGTGTCCCTTTCCACGTTCCACAGGGATCCTGGGACTCCTATCCGTTTTCAAGAAGAGTCAGGCATCGTCTCCTTTGGAAGCATTGATCTCCGCGTACCTCTCAAGTTTTCAAAGGATGTGAGGCCTCCGGTCTCGATGAGACGGAGAACTAGGTCTTTCTCTGTGGTCTCCACAGGGGATTCAGACATTCCTTCGTCTTGGGAGATGCAAGACGAGCCTGCTTTAAATTCACTAGAGGGATATCCGGCCTTACTTCGAGTCAGAGCATCTCGGTGTCCATTCCACTTGAGGCCACAAACTCAGGGTCCATCTCACATACCTGTAGCTGAGAGAAGCCTCCTCTTGAGGTGCTTGTGGAAAGTTGGTTTTCCTCTTGAGTCGAAGCCAGGGACTAAGCTCTCATCTCGAGTTGATTTGCGTTCCACGGAGCCCTTTCGTGTTGCTCCAGTGACCTCAGGATCCCTCTAGACTTGAGACAGTGATCTTGGGTTTTCTCTGGAGTGCCATTAAGGAAATCAGGGCTCCTTTCACGTTTGATGTGGAACACGGAATTGCTCTGCACGCAGTGCAGGGGAATCGGGCCTCATGTATTGGCGAGGGGGAAGTCTCATGGTTTTTCTCGAGTTGCGGCCGGAACCTGGTGTATATTCTCGAGTTACGACGGGGAGGGCCCTTCCAGACACGTGTTTGTTCAGCGACGTCAGGACTCCTGCCTAGGTGCGAGGGACACCTCGGTATTCTCCTCGAGTCTTGGCATGGCAATTGGGACGCGTCTCCACGTGAGGCGGGAATCCAGGGTCCCTTTCCACGTGCCACAGGGATCCTGGGACTCCTATCCATTTTCAAGAGGAGTCAGGCATCGTCTCCTTTGGAAGCATTGATCTCCGCGGACCTCTCGAGTTTTCAAAGGATGTGAGGCCTCCGGTCGCAATGAGGCGGAAGACTAGGTCTTTCTCTGTTGTCTCCACAGGGGATTCAGACATCACTTTGTCTTGGGAGATGCAAGAAGAGCCTGCATTCAATTCACTGCAGGGATATCCGGCCTTACTTCGAGTCAGAGCATCTCGGTGTCCATTCCACTTGAGGCCACAAATTCAGGGTCCCTCTCACATACCTGTAGCTGAGAGAAGCCTCCTCTTGAGGTGCTTGTGGAAAGTTGGTATTCCTCTTGAGTCGAAGCCAGGGACTAAGCTCTCATCTCGAGTTGATTTGGGGTCCACGGAGCCCTTTCCTGTTGCTCCAGTGACCTCAGGATCCCTCTAGACTTGAGATAGTGATCTTGGGTTTTCTCTGGAGTGCCATCAAGGAAATCAAGGCTCCTTTCACTTTTGATGTGGAACGCGGAATTGCTCTGCACGCAGTGCAGGGGAATCGGGCCTCATCTCGCGGCGAGGGGGAAGTCTCATGGTTTTTCTCGAGTTGCGGCCGGAACCTGGGGTATATTCTCGAGTTACGATGGGGAGGGCCCTTCCAGAAACGTGTTTGTTCAGCGATGTCAGGACTCCTGCCTAGGTGCGAGGGACACCTCGGGATTCTCCTCGAGTCTTGGCATGGCAATTGGGACGCGTCCCCACGTGAGGCGGGAGACCCAGTGTCCCTTTCGACGTGCCACAGGGATCCTGGGACTCCTATCCATTTTGAAGAGGAGTCAGGCATGGTCTTCTTTGGAAGCATTGATCTCCGCGGCCCTCTCGAGTTTTCAAAGGATGTGAGGCCTCCGGTCGCGATGAGGCGGAGGACTAGGTCTTTCTCTGTCGTCTCCACAGGGGATTCAGACATCCCTTCGTCTTGGGAGATGCAAGACGAGCCTGCATTCAATTCACTGCAGGGATATCCGGCCTTACTTCGAGTCAGAGCATCTCGGTGTCCATTCCACTTGAGGCCACAAACTCAGGGGCCCTCTCACATACCTGTAGCTGAGAGAAGCCTCCTCTTGAGGTGCTTGTGGAAAGTTGGTATTCCTCTTGAGTCAAAGCCAGGGACTAAGCTCTCATCTCGAGTTGATTTGGGGTCCACGGAGCCCTTTCGTGTTGCCACAGTGACCTCAGGATCCCTCTAGACTGGGAACAGTGATCTTGGGTTTTCTCTGGAGTGCCATCAAGGAAATCAAGGCTCCTTTCACGTTTGATGTGGAACGCGGAATTGCTCTGCACGCAGTGCAGGGGAATCGGGCCTCATCTCACGGCGAGGGGGAAGTCTCATGGTTTTTCTCGAATTGCGGCCGGAACCTGGGGTATATTCTCGAGTTACGACGGGGAGGGCCCTTCCAGAAACGTGTTTGTTCAGCGACGTCAGGACTCCTGCCTAGGTGTGAGGGACAACTCAGGATTCTCCTCGAGTCTCGGCATGGCAATTGGGACGCGTCTCCACGTGAGGCGGGAGACCCAGGGTCCCTTTCCACGTGCCACAGGGATCCTGGGACTCCTATCCATTTTCAAGTCATCGTCTCCTTTGGAAGCATTGATCTCCGCGGACCTCTCTAGTTTTCAAAGGACGTGAGGCCTCCGTTCGCGTTGAGACGGAGGACTAGGTCTTTCTCTGTGGACTCCACAGGGGATTCAGACAACCCTTCGTCTTGGGAGATGCAAGACGAGCCTGCATTAAATTCACTGCAGGGATATCCGGCCTTACTTCGAGTCAGAGCATCTCGGTGTCCATTCCACTTGAGGCCACAAACTCAGGGGCCCTCTCACATACCTGTAGCTGAGAGAAGCCTCCTCTTGAGGTGCTTGTGGAAAGTTGGTATTCCTCTTGAGTCGAAGCCAGGGACTAAGCTCTCATCTCGAGTTGATTTGGGGTCCACTGAGCCCTTTGGTGTTGCTCCAGTGACCTCAGGATCCCTCTAGAATTGAGACAGTGATCTTGGGTTTTCTCTGGAGTGCCATCAAGGAAATCAAGGCTCCTTTCACGTTTCATGTGGAACACTGAATTGCTCTGCACGCAGTACAGGGGAATCGGGCCTCATCTCGCGGCGAGGGGGAGGTCTCATGGTTTTTCTCGAGTTGCGGCCGAAACCTGGGGTATATTCTCGAGTTACGACGGGGAGGGCCCTTCCTGACACGTGTTTGTTCAGCGACGTCAGGACTCCTGCCTAGGTGCGAAGGACACCTCGGGATTCTCCTCGAGTGTTGGCATGGCAATTGGGACGCGTCTCCACGAGAGGCGGGAGACCCAGGGTCCCTTTCCACGTGCCACAGGGATCCTGGGACTCCTATCCATTTTCAAGAGGAGTCAGGCATCGTCTCCTTTGGAAGCATTGATCTCCGCAGACCTCTCGATTTTTCAAAGGATGTGATGTCTCCGGTCGCGATGAGGCTGAGGACTAGGTCTTTCTCTGTGGTCTCCACAGGGGATTCAGACATCCCTTCGTCTTGCGAGATGCAAGACGAGCCTGCATTCAATTCACTGCAGGGATATCCGGCCTTACTTCGAGTCAGAGCATCTCGGTGTCCATTCGACTTGAGGCCACAAACTCAGGGTCCCTCTCACATACCTGTAGCTGAGAGAAGCCTCCTCTTGAGGTGCTTGTGGAAAGTTGGTATTCCTCTTGAGTCGAAGCCAGGGACTAAGCTCTCATCTCGAGTTGATTTGGGTTCCACGGAGCCCTTTCGTGTTGCTCCAGTGACCTCAGGATCCCTCTAGACTTGAGACAGTGATCTTGGGTTTTCTCTGGAGTGCCATCAAGGAAATCAAGGCTCCTTTCAAGTTGAATGTGGAACACGGAATTGCTCTGCACGCAGTGCAGGGGAATCGGGCCTCATCTCGTGGCAAGGGGGATGTCTCATGGTTTTTCTCAAGTTGCGGCCGGAACATGGGGTATATTCTCGAGTTATGACGGGGAGGGCCATTCCAGACACGTGTTTGTTCAGCGACGTCAGGACTCCTACCTAGGTGCGAGGGACACCTCGGGATTCTCCTCGAGTCATGGCATGTCAATTGGGACTTGTCTCCAAGTGAGGCGGGAGACCCAGTGTCCCTATCCACGTTCCACAGGGATCCTGGGACTCCTATCCGTTTTCAAGAAGAGTCAGGCATCGTCTCCTTTGGAAGCATTGATCTCCGCGTACCTCTCAAGTTTTCAAAGGATGTGAGGCCTCCGGTCTCGATGAGACGGAGAACTAGGTCTTTCTCTGTGGTCTCCACAGGGGATTCAGACATCCCTTCGTCTTGGGAGATGCAAGACGAGCCTGCTTTAAATTCACTAGAGGGATATCCGGCCTTACTTCGAGTCAGAGCATCTCGGTGTCCATTCCACTTGAGGCCACAAACTCAGGGTCCATCTCACATACCTGTAGCTGAGAGAAGCCTCCTCTTGAGGTGCTTGTGGAAAGTTGGTTTTCCTCTTGAGTCGAAGCCAGGGACTAAGCTCTCATCTCGAGTTGATTTGCGTTCCACGGAGCCCTTTCGTGTTGCTCCAGTGACCTCAGGATCCCTCTAGACTTGAGACAGTGATCTTGGGTTTTCTCTGGAGTGCCATCAAGGAAATCAGGGCTCCTTTCACGTTTGATGTGGAACACGGAATTGCTCTGCACGCAGTGCAGGGGAATCGGGCCTCATGTATTGGCGAGGGGGAAGTCTCATGGTTTTTCTCGAGTTGCGGCCGGAACCTGGTGTATATTCTCGAGTTACGACGGGGAGGGCCCTTCCAGACACGTGTTTGTTCAGCGACGTCAGGACTCCTGCCTAGGTGCGAGGGACACCTCGGTATTCTCCTCGAGTCTTGGCATGGCAATTGGGACGCGTCTCCACGTGAGGCGGGAATCCAGGGTCCCTTTCCACGTGCCACAGGGATCCTGGGACTCCTATCCATTTTCAAGAGGAGTCAGGCATCGTCTCCTTTGGAAGCATTGATCTCCGCGGACCTCTCGAGTTTTCAAAGGATGTGAGGCCTCCGGTCGCAATGAGGCGGAAGACTAGGTCTTTCTCTGTTGTCTCCACAGGGGATTCAGACATCACTTTGTCTTGGGAGATGCAAGAAGAGCCTGCATTCAATTCACTGCAGGGATATCCGGCCTTACTTCGAGTCAGAGCATCTCGGTGTCCATTCCACTTGAGGCCACAAATTCAGGGTCCCTCTCACATACCTGTAGCTGAGAGAAGCCTCCTCTTGAGGTGCTTGTGGAAAGTTGGTATTCCTCTTGAGTCGAAGCCAGGGACTAAGCTCTCATCTCGAGTTGATTTGGGGTCCACGGAGCCCTTTCCTGTTGCTCCAGTGACCTCAGGATCCCTCTAGACTTGAGATAGTGATCTTGGGTTTTCTCTGGAGTGCCATCAAGGAAATCAAGGCTCCTTTCACGTTTGATGTGGAACGCGGAATTGCTCTGCACGCAGTGCAGGGGAATCGGGCCTCATCTCGCGGCGAGGGGGAAGTCTCATGGTTTTTCTCGAGTTGCGGCCGGAACCTGGGGTATATTCTCGAGTTACGATGGGGAGGGCCCTTCCAGAAACGTGTTTGTTCAGCGATGTCAGGACTCCTGCCTAGGTGCGAGGGACACCTCGGGATTCTCCTCGAGTCTTGGCATGGCAATTGGGACGCGTCCCCACGTGAGGCGGGAGACCCAGTGTCCCTTTCGACGTGCCACAGGGATCCTGGGACTCCTATCCATTTTGAAGAGGAGTCAGGCATGGTCTCCTTTGGAAGCATTGATCTCCGCGGACCTCTCGAGTTTTCAAAGGATGTGAGGCCTCCGGTCGCGATGAGGCGGAGGACTAGGTCTTTCTCTGTCGTCTCCACAGGGGATTCAGACATCCCTTCGTCTTGGGAGATGCAAGACGAGCCTGCATTCAATTCACTGCAGGGATATCCGGCCTTACTTCGAGTCAGAGCATCTCGGTGTCCATTCCACTTGAGGCCACAAACTCAGGGGCCCTCTCACATACCTGTAGCTGAGAGAAGCCTCCTCTTGAGGTGCTTGTGGAAAGTTGGTATTCCTCTTGAGTCGAAGCCAGGGACTAAGCTCTCATCTCGAGTTGATTTGGGGTCCACGGAGCCCTTTCGTGTTGCCACAGTGACCTCAGGATCCCTCTAGACTGGGAACAGTGATCTTGGGTATTCTCTGGAGTGCCATCAAGGAAATCAAGGTTCCTTTCACGTTTCATGTGGAACACGGAATTGCTCTGCACGCAGTACAGGGGAATCGTGCCTCATCTCGCGGCGAGGGGGAAGTCTCATGGTTTTTCTCGAGTTGCGGCCGAAACCTGGGGTATATTCTCGAGTTACAACGGGGAGGGCCCTTCCATACACGTGTTTGTTCAGCGACGTCAGGACTCCTGCCTAGGTGCGAAGGACACCTCGGGATTCTCCTCGAGTGTTGGCATGGCAATTGGGACGCGTCTCCACGTGAGGCGGGAGACCCAGGGTCCCTTTCCATGTGCCACAGGGATCCTGGGACTCCTATCCATTTTCAAGAGGAGTCAGGCATCGTCTCCTTTGGAAGCATTGATCTCCGTGGACCTCTCGAGTTTTCAAAGGATGTGAGGCCTCCGGTCGCGTTGAGGCGGAGGACTAGGTCTTTCTCTGTCGTCTCCACAGGGGATTCAGACATCCCTTCGTCGTGGGAGATGGAAGACGAGCCTGCATTCAATTCACTGCAGGGATATCCGGCCTTACTTCTAGTCAGAGCATCTCGGTGTCCATTCAACTTGAGGCCACAAACTCAGGGTCCCTCTCACATACATGTAGCTGAGAGAAGCCTTCTCTTGAGGGGCTTGTGGAAAGTTGGTATTCCTCTTGAGTCGAAGCCAGGGACTAAGCTCTCATCTCGAGTTGATTTGGGTTCCACGGAGCCCTTTCCTGTTGCTCCAGTGACCTCAGGATCCCTCTAGACTTCAGACAGTGATCTTGGGTTTTCTCTGGAGTGCCATCAAGGAAATCAAGGCTCCTTTCACGTTTGATGTGGAACACGGAATTGCTCTGCACGCAGTGCAGGGGAATCGGGCCTCATGTCGCGGCGAGGGGGAAGTCTCATGGTTTTTCTCGAGTTGCGGCCGGAACCTGGTGTATATTCTCGAGTTACGACGGGGAGGGCCCTTCCTGACACGTGTTTGTTCAGCGACGTCAGGACTCCTGCCTAGGTGCGAGGGACACCTCGGTATTCTCCTCGAGTCTTGGCATGGCAATTGGGACGCGTCTCCACGAGAGGCGGGAGACCCAGGGTCCCTTTCCACGTGCCACAGGGATCCTGGGACTCCTATCCATTTTCAAGAGGAGTCAGGCATCGTCTCCTTTGGAAGCATTGATCTCCGCAGACCTCTCGATTTTTCAAAGGATGTGATGTCTCCGGTCGCGATGAGGCTGAGGACTAGGTCTTTCTCTGTGGTCTCCACAGGGGATTCAGACATCCCTTCGTCTTGCGAGATGCAAGACGAGCCTGCATTCAATTCACTGCAGGGATATCCGGCCTTACTTCGAGTCAGAGCATCTCGGTGTCCATTCGACTTGAGGCCACAAACTCAGGGTCCCTCTCACATACCTGTAGCTGAGAGAAGCCTCCTCTTGAGGTGCTTGTGGAAAGTTGGTATTCCTCTTGAGTCGAAGCCAGGGACTAAGCTCTCATCTCGAGTTGATTTGGGTTCCACGGAGCCCTTTCGTGTTGCTCCAGTGACCTCAGGATCCCTCTAGACTTGAGACAGTGATCTTGGGTTTTCTCTGGAGTGCCAACAAGGAAATCAAGGCTCCTTTCAAGTTGAATGTGGAACACGGAATTGCTCTGCACGCAGTGCAGGGGAATCGGGCCTCATCTCGTGGCAAGGGGGATGTCTCATGGTTTTTCTCAAGTTGCGGCCGGAACATGGGGTATATTCTCGAGTTATGACGGGGAGGGCCCTTCCAGACACGTGTTTGTTCAGCGACGTCAGGACTCCTACCTAGGTGCGAGGGACACCTCGGGATTCTCCTCGAGTCATGGCATGTCAATTGGGACTTGTCTCCAAGTGAGGCGGGAGACCCAGTGTCCCTTTCCACGTTCCACAGGGATCCTGGGACTCCTATCCGTTTTCAAGAAGAGTCAGGCATCGTCTCCTTTGGAAGCATTGATCTCCGCGTACCTCTCAAGTTTTCAAAGGATGTGAGGCCTCCGGTCTCGATGAGACGGAGAACTAGGTCTTTCTCTGTGGTCTCCACAGGGGATTCAGACATCCCTTCGTCTTGGGAGATGCAAGACGAGCCTGCTTTAAATTCACTAGAGGGATATCCGGCCTTACTTCGAGTCAGAGCATCTCGGTGTCCATTCCACTTGAGGCCACAAACTCAGGGTCCATCTCACATACCTGTAGCTGAGAGAAGCCTCCTCTTGAGGTGCTTGTGGAAAGTTGGTTTTCCTCTTGAGTCGAAGCCAGGGACTAAGCTCTCATCTCGAGTTGATTTGCGTTCCACGGAGCCCTTTCGTGTTGCTCCAGTGACCTCAGGATCCCTCTAGACTTGAGACAGTGATCTTGGGTTTTCTCTGGAGTGCCATCAAGGAAATCAGGGCTCCTTTCACGTTTGATGTGGAACACGGAATTGCTCTGCACGCAGTGCAGGGGAATCGGGCCTCATGTATTGGCGAGGGGGAAGTCTCATGGTTTTTCTCGAGTTGCGGCCGGAACCTGGTGTATATTCTCGAGTTACGACGGGGAGGGCCCTTCCAGACACGTGTTTGTTCAGCGACGTCAGGACTCCTGCCTAGGTGCGAGGGACACCTCGGTATTCTCCTCGAGTCTTGGCATGGCAATTGGGACGCGTCTCCACGTGAGGCGGGAATCCAGGGTCCCTTTCCACGTGCCACAGGGATCCTGGGACTCCTATCCATTTTCAAGAGGAGTCAGGCATCGTCTCCTTTGGAAGCATTGATCTCCGCGGACCTCTCGAGTTTTCAAAGGATGTGAGGCCTCCGGTCGCGTTGAGGCCGAGGACTAGGTCTTTCTCTGTCGTCTCCACAGGGGATTCAGACATCCCTTCGTCTTGGGAGATGGAAGACGAGCCTGCATTCAATTCACTGCAGGGATATCCGGCCTTAATTCTAGTCAGAGCATCTCGGTGTCCATTCAACTTGAGGCCACAAACTCAGGGTCCCTCTCACATACATGTAGCTGAGAGAAGCCTTCTCTTGAGGGGCTTGTGGAAAGTTGGTATTCCTCTTGAGTCGAAGCCAGGGACTAAGCTCTCATCTCGAGTTGATTTGGGTTCCACGGAGCCCTTTCCTGTTGCTCCAGTGACCTCAGGATCCCTCTAGACTTCAGACAGTGATCTTGGGTTTTCTCTGGAGTGCCATCAAGGAAATCAAGGCTCCTTTCACGTTTGATGTGGAACACGGAATTGCTCTGCACGCAGTGCAGGGGAATCGGGCCTCATGTCGCGGCGAGGGGGAAGTCTCATGGTTTTTCTCGAGTTGCGGCCGGAACCTGGTGTATATTCTCGAGTTACGACGGGGAGGGCCCTTCCTGACACGTGTTTTTTCAGCGACGTCAGGACTCCTGCCTAGGTGCGAGGGACACCTCGGGATTCTCCTCGAGTCTTGGCATGGCAATTGGGACGCGTCTCCACGAGAGGCGGGAGACCCAGGGTCCCTTTCCACGTGCCACAGGGATCCTGGGACTCCTATCCATTTTCAAGAGGAGTCAGGCATCGTCTCCTTTGGAAGCATTGATCTCCGCAGACCTCTCGATTTTTCAAAGGATGTGATGTCTCCGGTCGCGATGAGGCTGAGGACTAGGTCTTTCTCTGTGGTCTCCACAGGGGATTCAGACATCCCTTCGTCTTGGGAGATGCAAGACGAGCCTGCATTCAATTCACTGCAGGGATATCCGGCCTTACTTCGAGTCAGAGCATCTCGGTGTCCATTCGACTTGAGGCCACAAACTCAGGGTCCCTCTCACATACCTGTAGCTGAGAGAAGCCTCCTCTTGAGGTGCTTGTGGAAAGTTGGTATTCCTCTTGAGTCGAAGCCAGGGACTAAGCTCTCATCTCGAGTTGATTTGGGTTCCACGGAGCCCTTTCGTGTTGCTCCAGTGACCTCAGGATCCCTCTAGACTTGAGACAGTGATCTTGGGTTTTCTCTGGAGTGCCATCAAGGAAATCAAGGCTCCTTTCAAGTTGAATGTGGAACACGGAATTGCTCTGCACGCAGTGCAGGGGAATCGGGCCTCATCTCGTGGCAAGGGGGATGTCTCATGGTTTTTCTCAAGTTGCGGCCGGAACATGGGGTATATTCTCGAGTTATGACGGGGAGGGCCCTTCCAGACACGTGTTTGTTCAGCGACGTCAGGACTCCTACCTAGGTGCGAGGGACACCTCGGGATTCTCCTCGAGTCATGGCATGTCAATTGGGACTTGTCTCCAAGTGAGGCGGGAGACCCAGTGTCCCTTTCCACGTTCCACAGGGATCCTGGGACTCCTATCCGTTTTCAAGAAGAGTCAGGCATCGTCTCCTTTGGAAGCATTGATCTCCGCGTACCTCTCAAGTTTTCAAAGGATGTGAGGCCTCCGGTCTCGATGAGACGGAGAACTAGGTCTTTCTCTGTGGTCTCCACAGGGGATTCAGACATCCCTTCGTCTTGGGAGATGCAAGACGAGCCTGCTTTAAATTCACTAGAGGGATATCCGGCCTTACTTCGAGTCAGAGCATCTCGGTGTCCATTCCACTTGAGGCCACAAACTCAGGGTCCATCTCACATACCTGTAGCTGAGAGAAGCCTCCTCTTGAGGTGCTTGTGGAAAGTTGGTTTTCCTCTTGAGTCGAAGCCAGGGACTAAGCTCTCATCTCGAGTTGATTTGCGTTCCACGGAGCCCTTTCGTGTTGCCACAGTGACCTCAGGATCCCTCTAGACTGGGGACAGTGATCTTGGGTTTTCTCTGGAGTGCCATCAAGGAAATCAAGGCTCCTTTCACTTTTGATGTGGAATACGGAATTGCTCTGCATGCAGGGCAGGGGAATCGGGCCTCATCTGGCGGCGAGGGGGATGTCTCATGGTTTTTCTCGAGTTGCGGCCGGAACCTGGGGTATATTCTCGAGTTACGACGGGGAGGGCCCTTCCAGACACGTGTTTGTTCAGCGACGTCAGGACTCCTGCCTAGGTGCGAGGGACACCTCGGGATTCTCCTCGAGTCTTGGCATGGCAATTGGGACGCGTCTCCACGTGAGGCGGGAGACCCAGGGTCCCTTTCCACGTGCCACAGGGAACCTGGGACTCCTATCCATTTTCAAGAGAAGTCAGGCATCATCTCCTTTGGATGCATTGATCTCCGCTGACCTCTCGAGTTTTCAAAGGATGTGAGGCCTCCGGTCGCGATGAGGCGGAGGACTAGGTCTTTCTCTGTCGTCTCCACAGGGGATTCAGACATCCCTTCGTCTTGGGAGATGCAAGACGAGCCTGCATTCAATTCACTGCAGGGATATCCGGCCTTACTTCGAGTCAGAGCATCTCGGTGTCCTTTCCACTTGAGGCCACAAACTCAGGGTCCCTCTCACATACCTGTAACTGAGAGAAGGCTCCTCTTGAGGTGCTTGTGAAAAGTTGGTATTCCTCTTGAGTCGAAGCCAGGGACTAATCTCTCATCTCGAGTTGATTTGGCATCCACTTAGCCCTTTCGTGTTGCTCCCGTGACCTCAGGATCCCTCTAGACTTGAGACACTGATCTTGGGTTTTCTCTGGAGTGCCATCAAGGAAATCAAGGCTCCTTTCACGTTTGATGTGGAACACGGAATTGCTCTGCACGCAGTGCAGGGGAATCGGGTCTCATCTCGCGGCGAGGGGGAAGTCTGTTTGTTTTTCTCGAGTTGCGGCCGGAACCTGGGGTATATTCTCGAATTACGAAGGGGAGGGCCCTTCCAGAAACGTGTTTGTTCAGCGACGTCAGGACTCCTGCCTAGTTGCGAGGGACACATCGTCATTCTCCTCGAGTCTTGGCATGGCAATTGGGACGCGTATGCACGTGAGGCGGGAGACCCAGGGTCCCTTTCCACGTGCCACAGGTATCCTGGGACTCCTATCCATTTTCAAGAGGAGTCAGGCATCGTCTCCTTTGGAAGCATTGATCTACGTGGACCTCTCGAGATTTCAAAGGATGTGAGGCCTCCGGTCGTGATGAGGCGGAGGACTGGGTCTGTCTCTGTGGTCTCCCCAGCGGATTCAGACACCCCTTCGTCTTGGGAGATGCAAGACGAGCATGCGTTCAATTCACTGCAGGGATATCCGGCCTTACTTCGAGTCAGAGCATCTCGGTGTCCATTCCACTTGAGGCCACAATTTCAGGGTCCCTCTCACATACCTGTAGCTGAGAGAAACCTCCTCTTGAGGTGCTTGTGGAAAGTTGGTATACCTCTTGAGTCGTAGCCAGGGACTAAGCTCTCATCTCGAGTTGATTTGGCGTCCACGGAGCCCTTTCGTGTTGCTGCAGTGACCTCAGGATCCCTCTAGACTTGAGACAGTGATCTTGGGTTTTCTCTGGAGTGCCATCAAGGAAATCAAGGCTCCTTTTACGTTAGATGTGGAACACGGAATTGCTCTGCACGCAGTGCAGGGGAATCGGGCCTCATCTCGCGGCGAGGGGGAAGTCTCATGGTTTTTCTCGAGTTGCGGCCAGAACTTGGGGTATATTCTCGAGTTACGACGGGGAGGGCCCTTCCAGACACGTGTTTGTTCAGCGACGTCAGGACTCCTGCCTAGGTGCGAGGGACACCTCGGGATTCTCCTCGAGTCTTGGCATGGCAATTGGGACGCGTCTCTCCGTGAGGTGAGAGACCCAGAGTCCCTTTCCACGTGCCACAGGGATCCTGGGACTCCTATAAATTTTCAAGAAGAGTCAGGCATCGTCTCCTTTGGAAGGATTGATCTCCGTGGACCTCTCGATTTTTCAAAGAATGTGAGGCCTCCGGTCGCGATGAGGTGGAGGACTAGGTCTTTCTCTGTGGTCTCCACAGCGGATTCATACATCCCTTCGTCTTTGGAGATGCAAGACGAGCCTGCATTCAATTCACTGCAGGGATATCCGGCCTTACTTCGAGTCAGAGCATCTCGGTGTCCATTCCACTTGAGGCCACAAACTCAGGGTCCCTCTCACATACCTGTAACTGAGAGAAGGCTCCTCTTGAGGTGCTTGTGAAAAGTTGGTATTCCTCTTGAGTCGAAGCCAGGGACTAATCTCTCATCTCGAGTTGATTCGGGGTCCACGGAGAACTTTCGTGTTGCTCCAGTGACGTCAGGATACCTCTAGACTTGAGACAGTGATCTTGGGTTTTCTCTGGAGTGCCATCAAGGAAATCAAGGCTCCTTTCACGTTTGATGTGGAACACGGAATTGCTCTGCATGGAGTGCAGGGGAATCGGGCCTCATCTCGCGGCGAGGGGGAAGTCTCATGGTTTTTCTCGAGTTGCGGCCGGAACCTGGGGTATATTCTCGAGTTACGATGGGGAGGGCCCTTCCAGACACGTGTTTGTTCAGCGACGTCAGGACTCCTGCCTAGGTGCGAGGGACAACTCGGAATTCTCCTCGAGTCTTGGCATGGCAATTGGGACGCGTCTCCACGTGAGGCGGGAGACCCAGGGTCCCTTTCCACGTGCCACAGGGATCCTGGGACTCCTATCCATTTTCAAGAGGAGTCAGGCATCGTCTCCTTTGGAAGCATTGATCTCCGCATAACTCTCGAATTTTCAAAGGATATGAGGCCTCCGGTCGCGATGAGGCGGAGGACTAGGTCTTTCTCTGTCAT
Source organism: Dama dama (assembly GCF_033118175.1). Lineage (NCBI taxonomy): Eukaryota > Metazoa > Chordata > Mammalia > Artiodactyla > Cervidae > Dama > Dama dama. The sequence continues at coordinate 2,089,542 of NW_026870940.1, forward strand.
CTCCACATGGGATTCAGACATCCCTTCGTCTTGGGAGATGCAAGACGAGCCTGCATTCAATTCACTGTTGGGATATCCGGCCTTACTTCGAGTCAGAGCATCTCGGTGTCCATTCCACTTGAGTCCACAAACTCAGGGTCCCTCTCACATACCTGTAGCTGAGAGAAGGCTCTTCTTGAGGTGCTTGTGAAAAGTTGGTATTCCTCTTGAGTCGAAGCCAGGGACTAAGCTCTCATCTCGAGTTGATTTGGGGTCCACGAAGCTCTTTCGTGTTGCTCCAGTGACCTCAGGATCCCTCTAGACTTGAGACAGTGATCTTGGGTTTTCTCTGGAGTGCCATCAAGGAAATCAAGGCTCCTTTCACGTTTGATTTGGAACACGGAATTGCTCTGCACGCATTGCAGGGGAATCGGGTCTCATCTCGTGGCGAGTGGGAAGTCTCATGGTTTTTCTCGAGTTGCGGCCAGAACCTGGGGTATATTCTCGAGTTACGACGGGGAGGGCACTTCCAGAAACGTGTTTGTTCACCGACGTCAGGACTCCTGCCTAGGTGCGAGGGACACCTCAGGATTCTCCTCGGTTCTTGGCATGGCAATTGGGATGCGTATCCACGTGAGGCGGGAGACCCAGGGTCCCTTTCCACGTGCCACAGGGATCGTGGGACTCCTATCCATTTTCAAGAGGAGTCAGGCATCGTCTCCTTTGGAAGCATTGATCTCCGCACACCTCTCGAGTTTTCAAAGGATGTGAGGCCTCCGGTCGTGTTGAGGCGGAGTACTAGGTCTGTCTCTGTGGTCTCCCCAGCGGATTCAGACATCCCTTCGTCTTGGGAGATGCAAGACGAGCCTGCATTGAATTCACTGCAGGGATATCCGGCCTTACTTCGAGTCAGAGCATCTCGGTGTCCATTCCACTTGAGGCCACAAACTCAGGGTCCCTCTCACATACCTGTAGCTGAGAGAAGCCTCCTCTCTAGGTGATTGTGGAAAGTTGGTATTCCTCTTGAGTCGAAGCCAGGGACTAAGCTCTCATCTCGAGTTGATTTGGCGTCCACGGAGCCCTTTCGTGTTGCTCCAGTGACCTCAGGATACCTCTAGACTTGAGACAGTGATCTTGGGTTTTCTCTGGAGTGCCATCAAGGAAATCAAGGCTCCTTTCACGTTTGATGTGGAACACGGAATTGCTCTGCACGCAGTGCAGAGGAATCGGGCCTCATCTCACGGCGAGGGGGAAGTCTCATGGTTTTTCTCGAGTTGCGGCCGGAACCTGGGGTATATTCTCGAGTTACGACGGGGAGGACCCTTCCAGGCACGTGTTTGTTCAGCGACGTCAGGACTCCTGCCTAGGTGCGAGGGACAACTCGGGATTCTCCTCGAGTCTTGGCATGGCAAATGGGACGCGTATCCACGTGAGGTGGCAGACCCAGTGTCCCTTTCCACGTGCCACAGGGATCCTGGGACTCCTCTACATTTTCAAGAAGAGTCAGGCATCGTCTCCTTTGGAAGCATTGATCTCCGCAGACCTCTCGAGTTCTCAAAGGATGTGAGGCCTCCGGTCGCAATGAGGGGGAGGACTATGTCTTTCTCTGTGGTCTCCACAGGGGATTCAGACATCCCTTCGTCTTGGGAGATGCAAGATGAGCCTGCATTCAATTCACTGTTGGGATATCCGAACTTACTTCGAGTCAGAGCATCTCGGTGTCCATTCCACTTGAGGCCACAAACTCAGGGTCCCTCTCACATACCTGTAGCTGAGAGAAGCCTCCTCTTGAGGTGCTTGTGGAAAGTTGGTATTCCTCTTGAGTCGAAGCCAGGGACTAAGCTCTCATCTCGAGTTGATTTGGGGTCCATGGAGCCCTTTCGTGTTGCTCCAGTGACCTCAGGATCCCTCTAGACTTGAGACAGTGATCTTGGGTTTTCTCTGGAGTGCCATCAAGGAAATCATGGCTCTTTTCACGTTTGATGTAGAACACGGAATTGCTCTGCACGCAGTGCAGGGGAATCGGGCCTCATCTCGCGGCGAGGGGGAAGTCTCATGGTTTTTCTCGAGTTGCGGCCGGAGCATGGGCTATATTCTCGAGTTACAACGGGGAGGGCCCTTCCAGACACGTGTTTGTTCAGGGACGTCAGGACTCCTTCCTAGGTGCGAGGGACACCTCGGGATTCTCCTCTAGTTTTGGCATGGCAATTGGGACGCGTCTCCACGTGAGGCGGGAGACGCAGGGTCCCTTTCCACGTGCCAAAGTGATCCTGGGACTCCTATCCATTTTCAGGAGGAGTCAGGCATCGTCTCCTTTGGAAGCATTGATCTCCGCATACCTCTCGAATTTCCAAAGATGTGAGGCCTCCGCTCGCGATGAGGCGGAGAACTAGGTCTTTCTCTGTGGTCTCCACAGCGGATTCAGACAACTCTTCGTCTTGGGAGATGCAAGACGAGCCTGCTTTCCATTCACTGCAGGGATATCCGCCCTTACTTCGAGTCAGAGCATCTCGGTTTCCATTCCACTTGAGGCCACAAACTCAGGGTCCCTCTCACATACATGTAGCTGAGATAAGCCTCCTCTCTAGGTGATTGTGGAAAGTTGGTATTCCTCTTGAGTCGAAGGCAGGGACTAAGCTCTCATCTCGAGTTGATTTGGGGTCCACGTAGCCCTTTCCTGTTGCGCCAGTGACCTCAGGATCCCTCTAGACTTGAGACAGTGATCTTGGGTTTTCTCTGGAGTGCCATCAAGGAAATCAAGGCTCTTTCACGTTTGATGTGGAACACGGAATTGCTCTGCACGCAGTGCAGGGGAATCGGGCCTCATCTCGCGGCGAGGGGGAAGTCTCATGGTTTTTCTCGAGTTGCGGCTGGAACCTGGGGTATATTCTCGAGTTACGACGGGGAGTGCCCTTCCAGACACGTGTTTGTTCAGCGACGTCAGGACTCCTGCCTAGGTGCGAGGGACACCTCGGGATTCTCCGCGAGTCTTGGCATGGCAATTGGGACGCGTCTCCACGTGAGGCGGGAGACCCAGGGTCCCTTTCCACGTGCCACAGGGATCCTGGGACTCCTATCCATTTTCAAGAGGAGTCAGGCATCGTCTCCTTTGGAAGCATTGATCTCCGCTGACCTCTCGAGTTTTCAAAGAATGTGAGGCCACAGGTCGCGATGAGGCGGAGAACTACGTCTTTCTCTGTGGTTTCCACAGGGGATTCAGACATCCCTTCGTCTTGGGAGTTGCAAGACGAGCCTGCATTCCATTCACTGCAGGGATATCCGGCCTTATTTTGAGTCAGAGCATCTCGGTGTCCATTCCACTTGAGGCCAAAACTCAGGGTCGCTCTCACATACCTGTAGCTGAGAGAAGCCTCCTCTTGAGGTGCTTGTGGAAAGTTTGTATTCTTCTTGAGTCGAAGCCAGGGACTAAGCTCTCATCTCGAGTTGATTTGGGGTCCCGGAGCCCTTTCGTGTTGCTCCAGTGACCTCAGGATCCCTCTAGACTTGAGACATTGATCTTGGGTTTACTCTGGAGTGCCATGAAGGAAATCAAGGCTCCTATCATGTTTGATATGGAACACGGAATTGCTCTGCACGCAGTGCAGGGGAATTGGGCCTCATCTCGCGGCGAGGGGGAAGTCTCATGGTTTTTCTCGAGTTGCGGCCAGAACCTGGGGTATATTCTCGAGTTACGACGGGGAGGGCCCTTCCAGACACGTGTTTGTTCAGCGACGTCCGGACTGCTGCCGAGGTGCGAGGGACACCTCGGGATTCTCCTCGAGTCTTGGCATGGCAATTGGGACGCGTCTCCATGAGAGGCGGGAGACCCAGAGTCCCTTTCCACGTGCCACAGGGATCCAGGGACTCCTATCCATTTTCAGGAGGAGTCAGGCATCGTCTCCTTTGGAAGCATTGATCTCCGCTGACCTCTCGAGTTTTCAAAGAATGTGAGGCCACAGGTCGCGATGAGGCGGAGAACTAGGTCTTTCTCTGTGGTCTCCACAGGGGATTCAGACATCCCTTCGTCTTGGGAGATGCAAGACGAGCCTGCATTCCATTCACTGCAGGAATATCCGGCCTTATTTCAAGTCAGAGCATCTCGGTGTCCATTCCACTTGAGGCCAAAACTCAGGGTCACACTCACATACCTGTAGCTGAGAGAAGCCTCCTCTTGAGGTGCTTGTGGAAAGTTGGTATTCTTCTTGAGTCCAAGCCAGGGACTAAGCTCTCATCTCGAGTTGATTTGGGGTCCCGGAGCCCTTTCGTGTTGCTACAGTGACCTCAGGATCCCTCTAGACTTGACACAGTGATCTTGGGTTTTCTCTGGTGTGCCATCAAGGAAATCAAGGCTCCTTTCACGTTTGATGTGGAACACGGAATTGCTCTGCACGCAGTGCAGGGGAATCGGGCCTCACCTCGCGGCGAGGAGTAAGTCTCATGGTTTTTCTCGAGTTGCGGCCGGACCCTGGGGTATATTCTCGAGTTATGACGGGGAGGGCCTTTCCAGACACGTGTTTGTTCAGCGACGTCAGGACTCCTGCCTAGGTGCGAGGGACCTCGGGATTCTCCTCGAGTCTTGGCATGGCAATTGGGACGCGTCTCCACGTGAGGCGGGAGACCCAGGGTCCCTTTCCACGTGCCACAGGGATCCTGGGACTCCTATCCATTTTCAAGAGGAGTCAGGCATCGTCTCCTTTGGAAGCATTGATCTCCGCGGACCTCTCGAGTTTTCAAAGGACGTGAGGCCTCCGTTCGCGTTGAGACGGAGGACTAGGTCTTTCTCTGTGGACTCCACAGGGGATTCAGACATCCCTTCGTCTTGGGAGATGGAAGAGGAGCCTGCATTCAATTCACTGCAGGGATATCCGGCCTTACTTCGAGTCAGAGCATCTCGGTGTCCATTCAACTTGAGGCCACAAACTCAGGGTTCCTCTCACATACATGTAGCTGAGAAAAGCCTTCTCTTGAGGGGCTTGTGGAAAGTTGGTATTCCTCTTGAGTCGAAGCCAGGGACTAAGCTCTCATCTCGAGTTGATTTGGGTTCCACGGAGCCCTTTCCTGTTGCTCCAGTGACCTCAGGATCCCTCTAGACTTCAGACAGTGATCTTGGGTTTTCTCTGGAGTGCCATCAAGGAAATCAAGGCTCCTTTCACGTTTGATGTGGAACACGGAATTGCTCTGCACGCAGTGCAGGGGAATCGGGCCTCATGTCGCGGCGAGGGGGAAGTCTCATGGTTTTTCTCGAGTTGCGGCCGGAACCTGGTGTATATTCTCGAGTTACGACGGGGAGGGCCCTTCCTGACACGTGTTTGTTCAGCGACGTCAGGACTCCTGCCTAGGTGCGAGGGACACCTCGGTATTCTCCTCGAGTCTTGGCATGGCAATTGGGACGCGTCTCCACGAGAGGCGGGAGACCCAGGGTCCCTTTCCACGTGCCACAGGGATCCTGGGACTCCTATCCATTTTCAAGAGGAGTCAGGCATCGTCTCCTTTGGAAGCATTGATCTCCGCGGACCTCTCGAGTTTTCAAAGGATGTGATGTCTCCGGTCGCGATGAGGCTGAGGACTAGGTCTTTCTCTGTGGTCTCCACAGGGGATTCAGACATCCCTTCGTCTTGCGAGATGCAAGACGAGCCTGCATTCAATTCACTGCAGGGATATCCGGCCTTACTTCGAGTCAGAGCATCTCGGTGTCCATTCCACTTGAGGCCACAAATTCAGGGTCCCTCTCACATACCTGTAGCTGAGAGAAGCCTCCTCTTGAGGTGCTTGTGGAAAGTTGGTATTCCTCTTGAGTCGAAGCCAGGGACTAAGCTCTCATCTCGAGTTGATTTGGGGTCCACGGAGCCCTTTCCTGTTGCTCCAGTGACCTCAGGATCCCTCTAGACTTGAGATAGTGATCTTGGGTTTTCTCTGGAGTGCCATCAAGGAAATCAAGGCTCCTTTCACGTTTGATGTGGAACGCGGAATTGCTCTGCACGCAGTGCAGGGGAATCGGGCCTCATCTCGCGGCGAGGGGGAAGTCTCATGGTTTTTCTCGAGTTGCGGCCGGAACCTGGGGTATATTCTCGAGTTACGATGGGGAGGGCCCTTCCAGAAACGTGTTTGTTCAGCGACGTCAGGACTCCTGCCTAGGTGCGAGGGACACCTCGGGATTCTCCTCGAGTCTTGGCATGGCAATTGGGACGCGTCCCCACGTGAGGCGGGAGACCCAGTGTCCCTTTCGACGTGCCACAGGGATCCTGGGACTCCTATCCATTTTGAAGAGGAGTCAGGCATGGTCTCCTTTGGAAGCATTGATCTCCGCGGACCTCTCGAGTTTTCAAAGGACGTGAGGCCTCCGGTCGCGATGAGGCGGAGGACTAGGTCTTTCTCTGTCGTCTCCACAGGGGATTCAGACATCCCTTCGTCTTGGGAGATGCAAGACGAGCCTGCATTCAATTCACTGCAGGGATATCCGGCCTTACTTCGAGTCAGAGCATCTCGGTGTCCATTCCACTTGAGGCACAAACTCAGGGGCCCTCTCACATACATGTAGCTGAGAGAAGCCTCCTCTTGAGGTGCTTGTGGAAAGTTGGTATTCCTCTTGAGTCGAAGCCAGGGACTAAGCTCTCATCTCTGGTTGATTTGGGGTCCACGGAGCCCTTTCGTGTTGCCACAGTGACCTCAGGATCCCTCTAGACTGGGGACAGTGATCTTGGGTTTTCTCTGGAGTGCCATCAAGGAAATCAAGGCTCCTTTCACTTTTGATGTGGAATACGGAATTGCTCTGCATGCAGGGCAGGGGAATCGGGCCTCATCTGGCGGCGAGGGGGATGTCTCATGGTTTTTCTCGAGTTGCGGCCGGAACCTGGGGTATATTCTCGAGTTACGACGGGGAGGGCCCTTCCAGACACGTGTTTGTTCAGCGACGTCAGGACTCCTGCCTAGGTGCGAGGGACACCTCGGGATTCTCCTTGAGTCTTGGCATGGCAATTGGGACGCGTCTCCACGTGAGGCGGGAGACCCAGGGTCCCTTTCCACGTGCCACAGGGAACCTGGGACTCCTATCCATTTTCAAGAGAAGTCAGGCATCATCTCCTTTGGATGCATTGATCTCCGCTGACCTCTCGAGTTTTCAAAGGATGTGAGGCCTCCGGTCGCGATGAGGCGGAGGACTAGGTCTTTCTCTGTCGTCTCCACAGGGGATTCAGACATCCCTTCGTCTTGGGAGATGCAAGACGAGCCTGCATTCAATTCACTGCAGGGATATCCGGCCTTACTTCGAGTCAGAGCATCTCGGTGTCCTTTCCACTTGAGGCCACAAACTCAGGGTCCCTCTCACATACCTGTAACTGAGAGAAGGCTCCTCTTGAGGTGCTTGTGAAAAGTTGGTATTCCTCTTGAGTCGAAGCCAGGGACTAATCTCTCATCTCGAGTTGATTTGGCATCCACTTAGCCCTTTCGTGTTGCTCCCGTGACCTCAGGATCCCTCTAGACTTGAGACACTGATCTTGGGTTTTCTCTGGAGTGCCATCAAGGAAATCAAGGCTCCTTTCACGTTTGATGTGGAACACGGAATTGCTCTGCACGCAGTGCAGGGGAATCGGGTCTCATCTCGCGGCGAGGGGGAAGTCTGTTTGTTTTTCTCGAGTTGCGGCCGGAACCTGGGGTATATTCTCGAATTACGAAGGGGAGGGCCCTTCCAGAAACGTGTTTGTTCAGCGACGTCAGGACTCCTGCCTAGTTGCGAGGGACACATCGTCATTCTCCTCGAGTCTTGGCATGGCAATTGGGACGCGTATGCACGTGAGGCGGGAGACCCAGGGTCCCTTTCCACGTGCCACAGGTATCCTGGGACTCCTATCCATTTTCAAGAGGAGTCAGGCATCGTCTCCTTTGGAAGCATTGATCTACGTGGACCTCTCGAGATTTCAAAGGATGTGAGGCCTCCGGTCGTGATGAGGCGGAGGACTGGGTCTGTCTCTGTGGTCTCCCCAGCGGATTCAGACACCCCTTCGTCTTGGGAGATGCAAGACGAGCATGCGTTCAATTCACTGCAGGGATATCCGGCCTTACTTCGAGTCAGAGCATCTCGGTGTCCATTCCACTTGAGGCCACAATTTCAGGGTCCCTCTCACATACCTGTAGCTGAGAGAAACCTCCTCTTGAGGTGCTTGTGGAAAGTTGGTATACCTCTTGAGTCGTAGCCAGGGACTAAGCTCTCATCTCGAGTTGATTTGGCGTCCACGGAGCCCTTTCGTGTTGCTGCAGTGACCTCAGGATCCCTCTAGACTTGAGACAGTGATCTTGGGTTTTCTCTGGAGTGCCATCAAGGAAATCAAGGCTCCTTTTACGTTAGATGTGGAACACGGAATTGCTCTGCACGCAGTGCAGGGGAATCGGGCCTCATCTCGCGGCGAGGGGGAAGTCTCATGGTTTTTCTCGAGTTGCGGCCAGAACTTGGGGTATATTCTCGAGTTACGACGGGGAGGGCCCTTCCAGACACGTGTTTGTTCAGCGACGTCAGGACTCCTGCCTAGGTGCGAGGGACACCTCGGGATTCTCCTCGAGTCTTGGCATGGCAATTGGGACGCGTCTCTCCGTGAGGTGAGAGACCCAGAGTCCCTTTCCACGTGCCACAGGGATCCTGGGACTCCTATAAATTTTCAAGAAGAGTCAGGCATCGTCTCCTTTGGAAGGATTGATCTCCGTGGACCTCTCGATTTTTCAAAGAATGTGAGGCCTCCGGTCGCGATGAGGTGGAGGACTAGGTCTTTCTCTGTGGTCTCCACAGCGGATTCATACATCCCTTCGTCTTTGGAGATGCAAGACGAGCCTGCATTCAATTCACTGCAGGGATATCCGGCCTTACTTCGAGTCAGAGCATCTCGGTGTCCATTCCACTTGAGGCCACAAACTCAGGGTCCCTCTCACATACCTGTAACTGAGAGAAGGCTCCTCTTGAGGTGCTTGTGAAAAGTTGGTATTCCTCTTGAGTCGAAGCCAGGGACTAATCTCTCATCTCAAGTTGATTTGGGGTCCACGGAGAACTTTCGTGTTGCTCCAGTGACGTCAGGATACCTCTAGACTTGAGACAGTGATCTTGGGTTTTCTCTGGAGTGCCATCAAGGAAATCAAGGCTCCTTTCACGTTTGATGTGGAACACGGAATTGCTCTGCATGGAGTGCAGGGGAATCGGGCCTCATCTCGCGGCGAGGGGGAAGTCTCATGGTTTTTCTCGAGTTGCGGCCGGAACCTGGGGTATATTCTCGAGTTACGATGGGGAGGGCCCTTCCAGACACGTGTTTGTTCAGCGACGTCAGGACTCCTGCCTAGGTGCGAGGGACAACTCGGAATTCTCCTCGAGTCTTGGCATGGCAATTGGGACGCGTCTCCACGTGAGGCGGGAGACCCAGGGTCCCTTTCCACGTGCCACAGGGATCCTGGGACTCCTATCCATTTTCAAGAGGAGTCAGGCATCGTCTCCTTTGGAAGCATTGATCTCCGCATAACTCTCGAATTTTCAAAGGATATGAGGCCTCCGGTCGCGATGAGGCGGAGGACTAGGTCTTTCTCTGTCATCTCCACATGGGATTCAGACATCCCTTCGTCTTGGGAGATGCAAGACGAGCCTGCATTCAATTCACTGTTGGGATATCCGGCCTTACTTCGAGTCAGAGCATCTCGGTGTCCATTCCACTTGAGTCCACAAACTCAGGGTCCCTCTCACATACCTGTAGCTGAGAGAAGGCTCTTCTTGAGGTGCTTGTGAAAAGTTGGTATTCCTCTTGAGTCGAAGCCAGGGACTAAGCTCTCATCTCGAGTTGATTTGGGGTCCACGAAGCTCTTTCGTGTTGCTCCAGTGACCTCAGGATCCCTCTAGACTTGAGACAGTGATCTTGGGTTTTCTCTGGAGTGCCATCAAGGAAATCAAGGCTCCTTTCACGTTTGATTTGGAACACGGAATTGATCTGCACGCATTGCAGGGGAATCGGGTCTCATCTCGTGGCGAGTGGGAAGTCTCATGGTTTTTCTCGAGTTGCGGCCAGAACCTGGGGTATATTCTCGAGTTACGACGGGGAGGGCACTTCCAGAAACGTGTTTGTTCACCGACGTCAGGACTCCTGCCTAGGTGCGAGGGACACCTCAGGATTCTCCTCGGTTCTTGGCATGGCAATTGGGACGCGTATCCACGTGAGGCGGGAGACCCAGGGTCCCTTTCCACGTGCCACAGGGATCGTGGGACTCCTATCCATTTTCAAGAGGAGTCAGGCATCGTCTCCTTTGGAAGCATAGATCTCCGCACACCTCTCGAGTTTTCAAAGGATGTGAGGCCTCCGGTCGTGTTGAGGCGGAGTACTAGGTCTGTCTCTGTGGTCTCCCCAGCGGATTCAGACATCCCTTCGTCTTGGGAGATGCAAGACGAGCCTGCATTGAATTCACTGCAGGGATATCCGGCCTTACTTCGAGTCAGAGCATCTCGGTGTCCATTCCACTTGAGGCCACAAACTCAGGGTCCCTCTCACATACCTGTAGCTGAGAGAAGCCTCCTCTCTAGGTGATTGTGGAAAGTTGGTATTCCTCTTGAGTCGAAGCCAGGGACTAAGCTCTCATCTCGAGTTGATTTGGCGTCCACGGAGCCCTTTCGTGTTGCTCCAGTGACCTCAGGATACCTCTAGACTTGAGACAGTGATCTTGGGTTTTCTCTGGAGTGCCATCAAGGAAATCAAGGCTCCTTTCACGTTTGATGTGGAACACGGAATTGCTCTGCACGCAGTGCAGGGGAATCGGGCCTCATCTCACGGCGAGGGGGAAGTCTCATGGTTTTTCTCGAGTTGCGGCCGGAACCTGGGGTATATTCTCGAGTTACGACGGGGAGGACCCTTCCAGACACGTGTTTGTTCAGCGACGTCAGGACTCCTGCCTAGGTGCGAGGGACAACTCGGGATTCTCCTCGAGTCTTGGCATGGCAAATGGGACGCGTATCCACGTGAGGTGGCAGACCCAGTGTCCCTTTCCACGTGCCACAGGGATCCTGGGACTCCTCTACATTTTCAAGAAGAGTCAGGCATCGTCTCCTTTGGAAGCATTGATCTCCGCAGACCTCTCGAGTTCTCAAAGGATGTGAGGCCTCCGGTCGCAATGAGGGGGAGGACTATGTCTTTCTCTGTGGTCTCCACAGGGGATTCAGACATCCCTTCGTCTTGGGAGATGCAAGATGAGCCTGCATTCAATTCACTGTTGGGATATCCGAACTTACTTCGAGTCAGAGCATCTCGGTGTCCATTCCACTTGAGGCCACAAACTCAGGGTCCCTCTCACATACCTGTAGCTGAGAGAAGCCTCCTCTTGAGGTGCTTGTGGAAAGTTGGTATTCCTCTTGAGTCGAAGCCAGGGACTAAGCTCTCATCTCGAGTTGATTTGGGGTCCATGGAGCCCTTTCGTGTTGCTCCAGTGACCTCAGGATCCCTCTAGACTTGAGACAGTGATCTTGGGTTTTCTCTGGAGTGCCATCAAGGAAATCATGGCTCTTTTCACGTTTGATGTAGAACACGGAATTGCTCTGCACGCAGTGCAGGGGAATCGGGCCTCATCTCGCGGCGAGGGGAAGTCTCATGGTTTTTCTCGAGTTGCGGCCGGAGCATGGGGTATATTCTCGAGTTACAACGGGGAGGGCCCTTCCAGACACGTGTTTGTTCAGGGACATCAGGACTCCTTCCTAGGTGCGAGGGACACCTCGGGATTCTCCTCTAGTTTTGGCATGGCAATTGGGACGCGTCTCCACGTGAGGCGGGAGACGCAGGGTCCCTTTCCACGTGCCAAAGTGATCCTGGGACTCCTATCCATTTTCAGGAGGAGTCAGGCATCGTCTCCTTTGGAAGCATTGATCTCCGCATACCTCTCGAATTTCCAAAGATGTGAGGCCTCCGCTCGCGATGAGGCGGAGAACTAGGTCTTTCTCTGTGGTCTCCACAGCGGATTCAGACAACTCTTCGTCTTGGGAGATGCAAGACGAGCCTGCTTTCCATTCACTGCAGGGATATCCGCCCTTACTTCGAGTCAGAGCATCTCGGTTTCCATTCCACTCGAGGCCACAAACTCAGGGTCCCTCTCACATACATGTAGCTGAGATAAGCCTCCTCTCTAGGTGATTGTGGAAAGTTGGTATTCCTCTTGAGTCGAAGGCAGGGACTAAGCTCTCATCTCGAGTTGATTTGGGGTCCACGTAGCCCTTTCCTGTTGCGCCAGTGACCTCAGGATCCCTCTAGACTTGAGACAGTGATCTTGGGTTTTCTCTGGAGTGCCATCAAGGAAATCAAGGCTCTTTCACGTTTGATGTGGAACACGGAATTGCTCTGCACGCAGTGCAGGGGAATCGGGCCTCATCTCGCGGCGAGGGGGAAGTCTCATGGTTTTTCTCGAGTTGCGGCTGGAACCTGGGGTATATTCTCGAGTTACGACGGGGAGTGCCCTTCCAGACACGTGTTTGTTCAGCGACGTCAGGACTCCTGCCTAGGTGCGAGGGACACCTCGGGATTCTCCGCGAGTCTTGGCATGGCAATTGGGACGCGTCTCCACGTGAGGCGGGAGACCCAGGGTCCCTTTCCACGTGCCACAGGGATCCTGGGACTCCTATCCATTTTCAAGAGGAGTCAGGCATCGTCTCCTTTGGAAGCATTGATCTCCGCTGACCTCTCGAGTTTTCAAAGAATGTGAGGCCACAGGTCGCGATGAGGCGGAGAACTACGTCTTTCTCTGTGGTTTCCACAGGGGATTCAGACATCCCTTCGTCTTGGGAGTTGCAAGACGAGCCTGCATTCCATTCACTGCAGGGATATCCGGCCTTATTTTGAGTCAGAGCATCTCGGTGTCCATTCCACTTGAGGCCAAAACTCAGGGTCGCTCTCACATACCTGTAGCTGAGAGAAGCCTCCTCTTGAGGTGCTTGTGGAAAGTTTGTATTCTTCTTGAGTCGAAGCCAGGGACTAAGCTCTCATCTCGAGTTGATTTGGGGTCCCGGAGCCCTTTCGTGTTGCTCCAGTGACCTCAGGATCCCTCTAGACTTGAGACATTGATCTTGGGTTTTCTCTGGAGTGCCATGAAGGAAATCAAGGCTCCTATCATGTTTGATATGGAACACGGAATTGCTCTGCACGCAGTGCAGGGGAATTGGGCCTCATCTCGCGGAGAGGGGGAAGTCTCATGGTTTTTCTCGAGTTGCGGCCAGAACCTGGGGTATATTCTCGAGTTACGACGGGGAGGGCCCTTCCAGACACGTGTTTGTTCAGCGACGTCCGGACTGCTGCCGAGGTGCGAGGGACACCTCGGGATTCTCCTCGAGTCTTGGCATGGCAATTGGGACGCGTCTCCATGAGAGGCGGGAGACCCAGAGTCCCTTTCCACGTGCCACAGGGATCCAGGGACTCCTATCCATTTTCAGGAGGAGTCAGGCATCGTCTCCTTTGGAAGCATTGATCTCCGCTGACCTCTCGAGTTTTCAAAGAATGTGAGGCCACAGGTCGCGATGAGGCGGAGAACTAGGTCTTTCTCTGTGGTCTCCACAGGGGATTCAGACATCCCTTCGTCTTGGGAGATGCAAGACGAGCCTGCATTCCATTCACTGCAGGAATATCCGGCCTTATTTCAAGTCAGAGCATCTCGGTGTCCATTCCACTTGAGGCCAAAACTCAGGGTCCCACTCACATACCTGTAGCTGAGAGAAGCCTCCTCTTGAGGTGCTTGTGGAAAGTTGGTATTCTTCTTGAGTCCAAGCCAGGGACTAAGCTCTCATCTCGAGTTGATTTGGGGTCCCGGAGCCCTTTCGTGTTGCTACAGTGACCTCAGGATCCCTCTAGACTTGACACAGTGATCTTGGGTTTTCTCTGGTGTGCCATCAAGGAAATCAAGGCTCCTTTCACGTTTGATGTGGAACACGGAATTGCTCTGCACGCAGTGCAGGGGAATCGGGCCTCACCTCGCGGCGAGGAGTAAGTCTCATGGTTTTTCTCGAGTTGCGGCCGGACCCTGGGGTATATTCTCGAGTTATGACGGGGAGGGCCTTTCCAGACACGTGTTTGTTCAGCGACGTCAGGACTCCTGCCTAGGTGCGAGGGACCTCGGGATTCTCCTCGAGTCTTGGCATGGCAATTGGGACGCGTCTCCACGTGAGGCGGGAGACCCAGGGTCCCTTTCCACGTGCCACAGGGATCCTGGGACTCCTATCCATTTTCAAGAGGAGTCAGGCATCGTCTCCTTTGGAAGCATTGATCTCCGCGCACCTCTCGAGTTTTCAAAGGATGTGAGGCCTCCGGTCGCGTTGAAGCAGAGAACTAGGTCTTTCTCTGTGGTCTCCAAAGGGGATCCAGACATCCCTTCGTCTTGGGAGATGCAAGACGAGCCTGCATTCAATTCACTGCAGGGATATCCGGCCTTACTTCGAGTCAGAGCATCTCTGTGTCCATTCCACTTGAGGCCACAAACTCAGGGTCCCTCTCACATACATGTAGCTGAGAGAAGCCTCCTCTTGAGGTGCTTGTGGAAAGTTGGTATTCCTCTTGAGTCGAAGCCAGGGACTAAGCTCTCATCTCGAGTTGATGTGGGGTCCACGGAGCCCTTTCCTGTTGCTCCAGTGACCTCAGGATCCCCCTAGACTTGAGAGAGTGATCTTGGGTTTCCTCTGGAGTGCCATCAAGGAAATCAAGGCTCCTTTCACGTTTGATGTGGAACACGGAATTGCTCTGCACGCAGTGCAAGGGAATCGCGCCTCATCTCGCGGCGAGGGGGAAGTCTCATGGTTTTTCTAGAGTTGCGGCCGGAACCTGGGGTATATTCTCGAGTTACGATGGGGAGGGCCCTTCCAGACACGTGTTTGTTCAGCGACGTCAGGACTCCTGCCTAGGTGCGAGGGACACCTCAGGATTCTCCTCGAGTCTTGCCATGGCAATTGGGACGCGTCTCCACGTGAGGCGGGAGACCCAGGGTCCCTTTCCACGTGCCACAGGGATCCTGGGACTCATCCATTTTCAAGAGGAGTCAGGCATCGGCTCCTTTGGAAGCATTGATCTCCGCAGACCTCTCGAGTTTTCAAAGGATGTGAGGCCTCAGGTCAAGTTGAGGCGGAGGACTAGGTCTTTCTCTGTGGTCTGCACTGGGGATTCAGACATCCCTTCGTCTTGGGAGATGCAAGACGAGCCTGCATTCAATTCACTGCAAGGATATCCGGCCTTACTTCGAGTCAGAGCATCTCGGTGTCCATTCCACTTGAGGCCACAAACTCAGGGTCCCTCTCACATACCTGTAGCTGAGAGAAGCCTCCTCTTGAGGTGCTTGTGGAAAGTTGGTATTCCTCTTGAGTCGAAGCCAGGTACTAAGCTCTCATCTCGAGTTGATTTGGGGTCCACGGAGCCCTTTCGTGTTGCTCCAGTGACCTCAGGATCCCTCTAGACTTGAGACAGTGATCTTGGGTTTTCTCTGGAGTGCCATCAAGGAATCAAGACTCCTTTCACGTTTGATGTGGAACACGGAATTGCTCTGCATGCAGTGCAAAGGAATCGGGCCTCATCTCGCGGCGAGGGGGAAGTCTCATGGTTTTTCTCGAGTTGCGGCCGGAACCTGGGGTATATTCTCGATTTACGACGGGGAGAGCCCTTCCAGACACGTGTTTGTTCAGCGACGTCAGGACTCCTGCCTAGGTGCGAGGGACAACTCGGGATTCTCCACGAGTCTTGGCATGGCAACTGGGACGCGTCTCCACGTGGGGCGGGAGACCCAGGGTCCCTTTCCACGTGCCACAGGGATCCTGGGACTCCTATCCATTTTCAAGAGGAGTCAGGCATCGTCTCCTTTGGAAGCATTGATCTCCGCGGACCTCTCGAGTTTTCAAAGGATGTGAGGCCTCCGCTCGCGGTGAGGCGGAAAATTATGTCTTTCTCTGTGGTCTCCACAGGGGATTCAGACATCCCTTCGTCTTGGGAAATGCAAGACGAGCCTGCATTCAATTCACTGCAGGGATATCCGGCCTTACTTCGAGTCAGAGTATCACGGTGTCCATTCCACTTGAGGCCACAAACTCAGGGGCCCTCTCACATACCTGTAGCTGAGAGAAGCCTCCTCTTGAGGTGCTTGTGGAAAGTTGGTATTCCTCTTGAGTCGAAGCCAGGGACTAAGCTCTCATCTCGAGTTGATTTGGGGTCCACGGAGCCCTTTCGAGGTGCTACAGTGACCTCAGGATCCCTCTAGACTTGAGAGAGTGATCTTGGGTTTCCTCTGGAGTGCCATCAAGGAAATCAAGGCTCCTTTCACGTTTGATGTGGAACACGGAATTGCTCTGCACGCAGTGCATGGGAGTCGGGCCTCATCTCGGAGCGAGGGGGAAGTCTCATGGTTTTTCGCGAGTTGCGGCCGGAACCTGGGGTATATTCTCGAGTTACGACGGGGAGGGCCCTTCCAGACACGTGTTTGTTCAGCGACGTCAGGACTCCTGCCTAGGTGCGAGGGACACCTCAGGATTCTCCTCGAGTCTTGCCATGGCAATTGGGACGCGTCTCCACGTGAGGCGGGAGACCCAGGGTCCCTTTCCACGTGCCACAGGGATCCTGGGACTCCTATCCATTTTCAAGAGGAGTCAGGCATCGGCTCCTTTGGAAGCATTGATCTCCGCGCACCTCTCGAATTTTCAAAGGATGTGAGGCCTCCGGTCGCGATGAGGCGGAGAATTACGTCTTTCTCTGTGGTCTCCACAGGGGATTCACACATCCCTTCGTCTTGGGAGATGCAAGACGAGCTTGCATTCAATTCACTATTGGGATATCCGGCCTTACTTCGAGTCAGAGCATCTCGGTGTCCATTCCACTTGAGGCCACAAACTCAGGGTCCCTCTCACATACCTGTAGCTGAGAGAAGCCTCCTCTTGAGGTGCTTGTGGAAAGTTGGTATTCCTCTTGAGTCGAGGCCAGGGACTAAGCTCTCATCTCCAGTTGATTTGGGGTCCACGGAGACCTTTCGTGTTGCTCCAGTGACCTCAGGATCCCTCTAGACTTGAGACAGTGATCTTGGGTTTTCTCTGGAGTGCCATCAAGGAAATCAAGGCTCCTTTCACTTTTGATGTCGAACACGGAATTGCTCTGCACGCAGTGCAGGGGAATTGGGCCTCATCTCGCGGCGAAGGGGAAGTCTCATGGTTTTTCTCAAGTTGCGGCCGGAACCTGGGGTATATTCGAGAGTTACGACGGGGAGGGCCCTTCCAACACGTGTTGTTCAGCGACGTCAGGACTCCTGCCTATGTGCGAGGTACACCTCGGGATTCTCCTCGAGTCTTGGCATGGCAATTGGGACGCGTCTCCAAGTGAGGCGGGAGACCCAGTGTCCCTTTCCACGTGCCACAGGGATCCCGGGACTCCTATCCATTTTCAAGAGGAGTCAGGCATCGTCTCCTTTGAAAGCATTGATCTCCGCAGACATCTCGAATTTTCAAAGGATGTGAGGCCTCCGCTCGCGATGAGGCGGAGGACTAGATCTTTCTCTGTCGTCTCCACAGGGCACTCAGACATCCCTTCGTCTTGGGAGATGCAAGACGAGCCTGCATTCAATTCACTGCAGGGATATCCGGCCTTACTTCGAGTCAGAGCATCTCGGTGTCCATTACACTTGAGGCCACAAATTCAGGGTCACTCTCACATACCTGTAGCTGAGAGAAGCCTCCTCTTGAGGTGCTTATGGAAAGTTGGTATTCCTCTTGAGTCGAAGCCAGGGACTAAGCTCTCATCTCGAGTTGATTTGGGGTCCACGGAGCCCTTTCTTGTTGCTCCAGTGACCTCAGGATCCCTCTAGACTTGAGACAGCGATCTTGGGTTTTCTCTGGGGTGCCATCAAGGAAATCAAGGCTCCTTTCAAGTTTGATGTGGAACACGGAATTGCTCTGCACACAGTGCATGGGAATCGGGCCTCATCTCGCGGCAAGGGGGATGTCTCATTGTTTTTCTGAAGTTACGGTCGGAACCTAGGGAATATTCTCGAGTTACGACGGGGAGGGCCCTTCCAGACACGTGTTTGTTCAGCGACGTCAGGACTCCTGCCTAGGTGCGAGGGACACCTCGGGAATCTCCTCAAGTCTTGGCATGGTAATTGGGATGCGTTTCCACGTGAGGCGGGAGACCCAGTGTCCCTTTCCACGTGCCACAGGGATCCTGGGACTCCTATCCATTTTCAAGAAGAGTCAGGCATCGTCTCCTTTGGAAGCATTGATCTCCGCGGACCTCTCGACTTTTCAAAGGATGGGAGGCCTCCGGTCTCGATGAGGCGGAGAACTAGGTCTTTCTCTGTGGTGTCCCCAGGGGATTCAGACATCCCTTCGTCTTGGGAGATGCAAGACGAGCCTGCTTTCAATTCACTGCAGGGATATCCGGCCTTACTACGAGTCAGAGCATCTCCGTGTCCATTCCACTTGAGGCCACAAACTCAGGGTCCCTCTCACATACCTGTAGCTGAGAGAAGCCTCATCTTGAGGTGCTTGTGGAAATTGGTATTCCTCTTGAGTCGAAGCCAGGGACTAAGCTCTCATCTCGAGTTGATTTGGGGTCTACGGAGCCCTTTCCTGTTGCTCCAGTGACCTCAGGATCCCTCTAGACTTGAGACAGTGATCTTGGGTTTTCTCTGGAGTGCCATCAAGGAAATCAAGGCTCCTTTCACGTTTGATGTGGAACGCGGAATTGCTCTGCACGCAGTGCAGGGGAATCGGGCCTCATGTCGCGGCGAGGGGGAAGTCTCATGGTTTTTCTCGAGTTGCGTCCGGAACCTGGGGTATATTCTCGATTTACAACGGGGAGAGCCCTTCCAGACACGTGTTTGTTCAGCGACGTCAGGACTCCTGCCTAGGTGCGAGGGACACCCCGGGATTCTCCTCGAGTCTTGGCATGGCAATTGGGACGCGTCTCCACGTGAGGCGGGAGACCCAGAGTCCCTTTCCACGTGCCACAGGCATCCTGGGACTCCTATCCTTTTTCAAGAGGAGTCAGGCATCGTCTCCTTTGGAAGCATTGATCTCCGCGGACCTCTCGAGTTTTCAAAGATGGGAGGCCTCCGGTCGCAATGAGGAGGAGAACTAGGTATTTTCTGTGGTCTCCACAGGGGATTCAGACATCCCTTCGTCTTGGGAGATGCAAGACGAGCCTGCACTCAATTCACTGCACGGATATCCGGCCTTACTTCGAGTCAGAGCATCTCGGTGTCCATTCCACCTGAGGCCACAAACTCAGGGTCCCTCTCACATACCTGTTGCTGAGAGAAGCCTCGTCTTGATGTGCTTGTGGAAACTTGGTATTCCTCTTGTCTCGAAGCCAGGGACTAAGCTCTCATCTCGAGTTGATTTGGGGTCCACGGAGCCCTTTCGTGGTGCTCCAGTGACCTCAGGATCCCTCTAGACTTGAGACAGTGATCTTGGGTTTTCTCTGGAGTGCCATCAAGGAAATCAAGGCTCCTTTCACGTTTGATGTGGAACACGGAACAGCTCTGCAAGCAGTGCAGGGAAATCGGCCCTCATCTCGCGGCGAGGGGGAAGTCTCATGGTTTTTCTCGAGTTGCAGCCAGGACCTGGGGTATATTCTCGAGTTACAACGGGGAGGGCCCTTCCAGACACGTGTTTGTTCAGCGACGTCAGGACTCCTGCCTTGGTGCGAGGGACTCCTCAGGATTCTCCTCGAGTCTTGGCATGGCAATTGGGACGCGTCTCCACGTGAGGCGGGAGACCCAGGGTCCCTTTCCAAGTGCCACAGGGATCCTGGGACTCCTATCCATTTTCAAGAGGAGTCAGGCATCGTCTCCTTTGGAAGCATTGATCTCCGCGGACCTCTTGAGTTTTCAAAGGATGTGAGGCCTCCGGTCGCGATGAGGCGGAGAACTAGGACTTTCTCTGTGGTCTCCACAGGGGATTCAGACATTCCTTCGTCTTGAGAGATGCAAGACGAGCCTGCATTCAATTCATTGCAGGGATATCTGGCCTTAGTTCGAGTCAGAGCATCTCGGTGTCCATTCTACTTGAGGCCACAAACTCAGGGTCCTTCTCACATACCTGTGGCTGAGAGAACCCTCCTCTTGGGGTGCTTGTGGAGAGTTGGTATTCCTCTTGCGTCGAAGCCAGGTACTAAGCTCTCATCTCGAGTTGATTTGGCGTCCACGGAGCCCTTTCGTGTTGCTCCAGTGACCTCAGGATCCCTCTAGACTTGAGACAGTGATCCTGGGTTTTCTCTGGAGTGCCATCAAGGAAATCAAGGCTCCTTTCAGGTTTGATGTGGAATACGGAATTGCTCTGCACGCAGTCCAGGGGAATCGGGCCTCATCTCGCGTCGAGGTTAAAGTCTCATGGTTTTTCTCGAGTTGCGGCCGGAACCTGGGGTATATTCTCGATTTACGACGGGGAGGACCCTTCCAGACACGTGATAGTTGCGAGGGACACCTCGGGATTCTCCTAAAGCTTTGGCATGGCAATTGGAACGCGTCTCCACATGAGGCGGGAGACCCAGGGTCCCTTTCCACGTGCCACAGGGATCCTGGTACTCCTATCCATTTTCAAGAGGAGTCAGGCATCGTCTCTTTGGAAGCATTGATCTCCGCGGACCTCTCGAGTTTTCAAAGGATGTGAGGCCTCCGGTCGCGATGAGGCGGAGGACTAGGTCTTTCTCTGCGGTCTCCGCAGGGGATTCAGACATCCCTTCGTCTTGGGAGATGCAAGACGAGCCTGCATTCAATTCACTGCAGGGATATCCGGACTTACTTCGAGTCAGAGCATCTCGGTGTCCATTCCACTTGAGGCACAAACACAGGGTCCCTCTCACATACCTGTAGCTGAGAGAAGCCTCCTCTTGAGGTACTTGTGTAAAGTTGGTATTCCTCTTGAGTCGAATTCAGGGACTAAGCTCTCATCTCAGGTTGATTTGTGGTCCACGGAGCCCTTTCTTTTTGCTCCACTGACCTCAGGATCCCTCTAGACTTGAGACAGTGATCTTGGGTTTTCTCTGGAGTGCCATCAAGGAAATCAAGGCTCCTTTCACGTTTGATGTGGAACACGGAATTGCTCGGCACGCAGTGCAGGGTAATCGGGCCTCATCTCGCGGCGAGGGGGAAGTCTCATGGTTTTTTTCGAGTTGCGGCCGGAACCTCGGTTATATTCCCGAGTTACGACGGGGAGGGCCCTTCCAGACACGTGTTTGTTCAGCGACGTCAGGACTCCTGCCTAGGTGCGAGGGACACCTCGGGATTCTCCTCGAGTCTTGGCATGGCAATTGGGACACGTCTCCACGTGAGGCGGGAGACCCAGGGTCCCTTTCCTCGTGCCACAGGGATCCTGGTACTCCTATCTATTTTCAAGAGGAGTCAGTCATCGTCTCCTTTGGAAGCATTGATCTCGGCGGACCTCTCGAGTTTTCAAAGGATGTGAGGCCTCCGGTCGAGATGAGGCGGAGAACTAGGTCTTTCTCTGTGGTCTCTGCAGGGGATTCAGACATCCCTTCGTCTTGGGAGATGCAAGACGATCCTCCATTCAATTCACTGCAGGGATATCCGGCCTTACATCGAGTCAGAGCATCTCCGTGTCCATTCCACTTGAGGCCACAAACTCAGGGTCCCTCTCACATACCTGTAGCTGAGAGAAGCCTCCTCTTGAGGTGCTTGTGGAAAGTTGGTATTCCTCTTGAGTCGAAGCCAGGGACTAAGCTCTCATCTCGAGTTGATTTGGGGTCCACGGAGCCCTTTCCTGTTGCTCCAGTGACCTCAGGATCCCTCTAGACTTGAGACACTGATCTTGGGTTTTCTCTGGAGTGCCATCAAGGAAATCAAGGCTCCTTTCACGTTTGATGTGGAACGCGGAATTGCTCTGCACGCAGTGCAGGGGAATCGGGCCTCATCTCACGGTGAGGGGGAAGTCTCATGGTTTTTCTCGAGTTGCGGCCGGAACCTGGGGTATATTCTCGAGTTACGACGGGGAGGGCCCTTCCAGAAACGTGTTTGTTCAGCGACGTCAGGACTCCTGCCTAGGTGCGAGGGACACCTCGGGATTCTCCTCGAGTCTTGGCATGGCAATTGGGACCCGTCTCCACGTGAGGCGGGAGACCCAGTGTCCCTTTCCACATGCCACAGTGATCCCGGGACTCCTATCCATTTTCAAGAGGTGTCAGGCATCGTCTCCTTTAGAAGCATTGATCTCGGCGGACCTCTAGAGTTGTCAAAGGATGTGAGGCCTCCGGTTGCGTTGAGGTAGAGGACTAGGTCTTTCTCTGTGGTCTCCACAGGGGATTCAGACAACCCTTCGTCTTGGGAGATGCAAGACGAGCCTGCATTCAATTCACTGCAGGGATATCCAGCCTTACTTCGAGTCAGAGCATCTCCGTGTCCATTCCACGTGAGGCCACAAACTCAGGGTCCCTCTCACATACCTGTAGCTGAGAGAAGCCTCCTCTTGAGGTGCTTGTGGAAAGTTGGTATTCCTCTTGAGTCGAAGCCAGGGACTAAGCTCTCATCTCGAGTTATTTGGGGTCAACGGAGCCCTTTCTTGTTGCTACAGTGACCTCCGGATCCCTCTAGACTTGAGACAGTGATCTTGGGTTTTCTCTGGAGTGCCATCAAGGAAATCAAGGCTCCTTTCCCGTTTGATGTGGAACACGGAATTGCTCTGCACGCAGTGCAGGGGAATCGGGCCTCATCTCGCGGCGAGGGGGAAGTCTCATGGTTTTTCGCGATTTGCGGCCGGAACCTGGGGTATATTCTCGAGTTACGACCTGGAGGGCCCTTCCAGACACGTGTTTGTTCAGCGACGTCAGCACTCCTGCCTAGGTGCGAGGGACACCTCGGGATTCTCCTCGAGTCTTGGCATGGCAATTGGGACGTGTCTCCACGTGAGGCGGGAGAACCAGGGTCCCTTTCCACGTGTCACAGGGATCCTGGGACTGCTATCCATTTTCAAGAGGAGTCAGGCATCGTCTCCTTTGGAAGCATTGATCTCCGCTGACCTCTCGAGTTTTCAAAGGATGTGAGGCCACAGGTCGCGATGAGGCGGAGAACTAGGTCTTTCTCTGTGTTCTCCACAGGGGATTCATACAACCCTTCGTCTTGGGAGATGCAAGACGAGCCTGCATTCCATTCACTGCAGGGATATCCGGCCTTACTTCGAGTCAGAGCATCTCGGTGTCCATTCCACTTGAGGCCACAAACTCAGGGTCCCTCTCACATACCTGTAGCTGAGAGAAGCCTCCTCTTGAGGTGCTTGTGGAAAGTTGGTATTCCTCTTGAGTCGAAGCCAGGGACTAAGCTCTCATCTCGTGTTGATTTGGGGTCCAGGGAGCCCTTTCATGTTGCTCCAGTGACCTCAGGATCCCTCTAGACTTGAGACAGTGATCTTGGGTTTTCTCTGGAGTGCCATCAAGGAAATCAAGGCTCCTTTCACGTTTGATGTGGAACACGGAATTGCACTGCACACAGTGCAGGGGAATCGGGCCTCATCTCGCGGCGAGGGGGAAGTCTCATGATTTTTCTAGAGTTGCGGCCAGAACCTAGGGTATATTCTCGAGTTACGATGGGGAGGGCCTTTCCAGACACGTGTTTGTTCAGCGACGTCAGGACTCCTGCCTAGGTGCGAGGGACACCTCGGGATTCTCCTCGAGTCTTTTCATGGCAATTGGGACTCGTCTCCACGTGAGGCAGGAGACCCAGGGTCCCTTTCCACGTGCCACAGGGATCCTGGGACTCCTATCCATTTTCAAGAGGAGTCAGGCATCGTCTCCTTTGGAAGCATTGATCTCCGTGGTCCTCTCGAGTTTTCAAAGGATGCGAGGCCTCCGGTCGCGATGAGGCGGAGATCTAGGTCTTTCTCTGTGGTCTCCACAGGGGATTCAGACATCCCTTCGTCTTGGGAGATGCAAGACGAGCCTGCATTCAATTCACTGCATTGATATCGGGCCTTATTTCCAGTCAGAGCACCTCGGTGTCCATTCCACTTGAGGCCACAATCTGAGGGTCCCTCTCACTTACCTGTAGCTGAGAGAAGCCTCCTCTTGAGGTGGTTGTGGTAAGTTGGTATTCCTCTTGAGTTGAAGCCAGGGACTAAGCTCTCATCTCGAGTTGTTTTGGGGTCCACGGAGCCATTTCGTGTTGCTCCAGTGACCTCAGGATCCCTCTAGACTTGAGACAGTGATCTTGGGTTTTCTCCGGAGTGCCATCAAGGAAATCAAGGCTCCTTTCCCGTTCGATGTGGAACACGGAATTCCTCTGCACGCAGTGCAGGGGAATCGGGCCTCATCTCGCAGCGAGGGGGAAGTCTCATGGTTTTTCTCGATTTGCGGCCAGAACCTGGGGTATATTCTCGAGTTACTATGGGGAGGGCCCTTCCAGACACGTGTTTGTTCAGCGACTTCAGGACTCCTGCCTAGGTGCGAGGACACCTCGGGATTCTCGTAGAGTCTTGGCATGGCAATTCGGACGTGTCTCCACATGAGGCAGTAGACCCAGGGTCCCTTTCCACGTGCCACAGTGATCCTGGGACTCCTATCCATTTTCAAGAGGAGTCAGGCATCTTCTCCTTTGGAAGCATTGACTCCGTGGACCTCTCGAGTTTTCAAAGGATGAGAGGCCTCCGGTCGCGATGATGCGGAGATCTAGGTCTTTCTCTGTGGTCTCCACAGGGGATTCAGACATCCCTTCGTCTTGGGAGATGCAAAACGAGCCTGCATTCAATTCACTGCAGGGATATCGGGCCTTACTTCGAGTCAGAGCATCTCTGTGTCCATTCCACTTGAGGCCACAATCTCAGGGTCCCTCTCACATACCTGTAGCTGAGAGAAACCTCCTCTTGAGGGTCTTGTGGAAAGTTGGTATTCCTCTTGAGTCGAAGCCAGGGACTAAGCTCTCATCTCGAGTTGATTTGGGGTCCACGGAGCCCTTTCGTGTTGCTACAGTGACCTCAGGATCCCTCTAGACTTGAGACAGTGATCTTGGGTTTTCTCTGGAGTGCCATCAAGGAAATCAAGGCTCCTTTCACGTTTGATGTGTAACACGGAATTGCTCTGCACGCAGTGCAGGGGAATCGGTCCTCAACTCGTGGCGAGGGGGAAATCTCATGGTTTTTCTCGAGTTGCGGCCGGAACCAGGGGTATATTCTCGAGTTACGACGGGGAGGGCCCTTCCAGACACGTGTTTGTTCAGCGACGTTTGGACTCCTGCCGAGGTGCGAGCGACACCTCGGGATTGTCCTCGAGTCTTGTCATGGCAATTGGAACGCGTCTCCACGTGAGGCGGGAGACCCAGGATCCCTCTCCACGTGCCACAGTGATCCTGGGACTCCTATTCATTTTCAGAAGGAGTCAGGCATCGTCTCCTTTGGAAGCATTGATCTCCGCACACCTCTCGAGTTTTCAAAGGATGTGAGGCCTCTGGTCGCGATGAGGCGGAGAACTCGGTCTTTCTCTGTGGTCTCCACAGGGGATTCAGACATCCCTTCGTCTTGGGAGATGCAAGACGAGCCTGCATTCAATTCACTGCAGGGATATCCGGCCTTACTTCGAGTCAGAGCATCTCGGTGTCCTTTCCACTTGAGGCCAAAAACTCGGGGTCCCTCAAATATACCAGTAGCTGAGAGAAGCCTCCTCTTGAGGTGCTTGTGGAAAGTTGGTATTCCTCTTGAGTCTAAGCCAGGGACTAAGCTCTCATCTCGAGTTGATTTGGGGTCCACGGAGCCATTACATGTTGCTCCAGTGACCTCAGGATCCCTCTAGACTTGAGACAGTGATCTTGGGGTTTCTCTGGAGCGCCATCAAGGAAATCAAGGCTCCTTTCAAGTTTGATGTGGAACACGGAATTGTTCTGCACGCAGTGTAGGGGAATCGGGCCTCATCTCGCGGCAAGGGGGATGTCTCATGATTTTTCTCAAGTTGCGGCCGAAACCTGGGGTATATTCTCGAGTTACGACGGGGAGGGCCCTTCCAGACACGTGTTTGTTCAGCGACGTCAGGACTCCTGCCTAGGTGCGAGGGACACCTCGGGATTCTCCTCGAGTCTTGGCATGGCCATTGGGACGCGTCTCCACGTGAGGCGGGAGACCCAGGGTTACTTTCCACGTGCCACAGTGAGCCTGGAAGTCCTATCCATTTTCAAGAAGAGTCAGGCATCTTCTCCTTTGGAAGCATTGATCTCCGCACACCTCTCGAGTTTTCAAAGGATGTGAGGCCTCCGGTCTCGATGAGGCTGAGAACGAGTTCTTTCTCTGTGGTCTCCACAGGGGATTCAGACATCCCGTCGTCTTGGGAGATGCAAGACGAGCCTGCATTCAATTCACTGCAGGGATATCCGGCCTTACTTCGAGTCAGAGCATCTCGGTCTCCATTCCACTTGAGGCCACAAACTAAGGGGCCCTCTCACATACCTGTAGCTGAGAGAAGCCTCCTCTTGGGTGCTTGTGGAAGGTTTGTATTCCTCCTGAGTCGAAGCCAGGGACTAAGCTCTCATCTCGAGTTGATTTGGGGTCCACGGAGCCCTTTCGTGTTGCTACAGTGACCTCAGGATCCCTCTAGACTTGAGACAGTGATCTTGGGTTTTCTCTGGTGTGCCATCAAGGAAATCAAGGCTCCTTTCACGTTTGATGTGGAACACGGAATTGCTCTGCACGCAATGCAGGGGAATCGGGCATCATCTCGCGGCGAGGGGGAAGTCTCATGGTGTTTCTCGAGTTGCGGCCGGAACCTGGGGTATATTCTCGAGTTACGACGGGGAGGGCCCTTCCAGACACGTGTTTGTTCAGCGACGTCAGGACTCCTGCCTAGGTGCGAGGGACACCTCCGGATTCTCCTCGATTCTTGGCATGGCAATGGGGACGCGTCTCCACGTGAGGCGGGAGACCCAGGGTCCCTTTCCACGTGCCACAGGGATCCTGGGACTCCTATCCATTTTCAAGAGGAGTCAGGCATCGTCTCCTTTGGAAGCATTGATCTCCGCGGACCTCTCGAGTTTTCAAAGGATGTGAGGCCTCCGCTCGCGATGAGGCGGAGAATTAGGTCTTTCTCTGTGGTCTCCACAGGGGATTCAGACATCCCTTCGTCTTGCGAGATGCAAGACGAGCCTGCATTCAATTCACTGCAGGGATATCCGGCCTTATTTCGAGTCAGAGCATCTCGGTGTCCATTCCACTTGAGGCCACAAACTCAGGGTCCCTCTCACATACCTGTAACTGAGAGAGGCCTCCTCTTGAGGTGCTTGTGGAAAGTTGGTATTCCTCTTGAGTCGAAGCCAGGGACTAAAGCTCTCATCTCGAGTTGATTTGGGGTCCACGGAGCCCTTTCATGTTGCTCCAGTGACCTCAGGATCCCTCTAGTCTTGAGACAGTTATCTTGGGTTTTCTCTGGAATGCCATCAAGGAAATCAAGGCTCCTCTCATGTTTGATGTGGAACACGGATATGCTCTACACGCAGTGCAGGGGAATCGGGCCTCATCTCGCGGCGACGGGGAAGTCTCATGGTTTTTCTCGAGTTGCGGCCGGAACCTGGGGTATATTCTCGAGTTACGACGGGGAGGGCCCTTCCAGACACGTGTTTGTTCAGCGACGTCAGGACTCCTGCCTAGGTGCGAGGGACACCTCGGGATTCTCCTCGAGTCTTGGCATGGCAATTGGGACGCGTCTCCACGTGAGGCGGGAGACCCAGGTTCCCTTTCCATGTGCCACAGGGATCCTGGGACTCCCATCCCTTTTCAAGAGGAGTCAGGCATCGTCTCCTTTGGAAGCATTGATCTCCATGGACCTCTCGACTTTTCAAAGGATGTGAGGCCTCCGGTCGCGATGAGTCGGAGAACTAGGTCTTTCTCTGTGGTCTCCACAGGGGATTCAGACATCCCTTCGCCTTGGGAGATGGAAGACAAGCCTGCATTCAATTCACTGCAGTGATATCCGGCCTTACTTCGAGTCAGAGCATCTCTGTGTCCATTCCACTTGAGGCCACAAACTCAGGGTCGCTATCACATACCTGTAGCTGAGAGAAGCCTCCTCTTGAGGTGCTTGTGGAAAGTTGGTATTCCTCTTGAGTCGAATCCAGGGACTAAGCTCTCATCTCGAGTTGATTTGGGGTCCATGGAGCCCTTTCGTGTTGCTCCAGTGACCTCAGGATCCCTCTAGTCTTGAGACAGTGATCTTGGGTTTTCTCTGGAGTGCCATCAAGGAAATCAAGGCTCCTTTCACGTTTGATGTGGAACACGGAATTTCTCTGCACGCAGTGCAGGGGAATCGGGCCTCATCTCGCGGCGAGCGGGAAGTCTCAGGGTTTTTCTCGAGTTGCGGCCGGAACCTGGGGTATATTCTCGAGTTACGACGGGGAGGGCCCTTCCAGACACCTATTTGTTCAGCAACGTCAGGACTCGGGCCTAGGTGCGAGGGACACCTCGGGATTCTCCTCGAGTCTTGGCATGGCAATTTGGAAGCGTCTCCACGTGAGGCGGGAGATCAAGGGTCTCTTTCCACGGGCCAGAGTGATCCTGGGACTCCTATCCATTTTCAAGAGGAGTCAGGCATCGTCTCCTTTGGAAGCATTGATCTCCGAGGACCTCTCGAGTTTTCAGAGGATGTGAGGTCTCCGGTCGCTGTGTGGCGAAAACTAGGTCTTTCTCTGTGGTCTCCACAGGGGATTCAGACATCCCTTCGTCTTGGGAGATGCAAGAAGAGCCTGCACTCAATTCACTGCATGGATATCCGGCCTTACTTCGAATGAGAGCATCTCGGTGTCCATTCCACTTGAGGCCACAAACACAGGGTCCCTCTCACATACCTGTAGCTGAGAGAAGCCTCCTCTTGAGGTGCTTGGGGAAAGTTGGTATTCCACTTGAGTCGAAGCCAGGGACTAAGCTCTCATCTCGAGTTGATTTGGGGTCCACGGAGACCTTTCGTGTTGCTACAGTCACCTGAGGATCCCTCTAGAATTGAGACAGTGATCTTGGGTTTTCTCTGGAGTGCCATCAAGGAAATCAAGGCTCCTTTCACGTTTGATGTGGAACACGGAATTGCTCTGCACGCAGTGAAGGGGATTCGGGCCTCATCTCGCAGCGAAGCGGATGTCTCATGGTTTTTCTCCACTTGTGGCCGGAACCTGGGGTATATTCTCGAGTTACGACGGGGAGGGCCCTTCCAGACACGTGTTTGTTCAGCGACGTCAGGACTCCTGCCTAGGTGCGAGGGACACTTCGGGATTCTCCTCGAGGCTTGGCATGGCAATTGGGACGCGTCTCCACGTGAGGCCGGAGACCCAGTGTCCCTTTCCACGTGCCACAGGGATCCTGGGACTCCTATCCATTTTCAAGAGGAGTCAGGCATCATCTCCTTTGGAAGCATTGATCTCCGCACACCTCTCGAGTTTTCAAAGGATGTGAGGCCTCTGGTCGCGATGAGGCGGAGAACTCGGTCTTTCTCTGTGGTCTCCACAGGGGATTCAGACATCCCTTCTTCTTGGGAGATGCAAGACGAGCCTGCATTCAATTCACTGCAGGGATATCCGGCCTTACTTCGAGTCAGAGCATCTCGGTGTCCTTTCCACTTGAGGCCACAAACTCGGGGTCCCTCAAATATACCTGTAGCTGAGAGAAGCCTCCTCTTGAGGTGCCTGTGGAAAGTTGGTATTCCTCTTGAGTCTAAGCCAGGGACTAAGCTCTCATCTCGAGTTGATTTGGGGTCCACGGAGCCATTACATGTTGCTCCAGTGACCTCAGGATCCCTCTAGACTTGAAACAGTGATCTTGGGTTTTCTCTGGAGCGCCATCAAGGAAATCAAGGCTCCGTTCAAGTTTGATGTGGAACATGGAATTGTTCTGCACGCAGTGCAGGGGAATCGGGCCTCATCTCGCGTCAAGGGGGATGTCTCATGGTTTTTCTCAAGTTGCGGCCGAAACCTGGGGTATATTCTCAAGTTACGACGGGGAGGGCCCTTCCAGACACGTTTTTGTTCAGCGACGTCAGGACTCCTGCCTAGGTGCGAGGGACACCTCGGGATTCTCCTCGAGTCTTGGCATGGCAATTGGGACGCGTCTCCACGTGAGGCGGGAGACCCAGGGTTCCTTTCCACGTGCCACAGGGATCCTGGGACTCCTATCCATTTTCAAGAAGAGTCAGGCATCTTCTCCTTTGGAAGCATTGATCTCCGCGGACCTCTGGAGTTTTCAAAGGATGTGAGGCCTCCGGTCTCGATGAGGCGGAGAACGAGGTCTTTCTCTGTGGTCTCCACAGGGGATTCAGACAACCCTTCGTCTTGGGAGATGCAAGACGAGCCTGCATTCAATTCACTGCAGGGATATCCTGCCTTACTTCGAGTCAGAGCATCTGGGTATCCATTCCACTTGAGGCCACAAACTCAGGGTCCTTCAAATATACCTGTAGCTGAGAGAAGCCTCCTCTTGAGGTGCAGGTGGAAAGTTGGTATTCCTCTTGAGTCTAAGCCAGGGACTAAGCTCTCATCTCGAGTTGATTTGCGGTCGACGGAGCCCTTTCCTTTTGGTCCAGTGACCTCAGGATCCCTCTAGACTTGAGACAGTGATCTTGGGTTTTCTCTGGAGTGCAATCAAGGAAATCAAGGCTCCTTTCACGTTTGATGTGGAACACGGAATTTCTCTGCATGCAGTGCAGGGGAATCGGGCCTCAACTCGCGGCGCGGGGGAAATCTCATGGTTTTTCTTGAGTTGCGGCCGGAACCTGGGTTATATTCTCGAGTTACGACGAGGAGGCCCTTCCAGACACGTGTTTGTTCAGCGACATCAGGACTCCTGCCTAGGTGCGAGGGACACCTCGGGATTCTCCTCGAGTCTTGGCATGGCAATTGGGACGCGTATCCACGTGAGGCGGGAGACCCAGGGTCCCTTTCCACGTGCCACAGTAATCCTGGGACTCCTATCCATTTTCAAGAGGAGTCAGGCATCGTCTTCTTTGGAAGCATTGATCTCTGCAGACCTCTCGAGTTTTCAAAGGATGTGAGGCCTCCGGTCACGATGAGGCGGAGGACTAGGTCTTTCTCTGTGGTCTCCACAGGGGATTCAGACAACCCTTCGTCTTGGGAGATGCAAGACGAGCCTGCATTCAATTCACTGCAGGGATATCCGGCCTTACTTCGAGTCAGAGCATCTCGGTGTCCATTGCACTTGAGGCCACAAATTCAGGATTCCTCTCACATACCTGTAGCTGAGAGAAGCTTCCTCTTGAGGTGCTTGTGGAAAGTTGGTATTCCTCTTGAGTCTAAGCCAGGGACTAAGCTCTCATCTCGAGTTGATTTGGGGTCCTTGGAGCCCTTTCGTGTTGCTCCAGTGACCTCAGGATCCCTCTAGACTTGAGACACTGATCTTGGGTTTTCTCTGGAGTGCCATCAAGGAAATCAAGGCTCCTTTCATTTTTGATATGGAATACGGAATTGCTCTGCACGCAGGGCAGGGGAATCGGGCCTCATCTCGCGGCGAGGGGGAAGTCTCATGGTTTTTCTCGAGTTGCGGCCGGAACCTGGGGTATATTCCCAAGTTACGACGGGGAGGTGACTTCCAGACACGTGTTTGTTCAGCGACGTCAAGACTCCTGCCTAGGTGCGAGGAACACCTCGGGATTCTCCTCGAGTCTGGCATCGCAATTGGGACGTGTCTCCACGTGAGGCGGGAGACCCAGGTTCCCTTTCCAAGTGCCACAGTGATCCTGGGACTCCTATCCATTTTTAAGAAAAGTCAGGCATCGTCTCCTTTAGAAGCATTGATCTCTTCAGACCTCTCGAGTTTTCAAAGGATGTGAGGCCTGCGGTCGCGATGAGGCGGAGGAGTAGGTCTTTCTCTGTGGTCTCCACAGGGGATTCAGACAACCCTTCGTCTTGGGAGATGCAAGACGAGCCTGCATTCAATTCACTGCAGGGATATCCGGCCTTACTTCGAGTCAGAGCATCTCGGTGTCCATTCCACTTGAGGCCACAAAATCAGGGTCTCTCTCACATACCTGTAGCTGAGAGAAGCCTCCTCTTGAGTTGCTTGTGGAAAGTTGGTATTCCTCTTGTGTCGAAGCCAGGGACTAAGCTCTCATCTCGAGTTGATTTGGGGTCCTTGGGGCCCTTTCATGTTGCTTCAGTGACCTCAGGATCTTTCTAGACTTGAGACAGTGATCTTGGGTTTTCTCTGGAGTGCCATCAAGGAAATCAAGGCTCCTTTCACGTTTGATGTGGAAAACGGAATTGCTCTGCATGCCGTGCAGGGGAATCGGGCCTCAACTCGCGGCGAGGAGGAAATCTCATGGTTTTTCTCGAGTTGCGGCCGGAACCTGGGGTATATTCTCGAGTTACGACGGGGAGGGCCCTTCCAGACACGTGTTTGTTCAGCGACGTCAGGACACCTGCCTAGGTGCGAGGGACACCTCGGGATTCTCCTCGAGTCTTGGCATGGCAATTGGGACGCGTCTCCACGTGAGGCGGGAGATCCAGTGTCCCTTTCCACGTGCCACAGGGATCCTGGGACTCCTATCCATTTTCAAGAGGAGTCAGGCATCGTCTCCTTTGGAAGCATTGATCTCCGCAGACCTCTCGAGTTTTCAAAGGATGTGAGGCCTCTGGTCGCGATGAGGCGGAGAACTCGGTCTTTCTCTGTGGTCTCCACAGGGGATTCAGACATCCCTTCTTCTTGGGAGATGCAAGACGAGCCTGCATTCAATTCACTGCAGGGATATCCGGCCTTACTTCGAGTCAGAGCATCTCGGTGTCCTTTCAACTTGAGGCCACAAACTCGGGGTCCCTCAAATATACCTGTAGCTGAGAGAAGCCTCCTCTTGAGGTGCTTGTGGAAAGTTGGTATTCCTCTTGAGTCGAAGCCAGGGACTAAGCTCTCATCTCGAGTTGATTTGGGGTCCACGGAGCCATTTCATGTTGCTCCAGTGACCTCAGGATCCCTCTAGACTTGAGACAGTGATCTTGGGTTTTCTCTGGAGTGCCATCAAGGAAATCAAGGCTCCTTTCACGTTTGATGAGGAACAAGGAATTGCTCTGCATGCAGTGCAGGTGAATCGGGCCTCATCTATCGGCGAGGGGGAAGTCTCATGGTTTTCCTCGAGTTGCGGCCGGAACTTGGGGTATATTCTCGAGTTACGACGGGGAGGGCCCTTCCAGACATGTGTTTGTTCAGCGACGTCAGGACTCCTGCCTAGGTGCGAGGGACAACTCGGAATTCTCCTCGAGTCTTGGCATGGCAATTGGGCCGCGTCTCCACGAGTGGCGGGAGACCCAGTTTCCCTTTCCACGTGCCACAGTAATCCTGGGACTCCTATCCATTTTCAAGAGGAGTCAGGCATCGTCTCCTTTGGAAGCATTGATCTCTGCAGACCTCTCGAGTTTTCAAAGAATGTGAGGCCTCCGGTCACGAAGAGGCGGAGGACTAGGTCTTTCTCTGTGGTCTCCACAGGGGATTCAGACATCCCTTCGTCTTGGGAGATGCAAGACGAGCCTGCATTCAATTCACTGCAGGGATATCCGGCCTTACTTCGAGTCAGAGCATCTCGGTGTCCATTGCACTTGAGGCCACAAATTCAGGGTTCCTCTCACATACCTGTAGCTGAGAGAAGATTCCTCTTGAGGTGCTTGTGCAAAGTTGGTATTCCTCTTGTTTCTAAGCCAGGGACTAAGCTCTCATCTCGAGTTGATTTGGGGTCCTTGGAGCCCTTTCGTGTTGCTCCAGTGACCTCAGGATCCCTCTAGACTTGAGACACTGATCTTGGGTTTTCTCTGGAGTGCCATCAAGGAAATCAAGGCTCCTTTCATTTTTGATGTGGAATACGGAATTGCTCTGCACGCAGGGCAGGGGAATCGGGCCTCATCTCGCGGCGAGGGGGAAGTCTCATGGTTTTTCTCGAGTTGCGGCTGGAACCTGGGGTATATTCTCGAGTTACGACGGGGAGGTCCCTTCCAGACACGTGTTTGTTCAGCGACGTCAGGACTCCTGCCTAGGTGCGAGGGACACCTCGGGATTCTCCTCGAGTCTTGGCATGGCAATTGGGACGCGTCTCCACGTGAGGCGGGAGACCCAGGGTCCCGTTCCTAGTGTCACAGTGATCCTGGGACCCCTATCCATTTTCAAGAAGAGTCAGGCATCGTCTCCTTTATAAGCATTGATCTCTTCAGACCTCTCGAGTTTTCAAAGGATATGAGGCCTCCGGTCGCGATGAGGTGGAGGAGTAGGTCTTTCTCTGTGATCTCCACAGGGGATTCAGACAACCCTTCGTCTTGGGAGATGCAAGACGAGCCTGCATTCAATTCACTGCAGGGATATCCGGCCTTACTTCGAGTCAGACCATCTCGGTGTCCATTCCACTTGAGGTCACAAACTCAGGGTCCCTCTCACATACCTGTAGCTGAGAGAAGCCTCCTCTTGAGTTGCTTGTGGAAAGTTGGTATTCCTCTTGTGTCGAAGCCAGGGACTAAGCTCTCATCTCGAGTTGATTTGGGGTCCATGGAGCCCTTTCGTGTTGCTCCAGTGACCTCAGGATCCCTCTAGACTTGAGATAGTGATCTTGGGTTTTCTCTGGAGTGCCATCAAGGAAATCAAGGCTCCTTTCACGTTTGATGTGGAAAATGGAATTGCTCTGCATGCAGTGCAGGGGAATCGGGCCTCATGTCGCGTCGAGGGGGAAGTCTCATGGTTTTTCTCGAGTTGCGGCCGGAACCTGGGGTATATTCTCGAGTTACGATGGGAAGGGACCTTCCAGACACGTGTTTGTTCAGTGACGTCAGGACTCCTGCCTAGGTGCGAGGGACACCTCGGGATTCTCCTCGAGTCTTGGCATGGCAATTGGGACGCCTCTCCACGTGAGGCGGGAGACCCAGTGTCGCTTTCCACGTGCCACAGGGATCCTGGGACTCCTATCCATTTTCAAGAGGAGTCAGGCATCGTTTCCTTTGGAAGCATTGATCTCCGCGGACCTCTCGAGTTTTCAAAGGATGTGAGGCCTCCGCTCGCGATGAGGCGGAGAATTAGGTCTTTCTCTGTGGTCTCCACAGGGGATTCAGACATTCCTTCGCCTTGGGAGATGCAAGACGAGCCTGCATTCAATTCACTGCAGGGATATCCGGCCTTACTTCGAGTCAGACCATCTCGGTGTCCATTCCACATGAGGCCACAAACTCAGGGTCCCTCTCACATACCTGTAGCTGAGAGAAGCCTCCTCTTGAGTTGCTTGTGGAAAGTTGGTATTCCTCTTGTGTCGAAGCCAGGGACTAAGCTCTCATCTCGAGTTGATTTGGGGTCCATGGAGCCCTTTCGTGTTGCTCCAGTGACCTCAGGATCCCTCTAGACTTGAGACAGTGATCTTGGGTTTTCTCTGGAGTGCCATCAAGGAAATCAAGGCTCCTTTCACGTTTGATGTGGAAAATGGAATTGCTCTGCATGCAGTGCAGGGGAATCGGGCCTCATGTCGCGTCGAGGGGGAAGTCTCATGGTTTTTCTCGAGTTGCGGCCGGAACCTGGGGTATATTCTCGAGTTACGATGGGAAGGGTCCTTCCAGACACGTGTTTGTTCAGTGACGTCAGGACTCCTGCCTAGGTGCGAGGGACACCTCGGGATTCTCCTCGAGTCTTGGCATGGCAATTGGGACGCCTCTCCACGTGAGGCGGGAGACCCAGTGTCCCTTTCCACGTGCCACAGGGATCCTGGGACTCCTATCCATTTTCAAGAGGAGTCAGGCATCGTTTCCTTTGGAAGCATTGATCTCCGCGGACCTCTCGAGTTTTCAAAGGATGTGAGGCCTCCGCTCGCGATGAGGCGGAGAATTAGGTCTTTCTCTGTGGTCTCCACAGGGGATTCAGACATTCCTTCGCCTTGGGAGATGCAAGACGAGCCTGCATTCAATTCACTGCAGGGATATCCGGCCTTACATCGAGTCAGAGCATCTCGGTGTCCATTCCATTTGAGGCCACAAACTCAGGGGCCCTCTCACATACCTGTAGCTGAGAGAAGCCTCCTCTTGAGGTGCTTGTGGAAAGTTGGTATTCTTCTTGAGTCGAAGCCAGGGACTAAACTCTCATCTCGAGTTGATTTCGGGTCCACAGAGCCCTTTCGTGTTGCTACAGTGACCTCAGGATCCCTCTAGACTTGAAACAGTGATCTTGGGTTTTCTCTGGAGTGCCAGCAAGGAAATCAAGGCTCCTTTCACGTTTGATGTCGAACACGGAATTGCTCTGCATGCAGTGCAGGGGAATCGGGCCTCAACTCGCGGCGAGGGTTAAATCTCATGGTTTTGTTCAGTTGCGGCCGGAACCTGGGATATATTTTCGAGTTACGACGGGGAGGGCCCTTCCAGACACGTGTTTGTTGAGCGACGTCAGGACTCCTGCCAAGGTGCGAGGGACTCCTCGGGATTCTCCTCGAGTCGTGGCATGGAATTTTGGACGCGTCTCCACGTGAGGCGGGAGACCCAGGGTCCCTTTTCACGTGCCACAGGGATCCTGGGACTCCTATCCATTTTCAAGAGGAGTCAGGCATCGTCTCCTTTGGAAGCATTGATCTCCTCGGACCTCTCGAGTTTTCAAAGGATGTGAGGCCTCCGGTCGCGATGAGGCGGAGAACTCGGTCTTTCTCTGTGGTCTCCCCAGCGGATTCAGACAACCCTTCGTCTTGGGAGATGCAAGATGAGCCTGCATTCAATTCACTGCAGGGATATCCGGCCTTACTTCGAGTCAGAGCATCTCGGTGTCCATTCCA
Source organism: Dama dama (assembly GCF_033118175.1). Taxonomy (NCBI): domain Eukaryota; kingdom Metazoa; phylum Chordata; class Mammalia; order Artiodactyla; family Cervidae; genus Dama; species Dama dama. Next base: position 2,126,213 of record NW_026870940.1, read on the forward strand.
CTTGAGGCAACAAACTCAGGGTCCCTCTCACATACCTGTAGCTGAGAGAAGCCTCCTCTTGAGGTGCTTGTGGAAAGTTCGTATTCCTCTTGAGTCGAAGCAAGGGACTAAGCTCTCATCTCGAGTTGATTTGGGGTCCATGGAGCCCTTTGGTGTTGCTCCAGTGACCTCAGGATCCCTCTAGACTTGAGACAGTGATCTTGGGTTTTCTCTGGAGTGCCATCAAGGAAATCAAGGGTCCTTTCACGTTTGATGTGGAACACGGAATTGCTCTGCACGCAGGGCAGGGGAAATAGGCCTCATCCCGCGGCGAGGGGGAAGTCTCATGGTTTTTCTCGAGTTGCGGCCGGAACCTGGGGTATATTCTCGAGTTACGACGGGGAGGGCCCTTCCAGACACGTGTTTGTTCAGCGACGTCAGGACTCCTGCCTAGGTGCGACAGACACCTCGGGATTCTCCTCGAGTCTTGGCATGGCAATTGGGACGCGTCTCCACGTGAGGCGGGAGACCCAGGGTCCCTTTCCACGTGCCACAGGGATCCTGGGACTCCTATCCATTTTCAAGAGGAGTCAGGCATCGTCTCCTTTGGAAGCATTGATCTCCGCGGACCTCTCGAGTTTTCAAAGGATGTGAGGCCTCCGGTCGCGATGAGTCGGAGGACTAGGTCTTTCTCTGTCGTCCCCACAGGGGATTCAGACATCCCTTCGTCTTGGGAGATGTAAGACGGGCCTGCTTTCAATTCACTGCAGGGATATCCGGCCTTATTTCGAGTCAGAGCATCTCGGTGTCCATTCCACTTGAGGCCACAAACTCAGGGTCCCTCTCACATACCTGTAGCTGAGAGAAGCCTCCTCTTGAGGTGCTTGTGGAAAGTTGGTATTCCTATTGAGTCGAAGCCAGGGACTAAGCTCTCATCTCGAGTTGATTTGGGGTCCACCGAGCCCTTTCCTGTTGCTCCAGTGACCTCAGGATCATTCTAGACTTGAGACAGTGATCTTGGGTTTTCTCTGGAGTGCCATCAAGGAAATCAAGGCTCCTTTCACGTTTGATGTGGAACGCGGAATTGCTCTGCACGCAGTGCAGGGGAATCGGGCCTCATCTCACGGCGAGGGGGAAGTCTCATGGTTTTTCTCGAATTGCGGCCGGAACCTGGGGTATATTCTCGAGTTACGACGGGGAGGGCCCTTCCAGAAACGTGTTTGTTCAGCGACGTCAGGACTCCTGCCTAGGTGTGAGGGACAACTCAGGATTCTCCTCGAGTCTCGGCATGGCAATTGGGACGCGTCTCCACGTGAGGCGGGAGACCCAGGGTCCCTTTCCACGTGCCACAGGGATCCTGGGACTCCTATCCATTTTCAAGTCATCGTCTCCTTTGGAAGCATTGATCTCCGCGGACCTCTCTAGTTTTCAAAGGACGTGAGGCCTCCGTTCGCGTTGAGACGGAGGACTAGGTCTTTCTCTGTGGACTCCACAGGGGATTCAGACAACCCTTCGTCTTGGGAGATGCAAGACGAGCCTGCATTCAATTCACTGCAGGGATATCCGGCCTTACTTCGAGTCAGAGCATCTCGGTGTCCATTCCACTTGAGGCCACAAACTCAGGGGCCCTCTCACATACCTGTAGCTGAGAGAAGCCTCCTCTTGAGGTGCTTGTGGAAAGTTGGTATTCCTCTTGAGTCGAAGCCAGGGACTAAGCTCTCATCTCGAGTTGATTTGGGGTCCACTGAGCCCTTTGGTGTTGCTCCAGTGACCTCAGGATCCCTCTAGAATTGAGACAGTGATCTTGGGTTTTCTCTGGAGTGCCATCAAGGAAATCAAGGTTCCTTTCACGTTTCATGTGGAACACTGAATTGCTCTGCACGCAGTACAGGGGAATCGGGCCTCATCTCGCGGCGAGGGGGAAGTCTCATGGTTTTTCTCGAGTTGCGGCCGAAACCTGGGGTATATTCTCGAGTTACAACGGGGAGGGCCCTTCCATACACGTGTTTGTTCAGCGACGTCAGGACTCCTGCCTAGGTGCGAAGGACACCTCGGGATTCTCCTCGAGTGTTGGCATGGCAATTGGGACGCGTCTCCACGTGAGGCGGGAGACCCAGGGTCCCTTTCCATGTGCCACAGGGATCCTGGGACTCCTATCCATTTTCAAGAGGAGTCAGGCATCGTCTCCTTTGGAAGCATTGATCTCCGTGGACCTCTCGAGTTTTCAAAGGATGTGAGGCCTCCGGTCGCGTTGAGGCGGAGGACTAGGTCTTTCTCTGTCGTCTCCACAGGGGATTCAGACATCCCTTCGTCTTGGGAGATGGAAGACGAGCCTGCATTCAATTCACTGCAGGGATATCCGGCCTTAATTCTAGTCAGAGCATCTCGTTGTCCATTCAACTTGAGGCCACAAACTCAGGGTCCCTCTCACATACATGTAGCTGAGAGAAGCCTTCTCTTGAGGGGCTTGTGGAAAGTTGGTATTCTTCTTGAGTCGAAGCCAGGGACTAAGCTCTCATCTCGAGTTGATTTGGGTTCCACGGAGCCCTTTCCTGTTGCTCCAGTGACCTCAGGATCCCTCTAGACTTCAGACAGTGATCTTGGGTTTTCTCTGGAGTGCCATCAAGGAAATCAAGGCTCCTTTCACGTTTGATGTGGAACACGGAATTGCTCTGCACGCAGTGCAGGGGAATCGGGCCTCATGTCGCGGCGAGGGGGAAGTCTCATGGTTTTTCTCGAGTTGCGGCCGGAACCTGGTGTATATTCTCGAGTTACGACGGGGAGGGCCCTTCCTGACACGTGTTTGTTCAGCGACGTCAGGACTCCTGCCTAGGTGCGAGGGACACCTCGGTATTCTCCTCGAGTCTTGGCATGGCAATTGGGACGCGTCTCCCCGTGAGGCGGGAGACCCAGGGTCCCTTTCCACGTGCCACAGGGATCCTGGGACTCCTATCCATTTTCAAGAGGAGTCAGGCATCGTCTCCTTTGGAAGCATTGATCTCCGCAGACCTCTCGATTTTTCAAAGGATGTGATGTCTCCGGTCGCGATGAGGCTGAGGACTAGGTCTTTCTCTGTGGTCTCCACAGGGGATTCAGACATCCCTTCGTCTTGCGAGATGCAAGACGAGCCTGCATTCAATTCACTGCAGGGATATCCGGCCTTACTTCGAGTCAGAGCATCTCGGTGTCCATTCCACTTGAGGCCACAAACTCAGGGTCCCTCTCACATACCTGTAGCTGAGAGAAGCCTCCTCTTGAGGTGCTTGTGGAAAGTTGGTATTCCTCTTGAGTCGAAGCCAGGGACTAAGCTCTCATCTCGAGTTGATTTGGGTTCCACGGAGCCCTTTCGTGTTGCTCCAGTGACCTCAGGATCCCTCTAGACTTGAGACAGTGATCTTGGGTTTTCTCTGGAGTGCCATCAAGGAAATCAGGGCTCCTTTCACGTTTGATGTGGAACACGGAATTGCTCTGCACGCAGTGCAGGGGAATCGGGCCTCATCTCGTGGCAAGGGGGATGTCTCATGGTTTTTCTCAAGTTGCGGCCGGAACATGGGGTATATTCTCGAGTTATGACGGGGAGGGCCCTTCCAGACACGTGTTTGTTCAGCGACGTCAGGACTCCTACCTAGGTGCGAGGGACACCTCGGGATTCTCCTCGAGTCATGGCATGTCAATTGGGACTTGTCTCCAAGTGAGGCGGGAGACCCAGTGTCCCTTTCCACGTTCCACAGGGATCCTGGGACTCCTATCCGTTTTCAAGAAGAGTCAGGCATCGTCTCCTTTGGAAGCATTGATCTCCGCGTACCTCTCAAGTTTTCAAAGGATGTGAGGCCTCCGGTCTCGATGAGACGGAGAACTAGGTCTTTCTCTGTGGTCTCCACAGGGGATTCAGACATCCCTTCGTCTTGGGAGATGCAAGACGAGCCTGCTTTAAATTCACTAGAGGGATATCCGGCCTTACTTCGAGTCAGAGCATCTCGGTGTCCATTCCACTTGAGGCCACAAACTCAGGGTCCATCTCACATACCTGTAGCTGAGAGAAGCCTCCTCTTGAGGTGCTTGTGGAAAGTTGGTTTTCCTCTTGAGTCGAAGCCAGGGACTAAGCTCCCATCTCGAGTTGATTTGCGTTCCACGGAGCCCTTTCGTGTTGCTCCAGTGACCTCAGGATCCCTCTAGACTTGAGACAGTGATCTTGGGTTTTCTCTGGAGTGCCATCAAGGAAATCAGGGCTCCTTTCACGTTTGATGTGGAACACGGAATTGCTCTGCACGCAGTGCAGGGGAATCGGGCCTCATGTATTGGCGAGGGGGAAGTCTCATGGTTTTTCTCGAGTTGCGGCCAGAACCTGGTGTATATTCTCGAGTTACGACGGGGAGGGCCCTTCCAGACACGTGTTTGTTCAGCGACGTCAGGACTCCTGCCTAGGTGCGAGGGACACCTCGGTATTCTCCTCGAGTCTTGGCATGGCAATTGGGACGCGTCTCCACGTGAGGCGGGAATCCAGGGTCCCTTTCCACGTGCCACAGGGATCCTGGGACTCCTATCCATTTTCAAGAGGAGTCAGGCATCGTCTCCTTTGGAAGCATTGATCTCCGTGGACCTCTCGAGTTTTCAAAGGATGTGAGGCCTCCGGTCGCGTTGAGGCGGAGGACTAGGTCTTTCTCTGTCGTCTCCACAGGGGATTCAGACATCCCTTCGTCGTGGGAGATGGAAGACGAGCCTGCATTCAATTCACTGCAGGGATATCCGGCCTTAATTCTTATCAGAGCATCTCGGTGTCCATTCAACTTGAGGCCACAAACTCAGGGTCCCTCTCACATACATGTAGCTGAGAGAAGCCTTTTCTTGAGGGGCTTGTGGAAAGTTGGTATTCCTCTTGAGTCGAAGCCAGGGACTAAGCTCTCATCTCGAGTTGATTTGGGTTCCACGGAGCCCTTTCCTGTTGCTCCAGTGACCTCAGGATCCCTCTAGACTTCAGACAGTGATCTTGGGTTTTCTCTGGAGTGCCATCAAGGAAATCAAGGCTCCTTTCACGTTTGATGTGGAACACGGAATTGCTCTGCACGCAGTGCAGGGGAATCGGGCCTCATGTCGCGGCGAGGGGGAAGTCTCATGGTTTTTCTCGAGTTGCGGCCGGAACCTGGTGTATATTCTCGAGTTACGACGGGGAGGGCCCTTCCTGACACGTGTTTTTTCAGCGACGTCAGGACTCCTGCCTAGGTGCGAGGGACACCTCGGTATTCTCCTCGAGTCTTGGCATGGCAATTGGGACGCGTCTCCACGAGAGGCGGGAGACCCAGGGTCCCTTTCCACGTGCCACAGGGATCCTGGGACTCCTATCCATTTTCAAGAGGAGTCAGGCATCGTCTCCTTTGGAAGCATTGATCTCCGCAGACCTCTCGATTTTTCAAAGGATGTGATGTCTCCGGTCGCGATGAGGCTGAGGACTAGGTCTTTCTCTGTGGTCTCCACAGGGGATTCAGACATCCCTTCGTCTTGCGAGATGCAAGACGAGCCTGCATTCAATTCACTGCAGGGATATCCGGCCTTACTTCGAGTCAGAGCATCTCGGTGTCCATTCGACTTGAGGCCACAAACTCAGGGTCCCTCTCACATACCTGTAGCTGAGAGAAACCTCCTCTTGAGGTGCTTGTGGAAAGTTGGTATTCCTCTTGAGTCGAAGCCAGGGACTAAGCTCTCATCTCGAGTTGATTTGGGTTCCACGGAGCCCTTTCGTGTTGCTCCAGTGACCTCAGGATCCCTCTAGACTTGAGACAGTGATCTTGGGTTTTCTCTGGAGTGCCATCAAGGAAATCAAGGCTCCTTTCAAGTTGAATGTGGAACACGGAATTGCTCTGCACGCAGTGCAGGGGAATCGGGCCTCATCTCGTGGCAAGGGGGATGTCTCATGGTTTTTCTCAAGTTGCGGCCGGAACATGGGGTATATTCTCGAGTTATGACGGGGAGGGCCCTTCCAGACACGTGTTTGTTCAGCGACGTCAGGACTCCTACCTAGGTGCGAGGGACACCTCGGGATTCTCCTCGAGTCATGGCATGTCAATTGGGACTTGTCTCCAAGTGAGGCGGGAGACCCAGTGTCCCTTTCCACGTTCCACAGGGATCCTGGGACTCCTATCCGTTTTCAAGAAGAGTCAGGCATCGTCTCCTTTGGAAGCATTGATATCCGCGTACCTCTCAAGTTTTCAAAGGATGTGAGGCCTCCGGTCTCGATGAGACGGAGAACTAGGTCTTTCTCTGTGGTCTCCACAGGGGATTCAGACATCCCTTCGTCTTGGGAGATGCAAGACGAGCCTGCTTTAAATTCACTAGAGGGATATCCGGCCTTACTTCGAGTCAGAGCATCTCGGTGTCCATTCCACTTGAGGCCACAAACTCAGGGTCCATCTCACATACCTGTAGCTGAGAGAAGCCTCCTCTTGAGGTGCTTGTGGAAAGTTGGTTTTCCTCTTGAGTCGAAGCCAGGGACTAAGCTCTCATCTCGAGTTGATTTGGGGTCCACGGAGCCCTTTCATGTTTCTACAGTGACCTCAGGATCCCTCTAGACTTGAGACAGTGATCTTGGGTTTTCTCTGGAGTGCCATCAAGGAAATCAGGGCTCCTTTCACGTTTGATGTGGAACACGGAATTGCTCTGCACGCAGTGCAGGGGAATCGGGCCTCATGTATTGGCGAGGGGGAAGTCTCATGGTTTTTCTCGAGTTGCGGCCGGAACCTGGTGTATATTCTCGAGTTACGACGGGGAGGGCCCTTCCAGACACGTGTTTGTTCAGCGACGTCAGGACTCCTGCCTAGGTGCGAGGGACACCTCGGTATTCTCCTCGAGTCTTGGCATGGCAATTGGGACGCGTCTCCACGTGAGGCGGGAATCCAGGGTCCCTTTCCACGTGCCACAGGGATCCTGGGACTCCTATCCATTTTCAAGAGGAGTCAGGCATCGTCTCCTTTGGAAGCATTGATCTCCGCGGACCTCTCGAGTTTTCAAAGGACGTGAGGCCTCCGTTCGCGTTGAGACGGAGGACTAGGTCTTTCTCTGTGGACTCCACAGGGGATTTAGACAACCCTTCGTCTTGGAAGATGCAAGACGAGCCTGCATTCAATTCACTGCAGGGATATCCGGCCTTACTTCGAGTCAGAGCATCTCGGTGTCCATTCCACTTGAGGCCACAAACTCAGGGGCCCTCTCACATACCTGTAGCTGAGAGAAGCCTCCTCTTGAGGTGCTTGTGGAAAGTTGGTATTCCTCTTGAGTCGAAGCCAGGGACTAAGCTCTCATCTCGAGTTGAATTGGGGTCCACTGAGCCCTTTGGTGTTGCTCCAGTGACCTCAGGATCCCTCTAGAATTGAGACAGTGATCTTGGGTTTTCTCTGGAGTGCCATCAAGGAAATCAAGGTTCCTTTCACGTTTCATGTGGAACACGGAATTGCTCTGCACGCAGTACAGGGGAATCGGGCCTCATCTCGCGGCGAGGGGGAAGTCTCATGGTTTTTCTCGAGTTGCGGCCGAAACCTGGGGTATATTCTCGAGTTACAACGGGGAGGGCCCTTCCATACACGTGTTTGTTCAGCGACGTCAGGACTCCTGCCTAGGTGCGAAGGACACCTCGGGATTCTCCTCGAGTGTTGGCATGGCAATTGGGACGCGTCTCCACGTGAGGCGGGAGACCCAGGGTCCCTTTCCATGTGCCACAGGGATCCTGGGACTCCTATCCATTTTCAAGAGGAGTCAGGCATCGTCTCCTTTGGAAGCATTGATCTCCGTGGACCTCTCGAGTTTTCAAAGAATGTGAGGCCTCCGGTCGCGTTGAGGCGGAGGACTAGGTCTTTCTCTGTCGTCTCCACAGGGGATTCAGACATCCCTTCGTCTTGGGAGATGGAAGACGAGCCTGCATTCAATTCACTGCAGGGATATCCGGCCTTACTTCTAGTCAGAGCATCTCGGTGTCCATTCAACTTGAGGCCACAAACTCAGGGTCCCTCTCACATACATGTAGCTGAGAGAAGCCTTCTCTTGAGGGGCTTGTGGAAAGTTGGTATTCCTCTTGAGTCGAAGCCAGGGACTAAGCTCTCATCTCGAGTTGATTTGGGTTCCACGGAGCCCTTTCCTGTTGCTCCAGTGACCTCAGGATCCCTCTAGACTTCAGACAGTGATCTTGGGTTTTCTCTGGAGTGCCATCAAGGAAATCAAGGCTCCTTTCACGTTTGATGTGGAACACGGAATTGCTCTGCACGCAGTGCAGGGGAATCGGGCCTCATGTCGCGGCGAGGGGGAAGTCTCATGGTTTTTCTCGAGTTGCGGCCGGAACCTGGTGTATATTCTCGAGTTACGACGGGGAGGGCCCTTCCTGACACGTGTTTGTTCAGCGAAGTCAGGACTCCTGCCTAGGTGCGAGGGACACCTCGGTATTCTCCTCGAGTCTTGGCATGGCAATTGGGACGCGTCTCCACGAGAGGCGGGAGACCCAGGGTCCCTTTCCACGTGCCACAGGGATCCTGGGACTCCTATCCATTTTCAAGAGGAGTCAGGCATCGTCTCCTTTGGAAGCATTGATCTCCGCGGACCTCTCGAGTTTTCAAAGGATGTGATGTCTCCGGTCGCGATGAGGCTGAGGACTAGGTCTTTCTCTGTGGTCTCCACAGGGGATTCAGACATCCCTTCGTCTTGCGAGATGCAAGACGAGCCTGCATTCAATTCACTGCAGGGATATCCGGCCTTACTTCGAGTCAGAGCATCTCGGTGTCCATTCCACTTGAGGCCACAAATTCAGGGTCCCTCTCACATACCTGTAGCTGAGAGAAGCCTCCTCTTGAGGTGCTTGTGGAAAGTTGGTATTCCTCTTGAGTCGAAGCCAGGGACTAAGCTCTCATCTCGAGTTGATTTGGGGTCCACGGAGCCCTTTCCTGTTGCTCCAGTGACCTCAGGATCCCTCTAGACTTGAGATAGTGATCTTGGGTTTTCTCTGGAGTGCCATCAAGGAAATCAAGGCTCCTTTCACGTTTGATGTGGAACGCGGAATTGCTCTGCACGCAGTGCAGGGGAATCGGGCCTCATCTCGCGGCGAGGGGGAAGTCTCATGGTTTTTCTCGAGTTGCGGCCGGAACCTGGTGTATATTCTCGAGTTACGACGGGGAGGGCCCTTCCTGACACGTGTTTGTTCAGCGAAGTCAGGACTCCTGCCTAGGTGCGAGGGACACCTCGGGATTCTCCTCGAGTCTTGGCATGGCAATTGGGACGCGTCCCCACGTGAGGCGGGAGACCCAGTGTCCCTTTCGACGTGCCACAGGGATCCTGGGACTCCTATCCATTTTGAAGAGGAGTCAGGCATGGTCTCCTTTGGAAGCATTGATCTCCGCGGACCTCTCGAGTTTTCAAAGGATGTGAGGCCTCCGGTCGCGATGAGGCGGAGGACTAGGTCTTTCTCTGTCGTCTCCACAGGGGATTCAGACATCCCTTCGTCTTGGGAGATGCAAGACGAGCCTGCATTCAATTCACTGCAGGGATATCCGGCCTTACTTCGAGTCAGAGCATCTCGGTGTCCATTCCACTTGAGGCACAAACTCAGGGACCCTCTCACATACCTGTAGCTGAGAGAAGCCTCCTCTTGAGGTGCTTGTGGAAAGTTGGTATTCCTCTTGAGTCGAAGCCAGGGACTAAGCTCTCATCTCGAGTTGATTTGGGGTCCACGGAGCCCTTTCGTGTTGCCACAGTGACCTCAGGATCCCTCTAGACTGGGGACAGTGATCTTGGGTTTTCTCTGGAGTGCCATCAAGGAAATCAAGGCTCCTTTCACTTTTGATGTGGAATACGGAATTGCTCTGCATGCAGGGCAGGGGAATCGGGCCTCATCTGGCGGCGAGGGGGATGTCTCATGGTTTTTCTCGAGTTGCGGCCGGAACCTGGGGTATATTCTCGAGTTACGACGGGGAGGGCCCTTCCAGACACGTGTTTGTTCAGCGACGTCAGGACTCCTGCCTAGGTGCGAGGGACACCTCGGGATTCTCCTTGAGTCTTGGCATGGCAATTGGGACGCGTCTCCACGTGAGGCGGGAGACCCAGGGTCCCTTTCCACGTGCCACAGGGAACCTGGGACTCCTATCCATTTTCAAGAGAAGTCAGGCATCATCTCCTTTGGATGCATTGATCTCCGCTGACCTCTCGAGTTTTCAAAGGATGTGAGGCCTCCGGTCGCGATGAGGCGGAGGACTAGGTCTTTCTCTGTCGTCTCCACAGGGGATTCAGACATCCCTTCGTCTTGGGAGATGCAAGACGAGCCTGCATTCAATTCACTGCAGGGATATCCGGCCTTACTTCGAGTCAGAGCATCTCGGTGTCCTTTCCACTTGAGGCCACAAACTCAGGGTCCCTCTCACATACCTGTAACTGAGAGAAGGCTCCTCTTGAGGTGCTTGTGAAAAGTTGGTATTCCTCTTGAGTCGAAGCCAGGGACTAATCTCTCATCTCGAGTTGATTTGGCATCCACTTAGCCCTTTCGTGTTGCTCCCGTGACCTCAGGATCCCTCTAGACTTGAGACAGTGATCTTGGGTTTTCTCTGGAGTGCCATCAAGGAAATCAAGGCTCCTTTCACGTTTGATGTGGAACACGGAATTGCTCTGCACGCAGTGCAGGGGAATCGGGTCTCATCTCGCGGCGAGGGGGAAGTCTGTTTGTTTTTCTCGAGTTGCGGCCGGAACCTGGGGTATATTCTCGAATTACGAAGGGGAGGGCCCTTCCAGAAACGTGTTTGTTCAGCGACGTCAGGACTCCTGCCTAGTTGCGAGGGACACATCGTCATTCTCCTCGAGTCTTGGCATGGCAATTGGGACGCGTATGCACGTGAGGCGGGAGACCCAGGGTCCCTTTCCACGTGCCACAGGTATCCTGGGACTCCTATCCATTTTCAAGAGGAGTCAGGCATCGTCTCCTTTGGAAGCATTGATCTACGTGGACCTCTCGAGATTTCAAAGGATGTGAGGCCTCCGGTCGTGATGAGGCGGAGGACTGGGTCTGTCTCTGTGGTCTCCCCAGCGGATTCAGACACCCCTTCGTCTTGGGAGATGCAAGACGAGCATGCGTTCAATTCACTGCAGGGATATCCGGCCTTACTTCGAGTCAGAGCATCTCGGTGTCCATTCCACTTGAGGCCACAATTTCAGGGTCCCTCTCACATACCTGTAGCTGAGAGAAACCTCCTCTTGAGGTGCTTGTGGAAAGTTGGTATACCTCTTGAGTCGTAGCCAGGGACTAAGCTCTCATCTCGAGTTGATTTGGCGTCCACGGAGCCCTTTCGTGTTGCTCCAGTGACCTCAGGATCCCTCTAGACTTGAGACAGTGATCTTGGGTTTTCTCTGGAGTGCCATCAAGGAAATCAAGGCTCCTTTTACGTTAGATGTGGAACACGGAATTGCTCTGCACGCAGTGCAGGGGAATCGGGCCTCATCTCGCGGCGAGGGGGAAGTCTCATGGTTTTTCTCGAGTTGCGGCCAGAACTTGGGGTATATTCTCGAGTTACGACGGGGAGGGCCCTTCCAGACACGTGTTTGTTCAGCGACGTCAGGACTCCTGCCTAGGTGCGAGGGACACCTCGGGATTCTCCTCGAGTCTTGGCATGGCAATTGGGACGCGTCTCTCCGTGAGGTGAGAGACCCAGAATCCCTTTCCACGTGCCACAGGGATCCTGGGACTCCTATAAATTTTCAAGAAGAGTCAGGCATCGTCTCCTTTGGAAGGATTGATCTCCGTGGACCTCTCGATTTTTCAAAGAATGTGAGGCCTCCGGTCGCGATGAGGTGGAGGACTAGGTCTTTCTCTGTGGTCTCCACAGCGGATTCATACATCCCTTCGTCTTTGGAGATGCAAGACGAGCCTGCATTCAATTCACTGCAGGGATATCCGGCCTTACTTCGAGTCAGAGCATCTCGGTGTCCATTCCACTTGAGGCCACAAACTCAGGGGCCCTCTCACATACCTGTAGCTGAGAGAAGCCTCCTCTTGAGGTGCTTGTGGAAAGTTGGTATTCCTCTTGAGTCGAAGCCAGGGACTAAGCTCTCATCTCAAGTTGATGTGGGGTCCACGCAGCCCTTTCGTGTTGCTCCAGTGACCTCAGGATCCCTCTAGTCTTGTGACAGGGATCTTGGGTTTTCTCTGGAGTGCCATCAAGGAAATCAAGGCTCCTTTCACGTTTGATGTGGAACACGGAATTGCTCTGCACGCAGTGCAGGGGAATAGGGCCTCATCTCACGGCGAGGGGGAAGTCTCATGGTTTTTCTCGAGTTGCGGCCGGAACCTGGGTATATTCTCGAGTTACGACGGGGAGGGCCCTTCCAGACACGTTTTTGTTCAGCGACGTCAGGACTCCTGCCTAGGTGCGAGGGACACTTCGGGATTCTCCTCGAGTCTTGGCATTGCAATTGGGACGCGTCTCCACGTGAGGCAGGAGACCCAGTGTCCCTTTCGACGTGCCACAGGGATCCCGGGACTCCTATCCATTTTCAAGAAGAGTCAGGCATCGTCTCCTTTGGAAGCATTGATCTCCACAGACATCTCGAATTTTCAAAGGATGTGAGGCCTCCGGTCGCGATGAGGCGGAGGACTAGGTCTTTCTCTGTCGTCTCCACAGGGCATTCAGACATCCCTTCGTCTTGGGAGATGCAAGACGAGCCTGCATTCAATTCACTGCAGGGATATCCGGCCTTACTTCGAGTCAGAGCATCTCGGTGTCCATTACACTTGAGGCCACAAATTCAGGGTCACTCTCACATACCTGTAGCTGAGAGAAGCCTCCTCTTGAGGTGCTTATGGAAAGTTGGTATTCCTCTTGAGTCGAAGCCAGGGACTAAGCTCTCATCTCGAGTTGACTTGGGGTCCACGGAGCCCTTTCTTGTTGCTCCAGTGACCTCAGGATCCCTCTAGACTTGAGACAGTGATCTTGGGTTTTCTCTGGGGTGCCATCAAGGAAATCAAGGCTCCTTTCATGTTTGATGTGGAACACGGAATTGCTCTGCACACAGTACATGGGAATCGGGCCTCATCTCGTGGCAAGGGGGATGTCTCATTGTTTTTCTGAAATTACGGTCGGAACCTAGGGAATATTCTCGAGTTACGACGGGGAGGGCCCTTCCAGACACGTGTTTGTTCAGCGACGTAAGGACTCCTGCCTAGGTGCGAGGGACACCTCGGGAATCTCCTCGAGTCTTGGCATGCTAATTGGGACGCGTCTCCACGTGAGGCGGGAGACCCAGGGTCCCTTTCCACGTGCCACAGGGATCCTGGGACTCCTATCCATTTTCAAGAAGAGTCAGGCATCGTCTCCTTTGGAAGCATTGATCTCCGCAGTCCTCTCGAGTTTTCAAAGGATGGGAGGCCTCCGGTCTCGATGAGGCGGAGAACTAGGTCTTTCTCTGTGGTCTCCACAGGGGATTCAGACATCCCTTCGTCTTGGGAGATGCAAGACGAGCCTGCTTTCAATTCACTGCAGGGATATCCGGCCTTACTTCGAGTCAGAGCATCTCCGTGTCCATTCCACTTGAGGCCACAAACTCAGGGGCCCTCTCACATACCTGTAGCTGAGAGAAGCCTCCTCTTGAGGTGCTTGTGGAAAGTTGGTATTCCTCTTGCATCGAAGCCAGGGACTAAGTTCTCATCTCGAGTTGATTTGGGGTCCACGGAGCCCTTTCGTGTTGCTCCAGTGACCTCAGGATCCCTCTAGACTTGAGACAGTGATCTTGGGTTTTCTCTGGAGTGCCATCAAGGAAATCAAGGCTCCTTTCACTTTTGATGTCGAACACGGAATTGCTCTGCACGCAGTACAGGGGAATCGAGCCTCATCTCGCCGTGAGGGGGAAGTCTCATGGTTTTTCTCGAGTTGCGGCCGGAATCTGGGGTATATTCTCGAGTTACGACGGGGAGGGCCCTTCCAGACACGTGTTTGTTCAGCGACGTCAGGACTCCTACTAGGTGCGAGGGACACCTCGGTATTCTCCTCGAGTCTTGGCATGGCAATGGGGACGCGTCTCCACATGAGGCGAGAGACCCAGGGTCCCTTTCCACGTGCCACAGGGATCCTTGGACTCCTATCCATTTTCAAGAGGAGTCAGGCATCGTCTCCTTTGGAAGCATTGATCTCCGCGGACCTCTCGAGTTTTCAAAGGATGTGAGGCCTCCGCTCGCGATGAGGCGGAGAATTAGGTTTTTCTCTGTGGTCTCCACAGGGGATTCAGACATCCCTTCGTCTTGGGAGATGCAAGACGAGCCTGCATTCAATTCACTGCAGGGATATCCAGCCTTACGTCGAGTCAGAGCATCTCGGTGTCCATTCCACTTGAGGCCACAAACTCAGGGGCCCTCTCACATACCTGTAGCTGAGAGAAGCCTCCTCGTGAGGTGCTTGTGGAAAGTTGGTATTCCTCTTGAGTCGAAGCCAGGGACTAAGCTCTCATCTCGAGTTGATTTGGGTCCACGGAGCCCTTTTGTGTTGCTACAGTGACCGCAGGATCCCTCTAGACTAGAGACAGTGATCTTGGGTTTTCTCTGGAGTGCCATCAAGGAAATCAAGGCTCCTTTCACTTTTGATGTGGAATACGGAATGCTCTGCACGCAGGGCAGGGGAATCGGGCCTCATCTCGCGGCGAGGGGGAAGTCTCATGGTCTTTCTAGAGTTGCGGAAGAACCTGGGGTATATTCTCGAGTTACGACTGGGAGGTCCCTTCCAGACATGTGTTTGTTCAGCGACGTCAGGACTCCTGCCTAGGTGCGAGGGACACCTCGGGATTCTCCTCGAGTCTTGGCATGGCAATTGGGATGCGTCTCCACGTGAGGCATGAGACCCAGGGCTCCTTTCCACGTGCCACAGGGATCCTGGGACTCCTATCCATTTTCAAGAGGAGTCGGGCATCGTCTCCTTTGGAAGCATTGATCTCCGCAGACCTCTCGAGTTTTCAAAGGATGTGAGGCCTCCGGTCGTCATGAGGCGGAGGACTAGGTCTTTCTCTGTGGTCTCCACAGGGGATTCAGTCATCCCTTCGTCATGGGAGATGCAAGACGAGCCTGCATTCAATTCACTGCATGGATATCCAGCCTTACTTCGAGTCAGAGCATCCCGGTGTCCATTCCACTTGAGGCCACAAACTCGGGGTCCCTCAAATATACCTGTAGCTGAGAGAAGCCTCCTCTTGAGGTGCTTGTGGAAAGTTGGTATTCCTCTTGAGTCTAAGCCAGGGACTAAGCTCTCATCTCGAGTTGATTTCGGTCCACGGAGCCGTTTCCTTTTGGTCCAGTGACCTCAGGATCCCTCTAGACTTGAAACAGTGTTCTTGGGTTTTCTCTGGAGTGCCATCAAGGAAATCAAGGCTGCTTTCACTTTTGATGTGGAACACAGAATTGCTCTGCATGCAGTGCAGGGGAATCGGGCCTCAACTCGCGGCGAGGGGGAAATCTCATGGTTTTTCTCGAGTTGCGGCCCAAACCTGGGGTATATTCTCGAGTTAAGACGTGGAGGGCCCTTCCAGACACGTGTTTGTTCAGCGACGTCAGGACTCCTGCCTAGGTGGGAGGGACACCTCGGGTTTCTCCTCGAGTCTTGGCAAGGCAATTGGGACGCGTCTCCACGTGAGGCGGGAGACCCAGGGTCCCTTTCCACGTGCCACAGGGATCCTGGGACTGCTATCCATTTTCAAGAGGAGTCAGGCATCGTCTCCTTTGGAAGCATTGATGTCCGCAGACCTCTCGAGTTTTCAAAGGATGTGAGGCCTCCGCTCGCGATGAGGCGGAGAATTAGGTTTTTCTCTGTGGTCTCCACGGGGGATTCAGACATCCCTTCGTCTTGGGAGATGCAAGACGAGCCTGCATTCAATTCACTGCAGGCATGTCCGGCCTTACTTCGAATCAGAGCATCTCGGTGTCCATTCCACTTGAGGCCACAAACTCAGGAGACCTCTCACATACCTGTAGCTGAGAGACGCCTCCTCTTGAGGTGCTTGTGGAAAGTTGGTATTCCTGTTGAGTCGAAGCCAGGGACTAAGCTCTCATCTCGAGTTGATTTGGGGTCCACGGAGCCCTTTCGTGTTGCTACAGTGACCTCACGATCCCTCTAGACTAGAGACAGTGATCTTGGGTTTTCTCTGGAGTGCCATCAAGGAAATCAAGGCTCCTTTCACTTTTGATGTGGAACACGGAATTGCCTGCATGCAGTGCAGGGGAATCGGGCCTCAACTCGTGGCGAGGGAGAAATCTCATGGTTTTTTTCGACTTGCGGCCCGAACCTGGGGTATATTCTCGAGTTACGCCGGGGAGGGCCCTTCCAGACACGTGTTTGTTCAGCGACGTCAGGACTCCTGCCTAGGTGCGAGGGACACCTCGGGATTCTCCTCGAGTCTTGGCATGGCAGTTGGGACGCGTCTCCACGTGAGGCGGGAGACCCAGGGTCCCTTTCCACGTGCCACAGGGATCCTGGGACTCCTATCCATTTTCAAGAGAAGTCAGGCATCGTCTCCTTTGGAAGCATTGATCTCCGCGGACCTCTCGAGTTCTCAAAGGATGTGAGGCCTCCGGTCGCGATGAGGCGGAGAACTCGGCCTTTCTCTGTGGTCTCCACAGGGGATTCAGACATCCCTTCGTCTTGGGAGATGCAAGACTAGCCTGCATTCAATTCGCTGCAGGGATATCAGGCCTTACTTCGAGTCAGAGCATCTCGGTGTCCATTCCACTTGAGGCCACAAACTCAGGGTCCCTCTCACATACCTGTAGCTGAGAGAAGCCTCCCCTTGAGGTGCTTGTGGAAAGTTGGTATTCCTCTTGAGTCGAAGCCAGGGACTAAGCTCTCATCTTGAGTTGATTTGGGGTCCACGGAGCCCTTTCGTGTTGCTCCAGTGACCTCAGGATCCCTCTAAACTTGAGACAGGGATCTTGGGTTTTCTCTGGAGTGCCATCAAGGAAATCAAGGCTCCTTTCACGTTTGATGTGGAACACGGAATTGTTCTGCACGCAGTGCAGGGCAATCGGGCTTCATCCAGCGGCGAGAGGGAAGTATCATGGTTTTTCTCGAGTTGCGGCCGGAACCTGGGGTATATTCTCGAGTTACGATGGGGAGGGCCCTTCCAGACACGTGTTTGTTCAGCGACGTCAGTACTCCTGCCAAGGTGCCCGGGACACCTCGGGATTCTCCTCGAGTCTTGGCATGGCAATTTGGACGCTTCTCCACGTGAGGCGGGAGACCCAGGGTCCCTTTCCACGTGCCACAGGGATCCTGGGACTCCTATCAATTTTCAAGAGAAGTCAGGCATCGTCTCCTTTGGAAGCATTGATCTCCGCTGACCTCTCGAGT
Organism: Dama dama; assembly: GCF_033118175.1. NCBI lineage: Eukaryota > Metazoa > Chordata > Mammalia > Artiodactyla > Cervidae > Dama > Dama dama. The sequence goes on from NW_026870940.1 coordinate 2,143,528, forward strand.
TTTCAAAGGATGTGAGGCCTCCGGTCGCGATGAGGCGGAGGACTAGGTCTTTCTCTGTCGTCTCCACAGGGGATTCAGACATCCCTTCGTCTTGGGAGATGCAAGACGAGCCTGCATTCAATTCACTGCAGGGATATCCGGCCTTACTTCGAGTCAGAGCATCTCGGTGTCCTTTCCACTTGAGGCCACAAACTCAGGGTCCCTCTCACATACCTGTAACTGAGAGAAGGCTCCTCTTGAGGTGCTTGTGAAAAGTTGGTATTCCTCTTGAGTCGAAGCCAGGGACTAATCTCTCATCTCGAGTTGATTTGGCATCCACTTAGCCCTTTCGTGTTGCTCCCGTGACCTCAGGATCCCTCTAGACTTGAGACAGTGATCTTGGGTTTTCTCTGGAGTGCCATCAAGGAAATCAAGGCTCCTTTCACGTTTGATGTGGAACACGGAATTGCTCTGCACGCAGTGCAGGGGAATCGGGTCTCATCTCGCGGCGAGGGGGAAGTCTGTTTGTTTTTCTCGAGTTGCGGCCGGAACCTGGGGTATATTCTCGAATTACGAAGGGGAGGGCCCTTCCAGAAACGTGTTTGTTCAGCGACGTCAGGACTCCTGCCTAGTTGCGAGGGACACATCGTCATTCTCCTCGAGTCTTGGCATGGCAATTGGGACGCGTATGCACGTGAGGCGGGAGACCCAGGGTCCCTTTCCACGTGCCACAGGTATCCTGGGACTCCTATCCATTTTCAAGAGGAGTCAGGCATCGTCTCCTTTGGAAGCATTGATCTACGTGGACCTCTCGAGATTTCAAAGGATGTGAGGCCTCCGGTCGTGATGAGGCGGAGGACTGGGTCTGTCTCTGTGGTCTCCCCAGCGGATTCAGACACCCCTTCGTCTTGGGAGATGCAAGACGAGCATGCGTTCAATTCACTGCAGGGATATCCGGCCTTACTTCGAGTCAGAGCATCTCGGTGTCCATTCCACTTGAGGCCACAATTTCAGGGTCCCTCTCACATACCTGTAGCTGAGAGAAACCTCCTCTTGAGGTGCTTGTGGAAAGTTGGTATACCTCTTGAGTCGTAGCCAGGGACTAAGCTCTCATCTCGAGTTGATTTGGCGTCCACGGAGCCCTTTCGTGTTGCTCCAGTGACCTCAGGATCCCTCTAGACTTGAGACAGTGATCTTGGGTTTTCTCTGGAGTGCCATCAAGGAAATCAAGGCTCCTTTTACGTTAGATGTGGAACACGGAATTGCTCTGCACGCAGTGCAGGGGAATCGGGCCTCATCTCGCGGCGAGGGGGAAGTCTCATGGTTTTTCTCGAGTTGCGGCCAGAACTTGGGGTATATTCTCGAGTTACGACGGGGAGGGCCCTTCCAGACACGTGTTTGTTCAGCGACGTCAGGACTCCTGCCTAGGTGCGAGGGACACCTCGGGATTCTCCTCGAGTCTTGGCATGGCAATTGGGACGCGTCTCTCCGTGAGGTGAGAGACCCAGAATCCCTTTCCACGTGCCACAGGGATCCTGGGACTCCTATAAATTTTCAAGAAGAGTCAGGCATCGTCTCCTTTGGAAGGATTGATCTCCGTGGACCTCTCGATTTTTCAAAGAATGTGAGGCCTCCGGTCGCGATGAGGTGGAGGACTAGGTCTTTCTCTGTGGTCTCCACAGCGGATTCATACATCCCTTCGTCTTTGGAGATGCAAGACGAGCCTGCATTCAATTCACTGCAGGGATATCCGGCCTTACTTCGAGTCAGAGCATCTCGGTGTCCATTCCACTTGAGGCCACAAACTCAGGGGCCCTCTCACATACCTGTAGCTGAGAGAAGCCTCCTCTTGAGGTGCTTGTGGAAAGTTGGTATTCCTCTTGAGTCGAAGCCAGGGACTAAGCTCTCATCTCAAGTTGATGTGGGGTCCACGCAGCCCTTTCGTGTTGCTCCAGTGACCTCAGGATCCCTCTAGTCTTGTGACAGGGATCTTGGGTTTTCTCTGGAGTGCCATCAAGGAAATCAAGGCTCCTTTCACGTTTGATGTGGAACACGGAATTGCTCTGCACGCAGTGCAGGGGAATAGGGCCTCATCTCACGGCGAGGGGGAAGTCTCATGGTTTTTCTCGAGTTGCGGCCGGAACCTGGGTATATTCTCGAGTTACGACGGGGAGGGCCCTTCCAGACACGTTTTTGTTCAGCGACGTCAGGACTCCTGCCTAGGTGCGAGGGACACTTCGGGATTCTCCTCGAGTCTTGGCATTGCAATTGGGACGCGTCTCCACGTGAGGCAGGAGACCCAGTGTCCCTTTCGACGTGCCACAGGGATCCCGGGACTCCTATCCATTTTCAAGAAGAGTCAGGCATCGTCTCCTTTGGAAGCATTGATCTCCACAGACATCTCGAATTTTCAAAGGATGTGAGGCCTCCGGTCGCGATGAGGCGGAGGACTAGGTCTTTCTCTGTCGTCTCCACAGGGCATTCAGACATCCCTTCGTCTTGGGAGATGCAAGACGAGCCTGCATTCAATTCACTGCAGGGATATCCGGCCTTACTTCGAGTCAGAGCATCTCGGTGTCCATTACACTTGAGGCCACAAATTCAGGGTCACTCTCACATACCTGTAGCTGAGAGAAGCCTCCTCTTGAGGTGCTTATGGAAAGTTGGTATTCCTCTTGAGTCGAAGCCAGGGACTAAGCTCTCATCTCGAGTTGATTTGGGGTCCACGGAGCCCTTTCTTGTTGCTCCAGTGACCTCAGGATCCCTCTAGACTTGAGACAGTGATCTTGGGTTTTCTCTGGGGTGCCATCAAGGAAATCAAGGCTCCTTTCATGTTTGATGTGGAACACGGAATTGCTCTGCACACAGTACATGGGAATCGGGCCTCATCTCGTGGCAAGGGGGATGTCTCATTGTTTTTCTGAAATTACGGTCGGAACCTAGGGAATATTCTCGAGTTACGACGGGGAGGGCCCTTCCAGACACGTGTTTGTTCAGCGACGTCAGGACTCCTGCCTAGGTGCGAGGGACACCTCGGGAATCTCCTCGAGTCTTGGCATGCTAATTGGGACGCGTCTCCACGTGAGGCGGGAGACCCAGGGTCCCTTTCCACGTGCCACAGGGATCCTGGGACTCCTATCCATTTTCAAGAAGAGTCAGGCATCGTCTCCTTTGGAAGCATTGATCTCCGCAGTCCTCTCGAGTTTTCAAAGGATGGGAGGCCTCCGGTCTCGATGAGGCGGAGAACTAGGTCTTTCTCTGTGGTCTCCACAGGGGATTCAGACATCCCTTCGTCTTGGGAGATGCAAGACGAGCCTGCTTTCAATTCACTGCAGGGATATCCGGCCTTACTTCGAGTCAGAGCATCTCCGTGTCCATTCCACTTGAGGCCACAAACTCAGGGGCCCTCTCACATACCTGTAGCTGAGAGAAGCCTCCTCTTGAGGTGCTTGTGGAAAGTTGGTATTCCTCTTGCATCGAAGCCAGGGACTAAGTTCTCATCTCGAGTTGATTTGGGGTCCACGGAGCCCTTTCGTGTTGCTCCAGTGACCTCAGGATCCCTCTAGACTTGAGACAGTGATCTTGGGTTTTCTCTGGAGTGCCATCAAGGAAATCAAGGCTCCTTTCACTTTTGATGTCGAACACGGAATTGCTCTGCACGCAGTACAGGGGAATCGAGCCTCATCTCGCCGTGAGGGGGAAGTCTCATGGTTTTTCTCGAGTTGCGGCCGGAATCTGGGGTATATTCTCGAGTTACGACGGGGAGGGCCCTTCCAGACACGTGTTTGTTCAGCGACGTCAGGACTCCTACTAGGTGCGAGGGACACCTCGGTATTCTCCTCGAGTCTTGGCATGGCAATGGGGACGCGTCTCCACATGAGGCGAGAGACCCAGGGTCCCTTTCCACGTGCCACAGGGATCCTTGGACTCCTATCCATTTTCAAGAGGAGTCAGGCATCGTCTCCTTTGGAAGCATTGATCTCCGCGGACCTCTCGAGTTTTCAAAGGATGTGAGGCCTCCGCTCGCGATGAGGCGGAGAATTAGGTTTTTCTCTGTGGTCTCCACAGGGGATTCAGACATCCCTTCGTCTTGGGAGATGCAAGACGAGCCTGCATTCAATTCACTGCAGGGATATCCAGCCTTACGTCGAGTCAGAGCATCTCGGTGTCCATTCCACTTGAGGCCACAAACTCAGGGGCCCTCTCACATACCTGTAGCTGAGAGAAGCCTCCTCGTGAGGTGCTTGTGGAAAGTTGGTATTCCTCTTGAGTCGAAGCCAGGGACTAAGCTCTCATCTCGAGTTGATTTGGGTCCACGGAGCCCTTTTGTGTTGCTACAGTGACCGCAGGATCCCTCTAGACTAGAGACAGTGATCTTGGGTTTTCTCTGGAGTGCCATCAAGGAAATCAAGGCTCCTTTCACTTTTGATGTGGAATACGGAATGCTCTGCACGCAGGGCAGGGGAATCGGGCCTCATCTCGCGGCGAGGGGGAAGTCTCATGGTCTTTCTAGAGTTGCGGAAGAACCTGGGGTATATTCTCGAGTTACGACTGGGAGGTCCCTTCCAGACATGTGTTTGTTCAGCGACGTCAGGACTCCTGCCTAGGTGCGAGGGACACCTCGGGATTCTCCTCGAGTCTTGGCATGGCAATTGGGATGCGTCTCCACGTGAGGCATGAGACCCAGGGCTCCTTTCCACGTGCCACAGGGATCCTGGGACTCCTATCCATTTTCAAGAGGAGTCGGGCATCGTCTCCTTTGGAAGCATTGATCTCCGCAGACCTCTCGAGTTTTCAAAGGATGTGAGGCCTCCGGTCGTCATGAGGCGGAGGACTAGGTCTTTCTCTGTGGTCTCCACAGGGGATTCAGTCATCCCTTCGTCATGGGAGATGCAAGACGAGCCTGCATTCAATTCACTGCAGGGATATCCAGCCTTACTTCGAGTCAGAGCATCCCGGTGTCCATTCCACTTGAGGCCACAAACTCGGGGTCCCTCAAATATACCTGTAGCTGAGAGAAGCCTCCTCTTGAGGTGCTTGTGGAAAGTTGGTATTCCTCTTGAGTCTAAGCCAGGGACTAAGCTCTCATCTCGAGTTGATTTCGGTCCACGGAGCCGTTTCCTTTTGGTCCAGTGACCTCAGGATCCCTCTAGACTTGAAACAGTGTTCTTGGGTTTTCTCTGGAGTGCCATCAAGGAAATCAAGGCTGCTTTCACTTTTGATGTGGAACACAGAATTGCTCTGCATGCAGTGCAGGGGAATCGGGCCTCAACTCGCGGCGAGGGGGAAATCTCATGGTTTTTCTCGAGTTGCGGCCCAAACCTGGGGTATATTCTCGAGTTAAGACGTGGAGGGCCCTTCCAGACACGTGTTTGTTCAGCGACGTCAGGACTCCTGCCTAGGTGGGAGGGACACCTCGGGTTTCTCCTCGAGTCTTGGCAAGGCAATTGGGACGCGTCTCCACGTGAGGCGGGAGACCCAGGGTCCCTTTCCACGTGCCACAGGGATCCTGGGACTGCTATCCATTTTCAAGAGGAGTCAGGCATCGTCTCCTTTGGAAGCATTGATGTCCGCAGACCTCTCGAGTTTTCAAAGGATGTGAGGCCTCCGCTCGCGATGAGGCGGAGAATTAGGTTTTTCTCTGTGGTCTCCACGGGGGATTCAGACATCCCTTCGTCTTGGGAGATGCAAGACGAGCCTGCATTCAATTCACTGCAGGCATGTCCGGCCTTACTTCGAGTCAGAGCATCTCGGTGTCCATTCCACTTGAGGCCACAAACTCAGGAGACCTCTCACATACCTGTAGCTGAGAGACGCCTCCTCTTGAGGTGCTTGTGGAAAGTTGGTATTCCTGTTGAGTCGAAGCCAGGGACTAAGCTCTCATCTCGAGTTGATTTGGGGTCCACGGAGCCCTTTCGTGTTGCTACAGTGACCTCACGATCCCTCTAGACTAGAGACAGTGATCTTGGGTTTTCTCTGGAGTGCCATCAAGGAAATCAAGGCTCCTTTCACTTTTGATGTGGAACACGGAATTGCTCTGCATGCAGTGCAGGGGAATCGGGCCTCAACTCGTGGCGAGGGAGAAATCTCATGGTTTTTTTCGACTTGCGGCCCGAACCTGGGGTATATTCTCGAGTTACGCCGGGGAGGGCCCTTCCAGACACGTGTTTGTTCAGCAACGTCAGGACTCCTGCCTAGGTGCGAGGGACACCTCGGGATTCTCCTCGAGTCTTGGCATGGCAATTGGGACGCGTCTCCACGTGAGGCGGGAGACCCAGGGTCCCTTTCCACGTGCCACAGGGATCCTGGGACTCCTATCCATTTTCAAGAGAAGTCAGGCATCGTCTCCTTTGGAAGCATTGATCTCCGCGGACCTCTCGAGTTCTCAAAGGATGTGAGGCCTCCGGTCGCGATGAGGCGGAGAACTCGGCCTTTCTCTGTGGTCTCCACAGGGGATTCAGACATCCCTTCGTCTTGGGAGATGCAAGACTAGCCTGCATTCAATTCGCTGCAGGGATATCAGGCCTTACTTCGAGTCAGAGCATCTCGGTGTCCATTCCACTTGAGGCCACAAACTCAGGGTCCCTCTCACATACCTGTAGCTGAGAGAAGCCTCCCCTTGAGGTGCTTGTGGAAAGTTGGTATTCCTCTTGAGTCGAAGCCAGGGACTAAGCTCTCATCTCGAGATGATTTGGGGTCCACGGAGCCCTTTCGTGTTGCTCCAGTGACCTCAGGATCCCTCTAAACTTGAGACAGGGATCTTGGGTTTTCTCTGGAGTGCCATCAAGGAAATCAAGGCTCCTTTCACGTTTGATGTGGAACACGGAATTGTTCTGCACGCAGTGCAGGGCAATCGGGCTTCATCCAGCGGCGAGAGGGAAGTATCATGGTTTTTCTCGAGTTGCGGCCGGAACCTGGGGTATATTCTCGAGTTACGATGGGGAGGGCCCTTCCAGACACGTGTTTGTTCAGCGACGTCAGTACTCCTGCCAAGGTGCCCGGGACACCTCGGGATTCTCCTCGAGTCTTGGCATGGCAATTTGGACGCTTCTCCACGTGAGGCGGGAGACCCAGGGTCCCTTTCCACGTGCCACAGGGATCCTGGGACTCCTATCCATTTTCAAGAGGAGTCAGGCATCGTCTCCTTTGGAAGCATTGATCTCCGCGGACCTCTCGAGTTTTCAAAGGATGTGAGGCCTCCTCTCGCGATGAGGCGGAGGACTAGCTCTTTCTCTGTCATCTCCACAGGGGATTCAGACATCCCTTCGTCTTGGGAGATGCAAGACGATCGTGCATTCAATTCACTGCAGGGATATCCGGCCTTACTTCGAGTCAGAGCATCTCGGTGTCCAATCCACTTGAGGCCACAAACTCAGGGGCCCTCTCACATACCTGTAGCTGAGAGAAGCCTCCTCTTGAGGTGCTTGTGGAAAGTTGGTATTCCTCTTGAGTCGAAGCCAGGGACTAAGCTCTCATCTCGAGTTGATTTGGGGACCATGGAGCCCTTTCGTGTTGCTCCAGTGACCTCAGGATCCCTCTAGACTAGGGACAGTGATCTTGGGTTTTCTCTGGAGTGCCATCAAGGAAATCAAGTTTCCTTTCACTTTTGATGTGGAATACAGAATTGCTCTGCATGCAGGGCAGGGGAATCGGGCCTCATCTCGCGGCGAGGGGGAAGTCTCATGGTTTTTCTCGACTTGCGGCCGGAACCTGGGGTATATTCTCGAGTTACGACGGGGAGGGCCCTTCCAGACACTTGTTTGTTCAGCGACGTCAGGACTCTTGCCTAGGTGCGAGGGACACCTCGGGATTCTCCTCGAGTCTTGACATGGCAATTGGGACGCGTCTCCACATGAGGCGGGAGACCCAGGGTCCCTTTCCACGTGCCACAGGGATCCTGGGACTCCTATCCATTTTCAAGAGGAGTCAGTCATCGTCTCCTTTGGAAGCAATGATCTCCGCGGAACTCTCGAGTTTTCAAAGGATGTGAGGCCTCCGCTCGCGAGTAGGCGGAGAATTAGGTTTTTCTCTGTGGTCTCCAAAGGGGATTCAGACATCCCTTCGTCTTGGGAGATGCAAGACGAGCCTGCATTCAATTCACTGCAGGGATATCCGGCCTTCCTTGGAGTCAGAGCATCTCGGTGTCCATTCCACTTGAGGCCACAAACTCAAGGTCCCTCTCACATACCTGTAGCTGAGAGAAGCTTCCTCTTGAGGTGCTTGTGGAAAGTTGGTATTCCTCTTGAGTCTACACCCGGGACTAAGCTCTCATCTCGAGTGTATTTCGGTCCACGGAGCCCTTTCCTGTTGGTCCAGTGACCTCAGGATCCCTCTAGACTTGAGACAGTGATCTTGGGTTTTCTCTGGAGTGTCATCAAGGAAATCAAGGCTCCTTTCACGTTTGATGTGGAACACGGAATTGCTCTGCATGCAGTGCAGGGGAATCGTGCCTCAACTCGCGGCGAGGGGGAAATCTCATTGTTTTTTTCGAGTTGCGGCCCGAACCTGGGGTATGTTCTCGAGTTACGACGGGGAGGGCCCTTCCAGACACGTGTTTGTTCAGCGACGTCAGAACTCCTGCCTAGGTGCGAGGGACACCTCGGGATTCTCCTCGAGTCTTGGCATGGCAATTTGGACGCGTCTCCACGTGAGGTGGGAGACCCAGGGTCCCTTTCCACGTGCCACAGGGATCCTGGGACTCCTATCCATTTTCAAGAGGAGTCAGGCATCGTCTCCTTTGGAAGCATTGATCTCCGCGGACCTCTCGAGTTTTCAAAGAATGTGAGGCCTCCGGTCTCGATGAGGCGGAGAACTCGGTCTTTCTCTGTGGTCTCCACAGGGGATTCAGACATCCCTTCGTCTTGTTAGATGCAAGACGAGCCTGCATTCAATTCACTGCAGGGATATCCGGCCTTACTTCGAGTCAGAGCATCTCGGTGTCCATTCCACTTGAGGCCACAAACTCAGGGTCCCTCTCACATACCTGTAGCTGAGAGAAGCCTCCTCTTGAGGTGCTTGTGGAAAGTTGGTATTCCTCTTGAGTCGAAGCCAGGGATTAAGCTCTCATCTCGAGTTGATTTGGGGTCCACGGAGCCCGTTCGTGTTGCTCCAGTGACCTCAGGATCCCTCTAGACTTGAGACAGTGATCTTGGGTTTTCTCTGGAGTGCCATCAAGAAAATCAAGGCTCCTTTCACGTTTGATGTGGAACACGGAGTTGCTCTGCACGCAGGGCAGGGGAATCGGGCCTCATCTCGCGGCGAGGGGGAAGTCTCATGGTTTTTCTCGAGTTGCGGCCTGAACCTGGGGTATATTCTCGAGTTACGAAGGGGAGGGCCCTTCCAGACACGTGATAGGTGCGAGGGACACCTTTGGATTCTCCTAAAGTCTTGGCATGGCAATTGGAACGCGTCTCCACATGAGGCAAGAGACCCAGGGTCCCTTTCCACGTGCCACAGGGATCCTGGGACTCCTATCCATTTTGAAGAGGAGTCAGGCATCGTCTCCTTTGGAAGCATTGATCTCCGCGGACCTCTCGAGTTTTCAAAGGTTGTGAGTCCTCCGGTCTCGATGAGACGGAGAACTAGGTCTTTCTCTGTGGTCTCCACAGGGGATTCAGACATCCCTTCGTCTTGGGAGATGCAAGACGAGCATGCATTCAGTTCACTGCAGGGATATCCGGCCTTACCTCGAGTCACAGCGTCTCGGTGTCCATTCCACTTGAGGCCACAAACTCAGGGTCCCTCTCACATACCTGTAGCTGAGAGAAGCCTCCGCTTGAGGTGCTTGTGGAAAGTTGGTATTCCCCTTGAGTCGAAGCCAGGGACTAAGTTCTCATCTCGAGTTGGTTTTGGGTCCACGGAGCCCTTTCTTGTTGCTACAGTGACCTCAGGATCCCTCTAGACTTGAGACAGTGATCTTGGGTTTTGTATGGAGTGCCATCAAGGAAATCAAGGCTCCTTTCACGTTTGATGTGGAACACGGAATTGCTCTGCATGCATTGCAGGGGAATCGGGCCTCATCTCGCGGCGAGGGGGATGTCTCATGGTTGTTCTCGAGTTGCGGCCGGAACCTGGGGTATATTCTCGAGTTACGACGGGGAGGGTCTTTCCAGACACATGTTTGTTCAGCAACGTCAGGACCCCTGCCTAGGTGCGAGGGACAACTCGGGATTCTCCTCGAGTCTTGGCATGGCAATTTGGACGAGTCTCCACGTGAGGCGGGAGACCCAGGGTCCCTTATAACGTGCCAAAGGGATCCTGGGACTCCTATCCATTTTCAAGAGGAGTCAGGCATCGTCTCCTTTGGAAGCATTGATCTCCGCGGACCTCTCGAGTTTTCAAAGGATGTGAGGCGTCCGGTCGCGATGAGGCGGAGGACTAGGTCTTTCTCTGTGGTCTCCACAGGGGATTCAGACATCCCTTCGTCTTGGGAGATGCAAGACGAGCCTGCATTAAATTCACTGCAGGGATATCCGGCCTTACTTCGATTCAGACCATCTCGGTGTCCTTTCCACTTGAGGCCAGAAACTCAGGGTCCCTCTCACATACCTGTAGCTGAGAGAAGCCTCCTCTTGAGGTGCTTGTGGAAAGTTGGTATTCCTCTTGAGTCGAAGCCAGGGACTAAGCTCTCATCTCGAGTTGATTTGGGTTCCACGGAGCCCTTTCCTGTTGCTCCAGTGACCTCAGGATCCCTCTAGACTTGAGACAGTGATCTTGGGGTTTCTCTGGAGTGCCATCAAGGAAATCAAGGCTCCTTTCCCGTTTGATGTGGAACACGGAATTGCTCTGCACGCAGTGCAGGGGATTCGGGCCTCATCTCACGGCGAGGGGGAAGTCTCATGGTTTTTCTCGAGTTCCGTCCGGAACCTGGGTTAAATTCTCAAGTTACGATGGGTAGGGCCCTTCCAGACATGTGTTTGTTCAGCGACGTCAGGACTCCTGCCGAGGTGCGAGGGACAACTCGGGATTCTCCTCGAGTCTTGGCATGGCAATTGGGTGCGTCTCCACGTGAGGCGGGAGACCCAGGGTCCCCTTCCACGTGCCACAGGGATCCTGGGACTCCTATCCATTTTCAAGAGGAGTCAGGCAAAGTCTCCTTTGGAAGCATTGATCTCCGCACACCTCTCGAGTTTTCCAAGAATGTGAGGCCTCCGTTCGCGTTGAGGCGGAGATCTAGGTCTTTCTCTGTGGTCTACACAGGGGATTCAGACAACCCTTCGTCTTGGGAGATGCAAGACGAGCCTGCATTCAATTCACTGCAGGGATATCCGGCCTTACTTCGAATCAGAGCATCTCGGTGTCCATTCCACTTGAGGCCACAAATTCAGGGTCCCTCTCACATACCTGTAGCTGAGAGAAGCCTCCTCTTGAGGTGCTTGTGGAATGTTGGTATTCCTCTTGAGTCAAAGCCAGGGACTAAGCTCTCATCTAGAGTTGATTTGCGGTCCACGGAGCCCTTTTGTGTTGCTCCAGTGACCTCAGGATCCCTCTAGAATTGAGACAATGATCTTGGGTTTCCTCTTGAGTGCCATCAAGGAAATCAAGGCTCCTTTCACGTTTGATGTGGAACACGGATTTGCTCTGCACGCAGTGCCGGGGAATCGGGCCTCATCTCGCGGCGAGGGGGAAGTCTCATGGTTTTTCTCGAGTTGCGGCCAGAACCTGGGGTATATTCTCGAGTTACGACAGGGAGGGCCCTTCCAGACACGTGTTTGTTCATCGACGTCAGGACTCCTGCCTAGGTACGAGGGACACCTTGCGATTCTCCTCGAGTCTTGGCATGGCAATTTAGACGCGTCTCCATGTGAGGCAGGAGACCAGGGTCCCTTTCCACGTGCCACAGGGATCCTGGGGCTCCTATCCATTTTCAAGAGGAGTCAGGCATCGTCTCCTTTGGAAGCATTGATCTCCGCGGACCTCTCGAGTTTTCAAAGGATGTGAGGCCTCCGGTCGCAATGAGGCGGAGGACTAGGTCTTTCTCTGTGGTCTCCACAGGGGATTCAGACATCCCTTCGTCTTGGGAGATGCAAGACGAGCCTGCATTCAATTCACTGCAGGGATATCTGGACTTACTTCGAGTCAGAGCATCTCGGTGTCCATTCCACTTGAGGCCACAAACTCAGGGTCCCTCTTACATACCTGTAGCTGAGAGAAGCCTCCTCTTGAGGTGCTTGTGGAAAGTTGGTATTCCTCTTGAGTCGAAGCCAGGGACTAAGCTCTCATCTTGAGTTGATTTGGGGTCCACGGAGCCCTTTTGTGTTGCTCCAGTGACCTCAGGATCCCTCTAGACTTGAGACAGTGATCTTGGGTTTTCTCTGGAGTGTCATCAAGGAAATCAAGGCTCCTTTCACGTATGATGTGGAACACGGAATTGTTCTGGACGCAGTGCAGGGGAATCGGGCCTCATCTCGCGGCGAGGGGGAAGTCTCATGGTTTTTCTCGAGTTGCGGCCGGAACCTGGGGTATATTCTCGAGTTACGACGGGGAGGTCCCTTCCATACACGTGTTTGTTCAGCGACGTAAGGACTCCAGCCTAGGTGCGAGGGACACCTCGGGATTCTCCTCGAGTCTTCGCATGGCAATTGGGACGCGTCTCCACGTGAGGCGGGAGACGCAGGGTCCCTTTCCACGTGCCACAGGGATCCTGGGACTCCTATCCATTTTCCAAGAGGAGTCAGGCATCGTCTCCTTTGGAAGCATTGATCTCAGCGGACCTCTCGAGTTTTCAAAGGATGTGAGGCCTCCGTTCGCGTTGAGGCGGAGGACTAGGTCTTTCTCTGTGGTCTCCACAGGGGATTCAGACATCCCTTCGTCTTGGGAGATGCAAGACGAGCCTGCATTCAATTCACTGCAGGGATATCTGGCCTTACTTCGAGTCAGAGCATCTCCGTGTCCATTCCACTTGAGGCCACAAATTCAGGGTCCCTCTCACATACCTGTAGCTGAGAGAAGCCTCCTCTTGAGGTGCTTGTGGAAAGTTGGTATTCCTCTTGAGTCGAATCCAGGGACTAAGCTCTCATCTCGAGTTGATTTGGGGTCCACGGAGCCCTTTCGTGTTACTCCAGTGACCTCAGGATCCCTCTAGACTTGAGACAGTGATCTTGGGTTTTCTCTGGAGTGCCGTCATCGAAATCAAGGCTCCTTTCACGTTTGATGTGGAACACGGAATTGCTCTGCACGCAGTGCTGGTGAATCGGGCCTCATCTCGCGGAGAGGGGGAAGTCTCATGGTTTTTCTCGAGTTGCGGCCGGAACCTGGGGTATATTCTCGAGTTACGACGGGGAGGTCCCTTCCATACACGTGTTTGTTCAGCGACGTAAGGACTCCAGCCTAGGTGCGAGGGACACCTCGGGATTCTCCTCGAGTCTTCGCATGGCAATTGGGACGCGTCTCCACGTGAGGCGGGAGACGCAGGGTCCCTTTCCACGTGCCACAGGGATCCTGGGACTCCTATCCATTTTCAAGAGGAGTCAGGCATCGTCTCCTTTGGAAGCATTGATCTCCGCAGACCTCTCGAGTTTTCAAAGGATGTGAGGCCTCCGGTCGCGTTGAGGCGGTGGACTAGGTCTTTCTCTGTGGTCTCCACAGGGGATTCAGACATCCCTTGGTCTTGGGAGGTGCAAGACGAGCCTGCATTCAATTCACTGCGGTGATATCCGGCCTTACTTCGAGTCAGAGCATCTCCGTGTCCATTCCACTTGAGGCCACAAACTGAGGGTCCCTCTCACATACCTGTAGCTGAGAGAAGCCTCCTCTTGAGGTGCTTGTGGAAAGTTGGTATTCCTCTTGAGTCGAAGCCAGGGACTAAGCTCTCATCTCGAGTTGATTTGGGGTCCACGGAGCCCTTTGGTGTTGCTCCAGTGACCTCAGGATCCCTCTAGACTTGAGACAGTGATCTTGGGTTTTCTCTGGAGTGCCATCAAGGAAATCAAGGCTCCTTTCACGTTTGATGTGGAACACGGAATTGCTCTGCACGCAGTGCAGGGGAATCGGGCCTCATCTCGCGGCGAGGGGGAAGTCTCATGGTTTTTCTCGAGTTGCTGCCAGAACCTGGGGTATATTCTCGAGTTACGTCGGGGAGGGCCCTTCCAGACAAGTGCCTGTTCATCGACGTCAGGACTCCTGCCTAGGTGCGAGGGACACCTCGGGATTCTCCCCGAGTCTTGGCATGGCAATTGGGACGCGTCTCCACGTGAGGCGGGAGACCCTGGGTCCCTTTCGACATGCCACAGGGACCCTGGGACTCCTATCCACTTTCAAGAGGAGTCAGGCATCGTCTTCTTTGGAAGCATTGATCTCCGCAGACCTCTCGAGTTTTCAAAGGATGTGAGGCCTCCGGTCGCGATGAGGCGGAGGACTAGGTCTTTCTCTGTCGTCTCCACAAGGGATTCAGACATCCCTTCGTCTTGGGAGATGCAAGACGAGCCTGCATTCAATTCACTGCAGGGACACCCGGCCTTACTTCAAGTCAGAGCATCTCGGTGTCCATTCCACTTGAGGCCGCAAATTCAGGGTCCCTCTCACATACCTGTAGCTGAGAGAAGCCTCCTCTTGAGGTGCTTGTGGAAAGTTGGTATTCCTCTTGAGTCAAAGCCAGGGACTAAGCTCTCATCTAGAGTTGATTTGCGGTCCACGGAGCCCTTTTGTGTTACTCCAGTGACCTCAGGATCCCTCTAGAATTGAGACAATGATCTTGGGTTTCCTCTGGAGTGCCATCAAGGAAATCAAGGCTCCTTTCACGTTTGATGTGGAACACGGATTTGCTCTGCACGCAGTGCCGGGGAATCGGGCCTCATCTCGTGGCGAGGGGGAAGTCTCATGGTTTTTCTCGAGTTGCGGCCAGAACCTGGGGTATATTCTCGAGTTACGAGGGGGAGGGCACTTCCAGACACGTGTTTGTTCATCGACGTCAGGACTCCTGCCTAGGTGCGTGGGACACCTTGCGATTCTCTTCGAGTCTTGGCATGGCAATTTAGACGCGTCTCCATGTGAGGCAGGAGACCAGGGTCCCTTTCCACGTGCCACAGGGATCCTGGGGCGCCTATCCATTTTCAAGAGGAGTCAGGCATCGTCTCCTGTGGAAGCATTGATCTCCGCGGACCTCTCGAGTTTTCAAAGGATGTGAGGCCTCCGGTCGCAATGAGGCGGAGGACTAGGTCTTTCTCTGTGGTCTCCACAGGGAATTCAGACATCCCTTCGTCTTGGGAGATGCAAGACGAGCCTGCATTCAATTTACTGCAGGGATATCTGGCCTTACTTCGAGTCAGAGAATTTCGGTGTCCATTCCACTTGAGGCCACAAACTCAGGGTCCCTCTCACATACCTGTAGCTGAGAGAAGCCTCCTCTTGAGGTGCTTGTGGAAAGTTGGTATTCCTCTTGAGTCGAAGCCAGGGACTAAGCTCTCATTTTGAGTTGATTTGGGGTCCACGGAGCCCTTTTGTGTTGCTCCAGTGACCTCAGGATCCCTCTAGACTTGAGACAGTGATCTTGGGTTTTCTCTGGAGTGTCATCAAGGAAATCAAGGCTCCTTTCACGTATGATGTGGAACACGGAATTGTTCTGGACGCAGTGCAGGGGAATCGGGCCTCATCTCGCGGCGAGGGGGAAGTCTCATGGTTTTTCTCGAGTTGCGGCCGGAACCTGGGGTATATTCTCGAGTTACGACGGGGAGGTCCCTTCCATACACGTGTTTGTTCAGCGACGTAAGGACTCCAGCCTAGGTGCGAGGGACACCTCGGGATTCTCCTCGAGTCTTCGCATGGCAATTGGGACGCGTCTCCACGTGAGGCGGGAGACGCAGGGTCCCTTTCCACGTGCCACAGGGATCCTGGGACTCCTATCCATTTTCAAGAGGAGTCAGGCATCGTCTCCTTTGGAAGCATTGATCTCCGCAGACCTCTCGAGTTTTCAAAGGATGTGAGGCCTCCAGTCGCGTTGAGGCGGTGGACTAGGTCTTTCTCTGTGGTCTCCACAGGGGATTCAGACATCCCTTCGTCTTGGGAGATGCAAGACGAGCCTGCATTCAATTCACTGCAGGGATATCCGGCCTTAATTCGAGTCAGAGCATCTCCGTGTCCATTCCACTTGAGGCCACAAACTCAGGGTCCCTCTCACATACCTGTAGCTGAGAGAAGCCTCCTCTTGAGGTGCTTGTGGAAAGTTGGTATTCCTCTTGAGTCGAAGCCAGGGACTAAGCTCTCATCTCGAGTTGATTTGGGGTCCACGGAGCCCTTTCGTGTTGCTCCAGTGACCTCAGGATCCCTCTAGACTTGAGCCAGTGATCTTGGGTTTTCTCTGGAGTGCCATCAAGGAAATCAAGGCTCCTTTCACGTTTGATGAGGAACACGGAATTGCTCTGCACGCAGTGCAGGGGATTCCGGCCTCATCTCGCGGCGAGGGGGAAGTCTCATGGTTTTTCTCGAGTTGCGGCCGGAACCTGGGGTATATTCTCGAGTTACGACGCGGAGGGCCCTTCCAGACACGTGTTTGTTCAGCGAAGTCAGGACTCCTGCCTAGGTGCGAGGGACACCTCAGGATTCTCCTCGAGTCTTGGCATGGCAATTTGGACGAGTCTCCACGTGAGGCGGGAGACCCAGGGTACCTTATAACGTGCCAAAGGGATCCTGGGACTCCTATCCATTTTCAAGAGGAGTCAGGCATCGTCTCCTTTGGAAGCATTGATCTCCGCGGACCTCTCGAGTTTTCAAAGGATGTGAGGCGTCCGGTCGCGATGAGGCGGAGGACTAGGTCTTTCTCTGTGGTCTCCACAGGGGATTCAGACATCCCTTCGTCTTGGGAGATGCAAGACGAGCCTGCATTCAATTCACTTCAGGGATATCCGGCCTTACTTCGAGTCAGAACATCTCGGTGTCCATTCCACTTGAGGCCACAAACTCAGGGTCCCTCTCACATACTTGTAGCTGAGAGAAGCCTCCTCTTGAGGTGCTGGTGGAAAGTTGGTGTTCCTCTTGAGTCGAAGCCAAGGACTAAGCTCTCATCTAGAGTTGACTTGGGGTCCACGGAGCACTTTCGTGTTGCTCCAGTGACCTCAGGATCCCTCTAGACTTGAGACAGTGATCTTGGGTTTTCTCTGGAGTGCCATCAAGGAAATCAAGGCTCCTTTCACGTTTGATG
This sequence comes from Dama dama, assembly GCF_033118175.1. Lineage (NCBI taxonomy): Eukaryota > Metazoa > Chordata > Mammalia > Artiodactyla > Cervidae > Dama > Dama dama. The sequence goes on from NW_026870940.1 coordinate 2,160,641, forward strand.
TGGAACACGGAATTGCTCTGCACGCAGTGCAGGGGAATCGGGCCTCATCTCGCGGCGAGGGGGAAGTCTCATGGTTTTCCTCGAGTTGCGGCCGGAACCTGGGGTATATTCTCGAGTTACGACGGGGAGGGCCCTTCCAGACACGTGTTTGTTCAGCGACGTCAGGACTCCTGCCTAGGTGCGAGGGACACCTCGGGATTCTCCTCGAGTCTTGGCATGGCAATTGGGACGCGTCTCCCCGTGAGGCGGGAGACCCAGGGTCCCTTTCCACGTGCCACAGGGATCCTGGGACTCCTATCCATTTTCAAGAGGAGTCAGGCATCGTCTCCTTTGGAAGCATTGATCTCTGCGGACCTCTCGAGTTTTCAAAGGACGTGAGGCCTTCTGTCGCGATGAGGCGGAGAACTAGGTCTTTCTCTATGGTCTCCACAGGGGATTCAGACATCCCTTCATCTTGGAAGATGCAAATGAGCCTGTATTCAATTCACTGCAGGGATATCCGGCCTTACTTCGAGTTAGAGCATCTCGGTGTCCATTCCACTTGAGGCCACAAACTCAGGGTCCCTCTCACATACCTCTAGCTGAGAGAAGCCTCCTCCTGAGGTGCTTGTGGAAAGTTGGTATTCCTCTTGAGTCAAAGCCAGGGACTAAGCTCTCATCTCAAGTTGATTTGGGGTCCACGGAGCCTTTTCGTGTTGCTACAGTGAACTCAGGATCCCTCTAGACTTGAGACAGTGATTTTGGGTTTTCTCTGGAGTGCCATCAAGGAAATCAAGGCTCCTTTCATGTTTGATGTGGAACACGGAATTGCTCTGCACGCAGTGCAGGGGAATCGGGCCTCATCTCGCGGAGAGGGGGAAGTCTCATGGTTTTTCTCGAGTTGCGGCCGGAACCTGGGGTATATTCTCGAGTTACGACGGGGAGGGCCCTTCCAGACACGTGTTTGTTCAGCGAAGTCAGGACTCCTGCCTAGGTGCGAGGGACACCTCGGGATTCTCCTCGAGTCTTGGCATGGCAATTGGGACGCGTCTCCACGTGATGCGGGAGACCCAGGTTCCCTTTCCACGTGCCACATGGATCCTGGGACTCCTATCAATTTTCAAGAGGAGTCAGGCATCATCTCCTTTGGAAGCATTGATCTCCGCGGACCTCTCGAGTTTTTAAAAGATGTGAGGCCTCCGGTCGCGATGAGGCGAGAACTTGGTCTTTCTCTGTGGTCTCCACAGTGGATTCAGACATGCCTTCGTCTTGGGAGATGCAAGACGAGCCTGCATTCCAATCACTGCAGGGATATCCGGCCTTACTTCGAGTCAGAGCATCTCGGTGTCCATTCCACTTGAGGCCACAAACTCAGGGTCCCTCTCACATACCTGTAGCTGAGAGAAGCCTCCTCTTGAGGTGCTTGTGGAAAGGTGGTATTCCTCTTGAGTCGAAGCTAGTGACTAAGCTCCCATCTCTGGTTGATTTGGGGTCCACGGAGCCCTTTCCTGTTGCTACAGTGACCTCAGGATCCCTCTAGACTTGAGATAGTGATCTTGGGTTTTCTCTGGAGTGCCATCAAGGAAATCAAGGCTCCTTTCACGTTTCATGTGGAACACAGAATTGCTCTGCATGCAGTGCAGGGGAATCGGGCCTCATCTCGCGGCGAGGGGGATGTCTCATGGTTTTTCTCGAGTTGCGGCCGGAACCTGGGGTATATTCTCGAGTTACGACAGGGAGGGCCCTTCCAGACACGTGTTTGTTCAGCGACGTCAGGACTCCTGCCTAGGTCTGAGGGACATCTCGGGATTCTCCTCGAGTCTTGGCATGGCAATTGGGACGCGTCTCCACGTGAGGCGCGAGACCCAGGGTCCCTTTCCACGTGCCACAGGGATCCTGGGACTCCTATCCATTTTCGAGAGGAGTCAGGCATCGTCCCCTTTGGGAGGACTGATCTCCGCGGAACTCTCGAGTTTTCAAAGGATGTGAGGCCTCCGGTCGCGATGAGGCGGAGAACTAGGTCTTTCTCTGTGGTCTCCACAGAGGATTCACACTTCGCTTCGTCTTGGGAGATGCAAGACGAGCCTGCATTCAATTCACTGCAAGGATATCCGGCCTTACTTCGAGTCAGAGCATCTCAGTGTCCATTCCACTTTAGGCCACAAACTCAGGGTCCCTCTCACATACCTGTAGCTGAGAGAAGCCTCCTCTTGAGGTGCTTATGAAAAGTTGGTATTCCTCTTGAGTCGAAGCCAGGGACTAAGCTCCCATCTCGAGTTGATTTGGGGTCCACGGAGCCCTTTCGTGTTGCTCCAGTGACCTCAGGATCCCTCTAGACTTGAGACAGTGATTTTGGGTTTTATCTGGAATGCCATCAAGGAAATCAAGGCTCCTTTCACGTTTGATGTGGAACACGGAATTGGTCTGCATTCAGTGCAGGGAAATCGGGCCTCATCTCGCGGCGAGGCGGAAGTTTCCTGGTTTTTCTCGAGTTGCGGCCGGAACCTGGGGTATATTCTCGAGTTAAGACAGGGAGGGCCCTTCCAGACACGTGTTTGTTCAGCGGCGTCAGGACTCCTGCCTAGGTGCGAGGGACACCTCGGGATTCTCCTCGAGTCTTGGCATGGCAAATGGGACGCGTCTCCTCGTGAGGCGGGAGCCCCAGTGTCCCTTTCCAAGTGCCACAGGGATACTGGGACTCGTATCCATTTTCAATAGGACTCAGGCATCGTCTCCTTTGGAAGCATTGATCTCCGCGGACCTCTCGAGTTTTCAAAGGATGTGAGGACTCCAGTCGCGATGATGCGGAGAACTAGTTCTTTCTCTGTGGTTTCCACACGGGATTCAGACATCCGTTCATCTTGGGAGATGCAAGACGAGCCTGCATTCAGTTCACTGCAGGGATATGAAAGGTTGCTGCTGAACGATAAGACGCGGGATTCTTGGCCTCCGGAGGAGACGAATTCAATCCGGGGCCAGAGACGAGGCTGGATCGCTCAGAGCTTTTGTGTAATAAAGTTTTATTAAAGTATAGAGAAAGCTTCTGACATAGGCATCAGAAGGGGGCAAAAGAGTACCCCCCTCCTAGTGTTTAGCTGTATGTTATATAGTCACTCACAGTCTGTTAATGAAATGAAAGGAATGTCATAAAATTTAGAATGGCATCAGATAATCCATCCCAGGCCATAAAACGATTGACTGGAATCTTGTAGAAGGGCAGAATACCAACAAATAGTTCCATTTACATAGATTAGGGGAACAATACCTGAGTAAGTAAGTTAGGCCGTTTGGCGGAACCAACTTGAAGGTAGAGTCTGGGGTTCATTAACATAGCTTAAGACAACATTTCCATACGAAAAAGGAATGTATTGGTTAACTCAAAGTCTGAGAGTAGTTAGCTTTAGGTGAGACCAGGTGTCATGGCAACACAGAATGTTAAGAGAAACCTCCTTTTAATTTGTATAGAGAAGGAAAAACAGATCGCTGGTTTGTTTCTTCCTGCCGCTTAAGAGAGATAAAAATGTCTGGCACTTACAGCCTCTTTCCTCCATTTGGAGACCCCTGGCCTTCCTGCCTTTTACCCTCTCATTCCTCCCTTTTCTTTTAGGAGAATTATGTTGCCTAGGGAAAAGGGGCGTCGTTTTCATTCCATAACTGCTTCAGAGCTGACAAGGGGCGTTGTCCCTAAATTGGTGAGGCAACATATTCTCCTAATCCTCATAGTGAGGATGTCTGATCCAGGGGCCCCAAATAGTAGTTAGAAGAAGCTGCAGTGATAGCAGGAGTTTGAGCAACCATTTGTAACTTAAAAGCTTTTATGCGACTAGAAAAAAATCCAGTCACACAGTTACAAATGCAGGGAGCAAAGAGCAAAAACAAAACAATTAGAATTATATGTCAGGTTATGTCCATAGTTAAGGTACAAAGTATGGCACCAGTCCATTCTAGGGTTGTTAGATGTCATCAGACGAAGGAGAGGCATCACATATGATTGTTGTCGAATGTATTCGCAGACTTGGAGAAAGTCTTTTCCTTGAAGTGGAGATGTCCACCACGGGAAGCCTTCCACTGATGAAGAGGGGAGTGCTCCGCAGACCCAGCAGTTAGACCGATTGTGGAATGCAGCATAGGAGTGAGCCCAGGACAGGAAGGCATTGTCTTGAGGATCAAAGGGCAGACTCAGGATTTCTGGAGTCAGCAGAAGTAGGCTCACATAGATTATCAGGCCCATCTGAAACATACAAAGTCAGAGCATAGAAAGTAAAAACATAAAATGACATCACTTAGTTCTGGTCAGGGTGCCACCTCTTGACTCGAGTGTGATATACCCACGAATCAATTCCTGGGACTTTGACAGCTGTGGGAGAAGAAAGAATAACCTGTTAAGGGCCTTCCCAGAGGGGCTCGAGGGATGAGCCCCCAGATCCCAATGTTTTTATGAGGACCTCGGTTCCTGGCTCAAATAGAGGCTTGCTGGATTCAGAGGCTGGGTCAGGAGTCGTCTCCCGGAGTTCTGTTAATGCCTGTTGAAAAGCTGAGAGTTGAGTTACATAATTAGTTAACTCTAAGGCCTCAGGATCTATAACAATGTCTGTGCGTAAGAAAGGCCTTCCATAAATACATTCAAAGGGGGACAGTCCCTCCTTTTTTGGGGCAGTTCGAGCCCTCATTAAAGCTATGGGTAGGACTTTAATCCAGTTGTCCTGCGTTTCTTGAGTTAATTTGCGCAGATGTCTTTTGATAATGTCATTAGCTTTTTCAACCTTTCCTGAGGATTGGGGTCTCCAGGAACAGTGTAAGTGATACTCTATTCCTAGAGCTTTAGACACCCCCTGAGTTATAGCAGCTTTAAAGGCGGAGCCATTGTCACTCTGAAGGCTCCGTGGCAGCCCAAACCTGGGGATAATTTCATGGATTAAAATCTTTATAACCTCCTTAGCTTGTTCACTATGACAGGGGAACGCCTCAATCCATCCAGTAAAAGTATCCACCCAAACTTGTAAGCAAGAATATCCATTAGCTTTTGGCATATGAGTAAAATCAATTTCCCAGCCCTCTCCAGGATACTTTCCCTTTCGTTGTAATCCAGATTTTGCTAGCTTTTCAGTCTTTGGGTTATTTTTCTGACAAACCTCACACCGTTTGATAATGTTCTTTAGAGTTTTCATTATATTTTTACCTTCAAACAAACGAGAAGCCATCTGGTAAGTACTTTCTACACCCAAATGAAAACTCTGATGTAAACCCTTAAGAATTTTCCACTGAGCATTTTCAGGAATTATTAATCGTCCATCCTCGGACTGTAACCATTCTTTATCAGTAATCTTTGCTCCTCTTTTCTCATATCTTTCTAATTCTTCCTCAGTATATTGTGGCTTTTCCTGTTCCACAGGACCTGTCCAGATCAAAGGCGTCTGTAAGGAGGGGGTTTCGTAAAGTGCCGCTTTTTTGGCTTGAGAGTCAGCTAACAGGTTACCGGCAGCTACTTTACTCCCATCCCTGCTGTGCCCTTTGCAATGCATAACCGCTACTTCTTTAGGACAATAGATAGCAGTTAAAAGTCTCTCAATCTCTCTGAAATGCTTAATAGGTTCTCCTGTTGCTGTTTTAAACTGTCTTTCTTTCCATATTGCAGCATGAGCATGTAAAGTCAAATAAGCATACTTAGAATCAGTGTAGATATTCACTCGTTGCCCTTTGCTTAACTCTAGAGCTCGGGTAAGAGCCACGAGCTCCGCTAACTGGGCACTGGTTCCCTGGGGGAGAGATTTTGCTTCTAAAACCTGTTCAGCAGTCACCACAGCGTAACCTGCTTTGCGCTTTCCATCCCGAACAAAAGAACTGCCGTCTGTAAATATTTCCATGTCAGGATTGTCTAATGGGGTATCCATTAGATCCTCCCGAGCTGCATAGTTTAAAGTTAGGAATTGGGAACAATCGTGATCAGGTGTTTCATCTTCCTTCTCAGGAAGGAAGGTGGCAGGATTTAAATTTCCACAAACTTTAAGCTTAGTTACTGGTCCTTCTAACAACAGTGACTGATATTTAAGAAGCCTACTGTCTGTCATCCAAATATTAACCTTAGAATTTAAGATTCCATTCACATCATGAGAAGTCAGTACAGTAAGGTTTCGTCCATTAATTACTTTTAAAGCTTCAGGTGCTAATAAAGCCGCTGCCCCAATTACTCTTAGGCAGTGGGGCCACCCACGTGCAATTACATCTAATTTTTTGCTTAGATAAGCAATAGGTTGCTGGTGAGGCCCCCGGGGTTGTGTCAAAACTCCCAAGGCCATACCTTTTCTTTCAGTGACAAACAGGTTAAATTCTGACCCTGTGGGCAAACTCAAAGCCGGAGCTTGCAGGAGAGCAGTCTGAAGAACCTTAAAAGCCTTTTGAGTATCTGGAGACCAAACCAGTTTGTCGGTTTGGGCCTGCTGAGTTTCAGCTATAAGTTTATATAAAGGCCGGGCAAGTTCCCCATAGCCTGGAATCCAAATACGAGAGTAGCCTGTGATTCCCAAAAATCCTCTCAATTGTCTTAAAGTCATAGGTAGGGGATGGTTTAGTATAGGTTTAATTCTTTCAGGGCCTATGGCCCTAGTCCCTTTTGAGATGATTAGGCCCAGATATCTAACAGATTGTTGACAAAGCTGAGCCTTTTCTCTTGATGCCTTGTAACCGCAGCCTGCCAGAAAGTTTAAGAAATCTTCTGAGGCTCGTGAACAAGCTTCCTGTGTCTCAGCACAGAGCAAAATATCATCTACATATTGTAACACTACCGCTTCAGAGCTATTAAAGTTTTGTAGATCCCGTGACAAACTTTGTCCAAATAAGTGAGGACTGTCACGAAATCCCTGGGGCAAAACTGTCCAGGTTAACTGGGAAGCTGCCTGTGTGGGGTCTTCAAAGGCAAATAGAAATTGACTTTCCTCCGCCAAAGGCACTGAATAGAAGGCATCTTTTAAATCAATTACTGAAAAATATTTGGCTCGTTCAGGAATTTCAGACAATAAAGTATAAGGATTAGGCACCACGGGGTGTAAAGGAACCACAGCCTCATTTATTATTCATAAATCTTGAACTAATCTCCATTTATCATTTGATTTTTTTACACCCAAAATAGGAGTGTTGCATGGACTGTTACAGGGAACTAATAGTCCCTGCTCCTTTAAATTCTCAATGATGGGTTTTAACCCTTCTTTAACCTCAGGTTTCAGTGGATACTGCTTCTTCTGTGGGAATAAGTGTGGGTCTTTGAGCTTGACAACCACAGGAATAGCATTTTGTGCTCGACCCACAGATTTTCCATCAGCCCATACTCTAGGATTCACATTTTGTTCAACTAAAGGTAGAGAAAGGGAAGGCTCCATATTCATGAAAACAGAGGCATGGACCTTGCTCAGTATATCCCTCCCCAAAAGGGGTGAGGGTGATTCTGGCACGATAAGAAACTCGTGTGAAAATAGCACAGAATCCCAGTTGCACGATAGAGAATAACTGAAGTAATACCTTTAGGCTCGTCCAGACAGTCCCATTACGGAAGCGGATCGGGAAGAAAGTGGGCCAGGGGCTTCAGTAAGCACGGAGTAAGTTGCCCCAGTATCTAAAAGGAAATTGACGGATTGGCCTCCCACCGTTATCAATACCCGGGGTTCCTCAGGTGTAATTAGGACGGGAGCTTGTGTGGGGACCCCCGGGCACCTTCAGTCCTGATTGTCTTGAGAGTCAGACCCCTGAGACCTACGCCTCTGGGGGCAGTCTCTCCTCCAGTGTGGTCCCTTGCAGACCGGACATGGAGCCGGGGGCGGCTTAGATGCCTGAGGGCAATCCCGCTTGAGATGCCCCTCCTTTCCACAGCAATAGCAAGCCCATCTCTTTTCACCTGGGTCCCTCTGGGCATTTTTCTCAGGCTGCTTAAGAACGGTTTTCATAGCCATTGCGAGGGCTTCCGCCTTTTCCTTCGTCTTTCTCTGCCTTTCTTTCTTTTCCTCATATTCCCTACCATAATAGACTGTCTGAGCCAGTTGTAACAGATTATCTAAAGACTGATTTGGTCCATACGCCCGTTTTGATAACTTACGGCGAATATCTGGAGCCGACTGAGTGAGAAATTTATCTTTTAAGATCACTTTCCCCTCTTCACTTTCGGGATCAATCTCAGTGAATCTGCGAAGGGCTTCTCTCAGTCTATCTAGGAATTTACAAGGAGCTTCCTTCTCCTCCTGTTCTATGTCTGCCAGTTTGCCATAGTTCAAAGGCTTAGAATGCGCCTGCCTGAGTCCTTCAAGAATACATCTGACAAAATGACTCTGATCCCATCTTCCTTTAGCAGTGTTATAGTCCCAGTCTGGTTCTGTAGCTGGGACCGCCTGACTCCCAGTGGGGAGGGCAGTTATCTCGTCCTCCCTCTTTCCCACTGATTCATTACCAAGCCATTCATCTCCATAATCAACCGCTTTTCCCAAAACTCGAGCCTTTGAGTCGGGAGTCAACGTTTGTCCCAAGATATACATCACATCCTTCCAAGTGAGGTCATAATGCAGAGTAACACCTTTAAAAGCTCTAATATACTTTTCTGGGTCTTCTAAATAGTCTCCCAGATCTTCCTTAATTCTTTGTATCTCTTGATAAGAAAAAGGCTTATTAACTCTCATAGACTGATAATTTCTCCCGGTGGGTACTTCATGAAGGGGCAACAGCATGAGTGGCTGTCCCTCAGTCTCTCTGGCTGCTCTGCACACATCCCAGGGATAGATTGGAGAAACCTGCTTTTCTTTATCTCTTTGCCTCCTGTCCTCTATCTCATCTCCTACTTCGATGGTCTGAGTTTCTACTGAAACCAGAGTAGTCTGAAGTCGTACTGAGACAGGAGTTGTTTGGACCTCTACAGGAGCAGTTCGAATCTCAATTTGGGTTCCCACTGAGACCGAGGCAGTTTGAGTCTCAGTTTGTGTTTCCACTGAGACTAAAGCAGTTTGAACCTCATCTCGGAGACCCGGATACGGGGGCAAAGTAGGAGGACAGGGGGGAGCGGAAGGTTTCACACCCAAATCTATACCCTTAGGACATAAGTCTGGCATATTTCGCAGAGAGAAAAAGGGCAACACATACGCTACTTCTACCCATTTCCCTTGCTTTTTACAGAACCGGTCTAATTGTAAAACAGTGTTATACTTAAGAGACCCTCCAACTGGCCACCGTTCGCCGTCCTCCAGTGGGTACCGCGGCCATGCAGTATCACATAGGAAGACCAGGTGTGTCTTCTTTAAGCCCTGGGGATCAAATCTATCCCAGTTTTTCAGGATACAGTTCAAAGGAGTGAGGCTGGAATTGTTAGCTCCCATCTGTAAGAGAGAAAAAAAGCGACCAGCGCCATTTTTTCTACCGGAGGCGTCCCTCCCTGCTCTAGATGGGGGTGTAGACAGACGTTACACCAAAAGCTTTTCCTTCCTGGTCGGACTTAGTCTGTCCCTTACCGACGCAGGCGTCACACTCGTCCCTCCCGGTTCTACCACCGAGATGGGGTGGGGCTGCACCAGGGGTAGACCTGATGGCATCCCTGACTGACGTCCAGCTCTTCACCTCGCTTGCCTTTGATGCCACCCGGGGCGCAATCAGAGTAACCTTTCGGAATGCCTCCCAAGCTAAGACCTCTGGGGGAAACATTCCTCACCTGAGTGCCTGTGCACAACCCTGAGTATATTCATGACTGCAATAAGACCGATACCAACATGAAACTGAGATGTTCCTTCCAAGCGTCACCACACCGGTATAAGAGCCTCCTCTGGTCCACTAAGAGCCAGTGTTACCAAAGGAAAAAACCATTGCAGTTCCAATCCGAGTAACCTTTAACCTCAGAGATGCTCTGGGAGTTGGAGCTCCATCCAGCTTCCGAACTTTCCATGCCTAGCGAGGCTAGGCGCTTCCTGACTACCAATTCAAGTTTGAGACCTAGGCCACAGTACAGTAGCAACATAGATTACAAGTCCCTGGAAAGTCTATGATCCGATAGATTAGGTTAGTACTTCTAATTCCCAAGGAGTTATGAAATGGTCAAAGAGACTGAAAAGTTTGACCGAGAAAGGAGAGTTCGGTCCACACGCTTTGCCCGTTTCTGGTCAGTTCCCGAAGGAGACATTGGTTGCCTCTTGGCATTGGCAGGTTGGTATAAACCCCCGACAGGTTTCTGCCATAGCCTTATGAGATCACCGCGGGCCCGCAGAGCAGGGCTCCTCACTTGCTTCGCGCAGGGCGTTTTATTCATTTACACAAGCACACCATAGAGTTAGTAAAGTACAGAGGAAAACGTGTTCACTAGGAGAACAAAGAACTAGAGCTCCAAGCATCCTTACCTTGTCCTGAAGGATCACGGACGAGCCCCCAAGATGAAAGGTTGCTGCTGAACGATAAGACGCGGGATTCTTGGCCTCCGGAGGAGACGAATTCAATCCGGGGCCAGAGACGAGGCTGGATCGCTCAGAGCTTTTGTGTAATAAAGTTTTATTAAAGCATAGAGAAAGCTTCTGACATAGGCATCAGAAGGGGGCAAAAGAGTACCCCCCTCCTAGTGTTTAGCTGTATGTTATATAGTCACTCACAGTCTGTTAATGAAATGAAAGGAATGTCATAAAATTTAGAATGGCATCAGATAATCCATCCCAGGCCATAAAACGATTGACTGGAATCTTGTAGAAGGGCAGAATACCAACAAATAGTTCCATTTACATAGATTAGGGGAACAATACCTGAGTAAGTAAGTTAGGCCGTTTGGCGGAACCAACTTGAAGGTAGAGTGTGGGGTTCATTAACATAGCTTAAGACAACATTTCCATACGAAAAAGGAATGTATTGGTTAACTCAAAGTCTGAGAGTAGTTAGCTTTAGGTGAGACCAGGTGTCATGGCAACACAGAATGTTAAGAGAAACCTCTTTTTAAATTTGTATAGAGAAGGAAAAACAGATCGCTGGTTTGTTTCTTCCTGCCGCTTAAGAGAGATAAAAATGTCTGGCACTTACAGCCTCTTTCCTCCATTTGGAGACCCCTGGCCTTCCTGCCTGTTACCCTCTCAGATATCCGGCCTTTCTTCGAGTAGGAGCATTTCGGTGTCCATTCCACTTGAGGCCACAAACTCAGGGTACCTCTCACATACATGTAGCTGAGAGAAGCCTGCTCTTGACGTGCTTGTGGAAAGTTGGTATTCCTCTTGAGTCGAAGCCAGGGACTAAGCTCTCATCTCGAGTTGATTTGGGGTCCACGGAGCCCTTTCCTGTTGCTCCAGTGACCTCAGGATCCCTCTAGACTTGAGACAGTGATCTTGGGTTTTCTCTGGAGTGCCATTAAGGAAATCAAGGCTCCTTTCACGTTTGATGTGGAACACGGAATTGCTCTGCACGCAGTGCAGGGGAATCGGGCCTCATCTCGCGGCGAGGGGGAAGTCTCATGATTTTTCTAGAGTTGCGGCCGGAACCTGGGGTATATTCTCGAGTTACGACGGGGAGGGCCATCCCAGATACGTGTTTGTTCAGCGACGTGAGAACTCCTGCCTAGGTGCGAGAGACACCTCGGGATTCTCCTCGAGACTTGGCATGGCAGTTTGGACGAGTCTCCACGTGAGGCCGGAGACCCAGGGTCTCTTTCCACGTGCCACAGGGATCCTGGGCCTCCTATCCATTTTCCAGAGGAGCCAGGCCTCGTCTCCTTTGGAAGCATTGATCTCCGCGGACCTCTCAAGTTTTCAAATTATGTGAGGCCTCCGGTCGCAATGAGGTGGAGAACTAGGTCTTTCTCTGTGGTCTCCACAGGGGATTCAGACATCCCTTCGTCTTGGGAGATGGAAGACGAGCCTGCATTCAATTCACTGCAGTGATATCCGGCCTTACTTCGAGTCAGAGCATCACGGTGTCAATTCCACATGAGACCACAAAATCAGGGTCCCTCTCACATACCTGTAGCTGAGAGAAGCCTCCTCTTGAGGTGCTTGTGGAAAGGTGGTATTCCTCTTGAGTCGAAGCCAGGGACTAAGCTCTCATCTCGAGTTGATTTCGGGTCCACGGGGCCCTTTCGTGTTGCTACAGTGACCTCAGGATCCCTCTAGACTTGAGACAGTGATCTTGGGTTTCCTCTGGAGGGACATCAAGGAAATCAAAGTTCCTTTCATGTTTGATGTGGAACACGGAATTGCTCTGCACGCAGGGCAGGGGAACGGGCCTCATCTCGCGGCGAGGGTGAAGTCTCATGGTTTTTCTCGAGTTGCGGCCGAAACCTGCAGTATATTCTCGAGTTCCGATGGGGAGGGCCCTTCAGGACGCGTGTTTGTTCAGCGATGTCAGGACTACTGCCTAGGTGCTAGGGACTCCTCGGGATTCTCCTCGAGTCTTGGCATGGCAATTGGGACGCGTCTCCACGTGAGGCGGGAGACACAGGGTCCCTTTCCACGTGTCACAGGGATCCTGGGACTCCTATCCATTTTCAAGAGGAGTCAGGCATCGTCTCCTTTGGAAGCATTGATCTACGTGGACCTCTCGAGATTTCAAAGGATGTGAGGCCTCCGGTCGCGTTGAGGCGGAGGACTAGGTCTTGTCTGTGGTCTCCACAGGGGATTCCGACATCCCTTCGTCTTGGGAGATGCAAGACGAGCCTGCATTCAATTCACTGCAGGGATATCGGGCCTTACTTCGAGTCAGAGCATCTCGGTGTCCATTCCACTTGAGGCCACAAACTCAGGGTCCCTCACACATACCTCTAGCTGAGAGAAGCCTCCTCTTGAGGTGCTTGTGGAAAGTTGGTATTCCTCTTGAGTCGAAGCCAGGGACTAAGCTCTCATCTCGAGTTGATTTGGGGTCCACGGAGCCCTTTCGTGTTGCTACAGTGACCTCAGGATCCCTCTAGACTTGAGACAGTGATCTTGGGTTTTCTCTGGAGTGCCATCAAGAAAATCAAGGCTCCTTTCACGTTTGATGTGGAACACGGAATTGCTCTGCACGCAGTGCAGGGGAATCGGGCCTCATCTCGCGGCGAGGGGGATGTCTCATGGTTTTTCTCGAGTTGCAGCCGGAACCTGGGGTATATTCTCAAGTTACGACGGGGAGGGCCCTTCCAGACACGTGTTTTTTCAGCAACGTCTGGACTCCTGCCTAGGTGTGAGGAACACTTCGGGATTCTCCGCGAATCTTGACATGGCAATTGAGACGCGTCTCCACGTGAGGCGGGAGACCAGGGCCCCTTTCCACGTGAAACAGGGATCCTGGGACTCCTATCCATTTTCAAGAGGAGTCAGGCATCGTCTCCTTTGGAAGCATTGATCTCCGCGGACCTCTCGAGATTTCAAAGGATGTGAGGCCTCCAGTCGCGTTGAGGCGGAGGACTAGGTCTTGTCTGTGGTCTCCACAGGGGATTCAGACATCCGTTCGTCTTGGGAGATGCAAGACCAGCCTACATTCAATTCACTGCAGGGATATCCGGTTTACCTCGAGTCAGAGCATCTTGGTGTCCATTCCACTTGAGGCCACAAACGCAGGGTCCCTCTCACATACCTGTAGCTGAGAGAAGCCTCCTCTTGAGGTGCTTGTGAAAAGTTGGTATTCCTCTTGAGTCGAAGCCAGGGACTAAGCTCTCATCTCGAGTTGATTTGGGGTCCACGGAGACCTTTCGTGTTGCTACAGTGACCTCAGGATCGCTCTAGACGTGAGACAGTGATCTTGGGTTTTCTCTGGAGTGTCATCAAGGAAATCAAGGCTCCTCTCATGTTTGAAGGGGAACACGGAATTGCTCTGCACGCAGTGCAGGGGAATCAGGTCTCATCTCGCGGCGAGGGGGAAGTCTCCTGGTTTTTCTCGAGTTGCGGCTGGAACCTGGGGTATATTCTCGAGTTACGATGGGGAGGGCCCTTCCAGACACGTGTTTGTTCAGCGACGTCAGGACTCCTGCCTAGGTGCGAGGGACACCTCGGGATTCTCCTCGAGTCTTGGCATGGCAATTATGACGCGACTACACGTGAGTCGCGAGTCCCAGGGTCCCTTTCCACGTGCCACAGGAATCCTGGGACTCGTATCCATTTTCAATAGGACTCAGGCATCGTCTCCTTTGGAAGCATTGATCTCCGCGGACGTCTCGAGTTTTCAAAGGATGTGAGGACTCCAGTCGCGATGATGCGGAGAACTAGTTCTTTCTCTGTGGTTTCCACACGGGATTCAGACATCCGTTCATCTTGGGAGATGCAAGACGAGCCTGCATTCAGTTCACTGCAGGGATATGAAAGGTTGCTGCTGAACGATAAGACGCGGGATTCTTGGCCTCCGGAGGAGACGAATTCAATCCGGGGCCAGAGACGAGGCTGGATCGCTCAGAGCTTTTGTGTAATAAAGTTTTATTAAAGTATAGAGAAAGCTTCTGACATAGGCATCAGAAGGGGGCAAAAGAGTACCCCCCTCCTAGTGTTTAGCTGTATGTTATATAGTCACTCACAGTCTGTTAATGAAATGAAAGGAATGTCATAAAATTTAGAATGGCATCAGATAATCCATCCCAGGCCATAAAACGATTGACTGGAATCTTGTAGAAGGGCAGAATACCAACAAATAGTTCCATTTACATAGATTAGGGGAACAATACCTGAGTAAGTAAGTTAGGCCGTTTGGCGGAACCAACTTGAAGGTTGAGTCTGGGGTTCATTAACATAGCTTAAGACAACATTTCCATACGAAAAAGGAATGTATTGGTTAACTCAAAGTCTGAGAGTAGTTAGCTTTAGGTGAGACCAGGTGTCATGGCAACACAGAATGTTAAGAGAAACCTCCTTTTAAATTTGTATAGAGAAGGAAAAACAGATCGCTGGTTTGTTTCTTCCTGCCGCTTAAGAGAGATAAAAATGTCTGGCACTTACAGCCTCTTTCCTCCATTTGGAGACCCCTGGCCTTCCTGCCTGTTACCCTCTCAGATATCCGGCCTTTCTTCGAGTAGGAGCATCTCGGTGTCCATTCCACTTGAGGCCACAAACTCAGGGTACCTCTCACATACATGCAGCTGAGAGAAGCCTGCTCTTGACGTGCTTGTGGAAAGTTGGTATTCCTCTTGAGTCGAAGCCAGGGACTAAGCTCTCATCTCGAGTTGATTTGGGGTCCACGGAGACCTTTCGTGTTGCTCCAGTGACCTCAGGATCCCTCTAGACTTGAGACAGTGATCTTGGGTTTTCTCTGGAGTGCCATCAAGGAAATCAAGGCTCCTTTCTTGTTTGATGTGGAACACGGAATTGCTCTGCACGCAGTGCAGGGGAATCGGGCCTCATCTCGCGGCGAGGGGGAAGTCTCATGGTTTTCCTCGAGTTGCGGCCGGAACCTGGGGTATATTCTCGAGTTACGACGGGGAGGGCCATCCCAGACACGTGTTTGTTCAGCGACGTGAGAACTCCTGCCTAGCTGTGAGAGACACCTCGGGATTCTCCTCGAGTCTTGGCATGGCAGTTGGGACGCGTCTCCATGTGAGGCGGGAGACCCAGGGTCCCTTTCCACGTGCCACAGGGATCCTGGGACACTTATCCATTTTCAAGTGGAGTCAGGCATCGTCTCCTTTGGAAGCATTGATCTCCGCGGACCTCTCGAGTTTTCAAAGGATGTGAGGCCTTCGGTCGCGATGAGGCGGAGAATTAGGTCTTTCTCTGTGGTCTCCACAGGGGATACAGACATCCCTTTGTCTTGGGAGATGCAAGACGAGCCTGCATTCAATTCACTGGAGGGATATCCGGCCTTACTTCGAGTCAGAGCATCTCGGTGTCCATTCCACTTGAGGCCACAAACTCAGGGTCCCTCTCACATACCTGTAGCTGAGAGAAGCCTCCTCTTGAAGTGCTTGTGGAAAGTTGATATTCCTCTTGAGTCGAAGCCAGGGACTAAGCTCTCATTTCGAGTTGATTTGGGGTCCACGGAGCCCTTTCGTGTTGATCCAGTGACCTCAGGATCCCTCTCGACTTGAGACAGTGATCTTGGGTTTTCTCTGGAGTGCCATCAAGGAAATCAAGGCTCCTTTCACGTTTGATGTGGAACACGGAATTGCTCTGCACGCAGTGCAGGGGAATCGGGCCTCATCTCGCGGCGAGGGGGAAGTCTCATGGTTTTTCTCGATTTGCGGCTGGAACCTGGGGTATATTCTCGAGTTATGACGGGGAGGGCCCTTCCAGACCCCTGTTTGTTCAGCGACATCAGGACTCCTGCCTAGGAACGAGGGACACCTCGGGATTCTCCTCGAGTCTTGGCATGGCAATTGGGACGCGTCTCCACGTGAGGCGGGAGACCCAGGGTCCCTTTCCACGTGCCACCGGGATTCTGGGACTCCTATCCATTTTCAAGAGGAGTCAGGCATCGTCTCCTTTGGAAGCATTGATCTCCGCTGACCTCTCGAGATTTCAAAGGATGTGAGGCCTCCGGTCGCGTTGAGGCGGAGAACTAGGTTTTTCTCTGTGGTCTCCACAGGGGATTCAGACATTCCTTCGTCTTGGGACATGCAAGACCAGCCTGCATTCAATTCACTGCAGGGATATCCTGCCTTACTTCGAGTCAGAGCATCTCGGTGTCCATTCCACTTGAGGCCACAAACTCAGGGTCCCTCTCACATACCTGTAGCTGAGAGAAGCCTCCTCTTGAGGTGCTTGTGGAAAGTTGGTATTCCTCTTGAGTCGAAGCCAGGTACTAAGCTCTCATCTCGAGTTGATTTGGGGTCCACGGAGCCCTTTCCTGTTGCTCCAGTGACCTCAGGATCCCTCTAGACTTGAGACAGTGATCTTGGGTTTTCTCTGGAGTGCCATCAAGGAAATCAAGGCTCCTTTCACGTTTGATGTGGAACACGGAATTGCTCTGCACACAGTGCAGGGGAATCGGGCCTCATCTCGCGGCGAGGGGGAAGTCTCATGGTTTTTCTCGAGTTGTGGCCAGAACCTGGGGTATATTCTCGAGTTACGATGGGGAGGGCCCTTCCAGACACGTGTTTGTTCAGCGACGTCAGGACTCCTGCGTAGGTGCGAGGGACAACTCGGGATTCTCCTCGAGTCTTGGCATGGCAATTGGGACGTGTCTCCACGTGAGGCGGGAGACCCAGGGTCCCTTTCCACGTGCCACAGTGATCCTGGGACTCCTATGCATTTTCAAGAGGAGTCAGGCATCGTCTCCTTTGGAAGCATTGATCTCTGCAGACCTCTCGAGTTTTCAAAGGATATGAGGGCTCCGGTCACGATGAGGCGGAGGACTAGGTCTTTCTCTGTGGTCTCCACAGGGGATTCAGACATCCCTTCGTCTTGGGAGATGCAAGACGAGCCTGCATTCAATTCACTGCAGGGATATCCGGCCTTACTTCAGGTCAGAGCATCTCGGTGTCCATTGCACTTGAGGCCACAAACTCAGGGTCCCTCTCACATACATGTAGCTGAGAGAAGCCTCCTCTTGAGGTGCTTGTGGAAAGTTGGTATTCCTCTTGAGTCGAAGCCAGGGACTAAGCTCTCATCTCGAGTTGATTTGGGGTCCACGGAGCTCTTTCATGTTGCTCCAGTGACCTCAGGATCCCTCTAGACTTGAGACAGTGATCTTGGGTTTTCTCTGGAGTGCCATCAAGGACATCAAGGCTCCTTTCACTTTTGATGTTGAACACGGAATTGCTCTGCACGCAGTACATGGGAATCAGGGCCTCATCTCGCCGTGAGGGGGAAGTCTCATGGTTTTTCTCGAGTTGCGGCCGGAACCTGGAGTATATTCATGAGTTACGACGGGGAGGGCCCTTCCAGACACTTGTTTGTTCAGCGCCATCAGGACTCCTGCCTAGGTGCGAGGGACACCTCGGGATTCACCTCGAGTGTTGGCATGGCAATTGGGACGCATCTCCACGTGAGGCGGGAGACCCAGGGTCCCTTTCCACATGCCACAGGGTTCCTGGGACTCCTATCCATTTTCAAGAGGAGTCAGGCATCGTCTCCTTTGGAAGAATTGATATCCGCGGACCTCTCGAATTTTGGATGTGAGGACTCAGGTCGCGATGAGGCGGACAACTAGGTCTTTCTCTGTGGTCTCCACAGGGGATTCAGACATCCCTTCGTCTTGGGAGATGCAAGCCGAGCCTGCATTCAATTCATTGCAGGGATATCCGGCCTTACTTTGAGTCAGAGCATCTCGGTGTCCGTTCCACTTGAGGCCACAAACTGTAGGTCCCTCTCACATACCTGTAGCTGAGAGAAGCCTCCTCTTGAGGTGCTTGTGGAAAGTTGGTATTCCTCTTGAGTCGAAGCCAGGAACTAAGCTCTCATCTCGAGTTGATTTGGGGTCCACGGAGCCCTTTCTTGTTGCTACAGTGACCTCAGGATACCTCTAGACTTGAGACAGCGATCTTGGGATTTCTCTGGAGTGCCATCAAGGAAATCAAGGCTCCTTTCACGTTTGATGTGGAACACGGAATTGTTCTGCACGCAGTCCAGGGGAATCGGGCCTCATCTCGCAGCTAGGGGGAAGTCTCTTGGTTTTTCTCGAGTTGCGGCCGGAACCTGGGCTATATTCTCGAGTTAGGACGTGGAGGGCCCTTCCAGACACGTGTTTGTTCAGTGACGTCAGGACTCCTGCCTAGGTGCCAGGGACACCTCGGGATTCTCCTCGAGTCTTGTCATAACAATGGGAAGCGTCTCCACGTGAGGTGGGAGACCCAGGGTCCCTTTCCACGTGCCACAGCGATCCTGGGACACCTATCCATTTTCAAGAGGAGTCAGGCATCGTCTCCTTTGCAAGCATTGATCTCCGCGGACCTCTCTAGTTTTCAAAGATGTGAAGCCTCCGGTCGCGATGAGGCGGAGAACTAGTTCTTTCTCTGTGGTCTCCAAAGGATATGCAGACATCCCTTCATCTTGCGAGATGCAAGACGAGCCTGCATTCAATTCACTGCAGGGATATCCGGCCTTACTTCGAGTCAGAGCATCTCGGTGTCCATTCCACTTGAGCCCACAAACTTAGGGTCCATCTCACATACCTGTAGCTGAGAGAAGCCTCCACTTGAGGTGCTTGTGGAAAGTTGGTATTCCTCTTGAGTCGAAGCCAGGGACTAAGCTCTCATCTCGAGTTGATTTGGGGTCCACGGAGCCCTTTCGTGTTGCTAAAGTGACCTCAGGATCCCTCTAGTCTTGAGACAGTGATCTTGGGTTTTCTCTGGAGTGCCATCAAGGAAATCAAGGCTCCTTTAACGTTTGATGTGGAACACGGAATTGCTCTGCATGCAGTGCAGGGAAATCGGGCCTCATCTCACGGCGTCGGGGAAGTCGCATGGTTTTTCTCGAGTTGCGGCCAGAACCTGGAGTATATTCTCGAGTTACGACGGGGAGGGCCCTTCCAGACATGTGTTTGTTCAGCGACGTCAGGACTCCTGCCTAGGTGCGAGGGACACCACGGGATTCTCCTCGAGTCTTGGCATGGCAATTGGGACGCGTTTCCACGTGAGGCGGGAGACCCAGTGTCCCTTTCCACGTGTCACAGGCATCCTGGGACTCCTATCCATTTTCAAGAGGAGTCAGGCATCGTCTCCGTTGGAAGAATTGATCTCCGCGGACCTCTCGAATTTTCAAAGGATGTGAGGACTCCGGGCGCGATGAGGCGGAGAACTAGGTCTTTCTCTGTGGTCTCCACAGGGGATTCAGACATCCCTTCGTCTTGGGAGATGCAAGACGAGCCTGCATTCAATTCACTGCAGGGATATCCGGCCTTACTTCGAGTCAGAGCATCTCGGTGTCCATTCCACTTGAGGCCACAAACTGTAGGTCCCTCTCACATACCTGTAGCTGAGAGAAGCCTCCCCTTGAGGTGCTTGTGGAAAGTTGGTATTCCTCTTGAGTCGAAGCCAGGGACTAAGCTCTCATCTCGAGTTGATTTGGGGTCCACGGAGCCCTTTCCTGTTGCTACAGTGACCTCAGGATACCTCTAGACTTGAGACAGTGATCTTGGGATTTCTCTGGAGTGCCATCAAGGAAATCAAGGCTCCTTTCACGTTTGATGTGGAACACGGAATTCTTCTGCATGCAGTCCAGGGGAATCGGGCCTCATCTCGCAGCTAGGGGGAAGTCTCATGGTTTTTCTCGAGTTGCGGCCGGAACCTGGGCTATATTCTCGAGTTAGGACGTGGAGGGCCCTTCCAGACACGTGTTTGTTCAGCGACGTCAGGACTCCTGCCTAGGTGCCAGGGACACCTCGGGATTCTCCTCTAGTCTTGTCATAACAATGGGAAGCGTATCCACGTGAGGTGGGAGACCCAGGGTCCCTTTCCACGTGCCACAGGGATCCTGGGACACCTATCCATTTTCAAGAGGAGTCAGGCATCGTCTCCTTTGGAAGCATTGATCTCTGCAGATCTCTCGAGTTTTCAAAGGATATGAGGCCTCCGGTCACGATGAGGCGGAGGACTAGGTCTTACTCTGTGGTCTCCACAGGGGATTCAGACATCCCTTCGTCTTGGGAGATGCAAGACGAGCCTGCATTCAATTCACTGCAGGGATATCCGGACTTACTTCAGGTCAGAGCATCTCGGTGTCCATTGCACTTGAGGCCACAAACTCAGGGTCCCTCTCACATACCTGTAGCTGAGAGGAGCCTCCTCTTGAGGTGCTTGTGGAAAGTTGGTATTCCTCTTGAGTCGAAGCCAGGGACTAAGCTCTCATCTCGAGTTGATTTGGGGTTCACGGAGCCCTTTCATGTTGCTCCAGTGACCTCAGGATCCCTCTAGACTTGAGACAGTGATCTTGGGTTTTCTCTGGAGTGCCATCAAGGAAATCAAGGCTCCTTTCACGTTTGATGTGGAACACGGAATTGCTCTGCATGCAGTGCAGGGGAATCGGGCCTCATCTCGCGGCGAGGGGGAAGTCTCATGGTTTTTCTCGAGTTGCGGCCGGAACCTGGGGTATATTCTCGAGTTACGACGGTGAGGGCCCTTCCAGACACGTGTTTGTTCAGCGACGTCAGGACTCCTGCCTAGGTGCGAGGGACACCTCGGGATTCTCCTCTAGTCTTGGCATGGCAATTGGGACGCGTCTCCACGTGAGGCGGGAGACCCAGGGTCCCTTTCCTCGTGCCACAGTGATCCTGGGACTCCTATCCATTTTCAAGAGGAGTCAGGCATCGTCTCCTTGGGAGCATTGATCTCTGCAGACCTCTCGAGTTTTCAAAGTATATGAGTCCTCCGGTCACGATGAGGCGGAGGAATAGGTCTTTCTCTGTGGTCTCCACAGGGGATTCAAACATCCCTTCGTCTTGGGAGATGCAAGACGAGCCTGCATTCAATTCACTGCAGGGATATCCGGCCTTACTTCGAGTCAGAGCATCTCAGTGTCCATTGCACTTGAGGCCACAAACTCAGGGTCCCTCTCACATACCTGTAGCTGAGAGAAAACTCCTCTTGAGGTGCTTGTGGAAATTTGGTATTCCTCTTGAGTCGAAGCCAGGGACTAAGCTCTCATCTCGAGTTGATTTGGGGTCCACGGAGCCCTTTCGTGTTGCTCCAGTGACCTCAGGATCCCTCTAGACTTGAGACAGTGATCTTGGGTTTACTCTGGAGTGCCATCAAGGAAATCAAGGCCCCTTTCACGTTTGATGTGGAACACGGAATTGCTCTGCTCGCAGTGCAGGGGAATCGGGCCTCATGTCGCGGCGAGGGGGAAGTCTGATGGTTTTTCTCGAGTTGCGGCCGGAACCTGGGGTATATTCTCGAGGTACGACGGAGAGGGCCCTTCCAAACACGTGTTTGTTCAGCGACGTCAGGACTCCTGCCTAGGTGCGAGGGAAACCTCGGGACTCTCCTCGAGTCTTGGCATGGCACTGGGACGCGTCTCCACATGAGGCGGGAGACCCAGCATCCCTTTCCACGTGCCACAGGGATCCTGGGACTCCTATCCATTTTCAAGAGGAGTCAGGCATCGTCTCCTTTGAAAGCATTGATCTCCGCAGACCTCTCGAGTTTTCAAAGGATGTGAGGCCTCCGGTCCCGATGAGGCGGAGGACTAGGTCTTTCTCTGTCATCTCCACAGGGGATTCAGACAACCCTTCTTCTTGGGAGATGGAAGACGAGCCTGCATTCAATTCACTGCAGGCATATCCGGCCTTACTTCGAGTCAGAGCATCTCGGTGTCCATTCCACTTGAGGCCACAAACTCAGGGTACCTCTCACATACCTGTAGCTGAGAGAACCCTCCTCTTGAGGTGCTTGTGGAAGGTTGGTATTCCTCTTGAGTCGAAGCCAGTGACTAAGCTCTCATCTCTAGTTGATTTGGGGTCCACGGAACCCTTTAATGTTGCTCCAGTGACTTCAGGATCCCTCTAGACTTGAGACGGTGATCTTGGGTTTACTCTGGAGTGCCATCAAGGAAATCAAGGCTCCTTTCACGTTTGATGTGGAACACGGAATTGCTCTGCTCGCAGTGCAGGGGAATCGGGCCTCATCTCGCGGCGAGGGGGAAGTCTCATGGTTTTTCTCGACTTGCGACTGGATCCTGGGGTGTATTCTCGAGTTACGATGGGGAGGGCCCTTCCAGACACGTGTTTGTTCAGTGACGTCAGGACTCCTGCCTACGTGCAAGGGACACCTCGGGATTCTCCTCGAGTCTTGGCATGGCAATTGGGACGCGTCTCCACGTGAGGCGGGAGACCCAGGGTTCCTTTCGACGTGCCACAGGGATCCTGGGAATGCTATCCATTTTCAAGAGGAGTCAGGCATCGTCTCCTTTGGAAGCATTGATCTCTGCAGACCTCTCGAGTTTTCAAAGGATGTGAGGCCTCCGGTCGCGATGTTGCAGAGAACTAGGTCTTTCTCTGTGGTCTCCACAGGGGATTCAGACATCCCTTCGTCTTGGGAGATGCAAGACGAGCCTGCATTCAATTCCCTGTTGGGATAACCGGCCTTACTTGGAGTCAGAGCATCTCGGTGTCCATTCCACTTGAGGCCACAAACTCAGGGTCCCTCTCACATAACTGTAGCTGAGAGAAGCCTCCTCTTGAGGTGCTTGTGGAAAGTTGGTATTCTTCTTGAGTTGAAGCCAGGGACTAGCTCTCATCTCGAGTTGATTTGGGGTCCATGGAGCCCTTTCCTGTTGCTCCAGTGACCTCAGGATCCCTCTAGACTTGCGACAGTGATCTTGGGTTTTCTCTGGAGTGCCATCAAGGAAATCAAGGCTCCTTTCACGTTTGATGTGGAACACGGAATTGCTCTGCACGCACTGCAGGGGAGTCGGGCCTCATCTCGCGGCGAGGGGGAAGTCTCATGGTTTTTCTCGAGTTGCGGCCCGAACCTGGGGGATATTCTCGAGTTACGACGGGGAGGGCCCTTCCAGACACGTGTTTGTTCAGCGACGTCAGGACTCCTGCCTAGGTGTGAGCGACACCTCGGGATTCTCCTCGAGTCTTGGCATGGCAATTTGGACGCGTCTCCACGTGAGGCCGGAGACCCAGGGTCCCTTTCCACGCGCCACAGGGATCCTGGGACACCTATCCATTTTCAAGAGTAGTCAGGCATCGTCTCCTTTGGAAGCATTGATCTCCGCAGACCTCTCGAGTTATCAAAGGATGTGAGGTCTCCAGTCACGATGAGGCAGAGAACTCGGTCTTTCTCTGTTGTCTCCACAGGGGATTCAGACATCCCTTCGTCTTGGGAGATGCAAGACGAGCCTGCATTCAATTCACTGCAGGGATATCCGGCCTTACTTCGAGTCAGAGCATCTCGGTGTCCATTCCACTTGAGGCCACAAACTCAGGGTCCCTCTCACATACCTGTAGCTGAGAGAAGCCTCCTCTTGAGGTGCATGTGGAAAGTTGGTATTCCTCTTGAGTCGAAGCCAGTGACTAAGCTCTCATCTCTAGTTGATTTTTGGTCCACGGAGCCCTTTCATATTGCTCCAGTGACTTCAGGATCCCTCTAGACTTGAGACAGTGATCTTGGGTTTACTCTGGTGTGCCATCAAGGAAATCAAGGCTCCTTTCTCGTTTGATGTGGAACACGGAATTGCTCTGCACGCAGTGCAGGGGAATCGGGCCTCATCTCGCGGCGAGGGGGAAGTCTCATGGTTTTTCTCGAGTTGCGGCCGGAACCTGGGGTATATTCTCGAGTTACGACGGTGAGGGCCCTTCCAGACACGTGTTTGTTCAGCGACGTCTGAACTCCTTCCTAGGTGCGAGGGACAACTCGGGATTCTCCTCTAGTCTTGGCATGGCAATTGGGACGCGTCTCCACGTGAGGCGGGAGACCCAGGGTCCCTTTCCTCGTGCCACAGTGATGCTGGGACTCCTATCCATTTTCAAGAGGAGTCAGGCATCGTCTCCTTGGGAGCATTGATCTCTGCAGACCTCTCGAGTTTTCAAAGGATATGAGGCCTCCGGTCACGATGAGGCGGAGGAATAGGTCTTTCTCTGTGGTCTCCACAGGGGATTCAAACATCCCTTCGTCTTGGGAGATGCAAGACGAGCCTGCATTCAATTCACTGCAGGGATATCCAGGCTTACTTCGAGTCAGAGCATCTCAGTGTCCATTGCACTTGAGGCCACAAACTCAGGGTCCCTCTCACATACCTGTAGCTGAGAGATAACTCCATTGAGGTGCTTGTGGAAATTTGGTATTCCTCTTGAGTCGAAGTCGGGGAATAAGCTCTCATCTCGAGTTGATTTGGGGTCCACGGAGCCCTTTCCTGTTGCTACAGTGACCTCAGGATCCCTCTAGACTTCAGACAGTGATCTTGGGTTTTCTCTGGAGGGCCATCAAGGAAATCAAGGCTCCTTTCCCGTTTGATGTGAAACACGGAATTGCTCTGCACGCAGTGCAGTGGAATCGGGCCTCATCTCGCGGCGACGAGAAATCTCATGGTTTTTCTCGAGTTGCAGCCAGAACCTGGGGTATATTCTCGAGTTACGACGGGGAGGGCCCTTCCAGACACGTGTTTGTTCAGCGACGTCAGGACTCCTGCCTAGGTGCGAGGGACAACTCGGGATTCTCCTCGAGTCTTGGCATGGCATTTGGGACGCGTCTCCACGTGAAGCGGGAGACCCAGGGTCCCTTTCCACGTGCCACAGGGATCCTGGGACTCCTATCCATTTTCAAGAGGAGTCAGGCATCGTCTCCTTTGGAAGCATTGATCTCCGCGGACCTCTCGAGTTTTCAAAGGATGTGAGGCCTCCGCTCGCGATGAGGCGGAGGACTAGCTCTTTCTCTGTCATCTCTACAGGGGATTCAGACATCCCTTCGTCTTGGGAGATGCAAGACGATCGTGCATTCAATTCACTGCAGGGATATCCGGCCTTACTTCGAGTCAGAGCATCTCGGTGTCCATTCCACTTGAGGCCACAAACTCAGGGTCCCTCTCACATACCTGTAGCTGAGAGAAGCCTCCCCTTGAGGTGCTTGTGGAAAGTTGGTATTCCTCTTGAGTCGAAGCCAGGGACTAAGCTCTCATCTCGAGTTGATTTGGGGTCCACAGAGCCCTTTTGTGTTGCTCCAGTGCCCTCAGGATCCCTCTAGACTTGAGACAGTGATCTTGCGTTTTCTCTGCAGTGCCATCAAGGAATTCAAGGCTCCTTTCACGTTTGATGTGGAACACGGAATTGTTCTGCACGCAGTGCAGGGGAATCTTGCTTCATCCAGCGGCGAGGGGGAAGTCTCATGGTTTTTCTCGAGTTGCGGCCGGAAACTGGGTTATATTCTCGAGTTACGATGGGGAGGGCCCTTCCAGACACGTGTTTGTTCAGCGACGTTAGGACTCCTGCCTAGGTGCGAGGGACACCTCGGGATTCTCCTCGAGTCTTGGCATGGCAATGGGGACGCGTCTCCACGTGAGGCGGGAAACCCAGTGTCCCTTTCCACGGTCCACAGGGATCCTGGGACGCCTATCCATTTTCAAGAGGAGTCAGGCATCGTCTCCTTTGGAAGCATTGATCTCCGCGGACCTCTCGGATTTTCAAAGATGTGAGGTCTCTGGTCGCGATGAGGCAGAAAGTTAGGTCTTTCTCTGTGGTCTCCACAGGGGATTCAGACATCCCTTCGTCTTGGGAGATGCAAGACGAGCCTGCATTCAATTCACTGCAGGGATATCCGGCCTTACTTCGAGTCAGAGCATCTCGGTGTCCATTCCATTTGAGGCCACAAACTCAGGGTCCCTCTCACATACCTGTAGCTCAGAGAAGCCTCCTCTTGAGGTGCTTGTGGAAAGTTGATATTCCTCTTGAGTCGAAGCCAGGGACTAAGCTCTCATCTCGAGTTGATTTGGGGTCCACGGAGCCCTTTCGTGTGCTCCAGTGACCTCAGGATCCCTCTAGACTTGAGACAGTGATCTTGGGTTTTCTCTGGAGTGCCATCAAGGAAATCAAGGCTCCTTTCAAATTTGATGTGGAACACGGAATTGCTCTGCACGCAGTGCAGGGGAATCGGGCCTCATCTCGTGGCAAGGGGGAAGTCTCATGTTTTTCTCGAGTTGCGGCCGGAACCTGGGGTATATTCTCGAGTTACGACGGGGAGGGCCCTTCCAGAAACGTGTTTGTTCAGCGACGTCAGGACTCCTGCCTAGGTGCGAGGGACACCTCGGGATTCTCCTCGAGTCTTGGCATGGCAATTGGGACGCGTCTCCACGTGAGGCGCGAGACCCAAGGTCCCTTTCCACGTGCCACAGGGATCCTGGGACTCCTATCCATTTTCAAGAGGAGTCAGGCATCGTCTCCTTTGGAAGCATTGATCTCCGCGGACCTCTCGAGTTTTCAAAGGATGTGAGGCCTCCGCTCGCGATGAGCCGGAGGACTAGCTCATTCTCTGTCATCTCCACAGGGGATTCAGACATCCCTTCGTCTTGGGAGATGCAAGACGAGCCTGCATTCAATTCACTGCAGGGATATCCGGCCTTACTTCGAGTCAGAGCATCTCGGTGTCCATTCCACTTGAGGCCACAAACTCAGGGTCCCTCTCACATACCTGTAGCTGAGAGAAGCCTCCTCTTGAGGTGCTTGTGGAAAGTTGGTATTCCTCTTGAGTCGAAGCCAGGGACTAAGCTCTCATCTCGAGTTGATTTGTGGCCCACGGAGCCCTTTCGTGTTGCTCCAGTGACCTCAGGATCCCTCTAGACTTGAGACAGTGATCTTGGGTTTTCTCTGGAGTGCCATCAAGGAAATCAAGGCTCCTTTCAAATTTGATGTGGAACACGGAATTGCTCTGCACGCAGTGCAGGGGAATCGGGCCTCATCTCGTGGCAAGGGGGAACTCTCATGGTTTTTCTCGAGTTGCGGCCGGAACCTGGGGTATATTCTCGAGTTACGACAGGGAGGGCCCTTTCAGAAACGTGTTTGTTCAGCGACGTCAGGACTCCTGCCTAGGTGCGAGGGACACCTCGGGATTCTCCTCGAGTCTTGGCATGGCAATTGGGACGCGTCTCCACGTGAGGCGCGAGACCCAAGGTCCCTTTCCACGTGCCACAGGGATCCTGGGACTCCTATCCATTTTCAAGAGGAGTCAGGCATCGTCTCCTTTGGAAGCATTGATCTCCGCGGACCTCTCGAGTTTTCAAAGGATGTGAGGCCTCCGCTCGCGATGAGGCGGAGGACTAGCTCTTTCTCTGTCACCTCCACAGGGGATTCAGACATCCCTTCGTCTTGGGAGATGCAAGACGAGCCTGCATTCAATTCACTGTAGGGATATCCGGCCTTACTTCGAGTCAGAGCATCTCGGTGTCCATTCCACTTGAGGCCACAAACTCAGGGTCCCTCTCACATACCTGTAGCTGAGAGAAGCCTCCTCTTTAGGTGCTTGTGGAAAGTTGGTATTCCTCTTGAGTCGAAGCCAGGGACTAAGCTCTCATCTCGAGTTGATTTGTGGTCCACGGAGCCCTTTCGTGTTGCTCCAGTGACCTCAGGATCCCTCTAGACTTGAGACAGTGAACTTGGGTTTTCTCTGGAGTGCCATCAAGGAAATCAAGGCTCCTTTCACTTTTGATGTGGAAAACGGAATTGCTTTGCACTCAGGGTAGGGGAATCAGGCCTCATCTCGCGGCGAGGGGGAAGTCTCATGGTTTTTCTCGAGTTGCGGCCCGAACCTGGGGTATATTCTCGAGTTACGACTGGGAGAGCCCTTCCAGACACGTGTTTGTTCAGCGACGTCAGGACTCCTGCCTAGGTGCGAGGGACACCTCGGGATTCTCCTCGAGTCTTGGCATGGCAATTGGGACGCGTCTCCACGTGAGGCGGGAGACCCTGGGTCCCTTTCCACGTGCCACAGGGATCCTGGGACTCCTATCCATTTTCAAGAGGAGTCAGGCATCGTCTCCTTTGGAAGCAATGATCTCCGCGGACCTCTCGAGTTTTCAAAGGATGTGAGGCCTCTGCTCGTGATGAGGCGGAGAATTAGGTTTTTCTCTGTGGTCTCCACAGGAGATTCAGACATCCCTTCGTCTTGGGAGATGCAAGACGAGCCTGCATTCAATTTACTGCAGGGATATCCGGCCTTACTTCGAGTCAGAGCATCTCAATGTCCATTCCACTTGAGGCCACAAACTCAGGGTCCCTCTCACATACCTGTAGCTGAGAGAAGCCTCCTCTTGAGGTGCTTGTGGAAAGTTGGTATTCCTCTTGAGTCGAAGCCAGGGACTAAGCTCTCATCTCAAGTTGATTTGGGGTCCATGGAGCCCTTTCGTGTTGTTACAGTGACCTCAGGATCCCTCTAGACTAGGGACAGTGATCTTGGGTTTTCTCTGGAGTGTCATCAAGGAAATCAAGGCTCCTTTCACTTCTGATGTGGAATACGGAATTGCTCTGCATGCAGGGCAGGGGAATCGGGCCTCATCTCGCGGCGAGGGGGAAGTCTCATGGTTTTTCTCGAGTTGCGGCCGAAACCTGGGGTATATTCTCGAGTTACGACGGGGAGGGCCCTTCCAGACACGTGTTTGTTCAGCGACGTCAGGACTCCTGCCTAGGTGCAAGGGACACCTCGGGATTCTCCTCGAGTCTTGGCATGGCAATTGGGACGCGTCTCCACGTGAGGAGGGAGACCCAGGGTCCCTTTCCACGTGCCACAGGGATCCTGGGACTCCTATCCATTTTCAAGAGGAGTCAGGCATCGTCTCCTTTGGAAGCATTGATCTCCGCGGACCTCTCGGATTTTCAAAGATGTGAGGTTTCTGGTCGCGATGAGGCAGAAAGTTAGGTCTTTCTCTGTGGTCTCCACAGGGGATTCAGACATCCCTTCGTCTTGGGAGATGCAAGACGAGCCTGCATTCAATTCACTGCAGGGATATCCGGCCTTACTTCGAGTCAGAGCATCTCGGTGTCCATTCCATTTGAGGCCACAAACTCAGGGTCCCTCTCACATACCTGTAGCTCAGAGAAGCCTCCTCTTGAGGTGCTTGTGGAAAGTTGGTATTCCACTTGAATCGAAGCCAGGGACTAAGCTCTCATCTCGAGTTGATTTGGGGTCCACGGAGCCCTTTCGTGTGCTCCAGTGACCTCAGGATCCCTCTAGACTTGAGACAGTGATCTTGGGTTTTCTCTGGAGTGCCATCAAGGAAATCAAGGCTCCTTTCAAATTTGATGTGGAACACGGAATTGCTCTGCACGCAGTGCAGGGGAATCGGGCCTCATCTCGTGGCAAGGGGGAAGTCTCATGTTTTTCTCGAGTTGCGGCCGGAACCTGGGGTATATTCTCGAGTTACGACGGGGAGGGCCCTTCCAGAAACGTGTTTGTTCAGCGACGTCAGGACTCCTGCCTAGGTGCGAGGGACACCTCGGGATTCTCCTCGAGTCTTGGCATGGCAATTGGGACGCGTCTCCACGTGAGGCGCGAGACCCAAGGTCCCTTTCCACGTGCCACAGGGATCCTGGGACTCCTATCCATTTTCAAGAGGAGTCAGGCATCGTCTCCTTTGGAAGCATTGATCTCCGCGGACCTCTCGAGTTTTCAAAGGATGTGAGGCCTCCGCTCGCGATGAGCCGGAGGACTAGCTCTTTCTCTGTCATCTCCACAGGGGATTCAGACATCCCTTCGTCTTGGGAGATGCAAGACGAGCCTGCATTCAATTCACTGCAGGGATATCCGGCCTTACTTCGAGTCAGAGCATCTCGGTGTCCATTCCACTTGAGGCCACAAACTCAGGGTCCCTCTCACATACCTGTAGCTGAGAGAAGCCTCCTCTTGAGGTGCTTGTGGAAAGTTGGTATTCCTCTTGAGTCGAAGCCAGGGAATAAGCTCTCATCTCGAGTTGATTTGTGGTCCACGGAGCCCTTTCGTGTTGCTCCAGTGACCTCAGGATCCCTCTAGACTTGAGACAGTGAACTTGGGTTTTCTATGGAGTGCCATCAAGGAAATCAAGGCTCCTTTCACTTTTGATGTGGAACACGGAATTGTTCTGCACGCAGTGCAGGGGAATCTTGCTTCATCCAGCGGCGAGGGGGAAGTCTCATGGTTTTTCTCGAGTTGCGGCCGGAAACTGGGTTATATTCTCGAGTTACGACGGGGAGGGCCCTTCCAGACACGTGTTTGTTCAGCGACGTTAGGACTCCTGCCTAGGTGCGAGGGACACCTCGGGATTCTCCTCGAGTCTTGGCATGGCAATGGGGACGCGTCTCCACGTGAGGCGGGAAACCCAGTGTCCCTTTCCACGGTCCACAGGGATCCTGGGACGCCTATCCATTTTCAAGAGGAGTCAGGCATCGTCTCCTTTGGAAGCATTGATCTCCGCGGACCTCTCGGATTTTCAAAGATGTGAGGTCTCTGGTCGCGATGAGGCAGAAAGTTAGGTCTTTCTCTGTGGTCTCCACAGGGGATTCAGACATCCCTTCGTCTTGGGAGATGCAAGACGAGCCTGCATTCAATTCACTGCAGGGATATCCGGCCTTACTTCGAGTCAGAGCATCTCGGTGTCCATTCCATTTGAGGCCACAAACTCAGGGTCCCTCTCACATACCTGTAGCTCAGAGAAGCCTCCTCTTGAGGTGCTTGTGGAAAGTTGATATTCCTCTTGAGTCGAAGCCAGGGACTAAGCTCTCATCTCGAGTTGATTTGGGGTCCACGGAGCCCTTTCGTGTGCTCCAGTGACCTCAGGATCCCTCTAGACTTGAGACAGTGATCTTGGGTTTTCTCTGGAGTGCCATCAAGGAAATCAAGGCTCCTTTCAAATTTGATGTGGAACACGGAATTGCTCTGCACGCAGTGCAGGGGAATCGGGCCTCATCTCGTGGCAAGGGGGAAGTCTCATGTTTTTCTCGAGTTGCGGCCGGAACCTGGGGTATATTCTCGAGTTACGACGGGGAGGGCCCTTCCAGAAACGTGTTTGTTCAGCGACGTCAGGACTCCTGCCTAGGTGCGAGGGACACCTCGGGATTCTCCTCGAGTCTTGGCATGGCAATTGGGACGCGTCTCCACGTGAGGCGCGAGACCCAAGGTCCCTTTCCACGTGCCACAGGGATCCTGGGACTCCTATCCATTTTCAAGAGGAGTCAGGCATCGTCTCCTTTGGAAGCATTGATCTCCGCGGACCTCTCGAGTTTTCAAAGGATGTGAGGCCTCCGCTCGCGATGAGCCGGAGGACTAGCTCTTTCTCTGTCATCTCCACAGGGGATTCAGACATCCCTTCGTCTTGGGAGATGCAAGACGAGCCTGCATTCAATTCACTGCAGGGATATCCGGCCTTACTTCGAGTCAGAGCATCTCGGTGTCCATCCCACTTGAGGCCACAAACTCAGGGTCCCTCTCACATACCTGTAGCTGAGAGAAGCCTCCTCTTGAGGTGCTTGTGGAAAGTTGGTATTCCTCTTGAGTCGAAGCCAGGGACTAAGCTCTCATCTCGAGTTGATTTGTGGTCCACGGAGCCCTTTCGTGTTGCTCCAGTGACCTCAGGATCCCTCTAGACTTGAGACAGTGAACTTGGGTTTTCTATGGAGTGCCATCAAGGAAATCAAGGCTCCTTTCACTTTTGATGTGGAAAACGGAATTGCTTTGCACTCAGGGCAGGGGAATCAGGCCTCATCTCCCGGCGAAGGGGAAGTCTCATGGTTTTTCTCGAGTTGCGGCCCGAACCTGGGGTATATTCTCGAGTTACGACTGGGAGGGTCCTTCCAGACACGTGTTTGTTCAGCGACGTCAGGACTCCTGCCTAGGTGTGAGGGACACCTCGGGATTCTCCTCGAGTCTTGGCATGGCAATTGGGACGCGTCTCCACGTGAGGCGGGAGACCCAGGGTCCCTTTACACGTGCCACAGGGATCCTGGGACTCCTATCCATTTTCAAGAGGAGTCAGGCATCGTCTCCTTTGGAAGCAATGATCTCCGCGGACCTCTCGAGTTTTCAAAGGATGTGAGGCCTCTGCTCGTGATGAGGCGGAGAATTAGGTTTTTCTCTGTGGTCTCCACAGGAGATTCAGACATCCCTTCGTCTTGGGAGATGCAAGACGAGCCTGCATTCAATTCACTGCAGGGATATCCGGCCTTACTTCGAGTCAGAGCATCTCGGTGTCCATTCCACTTGAGGCCACAAACTCAGGGTCCCTCTCACATACCTGTAGCTGAGAGAAGCCTCCTCATTAGGTGCTTGTGGAAAGTTGCTATTCCTCTTGAGTCGAAGCCAGGGACTAAGCTCTCATCTCGAGTTGATTTGGGGTCCACAGAGCCCTTTCGTGTTTCTACAGGGACCTCAGGATCCATCTAGACTTGAGACAGTGATCTTGCGTTTTCTCTGCAGTGCCATCAAGGAAATCAAGGCTCCTTTCACGTTTGATGTGGAACACGGAATTGTTCTGCACGCAGTGCAGGGGAATCGGGCTTCATCCAGCGGCGAGGGGAAGTCTCATGGTTTTTCTCGAGTTGCGGCCGGAACCTGGGGTATATTCTCGAGTTACGACGGGGAGGGCCCTTCCAGACACGTGTTTGTTCAGCGACGTCAGGACTCCTGCCTAGGTGCGAGGGACACCTCGGGATTCTCCTCGAGTCTTGGCATGGCAATGGGGACGCGTCTCCACGTGAGGTGGGAAACCCAGTGTCCCTTTCCACGTGCCACAGGGATCCTGGGACTCCTATCCATTTTCAAGAGGAGTCAGGCATCGTCTCCTTTGGAAGCATTGATCTCCGCGGACCTCTCGAGTTTTCAAAGGATGTGAGGCCTCCGCTCGCGATGAGCCGGAGGACTAGCTCTTTCTCTGTCATCTCCACAGGGGATTCAGACATCCCTTCGTCTTGGGAGATGCAAGACGAGCCTGCATTCAATTCACTGCAGGGATATCCGGCCTTACTTCGAGTCAGAGCATCTCGGTGTCCATTCCACTTGAGGCCACAAACTCAGGGTCCCTCTCACATACCTGTAGCTGAGAGAAGCCTCCTCTTGAGGTGCTTGTGGAAAGTTGGTATTCCTCTTGAGTCGAAGCCAGGGACTAAGCTCTCATCTCGAGTTGATTTGTGGTCCACGGAGCCCTTTCGTGTTGCTCCAGTGACCTCAGGATCCCTCTAGACTTGAGACAGTGAACTTGGGTTTTCTATGGAGTGCCATCAAGGAAATCAAGGCTCCTTTCACTTTTGATGTGGAACACGGAATTGTTCTGCACGCAGTGCAGGGGAATCTTGCTTCATCCAGCGGCGAGGGGGAAGTCTCATGGTTTTTCTCGAGTTGCGGCCGGAAACTGGGTTATATTCTCGAGTTACGACGGGGAGGGCCCTTCCAGACACGTGTTTGTTCAGCGACGTTAGGACTCCTGCCTAGGTGCGAGGGACACCTCGGGATTCTCCTCGAGTCTTGGCATGGCAATGGGGACGCGTCTCCACGTGAGGCGGGAAACCCAGTGTCCCTTTCCACGGTCCACAGGGATCCTGGGACGCCTATCCATTTTCAAGAGGAGTCAGGCATCGTCTCCTTTGGAAGCATTGATCTCCGCGGACCTCTCGGATTTTCAAAGATGTGAGGTCTCTGGTCGCGATGAGGCAGAAAGTTAGGTCTTTCTCTGTGGTCTCCACAGGGGATTCAGACATCCCTTCATCTTGGGAGATGCAAGACGAGCCTGCATTCAATTCACTGCAGGGATATCCGGCCTTACTTCGAGTCAGAGCATCTCGGTGTCCATTCCATTTGAGGCCACAAACTCAGGGTCCCTCTCACATACCTGTAGCTCAGAGAAGCCTCCTCTTGAGGTGCTTGTGGAAAGTTGATATTCCTCTTGAGTCGAAGCCAGGGACTAAGCTCTCATCTCGAGTTGATTTGGGGTCCACGGAGCCCTTTCGTGTGCTCCAGTGACCTCAGGATCCCTCTAGACTTGAGACAGTGATCTTGGGTTTTCTCTGGAGTGCCATCAAGGAAATCAAGGCTCCTTTCAAATTTGATGTGGAACACGGAGTTGCTCTGCACGCAGTGCAGGGGAATCGGGCCTCATCTCGTGGCAAGGGGGAAGTCTCATGTTTTTCTCGAGTTGCGGCCGGAACCTGGGGTATATTCTCGAGTTACGACGGGGAGGGCCCTTCCAGAAACGTGTTTGTTCAGCGACGTCAGGACTCCTGCCTAGGTGCGAGGGACACCTCGGGATTCTCCTCGAGTCTTGGCATGGCAATTGGGACGCGTCTCCACGTGAGGCGCGAGACCCAAGGTCCCTTTCCACGTGCCACAGGGATCCTGGGACTCCTATCCATTTTCAAGAGGAGTCAGGCATCGTCTCCTTTGGAAGCATTGATCTCCGCGGACCTCTCGAGTTTTCAAAGGATGTGAGGCCTCCGCTCGCGATGAGCCGGAGGACTAGCTCTTTCTCTGTCATCTCCACAGGGGATTCAGACATCCCTTCGTCTTGGGAGATGCAAGACGAGCCTGCATTCAATTCACTGCAGGGATATCCGGCCTTACTTCGAGTCAGAGCATCTCGGTGTCCATTCCACTTGAGGCCACAAACTCAGGGTCCCTCTCACATACCTGTAGCTGAGAGAAGCCTCCTCTTGAGGTGCTTGTGGAAAGTTGGTATTCCTCTTGAGTCGAAGCCAGGGACTAAGCTCTCATCTCGAGTTGATTTGTGGCCCACGGAGCCCTTTCGTGTTGCTCCAGTGACGTCAGGATCCCTCTAGACTTGAGACAGTGATCTTGGGTTTTCTCTGGAGTGCCATCAAGGAAATCAAGGCTCCTTTCAAATTTGATGTGGAACACGGAATTGCTCTGCACGCAGTGCAGGGGAAGCGGGCCTCATCTCGTGGCAAGGGGGAACTCTCATGGTTTTTCTCGAGTTGCGGCCGGAACCTGGGGTATATTCTCGAGTTACGACAGGGAGGGCCCTTTCAGAAACGTGTTTGTTCAGCGACGTCAGGACTCCTGCCTAGGTGCGAGGGACACCTCGGGATTCTCCTCGAGTCTTGGCATGGCAATTGGGACGCGTCTCCACGTGAGGCGCGAGACCCAAGGTCCCTTTCCACGTGCCACAGGGATCCTGGGACTCCTATCCATTTTCAAGAGGAGTCAGGCATCGTCTCCTTTGGAAGCATTGATCTCCGCGGACCTCTCGAGTTTTCAAAGGATGTGAGGCCTCCGCTCGCGATGAGGCGGAGGACTAGCTCTTTCTCTGTCACCTCCACAGGGGATTCAGACATCCCTTCGTCTTGGGAGATGCAAGACGAGCCTGCATTCAATTCACTGTAGGGATATCCGGCCTTACTTCGAGTCAGAGCATCTCGGTGTCCATTCCACTTGAGGCCACAAACTCAGGGTCCCTCTCACATACCTGTAGCTGAGAGAAGTCTCCTCTTGAGGTGCTTGTGGAAAGTTGGTATTCCTCTTGAGTCGAAGCCAGGGACTAAGCTCTCATCTCGAGTTGATTTGTGGTCCACGGAGCCCTTTCGTGTTGCTCCAGTGACCTCAGGATCACTCTAGACTTGAGACAGTGAACTTGGGTTTTCTCTGGAGTGCCATCAAGGAAATCAAGGCTCCTTTCACTTTTGATGTGGAAAACGGAATTGCTTTGCACTCAGGGTAGGGGAATCAGGCCTCATCTCGCGGCGAGGGGGAAGTCTCATGGTTTTTCTCGAGTTGCGGCCCGAACCTGGGGTATATTCTCGAGTTACGACTGGGAGAGCCCTTCCAGACACGTGTTTGTTCAGCGACGTCAGGACTCCTGCCTAGGTGCGAGGGACACCTCGGGATTCTCCTCGAGTCTTGGCATGGCAATTGGGACGCGTCTCCACGTGAGGCGGGAGACCCTCGGTCCCTTTCCACGTGCCACAGGGATCCTGGGACTCCTATCCATTTTCAAGAGGAGTCAGGCATCGTCTCCTTTGGAAGCAATGATCTCCGCGGACCTCTCGAGTTTTCAAAGGATGTGAGGCCTCTGCTCGTGATGAGGCGGAGAATTAGGTTTTTCTCTGTGGTCTCCACAGGAGATTCAGACATCCCTTCGTCTTGGGAGATGCAAGACGAGCCTGCATTCAATTTACTGCAGGGATATCCGGCCTTACTTCGAGTCAGAGCATCTCAATGTCCATTCCACTTGAGGCCACAAACTCAGGGTCCCTCTCACATACCTGTAGCTGAGAGAAGCCTCCTCTTGAGGTGCTTGTGGAAAGTTGGTATTCCTCTTGAGTCGAAGCCAGGGACTAAGCTCTCATCTCAAGTTGATTTGGGGTCCATGGAGCCCTTTCGTGTTGTTACAGTGACCTCAGGATCCCTCTAGTCTAGGGACAGTGATCTTGGGTTTTCTCTGGAGTGTCATCAAGGAAATCAAGGCTCCTTTCACTTCTGATGTCGAATACGGAATTGCTCTGCATGCAGGGCAGGGGAATCGGGCCTCATCTCGCGGCGAGGGGGAAGTCTCATGGTTTTTCTCGAGTTGCGGCCGAAACCTGGGGTATATTCTCGAGTTACGACGGGGAGGGCCCTTCCAGACACGTGTTTGTTCAGCGACGTCAGGACTCCTGCCTAGGTGCAAGGGACACCTCGGGATTCTCCTCGAGTCTTGGCATGGCAATTGGGACGCGTCTCCACGTGAGGAGGGAGACCCAGGGTCCCTTTCCACGTGCCACAGGGATCCTGGGACTCCTATCCATTTTCAAGAGGAGTCAGGCATCGTCTCCTTTGGAAGCATTGATCTCCGCGGACCTCTCGGATTTTCAAAGATGTGAGGTCTCTGGTCGCGATGAGGCAGAAAGTTAGGTCTTTCTCTGTGGTCTCCACAGGGGATTCAGACATCCCTTCGTCTTGGGAGATTCAAGACGAGCCTGCATTCAATTCACTGCAGGGATATCCGGCCTTACTTCGAGTCAGAGCATCTCGGTGTCCATTCCATTTGAGGCCACAAACTCAGGGTCCCTCTCACATACCTGTAGCTCAGAGAAGCCTCCTCTTGAGGTGCTTGTGGAAAGTTGATATTCCTCTTGAGTCGAAGCCAGGGACTAAGCTCTCATCTCGAGTTGATTTGGGGTCCACGGAGCCCTTTCGTGTGCTCCAGTGACCTCAGGATCCCTCTAGACTTGAGACAGTGATCTTGGGTTTTCTCTGGAGTGCCATCAAGGAAATCAAGGCTCCTTTCAAATTTGATGTGGAACACGGAATTGCTCTGCACGCAGTGCAGGGGAATCGGGCCTCATCTCGTGGCAAGGGGGAAGTCTCATGTTTTTCTCGAGTTGCGGCCGGAACCTGGGGTATATTCTCGAGTTACGACGGGGAGGGCCCTTCCAGAAACGTGTTTGTTCAGCGACGTCAGGACTCCTGCCTAGGTGCGAGGGACACCTCGGGATTCTCCTCGAGTCTTGGCATGGCAATTGGGACGCGTCTCCACGTGAGGCGCGAGACCCAAGGTCCCTTTCCACGTGCCACAGGG
This sequence comes from Dama dama, assembly GCF_033118175.1. Taxonomy (NCBI): domain Eukaryota; kingdom Metazoa; phylum Chordata; class Mammalia; order Artiodactyla; family Cervidae; genus Dama; species Dama dama. The sequence goes on from NW_026870940.1 coordinate 2,198,401, forward strand.
ATCCTGGGACTCCTATCCATTTTCAAGAGGAGTCAGGCATCGTCTCCTTTGGAAGCATTGATCTCCGCGGACCTCTCGAGTTTTCAAAGGATGTGAGGCCTCCGCTCGCGATGAGCCGGAGGACTAGCTCTTTCTCTGTCATCTCCACAGGGGATTCAGACATCCCTTCGTCTTGGGAGATGCAAGACGAGCCTGCATTCAATTCACTGCAGGGATATCCGGCCTTACTTCGAGTCAGAGCATCTCGGTGTCCATTCCACTTGAGGCCACAAACTCAGGGTCCCTCTCACATACCTGTAGCTGAGAGAAGCCTCCTCTTGAGGTGCTTGTGGAAAGTTGGTATTCCTCTTGAGTCGAAGCCAGGGACTAAGCTCTCATCTCGAGTTGATTTGTGGTCCACGGAGCCCTTTCGTGTTGCTCCAGTGACTTCAGGATCCCTCTAGACTTGAGACAGTGAACTTGGGTTTTCTATGGAGTGCCATCAAGGAAATCAAGGCTCCTTTCACTTTTGATGTGGAAAACGGAATTGCTTTGCACTCAGGGCAGGGGAATCAGGCCTCATCTCGCGGCGAAGGGGAAGTCTCATGGTTTTTCTCGGGTTGCGGCCCGAACCTGGGGTATATTCTCGAGTTACGACTGGGAGGGTCCTTCCAGACACGTGTTTGTTCAGCGTCGTCAGGACTCCTGCCTAGGTGTGAGGGACACCTCGGGATTCTCCTCGAGTCTTGGCATGGCAATTGGGACGCGTCTCCTCGTGAGGCGGGAGACCCAGGGTCCCTTTACACGTGCCACAGGGATCCTGGGACTCCTATCCATTTTCAAGAGGAGTCAGGCATCGTCTCCTTTGGAAGCAATGATCTCCGCGGACCTCTCGAGTTTTCAAAGGATGTGAGGCCTCTGCTCGTGATGAGGCGGAGAATTAGGTTTTTCTCTGTGGTCTCCACAGGAGATTCAGACATCCCTTCGTCTTGGGAGATGCAAGACGAGCCTGCATTCAATTCACTGCAGGGATATCCGGCCTTACTTCGAGTCAGAGCATCTCGGTGTCCATTCCACTTGAGGCCACAAACTCAGGGTCCCTCTCACATACCTGTAGCTGAGAGAAGCCTCCTCATTAGGTGCTTGTGGAAAGTTGCTATTCCTCTTGAGTCGAAGCCAGGGACTAAGCTCTCATCTCGAGTTGATTTGGGGTCCACAGAGCCCTTTCGTGTTTCTATAGGGACCTCAGAATCCATCTAGACTTGAGACAGTGATCTTGCGTTTTCTCTGCAGTGCCATCAAGGAAATCAAGGCTCCTTTCACGTTTGATGTGGAACACGGAATTGTTCTGCACGCAGTGCAGGGGAATCGGGCTTCATCCAGCGGCGAGGGGAAGTCTCATGGTTTTTCTCGAGTTGCGGCCGGAACCTGGGGTATATTCTCGAGTTACGACGGGGAGGGCCCTTCCAGACACGTGTTTGTTCAGCGACGTCAGGACTCCTGCCTAGGTGCGAGGGACACCTCGGGATTCTCCTCGAGTCTTGGCATGGCAATGGGGACGCGTCTCCACGTGAGGTGGGAAACCCAGTGTCCCTTTCCACGTGCCACAGGGATCCTGGGACTCCTATCCATTTTCAAGAGGAGTCAGGCATCGTCTCCTTTGGAAGCATTGATCTCCGCGGACCTCTCGAGTTTTCAAAGGATGTGAGGCCTCCGCTCGCGATGAGGCGGAGGACTAGCTCTTTCTCTGTCATCTCCACAGGGGATTCAGACATCCCTTCGTCTTGGGAGATGCAAGACGAGCCTGCATTCAATTCACTGCAGGGATATCCGGCCTTACTTCGAGTCAGAGCATCTCGGTGTCCATTCCACTTGAGGCCACAAACTCAGGGTCCCTCTCACATACCTGTAGCTGAGAGAAGCCTCCTCTTGAGGTGCTTGTGGAAAGTTGGTATTCCTCTTGAGTCGAAGCCAGGGACTAAGCTCTCATCTCGAGTTGATTTGTGGTCCACGGAGCCCTTTCGTGTTACTCCAGTGACCTCAGGATCCCTCTAGACTTGAGACAGTGAACTTGGGTTTTCTCTGGAGTGCCATCAAGGAAATCAAGGCTCCTTTCACTTTTGATGTGGAAAACGGAATTGCTTTGCACTCAGGGCAGGGGAATCAGGCCTCATCTCGCGGCGAGGGGGAAGTCTCATGGTTTTTCTCGAGTTGCGGCCCGAACCTGGGGTATATTCTCGAGTTACGACAGGGAGGGCCCTTCCAGACACGTGTTTGTTCAGCGACGTCAGGACTCCTGCCTAGGTGCGAGGGACACCTCGGGATTCTCCTCGAGTCTTGGCATGGCAATTGGGACGCGTCTCCACGTGAGGCGGGAGACCCAGGGTCCCTTTCCACGTGCCACAGGGATCCTGGGACTCCTATCTATTTTCCAAGAGGAGTCAGGCATCGTCTCCTTTGGAAGCAATGATCTCCGCGGACCTCTCGAGTTTTCAAAGGATGTGAGGCCTCTGCTCGTGATGAGGCGGAGAATTAGGTTTTTCTCTGTGGTCTCCACAGGAGATTCAGACATCCCTTCGTCTTGGGAGATGCAAGACGAGCCTGCTTTCAATTTACTGCAGGGATATCCGGCCTTACTTCGAGTCAGAGCATCTCAATGTCCATTCCACTTGAGGCCACAAACTCAGGGGCCCTCTCACATACCTGTAGCTGAGAGAAGCCTCCTCTTGAGGTGCTTGTGGAAAGTTGATATTCCTCTTGAGTCGAAGCCAGGGACTAAGCTCTCATCTCGAGTTGATTTGGGGTCCACGGAGCCCTTTCGTGTTGCTCCAGTGACCTCAGGATCCCTCTAGACTTGAGAGAGTGATCTTAGGTTTTCTCTGGAGTGCCATCAAGGAAATCAATGCTCCTTTCAAATTTGATGTGGAACACGGAATTGCTCTGCACGCAGTGCAGGGGAATCGGGCCTCATCTCGTGGCAAGGGGGATGTCTCATGGTTTTTCTCAAGTTGCGGCCGAACCCTGGGGTATATTCTCGAGTTACGACGGGGAGTGCCCTTCTAGACACGTGTTTGTTCAGCGACGTTAGGACTCCTGCCTAGGTGCGAGGGACACCTCGGGATTCTCCTCGAGTCTTGGCATGGCAATGCGGACGCGTCTCCACGTGAGGCGGGAGACCCAGGGTCCCTTTCCATGTGCGACAGGGATCCTGGGACTCCTACCATTTTCAAGAGGAGTCAGGCATCGTCTCCTTTGGAAGCATTGATCTCCGCGGACCTCTCGAGTTTTCAAAGGATGTGAGGCCTCCGCTCGCGATGAGGCGGAGGATTAGCTCTTTCTCTGTCATCTCTACAGGGGATTCAGACATCCCTTCGTCTTGGGAGATGCAAGACGATCGTGCATTCAATTCACTGCAGGGATATCCGGCCTTACTTTGAGTCAGAGCATCTCGATGTCCATTCCACTTGAGGCCACAAACTCAGGGTACCTCTCACATACCTGTAGCTGAGAGAAGCCTCCTCTTGAGGTGCTTGTGGAAAGTTGGTATTCCTCTTGATTCGAAGCCAGGGACTAAGCTCTCATCCCGAGTTGATTTGTGGTCCACGGAGCCCTTTCGTGTTGCTCCAGTTACCTCAGGATCCCTCTAGACTTGAGACAGTGATCTTGGGTTTTCTCTGGAGTGCCATCAAGGAAATCAAGGCTCCTTTCACGTTTGATGTGGAAAACGGAATTGGTTTGCACGCAGGGAAGGGGAATCAGGCCTCATCTCGCGGCGAGGGGGAAGTCTCATGGTTTTTCTCGAGTTGCGGCCCGAACCTGGGGTATATTCTCGAGTTACGACGGGGAGGGCCCTTCCAGACACGTGTTTGTTCAGCGACGTCAGGACTCCTGCCTAGGTGCGAGGGACACCTCGGGATTCTCCTCGAGTCTTGGCATGGCAATTGGGACGCGTCTCCACGTGAGGCAGGAGACCCAGGGTCCCTTTCCACGTGCCACAGTGATCCTGGGACTCCTATCCATTTTCAAGAGGAGTCAGGCATCGTCTCCTTTGGAAGCAATGATCTCCGCGGACCTCTCGAGTTTTCAAAGGATGTGAGGCCTCCGCTCGCGATGAGGCGGAGAATTAGGTTTTTCTCTGTGGTCTCCACAGGGGATTCAGACATCCCTTCGTCTTGGGAGATGCAAGACGAGCCTGCATTCAATTCACTGCAGGGATATCCGGCCTTACTTCGAGTCAGAGCATCACAGTGTCCATTCCACTTGAGGCCACAAACTCAGGGGCCCTCTCACATACCTGTAGCTGAGAGAAGCCTCCTCTTGAGGTGCTTGTGGAAAGTTGGTATTCCTCTTGAGTCGAAGCCAGGGACTAAGCTCTCATCTCGAGTTGATTTGGGGTCCATGGAGCCCTTTCGTGTTGTTACAGTGACATCAGGATCCCTCTAGACTAGGGACAGTGATCTTGGGTTTTCTCTGGAGTGTCATCAAGGAAATCAAGGCTCCTTTCACTTTTGATGTGGAATACGGAATTGCTCTGCATGCAGGGCAGGGGAATCGGGCCTCATCTCGCGGCGAGGGGGAAGTCTCATGGTTTTTCTCGAGTTGCGGCCGGAACCTGGGGTATATTCTCGAGTTACGACGGGGAGGGCCCTTCCAGACACGTGTTTGTTCAGCGACGTCAGGACTCCTGCCTAGGTGCAAGGGACACCTCGGGATTCTCCTCGAGTCTTGGCATGGCAATTGGGACGCGTCTCCATGTGAGGAGGGAGACCCAGGGTCCCTTTCCACGTGCCACAGGGATCCTGGGACTCCTATCCATTTTCAAGAGGAGTCAGGCATCGTCTCCTTTGGAAGCATTGATCTCCGCGGACCTCTCGAGTTTTCAAAGGATGTGAGGCCTCCGCTCGCGATGAGGTGGAGGACTAGCTCTTTCTCTGTCATCTCTACAGGGGATTCAGACATCCCTTCGTCTTGGGAGATGCAAGACGATCGTGCATTCAATTCACTGCAGGGATATCCGGCCTTACTTCGAGTCAGAGCATCTCGGTGTCCATTCCACTTGAGGCCACAAACTCAGGGTCCCTCTCACATACCTGTAGCTGAGAGAAGCCTCCTCTTGAGGTGCTTGTGGAAAGTTGGTATTCCTCTTGAGTCGAAGCCAGGGACTAAGCTCTCATCTCGAGTTGATTTGTGGTCCACGGATCCCTTTCGTGTTGCTCCAGTGACCTCAGGATCCCTCTAGACTTGACACAGTGAGCTTGGGTTTTCTCTGGAGTGCCATCAAGGAAGTCAAGGCTCCTTTCACGTTTGATGTGGAAAACGGAATTGCTTTGCACGCAGGGCAGGGGAATCAGACCTCATCTCACGGCGAGGGGGAAGTCTCATGGTTTTTCTCGAGTTGCGGCCGAAACCTGGGGTATATTCTCGAGTTACGACGGGTAGGGCCCTTCCAGACACGTGTTTGTTCAGTGACGTAAGGACTCCTGCCTAGGTGCGAGGGACACCTCGGGATTCTCCTCGAGTCTTGGCATGGCAATTGGGACGCGTCTCCACATGAGGCGGGAGACCCAGGGTCCCTTTCCACGTGCCACAGGGATCCTGGGACTCCTACCCATTTTCAAGAGGAGTCAGCCATCGTCTCCTTTGGAAGCAATGATCTCCGCGGACCTCTCGAGTTTTCAAAGGATGTGAGGCCTCCGGTCGCGATGAGGCGGAGAATTAGGTTTTTCTCTGTGGTCTCCACAGGAGATTCAGACATCCCTTCGTCTTGGGAGATGCAAGACGAGCCTGCATTCAATTCACTGCAGGGATATCCGGCCTTACTTCGAGTCAGAGCATCCCGGTGTCTATTCCACTTGAGACCACAAACTCAGGGGCCCTCTCACATACCTGTAGCTGAGAGAAGCCTCCTCTTGAGGTGCTTGTGGAAAGTTGGTATTCCTCTTGAGTCTAAGCCAGGGACTAAGCTCTCATTTCGAGTTCATTTGGGGTCCATGGAGCCCTTTCCTGTTGCTACAGTGAGCTCAGGATCCCTCTAGACTAGGGACAGTGATCTTGGGTTTTCTCTGGAGTGCCATCAAGGAAATCAAGGCTCCTTTCACTTTTGATGTGGAATACGGAATTGCTCTGCATGCAGGGCAGGGGAATCGGACCTCAACTCGCGGCGAGTGGGAAGTCTCATAGTTTTTTTCGAGTTGCGGCCGGAACCTGGGGTATATTCTCGAGTTACGACGGGGAGGGCCCTTCCAGACACGTGTTTGTTCAGCGACGTCAGGACTCCTGCCTAGGTGCGAGGGACACCTCGGGATTCTCCTCGAGTCTTGGCATGGCAATTTGGACAAGTCTCCACGTGAGGCGGGAGACCCAGGGTCCCTTTCCACGTGCCACAGGGATCCTGGGACTCCTATCCATTTTCAAGAGGAGTCAGGCATCGTCGCCTTTGGAAGCATTGATCTCCGCGGACCTCTCGAGTTTTCAAAGGATGTGAGGCCTCCGCTCGCGATGAGGCGGAGAACTCGGTCTTTCTCTGTGGTCTCCACAGGGGATTCAGACATCCCTTCGTCTTGGGAGATGCAAGACGAGCCTGCATTCAATTCACTGCAGGGATATCCGGCCTTACTTCGAGTCAGAGCATCTCGGTGTCCATTCCACTTGAGGCCACAAATTCAGGGGCCCTCTCACATACCTGTAGCTGAGAGAAGCCTCCCCTTGAGGTGCTTGTGGAAAGTTGGTATTCCTCTTGAGTCGAAGCCAGGGACTAAGCTCTCACCTCGAGTTGATTTGGGGTCCAAAGAGCCCTTTCGTGTTGCTCCAGTGACCTCAGGATCCCTCTAGACTTGAGACAGTGATATTGCGTTTTCTCTGCAGTGCCATCAAGGAAATCAAGGCTCCTTTCACGTTTGATGTGGAACACGGAATTGTTCTGCACGCAGTGCAGGGGAATCGGGCTTCATCCAGCGGCGAGGGGGAAGTCTCATGGTTTTTCTCGAGTTGCGGCCGGAACCTGGGGTATATTCTCGAGTTACGACGGGGAGGGCCCTTCCAGACACGTGTTTGTTCAGCGACGTCAGGACTCCTGCCTAGGTGCGAGGGACACCTCGGGATTCTCCTCGAGTCTTGGCATGGCAATTGGGACGCGTCTCCACGTGAGGCGGGAGACCCAGGGTCCCTTTCCACGTGCCACAGGGATCCTGGGACTCCTATCCATTTTCAAGAGGAGTCAGGCATCGTCTCCTTTGGAAGCATTGATCTCCGCGGACCTCTCGAGTTTTCAAAGGATGTGAGGCCTCCGCTCGCGATGAGGCGGAGGACTAGCTCTTTCTCTGTCATCTCCACAGGGGATTCAGACATCCCTTCGTCTTGCGAGATGCAAGACGAGCCTGAATTCAATTCACTGCAGGGATATCCGGCCTTACTTCGAGTCAGAGCATCTCGGTGTCCATTCCACTTGAGGCCACAAACTCAGGGTCCCTCTCACATACCTGTAGCTGAGAGAAGCCTCCTCTTGAGGTGCTTGTGGAAAGTTGGTATTCCTCTTGAGTCGAAGCCAGGGACTAAGCTCTCATCTCGAGTTGATTTGTGGTCCACGCAGCCCTTTCGTGTTGCTCCAGTGACCTCAGGATCCCTCTAGACTTGAGACAGTGAACTTGGGTTTTCTCTGGAGTGCCATCAAGGAAATCAAGGCTCCTTTCACTTTTGATGTGGAAAACGGAATTGCTTTGCACGCAGGGCAGGGGAATCAGGCCTCATCTCACGGCGAGGGGGAAGTCTCATGGTTTTTCTCGAGTTGCGGCCCGAACCTGGGGTATATTCTCGAGTTACGACTGGGAGGGCCCTTCCAGACACGTGTTTGTTCAGCGACGTCAGGACTCCTGCCTAGGTGCGAGGGACACCTCGGGATTCTCCTCAAGTCTTGGCATGGCAATTGGGACGCGTCTCCACGTGAGGCGGGAGACCCAGGGTCCCTTTCCACATGCCACAGGGATCCTGGGACTCCTATCCATTTTCAAGAGGAGTCAGGCATCGTCTCCTTTGGAAGCAATGCTCTCCGCGGACCTCTCGAGTTTTCAAAGGATGTGAGGCCTCTGCTCGTGATGAGGCGGAGAATTAGGTTTTTCTCTGTGGTCTCCACAGGAGATTCAGACATCCCTTCGTCTTGGGAGATGCAAGACGAGCCTGCATTCAATTCACTGCAGGGATATCCGGCCTTACTTCGAGTCAGAGCATCTCGGTGTCCATTCCACTTGAGGCCACAAACTCAGGGGCCCTCTCACATACCTGTAGCTGAGAGAAGCCTCCTCTTGAGGTGCTTGTGGAAAGTTGGTATTCCTCTTGAGTCGAAGCCAGGGACTAAGCTCTCATCTCGAGTTGATTTGGGGTCCATGGAGCCCTTTCGTGTTGCTACAGTGAGCTCAGGATCCCTCTAGACTAGGGACAGTGATCTTGGGTTTTCTCTGGAGTGTCATCAAGGAAATCAAGGCTTCTTTCACTTTTGATGTGGAATACGGAATTGCTCTGCATGCAGGGCAGGGGAATCGGGCCTCATCTCGCGGCGAGGGGGAAGTCTCATGGTTTTTCTCGAGTTGCGGCCGGAACCTGGGGTATATTCTCGAGTTACGACGGGGAGGGCCCTTCCAGACACGTGTTTGTTCAGCGACGTCAGGACTCCTGCCTAGGTGCGAGGGACACCTCGGGATTCTCCTCGAGTCTTGGCATGGCAATTGGGACGCGTCTCCACGTGAGGCGGGAGACCCAGGGTCCCTTTCCACGTGCCACAGGGATCCTGGGACTCCTATCCATTTTCAAGAGGAGTCAGTCTTCGTCCTCTTTGGAAGCAATGATCTCCGCGGACCTCTCGAGTTTTCAAAGGATGTGAGGCCTCCGCTCGCAATGAGGCGGAGAATTAGGTTTTTCTCTGTGGTCTCCACAGGGGATTCAGACATCCCTTCGTCTTGGGAGATGCAAGACGAGCCTGCATTCAATTCACTGCAGGGATATCCGGCCTTACTTCGAGTCAGAGCATCCCGGTGTCCATTCCACTTGAGGCCACAAACTCGGGGTCCCTCAAATATACATGTAGCTGAGAGAAGCCTCCTCTTGAGGTGCTTGTGGAAAGTTGGTATTCTTCTTGAGTCTAAGCCAGGGACTAAGCTCTCATCTCGAGTTGATTTCGGTCCACGGAGCCCTTTCCTGTTGGTCCAGTGACCTCTGGATCCCTCCAGACTTGAGACAGTGATCTTGGGTTTTCTCTGGAGTGTCATCAAGGAAATCAAGGCTCCTTTCAGGTTTAATGCGGAACACGGAATTGCTCTGCATGCAGTGCAGGGGAATCGGACCTCAACTCGCGGCGAGGGGGAAATCTCATGGTTTTTCTCGAGTTGCGGCCCGAACCTGGGGTATATTCTCGAGTTACGACGGGGAGGGCCCTTCCAGACACGTGTTTGTTCAGCGACGTCAGGACTCTTGCCTAGGTGCGAGGGACACCTCGGGATTCTCCTCGAGTCTTGGCATGGCAATTTGGACGCGTCTCCACGTGAGGCGGGAGACCCAGGGTCCCTTTCCACGTGCCACAGGGATCCTGGGACTCCTATCCATTTTCAAGAGGAGTCAGGCATCGTCTCCTTTGGAAGCATTGATCTCCGCGGACCTCTCGAGTTTTCAAAGGATGTGAGGCCTCCGGTCGCGATGAGGCGGAGAACTCGGTCTTTCTCTGTGGTCTCCACAGGGGATTCAGACATCCCTTCGTCTTGGGAGTTGCAAGACGAGCCTGCATTCAATTCACTGCAGGGATATCCCGCCTTAGTTCGAGTCAGAGCATCTCGGTGTCCATTCCACTTGAGGCCACAACCTCAGGGTCCCTCTCACATACCTGTAGCTCAGAGAAGCCTCCTCTTGAGGTGCTTGTGGAAAGTTGGTATTCCTCTTGAGTCGAAGCCAGGGACTAAGCTCTCATCTCGAGTTGATTTGGGGTCCACGGAGCCCTTTCGTGTTGTTCCAGTGACCTCAGGATCCCTCTAGACTTGAGACAATGATCTTGGGTTTTCTCTGGAGTGCCATCAAGGAAATCAAGGCTCCTTTCAAATTTGATGTGGAACACGGAATTGCTCTGCACGCCATGCAGGGGAATCGGGTTTCATCTCGTGGCAAGGGGGATGTCTCATGGTTTTTCTCAAGTTGCGGCCGAAACCTGGGGTATATTCTCGAGTTACGACGGGGAGTGCCCTTCCAGACACGTGTTTGTTCAGCGACGTCAGGACTCCTGCCTAGGTGCGAGGGACACCTCGGGATTCTCCTCGAGTCTTGGCATGGCAATTGGGACGCGTCTCCACGTGAGGCGGGAGACCCAGGGTCCCTTTCCACGTGCCACAGGGATCCTGGGACTCCTATCCATTTTCAAGAGAAGTCAGGCATCGTCTCCTTTGGAAGCATTGATCTCCACGGACCTCTCGAGTTTTCAAAGGATGTGAGGCCTCCGCGCAAGATGAGGCGGAGGACTAGCTCTTTCTCTGTCATCTCTACAGGGGATTCAGACATCCCTTCGTCTTGGGAGATGCAAGACGATCGTGCATTCAATTCACTGCAGGGATATCCGGCCTTACTTCGAGTCAGAGCATCTCGGTGTCCATTCCACTTGAGGCCACAAACTCAGGGTCCCTCTCACATACCTGTAGCTGAGAGAAGCCTCCTCTTGAGGTGCTTGTGGAAAGTTGGTATTCCTCTTGAGTCGAAACCAGGGACTAAGCTCTCATCTCGAGTTGATTTGTGGTCCACGGAGCCCTTTCGTGTTGCTCCAGTGACCTCAGGATCCCTCTAGACTTGACACAGTGAACTTGGGTTTTCTCTGGAGTGCCGTCAAGGAAATCAATGCTCCTTTCACGGTTGATGTGGAAAACGGAATTGCTTTGCACACAGGGCAGGGGAATCAGACCTCATCTCGCGGCGAGGGGGAAGTCTCATGGTTGTTCTCGAGTTGCGGCCCGAACCTGGGGTATATTCTCGAGTTACGACGGGTAGAGCCCTTCCAGACACGTTTTCGTTCAGTGACGTCAGGACTCCTTCCTAGGTGTGAGGGAAACCTCGGGATTCTCCTCTAGTCTTGGCATGGCAATTGAGACCCGTCTCCACCTGAGGCGGGAGACCCAGCATCCCTTTCCACGTGCCACAGGGATCCTGGGGCTCCTATCCATTTCCAAGAGGAGTCAGGCATCGTCTCCTTTGGAAGCATTGATCTCCGCGGACCTCTCGAGTTTTCAAATGATGTGAGGCCTCCGGTCGCAATGAGGTGGAGGACTAGGTCTTTCTCTGTGGTATCCACAGGGGATTCAGACATCCCTTCGTCTTGGGAGATGCAAGACGAGCCTGCATTCAATTCACTGCAGGGATATCCGGCCTTACTTCGAGTCAGAGCATCTCGGTGTCCATTCCACATGAGGACACAAACTCAGGGTCCCTCTCACATACCTGTAGCTGAGAGAAGCCTCCCCTTGAGGTGCTTGTGGAAAGTTGGTATTCCTCTTGAGTCGAAGCCAGGGACTAAGCTCTCATCTCGAGTTGATTTGGGGTCCACGGAGCCCTTTCGTGTTGCTACAGTGACCTCAGGATCCCTCTAGACTTGAGACAGTGATCTTGCGTTTTCTCTGGAGTGCCATCAAGGAAATCAAGGCTCCTTTCACGTTTGATGTGGAACACGGAATTGCTCTGCACGGAGTGCAGGGGAATCGGGCCTCATCTCGAGGCGAGGGGGAAGTCTCATGGTTTTTCTCGAGTTGCGGCCGGAACCTAGGGTATATTCTCGACTTACGACGGGGAGTGCCCTTCCAGACACATGATTGTTCAGCGACGTCAGGACTCCTGCCTAGGTGCGAGGGACACCTCGGGATTCTCCTCGAGTCTTGGCATGGCAATTGGGACGCGTCTCCACGTGAGGCGGGAGACCCAGTGTCCCTTTCCCCGTGCCATAGGGATCCTGGGACTCCTATCCATTTTCAAGAGGAGTCAGGCATCGTCTACTTTGGAAGCATTGATCTCCGCGGGCCTCTCGAGTTTTCAAAGGATGTGAGGCCTCCTGTCGCGATGAAGCTGAGATCTAGGTCTTTCTCTGTGGTCTCCACAGGGGATTCAGACATCCCTTCGTCTTGGGAGATGTAAGATGAGCCTGCATTCAATTCACTGCAGGGATATCCGGCCTTACTTCGAGTCAGAGCATCTCGGTGTCCATTCCACTTGAGGCCACAAACTCAGGGTCCCACTCACATAGCTGTAGCTGAGAGAAGCCTCCTCTCGAGGTGCTTGTGGAAAGTTGGTATTCCTCTTGAGTCGAAGCCAGGGACTAAGCTCTCATCTCGAATTGATTTGGGGTCCATGGAGCCCTTTCGTGTTGCTCCAGTGACCTCAGGATCCCTCTAGACTTGAGACAGTGATTTTGGGTTTTCTCTGGAGTGCCATCAAGGAAATTAAGGCTCCTTTCTTGTTTGATGTGGAACACGGAATTGCTCTGCACGCAGTGCAGGGGAATCGTGCCTCATCTCACGGCGAGGTGGAAGTCTCATGGTTTTTCTCGAGTTGCGGCCAGAACCTGGGGTATATTCTTGAGATACGACGGGAGGGCCCTTCCGGACACGTGTTTGTTCAGCGACGTCAGGACTCCTGCCTACGTGCGAGGGACACCTCGGGATTCTCCTCGCGTCTTGGCATGGCAATTGGGACGCGTCTCCCCGTGATGCTGGATACCCAGTGTCCCTTTCCATGTACCACCGGGATCCTGTGACTCGTATCCATTTTGAAGAGGAGTCAGGCATCGTCTCCTTTGGAAGCATTGATCTCCGCGGACCTCTCGAGTTTTCAAAGGTTGTGAGTCCTCCGGTCACGATGTGGCGAGAACTAGGTCTTTCTCTGTGGTCTCCACAGTGTATTCAGACATCCCTTCGTCTTGGGAGATGCAAGACGAGCATTCGTTCAATTCACTGCAGGGATATCCGGCCTTACTTCAAGTCACAGCGTCTCGGTGTCCATTCCACTCGAGGCAACAAACTCAGGATCCCTCTCACATACCTGTAGCTGAGAGAAGCCTCCTCTTGAGGTGCTTGTGGAAAGTTGGTATTCCTCTTGAGTCGAAGCCAGGGACTAAGCTCTCATCTCGAGTTGATTTGGGGTCCACGGAGCCCTTTCTTGTTGCTACAGTGACCTCAGGATCCCTCTAGACTTGAGACAGTGATCTTGGGTTTTGTATGGAGTGCCATCAAGGAAATCAAGGCTCCTTTCAGGTTTGATGTGGAAAACGGAATTGCTTTGCACTCAGGGCAGGGGAATCAGGCCTCATCTCGCGGCGAGGGGGAAGTCTCATGGTTTTTCTCGAGTTGCGGCCCGAACCTGGGGTATATTCTCGAGTTACGACTGGGAGGGCCCTTCCAGACACGTGTTTGTTCAGCGACGTCAGGACTCCTGCCTAGGTGCGAGGGACACCTCGGGATTCTCCTCGAGTCTTGGCATGGCAATTGGGACGCGTCTCCACGTGAGGCGGGAGACCCAGGGTCCCTTTCCAAGTGCCACAGGGATCCTGGGACTCCTATCTATTTTCCAAGAGGAGTCAGGCATCGTCTCCTTTGGAAGCAATGATCTCCGCGGACCTCTCGAGTTTTCAAAGGATGTGAGGCCTCTGCTCGTGATGAGGCGGAGAATTAGGTTTTTCTCTGTGGTCTCCACAGGAGATTCAGACATCCCTTCGTCTTGGGAGATGCAAGACGAGCCTGCTTTCAATTTACTGCAGGGATATCCGGCCTTACTTCGAGTCAGAGCATCTCAATGTCCATTCCACTTGAGGCCACAAACTCAGGGGCCCTCTCACATACCTGTAGCTGAGAGAAGCCTCCTCTTGAGGTGCTTGTGGAAAGTTGATATTCCTCTTGAGTCGAAGCCAGGGACTAAGCTCTCATCTCGAGTTGATTTGGGGTCCACGGAGCCCTTTCGTGTTGCTCCAGTGACCTCAGGATCCCTCTAGACTTGAGAGAGTGATCTTAGGTTTTCTCTGGAGTGCCATCAAGGAAATCAATGCTCCTTTCAAATTTGATGTGGAACACGGAATTGCTTTGCACGCAGTGCAGGGGAATCGGGCCTCATCTCGTGGCAAGGGGGATGTCTCATGGTTTTTCTCAAGTTGCGGCCGAACCCTGGGGTATATTCTCGAGTTACGACGGGGAGTGCCCTTCTAGACACGTGTTTGTTCAGCGACGTCAGGACTCCTGCCTAGGTGCGAGGGACACCTCGGGATTCTCCTCGAGTCTTGGCATGGCAATGGGGACGCGTCTCCACGTGAGGCGGGAGACCCAGGGTCCCTTTCCATGTGCGACAGGGATCCTGGGACTCCTACCATTTTCAAGAGGAGTCAGGCATCGTCTCCTTTGGAAGCATTGATCTCCGCGGACCTCTCGAGTTTTCAAAGGATGTGAGGCCTCCGCTCGCGATGAGGCGGAGGACTAGCTCTTTCTCTGTCATCTCTACAGGGGATTCAGACATCCCTTCGTCTTGGGAGATGCAAGACGATCGTGCATTCAATTCACTGCAGGGATATCCGGCCTTACTTTGAGTCAGAGCATCTCGATGTCCATTCCACTTGAGGCCACAAACTCAGGGTCCCTCTCACATACCTGTAGCTGAGAGAAGCCTCCTCTTGAGGTGCTTGTGGAAAGTTGGTATTCCTCTTGATTCGAAGCCAGGGACTAAGCTCTCATCCCGAGTTGATTTGTGGTCCACGGAGCCCTTTCGTGTTGCTCCAGTTACCTCAGGATCCCTCTAGACTTGAGACAGTGATCTTGGGTTTTCTCTGGAGTGCCATCAAGGAAATCAAGGCTCCTTTCACGTTTGATGTGGAAAACGGAATTGGTTTGCACGCAGGGCAGGGGAATCAGGCCTCATCTCGCGGCGAGGGGGAAGTCTCATGGTTTTTCTCGAGTTGCGGCCCGAACCTGGGGTATATTCTCGAGTTACGACGGGGAGGGCCCTTCCAGACACGTGTTTGTTCAGCGACGTCA
The DNA here is from genome assembly GCF_033118175.1 of Dama dama. Taxonomy (NCBI): domain Eukaryota; kingdom Metazoa; phylum Chordata; class Mammalia; order Artiodactyla; family Cervidae; genus Dama; species Dama dama. The sequence goes on from NW_026870940.1 coordinate 2,213,403, forward strand.
GGACTCCTGCCTAGGTGCGAGGGACACCTCGGGATTCTCCTCGAGTCTTGGCATGGCAATTGGGACGCGTCTCCACGTGAGGCGGGAGACCCAGGGTCCCTTTCCACGTGCCACAGTGATCCTGGGACTCCTATCCATTTTCAAGAGGAGTCAGGCATCGTCTCCTTTGGAAGCAATGATCTCCGCGGACCTCTCGAGTTTTCAAAGGATGTGAGGCCTCCGCTCGCGATGAGGCGGAGAATTAGGTTTTTCTCTGTGGTCTCCACAGGGGATTCAGACATCCCTTCGTCTTGGGAGATGCAAGACGAGCCTGCATTCAATTCACTGCAGGGATATCCGGCCTTACTTCGAGTCAGAGCATCACAGTGTCCATTCCACTTGAGGCCACAAACTCAGGGGCCCTCTCACATACCTGTAGCTGAGAGAAGCCTCCTCTTGAGGTGCTTGTGGAAAGTTGGTATTCCTCTTGAGTCGAAGCCAGGGACTAAGCTCTCATCTCGAGTTGATTTGGGGTCCATGGAGCCCTTTCGTGTTGTTACAGTGACATCAGGATCCCTCTAGACTAGGGACAGTGATCTTGGGTTTTCTCTGGAGTGTCATCAAGGTAATCAAGGCTCCTTTCACTTTTGATGTGGAATACGGAATTGCTCTGCATGCAGGGCAGGGGAATCGGGCCTCATCTCGCGGCGAGGGGGAAGTCTCATGGTTTTTCTCGAGTTGCGGCCGGAACCTGGGGTATATTCTCGAGTTACGACGGGGAAGGCCCTTCCAGACACGTGTTTGTTCAGCGACGTCAGGACTCCTGCCTAGGTGCAAGGGACACCTCGGGATTCTCCTCGAGTCTTGGCATGGCAATTGGGACGCGTCTCCATGTGAGGAGGGAGACCCAGGGTCCCTTTCCACGTGCCACAGGGATCCTGGGACTCCTATCCATTTTCAAGAGGAGTCAGGCATCGTCTCTTTTGGAAGCATTGATCTCCGCGGACCTCTCGAGTTTTCAAAGGATGTGAGGCTTCCGCTCGCGATGAGGTGGAGGACTAGCTCTTTCTCTGTCATCTCTACAGGGGATTCAGACATCCCTTCGTCTTGGGAGATGCAAGACGATCGTGCATTCAATTCACTGCAGGGATATCCGGCCTTACTTCGAGTCAGAGCATCTCGGTGTCCATTCCACTTGAGGCCACAAACTCAGGGTCCCTCTCACATACCTGTAGCTGAGAGAAGCCTCCTCTTGAGGTGCTTGTGGAAAGTTGGTATTCCTCTTGAGTCGAAGCCAGGGACTAAGCTCTCATCTCGAGTTGATTTGGGGTCCACGGAGCCCTTTCGTGTTGCTCCAGTGACCTCAGGATCCCTCTAGACTTGAGAGAGTGATCTTAGGTTTTCTCTGGAGTGCCATCAAGGAAATCAATGCTCCTTTCAAATTTGATGTGGAACACGGAATTGCTTTGCACGCAGTGCAGGGGAATCGGGCCTCATCTCGTGGCAAGGGGGATGTCTCATGGTTTTTCTCAAGTTGCGGCCGAACCCTGGGGTATATTCTCGAGTTACGACGGGGAGTGCCCTTCTAGACACGTGTTTGTTCAGCGACGTCAGGACTCCTGCCTAGGTGCGAGGGACACCTCGGGATTCTCCTCGAGTCTTGGCATGGCAATGGGGACGCGTCTCCACGTGAGGCGGGAGACCCAGGGTCCCTTTCCATGTGCGACAGGGATCCTGGGACTCCTACCATTTTCAAGAGGAGTCAGGCATCGTCTCCTTTGGAAGCATTGATCTCCGCGGACCTCTCGAGTTTTCAAAGGATGTGAGGCCTCCGCTCGCGATGAGGCGGAGGACTAGCTCTTTCTCTGTCATCTCTACAGGGGATTCAGACATCCCTTCGTCTTGGGAGATGCAAGACGATCGTGCATTCAATTCACTGCAGGGATATCCGGCCTTACTTTGAGTCAGAGCATCTCGATGTCCATTCCACTTGAGGCCACAAACTCAGGGTCCCTCTCACATACCTGTAGCTGAGAGAAGCCTCCTCTTGAGGTGCTTGTGGAAAGTTGGTATTCCTCTTGATTCGAAGCCAGGGACTAAGCTCTCATCCCGAGTTGATTTGTGGTCCACGGAGCCCTTTCGTGTTGCTCCAGTTACCTCAGGATCCCTCTAGACTTGAGACAGTGATCTTGGGTTTTCTCTGGAGTGCCATCAAGGAAATCAAGGCTCCTTTCACGTTTGATGTGGAAAACGGAATTGGTTTGCACGCAGGGCAGGGGAATCAGGCCTCATCTCGCGGCGAGGGGGAAGTCTCATGGTTTTTCTCGAGTTGCGGCCCGAACCTGGGGTATATTCTCGAGTTACGACGGGGAGGGCCCTTCCAGACACGTGTTTGTTCAGCGACGTCAGGACTCCTGCCTAGGTGCGAGGGACACCTCGGGATTCTCCTCGAGTCTTGGCATGGCAATTGGGACGCGTCTCCACGTGAGGCGGGAGACCCAGGGTCCCTTTCCACGTGCCACAGTGATCCTGGGACTCCTATCCATTTTCAAGAGGAGTCAGGCATCGTCTCCTTTGGAAGCAATGATCTCCGCGGACCTCTCGAGTTTTCAAAGGATGTGAGGCCTCCGCTCGCGATGAGGCGGAGAATTAGGTTTTTCTCTGTGGTCTCCACAGGGGATTCAGACATCCCTTCGTCTTGGGAGATGCAAGACGAGCCTGCATTCAATTCACTGCAGGGATATCCGGCCTTACTTCGAGTCAGAGCATCACAGTGTCCATTCCACTTGAGGCCACAAACTCAGGGGCCCTCTCACATACCTGTAGCTGAGAGAAGCCTCCTCTTGAGGTGCTTGTGGAAAGTTGGTATTCCTCTTGAGTCGAAGCCAGGGACTAAGCTCTCATCTCGAGTTGATTTGGGGTCCATGGAGCCCTTTCGTGTTGTTACAGTGACATCAGGATCCCTCTAGACTAGGGACAGTGATCTTGGGTTTTCTCTGGAGTGTCATCAAGGTAATCAAGGCTCCTTTCACTTTTGATGTGGAATACGGAATTGCTCTGCATGCAGGGCAGGGGAATCGGGCCTCATCTCGCGGCGAGGGGGAAGTCTCATGGTTTTTCTCGAGTTGCGGCCGGAACCTGGGGTATATTCTCGAGTTACGACGGGGAGGGCCCTTCCAGACACGTGTTTGTTCAGCGACGTCAGGACTCCTGCCTAGGTGCAAGGGACACCTCGGGATTCTCCTCGAGTCTTGGCATGGCAATTGGGACGCGTCTCCATGTGAGGAGGGAGACCCAGGGTCCCTTTCCACGTGCCACAGGGATCCTGGGACTCCTATCCATTTTCAAGAGGAGTCAGGCATCGTCTCTTTTGGAAGCATTGATCTCCGCGGACCTCTCGAGTTTTCAAAGGATGTGAGGCTTCCGCTCGCGATGAGGTGGAGGACTAGCTCTTTCTCTGTCATCTCTACAGGGGATTCAGACATCCCTTCGTCTTGGGAGATGCAAGACGATCGTGCATTCAATTCACTGCAGGGATATCCGGCCTTACTTCGAGTCAGAGCATCTCGGTGTCCATTCCACTTGAGGCCACAAACTCAGGGTCCCTCTCACATACCTGTAGCTGAGAGAAGCCTCCTCTTGAGGTGCTTGTGGAAAGTTGGTATTCCTCTTGAGTCGAAGCCAGGGACTAAGCTCTCATCTCGAGTTGATTTGTGGTCCACGGATCCCTTTCGTGTTGCTCCAGTGACCTCAGGATCCCTATAGACTTGACACAGTGAGCTTGGGTTTTCTCTGGAGTGCCATCAAGGAAATCAAGGCTCCTTTCACGTTTGATGTGGAAAACGGAATTGCTTTGCACGCAGGGCAGGGGAATCAGACCTCATCTCGCGGCGAGGGGGAAGTCTCATGGTTTTTCTCGAGTTGCGGCCGAAACCTGGGGTATATTCTCGAGTTACGACGGGTAGGGCCCTTCCAGACACGTGTTTGTTCAGTGACGTAAGGACTCCTGCCTAGGTGCGAGGGACACCTCGGGATTCTCCTCGAGTCTTGGCATGGCAATTGGGACGCGTCTCCACGTGAGGCGGGAGACCCAGGGTCCCTTTCCACGTGCCACAGGGATCCTGGGACTCCTACCCATTTTCAAGAGGAGTCAGCCATCGTCTCCTTTGGAAGCAATGATCTCCGCGGACCTCTCGAGTTTTCAAAGGATGTGAGGCCTCCGGTCGCGATGAGGCGGAGAATTAGGTTTTTCTCTGTGTTCTCCACAGGAGATTCAGACATCCCTTCGTCTTGGGAGATGCAAGACGAGCCTGCATTCAATTCACTGCAGGGATATCCGGCCTTACTTCGAGTCAGAGCATCCCGGTGTCTATTCCACTTGAGACCACAAACTCAGGGGCCCTCTCACATACCTGTAGCTGAGAGAAGCCTCCTCTTGAGGTGCTTGTGGAAAGTTGGTATTCCTCTTGAGTCTAAGCCAGGGACTAAGCTCTCATTTCGAGTTCATTTGGGGTCCATGGAGCCCTTTCGTGTTGCTACAGTGAGCTCAGGATCCCTCTAGACTAGGGACAGTGATCTTGGGTTTTCTCTGGAGTGCCATCAAGGAAATCAAGGCTCCTTTCACTTTTGATGTGGAATACGGAATTGCTCTGCATGCAGGGCAGGGGAATCGGACCTCAACTCGCGGCGAGGGGGAAGTCTCATAGTTTTTTTCGAGTTGCGGCCGGAACCTGGGGTATATTCTCGAGTTACGACGGGGAGGGCCCTTCCAGACACGTGTTTGTTCAGCGACGTCAGGACTCCTGCCTAGGTGCGAGGGACACCTCGGGATTCTCCTCGAGTCTTGGCATGGCAATTTGGACAAGTCTCCACGTGAGGCGGGAGACCCAGGGTCCCTTTCCACGTGCCACAGGGATCCTGGGACTCCTATCCATTTTCAAGAGGAGTCAGGCATCGTCGCCTTTGGAAGCATTGATCTCCGCGGACCTCTCGAGTTTTCAAAGGATGTGAGGCCTCCGGTCGCGATGAGGCGGAGAACTCGGTCTTTCTCTGTGGTCTCCACAGGGGATTCAGACATCCCTTCGTCTTGGGAGATGCAAGACGAGCCTGCATTCAATTCACTGCAGGGATATCCGGCCTTACTTCGAGTCAGAGCATCTCGGTGTCCATTCCACTTGAGGCCACAAATTCAGGGGCCCTCTCACATACCTGTAGCTGAGAGAAGCCTCCCCTTGAGGTGCTTGTGGAAAGTTGGTATTCCTCTTGAGTCGAAGCCAGGGACTAAGCTCTCACCTCGAGTTGATTTGGGGTCCAAAGAGCCCTTTCGTGTTGCTCCAGTGACCTCAGGATCCCTCTAGACTTGAGACAGTGATCTTGCGTTTTCTCTGCAGTGCCATCAAGGAAATCAAGGCTCCTTTCACGTTTGATGTGGAACACGGAATTGTTCTGCACGCAGTGCAGGGGAATCGGGCTTCATCCAGCGGCGAGGGGGAAGTCTCATGGTTTTTCTCGAGTTGCGGCCGGAACCTGGGGTATATTCTCGAGTTACGACGGGGAGGGCCCTTCCAGACACGTGTTTGTTCAGCGACGTCAGGACTCCTGCCTAGGTGCGAGGGACACCTCGGGATTCTCCTCGAGTCTTGGCATGGCAATTGGGACGCGTCTCCACGTGAGGCGGGAGACCCAGGGTCCCTTTCCACGTGCCACAGGGATCCTGGGACTCCTATCCATTTTCAAGAGGAGTCAGGCATCGTCTCCTTTGGAAGCATTGATCTCCGCGGACCTCTCGAGTTTTCAAAGGATGTGAGGCCTCCGCTCGCGATGAGGCGGAGGACTAGCTCTTTCTCTGTCATCTCCACAGGGGATTCAGACATCCATTCGTCTTGGGAGATGCAAGACGAGCCTGAATTCAATTCACTGCAGGGATATCCGGCCTTACTTCGAGTCAGAGCATCTCGGTGTCCATTCCACTTGAGGCCACAAACTCAGGGTCCCTCTCACATACCTGTAGCTGAGAGAAGCCTCCTCTTGAGGTGCTTGTGGAAAGTTGGTATTCCTCTTGAGTCGAAGCCAGGGACTAAGCTCTCATCTCGAGTTGATTTGTGGTCCACGCAGCCCTTTCGTGTTGCTCCAGTGACCTCAGGATCCCTCTAGACTTGAGACAGTGAACTTGGGTTTTCTCTGGAGTGCCATCAAGGAAATCAAGGCTCCTTTCACTTTTGATGTGGAAAACGGAATTGCTTTGCACGCAGGGCAGGGGAATCAGGCCTCATCTCGCGGCGAGGGGGAAGTCTCATGGTTTTTCTCGAGTTGCGGCCCGAACCTGGGGTATATTCTCGAGTTACGACTGGGAGGGCCCTTCCAGACACGTGTTTGTTCAGCGACGTCAGGACTCCTGCCTAGGTGCGAGGGACACCTCGGGATTCTCCTCAAGTCTTGGCATGGCAATTGGGACGCGTCTCCACGTGAGGAGGGAGACCCAGGGTCCCTTTCCACATGCCACAGGGATCCTGGGACTCCTATCCATTTTCAAGAGGAGTCAGGCATCGTCTCCTTTGGAAGCAATGATCTCCGCGGACCTCTCGAGTTTTCAAAGGATGTTAGGCCTCTGCTCGTGATGAGGCGGAGAATTAGGTTTTTCTCTGTGGTCTCCACAGGAGATTCAGACATCCCTTCGTCTTGGGAGATGCAAGACGAGCCTGCATTCAATTCACTGCAGGGATATCCGGCCTTACTTCGAGTCAGAGCATCTCGGTGTCCATTCCACTTGAGGCCACAAACTCAGGGTCCCTCTCACATACCTGTAGCTGAGAGAAGCCTCCTCTTGAGGTGCTTGTGGAAAGTTGGTATTCCTCTTGAGTCGAAGCCAGGGACTAAGCTCTCATCTCGAGTTGATTTGTGGCCCACGGAGCCCTTTCGTGTTGCTCCAGTGACCTCAGGATCCCTCTAGACTTGAGACAGTGATCTTGGGTTTTCTCTGGAGTGCCATCAAGGAAATCAAGGCTCCTTTCAAATTTGATGTGGAACACGGAATTGCTCTGCACGCAGTGCAGGGGAATCGGGCCTCATCTCGTGGCAAGGGGGAACTCTCATGGTTTTTCTCGAGTTGCGGCCGGAACCTGGGGTATATTCTCGAGTTACGACAGGGAGGGCCCTTTCAGAAACGTGTTTGTTCAGCGACGTCAGGACTCCTGCCTAGGTGCGAGGGACACCTCGGGATTCTCCTCGAGTCTTGGCATGGCAATTGGGACGCGTCTCCACGTGAGGCGCGAGACCCAAGGTCCCTTTCCACGTGCCACAGGGATCCTGGGACTCCTATCCATTTTCAAGAGGAGTCAGGCATCGTCTCCTTTGGAAGCATTGATCTCCGCGGACCTCTCGAGTTTTCAAAGGATGTGAGGCCTCCGCTCGCGATGAGGCGGAGGACTAGCTCTTTCTCTGTCACCTCCACAGGGGATTCAGACATCCCTTCGTCTTGGGAGATGCAAGACGAGCCTGCATTCAATTCACTGTAGGGATATCCGGCCTTACTTCGAGTCAGAGCATCTCGGTGTCCATTCCACTTGAGGCCACAAACTCAGGGTCCCTCTCACATACCTGTAGCTGACAGAAGCCTCCTCTTGAGGTGCTTGTGGAAAGTTGGTATTCCTCTTGAGTCGAAGCCAGGGACTAAGCTCTCATCTCGAGTTGATTTGTGGTCCACGGAGCCCTTTCGTGTTGCTCCAGTGACCTCAGGATCCCTCTAGACTTGAGACAGTGAACTTGGGTTTTCTCTGGAGTGCCATCAAGGAAATCAAGGCTCCTTTCACTTTTGATGTGGAAAACGGAATTGCTTTGCACTCAGGGTAGGGGAATCAGGCCTCATCTCGCGGCGAGGGGGAAGTCTCATGGTTTTTCTCGAGTTGCGGCCCGAACCTGGGGTATATTCTCGAGTTACGACTGGGAGAGCCCTTCCAGACACGTGTTTGTTCAGCGACGTCAGGACTCCTGCCTAGGTGCGAGGGACACCTCGGGATTCTCCTCGAGTCTTGGCATGGCAATTGGGACGCGTCTCCACGTGAGGCGGGAGACCCTGGGTCCCTTTCCACGTGCCACAGGGATCCTGGGACTCCTATCCATTTTCAAGAGGAGTCAGGCATCGTCTCCTTTGGAAGCAATGATCTCCGCGGACCTCTCGAGTTTTCAAAGGATGTGAGGCCTCTGCTCGTGATGAGGCGGAGAATTAGGTTTTTCTCTGTGGTCTCCACAGGAGATTCAGACATCCCTTCGTCTTGGGAGATGCAAGACGAGCCTGCATTCAATTTACTGCAGGGATATCCGGCCTTACTTCGAGTCAGAGCATCTCAATGTCCATTCCACTTGAGGCCACAAACTCAGGGTCCCTCTCACATACCTGTAGCTGAGAGAAGCCTCCTCTTGAGGTGCTTGTGGAAAGTTGGTATTCCTCTTGAGTCGAAGCCAGGGACTAAGCTCTCATCTCAAGTTGATTTGGGGTCCATGGAGCCCTTTCGTGTTGTTACAGTGACCTCAGGATCCCTCTAGACTAGGGACAGTGATCTTGGGTTTTCTCTGGAGTGTCATCAAGGAAATCAAGGCTCCTTTCACTTCTGATGTGGAATACGGAATTGCTCTGCATGCAGGGCAGGGGAATCGGGCCTCATCTCGCGGCGAGGGGGAAGTCTCATGGTTTTTCTCGAGTTGCGGCCGAAACCTGGGGTATATTCTCGAGTTACGATGGGGAGGGCCCTTCCAGACACGTGTTTGTTCAGCGACGTCAGGACTCCTGCCTAGGTGCAAGGGACACCTCGGGATTCTCCTCGAGTCTTGGCATGGCAATTGGGACGCGTCTCCACGTGAGGAGGGAGACCCAGGGTCCCTTTCCACGTGCCACAGGGATCCTGGGACTCCTATCCATTTTCAAGAGGAGTCAGGCATCGTCTCCTTTGGAAGCATTGATCTCCGCGGACCTCTCGGATTTTCAAAGATGTGAGGTCTCTGGTCGCGATGAGGCAGAAAGTTAGGTCTTTCTCTGTGGTCTCCACAGGGGATTCAGACATCCCTTCGTCTTGGGAGATGCAAGACGAGCCTGCATTCAATTCACTGCAGGGATATCCGGCCTTACTTCGAGTCAGAGCATCTCGGTGTCCATTCCATTTGAGGCCACAAACTCAGGGTCCCTCTCACATACCTGTAGCTCAGAGAAGCCTCCTCTTGAGGTGCTTGTGGAAAGTTGGTATTCCACTTGAATCGAAGCCAGGGACTAAGCTCTCATCTCGAGTTGATTTGGGGTCCACGGAGCCCTTTCGTGTGCTCCAGTGACCTCAGGATCCCTCTAGACTTGAGACAGTGATCTTGGGTTTTCTCTGGAGTGCCATCAAGTAAATCAAGGCTCCTTTCAAATTTGATGTGGAACACGGAAATGCTCTGCACGCAGTGCAGGGGAATCGGGCCTCATCTCGTGGCAAGGGGGAAGTCTCATGTTTTTCTCGAGTTGCGGCCGGAACCTGGGGTATATTCTCGAGTTACGACGGGGAGGGCCCTTCCAGAAACGTGTTTGTTCAGCGACGTCAGGACTCCTGCCTAGGTGCGAGGGACACCTCGGGATTCTCCTCGAGTCTTGGCATGGCAATTGGGACGCGTCTCCACGTGAGGCGCGAGACCCAAGGTCCCTTTCCACGTGCCACAGGGATCCTGGGACTCCTATCCATTTTCAAGAGGAGTCAGGCATCGTCTCCTTTGGAAGCATTGATCTCCGCGGACCTCTCGAGTTTTCAAAGGATGTGAGGCCTCCGCTCGCGATGAGCCGGAGGACTAGCTCTTTCTCTGTCATCTCCACAGGGGATTCAGACATCCCTTCGTCTTGGGAGATGCAAGACGAGCCTGCATTCAATTCACTGCAGGGATATCCGGCCTTACTTCGAGTCAGAGCATCTCGGTGTCCATTCCACTTGAGGCCACAAACTCAGGGTCCCTCTCACATACCTGTAGCTGAGAGAAGCCTCCTCTTGAGGTGCTTGTGGAAAGTTGGTATTCCTCTTGAGTCGAAGCCAGGGACTAAGCTCTCATCTCGAGTTGATTTGTGGTCCACGGAGCCCTTTCGTGTTGCTCCAGTGACCTCAGGATCCCTCTAGACTTGAGACAGTGAACTTGGGTTTTCTCTGGAGTGCCATCAAGGAAATCAAGGCTCCTTTCACTTTTGATGTGGAACACGGAATTGTTCTGCACGCAGTGCAGGGGAATCTTGCTTCATCCAGCGGCGAGGGGGAAGTCTCATGGTTTTTCTCGAGTTGCGGCCGGAAACTGGGTTATATTCTCGAGTTACGACGGGGAGGGCCCTTCCAGACACGTGTTTGTTCAGCGACGTTAGGACTCCTGCCTAGGTGCGAGGGACACCTCGGGATTCTCCTCGAGTCTTGGCATGGCAATGGGGACGCGTCTCCACGTGAGGCGGGAAACCCAGTGTCCCTTTCCACGGTCCACAGGGATCCTGGGACGCCTATCCATTTTCAAGAGGAGTCAGGCATCGTCTCCTTTGGAAGCATTGATCTCCGCGGACCTCTCGGATTTTCAAAGATGTGAGGTCTCTGGTCGCGATGAGGCAGAAAGTTAGGTCTTTCTCTGTGGTCTCCACAGGGGATTCAGACATCCCTTCGTCTTGGGAGATGCAAGACGAGCCTGCATTCAATTCACTGCAGGGATATCCGGCCTTACTTCGAGTCAGAGCATCTCGGTGTCCATTCCATTTGAGGCCACAAACTCAGGGTCCCTCTCACATACCTGTAGCTCAGAGAAGCCTCCTCTTGAGGTGCTTGTGGAAAGTTGATATTCCTCTTGAGTCGAAGCCAGGGACTAAGCTCTCATCTCGAGTTGATTTGGGGTCCACGGAGCCCTTTCGTGTGCTCCAGTGACCTCAGGATCCCTCTAGACTTGAGACAGTGATCTTGGGTTTTCTCTGGAGTGCCATCAAGGAAATCAAGGCTCCTTTCAAATTTGATGTGGAACACGGAATTGCTCTGCACGCAGTGCAGGGGAATCGGGCCTCATCTCGTGGCAAGGGGGAAGTCTCATGTTTTTCTCGAGTTGCGGCCGGAACCTGGGGTATATTCTCGAGTTACGACGGGGAGGGCCCTTCCAGAAACGTGTTTGTTCAGCGACGTCAGGACTCCTGCCTAGGTGCGAGGGACACCTCGGGATTCTCCTCGAGTCTTGGCATGGCAATTGGGACGCGTCTCCACGTGAGGCGCGAGACCCAAGGTCCCTTTCCACGTGCCACAGGGATCCTGGGACTCCTATCCATTTTCAAGAGGAGTCAGGCATCGTCTCCTTTGGAAGCATTGATCTCCGCGGACCTCTCGAGTTTTCAAAGGATGTGAGGCCTCCGCTCGCGATGAGCCGGAGGACTAGCTCTTTCTCTGTCATCTCCACAGGGGATTCAGACATCCCTTCGTCTTGGGAGATGCAAGACGAGCCTGCATTCAATTCACTGCAGGGATATCCGGCCTTACTTCGAGTCAGAGCATCTCGGTGTCCATTCCACTTGAGGCCACAAACTCAGGGTCCCTCTCACATACCTGTAGCTGAGAGAAGCCTCCTCTTGAGGTGCTTGTGGAAAGTTGGTATTCCTCTTGAGTCGAAGCCAGGGACTAAGCTCTCATCTCGAGTTGATTTGTGGCCCACGGAGCCCTTTCGTGTTGCTCCAGTGACCTCAGGATCCCTCTAGACTTGAGACAGTGATCTTGGGTTTTCTCTGGAGTGCCATCAAGGAAATCAAGGCTCCTTTCAAATTTGATGTGGAACACGGAATTGCTCTGCACGCAGTGCAGGGGAAGCGGGCCTCATCTCGTGGCAAGGGGGAACTCTCATGGTTTTTCTCGAGTTGCGGCCGGAACCTGGGGTATATTCTCGAGTTACGACAGGGAGGGCCCTTTCAGAAACGTGTTTGTTCAGCGACGTCAGGACTCCTGCCTAGGTGCGAGGGACACCTCGGGATTCTCCTCGAGTCTTGGCATGGCAATTGGGACGCGTCTCCACGTGAGGCGCGAGACCCAAGGTCCCTTTCCACGTGCCACAGGGATCCTGGGACTCCTATCCATTTTCAAGGGGAGTCAGGCATCGTCTCCTTTGGAAGCATTGATCTCCGCGGACCTCTCGAGTTTTCAAAGGATGTGAGGCCTCCGCTCGCGATGAGGCGGAGGACTAGCTCTTTCTCTGTCACCTCCACAGGGGATTCAGACATCCCTTCGTCTTGGGAGATGCAAGACGAGCCTGCATTCAATTCACTGTAGGGATATCCGGCCTTACTTCGAGTCAGAGCATCTCGGTGTCCATTCCACTTGAGGCCACAAACTCAGGGTCCCTCTCACATACCTGTAGCTGAGAGAAGCCTCCTCTTGAGGTGCTTGTGGAAAGTTGGTATTCCTCTTGAGTCGAAGCCAGGGACTAAGCTCTCATCTCGAGTTGATTTGTGGTCCACGGAGCCCTTTCGTGTTGCTCCAGTGACCTCAGGATCCCTCTAGACTTGAGACAGTGAACTTGGGTTTTCTCTGGAGTGCCATCAAGGAAATCAAGGCTCCTTTCACTTTTGATGTGGAAAACGGAATTGCTTTGCACTCAGGGTAGGGGAATCAGGCCTCATCTCGCGGCGAGGGGGAAGTCTCATGGTTTTTCTCGAGTTGCGGCCCGAACCTGGGGTATATTCTCGAGTTACGACTGGGAGAGCCCTTCCAGACACGTGTTTGTTCAGCGACGTCAGGACTCCTGCCTAGGTGCGAGGGACACCTCGGGATTCTCCTCGATTCTTGGCATGGCAATTGGGACGCGTCTCCACGTGAGGCGGGAGACCCTCGGTCCCTTTCCACGTGCCACAGGGATCCTGGGACTCCTATCCATTTTCAAGAGGAGTCAGGCATCGTCTCCTTTGGAAGCAATGATCTCCGCGGACCTCTCGAGTTTTCAAAGGATGTGAGGCCTCTGCTCGTGATGAGGCGGAGAATTAGGTTTTTCTCTGTGGTCTCCACAGGAGATTCAGACATCCCTTCGTCTTGGGAGATGCAAGACGAGCCTGCATTCAATTTACTGCAGGGATATCCGGCCTTACTTCGAGTCAGAGCATCTCAATGTCCATTCCACTTGAGGCCACAAACTCAGGGTCCCTCTCACATACCTGTAGCTGAGAGAAGCCTCCTCTTGAGGTGCTTGTGGAAAGTTGGTATTCCTCTTGAGTCGAAGCCAGGGACTAAGCTCTCATCTCAAGTTGATTTGGGGTCCATGGAGCCCTTTCGTGTTGTTACAGTGACCTCAGGATCCCTCTAGACTAGGGACAGTGATCTTGGGTTTTCTCTGGAGTGTCATCAAGGAAATCAAGTCTCCTTTCACTTCTGATGTCGAATACGGAATTGCTCTGCATGCAGGGCAGGGGAATCGGGCCTCATCTCGCGGCGAGGGGGAAGTCTCATGGTTTTTCTCGAGTTGCGGCCGAAACCTGGGGTATATTCTCGAGTTACGACGATGAGGGCCCTTCCAGACACGTGTTTGTTCAGCGACGTCAGGACTCCTGCCTAGGTGCAAGGGACACCTCGGGATTCTCCTCGAGTCTTGGCATGGCAATTGGGACGCGTCTCCACGTGAGGAGGGAGACCCAGGGTCCCTTTCCACGTGCCACAGGGATCCTGGGACTCCTATCCATTTTCAAGAGGAGTCAGGCATCGTCTCCTTTGGAAGCATTGATCTCCGCGGACCTCTCGGATTTTCAAAGATGTGAGGTCTCTGGTCGCGATGAGGCAGAAAGTTAGGTCTTTCTCTGTGGTCTCCACAGGGGATTCAGACATCCCTTCGTCTTGGGAGATGCAAGACGAGCCTGCATTCAATTCACTGCAGGGATATCCGGCCTTACTTCGAGTCAGAGCATCTCGGTGTCCATTCCATTTGAGGCCACAAACTCAGGGTCCCTCTCACATACCTGTAGCTCAGAGAAGCCTCCTCTTGAGGTGCTTGTGGAAAGTTGATATTCCTCTTGAGTCGAAGCCAGGGACTAAGGTCTCATCTCGAGTTGATTTGGGGTCCACGGAGCCCTTTCGTGTGCTCCAGTGACCTCAGGATCCCTCTAGACTTGAGACAGTGATCTTGGGTTTTCTCTGGAGTGCCATCAAGGAAATCAAGGCTCCTTTCAAATTTGATGTGGAACACGGAATTGCTCTGCACGCAGTGCAGGGGAATCGGGCCTCATCTCGTGGCAAGGGGGAAGTCTCATGTTTTTCTCGAGTTGCGGCCGGAACCTGGGGTATATTCTCGAGTTACGACGGGGAGGGCCCTTCCAGACACGTGTTTGTTCAGCGACGTCAGCACTCCTGCCTAGGTGCGAGGGACACCTCGGGATTCTCCTCGAGTCTTGGCATGGCAATTGGGACGCGTCTCCACGTGAGGCGCGAGACCCAAGGTCCCTTTCCACGTGCCACAGGGATCCTGGGACTCCTATCCATTTTCAAGAGGAGTCAGGCATCGTCTCCTTTGGAAGCATTGATCTCCGCGGACCTCTCGAGTTTTCAAAGGATGTGAGGCCTCCGCTCGCGATGAGCCGGAGGACTAGCTCTTTCTCTGTCATCTCCACAGGGGATTCAGACATCCCTTCGTCTTGGGAGATGCAAGACGAGCCTGCATTCAATTCACTGCAGGGATATCCGGCCTTACTTCGAGTCAGAGCATCTCGGTGTCCATTCCACTTGAGGCCACAAACTCAGGGTCCCTCTCACATACCTGTAGCTGAGAGAAGCCTCCTCTTGAGGTGCTTGTGGAAAGTTGGTATTCCTCTTGAGTCGAAGCCAGGGACTAAGCTCTCATCTCGAGTTGATTTGTGGTCCACGGAGCCCTTTCGTGTTGCTCCAGTGACCTCAGGATCCCTCTAGACTTGAGACAGTGAACTTGGGTTTTCTATGGAGTGCCATCAAGGAAATCAAGGCTCCTTTCACTTTTGATGTGGAAAACGGAATTGCTTTGCACTCAGGGCAGGGGAATCAGGCCTCATCTCGCGGCGAAGGGGAAGTCTCATGGTTTTTCTCGAGTTGCGGCCCGAACCTGGGGTATATTCTCGAGTTACGACTGGGAGGGTCCTTCCAGACACGTGTTTGTTCAGCGTCGTCAGGACTCCTGCCTAGGTGTGAGGGACACCTCGGGATTCTCCTCGAGTCTTGGCATGGCAATTGGGACGCGTCTCCTCGTGAGGCGGGAGACCCAGGGTCCCTTTACACGTGCCACAGGGATCCTGGGACTCCTATCCATTTTCAAGAGGAGTCAGGCATCGTCTCCTTTGGAAGCAATGATCTCCGCGGACCTCTCGAGTTTTCAAAGGATGTGAGGCCTCTGCTCGTGATGAGGCGGAGAATTAGGTTTTTCTCTGTGGTCTCCACAGGAGATTCAGACATCCCTTCGTCTTGGGAGATGCAAGACGAGCCTGCATTCAATTCACTGCAGGGATATCCGGCCTTACTTCGAGTCAGAGCATCTCGGTGTCCATTCCACTTGAGGCCACAAACTCAGGGTCCCTCTCACATACCTGTAGCTGAGAGAAGCCTCCTCATTAGGTGCTTGTGGAAAGTTGCTATTCCTCTTGAGTCGAAGCCAGGGACTAAGCTCTCATCTCGAGTTGATTTGGGGTCCACAGAGCCCTTTCGTATTTCTACAGGGACCTCAGGATCCATCTAGACTTGAGACAGTGATCTTGCGTTTTCTCTGCAGTGCCATCAAGTAAATCAAGGCTCCTTTCACGTTTGATGTGGAACACGGAATTGTTCTGCACGCAGTGCAGGGGAATCGGGCTTCATCCAGCGGCGAGGGGAAGTCTCATGGTTTTTCTCGAGTTGCGGCCGGAACCTGGGGTATATTCTCGAGTTACGACGGGGAGGGCCCTTCCAGACACGTGTTTGTTCAGCGACGTCAGGACTCCTGCCTAGGTGCGAGGGACACCTCGGGATTCTCCTCGAGTCTTGGCATGGCAATGGGGACGCGTCTCCACGTGAGGTGGGAAACCCAGTGTCCCTTTCCACGTGCCACAGGGATCCTGGGACTCCTATCCATTTTCAAGAGGAGTCAGGCATCGTCTCCTTTGGAAGCATTGATCTCCGCGGACCTCTCGAGTTTTCAAAGGATGTGAGGCCTCCGCTCGCGATGAGGCGGAGGACTAGCTCTTTCTCTGTCATCTCCACAGGGGATTCAGACATCCCTTCGTCTTGGGAGATGCAAGACGAGCCTGCATTCAATTCACTGCAGGGATATCCGGCCTTACTTCGAGTCAGAGCATCTCGGTGTCCATTCCACTTGAGGCCACAAACTCAGGGTCCCTCTCACATACCTGTAGCTGAGAGAAGCCTCCTCTTGAGGTGCTTGTGGAAAGTTGGTATTCCTCTTGAGTCGAAGCCAGGGACTAAGCTCTCATCTCGAGTTGATTTGTGGTCCACGGAGCCCTTTCGTGTTACTCCAGTGACCTCAGGATCCCTCTAGACTTGAGACAGTGAACTTGGGTTTTCTCTGGAGTGCCATCAAGGAAATCAAGGCTCCTTTCACTTTTGATGTGGAAAACGGAATTGCTTTGCACTCAGGGCAGGGGAATCAGGCCTCATCTCGCGGCGAGGGGGAAGTCTCATGGTTTTTCTCGAGTTGCGGCCCGAACCTGGGGTATATTCTCGAGTTACGACAGGGAGGGCCCTTCCAGACACGTGTTTGTTCAGCGACGTCAGGACTCCTGCCTAGGTGCGAGGGACACCTCGGGATTCTCCTCGAGTCTTGGCATGGCAATTGGGACGCGTCTCCACGTGAGGCGGGAGACCCAGGGTCCCTTTCCACGTGCCACAGGGATCCTGGGACTCCTATCTATTTTCCAAGAGGAGTCAGGCATCGTCTCCTTTGGAAGCAATGATCTCCGCGGACCTCTCGAGTTTTCAAAGGATGTGAGGCCTCTGCTCGTGATGAGGCGGAGAATTAGGTTTTTCTCTGTGGTCTCCACAGGAGATTCAGACATCCCTTCGTCTTGGGAGATGCAAGACGAGCCTGCTTTCAATTTACTGCAGGGATATCCGGCCTTACTTCGAGTCAGAGCATCTCAATGTCCATTCCACTTGAGGCCACAAACTCAGGGGCCCTCTCACATACCTGTAGCTGAGAGAAGCCTCCTCTTGAGGTGCTTGTGGAAAGTTGATATTCCTCTTGAGTCGAAGCCAGGGACTAAGCTCTCATCTCGAGTTGATTTGGGGTCCACGGAGCCCTTTCGTGTTGCTCCAGTGACCTCAGGATCCCTCTAGACTTGAGAGAGTGATCTTAGGTTTTCTCTGGAGTGCCATCAAGGAAATCAATGCTCCTTTCAAATTTGATGTGGAACACGGAATTGCTCTGCACGCAGTGCAGGGGAATCGGGCCTCATCTCGTGGCAAGGGGGATGTCTCATGGTTTTTCTCAAGTTGCGGCCGAACCCTGGGGTATATTCTCGAGTTACGACGGGGAGTGCCCTTCTAGACACGTGTTTGTTCAGCGACGTCAGGACTCCTGCCTAGGTGCGAGGGACACCTCGGGATTCTCCTCGAGTCTTGGCATGGCAATGCGGACGCGTCTCCACGTGAGGCGGGAGACCCAGGGTCCCTTTCCATGTGCGACAGGGATCCTGGGACTCCTACCATTTTCAAGAGGAGTCAGGCATCGTCTCCTTTGGAAGCATTGATCTCCGCGGACCTCTCGAGTTTTCAAAGGATGTGAGGCCTCCGCTCGCGATGAGGCGGAGGACTAGCTCTTTCTCTGTCATCTCTACAGGGGATTCAGACATCCCTTCGTCTTGGGAGATGCAAGACGATCGTGCATTCAATTCACTGCAGGGATATCCGGCCTTACTTTGAGTCAGAGCATCTCGATGTCCATTCCACTTGAGGCCACAAACTCAGGGTACCTCTCACATACCTGTAGCTGAGAGAAACCTCCTCTTGAGGTGCTTGTGGAAAGTTGGTATTCCTCTTGATTCGAAGCCAGGGACTAAGCTCTCATCCCGAGTTGATTTGTGGTCCACGGAGCCCTTTCGTGTTGCTCCAGTTACCTCAGGATCCCTCTAGACTTGAGACAGTGATCTTGGGTTTTCTCTGGAGTGCCATCAAGGAAATCAAGGCTCCTTTCACGTTTCATGTGGAAAACGGAATTGGTTTGCACGCAGGGCAGGGGAATCAGGCCTCATCTCGCGGCGAGGGGGAAGTCTCATGGTTTTTCTCGAGTTGCGGCCCGAACCTGGGGTATATTCTCGAGTTACGACGGGGAGGGCCCTTCCAGACACGTGTTTGTTCAGCGACGTCAGGACTCCTGCCTAGGTGCGAGGGACACCTCGGGATTCCCCTCGAGTCTTGGCATGGCAATTGGGACGCGTCTCCACGTGAGGCAGGAGACCCAGGGTCCCTTTCCACGTGCCACAGTGATCCTGGGACTCCTATCCATTTTCAAGAGGAGTCAGGCATCGTCTCCTTTGGAAGCAATGATCTCCGCGGACCTCTCGAGTTTTCAAAGTATGTGAGGCCTCCGCTCGCGATGAGGCGGAGAATTAGGTTTTTCTCTGTGGTCTCCACAGGGGATTCAGACATCCCTTCGTCTTGGGAGATGCAAGACGAGCCTGCATTCAATTCACTGCAGGGATATCCGGCCTTACTTCGAGTCAGAGCATCACAGTGTCCATTCCACTTGAGGCCACAAACTCAGGGGCCCTCTCACATACCTGTAGCTGAGAGAAGCCTCCTCTTGAGGTGCTTGTGGAAAGTTGGTATTCCTCTTGAGTCGAAGCCAGGGACTAAGCTCTCATCTCGAGTTGATTTGGGGTCCATGGAGCCCTTTCGTGTTGTTACAGTGACATCAGGATCCCTCTAGACTAGGGACAGTGATCTTGGGTTTTCTCTGGAGTGTCATCAAGGAAATCAAGGCTCCTTTCACTTTTGATGTGGAATACGGAATTGCTCTGCATGCAGGGCAGGGGAATCGGGCCTCATCTCGCGGCGAGGGGGAAGTCTCATGGTTTTTCTCGAGTTGCGGCCGGAACCTGGGGTATATTCTCGAGTTACGACGGGGAGGGCCCTTCCAGACACGTGTTTGTTCAGCGACGTCAGGACTCCTGCCTAGGTGCAAGGGACACCTCGGGATTCTCCTCGAGTCTTGGCATGGCAATTGGGACGCGTCTCCATGTGAGGAGGGAGACCCAGGGTCCCTTTCCACGTGCCACAGGGATCCTGGGACTCCTATCCATTTTCAAGAGGAGTCAGGCATCGTCTCCTTTGGAAGCATTGATCTCCGCGGACCTCTCGAGTTTTCAAAGGATGTGAGGCCTCCGCTCGCGATGAGGTGGAGGACTAGCTCTTTCTCTGTCATCTCTACAGGGGATTCAGACATCCCTTCGTCTTGGGAGATGCAAGACGATCGTGCATTCAATTCACTGCAGGGATATCCGGCCTTACTTCGAGTCAGAGCATCTCGGTGTCCATTCCACTTGAGGCCACAAAATCAGGGTCCCTCTCACATACCTGTAGCTGAGAGAAGCCTCCTCTTGAGGTGCTTGTGGAAAGTTGGTATTCCTCTTGAGTCGAAGCCAGGGACTAAGCTCTCATCTCGAGTTGATTTCTGGTCCACGGATCCCTTTCGTGTTGCTCCAGTGACCTCAGGATCCCTCTAGACTTGACACAGTGAGCTTGGGTTTTCTCTGGAGTGCCATCAAGGAAATCAAGGCTCCTTTCACGTTTGATGTGGAAAACGGAATTGCTTTGCACGCAGGGCAGGGGAATCAGACCTCATCTCACGGCGAGGGGGAAGTCTCATGGTTTTTCTCGAGTTGCGGCCGAAACCTGGGGTATATTCTCGAGTTACGACGGGTAGGGCCCTTCCAGACACGTGTTTGTTCAGTGACGTAAGGACTCCTGCCTAGGTGCGAGGGACACCTCGGGATTCTCCTCGAGTCTTGGCATGGCAATTGGGACGCGTCTCCACGTGAGGCGGGAGACCCAGGGTCCCTTTCCACGTGCCACAGGGATCCTGGGACTCCTACCCATTTTCAAGAGGAGTCAGCCATCGTCTCCTTTGGAAGCAATGATCTCCGCGGACCTCTCGAGTTTTCAAAGGATGTGAGGCCTCCGGTCGCGATGAGGCGGAGAATTAGGTTTTTCTCTGTGGTCTCCACAGGAGATTCAGACATCCCTTCGTCTTGGGAGATGCAAGACGAGCCTGCATTCAATTCACTGCAGGGATATCCGGCCTTACTTCGAGTCAGAGCATCCCGGTGTCTATTCCACTTGAGACCACAAACTCAGGGGCCCTCTCACATACCTGTAGCTGAGAGAAGCCTCCTCTTGAGGTGCTTGTGGAAAGTTGGTATTCCTCTTGAGTCTAAGCCAGGGACTAAGCTCTCATTTCGAGTTCATTTGGGGTCCATGGAGCCCTTTCGTGTTGCTACAGTGAGCTCAGGATCCCTCTAGACTAGGGACAGTGATCTTGGGTTTTCTCTGGAGTGCCATCAAGGAAATCAAGGCTCCTTTCACTTTTGATGTGGAATACGGAATTGCTCTGCATGCAGGGCAGGGGAATCGGACCTCAACTCGCGGCGAGGGGGAAGTCTCATAGTTTTTTTCGAGTTGCGGCCGGAACCTGGGGTATATTCTCGAGTTACGACGGGGAGGGCCCTTCCAGACACGTGTTTGTTCAGCGACGTCAGGACTCCTGCCTAGGTGCGAGGGACACCTCGGGATTCTCCTCGAGTCTTGGCATGGCAATTTGGACAAGTCTCCACGTGAGGCGGGAGACCCAGGGTCCCTTTCCACGTGCCACAGGGATCCTGGGACTCCTATCCATTTTCAAGAGGAGTCAGGCATCGTCGCCTTTGGAAGCATTGATCTCCGCGGACCTCTCGAGTTTTCAAAGGATGTGAGGCCTCCGCTCGCGATGAGGCGGAGAACTCGGTCTTTCTCTGTGGTCTCCACAGGGGATTCAGACATCCCTTCGTCTTGGGAGATGCAAGACGAGCCTGCATTCAATTCACTGCAGGGATATCCGGCCTTACTTCGAGTCAGAGCATCTCGGTGTCCATTCCACTTGAGGCCACAAATTCAGGGGCCCTCTCACATACCTGTAGCTGAGAGAAGCCTCCCCTTGAGGTGCTTGTGGAAAGTTGGTATTCCTCTTGAGTCGAAGCCAGGGACTAAGCTCTCACCTCGAGTTGATTTGGGGTCCAAAGAGCCCTTTCGTGTTGCTCCAGTGACCTCAGGATCCCTCTAGACTTGAGACAGTGATATTGCGTTTTCTCTGCAGTGCCATCAAGGAAATCAAGGCTCCTTTCACGTTTGATGTGGAACACGGAATTGTTCTGCACGCAGTGCAGGGGAATCGGGCTTCATCCAGCGGCGAGGGGGAAGTCTCATGGTTTTTCTCGAGTTGCGGCCGGAACCTGGGGTATATTCTCGAGTTACGACGGGGAGGGCCCTTCCAGACACGTGTTTGTTCAGCGACGTCAGGACTCCTGCCTAGGTGCGAGGGACACCTCGGGATTCTCCTCGAGTCTTGGCATGGCAATTGGGACGCGTCTCCACGTGAGGCGGGAGACCCAGGGTCCCTTTCCACGTGCCACAGGGATCCTGGGACTCCTATCCATTTTCAAGAGGAGTCAGGCATCGTCTCCTTTGGAAGCATTGATCTCCGCGGACCTCTCGAGTTTTCAAAGGATGTGAGGCCTCCGCTCGCGATGAGGCGGAGGACTAGCTCTTTCTCTGTCATCTCCACAGGGGATTCAGACATCCCTTCGTCTTGCGAGATGCAAGACGAGCCTGAATTCAATTCACTGCAGGGATATCCGGCCTTACTTCGAGTCAGAGCATCTCGGTGTCCATTCCACTTGAGGCCACAAACTCAGGGTCCCTCTCACATACCTGTAGCTGAGAGAAGCCTCCTCTTGAGGTGCTTGTGGAAAGTTGGTATTCCTCTTGAGTCGAAGCCAGGGACTAAGCTCTCATCTCGAGTTGATTTGTGGTCCACGCAGCCCTTTCGTGTTGCTCCAGTGACCTCAGGATCCCTCTAGACTTGAGACAGTGAACTTGGGTTTTCTCTGGAGTGCCATCAAGGAAATCAAGGCTCCTTTCACTTTTGATGTGGAAAACGGAATTGCTTTGCACGCAGGGCAGGGGAATCAGGCCTCATCTCGCGGCGAGGGGGAAGTCTCATGGTTTTTCTCGAGTTGCGGCCCGAACCTGGGGTATATTCTCGAGTTACGACTGGGAGGGCCCTTCCAGACACGTGTTTGTTCAGCGACGTCAGGACTCCTGCCTAGGTGCGAGGGACACCTCGGGATTCTCCTCAAGTCTTGGCATGGCAATTGGGACGCGTCTCCACGTGAGGCGGGAGACCCAGGGTCCCTTTCCACATGCCACAGGGATCCTGGGACTCCTATCCATTTTCAAGAGGAGTCAGGCATCGTCTCCTTTGGAAGCAATGATCTCCGCGGACCTCTCGAGTTTTCAAAGGATGTGAGGCCTCTGCTCGTGATGAGGCGGAGAATTAGGTTTTTCTCTGTGGTCTCCACAGGAGATTCAGACATCCCTTCGTCTTGGGAGATGCAAGACGAGCCTGCATTCAATTCACTGCAGGGATATCCGGCCTTACTTCGAGTCAGAGCATCTCGGTGTCCATTCCACTTGAGGCCACAAACTCAGGGGCCCTCTCACATACCTGTAGCTGAGAGAAGCCTCCTCTTGAGGTGCTTGTGGAAAGTTGGTATTCCTCTTGAGTCGAAGCCAGGGACTAAGCTCTCATCTCGAGTTGATTTGGGGTCCATGGAGCCCTTTCGTGTTGCTACAGTGAGCTCAGGATCCCTCTAGACTAGGGACAGTGATCTTGGGTTTTCTCTGGAGTGTCATCAAGGAAATCAAGGCTCCTTTCACTTTTGATGTGGAATACGGAATTGCTCTGCATGCAGGGCAGGGGAATCGGGCCTCATCTCGCGGCGAGGGGGAAGTCTCATGGTTTTTCTCGAGTTGCGGCCGGAACCTGGGGTATATTCTCGAGTTACGACGGGGAGGGCCCTTCCAGACACGTGTTTGTTCAGCGACGTCAGGACTCCTGCCTAGGTGCGAGGGACACCTCGGGATTCTCCTCGAGTCTTGGCATGGCAATTGGTACGCGTCTCCACGTGAGGCGGGAGACCCAGGGTCCCTTTCCACGTGCCACAGGGATCCTGGGACTCCTATCCATTTTCAAGAGGAGTCAGTCTTCGTCCTCTTTGGAAGCAATGATCTCCGCGGACCTCTCGAGTTTTCAAAGGATGTGAGGCCTCCGCTCGCAATGAGGCGGAGAATTAGGTTTTTCTCTGTGGTCTCCACAGGGGATTCAGACATCCCTTCGTCTTGGGAGATGCAAGACGAGCCTGCATTCAATTCACTGCAGGGATATCCGGCCTTACTTCGAGTCAGAGCATCCCGGTGTCCATTCCACTTGAGGCCACAAACTCGGGGTCCCTCAAATATACATGTAGCTGAGAGAAGCCTCCTCTTGAGGTGCTTGTGGAAAGTTGGTATTCCTCTTGAGTCTAAGCCAGGGACTAAGCTCTCATCTCGAGTTGATTTCGGTCCACGGAGCCCTTTCCTGTTGGTCCAGTGACCTCTGGATCCCTCCAGACTTGAGACAGTGATCTTGGGTTTTCTCTGGAGTGTCATCAAGGAAATCAAGGCTCCTTTCAGGTTTAATGCGGAACACGGAATTGCTCTGCATGCAGTGCAGGGGAATCGGACCTCAACTCGCGGCGAGGGGGAAATCTCATGGTTTTTCTCGAGTTGCGGCCCGAACCTGGGGTATTCTCGAGTTACGACGGGGAGGGCCCTTCCAGACACGTGTTTGTTCAGCGACGTCAGGACTCTTGCCTAGGTGCGAGGGACACCTCGGGATTCTCCTCGAGTCTTGGCATGGCAATTTGGACGCGTCTCCACGTGAGGCGGGAGACCCAGGGTCCCTTTCCACGTGCCACAGGGATCCTGGGACTCCTATCCATTTTCAAGAGGAGTCAGGCATCGTCTCCTTTGGAAGCATTGATCTCCGCGGACCTCTCGAGTTTTCAAAGGATGTGAGGCCTCCGGTCGCGATGAGGCGGAGAACTCGGTCTTTCTCTGTGGTCTCCACAGGGGATTCAGACATCCCTTCGTCTTGGGAGTTGCAAGACGAGCCTGCATTCAATTCACTGCAGGGATATCCCGCCTTAGTTCGAGTCAGAGCATCTCGGTGTCCATTCCACTTGAGGCCACAACCTCAGGGTCCCTCTCACATACCTGTAGCTCAGAGAAGCCTCCTCTTGAGGTGCTTGTGGAAAGTTGGTATTCCTCTTGAGTCGAAGCCAGGGACTAAGCTCTCATCTCGAGTTGATTTGGGGTCCACGGAGCCCTTTCGTGTTGTTCCAGTGACCTCAGGATCCCTCTAGACTTGAGACAATGATCTTGGGTTTTCTCTGGAGTGCCATCAAGGAAATCAAGGCTCCTTTCAAATTTGATGTGGAACACGGAATTGCTCTGCACGCCATGCAGGGGAATCGGGTTTCATCTCGTGGCAAGGGGGATGTCTCATGGTTTTTCTCAAGTTGCGGCCGAAACCTGGGGTATATTCTCGAGTTACGACGGGGAGTGCCCTTCCAGACACGTGTTTGTTCAGCGACGTCAGGACTCCTGCCTAGGTGCGAGGGACACCTCGGGATTCTCCTCGAGTCTTGGCATGGCAATTGGGACGCGTCTCCACGTGAGGCGGGAGACCCAGGGTCCCTTTCCATGTGCCACAGGGATCCTGGGACTCCTATCCATTTTCAAGAGAAGTCAGGCATCGTCTCCTTTGGAAGCATTGATCTCCACGGACCTCTCGAGTTTTCAAAGGATGTGAGGCCTCCGCGCAAGATGAGGCGGAGGACTAGCTCTTTCTCTGTCATCTCTACAGGGGATTCAGACATCCCTTCGTCTTGGGAGATGCAAGACGATCGTGCATTCAATTCACTGCAGGGATATCCGGCCTTACTTCGAGTCAGAGCATCTCGGTGTCCATTCCACTTGAGGCCACAAACTCAGGGTCCCTCTCACATACCTGTAGCTGAGAGAAGCCTCCTCTTGAGGTGCTTGTGGAAAGTTGGTATTCCTCTTGAGTCGAAACCAGGGACTAAGCTCTCATCTCGAGTTGATTTGTGGTCCACGGAGCCCTTTCGTGTTGCTCCAGTGACCTCAGGATCCCTCTAGACTTGACACAGTGAACTTGGGTTTTCTCTGGAGTGCCGTCAAGGAAATCAATGCTCCTTTCACGGTTGATGTGGAAAACGGAATTGCTTTGCACACAGGGCAGGGGAATCAGACCTCATCTCGCGGCGAGGGGGAAGTCTCATGGTTGTTCTCGAGTTGCGGCCCGAACCTGGGGTATATTCTCGAGTTACGACGGGTAGAGCCCTTCCAGACACGTTTTTGTTCAGTGACGTCAGGACTCCTTCCTAGGTGCGAGGGAAAACTCGGGATTCTCCTCTAGTCTTGGCATGGCAATTGAGACCCGTCTCCACCTGAGGCGGGAGACCCAGCATCCCTTTCCACGTGCCACAGGGATCCTGGGGCTCCTATCCATTTCCAAGAGGAGTCAGGCATCGTCTCCTTTGGAAGCATTGATCTCCGCGGACCTCTCGAGTTTTCAAAGGATGTGAGGCCTCCGGTCGCAATGAGGTGGAGGACTAGGTCTTTCTCTGTGGTATCCACAGGGGATTCAGACATCCCTTCGTCTTGGGAGATGCAAGACGAGCCTGCATTCAATTCACTGCAGGGATATCCGGCCTTACTTCGAGTCAGAGCATCTCGGTGTCCATTCCACATGAGGACACAAACTCAGGGTCCCTCTCACATACCTGTAGCTGAGAGAAGCCTCCCCTTGAGGTGCTTGTGGAAAGTTGGTATTCCTCTTGATTCGAAGCCAGGGACTAAGCTCTCATCTCGAGTTGATTTGGGGTCCACGGAGCCCTTTCGTGTTGCTACAGTGACCTCAGGATCCCTCTAGACTTGAGACAGTGATCTTGCGTTTTCTCTGGAGTGCCATCAAGGAAATCAAGGCTCCTTTCACGTTTGATGTGGAACACGGAATTGCTCTGCACGGAGTGCAGGGGAATCGGGCCTCATCTCGAGGCGAGAGGGAAGTCTCATGGTTTTTCTCGAGTTGCGGCTGGAACCTAGGGTATATTCTCGACTTACGACGGGGAGTGCCCTTCCAGACACATGATTGTTCAGCGACGTCAGGACTCCTGCCTAGGTGCGAGGGACACCTCGGGATTCTCCTCGAGTCTTGGCATGGCAATTGGGACGCGTCTCCACGTGAGGCGGGAGACCCAGTGTCCCTTTCCCCGTGCCATAGGGATCCTGGGACTCCTATCCATTTTCAAGAGGAGTCAGGCATCGTCTACTTTGGAAGCATTGATCTCCGCGGGCCTCTCGAGTTTTCAAAGGATGTGAGGCCTCCTGTCGCGATGAAGCTGAGATCTAGG
Organism: Dama dama; assembly: GCF_033118175.1. Lineage (NCBI taxonomy): Eukaryota > Metazoa > Chordata > Mammalia > Artiodactyla > Cervidae > Dama > Dama dama. The sequence continues at coordinate 2,239,903 of NW_026870940.1, forward strand.
TCTTTCTCTGTGGTCTCCACAGGGGATTCAGACATCCCTTCGTCTTGGGAGATGTAAGATGAGCCTGCATTCAATTCACTGCAGGGATATCCGGCCTTACTTCGAGTCAGAGCATCTCGGTGTCCATTCCACTTGAGGCCACAAACTCAGGGTCCCACTCACATAGCTGTAGCTGAGAGAAGCCTCCTCTCGAGGTGCTTGTGGAAAGTTGGTATTCCTCTTGAGTCGAAGCCAGGGACTAAGCTCTCATCTCGAATTGATTTGGGGTCCATGGAGCCCTTTCGTGTTGCTCCAGTGACCTCAGGATCCCTCTAGACTTGAGACAGTGATTTTGGGTTTTCTCTGGAGTGCCATCAAGGAAATTAAGGCTCCTTTCTTGTTTGATGTGGAACACGGAATTGCTCTGCACGCAGTGCAGGGGAATCGTGCCTCATCTCACGGCGAGGTGGAAGTCTCATGGTTTTTCTCGAGTTGCGGCCAGAACCTGGGGTATATTCTTGAGATACGACGGGAGGGCCCTTCCGGACACGTGTTTGTTCAGCGACGTCAGGACTCCTGCCTACGTGCGAGGGACACCTCGGGATTCTCCTCGCGTCTTGGCATGGCAATTGGGACGCGTCTCCCCGTGATGCTGGATACCCAGTGTCCCTTTCCATGTACCACCGGGATCCTGTGACTCGTATCCATTTTGAAGAGGAGTCAGGCATCGTCTCCTTTGGAAGCATTGATCTCCGCGGACCTCTCGAGTTTTCAAAGGTTGTGAGTCCTCCGGTCACGATGTGGCGAGAACTAGGTCTTTCTCTGTGGTCTCCACAGTGTATTCAGACATCCCTTCGTCTTGGGAGATGCAAGACGAGCATTCGTTCAATTCACTGCAGGGATATCCGGCCTTACTTCAAGTCACAGCGTCTCGGTGTCCATTCCACTCGAGGCAACAAACTCAGGATCCCTCTCACATACCTGTAGCTGAGAGAAGCCTCCTCTTGAGGTGCTTGTGGAAAGTTGGTATTCCTCTTGAGTCGAAGCCAGGGACTAAGCTCTCATCTCGAGTTGATTTGGGGTCCACGGAGCCCTTTCTTGTTGCTACAGTGACCTCAGGATCCCTCTATACTTGAGACAGTGATCTTGGGTTTTGTATGGAGTGCCATCAAGGAAATCAAGGCTCCTTTCAGGTTTGATGTGGAAAACGGAATTGCTTTGCACTCAGGGCAGGGGAATCAGGCCTCATCTCGCGGCGAGGGGGAAGTCTCATGGTTTTTCTCGAGTTGCGGCCCGAACCTGGGGTATATTCTCGAGTTACGACTGGGAGGGCCCTTCCAGACACGTGTTTGTTCAGCGACGTCAGGACTCCTGCCTAGGTGCGAGGGACACCTCGGGATTCTCCTCGAGTCTTGGCATGGCAATTGGGACGCGTCTCCACGTGAGGCGGGAGACCCAGGGTCCCTTTCCAAGTGCCACAGGGATCCTGGGACTCCTATCTATTTTCCAAGAGGAGTCAGGCATCGTCTCCTTTGGAAGCAATGATCTCCGCGGACCTCTCGAGTTTTCAAAGGATGTGAGGCCTCTGCTCGTGATGAGGCGGAGAATTAGGTTTTTCTCTGTGGAATCCACAGGAGATTCAGACATCCCTTCGTCTTGGGAGATGCAAGACGAGCCTGCTTTCAATTTACTGCAGGGATATCCGGCCTTACTTCGAGTCAGAGCATCTCAATGTCCATTCCACTTGAGGCCACAAACTCAGGGGCCCTCTCACATACCTGTAGCTGAGAGAAGCCTCCTCTTGAGGTGCTTGTGGAAAGTTGATATTCCTCTTGAGTCGAAGCCAGGGACTAAGCTCTCATCTAGAGTTGATTTGCGGTCCACGGAGCCCTTTTGTGTTGCTCCAGTGACCTCAGGATCCCTCTAGACTTGAGAGAGTGATCTTAGGTTTTCTCTGGAGTGCCATCAAGGAAATCAATGCTCCTTTCAAATTTGATGTGGAACACGGAATTGCTCTGCACGCAGTGCAGGGGAATCGGGCCTCATCTCGTGGCAAGGGGGATGTCTCATGGTTTTTCTCAAGTTGCGGCCGAACCCTGGGGTATATTCTCGAGTTACGACGGGGAGTGCCCTTCTAGACACGTGTTTGTTCAGCGACGTCAGGACTCCTGCCTAGGTGCGAGGGACACCTCGGGATTCTCCTCGAGTCTTGGCATGGCAATGGGGACGCGTCTCCACGTGAGGCGGGAGACCCAGGGTCCCTTTCCATGTGCGACAGGGATCCTGGGACTCCTACCATTTTCAAGAGGAGTCAGGCATCGTCTCCTTTGGAAGCATTGATCTCCGCGGACCTCTCGAGTTTTCAAAGGATGTGAGGCCTCCGCTCGCGATGAGGCGGAGGACTAGCTCTTTCTCTGTCATCTCTACAGGGGATTCAGACATCCCTTCGTCTTGGGAGATGCAAGACGATCGTGCATTCAATTCACTGCAGGGATATCCGGCCTTACTTTGAGTCAGAGCATCTCGATGTCCATTCCACTTGAGGCCACAAACTCAGGGTACCTCTCACATACCTGTAGCTGAGAGAAGCCTCCTCTTGAGGTGCTTGTGGAAAGTTGGTATTCCTCTTGATTCGAAGCCAGGGACTAAGCTCTCATCCCGAGTTGATTTGTGGTCCACGGAGCCCTTTCGTGTTGCTCCAGTTACCTCAGGATCCCTCTAGACTTGAGACAGTGATCTTGGGTTTTCTCTGGAGTGCCATCAAGGAAATCAAGGCTCCTTTCACGTTTGATGTGGAAAACGGAATTAGTTTGCACGCAGGGCAGGGGAATCAGGCCTCATCTCGCGGCGAGGGGGAAGTCTCATGGTTTTTCTCGAGTTGCGGCCCGAACCTGGGGTATATTCTCGAGTTACGACGGGGAGGGCCCTTCCAGACACGTGTTTGTTCAGCGACGTCAGGACTCCTGCCTAGGTGCGAGGGACACCTCGGGATTCTCCTTGAGTCTTGGCATGGCAATTGGGACGCGTCTCCACGTGAGGCAGGAGACCCAGGGTCCCTTTCCACGTGCCACAGTGATCCTGGGACTCCTATCCATTTTCAAGAGGAGTCAGGCATCGTCTCCTTTGGAAGCAATGATCTCCGCGGACCTCTCGAGTTTTCAAAGGATGTGAGGCCTCCGCTCGCGATGAGGCGGAGAATTAGGTTTTTCTCTGTGGTCTCCACAGGGGATTCAGACATCCCTTCGTCTTGGGAGATGCAAGACGAGCCTGCATTCAATTCACTGCAGGGATATCCGGCCTTACTTCGAGTCAGAGCATCACAGTGTCCATTCCACTTGAGGCCACAAACTCAGGGGCCCTCTCACATACCTGTAGCTGAGAGAAGCCTCCTCTTGAGGTGCTTGTGGAAAGTTGGTATTCCTCTTGAGTCGAAGCCAGGGACTAAGCTCTCATCTCGAGTTGATTTGGGGTCCATGGAGCCCTTTCGTGTTGTTACAGTGACATCAGGATCCCTCTAGACTAGGGACAGTGATCTTGGGTTTTCTCTGGAGTGTCATCAAGGAAATCAAGGCTCCTTTCACTTTTGATGTGGAATACGGAATTGCTCTGCATGCAGGGCAGGGGAATCGGGCCTCATCTCGCGGCGAGGGGGAAGTCTCATGGTTTTTCTCGAGTTGCGGCCGGAACCTGGGGTATATTCTCGAGTTACGACGGGGAGGGCCCTTCCAGACACGTGTTTGTTCAGCGACGTCAGGACTCCTGCCTAGGTGCAAGGGACACCTCGGGATTCTCCTCGAGTCTTGGCATGGCAATTGGGACGCGTCTCCATGTGAGGAGGGAGACCCAGGGTCCCTTTCCACGTGCCACAGGGATCCTGGGACTCCTATCCATTTTCAAGAGGAGTCAGGCATCGTCTCCTTTGGAAGCATTGATCTCCGCGGACCTCTCGAGTTTTCAAAGGATGTGAGGCTTCCGCTCGCGATGAGGTGGAGGACTAGCTCTTTCTCTGTCATCTCTACAGGGGATTCAGACATCCCTTCGTCTTGGGAGATGCAAGACGATCGTGCATTCAATTCACTGCAGGGATATCCGGCCTTACTTCGAGTCAGAGCATCTCGGTGTCCATTCCACTTGAGGCCACAAACTCAGGGTCCCTCTCACATACCTGTAGCTGAGAGAAGCCTCCTCTTGAGGTGCTTGTGGAAAGTTGGTATTCCTCTTGAGTCGAAGCCAGGGACTAAGCTCTCATCTCGAGTTCATTTGGGGTCCATGGAGCCCTTTCGTGTTGCTACAGTGAGCTCAGGATCCCTCTAGACTAGGGACAGTGATCTTGGGTTTTCTCTGGAGTGCCATCAAGGAAATCAAGGCTCCTTTCACTTTTGATGTGGAATACGGAATTGCTCTGCATGCAGGGCAGGGGAATCGGACCTCAACTCGCGGCGAGGGGGAAGTCTCATAGTTTTTTTCGAGTTGCGGCCGGAACCTGGGGTATATTCTCGAGTTACGACGGGGAGGGCCCTTCCAGACACGTGTTTGTTCAGCGACGTCAGGACTCCTGCCTAGGTGCGAGGGACACCTCGGGATTCTCCTCGAGTCTTGGCATGGCAATTTGGACAAGTCTCCACGTGAGGCGGGAGACCCAGGGTCCCTTTCCACGTGCCACAGGGATCCTGGGACTCCTATCCATTTTCAAGAGGAGTCAGGCATCGTCGCCTTTGGAAGCATTGATCTCCGCGGACCTCTCGAGTTTTCAAAGGATGTGAGGCCTCCGGTCGCGATGAGGCGGAGAACTCGGTCTTTCTCTGTGGTCTCCACAGGGGATTCAGACATCCCTTCGTCTTGGGAGATGCAAGACGAGCCTGCATTCAATTCACTGCAGGGATATCCGGCCTTACTTCGAGTCAGAGCATCTCGGTGTCCATTCCACTTGAGGCCACAAATTCAGGGGCCCTCTCACATACCTGTAGCTGAGAGAAGCCTCCCCTTGAGGTGCTTGTGGAAAGTTGGTATTCCTCTTGAGTCGAAGCCAGGGACTAAGCTCTCACCTCGAGTTGATTTGGGGTCCAAAGAGCCCTTTCGTGTTGCTCCAGTGACCTCAGGATCCCTCTAGACTTGAGACAGTGATCTTGCGTTTTCTCTGCAGTGCCATCAAGGAAATCAAGGCTCCTTTCACGTTTGATGTGGAACACGGAATTGTTCTGCACGCAGTGCAGGGGAATCGGGCTTCATCCAGCGGCGAGGGGGAAGTCTCATGGTTTTTCTCGAGTTGCGGCCGGAACCTGGGGTATATTCTCGAGTTACGACGGGGAGGGCCCTTCCAGACACGTGTTTGTTCAGCGACGTCAGGACTCCTGCCTAGGTGCGAGGGACACCTCGGGATTCTCCTCAAGTCTTGGCATGGCAATTGGGACGCGTCTCCACGTGAGGCGGGAGACCCAGGGTCCCTTTCCACATGCCACAGGGATCCTGGGACTCCTATCCATTTTCAAGAGGAGTCAGGCATCGTCTCCTTTGGAAGCAATGATCTCCGCGGACCTCTCGAGTTTTCAAAGGATGTGAGGCCTCTGCTCGTGATGAGGCGGAGAATTAGGTTTTTCTCTGTGGTCTCCACAGGAGATTCAGACATCCCTTCGTCTTGGGAGATGCAAGACGAGCCTGCATTCAATTCACTGCAGGGATATCCGGCCTTACTTCGAGTCAGAGCATCTCGGTGTCCATTCCACTTGAGGCCACAAACTCAGGGGCCCTCTCACATACCTGTAGCTGAGAGAAGCCTCCTCTTGAGGTGCTTGTGGAAAGTTGGTATTCCTCTTGAGTCGAAGCCAGGGACTAAGCTCTCATCTCGAGTTGATTTGGGGTCCATGGAGCCCTTTCGTGTTGCTACAGTGAGCTCAGGATCCCTCTAGACTAGGGACAGTGATCTTGGGTTTTCTCTGGAGTGTCATCAAGGAAATCAAGGCTCCTTTCACTTTTGATGTGGAATACGGAATTGCTCTGCATGCAGGGCAGGGGAATCGGACCTCAACTCGCGGCGAGGGGGAAATCTCATGGTTTTTCTCGAGTTGCGGCCCGAACCTGGGGTATATTCTCGAGTTACGACGGGGAGGGCCCTTCCAGACACGTGTTTGTTCAGCGACGTCAGGACTCTTGCCTAGGTGCGAGGGACACCTCGGGATTCTCCTCGAGTCTTGGCATGGCAATTTGGACGCGTCTCCACGTGAGGCGGGAGACCCAGGGTCCCTTTCCACGTGCCACAGGGATCCTGGGACTCCTATCCATTTTCAAGAGGAGTCAGGCATCGTCTCCTTTGGAAGCATTGATCTCCGCGGACCTCTCGAGTTTTCAAAGGATGTGAGGCCTCCGGTCGCGATGAGGCGGAGAACTCGGTCTTTCTCTGTGGTCTCCACAGGGGATTCAGACATCCCTTCGTCTTGGGAGTTGCAAGACGAGCCTGCATTCAATTCACTGCAGGGATATCCCGCCTTAGTTCGAGTCAGAGCATCTCGGTGTCCATTCCACTTGAGGCCACAACCTCAGGGTCCCTCTCACATACCTGTAGCTCAGAGAAGCCTCCTCTTGAGGTGCTTGTGGAAAGTTGGTATTCCTCTTGAGTCGAAGCCAGGGACTAAGCTCTCATCTCGAGTTGATTTGGGGTCCACGGAGCCCTTTCGTGTTGTTCCAGTGACCTCAGGATCCCTCTAGACTTGAGACAATGATCTTGGGTTTTCTCTGGAGTGCCATCAAGGAAATCAAGGCTCCTTTCAAATTTGATGTGGAACACGGAATTGCTCTGCACGCCATGCAGGGGAATCGGGTTTCATCTCGTGGCAAGGGGGATGTCTCATGGTTTTTCTCAAGTTGCGGCCGAAACCTGGGGTATATTCTCGAGTTACAACGGGGAGTGCCCTTCCAGACACGTGTTTGTTCAGCGACGTCAGGACTCCTGCCTAGGTGCGAGGGACACCTCGGGATTCTCCTCGAGTCTTGGCATGGCAATTGGGACGCGTCTCCACGTGAGGCGGGAGACCCAGGGTCCCTTTCCACGTGCCACAGGGATCCTGGGACTCCTATCCATTTTCAAGAGGAGTCAGGCATCGTCTCCTTTGGAAGCATTGATCTCCACGGACCTCTCGAGTTTTCAAAGGATGTGAGGCCTCCGCGCAAGATGAGGCGGAGGACTAGCTCTTTCTCTGTCATCTCTACAGGGGATTCAGACATCCCTTCGTCTTGGGAGATGCAAGACGATCGTGCATTCAATTCACTGCAGGGATATCCGGCCTTACTTAAGTCAGAGCATCTCGGTGTCCATTCCACTTGAGGCCACAAACTCAGGGTCCCTCTCACATACCTGTAGCTGAGAGAAGCCTCCTCTTGAGGTGCTTGTGGAAAGTTGGTATTCCTCTTGAGTCGAAACCAGGGACTAAGCTCTCATCTCGAGTTGATTTGTGGTCCACGGAGCCCTTTCGTGTTGCTCCAGTGACCTCAGGATCCCTCTAGACTTGACACAGTGAACTTGGGTTTTCTCTGGAGTGCCGTCAAGGAAATCAATGCTCCTTTCACGGTTGATGTGGAAAACGGAATTGCTTTGCACACAGGGCAGGGGAATCAGACCTCATCTCGCGGCGAGGGGGAAGTCTCATGGTTGTTCTCGAGTTGCGGCCCGAACCTGGGGTATATTCTCGAGTTACGACGGGTAGAGCCCTTCCAGACACGTTTTTGTTCAGTGACGTCAGGACTCCTTCCTAGGTGCGAGGGAAACCTCGGGATTCTCCTCTAGTCTTGGCATGGCCATTGAGACCCGTCTCCACCTGAGGCGGGAGACCCAGCATCCCTTTCCACGTGCCACAGGGATCCTGGGGCTCCTATCCATTTCCAAGAGGAGTCAGGCATCGTCTCCTTTGGAAGCATTGATCTCCGCGGACCTCTCGAGTTTTCAAAGGATGTGAAGCCTCCGGTCGCAATGAGGTGGAGGACTAGGTCTTTCTCTGTGGTATCCACAGGGGATTCAGACATCCCTTCGTCTTGGGAGATGCAAGACGAGCCTGCATTCAATTCACTGCAGGGATATCCGGCCTTACTTCGAGTCAGAGCATCTCGGTGTCCATTCCACATGAGGACACAAACTCAGGGTCCCTCTCACATACCTGTAGCTGAGAGAAGCCTCCCCTTGAGGTGCTTGTAATGTTGGTATTCCTCTTGAGTCGAAGCCAGGGACTAAGCTCTCATCTCGAGTTGATTTGGGGTCCACGGAGCCCTTTCGTGTTGCTACAGTGACCTCAGGATCCCTCTAGACTTGAGACAGTGATCTTGCGTTTTCTCTGGAGTGCCATCAAGGAAATCAAGGCTCCTTTCACGTTTGATGTGGAACACGGAATTGCTCTGCACGGAGTGCAGGGGAAACGGGCCTCATCTCGAGGCGAGGGGGAAGTCTCATGGTTTTTCTCGAGTTGCGGCCGGAACCTAGGGTATATTCTCGACTTACGACGGGGAGTGCCCTTCCAGACACATGATTGTTCAGCGACGTCAGGACTCCTGCCTAGGTGCGAGGGACACCTCGGGATTCTCCTCGAGTCTTGGCATGGCAATTGGGACGCGTCTCCACGTGAGGCGGGAGACCCAGTGTCCCTTTCCCCGTGCCATAGGGATCCTGGGACTCCTATCCATTTTCAAGAGGAGTCAGGCATCGTCTACTTTGGAAGCATTGATCTCCGCGGGCCTCTCGAGTTTTCAAAGGATGTGAGGCCTCCTGTCGCGATGAAGCTGAGATCTAGGTCTTTCTCTGTGGTCTCCACAGGGGATTCAGACATCCCTTCGTCTTGGGAGATGTAAGATGAGCCTGCATTCAATTCACTGCAGGGATATCCGGCCTTACTTCGAGTCAGAGCATCTCGGTGTCCATTCCACTTGAGGCCACAAACTCAGGGTCCCACTCACATAGCTGTAGCTGAGAGAAGCCTCCTCTCGAGGTGCTTGTGGAAAGTTGGTATTCCTCTTGAGTCGAAGCCAGGGACTAAGCTCTCATCTCGAATTGATTTGGGGTCCATGGAGCCCTTTCGTGTTGCTCCAGTGACCTCAGGATCCCTCTAGACTTGAGACAGTGATTTTGGGTTTTCTCTGGAGTGCCATCAAGGAAATTAAGGCTCCTTTCTTGTTTGATGTGGAACACGGAATTGCTCTGCACGCAGTGCAGGGGAATCGTGCCTCATCTCACGGCGAGGTGGAAGTCTCATGGTTTTTCTCGAGTTGCGGCCAGAACCTGGGGTATATTCTTGAGATACGACGGGAGGGCCCTTCCGGACACGTGTTTGTTCAGCGACGTCAGGACTCCTGCCTACGTGCGAGGGACACCTCGGGATTCTCCTCGCGTCTTGGCATGGCAATTGGGACGCGTCTCCCCGTGATGCTGGATACCCAGTGTCCCTTTCCATGTACCACCGGGATCCTGTGACTCGTATCCATTTTGAAGAGGAGTCAGGCATCGTCTCCTTTGGAAGCATTGATCTCCGCGGACCTCTCGAGTTTTCAAAGGTTGTGAGTCCTCCGGTCACGATGTGGCGAGAACTAGGTCTTTCTCTGTGGTCTCCACAGTGTATTCAGACATCCCTTCGTCTTGGGAGATGCAAGACGAGCATTCGTTCAATTCACTGCAGGGATATCCGGCCTTACTTCAAGTCACAGCGTCTCGGTGTCCATTCCACTCGAGGCAACAAACTCAGGATCCCTCTCACATACCTGTAGCTGAGAGAAGCCTCCTCTTGAGGTGCTTGTGGAAAGTTGGTATTCCTCTTGAGTCGAAGCCAGGGACTAAGCTCTCATCTCGAGTTGATTTGGGGTCCACGGAGCCCTTTCTTGTTGCTACAGTGACCTCAGGATCCCTCTAGACTTGAGACAGTGATCTTGGGTTTTGTATGTAGTGCCATCAAGGAAATCAAGGCTCCTTTCAGGTTTGATGTGGAACACGGAATTGCTCTGCACGCAGTGCAGGGGAATCGGGCCTCATCTCGCGGCGAGGGGGAAGTCTCATGGTTGTTCTCGAGTTGCGGCCGGAAACTGGGGTATATTCTCGAGTTACGACGGGGAGGGTCTTTCCAGACACATGTTTGTTCAGCGACGTCAGGACCCCTGCCTAGGTGCGAGGGACAACTCGGGATACTCCTCGAGTCTTGGCATGGCAATTGGGACGCGTCTCCACGTGAGGCGGGAGACCCAGGGTCCCTTTCCACGTGCCACAGGGATCCTGGGACTCCTATCCATTTTCAAGAGGAGTCAGGCATCGTCTCCTTTGGAAGCATTGATCTCCGTGGACCTCTCGAGTTTTCAAAGGATGTGAGGCCTCCGCTCGCGATGAGGCGGAGAATTAGGTTTTTCTCTGTGGTCTCCACAGGGGATTCAGATATCCCTTCGTCTTGGGAGATGCAAGACGAGCCTGCATTCAATTCACTGCAGGGATATCCGGCCTTACTTCGAGTCAGAGCATCTCGGTGTCCATTCCACTTGAGGCCGCAAATTCAGGGTCCCTCTCACATACCTGTAGCTGAGAGAAGCCTCCTCTTGAGGTGCTTGTGGAAAGTTGGTATTCCTCTTGAGTCAAAGCCAGGGACTAAGCTCTCATCTAGAGTTGATTTGCGGTCCACGGAGCCCTTTTGTGTTGCTCCAGTGACCTCAGGATCCCTCTAGAATTGAGACAATGATCTTGGGTTTCCTCTGGAGTGCCATCAAGGAAATCAAGGCTCCTTTCACGTTTGATGTGGAACACGGATTTGCTCTGCACGCAGTGCCGGGGAATCGGGCTTCATCTCGTGGCGAGGGGGAAGTCTCATGGTTTTTCTCGAGTTGCGGACAGAACCTGGGGTATATTCTCAAGTTACGAGGGGGAGGGCACTTCCAGACACGTGTTTGTTCATCGACGTCAGGACTCCTGCCTAGGTGCGTGGGACACCTTGCGATTCTCCTCGAGTCTTGGCATGGCAATTTAGACGCGTCTCCATGTGAGGCAGGAGACCAGGGTCCCTTTCCACGTGCCACAGGGATCCTGGGGCGCCTATCCATTTTCAAGAGGAGTCAGGCATCGTCTCCTTTGGAAGCATTGATCTCCACGGACCTCTCGAGTTTTCAAAGGATGTGAGGCCTCCGGTCGCAATGAGGCGGAGGACTAGGTCTTTCTCTGTGGTCTCCACAGGGAATTCAGACATCCCTTCGTCTTGGGAGATGCAAGACGAGCCTGCATTCAATTCACTGCAGGGATATCTGGCCTTACTTCGAGTCAGAGCATCTCGGTGTCCATTCCACTTGAGGCCACAAACGCAGGGTCCCTCTCACATACCTGTAGCTGAGAGAAGCCTCCTCTTGAGGTGCTTGTGGAAAGTTGGTATTCCTCTTGAGTCGAAGCCAGGGACTAAGCTCTCATCTTGACTTGATTTGGGGTCCACGGAGCCCTTTTGTGTTGCTCCAGTGACCTCAGGATCCCTCTAGACTTGAGACAGTGATCTTGGGTTTTCTCTGGAGTGTCATCAAGGAAATCAAGGCTCCTTTCACGTATGATGTGGAACACGGAATTGTTCTGGACGCAGTGCAGGGGAATCGGGCCTCATCTCGCGGCGAGGGGGAAGTCTCATGGTTTTTCTCGAGTTGCAGCCGGAACCTGGGGTATATTCTCGAGTTACGACGGGGAGGGCCCTTCCAGACACGTGTTTGTTCAGCGACGTAAGGACTCCAGCCTAGGTGCGAGGGACACCTCGGGATTCTCCTCGAGTCTTCGCATGGCAAATGGGACGCGTCTCCACGTGAGGCGGGAGACGCAGGGTCCCTTTCCACGTGCCACAGGGATCCTGGGACTCCTATCCATTTTCAAGAGGAGTCAGGCATCGTCTCCTTTGGAAGCATTGATCTCCGCAGACCTCTCGAGTTTTCAAAGGATGTGAGGCCTCCAGTCGCGTTGAGGCGGTGGACTAGGTCTTTCTCTGTGGTCTCCACAGGGGATTCAGACATCCCTTCGTCTTGGGAGATGCAAGACGAGCCTGCATTCAATTCACTGCAGGGATATCCGGACTTACTTCGAGTCAGAGCATCTCGGTGTCCATTCCACTTGAGGCCACAAACTCAGGGTCCCTCTCACATACCTGTAGCTGAGAGAAGCCTCCTCTTGAGGTGCTTGTGGAAAGTTGGTATTCCTCTTGAGTCGAAGCCAGGGACTAAGCTCTCATCTCGAGTTGATTTGGGGTCCACGGAGCTCTTTCGTGTTGCTCCAGTGACCTCAGGATCCCTCTAGACTTGAGCCAGTGATCTTGGGTTTTCTCTGGAGTGCCATCAAGGAAATCAAGGCTCCTTTCACGTTTGATGAGGAACACGGAATTGCTCTGCACGCAGTGCAGGGGATTCGGGCCTCATCTCGCGGCGAGGGGGAAGTCTCATGGTTTTTCTCGAGTTGCGGCCCGAAGCTGGGGTATATTCTCGAGTTACGACGGGGAGGGCCCTTCCAGACACGTGTTTGTTCAGCGAAGTCAGGACTCCTGCCTAGGTACGAGGGACACCTCGGGATTCTCCTCGAGTCTTGGCATGGCAATTTGGACGAGTCTCCACGGGAGGCGGGAGACCCAGGGTCCCTTATTACGTGCCCAAGGGAATCTGGGACTCCTATCCATTTTCAAGAGGAGTCAGGCATCGTCTCCTTTGGAAGCATTGATCTCCGCGGACCTCTCGAGTTTTCAAAGGATGTGAGGCGTCCGGTCGCGATGAGGCGGAGGACTAGGTCTTTCTCTGTGGTCTCCACAGGGGATTCAGACATCCCTTCGTCTTGGGAGATGCAAGACGAGCCTGCATTCAATTCACTGCAGGGATATCCGGCCTTACTTCGAGTCAGAGCATCTCGGTGTCCATTCCAATTGAGGCCACAAACTCAGGGTCCCTCTCACATACTTGTAGCTGAGAGAAGCCTCCTCTTGAGTTGCTGGTGGAAAGTTGGTGTTCCTCTTGAGTCGAAGCCAAGGACTAAGCTCTCATCTCGAGTTGACTTGGGGTCCACGGAGCACTTTCGTGTTGCTCCAGTGACCTCAGGATCCCTCTAGACTTGAGACAGTGATCTTGGGTTTTCTCTGGAGTGCCATCAAGGAAATCAAGGCTCCTTTCACGTTTGATGTGGAACACGGAATTGCTCTGCACGCAGTGCAGGGGAATCGGGCCTCATCTCGCGGCGAGGGGGAAGTCTCATGGTTTTCCTCGAGTTGCGGCCGGAACCTGGGGTATATTCTCGAGTTACGACGGGGAGGGCCCTTCCAGACACGTGTTTGTTCAGCGACGTCAGGACTCCTGCCTAGGTGCGAGGGACACCTCGGGATTCTCCTCGAGTCTTGGCATGGCAATTGGGACGCGTCTCCACGTGAGGCGGGAGACCCAGGGTCCCTTTCCACGTGCCACAGGGATCCTGGGACTCCTATCCATTTTCAAGAGGAGTCAGGCATCGTCTCCTTTGGAAGCATTGATCTCTGCGGACCTCTCGAGTTTTCAAAGGATGTGAGGCCTTCTGTCGTGATGAGGCGGAGAACTAGGTCTTTCTCTATGGTCTCCACAGGGGATTCAGACATCCCTTCATCTTGGGAGATGCAAGACGAGCCTGCATTCCAATCACTGCAGGGATATCCGGCCTTACTTCGAGTCAGAGCATCTCGGTGTCCATTCCACTTGAGGCCACAAACTCAGGGTCCCTCTCACATACCTGTAGCTGAGAGAAGCCTCCTCTTGAGGTGCTTGTGGAAAGGTGGTATTCCTCTTGAGTCGAAGCTAGGGACTAAGCTCTCATCTCTGGTTGATTTGGGGTCCACGGAGCCCTTTCGTGTTGCTACAGTGACCTCAGGATCCCTCTAGACTTGAGACAGTGATCTTGGGTTTTCTCTGGAGTGCCCTCAGGGAAATCAAGGCTCCTTTCACGTTTGATGTGTAACACGGAATTGCTCTGCATGCAGTGCAGGGGAATCGGGCCTCATCTCGCGGCGAGGGGGAAGTCTCATGGTTTTCCTCGAGTTGCGGCCGGAACCTGGGGTATATTCTCGAGTTACGACGGGGAGGGCCCTTCAAGACACGTGTTTGTTCAGCGACGTCAGGACTCCTGGCTAGGTGCGAGGGACACCTCGGGGTTCTCCTCGAGTCTTGGCATGGCAATTGGGACGCGTCTCCACGTGAGGCGGGAGACCCAGAGTCCCTTTCCACGAGCCACAGGGATCCTGGGACTCCTATCCATTTTCAAGAGGAGTCAGGCATCGTCTCCTTCGGAAGTATTGATTTCCGCGGACGTCTCGAGTTTTCAAAGGATGTGAGGCCTCCGGTTGCGTTGAGGCGTAGGACTAGGTCTTTCTCTGTGCTCTCCACAGGGGATTCAGACAACCGTTCGTCTTGGGAGATGCAAGGCAAGCCTGCATTCAATTCACTGCAGGGATATCCGGCCTTACTTCGAGTCAGAGCATCTCGGTGTCCATTCCACTTGAGGCCACAAACTCAGGGTCCCTCTCACATACCTGTAGCTGAGAGAAGCCTGCTCTTAAGGTGCTTGTGGAAAGTTGGTATTCCTCTTCAGTCGAAGCCAGGGACTAAGCTCTCATCTCGAGTTGATTTGGGGTCCACGGATCCCTTTCTTGTTGCTACAGTGACCTCAGGATCCCTCTAGACTTGAGACAGTGATCTTGGGTTTTCTATGGAGTGCCATCAAGGAAATCAAGGCTCCTTTCACTTTTGATGTGGAACACGGAATTGCTCTGCACGCATTGCAGTGGAATCAGACCTTATCTCGCGGCGAGGGGGAAGTCTCATGGTTTTTCTCGAGTTGCGGCCGGAACCTTGGTTATATTCTCGAGTTACGACGCGGGGGGCCCTTCCAGACACGTGTTTGTTCAGCGACGTCAGGACTCCTGTCTAGGTGCGAGGGACACCTCGGGATTCTCCTCGAGTCTTGGCATGGCAATTGGGACGCGTCTCCACTTGAGGCGGGAGACCGAGTGTCCCTTTCCACATGCCACACGGATCTTGGGACTCCTATCCATTTTCAAGAGGAGTCAGGCATCGTCTCCTTTGGAAGCATTGATCTCCGCGGACCTCTCCAGTTTTGAACGGATGTGAGGCCTCCGGTCGTGATGAGGCGGAGAACTAGGTCTTTCTCTGTGGTCTCCACAGGGGATTCAGACATCCCTTCGTATTGGGAGATGCAAGACGAGCCTGCATTCAATTCACTGCATGGATATCCGTCCTTACTTCGAGTCAGAGCATCTCAGTGTCCATTCCACTTGAGTCCACCAACTCAGGATCCCTCTCACATACCTGTAGCTGAGAGAAGCCTCCTCTTGAGGTGCTTGTGGAAAGTTGGTATTCCTCTTGAGTCGAAGCCAGGGATTAAGCCCTCATCTCGAGTTGATTTGGGGTCCACGGAGCACTTTCGTGTTGCTACAGTGACCTCAGGATCCCTCTAGACTTGAGACAGTGATCCTGGATACTCTCTGGAGTGCCATCAAGGAAATCAAGGCTCCTTTCAAGTTTGATGTGGAATAAGAAATTGCTCTGCACGCAGTGCAGGGGAATCGGGCCTCATCTGGCGGCGAGGGGAAGTCTCATGGTTTTTCTCGAGTTGCGGCCGGAACCTGGGGTATATTCTCGAGTTACGACGCGGAGGGCCCTTCCAGACACGTGTTTGTTCAGCGACGTCAGGACTCCTGCCTAGGTGCGAGGGACACCTCGGGATTCTCCTCGAGTCTTGGCATGGCAATTGGGACGCCTCTCCATGTGGTGCGGGAGACCCAGGGTCCCTTTCCACGTGCCACAGGGTACCTGGGTCTCCTATCCATTTTCGAGAGGAGTCAGGCATCGTCTCCTTTGGAAGCATTGATCTCCGCGGACCTCTCGAGTTTTCAAAGGATGTGAGGCCTCCAGTCGCGTTGAGGTGGAGACTGGGTCTTTCTCTGTGGTCTCCACAGGGGATTCAGACATCCCTTCGCTTGGGAGATGCAAGACGAGCCTGCATTCAGTTCACTGCAGGGATATCCGGGTTACTTCGAGTCAGAGCATCTCGGTGTCCATTCCACTTAAGGCCACAAACTCAGGGTCCCTCTCACATACCTGTAGCTGAGAGAAGCCTCCTCTTGAGGTGCTTGTGGAAAGTTTGTATTCCTCTTGAGTCAAAACCAGGGACTAAGTTCTCATCTCGAGTTGATTTGTGGTCCACGGAGCCCTTCCGTGTTACTCCAGTGACCTCAGGATTCCTCTAGACTTGAGACAGTGATCTTGGGTTTTCTCTGGAGTGCCATCAAGGAAATCCAGGCTCCTTTCACGTTTGATGTGGAACACGGAATTGCTCTGCCCGCAGTGCAGGGGAATCGGGGCTCATCTCTCGGCGAGGGGGAAGTCTCATGGTTTTTCTCGAGTTGCGGCCGGAACCTGGGGTATATTCTCGAGTTACGACAGGGAGGGCCCTTCCAGACACGTGTTTGTTCAGCGACGTCAGGACTCCTGCCTAGGTCTGAGGGACATCTCGGGATTCTCCTCGAGTCTTGGCATGGCAATTGGGACGCGTCTCCACGTGAGGCGGGAGACCCAGGGTCCCTTTCCACGTGCCACAGGGATTCTGGGACTCCTATCCATTTTCGAGAGGAGTCAGGCATCGTCCCCTTTGGGAGGACTGATCTCCGCGGAACTCTCGAGTTTTCAAAGGACGTGAGGCCTCCGGTCGCGATGAGGCGGAGAACTAGGTCTTTCTCTGTGGTCTCCACAGGGGATTCACACTTCGCTTCGTCTTGGGAGATGCAAGACGAACCTGCATTCAATTCACTGCAAGGATATCCGGCCTTACTTCGAGTCAGAGCATCTCAGTGTCCATTCCACTTTAGGCCACAAACTCAGGGTCCCTCTCACATACCTGTAGCTGAGAGAAGCCTCCTCTTGAGGTGCTTATGAAAAGTTGGTATTCCTCTTGAGTCGAAGCCAGGGACTAAGCTCCCATCTCGAGTTGATTTGGGGTCCACGGAGCCCTTTCGTGTTGCTCCAGTGACCTCAGGATCCCTCTAGACTTGAGACAGTGATTTTGGGTTTTATCTGGAATGCCATCAAGGAAATCAAGGCTCCTTTCACGTTTGATGTGGAACACGGAATTGCTCTGCATTCAGTGCAGGGAAATCGGGCCTCATCTCGCGGCGAGGCGGAAGTCTCCTGGTTTTTCTCGAGTTGCGGCCGGAACCTGGGGTATATTCTCGAGTTACGATGGGGAGGGCCCTTCCAGACACGTGTTTGTTCAGCGGCGTCAGGACTCCTGCCTAAGTGCGAGGGACACCTCGGGATTCTCCTCGAGTCTTGGCATGGCAAATGGGACACGTCTCCTCGTGAGGCGGGAGCCCCAGTGTCCCTTTCCAAGTGCCACAGGGATCCTGGGACTCGTATCCATTTTCAATAGGACTCAGGCATCGTCTCCTTTGGAAGCATTGATCTCCGCGGACCTCTCGAGTTTTCAAAGGATGTGAGGACTCCAGTCGCGATGATGCGGAGAACTAGTTCTTTCTCTGTGGTTTCCACACGGGATTCAGACATCCGTTCATCTTGGGAGATGCAAGACGAGCCTGCATTCAGTTCACTGCAGGGATATGAAAGGTTGCTGCTGAACGATAAGACGCGGGATTCTTGGCCTCCGGAGGAGACGAATTCAATCCGGGGCCAGAGACGAGGCTGGATCGCTCAGAGCTTTTGTGTAATAAAGTTTTATTAAAGTATAGAGAAAGCTTCTGACATAGGCATCAGAAGGGGGCAAAAGAGTACCCCCCTCCTAGTGTTTAGCTGTATGTTATATAGTCACTCACAGTCTGTTAATGAAATGAAAGGAATGTCATAAAATTTAGAATGGCATCAGATAATCCATCCCAGGCCATAAAACGATTGACTGGAATCTTGTAGAAGGGCAGAATACCAACAAATAGTTCCATTTACATAGATTAGGGGAACAATACCTGAGTAAGTAAGTTAGGCCGTTTGGCGGAACCAACTTGAAGGTAGAGTCTGGGGTTCATTAACATAGCTTAAGACAACATTTCCATACGAAAAAGGAATGTATTGGTTAACTCAAAGTCTGAGAGTAGTTAGCTTTAGGTGAGACCAGGTGTCATGGCAACACAGAATGTTAAGAGAAACCTCCTTTTAATTTGTATAGAGAAGGAAAAACAGATCGCTGGTTTGTTTCTTCCTGCCGCTTAAGAGAGATAAAAATGTCTGGCACTTACAGCCTCTTTCCTCCATTTGGAGACCCCTGGCCTTCCTGCCTTTTACCCTCTCATTCCTCCCTTTTCTTTTAGGAGAATTATGTTGCCTAGGGAAAAGGGGCGTCGTTTTCATTCCATAACTGCTTCAGAGCTGACAAGGGGCGTTGTCCCTAAATTGGTGAGGCAACATATTCTCCTAATCCTCATAGTGAGGATGTCTGATCCAGGGGCCCCAAATAGTAGTTAGAAGAAGCTGCAGTGATAGCAGGAGTTTGAGCAACCATTTGTAACTTAAAAGCTTTTATGCGACTAGAAAAAAATCCAGTCACACAGTTACAAATGCAGGGAGCAAAGAGCAAAAACAAAACAATTAGAATTATATGTCAGGTTATGTCCATAGTTAAGGTACAAAGTATGGCACCAGTCCATTCTAGGGTTGTTAGATGTCATCAGACGAAGGAGAGGCATCACATATGATTGTTGTCGAATGTATTCGCAGACTTGGAGAAAGTCTTTTCCTTGAAGTGGAGATGTCCACCACGGGAAGCCTTCCACTGATGAAGAGGGGAGTGCTCCGCAGACCCAGCAGTTAGACCGATTGTGGAATGCAGCATAGGAGTGAGCCCAGGACAGGAAGGCATTGTCTTGAGGATCAAAGGGCAGACTCAGGATTTCTGGAGTCAGCAGAAGTAGGCTCACATAGATTATCAGGCCCATCTGAAACATACAAAGTCAGAGCATAGAAAGTAAAAACATAAAATGACATCACTTAGTTCTGGTCAGGGTGCCACCTCTTGACTCGAGTGTGATGTACCCACGAATCAATTCCTGGGACTTTGACAGCTGTGGGAGAAGAAAGAATAACCTGTTAAGGGCCTTCCCAGAGGGGCTCGAGGGATGAGCCCCCAGATCCCAATGTTTTTATGAGGACCTCGGTTCCTGGCTCAAATAGAGGCTTGCTGGATTCAGAGGCTGGGTCAGGAGTCGTCTCCCGGAGTTCTGTTAATGCCTGTTGAAAAGCTGAGAGTTGAGTTACATAATTAGTTAACTCTAAGGCCTCAGGATCTATAACAATGTCTGTGCGTAAGAAAGGCCTTCCATAAATACATTCAAAGGGGGACAGTCCCTCCTTTTTTGGGGCAGTTCGAGCCCTCATTAAAGCTATGGGTAGGACTTTAATCCAGTTGTCCTGCGTTTCTTGAGTTAATTTGCGCAGATGTCTTTTGATAATGTCATTAGCTTTTTCAACCTTTCCTGAGGATTGGGGTCTCCAGGAACAGTGTAAGTGATACTCTATTCCTAGAGCTTTAGACACCCCCTGAGTTATAGCAGCTTTAAAGGCGGAGCCATTGTCACTCTGAAGGCTCCGTGGCAGCCCAAACCTGGGGATAATTTCATGGATTAAAATCTTTATAACCTCCTTAGCTTGTTCACTATGACAGGGGAACGCCTCAATCCATCCAGTAAAAGTATCCACCCAAACTTGTAAGCAAGAATATCCATTAGCTTTTGGCATATGAGTAAAATCAATTTCCCAGCCCTCTCCAGGATACTTTCCCTTTCGTTGTAATCCAGATTTTGCTAGCTTTTCAGTCTTTGGGTTATTTTTCTGACAAACCTCACACCGTTTGATAATGTTCTTTAGAGTTTTCATTATATTTTTACCTTCAAACAAACGAGAAGCCATCTGGTAAGTACTTTCTACACCCAAATGAAAACTCTGATGTAAACCCTTAAGAATTTTCCACTGAGCATTTTCAGGAATTATTAATCGTCCATCCTCGGACTGTAACCATTCTTTATCAGTAATCTTTGCTCCTCTTTTCTCATATCTTTCTAATTCTTCCTCAGTATATTGTGGCTTTTCCTGTTCCACAGGACCTGTCCAGATCAAAGGCGTCTGTAAGGAGGGGGTTTCGTAAAGTGCCGCTTTTTTGGCTTGAGAGTCAGCTAACAGGTTACCGGCAGCTACTTTACTCCCATCCCTGCTGTGCCCTTTGCAATGCATAACCGCTACTTCTTTAGGACAATAGATAGCAGTTAAAAGTCTCTCAATCTCTCTGAAATGCTTAATAGGTTCTCCTGTTGCTGTTTTAAACTGTCTTTCTTTCCATATTGCAGCATGAGCATGTAAAGTCAAATAAGCATACTTAGAATCAGTGTAGATATTCACTCGTTGCCCTTTGCTTAACTCTAGAGCTCGGGTAAGAGCCACGAGCTCCGCTAACTGGGCACTGGTTCCCTGGGGGAGAGATTTTGCTTCTAAAACCTGTTCAGCAGTCACCACAGCGTAACCTGCTTTGCGCTTTCCATCCCGAACAAAAGAACTGCCGTCTGTAAATATTTCCATGTCAGGATTGTCTAATGGGGTATCCATTAGATCCTCCCGAGCTGCATAGTTTAAAGTTAGGAATTGGGAACAATCGTGATCAGGTGTTTCATCTTCCTTCTCAGGAAGGAAGGTGGCAGGATTTAAATTTCCACAAACTTTAAGCTTAGTTACTGGTCCTTCTAACAACAGTGACTGATATTTAAGAAGCCTACTGTCTGTCATCCAAATATTAACCTTAGAATTTAAGATTCCATTCACATCATGAGAAGTCAGTACAGTAAGGTTTCGTCCATTAATTACTTTTAAAGCTTCAGGTGCTAATAAAGCCGCTGCCCCAATTACTCTTAGGCAGTGGGGCCACCCACGTGCAATTACATCTAATTTTTTGCTTAGATAAGCAATAGGTTGCTGGTGAGGCCCCCGGGGTTGTGTCAAAACTCCCAAGGCCATACCTTTTCTTTCAGTGACAAACAGGTTAAATTCTGACCCTGTGGGCAAACTCAAAGCCGGAGCTTGCAGGAGAGCAGTCTGAAGAACCTTAAAAGCCTTTTGAGTATCTGGAGACCAAACCAGTTTGTCGGTTTGGGCCTGCTGAGTTTCAGCTATAAGTTTATATAAAGGCCGGGCAAGTTCCCCATAGCCTGGAATCCAAATACGAGAGTAGCCTGTGATTCCCAAAAATCCTCTCAATTGTCTTAAAGTCATAGGTAGGGGATGGTTTAGTATAGGTTTAATTCTTTCAGGGCCTATGGCCCTAGTCCCTTTTGAGATGATTAGGCCCAGATATCTAACAGATTGTTGACAAAGCTGAGCCTTTTCTCTTGATGCCTTGTAACCGCAGCCTGCCAGAAAGTTTAAGAAATCTTCTGAGGCTCGTGAACAAGCTTCCTGTGTCTCAGCACAGAGCAAAATATCATCTACATATTGTAACACTACCGCTTCAGAGCTATTAAAGTTTTGTAGATCCCGTGACAAACTTTGTCCAAATAAGTGAGGACTGTCACGAAATCCCTGGGGCAAAACTGTCCAGGTTAACTGGGAAGCTGCCTGTGTGGGGTCTTCAAAGGCAAATAGAAATTGACTTTCCTCCGCCAAAGGCACTGAATAGAAGGCATCTTTTAAATCAATTACTGAAAAATATTTGGCTCGTTCAGGAATTTCAGACAATAAAGTATAAGGATTAGGCACCACGGGGTGTAAAGGAACCACAGCCTCATTTATTATTCATAAATCTTGAACTAATCTCCATTTATCATTTGATTTTTTTACACCCAAAATAGGAGTGTTGCATGGACTGTTACAGGGAACTAATAGTCCCTGCTCCTTTAAATTCTCAATGATGGGTTTTAACCCTTCTTTAACCTCAGGTTTCAGTGGATACTGCTTCTTCTGTGGGAATAAGTGTGGGTCTTTGAGCTTGACAACCACAGGAATAGCATTTTGTGCTCGACCCACAGATTTTCCATCAGCCCATACTCTAGGATTCACATTTTGTTCAACTAAAGGTAGAGAAAGGGAAGGCTCCATATTCATGAAAACAGAGGCATGGACCTTGCTCAGTATATCCCTCCCCAAAAGGGGTGAGGGTGATTCTGGCACGATAAGAAACTCGTGTGAAAATAGCACAGAATCCCAGTTGCACGATAGAGAATAACTGAAGTAATACCTTTAGGCTCGTCCAGACAGTCCCATTACGGAAGCGGATCAGGAAGAAAGTGGGCCAGGGGCTTCAGTAAGCACGGAGTAAGTTGCCCCAGTATCTAAAAGGAAATTGACGGATTGGCCTCCCACCGTTATCAATACCCGGGGTTCCTCAGGTGTAATTAGGACGGGAGCTTGTGTGGGGACCCCCGGGCACCTTCAGTCCTGATTGTCTTGAGAGTCAGACCCCTGAGACCTACGCCTCTGGGGGCAGTCTCTCCTCCAGTGTGGTCCCTTGCAGACCGGACATGGAGCCGGGGGCGGCTTAGATGCCTGAGGGCAATCCCGCTTGAGATGCCCCTCCTTTCCACAGCAATAGCAAGCCCATCTCTTTTCACCTGGGTCCCTCTGGGCATTTTTCTCAGGCTGCTTAAGAACGGTTTTCATAGCCATTGCGAGGGCTTCCGCCTTTTCCTTCGTCTTTCTCTGCCTTTCTTTCTTTTCCTCATATTCCCTACCATAATAGACTGTCTGAGCCAGTTGTAACAGATTATCTAAAGACTGATTTGGTCCATACGCCCGTTTTGATAACTTACGGCGAATATCTGGAGCCGACTGAGTGAGAAATTTATCTTTTAAGATCACTTTCCCCTCTTCACTTTCGGGATCAATCTCAGTGAATCTGCGAAGGGCTTCTCTCAGTCTATCTAGGAATTTACAAGGAGCTTCCTTCTCCTCCTGTTCTATGTCTGCCAGTTTGCCATAGTTCAAAGGCTTAGAATGCGCCTGCCTGAGTCCTTCAAGAATACATCTGACAAAATGACTCTGATCCCATCTTCCTTTAGCAGTGTTATAGTCCCAGTCTGGTTCTGTAGCTGGGACCGCCTGACTCCCAGTGGGGAGGGCAGTTATCTCGTCCTCCCTCTTTCCCACTGATTCATTACCAAGCCATTCATCTCCATAAGCAACCGCTTTTCCCAAAACTCGAGCCTTTGAGTCGGGAGTCAACGTTTGTCCCAAGATATACATCACATCCTTCCAAGTGAGGTCATAATGCAGAGTAACACCTTTAAAAGCTCTAATATACTTTTCTGGGTCTTCTAAATAGTCTCCCAGATCTTCCTTAATTCTTTGTATCTCTTGATAAGAAAAAGGCTTATTAACTCTCATAGACTGATAATTTCTCCCGGTGGGTACTTCATGAAGGGGCAACAGCATGAGTGGCTGTCCCTCAGTCTCTCTGGCTGCTCTGCACACATCCCAGGGATAGATTGGAGAAACCTGCTTTTCTTTATCTCTTTGCCTCCTGTCCTCTATCTCATCTCCTACTTCGATGGTCTGAGTTTCTACTGAAACCAGAGTAGTCTGAAGTCGTACTGAGACAGGAGTTGTTTGGACCTCTACAGGAGCAGTTCGAATCTCAATTTGGGTTCCCACTGAGACCGAGGCAGTTTGAGTCTCAGTTTGTGTTTCCACTGAGACTAAAGCAGTTTGAACCTCATCTCGGAGACCCGGATACGGGGGCAAAGTAGGAGGACAGGGGGGAGCGGAAGGTTTCACACCCAAATCTATACCCTTAGGACATAAGTCTGGCATATTTCGCAGAGAGAAAAAGGGCAACACATACGCTACTTCTACCCATTTCCCTTGCTTTTTACAGAACCGGTCTAATTGTAAAACAGTGTTATACTTAAGAGACCCTCCAACTGGCCACCGTTCGCTGTCCTCCAGTGGGTACCGCGGCCATGCAGTATCACATAGGAAGACCAGGTGTGTCTTCTTTAAGCCCTGGGGATCAAATCTATCCCAGTTTTTCAGGATACAGTTCAAAGGAGTGAGGCTGGAATTGTTAGCTCCCATCTGTAAGAGAGAAAAAAAGCGACCAGCGCCATTTTTTCTACCGGAGGCGTCCCTCCCTGCTCTAGATGGGGGTGTAGACAGACGTTACACCAAAAGCTTTTCCTTCCTGGTCGGACTTAGTCTGTCCCTTACCGACGCAGGCGTCACACTCGTCCCTCCCGGTTCTACCACCGAGATGGGGTGGGGCTGCACCAGGGGTAGACCTGATGGCATCCCTGACTGACGTCCAGCTCTTCACCTCGCTTGCCTTTGATGCCACCCAGGGCGCAATCAGAGTAACCTTTCGGAATGCCTCCCAAGCTAAGACCTCTGGGGGAAACATTCGTCACCTGAGTGCCTGTGCACAACCCTGAGTATATTCATGACTGCAATAAGACCGATACCAACATGAAACTGAGATGTTCCTTCCAAGCGTCACCACACCGGTATAAGAGCCTCCTCTGGTCCACTAAGAGCCAGTGTTACCAAAGGAAAAAACCATTGCAGTTCCAATCCGAGTAACCTTTAACCTCAGAGATGCTCTGGGAGTTGGAGCTCCATCCAGCTTCCGAACTTTCCATGCCTAGCGAGGCTAGGCGCTTCCTGACTACCAATTCAAGTTTGAGACCTAGGCCACAGTACAGTAGCAACATAGATTACAAGTCCCTGGAAAGTCTATGATCCGATAGATTAGGTTAGTACTTCTAATTCCCAAGGAGTTATGAAATGGTCAAAGAGACTGAAAAGTTTGACCGAGAAAGGAGAGTTCGGTCCACACGCTTTGCCCGTTTCTGGTCAGTTCCCGAAGGAGACATTGGTTGCCTCTTGGCATTGGCAGGTTGGTATAAACCCCCGACAGGTTTCTGCCATAGCCTTATGAGATCACCGCGGGCCCGCAGAGCAGGGCTCCTCACTTGCTTCGCGCAGGGCGTTTTATTCATTTACACAAGCACACCATAGAGTTAGTAAAGTACAGAGGAAAACGTGTTCGCTAGGAGAACAAAGAACTAGAGCTCCAAGCATCCTTACCTTGTCCTGAAGGATCACGGACGAGCCCCCAAGTTGAAAGGTTGCTGCTGAACGATAAGACGCGGGATTCTTGGCCTCCGGAGGAGACGAATTCAATCCGGGGCCAGAGACGAGGCTGGATCGCTCAGAGCTTTTGTGTAATAAAGTTTTATTAAAGTATAGAGAAAGCTTCTGACATAGGCATCAGAAGGGGGCAAAAGAGTACCCCCCTCCTAGTGTTTAGCTGTATGTTATATAGTCACTCACAGTCTGTTAATGAAATGAAAGGAATGTCATAAAATTTAGAATGGCATCAGATAATCCATCCCAGGCCATAAAACGATTGACTGGAATCTTGTAGAAGGGCAGAATACCAACAAATAGTTCCATTTACATAGATTAGGGGAACAATACCTGAGTAAGTAAGTTAGGCCGTTTGGCGGAACCAACTTGAAGGTAGAGTCTGGGGTTCATTAACATAGCTTAAGACAACATTTCCATACGAAAAAGGAATGTATTGGTTAACTCAAAGTCTGAGAGTAGTTAGCTTTAGGTGAGACCA
Organism: Dama dama; assembly: GCF_033118175.1. Lineage (NCBI taxonomy): Eukaryota > Metazoa > Chordata > Mammalia > Artiodactyla > Cervidae > Dama > Dama dama. The sequence continues at coordinate 2,265,482 of NW_026870940.1, forward strand.
GGTGTCATGGCAACACAGAATGTTAAGAGAAACCTCTTTTTAAATTTGTATAGAGAAGGGAAAACAGATCGCTGGTTTGTTTCTTCCTGCCGCTTAAGAGAGATAAAAATGTCTGGCACTTACAGCCTCTTTCCTCCATTTGGAGACCCCTGGCCTTCCTGCCTGTTACCCTCTCAGATATCCGGCCTTTCTTCGAGTAGGAGCATTTCGGTGTCCATTCCACTTGAGGCCACAAACTCAGGGTACCTCTCACATACATGTAGCTGAGAGAAGCCTGCTCTTGACGTGCTTGTGGAAAGTTGGTATTCCTCTTGAGTCGAAGCCAGGGACTAAGCTCTCATCTCGAGTTGATTTGGGGTCCACGGAGCCCTTTCCTGTTGCTCCAGTGACCTCAGGATCCCTCTAGACTTGAGACAGTGATCTTGGGTTTTCTCTGGAGTGCCATCAAGGAAATCAAGGCTCCTTTCACGTTTGATGTGGAACACGGAATTGCTCTGCACGCAGTCCAGGGGAATCGGGCCTCATGTCGCGGCGAGGGGGAAGTCTACAGGTTTTTCTCGAGTTGCGGCCGGAACCTGGGGTATATTCTCGAGTTACGACGGGGAGGGCCCTTACAGACACGTGTTTGTTCAGCGACGTCAGGACTCCTGCCTAGGTGCGAGGGACACCTCGGGATACTCCTCGAGTCTTGGCATGGCAATTGGGACGCGTCTCCACGTGAGGCGGGAGACCCAGGGTCCCTTTCCACGTGCCACAGGGATCCTGGGACTCCTATCCATTTTCAAGAAGAGTCAGGCATCTTCTCCTTTGGAAGCATTGATCTCCGTGGACCTCTCGAGTTTTCAAAGGATGTGAGGCCTCCGGTCTCGATGAGGCAGAGAACTAGGTCTTTCTCTGTGGTCTCCACAGGGGATTCAGGCATCCCTTCGTCTTGGGAGATGCAAGACGAGCCTGCATTCAATTCACTGTAGGGATATCCGGCCTTACTTCGAGTCAGAGGATCTCGGTGTCCATTCCACTTGAGGCCATAAACTCGGGGTCCCTCAAATATACCTGTAGCTGAGAGAAACCTCCTCTTGATGTGCTTGTGGAAAGTTGGTATTCCTCTTGACTCGAAGCCAGGGACTAAGCTCTCATCTCGAGTTGATTTGGGATCCACGGAGCCCTTTCATGTTGCTCCAGTGACCTCAGGATCCCTCTAGACTTGAGACAGTGATCTTGGGTTTTCTCTGAAGTGCCATCAAGGAAATCAAGGCTCCTTTCACGTTTGATGTGGAACACGGAATTGCTCTGCACCCAGTCCAGAGGAATCGGGCCTCATGTCGCTGCGAGGGGGAAGTCTCATGGTTTTTCTCGAGTTGCGGCCGGAACCTGGGGTATATTCTTGAGTTACGACGGGGAGGGCCCTTCCAGACACGTGTTTGTTCAGGGACGTCAGGACTCCTGCCTAGGAGCGGGGGACACCTCGGGATTCTCCTCGAGTCTTGGCATGGCAATTGGGAGGCATCTCCACGTGAGGCGGGAGACCCAGGGTCCCTTTCCACGTGCCACAGGGATCCTGGGACTCCTATCCATTTTCAAGAGGAGTCAGGCATCGTCTCCTTTGGAAGCATTGATCTCCACGGACCACTCGAGTTTTCAAAGGATGTGAGGCCTCCGCTCGCAATGAGGCGGAGAACTCGGTCTTTCTCTGTCATCTCCACAGGGGATTCAGACATCCCTTCGTCTTGGGAGATGCAAGACGAGCCTGCATTCAATTCACTGCAGGGATATCCGGCCTTACTTCGAGTCAGAGCATCTCGGTGTCCATTCCACTTGAGGCCACAAACTCAGGGGCCCTCTCACATACCTGTAGCTGAGAGAAGCCTCCTCTTGAGGTGCTTGTGGAAAGTTGGTATTCCTCTTGAGTCGAAGCCAGGGACTAAGCTCTCATCTCGAGTTGATTTGGGGTCGACGGAGCCCTTTCGTGTTGCTCCAGTGACCTCAGGATCCCTCTAGACTTGAGACAGTGATCTTGGGTTTTCTCTGGAGTGCCATCAAGGAAATCAAGGCTCCTTTCACGTTTGATGTGGAACACGGAATTGTTCTGCACGCAGTGCAGGGGAATCGGGCTTCATCCAGCGGCGAAGGGGAAGTCTCATGGTTTTTCTCGAGTTGCGGCCCGAACCTGGGGTATATTCTCGAGTTACGACGGTGAGGGCCCTTCCAGACACGTGTTTGTTTAGCGACGTCCGGACTCCTGCCTAGGTGCGAGGGACACCTCGGGATTCTCCTCGAATCTTGGCATGGCAAAGGGGACGCTTCTCCACGGGAGGCGGGAGACCCAGAGTCCCTTTCCACGTGCCACAGGGATCCTGGGACTCCTATCCATTTTCAAGAGGAGTCAGGCATCGTCTCCTTTGGAAGCATTGATCTCCGCGGACCTCTCGAGTTTTCAAAGGATGTGAGACCTCCGGTCGCGATGAGGCGGAGAACTCGGTCTTTCTCTGTGGTCTCCACAGGGGATTCAGACATCCCTTCGTCTTGGGAGATGCAAGACGAGCCTGCATTCAATTCACTGCAGGGATATCCGGCCTTACTTCGAGTCAGAGCATCTCGGTGTCCATTCCACTTGAGGCCACAAACTCAGGGTCCCTCTCACATACCTGTAGCTGAGAGAAGCCTCCTCTTGAGGTGCTTGTGGAAAGTTGGTATTCCTCTTGACTCCAAGCCAGGGACTAAGCTCTCATCCCGAGTTGATTTCGGTCCACGGAGCCCTTTCCTGTTGGTCCAGTGACCTCAGGATCCCTCTAGACTTGAGACAGTGATCTTGGGTTTTCTCTGGAGTGTCATCAGGGAAATCAAGGCTCCTTTCACGTTTGATGTGGAACACGGAATTGCTCTGCATGCAGTGCAGGGGAATCGGGCCTGAACTCGCGGCGAGGGGGAAATCTCACGGTTTTTCTCGTGTTGCGGCCCGAACCGGGGTATATTCTCGAGTTACGACGGGGAGGTCCCTTCCAGACACGTGTTTGTTCAGCGACGTCAGGACTCCTGCCTAGGTGCAAGGGACACCTCGGGATTCTCCTCGAGTCTTGGCATGGCAATTGGGGCGCGTCTCCACGTGAGGCGGGAGCCCCAGAATCCCTTTCCATGTGGCACAGGGATCCTGGGACTCCTATCCATTTTCAAGAGGAGTCAGGCATCGTCTCCTTTGGAAGCATTGATCTCTGTGGACCTCTTGAATTTTCAAAGCATGTGAGGCCTCTGGTCAGGATGAGAGGGAGAACTAGGTCTTTCTCTGTGGTCTCCACAGGGGATTCAGACATCCCTTCATCTTGGGAGATGCAAGACGAGCCTGCATTCAATTCACTGCAGGGATATCCGGCCTTACTTCGAGTCAGAGCATCTCGGTGTCCATTCCACTTGAGGCCACAAACTGCGGGTCCCTCTCACATACCTGTAGCTGAGAGAAGCCTCCTCTTGAGGTGCTTGTGGAAAGTTGGTATTCCTCTTGACTCGAAGCCAGGGACTAAGCTCTCATCTCGAGTTGATTTGGGGTCCACGGAGCCCTTTTGTGTTGCTCCAGTGACCTCAGGATCCCTCTAGACTTGAGACAGTGATCTTGGGTTTTCTCTGGAGTGCCATCAAGGAAATCAAGGCTCCTTTCACATTTGATGTGGAACACGGAATTGCGCTGCACGCAGTGCAGGGGAATAGGGCCTCATCTCGCGGCGAGGGGGAAGTCTCATGGTTTTTCTCGAGTTGCGGCCGGAACCTGGGGTATATTCTCGAGTTGCGCCGGATGCCTGCCCTTCCAGACATGTGTTTGTTCAGCGACGTCAGGACTCCTGCCTAGGTGCGAGGGACACCTCGGGATTCTCCTCGAGTCTTGCCATGGCAATTGGGAGGCGTCTACACGTGAGGCGGGAGACACAGGGCCCCTTTCCACGTGCCACAGGGATCCTGGGACTCCTATCCATTTTCAAGAGGAGTCAGGCATCGTCTCCTTTGGAAGCATTGATCTCTGTGGACCTCTCAAATTTTCAAAGATGTGAGGCCTCCGGTCGCGATGAGGGGGAGAATTAGGTCTTTCTCTGTGGTCTCCACGGGGTATTCAGACATCCCTTCATCTTGGGAGATGCAAGACGAGCCTGCATTCAATTCACTGCAGGGATATCCTGCCTTACTTAGAGTCAGAGCATCACAGTGTCCATTCCATTTGAGGCCACAACTCAGGGTCCCTCTCACATACCTGTAGCTGAGAGAAGCCTCCTCTTGAGGTGCTTGTGGAAAGTTGGTATTCCTCTTGAGTCGAAGCCAGGGACTAAGCTCTCATCTCGAGTTGATTTGGGGTCCACGGAGCCCTTTCTTGTTGCTCCAGTGACATCAGGGTCCCTCTAGACTTGAGACAGGCATCTTGGGTTTTCTCTGGAGTGCCCTCAAGGAAATCAAGGCTCCTTTCACGTTTGATGTGTAACACGGAATTGCTCTGCATGCAGTGCAGGGGAATCGGGCCTCATCTCGCGGTGAGGGGGAAGTCTCATGGTTTTTCTCGAGTTGAGGCCGGAACCTGGGGTATATTCTTGAGTTACGACGGGGAGGGCCCTTCCAGACACGTTTTTGTTCAGCGACGTCAGGACTCCTGCCTAGGTGCAAGGGACACCTCGGGATTCTCCTCGAGTCTTGACATGGCAATTGCGACGCGTCTCCACGTGAGGCGGGAGACCCAGGGTCCCTTTCCACGTGCCACAGGGATCCTGGGACTCCTATCCATTTTCAAGAGGAGTTAGGCATCGTCTCCTTTGGAAGCATTGATCTCCGCGGACCTCTCGAGTTTTCAAAGGATGTGAGGCCTCCGGTCGCGATGAGGCGGAGAACTAGGTCTTTCTCTGTGGTCTCCACAGGGGATTCAGACATCCCTTCGTCTTGGAAGATGCGAGACGAGCCTGCATTCAATTCTCTGCAGGGATATCCGGCCTTACTGTGAGTCAGTACATCTCGGTGTCCATTCCACTTGAGGCCATAAATTCAGGGTCCCTCTCACATACCTTTAGCTGAGAGAAGCCTCCTCTTGAGGTGCTTGTGGAAAGTTGGTATTCCTCTGGAGTCGAAGCCAGGGACTAAGCTCTCATCTCGAGTTGATTTCGGGTCCTCGGAGCCCTTTCGTGTTGCTGCAGTGACCTCAGGATCCCTCTAGACTTGAGACAGTGATCTTGGGTTTTCTCTGGAGTGTCATCAAGGAAATCAAGGCTCCTTTCAAGTTTGATGTGAAAAACGGAATTGCTCTGCATGCAGTGCAGGGGAATCGGGCCTCATCTCGGGGCGAGGGGGAAGTCTCATGGTTTTTCTCGAGTTGCGGCCGGAATCTGGGGTATATTCTCGAGTTTCGACGGCGAGGCCCCTTCCAGACACGTGTTTGTTCAGCAACGTCAGGACTCCTGCCTAGGTGCGAGGGACACCTCGGGATTCTCCTCGACACTTGGCATGGCAATTGCGAGGCGTCTCCACGTGAGGCGGGAGACCCAGGGTCCCTTTCCACGTGCCACAGGGATCCTGGGACTCCTATCAATTTTCAAGAGGAGTCAGGCATCGTCTCCTTTGGAAGCATTGATCTCCGCAGACCTCTCGAGTTTTCAAAGGATGTGAGGCCTCCGGTCGCGATGAGGCGAGCACTAGGTCTCTCTGTGGTCTCCACAGGGGATTCAGACATGCCTTCGTCTTGGGAGATGCAAGACGAGCCTGCATTCTATTCACTGCAAGGATATCCGGCCTTACTTCGAATCAGAGCATCTCGGTTTATATTCCACTTGAGGCCACAAATTCAGGGTCCCTCTCACATACCTGTAGCTGAGAGAAGCCTCCTCTTGAGGTGCTTATGGAAACGTGGTATTCCTCTTGAGTCGAAGCCAGGGACTAAGCTCTCATCTCGAGTTGATTTGGGGTCCACGGAGCCCTTTCGTGTTGCTACAGTGACCTCAGGATATCTCTAGACTTGAGACAGTGATTTTGGGTTTAATCTGGAGTGCCATCAAGGAAATCAAGGCTCCTTTCACGTTTGATGTGGAACACGGAATTGCTCTGCACGCAGTGCATGGGAATCGGGCCTCATCTCGAGGAGAGGCGGAAGTCTCATGGTTTTTCTCGAGTTGCGGCTGGAACCTGGGGTATATTCTCGAATTATGACGGGGATTGGCCTTCCAGACACGTGTTTGTTCAGCGACGTCAGGACTCCTGCCTATGTGCGAGGGACACCTCGGGATTCTCCTCGAGTCTTGGCATGGCAATTGGGACGCGTCTCCACGTGAGGCGGGAGCCCCAGAATCCCGTTCCATGTGGCACAGGGATCCTGGGACTCCTATCCATTTTCAAGAGGAGTCAGGCATCGTCTCCTTTGGAAGCATTGATCTCTGTGGACCTCTTGAATTTTCAAAGCATGTGAGGCCTCTGGGCACGATGAGAGGGAGAACTAGGTCTTTCTCTGTGGTCTCCACAGGGGATTCAGACATCCCTTCATCTTGGGAGATTCAAGACGAGCCTGCATTCAATTCACTGCAGGGATATCCGGCCTTACTTCGAGTCAGAGCATCTCGGTGTCCATTCCACTTGAGGCCACAAACTGCGGGTCCCTCTCACATACCTGTAGCTGAGAGAAGCCTCCTCTTGAGGTGCTTGTGGAAAGTTGGTATTCCTCTTGACTCGAAGCCAGGGACTAAGCTCTCATATCGAGTTGATTTGGGGTCCACGGAGCCCTTTCGTGTTGCTGCAGTGACCTCAGGATCCCTCTAGACTAGAGACAGTGATCTTGGGTTTTCTCTGGAGTGCCATCAAGGAAATCAAGGCTCCTTTCACTTTTGATGTGGAATACGGAATTGCTCTGCATGCAGGGCAGGGGAATAGGGCCTCGTCTCGCGGCGAGGGGGAAGTCTCATGGTTTTTCTCGAGTTGCGGCCGGAACCTGGGGTATATTCTCGAATTACGACCGGGAGGGCCCTTCCAGACACGTGTTTGTTCAGCGACGTCAGGACTCCTGCCTAGGTGCAAGGGACAACTCGGGATTCTCCTCGAGTCTTGGCATGGCAATTGGGACGCGTCTCCACGTGAGGCGGGAGACCCAGGGTCCCTTTCCACGTGCGACCGGGATCCTGGGACTCCTATCCATTTTAAAGAGGAGTCAGGCATCGTCTCCTTTGGAAGCATTGATCTCCGCGGACCTCTCTAGTTTTCAAAGGATGTGAGGCCTCCGCTCGCGATGATGCGGAGAATTAGGTTTTTCTCTGTGGTCTCCACAGGGGATTCAGACATCCCTTCGTCTTGGGAGATGCAAGACGAGCCTGCATTCAATACACTGCAGGGATATCCGGCCTTACTTCGAGTCAGAGCATCCCGGTGTCCATTCCACTTGAGGCCACAAACTCAGGGGCCCTCTCACATACCTGTAGCTGAGAGACGCCTCCTCTTGAGGTGCTTGTGGAAAGTTGGTATTCCTCTTGAGTCGAAGCCAGGGACTAAACTCTCATCTCGAGTTGATTTGGGGTCCACGGAGCCCTTTCGTGTTGCTGCAGTGACCTCAGGATCCCTCTAGACTAGAAACAGTGATCTTGGGTTTTCTCTGGAGTGCCATCAAGGAAATCAAGGCTCCTTTCACTTTTGATTTGGAACACGGAATTGCTCTGCACGCAGGGCAGGGGAATCGGGCCTCATCTCGAGGCGAGGGGGAAATCTCATGGTTTTTCTCGAGTTGCGGCCCGAACCTGGGGTATATTCTCGAGTTACGAAGGGGAGGTCCCTTCCAGACACTTGTTTGTTCAGCGACGTCAGTGCTCCTGCCTAGTTGTGAGGGATACCTCGGGATTCTCCTCGAGTCTTGGCATGGCAATTGGGATGCGTCTCCACGTGAGGCATGAGACCCAGGGTCCTTTTCCAAGTGCCACAGGGATCCTGGGACTCCTATCCATTTTCAAGAGGAGTCGGGCATCGTCTCCTTTGGAAGCATTGATCTCTGCAGACCTCTCGAGTTTTCAAAGGATGTGAGGCCTCCGCTCGCGATGAGGCGGAGAATTAGGTTTTTCTCTGTGGTCTCCACAGGGGATTCAGACATCCCTTCGTCTTGGGAGATACAAGACGAGCCTGCATTCAATTCACTGCAGGGATATCCGGCCTTACTTCGAGTCAGAGCATCTCGGTGTCCATTCCACTTGAGGCCACAAACTCAGGGTCCCTCTCACATACCTGTAGCTGAGAGAAGCCTCCACTTGAGGTGCTTGTGGAAAGTTGGTATTCCTCTTGAGTCGAAGCCATGGACTAAGCTCTCATCTCGAGTTGATTTGGGGTCCACGGAGCCATTTCCTGGTGCTCCATTGACGTCAGGATCCCTCTAGACTTGAGACAGTGATCTTGGGTTTTCTCTGGAGTGCCATCAAGGAAATCAAGGCTCCTTTCACTTTTGATGTGGAACACGGAATTGCTCTGCACGCAGTGCAGAGGAATCGGGCCTCATCTCGCGGCGAGGGGGAAGTCTCATGGTTTTTCTCGAGTTGCGGCCGGAACCTGGGGTATATTCTCGAGTTACGACGGGGAGGGCCCTTCCAGACACGTGTTTGTTCAGCGACGTTAGGACTCCTGCCTAGGTGCGAGGGACACCTCGGGATTCTCCTCGAGTCTTGGCATGGCAATTGGGACGCGTCTCCACGTGCCACAGGGATCCTGGGACTCCTATCCATTTTCAAGAGGAGTCAGGCATCGTCTCCTTTGGAAGCATTGATCTCCGCGGACCTCTCGAGTTTTCAAAGGATGTGAGGCCTCCGCTCGCGATGAGGCGGAGAACTAGGTCTTTCTCTGTGGTCTCCACAGGGGATTCAGACATCCCTTCGCCTTGGGAGATGCAAGACGAGCCTGCATTCAATTCACTGCAGGGATATCCGGCCTTACTTCGAGTCAGAGCATCTCGGTGTCCATTGCACTTGAGGCCACAAACTCAGGGTCCCTCTCACATACCTGTAGCTGAGAGAAGCCTCCTCTTGAGGTGCTTGTGGAAAGTTGGTATTCCTCTTGATTTGAAGCCAGGGACTAAGCTCTCATCTCGAGTTGATTTGGGGTCCTTGGAGCCCTTTCGTGTTGCTCCAGTGACCTCAGGATCCCTCTAGACTTGAGACAGTGATCTTGGGTTTTCTCTGGAGTGCCATCAAGGAAATCAAGGCTCCTTTCACGTTTGATGTGGAACACGGAATTGCTCTGCATGCAGTGCAGGGGAATAGGGCCTCAACTCGCGGCGAGGGGGAAATCTCATGGTTTTTCTCGAGTTGCGGCCGGAACCTTGGGTATATTCTCGAGTTTAGAAGGGGAGGGCCCTTCCAGACACATGTTTGTTCAGCGACGTCAGGACTCCTGGCTAGGTGCGAGGGACACCTCGGGATTCTCCTCGAGTCTTGGCATGGCAATTTGGACGCGTCTCCACGTGAGGCGGGAGACCCAGTTTCCCTTTCCACATGCCACAGGGATCCTGGGATTCCTATCCATTTTCAAGAGGAGTCAGGCATCGTCTCCTTTGGAAGCATTGATCTCCGCGGACCTCTCGAGTTTTCAAAGGATGTGAGGCCTCCGCTCGCGATGAGGCGGAGAATTAGGTCTTTCTCTGTGGTCTCCACAGGGGTTCACACATCCCTTCATCTTGGGAGATGCAAGACGAGCCTGCATTCAATTCACTGCAGGGATATCCGGCCTTACTTCGAGTCAGAGCATCTCGGTGTCCATTCCATTTGAGGCCACAAACGCAGGGGCCCTCTCACATACCTGTAGCTGAGAGAAGCCTCCTCTTGAGGTGCTTGTGGAAAGTTGGTATTCCTCTTGAGTCGAAGCCAGGGACTAAGCTCTCATCTCGAGTTGATTTGGGGACCACAGAGCCCTTTCATGTTGCTACAGTGACCTCAGGATCCCTCTAGACTTGAGACGGTGATCTTGGGTTTTCTCTGGAGTTCCATCAAAGAAATCAAGGCTCCTTTCATTTTTGATGTGGAATACGGAATTGCTCTGCACGCAGTGTAGGGGAATCGGGCCTCATCTCGCGGCGAGGGGGAAGTCTCATGGTTTTTTTCGAGTTGCGGCCGGAACCTGGGGCATAATCTCGAGTTAGGACGGGGAGGGCCCTTCCAGACACGTGTTTGTTCAGCGACGTCAGGACGCTTGCCTAGGTGCGAGGGACACTTCGGGATTCTCCTCAAGTCTTGGAATGGCAATTGGGACGCGTCTCAACGTGAGGCGGGAGACCCAGGGTCCCTTTCCACGTGCCACAGGGATCCTGGGACTCCTATCCATTTTCAAGAGGAGTCAGGCATCGTCTCCTTTGGAAGCATTGATCTCCGCGGACCTCTCGAGTTTTCAAAGGATGTGAGGCCTCCGCTCGCGATGAGGCGGAGAATTTGGTTTTTCTCTGTGGTCTCCACAGGGGATTCAGACATCCCTTCGTCTTGGGAGATGCAAGACGAGCCTGCATTCAATTCACTGCAGGGATATCCGGCCTTACTTCCAGTCAGAGCATCTCGGTGTCCATTCCACTTGAGGCCACAAACTCAGGGTCCGTCTCACATACCTGTAGCTGAGAGAAGCCTCCTCTTGAGGTGCTTGTGGAAAGTTGGCATTCCTCTTGACTCGAAGCCAGGGACTAAGCTCTCATCTCGAGTTGATTTGGGGTTCACGGAGCCATTTCGTGTTGCTACAGTGACCTCAGGATCCCTCTAGACTTGAGACAGTGATCTTGGGTTTTCTCTGGAGTGCCATCAAGGAAATCAAGGCTCCTTTCACGTTTGATGTGGATCACGGAATTGCTCTGCACGCATTGCAGGGGAATCGGGCCTCATCTCACGGCGAGGGGGAAGTCTCATGATTTTTCTCGAGTTGCGGCCGGAACCTGGGGTATATTCTCGAGTTACGACGGGGAGGGCCCTTCCAGACACGTGTTTGTTCAGCGACGTCAGGACTCCTGGCTAGGTGCGAGGGACACCTCGGGATTCTCCTCGAGTCTTGGCATGGAAATTGGGACGCGTCTCCACATGAGGCGGGAGACCCAGGGTCCCTTTCCACGTGCCACAGGGATCCTGGGACTCCTATCCATTTTCAAGAGGAGTCAGGCATCGTCTCCTTTGGAAGCATTGATCTCCGCGGACATCTCGAGTTTTCAAAGGCTGTGAGGCCTCCGCTCGCGATGAGGTGGAGAATTAGGTTTTTCTCTGTGGTCTCCACAGGGGATTCAGACATCCCGTCGTCTTGGGAGATGTAAGACGAGCCTGCATTCAATTCACTGCAGGGATATCCGGCCTTACTTCGAGTCAGAGCATCTCGGTGTCCATTCCACTTGAGGCCACAAACTCAGGGTCCCTCTCACATACCTGTAGCTGAGAGAGGTGCTTGTGGAAAGTTGGTATTCCGCTTGAGTCGAAGCCAGGGACTAAGCTCTCATCTCGAGTTGATTTGGGGTCCACTGATCCCTTTCGTGTTGGTCCAGTGTCCTCAGGATCCCTCTAGACTTGAGACAGTGATCTTGGGTTTTCTCTGGAGTGCCATCAAGGAAATCAAGGCTCCTTTCACGTTTGATGTGGAACACGGAATTGCTCTGCACGCAGTGCAGGGGAATCGGGCCTCATGACGCGGCCAGGGGGAATTCTCATGTTTTTTCTCGAGTTGCGGCCGGAACCTGGGGTATATTCTCGAGTTACGACGGGAGGGCCCTTCCAGACACGTGTTTGTTCAGCGACGTCACGACTCCTGCCTAGGTGCGAGGGACACCTCGGGATTCTCCTCGAGTCTTGGCATGGCAATTGGGACGCCTCTCCACGTGAGGCGGGAGACCCAGCGTCCCTTTCCACGTGCCACAGGGATCCTTGCACTCCTATCCATTTTCAAGAGGAGTCAGGCATCGTCTCCTTTGGAAGCATTGATCTCCGCAGACGTCTCGAGTTTTCAAAGGATGTGAGGACTGCGGTCGTGATGAGGTGGAGGACTAAGTCTTTATCTGTCGTCTCCACATGGGATTCAGAAATCCCTTAGTCTTGGAAAATGCAAGACGAGCCTGCATTCAATTCACTGCAGAGATATCCGGCCTTACTTCAAGTCAGAGCATCTCGGTGTCCATTCCACTTGAGGCCACAAACTCAGCGTCCCTCTCACATACCTGTAGCTGAGAGAAGCCTCCTCTTGAGGAGCTTGTGGAAAGTTGGTATTCCTCTTGAGTCGAAGCCAGGGACTAAGCTCTCATCTCGAGTTGATTTGGGTTCAACGGAGCCCTTTCGTGTTGCTACAGTTACCTGAGGATCCCTCTAGACTTGAGACAGTGATCTTGGGTTTTCTCTGGAGTGCCATCAAGGAAATCAAGGCTCCTTTCACGTTTGATGTGGAACACGGAATTGCTCTGCACGCAGTGCAGGGGAATCGGGCCTCATCTCGTGGCGAGCGGGAAGTCTCATGGTTTTTCTCGAGTTGCGGCCCGAACCTGGGGTATATTCTCGAGTTACGACGGGGAGGGCCCTTCCAGACACGTGTTACTTCCGCGACGTCAGCACTCCTGCCTAGTTGCGAGTGACACATCGGGATTCTCCTCGAGTCTTGGCATGGCATTTGGGTCGCGTCTCCACGTGAGGCAGGAGACCGAGGGTCGCTTTCCACGTTCCACAGGGATCCTGGGACTCCTATCCATTTTCAAGAGGAGTAGGCATCGTCTCTTTGGAAGCATTGATCTCCGCGGACCTCTCGAGTTTTCAAAGGATGTGAGGCCTCAAGTCGCGCTGAGGCGGAGAACTAGGTCTTTCTCTGTGGTCTCCACAGGGGATTCAGACATCCCTTCGTCTTGGGAGATGCAAGACGAGCCTGCATTCAATTCACTGCAGGGATATCCGGCCTTACTTCAAGTCAGAGCATCTCGGTGTGCATTCCACTTGAGGCCACAAACTCAGGGTCCATCTCACATACCTGCAGCTGAGAGAAGCCTCCTCTTGAGGTGCTTGTGGCAAGTTGGTATTCCTCTTGAGTCGAAGCCAGGGACTAAGCTCTCATCTCGAGTTGATTTGGGTTCCACGGAGACCTTTCGTGTTGCTACAGTCACCTGAGGATCCCTGTAGACTTGAAAAAGTGATCTTGGATTTTCTCTGGAGTGCCATCAAGGAAATCAAGGCTCCTTTCACGTTTGATGTGGACAACGGAATTGCTCTGCACGCAGTGCAGGGGAATCGGGCCTAATCTCGCAGCGAGGGGAAGTCTCATGGTTTTTCTCGAGTTGCGGCCGGAACCTGGGGTATATTCTCGAGTTACGACGGGGAGGGCCCTTCCAGACACGTGTTTGTTCAGCGACGACAGGACTTCTTCCTAGGTTCGAGGGACACCTCGGGATTCTCCTAAAGTCTTGGCATGGCAATTGGGACGCGTCTCCACATGAGGCGGGAGAACCAGGGTCCCTTTCCACGTGCCACAGATATCCTGAGACTCCTATCCATTTTCAAGAAGATTCAGGCATCGTCTCTTTGGAAGAATTGATCTCCGCGGACCTCACGAGTTTTCAATGGATGTGAGGCCTCCAGTGCGATGAGGCGGAGAACTAGGTCTTTCTCTTTTGTCTACACAGGGGATTCAGACATCCTTTCGTCTTGGGAGATGCAAGACGAGCCTGCATTCAATTCACTGCAGTGATATCCGGCCTTACTTCGAGTCAGAGCATCTCGGTGTCCATTCCACTTGAGGCCACAAACTCAGTGTCCCTCTCACATACCTGTAGCTGAGAGAAGCCTCCTCTTGAGGTGCTTGTGGAAAGTTGGTATTCCTCTTGAGTCGAAGCCAGGGACTAAGCTCTCATCTTGAGTTAATTTGGGGTCCACAGAGCCCTTTCTTGTTGCTACAGTGACCTCAGGATCCCTCTAGACTTGAGACAGTGATCTTGGGATTTCTCTGGAGTGCCATCAAGGAAATCAAGGCTCCTTTCACGTTTGATGTGGAACACGGAATTGCTCTGCACGCAGTGCAGGGGAATCGGGCCTCATCTCGCGGCGAGGGGGAAGTCTCATGGTTTTTCTCGATTTGCGGCCGGAACCTAGGTTATATTCTCGAGTTACGACGGGAGGGCCCTTCCAGACACGTGTTTGTTCAGCGACGTCAGGACTCCTGCCTAGGTGCGAGGGACACCTCGGGATTCTCCTCGAGTCTTGGCATGGCAATTGGGACGCGTCTCCACGTGAGGCGGGAGACCCAGCGTCCCTTTCCACGTGCCACAAGGATCCTTGCACTCCTATCCATTTTCAAGAGGAGTCAGGCATCGTCTCCTTTGGAAGCATTGATCTCCGCAGACGTCTCGAGTTTTCAAAGGATGTGAGGCGTGCGGTCGTGATGAGGTTGAGGACTAAGTCTTTATCTGTCGTCTCCACATGGGATTCAGAAATCCCTTAGTCTTGGAAAATGCAAGACGAGCCTGCATTCAATTCACTGCAGAGATATCCGGCCTTACTTCAAGTCAGAGCATCTCGGTGTCCATTCCACTTGAAGCCACAAACTCAGCGTCCCTCTCACATACCTGTAGCTGAGAGAAGCCTCCTCTTGAGGTGCTTGTGGAAAGTTGGTATTACCCTTGAGTCGAAGCCAGGGACTAAGCTCTCATCTCGAGTTGATTTCGGGTCCACGGAGCCCTTTCTTGTTGCTACAGTGACCTCAGGATCCCTCCAGACTTGAGACAGTGATCTTGGGTTTTCTCTGGAGAGCGATCGAGGAAATCAAGGCTCCTTTCACGTTTGATGTGGGACACGGAATTGCTCTGCATGCAGTGCAGGGGAATCGGGCCTCATCTCACGGCGAGGGGGAAGTCTCATGGTTTTTCTCGAGTTGCGGCCGGAACCTGGGATATATTCCCGAGTTACGACGGGGAGTGCCCTTCCAGACACGAGTTTTTTCAGCGACGTCAGGACTCCTGCCTAGGTGCGAGGGACACCTCGGAATTCTCCTCGAGTCTTGGCATGGCAATTGGGACGCGTCTCCACGTGAGGCGGGAGACCCAGGGTCCCTTTCCATGTGCCACAGGGATCCTGGGACTCCTATCCATTTTCAAGAGGAGTCAGGCATCGTCTCCTTTGGAAGCATTGATCTCCGCGGACCTCTCGAGTTTTCAAAGGATGTGAGGCCTCCGGTCGCTTTGAGGTGGAGGACTAGGTCTTTCTCTTTTGTTTCCACAGTGGATTCAGACAACCCTTCGTCTTGGGAGATGCAAGACGAGCCTGCATTCAATTCACTGCAGGGATATCCGGCCTTACTTCGAGTCAGAGCATCTCGGTGTCCATTCCACTTGAGGCCACAAACTCAAGGGCCCTCTCACATACCTTTAGCTGAGAGAAGCCTCCTCTTGAGGTGCTTGTGGAAAGTTGGTATTCCTCTTGATTCGAAGCCAGGGACTAAGCTCTCATCTCGAGTTGACTTGGGTTCCGCGGAGCCCTTTCTTGTTGCTCCAGTGACCTCAGGATCCCTCTAGACTTGAGACAGTGATCTTGGGTTTTCTCTGGAGTGCCATCAAGGAAATCAGGGCTCCTTTCACGTTTGATGTGGAACACGGAATTGCTCTGCACGCAGTGCAGGGGAATCGGGCCTCATCTCGTGGCGAGGGGGAAGGCTCATGGTTTTTCTCGAGTTGCGGCCGGAACCTGGGGTATATTCTCGAGTTACGACGGGGAGGGCCCTTCCAGACACGTGTTTGTTCAGCGACGTCAGGAATCCTGCCTAGGTGCGAGGGACACTTCTGGATTCTCCTCGAGTCTTGGCATGGCAATTGGGACGCGTCTCCACGTGAGGCGGGAGACCCAGGGTCCCTTTCCACGTGCCACAGGGATCCTGGGACTCCTATCCATTTTCAAGAGGAGTCAGGCATCGTCTCCTTTGGAAGCATTGATCTCCGCAGACCTCGAGTTTTCAAAGGATGTGAGGCCTCCGGTCGCGATGAGGCGGAGAACTAGGTCTTTCTCTGTGGTCTCCACAGGGGATTCAGACATCCCTTCCTCTTGGGAGATGCAAGACGAGCCTGCATTCAATTCACTGCAGGGATATCCGGCGTTACTTCGAATCAGGGCATCTCGTTGTCCATTCCACATGAGGCCACAAACTCAGGGTCCCTGTCACATACCTGTAGCTGAGAGAAGACTCCTCTTGAGGTGCTTGGGGAAAGTTGGAATTCCTCTTGAATCGAAGCCAGGGACTAAGCTCTCATCTCGAGTTGATTTGGGGTCCACGGAACCTTTTCTTGTTGCTACAGTGACCTCAGGATCCCTCTAGACTTGAGACAGTGATCTTGGGTTTTCTCTGGAGTGCCATCAAGGAAATCAAGTCTCCTTTCACGTTTGATGTGGAACAATGAATTGCTCTGCAAGCAGTGCAGGGGAATCGGGCCTCATCTCGCAGCGAGGGGGAATTCTCATGATTTTTCTCCACTTGTGGCCGGAACCTGGGGTATATTCTCGAGTTACTACGGGGGGGGGGCCCTTCCAGACACGTGTTTCTTCAGCGACGTCAGGACTCCTGCCTAGGTGCGAGGGACACCTCGGAATTCTCCTCGAGTCTTGGCATGGCAATTGGGACGCGTATCCACGTGAGGCGGGAGACCCAGGGTCCCTTTCCACGTGCCACAGGGATCCTGGGACTCCTATCCATTTTCAAGAGGATTCAGGCATCGTCTTCTTTGGAAGCAATGATCTCCGTGGACCTCTCGAGTTTTCAAAGGATGTGAGGCCTGCAGTCGCGACGAGGCGGAGAACTAGGTCTTTTTCTGTGGTCTCAACAGGGGATTCAGACATCCCTTCGTCTTGGGAGATGCAAGACGAGCCTGCATTCTATTCCGTGCAGGGATATCCGGCCTTACTTCGAGTCAGAGCATCTCGGTGTACATTCCACTTGAGGCCACAAACTCAGGGTCCCTCTCACATTCCTGTAGCTGAGAGATGCCTCCTCTTGAGGTGCTTGTGGAAAGTTGGTATTCCTCTTGAGTCGAAGCCAGGGACTAAGCTCTCATCTCGAGTTGATTTGGGGTCCACGGAGCCCTTTCGTGTTGCTCCAGTGACCTCAGGATCCCTCTAGACTTGAGACAGTGATCTTGCGTTTTCTCTGGAGTGCCATCAAGGAAATCAAGGCTCCTGTCACTTTTGATGTGGAACACGGAATTGCTCTGCACGCAGTGCAGGGGAATCTGGCCTAATCTCGCGGCAAGGGGGAAGTCTCATGGTTTTTCTCGAGTTGCGGCCAGAACCTGGGGTATATTCTCGAGTTACGATGGGGAGGGCCCTTCCAGAAACGTGTTTGTTCAGCGACCTCAGGACTCCTGCCTAGGTGCAAGGGACAACTCGGGATTCTCCTCGAGTCTTGGCATGGTAATTGGGACGCGTCTCCACATGAGGCGGGAGACCCAGGGTCCCTTTCCACGTGCCACAGGGATCCTGGGACTCCTATCAATTATCAAGAGGAGTCAGGCATCGTCTCCTTTGGAAGCATTGATATCCTCAGTCCTCGAGTTTTCAAAGGATGTGAAGCCTCCGGTCGTGTTGAGGCGGAGGACTAGGTCTTTCTCTGTCGTCTCCACAGGGGTTTCAGACATCCCTTCGTCTTGGGAGATGCAAGACGAGCCTGCATTCAATTCACTGCAGGGATATCCGGCCTTACTTCGAGTCAGAGCATCTCGGTGTCCATTCCACTTGAGGCCACAAACTCAGGGTCCCTCTCACATATCTGTAGCTGAGAGAAGCCTCCTCTTGAGGTGATTGTGGAAAGTTGGAATTCCTCTTGAGTTGAAGCCAGGGACTAAGCTCTCATCTCGAGTTGATTTGGGGTCCACGGAGCCCTTTCTTGTTGCTCCAGTGACCTCAGGATCCCTCTAGACATGAGACAGTGATCTTGGGTTTTCTCTGGAGTGCCATCAAGGAAATCAAGGCTCCTTTCACGTTTGATGTGGGACACGGAATTGCTCTGCATGCAGTGCAGGGGAATCGGGTCTCATCTCGCGGCGAGGGGGAAGTCTCATGGTTTCTCTCGAGTTGCGACCGGAACCTGGGGTATATTCTCGAGTTACGACGGGGAGGGCCCTTCCAGACACGTGTTTGTTCAGCGACGTCAGGACTCCTGCCTAGGTGCGAGGGACACATCGGGATTCTCCTCAAGTCTTGGCATGGCAATTGGGACGCGTCTCCACGTGAGGCGGGAGACCCAGGGTCCCTTTCCACGTGCCACAGGGATCCTGGGACTCCTATCCATTTTCAAGAGGAGTCAGGCATTGTCTCCTTTGGAAGCATTGATCTCCGCGGACCTCTCGAGATTACAAAGGATGTGAGGCCTCCGGTCGCGTTGAGGCGGATGACTAGGTATTTGTCTGTGGTCTCCACAGGTGATTCAGACATCCCTTCGTCTTGGGAGATGCAAGACGAGCCTGCATTCAATTCACTGCAGGGATATCCGGCCTTACTTCGAGTCAGAGCATCACGGTGTCTATTCCACTTGAGGCCACAAACTCAGGGTCCCTCTCACATACCTGTAGTTGAGAGAAGCCTCCTCTTGAGGTGCTTGTGGACAGTTGGTATTCCTCTTGAGTCGAAGCCAGGGACTAAGCTCTCATCTCGAGTTGATTTGGGGTCCACGGAGCCCTTTCGTGTTGCTACAGGGACCTCAGGATCCCTCTAGACTTGAGACAGTGATCTTGGGTTTTCTCTGGAGTGCCATCAAGGAAATCAAGGCTCCTTTCACGTTTGATGTGGAACACGGAATTGCTCTGCACGCAGTGCAGGGGAATTGGGCCTCATGTCGCGGCGAGGGGGAAGTCTCATGGTTTTTCTCGAGTTCCGGCCGGAACCTGGGGTATATTCTCGAGTTACGACGGGGAGGGCCCTTCCAGACACGTGTTTGTTCAGCGACGTCAGGACTCCTGCCTAGGTGCCAGGGACACCTCCGTATTCTCCTCGAGTCTAGGCATTGCAACTGGGACGCGTATCCACGTGAGGCAGGAGACCCAGGTTCCCTTTCCACGTGCCAAAGGGATCCTGGGACACCTATCCATTTTCAAGAGGAGTCAGGCATCGTCTCCTTTGGAAGAACTGATCTCCGCAGACCTCTCGAGTTATCAAAGGATGTGAGGTCTCCGGTCGCGAAGAGGCGGAGGACTAGGTCTTTCTCTGTCATCTCCACAGGGGAATCAGACATCCCTTCGTCTTGGAAGAAGCAATACGAGCCTGCATTCAATTCACTGCAGGGATATCCGGACTTACATCGAGTCAGAGCATCTTGGTGTCCATTCCACTTGAGGCCACAAACTCAGGGGCCCTCCCACATACCTGTATCTGAGAGAAGCCTCCTCTTGAGGTGCTTGTGGAAAGTTGGTATTCCTCTTGAGTCGAAGCCAGGGACTAAGCTCTCATCTCGAGTTGATTTGGGGTCCACGGAGCCCTTTCGTGTTGCTCCAGTGACCTCAGGATCCCTCTAGACTTGAGACAGTGAACTTGGGTTTTCTCTGGAGTGCCATCAAGGAAATCAAGGCTCCTTTCACGTTTGATGTGGAACACGGAATTGCTCTGCACGCAGTGCAGGGGAATCGGGCCTCATCTCGCGGCGAGGGGAAGTCTCATGGTTTTTCTCGAGTTGCGGCCAGAACCTGGGGTATATTCTCGAGTTACGACGGGGAGGGCCCTTCCAGACACGTGTTTGTTCAGCGACGTCAGGACTCCTGCCTAGGTGCGAGGGACACCTCGGGATTCTCCTCGAGTCTTGGCATGGCAATTGGGACGCGTCTCCAACTGAGGCAGGAGACCCAGGTTCCCTTTCCACGTGCCACAGGGATCCTGGAACTCCTATCCATTTTCAAGAGGAGTCAGGCATCCTCTCCTTCGGATGTATTGATGTCTGCGGACCTCTCGAGTTTTCAAAGGATATGAGGCCTTCGGTTGCGTTGAGGTGGAGGACTAGGTCTTTCTCTGTGGTCTCCACAGGGGATTCAGACAACCCTTCGTCTTGGGAGATGCAAGACGAGCCTGCATTCAATTCACTGCAGGGATATCCGGGCTTACTTCGAGTCAGAGCATCTCGGTGTCCATTCCACTTGAGGCCACAAACTCAGGGTCCCTCTCACATACCTGTAGCTGAGAGAAGCCTCGTCTTGAGGTGCTTGTGGAAAGTTGGTATTCCTCTTGAGTCGAAGCCAGGGACTAAGCTCTCATCTCGAGTTGATTTGGGGTCCACGGAGCCCTTTTGTGTTGCTCCAGTGACCTCAGGATCCCTCTAGACTTGAGACAGTGATCTTGGGTTTTCTCTGGAGTGCCATCACGGAAATCAAGGCTCCTTTCACGTTTGATGTGGAACACGGAATTGCTCTGCACGCAGTGCAGGCGAATCGGGCCTCATGTCGCGGCGAGGGGGAAGTCTCATGGTTTTTCTCGAGTTGCGGCCGGAACCTGGGGTATATTCTCGAGTTACGACGGGGAGGTACCTCCCAGACACTTTTTTGTTCAGCAACGTCAGGACTCCTGCCTAGGTGCGAGGGACACCTCGGGATTCTCCTCGAGTCTTGGCATGACAATGGGGACGCGTCTCCACGTGAGGCGGGAGACCCAGGGTCCCTTTCCACGTGCCACAGGGATCCTGGGACTCCTATCCATTTTCAAGAGGAGTCAGGCATCGTCTCCTTTGGAAGCATTGATCTCCGCGGACCTCTCGAGTTTTTAAAGGATGTGAGGCCTCCGCTCGCGATGAGGCGGAGAATTAGGTCTTTCTCTGTGGTCTCCACAGGGGATTCAGACATCCCTTCGTCTTGGGAGATGCAAGACGAGCCTGCATTCAATTCACTGCAGGGATAAATGGCCTTACTTCGAGTCAGAGCATCTCGGTGTCCATTCCACTTGAGGCCACAAACTCAGGGTCCCTCTCACATACCTGTAGCTGAGAGAAGCCTCCTCTTGAGGTGCTTGTGGAAAGTTGGTATTCCTCTTGAGTCGAAGCCAGGGACTAAGCTCTCATCTCGAGTTGATTTGGGGTCCACGGAGCCCTTTCATGTTGCTCCAGTGACCTCAGGATCCCTCTAGACTTGAGACAGTGATCTTGAGTTTTCTCTGGAGTGCCATCAAGGAAATCAAGGCTCCTTTCACGTTTGATGTGGAACACGGAATTGCTCTGCACAAAGTGCAGGGGAATCGGGCCTCATGTCGCGGCGAGGGGGAAGTCTCATGGTTTTTCTCGAGTTGCGGCCGGAACCTGGGGTATATTCTCGAGTTACGACGGGAGGGCCCTTCCAGACACGTGTTTGTTCAGCGACGTCAGGACTCCTGCCTAGGTGCGAGGGACACCTCGGGATTCTCCTCGAGTCTTGGCATGGCAATTGCGATGCGTCTCCACGTGAGGCGGGAGACCCAGGGTCCCTTTCCAACTGCCAGAGGGATCCTGGGACTCCTATCCATTTTCAAGAGGAGTCAGGCATCGTCTCCTTTGGAAGCATTGATCTCCGCGGACCTCTCGAGTTTTCAAAGGATGTGAGGCCTCTGGTCACGATGAGGCGGAGAATTAGGTCTTTCTCTGTGGTCTCCACAGGGGATTCAGACATCCCTTCGTCTTGGGAGATGCAAGACGAGCCTGCATTCAATTCACTGCAGGGATAAATGGCCTTACTTCGAGTCAGAGCATCTCGGTGTCCATTCCACTTGAGGCCACAAACTCAGGGTCCCTCTCACATACCTGTAGCTGAGAGAAGACTCCTCTTGAGGTGCTTGGGGAAAGTTGGAATTCCTCTTGATTCGAAGCCAGGGACTAAGCTCTCATCTCGAGTTGATTTGGGGTCCACGGAACCTTTTCTTGTTGCTACAGTGACCTCAGGATCCCTCTAGACTTGAGACAGTGATCTTGGGTTTTCTCTGGAGTGCCATCAAGGAAATCAAGTCTCCTTTCACGTTTGATGTGGAACAATGAATTGCTCTGCAAGCAGTGCAGGGGAATCGGGCCTCATCTCGCAGCGAGGGGGAATTCTCATGATTTTTCTCCACTTGTGGCCGGAACCTGGGGTATATTCTCGAGTTACTACGGGGGGGGGGCCCTTCCAGACACGTGTTTCTTCAGCGACGTCAGGACTCCTGCCTAGGTGCGAGGGACACCTCGGAATTCTCCTCGAGTCTTGGCATGGCAATTGGGACGCGTATCCACGTGAGGCGGGAGACCCAGGGTCCCTTTCCACGTGCCACAGGGATCCTGGGACTCCTATCCATTTTCAAGAGGATTCAGGCATCGTCTTCTTTGGAAGCAATGATCTCCGTGGACCTCTCGAGTTTTCAAAGGATGTGAGGCCTGCAGTCGCGACGAGGCGGAGAACTAGGTCTTTTTCTGTGGTCTCAACAGGGGATTCAGACATCCCTTCGTCTTGGGAGATGCAAGACGAGCCTGCATTCTATTCCGTGCAGGGATATCCGGCCTTACTTCGAGTCAGAGCATCTCGGTGTACATTCCACTTGAGGCCACAAACTCAGGGTCCCTCTCACATTCCTGTAGCTGAGAGATGCCTCCTCTTGAGGTGCTTGTGGAAAGTTGGTATTCCTCTTGAGTCGAAGCCAGGGACTAAGCTCTCATCTCGAGTTGATTTGGGGTCCACGGAGCCCTTTCGTGTTGCTCCAGTGACCTCAGGATCCCTCTAGACTTGAGACAGTGATCTTGCGTTTTCTCTGGAGTGCCATCAAGGAAATCAAGGCTCCTGTCACTTTTGATGTGGAACACGGAATTGCTCTGCACGCAGTGCAGGGGAATCTGGCCTAATCTCGCGGCAAGGGGGAAGTCTCATGGTTTTTCTCGAGTTGCGGCCAGAACCTGGGGTATATTCTCGAGTTACGATGGGGAGGGCCCTTCCAGAAACGTGTTTGTTCAGCGACCTCAGGACTCCTGCCTAGGTGCAAGGGACAACTCGGGATTCTCCTCGAGTCTTGGCATGGTAATTGGGACGCGTCTCCACATGAGGCGGGAGACCCAGGGTCCCTTTCCACGTGCCACAGGGATCCTGGGACTCCTATCAATTATCAAGAGGAGTCAGGCATCGTCTCCTTTGGAAGCATTGATATCCTCAGTCCTCGAGTTTTCAAAGGATGTGAAGCCTCCGGTCGTGTTGAGGCGGAGGACTAGGTCTTTCTCTGTCGTCTCCACAGGGGTTTCAGACATCCCTTCGTCTTGGGAGATGCAAGACGAGCCTGCATTCAATTCACTGCAGGGATATCCGGCCTTACTTCGAGTCAGAGCATCTCGGTGTCCATTCCACTTGAGGCCACAAACTCAGGGTCCCTCTCACATATCTGTAGCTGAGAGAAGCCTCCTCTTGAGGTGATTGTGGAAAGTTGGAATTCCTCTTGAGTTGAAGCCAATGACTAAGCTCTCATCTCGAGTTGATTTGGGGTCCACGGAGCCCTTTCTTGTTGCTCCAGTGACCTCAGGATCCCTCTAGACATGAGACAGTGATCTTGGGTTTTCTCTGGAGTGCCATCAAGGAAATCAAGGCTCCTTTCACGTTTGATGTGGGACACGGAATTGCTCTGCATGCAGTGCAGGGGAATCGGGTCTCATCTCGCGGCGAGGGGGAAGTCTCATGGTTTCTCTCGAGTTGCGACCGGAACCTGGGGTATATTCTCGAGTTACGACGGGGAGGGCCCTTCCAGACACGTGTTTGTTCAGCGACGTCAGGACTCCTGCCTAGGTGCGAGGGACACATCGGGATTCTCCTCAAGTCTTGGCATGGCAATTGGGACGCGTCTCCACGTGAGGCGGGAGACCCAGGGTCCCTTTCCACGTGCCACAGGGATCCTGGGACTCCTATCCATTTTCAAGAGGAGTCAGGCATTGTCTCCTTTGGAAGCATTGATCTCCGCGGACCTCTCGAGATTACAAAGGATGTGAGGCCTCCGGTCGCGTTGAGGCGGATGACTAGGTATTTGTCTGTGGTCTCCACAGGTGATTCAGACATCCCTTCGTCTTGGGAGATGCAAGACGAGCCTGCATTCAATTCACTGCAGGGATATCCGGCCTTACTTCGAGTCAGAGCATCACGGTGTCTATTCCACTTGAGGCCACAAACTCAGGGTCCCTCTCACATACCTGTAGTTGAGAGAAGCCTCCTCTTGAGGTGCTTGTGGACAGTTGGTATTCCTCTTGAGTCGAAGCCAGGGACTAAGCTCTCATCTCGAGTTGATTTGGGGTCCACGGAGCCCTTTCGTGTTGCTACAGGGACCTCAGGATCCCTCTAGACTTGAGACAGTGATCTTGGGTTTTCTCTGGAGTGCCATCAAGGAAATCAAGGCTCCTTTCACGTTTGATGTGGAACACGGAATTGCTCTGCACGCAGTGCAGGGGAATTGGGCCTCATGTTGCGGCGAGGGGGAAGTCTCATGGTTTTTCTCGAGTTCCGGCCGGAACCTGGGGTATATTCTCGAGTTACGACGGGGAGGGCCCTTCCAGACACGTGTTTGTTCAGCGACGTCAGGACTCCTGCCTAGGTGCCAGGGACACCTCCGTATTCTCCTCGAGTCTAGGCATTGCAACTGGGACGCGTATCCACGTGAGGCAGGAGACCCAGGTTCCCTTTCCACGTGCCAAAGGGATCCTGGGACACCTATCCATTTTCAAGAGGAGTCAGGCATCGTCTCCTTTGGAAGAACTGATCTCCGCAGACCTCTCGAGTTATCAAAGGATGTGAGGTCTCCGGTCGCGAAGAGGCGGAGGACTAGGTCTTTCTCTGTCATCTCCACAGGGGAATCAGACATCCCTTCGTCTTGGAAGAAGCAATACGAGCCTGCATTCAATTCACTGCAGGGATATCCGGACTTACATCGAGTCAGAGCATCTTGGTGTCCATTCCACTTGAGGCCACAAACTCAGGGGCCCTCCCACATACCTGTATCTGAGAGAAGCCTCCTCTTGAGGTGCTTGTGGAAAGTTGGTATTCCTCTTGAGTCGAAGCCAGGGACTAAGCTCTCATCTCGAGTTGATTTGGGGTCCACGGAGCCCTTTCGTGTTGCTCCAGTGACCTCAGGATCCCTCTAGACTTGAGACAGTGAACTTGGGTTTTCTCTGGAGTGCCATCAAGGAAATCAAGGCTCCTTTCACGTTTGATGTGGAACACGGAATTGCTCTGCACGCAGTGCAGGGGAATCGGGCCTCATCTCGCGGCGAGGGGAAGTCTCATGGTTTTTCTCGAGTTGCGGCCAGAACCTGGGGTATATTCTCGAGTTACGACGGGGAGGGCCCTTCCAGACACGTGTTTGTTCAGCGACGTCAGGACTCCTGCCTAGGTGCGAGGGACACCTCGGGATTCTCCTCGAGTCTTGGCATGGCAATTGGGACGCGTCTCCAACTGAGGCAGGAGACCCAGGTTCCCTTTCCACGTGCCACAGGGATCCTGGAACTCCTATCCATTTTCAAGAGGAGTCAGGCATCCTCTCCTTCGGATGTATTGATGTCTGCGGACCTCTCGAGTTTTCAAAGGATATGAGGCCTTCGGTTGCGTTGAGGTGGAGGACTAGGTCTTTCTCTGTGGTCTCCACAGGGGATTCAGACAACCCTTCGTCTTGGGAGATGCAAGACGAGCCTGCATTCAATTCACTGCAGGGATATCCGGGCTTACTTCGAGTCAGAGCATCTCGGTGTCCATTCCACTTGAGGCCACAAACTCAGGGTCCCTCTCACATACCTGTAGCTGAGAGAAGCCTCGTCTTGAGGTGCTTGTGGAAAGTTGGTATTCCTCTTGAGTCGAAGCCAGGGACTAAGCTCTCATCTCGAGTTGATTTGGGGTCCACGGAGCCCTTTTGTGTTGCTCCAGTGACCTCAGGATCCCTCTAGACTTGAGACAGTGATCTTGGGTTTTCTCTGGAGTGCCATCACGGAAATCAAGGCTCCTTTCACGTTTGATGTGGAACACGGAATTGCTCTGCACGCAGTGCAGGCGAATCGGGCCTCATGTCGCGGCGAGGGGGAAGTCTCATGGTTTTTCTCGAGTTGCGGCCGGAACCTGGGGTATATTCTCGAGTTACGACGGGGAGGTACCTCCCAGACACTTTTTTGTTCAGCAACGTCAGGACTCCTGCCTAGGTGCGAGGGACACCTCGGGATTCTCCTCGAGTCTTGGCATGACAATGGGGACGCGTCTCCACGTGAGGCGGGAGACCCAGGGTCCCTTTCCACGTGCCACAGGGATCCTGGGACTCCTATCCATTTTCAAGAGGAGTCAGGCATCGTCTCCTTTGGAAGCATTGATCTCCGCGGACCTCTCGAGTTTTTAAAGGATGTGAGGCCTCCGCTCGCGATGAGGCGGAGAATTAGGTCTTTCTCTGTGGTCTCCACAGGGGATTCAGACATCCCTTCGTCTTGGGAGATGCAAGACGAGCCTGCATTCAATTCACTGCAGGGATAAATGGCCTTACTTCGAGTCAGAGCATCTCGGTGTCCATTCCACTTGAGGCCACAAACTCAGGGTCCCTCTCACATACCTGTAGCTGAGAGAAGCCTCCTCTTGAGGTGCTTGTGGAAAGTTGGTATTCCTCTTGAGTCGAAGCCAGGGACTAAGCTCTCATCTCGAGTTGATTTGGGGTCCACGGAGCCCTTTCATGTTGCTCCAGTGACCTCAGGATCCCTCTAGACTTGAGACAGTGATCTTGAGTTTTCTCTGGAGTGCCATCAAGGAAATCAAGGCTCCTTTCACGTTTGATGTGGAACACGGAATTGCTCTGCACAAAGTGCAGGGGAATCGGGCCTCATGTCGCGGCGAGGGGGAAGTCTCATGGTTTTTCTCGAGTTGCGGCCGGAACCTGGGGTATATTCTCGAGTTACGACGGGAGGGCCCTTCCAGACACGTGTTTGTTCAGCGACGTCAGGACTCCTGCCTAGGTGCGAGGGACACCTCGGGATTCTCCTCGAGTCTTGGCATGGCAATTGGGATGCGTCTCCACGTGAGGCGGGAGACCCAGGGTCCCTTTCCAACTGCCAGAGGGATCCTGGGACTCCTATCCATTTTCAAGAGGAGTCAGGCATCGTCTCCTTTGGAAGCATTGATCTCCGCGGACCTCTCGAGTTTTCAAAGGATGTGAGGCCTCTGGTCACGATGAGGCGGAGAATTAGGTCTTTCTCTGTGGTCTCAACAGGGGATTCAGACATCCCTTCGTCTTGGGAGATGCAAGACGAGCCTGCATTCAATTCACTGCAGGGATATCCGGCCTTACTTCGAGTCAGAGCATCTCGGTGTCCATTCCACTTGAGACCACAAACTCAGGGGCCCTCTCACATACCTGTAGCTGAGAGAATCCTCCTCTTGAGGTGCTTGTGGAAAGTTGGTATTCCTCTTGAGTCGAAGCCAGGGACTAAGCTCTCATCTCGAGTTGATTTGGGGTCCACAGAGCCCTTTCGTTTTGCTACAGTGACCTTAGGGTCCCTCTAGACTTGAGACAGTGATCTTGGGTTTTCTCTGGAGTGCCATCAAGGAAATCAAGGCTCCTTTCACTTTTGATGTGCAATACGGAATTGCTCTGCACGCAGGGCATGGGAATCGGGCCTCATGTCGCGGCGAGGGGGAAGTCTCATGGTTTTTCTCGTGTTGCGGCCGGAACCTAGACTATATTCTCGAGTTACGATGGGGAGGGCCCTTTCACACACGTGTTTGTTCAGCGACTTCAGGACTCCTGCCTAGGTGCGAGGGACACCTCGGGATTCTCCTCGAGTCTTGGCATGGCAATTGGGACGCGTCTCCACGTGAGGCGGGAGACCAGGGTCCCTTTCCACGTGTCACAGGGATCCTGGGACTCCTATCCATTTTTAAGAGGAGTCAGGCATCGTCTCCTTTGGAAGCATTGATCCCCGCAGACCTCTCGAATTATCAAAGCATGTCAGGCCTCCGGTCGCATTTAGGCGGAGGACTAGGTATTTCTCTGTGGTCTCCACAGGGGATTCAGACATCCCTTCGTCTTGGGAGATGCAAGACGAGCCTGCATTCAATTCACTGCAGGGATATCCGGCGTTACTTCGAGTCAGAGCATCTCGGTGTCCATTCCACTTGAGGCCACAAACTCAGGGTCCCTCAAATATACCTGTAGCTGAGAGAAGCCTCCTCTTGAGGTGCTTGTGGAAAGTTGGTATTCCTCTTGGGTCTAAGACAGGGACTAAGCTCTCATCTCGAGTGGATTTGTTGTCGACGGAGCCCTTTCATATTGGTCCAGTGACCTCAGGATCCCTCTAGACTTGAGACAGTGATCTTGGGTTTCTCTGGAGTGCCATCAAGGAAATCAAGGCTCCTTTCACGTTTGATGTGGAACACGGAATTGCTCTGCACAAAGTGCAGGGGAATCGGGCCTCATGTCGCGGCGAGGGGGAAGTCTCATGGTTTTTCTCGAGTTGCGGCCGGAACCTGGGGTATATTCTCGAGTTACGACGGGAGGGCCCTTCCAGACACGTGTTTGTTCAGCGACGTCAGGACTCCTGCCTAGGTGCGAGGGACACCTCGGGATTCTCCTCGAGTCTTGGCATGGCAATTGGGATGCGTCTCCACGTGAGGCGGGAGACCCAGGGTCCCTTTCCAACTGCCAGAGGGATCCTGGGACTCCTATCCATTTTCAAGAGGAGTCAGGCATCGTCTCCTTTGGAAGCATTGATCTCCGCGGACCTCTCGAGTTTTCAAAGGATGTGAGGCCTCTGGTCACGATGAGGCGGAGAATTAGGTCTTTCTCTGTGGTCTCAACAGGGGATTCAGACATCCCTTCGTCTTGGGAGATGCAAGACGAGCCTGCATTCAATTCACTGCAGGGATATCCGGCCTTACTTCGAGTCAGAGCATCTCGGTGTCCATTCCACTTGAGACCACAAACTCAGGGGCCCTCTCACATACCTGTAGCTGAGAGAATCCTCCTCTTGAGGTGCTTGTGGAAAGTTGGTATTCCTCTTGAGTCGAAGCCAGGGACTAAGCTCTCATCTCGAGTTGATTTGGGGTCCACAGAGCCCTTTCGTTTTGCTACAGTGACCTTAGGGTCCCTCTAGACTTGAGACAGTGATCTTGGGTTTTCTCTGGAGTGCCATCAAGGAAATCAAGGCTCCTTTCACTTTTGATGTGCAATACGGAATTGCTCTGCACGCAGGGCATGGGAATCGGGCCTCATGTCGCGGCGAGGGGGAAGTCTCATGGTTTTTCTCGTGTTGCGGCCGGAACCTAGACTATATTCTCGAGTTACGATGGGGAGGGCCCTTTCACACACGTGTTTGTTCAGCGACTTCAGGACTCCTGCCTAGGTGCGAGGGACACCTCGGAATTCTCCTCGAGTCTTGGCATGGCAATTGGGACGCGTCCCCACGTGAGGCGGGAGACCAGGGTCCCTTTCCACGTGTCACAGGGATCCTGGGACTCCTATCCATTTTTAAGAGGAGTCAGGCATCGTCTCCTTTGGAAGCATTGATCCCCGCAGACCTCTCGAATTATCAAAGCATGTCAGGCCTCCGGTCGCATTTAGGCGGAGGACTAGGTATTTCTCTGTGGTCTCCACAGGGGATTCAGACATCCCTTCGTCTTGGGAGATGCAAGACGAGCCTGCATTCAATTCACTGCAGGGATATCCGGCGTTACTTCGAGTCAGAGCATCTCGGTGTCCATTCCACTTGAGGCCACAAACTCAGGGTCCCTCAAATATACCTGTAGCTGAGAGAAGCCTCCTCTTGAGGTGCTTGTGGAAAGTTGGTATTCCTCTTGGGTCTAAGACAGGGACTAAGCTCTCATCTCGAGTGGATTTGTTGTCGACGGAGCCCTTTCATATTGGTCCAGTGACCTCAGGATCCCTCTAGACTTGAGACAGTGATCTTGGGTTTCTCTGGAGTGCCATCAAGGAAATCAAGGCTCCTTTCACATTTGATGTGGAACACGGAATTGCTCTGCATGCAGTGCAGGGGAATCGGGCCTCATCTCGCAGCGAGGGGGATATCTCATGGTTTTTCTCGAGTTGCGGCTGGAACCTGGGGTATATTCTCGAGTTACGACGGGGAGGGCCCTTCCAGACACGTGTTTGTTCAGCGACCTCAGGACTCCTGCCTAGGTGCGAGGGACACCTCGGGATTCTCCTCGAGTCTTGGCATGGCAATTGGGACGCGTCTCCATGTGAGGCGGGAGACCCAGGGTCCCTTTCCACGTGCCACAGGGATCCTGGGACTCCTATCCATTTGCAAGAGGAGTCAGGCATCGTCTCCTTTGGAAGCATTGATCTCCTCGGACATCTCGAGTTTTCAAAGGATGTGAGTCCTCCGCTCCCGATGAAGCGGAGAATTAGGTCTTTCTCTGTGGTCTCCACAGGGGATTCAGACATCCCTTCGTCTTGGGAGATGCAAGACGAGCCTGCATTCAATTCACTGCAGGGATATCCGGCCTTACTTCGAGTCAGCGCATCACGGTGTCCATTACACTTGAGGCCACAAATTCAGGGTCCCTCTCACATACCTGTAGCTGAGAGAAGCCTCCTCTTGAGGT
Source organism: Dama dama (assembly GCF_033118175.1). Taxonomy (NCBI): domain Eukaryota; kingdom Metazoa; phylum Chordata; class Mammalia; order Artiodactyla; family Cervidae; genus Dama; species Dama dama. The sequence goes on from NW_026870940.1 coordinate 2,295,948, forward strand.
GCTTGTGGAAAGTTGGTATTCCTCTTGAGTCGAAGCCAGGGACTAAGCTCTCATCTCGAGTTGATTTGGGGTCCACGGAGCCCTTTCGTGTTGCTCCAGTGACCTCAGGATCCCTCTAGACTTGAGACAGTGATCTTGGGTTTTCTCTGGAGTGCCATCAAGGAAATCAAGGCTCCTTTCAATTTTGATGTCTAACACGGAATTGCTCTGCATGCAGTGCAGGGGAATCGGGCCTCATGTCGCGGCGAGGGGGATATCTCATGGTTTTTCTCGAGTTGCGGCCGGAACCTGGGGTATATTCTCGAGTTACGACGGGGAGGGCCCTTCCAGACACCTGTTTGTTCAGCGACGTCAGGACTCCTGCCTAGGTGCGAGGGACACCTCGGGATTCTCCTCGAGTCTTGGCATGGCAATTGGGATGCGTCTCCACGTGAGGCGGGATACCCAGGGTCCCTTTCCACGTGCCACAGGGATCCTGGGACTCCTATCCATTTTCAAAAGGAGTCAGGCATCGTCTCCTTTGGAAGCATTGATCTCCGCGGACCTGTCGAGTTTTCAAAGGATATGAGGCCTCCGGTTGCGTTGAGGTGGAGGTCTAGGTCTTTCTCTATGGTCTCCACAGGGGATTCAGGCAACCCTTCGTCTTGGGAGATGCAAGAGGAGCCTGCATTCAATTCACTGCAGGGATATCCGGCCTTACTTCGAGTCAGACCATCTCGGTGTCCATTCCACTTGAGGCCACAAACTCAGGGTCCCTCTCACATACTTGTATCTGAGAGAAGCCTCCTCTTGAGGTGCTTGTGGAAAGTTGGTATTCCTCTTGAGTCGAAGCCAGGGACTAAGCTCTCATCTCGAGTTGATTTGGGGTCCACGGAGCCCTTTCGTGTTGCTACAGGGACCTCAGGATCCCTCTCGACTTGAGACAGTGATCTTGGGTTTTCTCTGGAGTGCCATCAAAGAAATCACGGCTCCTTTCACGTTTGATGTGGAACATGGAATTGCTCTGCACCCAGTGCAGGGGAATCGGGCCTCATCTCGCGGCGAGGTGGAAGTCTCATGGTTTTTCTCGAGTTGCGGCCGGAACCTGGGGTATATTCTCGAGTTACGACGGGGAGGGCCCTCCCAGACACGTGTTTGTTCAGCGACGTCAGGACTCCTGCCTACGTGCGAGGGACACCTCGGGATTCTCCTAGAGTCTTGGCATGGCAATTGGGACGCGTCTCCACGTGAGGCGGTAGACCCAGGGTCCCTTTCAACGTGCCACAGGGATCCTGGGACTCCTATCCATTTTCAAGAGGAGTCAGGCATCATCTCCTTTGGAAGCATTGATCTCCTCGGACCTCTCGAGTTTTCAAAGGATGTGAGGCCTCCGCTCGCGATGAGGCGGAGAATTAGGTCTTTCTCTGTGGTCTCCACAGGGGATTCAGACATCCCTTCGTCTTGGGAGATGCAAGACGAGCCTGCATTCAATTCACTGCAGGGATATCCGGCCTTACTTCGAGTCAGAGCATCTCGGTGTCCATTCCACTTGAGGCCACAAACTCAGGGTCCCTGTCACATACTTGTAGCTGAGAGAAGCCTCCTCTTGAGGTGCTTGTGGAAAGTTGGTATTCCTCTTGACTCGAAGCCAGGGACTAAGCTCTCATCTCGAGTTAATTTGTGGTCCTCGGAGCCCTTTCGTGTTGCTCCAGTGACCTCAGGATCCCTCTAGACTTGAGACAGTGATCTTGGGTTTTCTCTGGAGTGCCATCAACGAAATCAAGGCTCCTTTCACTTTTGATGTGGAACACGGAATTGCTCTGCACGCAGTGCAGGGGAATCGGGCCTCATCTCGCGGCGAGGGGGAAGTCTCATGGTTTTTCTCGAGTTGCGGCCGGAACCTGGGGTATATTCTCGAGTTACGACGGGGAGGTACCTTCCAGACACGTGTTTGTTCAGCGACGTCAGGACTCCTGCCTAGGTGCGAGGGACACCTCGGGATTCTCCTCGAGTCTTGGCATGGCAATTGGGACGCGTCTCCACGTGAGGCGATAGACCCAGGGTCCCTTTCCACGTGCCACAGGGATCCTGGGACTCCTATCCATTTTCAAGAGGAGTCAGGCATCGTCTCCTTTGGAAGCATTGATCTCCGCGGACCTCTCGAGTTTTCAAAGGATATGAGGCCTCCGGTTGCGTTGAGGTGGAGGACTAGGTCTTTCTCTATGGTCTCCACAGGGGATTCAGACAACCCTTCGTCTTGGGAGATGCAAGACGAGCCTGCATTCAATTCACTGCAGGGATATCCGGCCTTACTTCGAGTCAGAGCATCTCCGTGTCCATTCCACTTGAGGCCAAAAACTCAGGGTCCCTCTCACATACCTGTAGCTGAGAGAAGCCTCCTCTTGAGGTGCTTGTGGAAAGTTGGTATTCCTCTTGAGTCGAAGCCAGGGACTAAGCTCTCATCTCGAGTTGATTTGGGGTCCACGGATCACTTTCGTGTTGCTCCAGTGACCTCAGGATCCCTCCAGACTTGAGACAGTGATCTTGGATTTTCTCTGGAGTGCCATCAAGGAAATCAAGGCTCCTTTCACGTTTGATATGGAACACGGAAATGCTCTGCACGCAGTGCAGGGGAATCGGGCCTCATCTCGCGGCGAGGGGGAAGTCTCATGCTTTTTCTCGAGTTGCGCCCGGAACCTGGGGTATATTCTCGAGTTACGACGGGGAGGGCCCTTCCAGACACGTGTTTGTTCAGAAACGTCAGGACTCCTGCCTACGTGCGAGGGACACCTTGGGATTCTCCTCGAGTCTTGGCATGGCAATTGGGACGCGTCTCCACGTGAGGCGGGAGACCCAGGGTCCCTTTCCAAGTGCCACAGGGATCCTGGGACTCCTATCCATTTTCAAGAGGAGTCAGGCATCGTCTCCTTTGGAAGCATTGATCTCCGTGGACCTCTCGAGTTTTCAAAGGATGTGAGGCCTCCGGTGTCGATGAGGCGGAGGACTAGGTCTTTCTCTATCGTCGCCACAGCGGATTCAGACAACCCTTCGTCTTGGGAGATGCAAGACGAGCCTGCATTCAATTCACTGCAGGGATATCCGGCATTACTTCGAGTCAGAGAATCTCGGTGTCCATTCCACTTGAGGCCACAAACTCAGGTGCCCTCTCACATACCTGTAGCTGAGAGAAGCCTCCTCTTGAGGTGCTGTGGAAAGTTGGTATTCCTCTTGAGTCGAAGCCAGGGACTAAGCTCTCATCTCGAGTTGATTTGGGGTCCACGGAGCCCTTTCTTGTTGCTCCAGTGACCTCAGGATCCCTCTAGACTTGAGACAGTGATCTTGGGTTTTCTCTGGAGTGCCATCAAGTAAATCAAGTCTCCTTTCACGTTTGATGTGGAACACGGAATTGCTCTGCACGCAATCCAGGGGAATCGGGCCTCATGTCGCGGCGAGGGGGAAGTCTCATGGTTTTTCTCGAGTTGCGGCCGGAACCTCGGCTATATTCTCGAGTTAAGATGGGGAGGGCCCTTCCAGACACGTGTTTGTTCAGCGACGTCAGGACTCCTGCCTAGGTGCGAGGGACACCTCGGGATTCTCCTCGAGTCCTGGCATGGCAATTGGGACGCGTCTCCACGTGAGGCGGGAGACCCATGGTCCCTTTCCACGTGCCACAGGGATCCTGGGACTCCTTTCCATTTTCAAGAGGAGTCAGGCATCGTCTCCTTTGGAAGCATTGATCTCCGCAGACCTCTCGAATTATCAAAGGATGTCAGGCCTCCGGTCGCATTTAGGCGGAGGACTAGGTCTTTCTCTGTGGTCTCCACAGGGGATTCAGATATCCCTTCGTCTAGGGAGATGCAAGACGAGCCTGCATTCAATTCACTGCAGGGATATCCAGCCTTACTTCGAGTCAGAGCATCTCGGTGTCCATTCCACTTGAGGCCACAAACTCAGGGTCCCTCAAATATACCTGTAGCTGAGAGAAGCCTCCTCTTGAGGTGCTTGTGGAAAGTTGGTATTCCTCTTGGGTCTAAGCCAGGGATTAAGCTCTCATCTCGAGTGGAGTTGTTGTCGACGGAGCCCTTTCATATTGGTCCAATGACCTCAGGATATCTCTAGACTTGAGATAGTGATCTTGGGTTTCTCTGGAGTGCCATCAAGTAAATCAAGGCTCCTTTCACGTTTGATGTGGAACACGAAATTGCTCTGCATGCAGTGCAGGGGAATCGGGCCTCAACTCGCGGCGAGGGGGAAATCTCATGGTTTTTCTCGAGTTGCGGACGGAACCTGGGTTATATTCTCTAGTTACGACGGGGAGGGCCCTTCCAGACACGTGTTTGTTCAGCGACGTCAGGACTCCTGCCTAGGTGCGAGGGATACCTCGGGATTCTCCTCGAGTCTTGGCATGGCAATTGGGACGCGTCTCCACGTGAGGCGGGAGACGCAGGGTCCCTTTCCACGTGCCACAGGGATCCTGGGACTCCTATCCATTTTCAAGAGGAGTCAGGCATCGTCTCCTTTGGAAGCATTGATCTCCGCGGACCTCTCGAGTTTTCAAAGGATGTGAGGCCTCCGGTCTCGTTGACGCGGATGACTAGGTATTTGTCTGTGGTCTCCACAGGGGATTCAGACATCCCTTCGTCTTGGGAGATGCAAGACGAGCCTGCATTCAATTCACTGCAGGGATATCCGGCCTTACTTCGAGTCAGAGCATCTCGGTGTCCATTCCACTTGAGGCCACAAACTCAGGGTCCCGCTCACATACCTGTAGTTGAGAGCAGCCTCCTCTTGAGGTGCTTGTGGAAAGTTGGTATTCCTCTTGAGTCGAAGCCAGGGACTAAGTTCTCATCTCGAGTTGATTTGAGGTACACGGAGCCCTTCGTGTTGCTGCAGTGACCTCAGGATCCCTCTAGACTTGAGACAGTGATCTTGGGTTTCCTCTGGAGTGCCATCAAGGAAATCAAGGCTCCTTTCACGTTTGATGTGGAACACGGAATTGCTCTGCACGCAGTGCAGTGGAATCGGGCCTCATCTCGCGGCGAGGGGGAAGTCTCATGGTTTTTCTCGAGTTGCGGCCGGAACCTGGGGTATATTCTCGAGTTACGACGGGAGGGCCCTTCCAGACACGTGTTTGTTCAGCGACGTCAGGACTCCTGCCTAGGTGCGAGGGAAACCTCGCGATTCTCCTCGAGTCTTGGCATGGCAATTGGGACGCGTCTCCACGTGAGGCGGGAGACCCAGCGTCCCTTTCCACGTGACACAGGGATCCGTGCACTCCTATCCATTTTCAAGAGGAGGCAGGCAACGTCTCCTTTGGAAGCATTGATCTCCGTGGACCTCTCGAGTTTTCAAAGGATGTGAGGCCTGCGGTCGCGATGAGGTGGAGGACTAAGTCTTTATCTGTCGTCTCCCCACGGGATTCAGAAATCCCTTAGTCTTGGAAAATGCAAGACGAGCCTGCATTCAATTCACTGCAGAGATATCCGGCCTTACTTCAAGTCAGAGCATCTCGGTGTCCATTCCACTTGAGGCCACACCTCAGGGTCCCTCTCACATACCTGTAGCTGAGAGAAGCCTCCTCTTGAGGTGCTTGTTGAAAGTTGGTATTCCTCTTGAGTCGAAGCCAGGGACTAAGCTCTCATCTCGAGTTGATTTGGGGTCCGCGGAGCCCTTTCCTGTTGCTCCAGGGACCTCAGGATCCCTCTAGACTTGAGACAGTGATCTTGGGTTTTCTCTGCAGTGCCATCAAGGAAATCAAGGCTCCTTTCACGTTTGATGTGGGACACGGAATTGCTCTGCATGCAGTGCAGGGGAATCGGGCCTCATCTCGCGGCGAGGGGGAAGTCTCATGGTTTCTCTCGAGTTGCGGCCGAAACCTGGGGTATATTCTCGAGTTACGACGGGGAGGGCCCTTCCAGACACGTGTTTGTTCAGCGACGTCAGGACTCCTGCCTAGGTGCGAGGGACACCTCGGGATTCTCCTCAAGTCTTGGCATGGCAATTGGGACGCGTCTCCACGTAAGGCGGGAGACCCAGGGTCCCTTTCCACGTGCCACAGGGATCCGGGGACTCCTATCCATTTTCAAGAGGAGTCAGGCATCGTCTCCTTTGGAAGCATTGATCTCCGCGGACCTCTAGAGATTACAAAGGATGTGAGGCCTCCGGTCGCGTTGAGGCGGATGACTAGGTATTTGTCTGTGGTCTCCACAGGTGATTCAGAAATCCCTTCGTCTTGGGAGAAGCAAGACGAGCCTGCATTCAATTCACTGCAGGGATATCCGGCCTTACTTCGAGTCAGAGCATCTCGGTGTCCATTCCACTTGAGGCCACAAACTCAGGGTCCCTCTCACATACCTGTAGCTGAGAGAAGCCTCCTCTTGAGGTGCTTGTGGAAAGTTGGTATTCCTCTTGAGTCGAAGCCAGGGACTAAGCTCTCATCTCGAGTTGATTTGAGGTACACGGAGCCCTTTCGTGTTGCTGCAGTGACCTCAGGATCCCTCTAGACTTGAGACAGTGATCTTGGGTTTTCTCTGGAGTGCCATCAAGGAAATCAAGGCTCCTTTCACGTTTGATGTGGGACACGGAATTGCTCTGCATGCAGTGCAGGGGAATCGGGCCTCATCTCGCAGCGAGGGGGAATTCTCATGGTTTTTCTCGAGTTGCGGCCGGAACCTGGGATATATTCCCGAGTTACGACGGGGAGGGCCCTTCTAGTCACGTGTTTATTCAGCGACGTCAGGACTCCTGCCTAGGTGCGAGGGACACCTCGGGATTCTCCTCGAGTCTTGGCATGGCAACTGGGATGCGTCTCCACGTGAGGCGGGAGACCCAGGGTCCCTTTGCACATGACACAGGGATCCTGGGACTCCTATCCATTTTCAAGAAGAGTCAGGCATTGTCTCCTTTGGAAGCATTGATCTCTGCAGACCTCTCGAGTTTTCAAAGGATGTGAGGCCTCCGATCGCGATGAGGCGGAGGACTAGGTCTTTCTCTGTCATCTCCACAGGGGATTCAGACATCCCTCGTCGTGGGAGATGCAAGAGTAGCCTGAATTCAATTCACTGTTGGGATATCCAGCTTTACTTCGAGTCAGAGCAACTCGGTGTCCATTCCACTTGAGGCCACAAACTCAGGGTCCCTCTCACATACCTGTAGCTGAGAGAAGCCTCCTCTTGAGGTGCTTGTGGAAAGTTGGTATTCCTCTTGAGTCGAAGCCAGGGACTAAGCTCTCATCTCGAGTTGATTTGGGGTCCATGGAGCCCTTTCGTGTTGCTCCCGTGACCTCAGGATCCCTCTAGACTTGAGACAGTGATCTTGGGTTTTCTCTGGAGTGCCATCAAGGAAATCAAGGCTCCTTTCCCGTTTGATGTGGAACACGGAATTGCTCTGCACGCAGTGCAGTGGAATCGGGTCTCATCTCGCGGCGAGGGGGAAGTCTAATGGTTTTTCTCGAGTTGCGGCCGGAACCTGGGGTATATTCTCGAGTTACGACGGGGAGGGCCCTTCCAGACACGTGTTTGTTCAGCGACGTCAGGACTCCTTCCTAGGTGCGAGGGACACCTCGGGATTCTCCTCGAGTCTTGGCATGGCAATTGGGACGCGTCTCCACGTAAGGTGGGAGACCCAGGGTCCCTTTCCACGTGCCACAGTGATCCTGGGACTCCTATGCATTTTCAAGAGGAGTCAGGCATCGTCTCCTTTGGAAGCATTGATCTCTGCAGACCTCTCGAGTTTTCAAAGGATATGAGGGCTCCGGTCCCGATGAGGCGGAGGACTAGGTCTTTCTCTGTGGTCTCCACAGGGGATTCAGACATCCCTTCGTCTTGGGAGATGCAAGACGAGCCTGCATTCAATTCACTGCAGGGATATCCGGACTTACTTTGAGTCAGAGCATCTCGGTGTCCATTGCACTTGATGTCACAAACTCAGGGTCCCTCTCACATACCTGTAGCTGAGAGAAGCCTCCTCTTGAGGTGCTTGTCTAAAGTTGGTATTCCTCTTGAGTCGAATCCAGGGACTAAGCTCTCATCTCGAGTTGATTTGGGGTCCACGGAGCCCTTTCATGTTGCTCCAGTGACCTCAGGATCCCTCTAGACTTGAGACAGTGATCTTGGGTTTTCTCTGGAGTGCCATCAAGGAAATCAAGGCTCCTTTCACGTTTGATGTGGAACACGGAATTGCTCTGCACGCAGTGCAGGGGATTCGGGCCTCATTTCGCGGCGAGGGGGAAGTCTCATGGTTTTTCTCTAGTTGCTGCCGGAACCTTGGGTATATTCTCGATTTACCACGGAGATGGCCCTTCCAGACACGTGTTTGTTCAGCGACGTCAGGACTCCTGCCTAGGTGCGAGGGACACCTCGGGATTCTCCTCGAGTCTTGGCATGGCAATTGGGACGCGTCTCCACGTGAGGCGATAGACCCAGGGTCCCTTTCCACGTGCCACAGGGATCCTGGGACTCCTATCCATTTTCAAGAGGAGTCAGGCATCGTCTCCTTTGGAAGCATTGATCTCCGCGGACCTCTCGAGTTTTCAAAGGATATGAGGCCTCCGGTTGCGTTGAGGTGGAGGACTAGGTCTTTCTCTATGGTCTCCACAGGGGATTCAGACAACCCTTCGTCTTGGGAGATGCAAGACGAGCCTGCATTCAATTCACTGCAGGGATATCCGCCCTTACTTCGAGTCAGAGCATCTCGGTGTCCATTCCACTTGAGGCCAAAAACTCAGGGTCCCTCTCACATACTTGTAGCTGAGAGAAGCCTCCTCTTGAGGTGCTTGTGGAAACGTGGTATACCTCTTGAGTCGAAGCCAGGGACTAAGCTCTCATCTCGAGTTGATTTGGGGTCCACGGAGCCCTTTCGTGTTGCTACAGTGACCTCAGGATCCCTCCAGTCTTGAGACAGTGATCTTGGATTTTCTCTGGAGTGCCATCAAGGAAATCAAGGCTCCTTTCACGTTTGATGTGGAACACGGAAATGCTCTGCACGCAGTGCAGGGGAATCGGGCCTCATGTCGCGGCGAGGGGGAATTCTCATGCTTTTTCTCCAGTTGCGGCCGGAACCTGGGGTATATTCTCGAGTTACGACGGGGAGGGCCCTTCCAGACACGTGTTTGTTCAGAAACGTCAGGACTCCTGCCTACGTGCGAGGGACACCTTGGGATTCTCCTCGAGTCTTGGCATGGCAATTGGGACGCGTCTCCACGAGAGGCGGGAGACCCAGGGTCCCTTTCCACGTGCCACAGGGATCCTGGGACTCCTATCCATTTTCAAGAGGAGTCAGGCATCGTCTCCTTTGGAAGCATTGATCTCCGCGGACCTCTCGAGTTTTCAAAGGATGTGAGGCCTCCGGTGTTGATGAGGCGGAGGACTAGGTCTTTCTCTATCGTCGCCACAGCGGATTCAGACATCCCTTCGTCTTGGGAGATGCAAGACGAGCCTGCATTCAATTCACTGCAGGGATATCCGGCATTACTTCGAGTCAGAGAATCTCGGTGTCCATTCCACTTGAGGCCACAAACTCAGGTGCCCTCTCACATACCTGTACCTGAGAGAAGCCTCCTCTTGAGGTGCTTGTGGAAAGTTGGTATTCCTCTTGAGTCGAAGCCAGGGACTAAGCTCTCATCTCGAGTTGATTTGGGGTCCACGGAGCCCTTTCGTGTTGCTCCAGTGACCTCAGGATCCCTCTAGACTTGAGACAGTGATCTTGGGTTTTCTCTGGAGTGCCATCAAGGAAATCAAGTCTCCTTTCACGTTTGATGTGGAACACGGAATTGCTCTGCACGCAATCCAGGGGAATCGGGCCTCATGTCGCGGCGAGGGGGAAGTCTCATGGTTTTTCTCGAGTTGCGGCCGGAACCTCGGCTATATTCTCGAGTTAAGATGGGGAGGGCCCTTCCAGACACGTGTTTGTTCAGCGACGTCAGGACTCCTGCCTAGGTGCGAGGGACACCTCGGGATTCTCCTCGAGTCTTGGCATGGCAATTGGGATGCGTCTCCACGTGAGTCGGGAGACCCAGGGTCCCTTTCCACGTGCCACAGGGATCCTGGGACTCCTATCCATTTTCAAGAGGAGTCAGGCATCGTCTCCTTTGGAAGCATTGATCTCCGCAGACCTCTCGAATTATCAAAGGATGTCAGGCCTCCGGTCGCATTGAGGCGGAGGACTAGGTCTTTCTCTGTGGTCTCCACAGGGGATTCAGATATCACTTCGTCTAGGGAGATGCAAGACGAGCCTGCATTCAATTCACTGCAGGGATATCCGGCCTTACTTCGAGTCAGAGCATCTCGGTGTCCATTCCACTTGAGGCCACAAACTCAGGGTCCCTCAAATATACCTGTAGCTGAGAGAAGCCTCCTCTTGAGGTGCTTGTGGAAAGTTGGTATTCATCTTTGGTCTAAGCCAGGGATTAATCTCTCATCTCGAGTGGAGTTGTTGTCGACGGAGCCCTTTCATATTGGTCCAGTGACCTCAGGATTCCTCTAGACTTGAGATAGTGATCTTGGGTTTCTCTGGAGTGCCATCAAGGAAATCAAGGCTCCTTTCACGTTTGATGTGGAACACGGAATTGCTCTGCATGCAGTGCAGGGGAATCGGGCCTCAACTCACGGCGAGGGGGATATCTCATGGTTTTTCTCGAGTTGCGGCCGGAACCTGGGTTATATTCTCGAGTTACGACGGGGAGGGCCCTTCCAGACACGTGTTTTTTCAGCGACATCAAGACTCCTGCCTAGGTGCGAGGGACACTTCGGGATTCTCCTCGAGTCTTGACATGGCAATTGGGATGCGTCTCCACGTGAGGCGGGAGACCCAGTGTCCCTTTCCACTTGCCAGAGTGATCCTGGGACTCCTATCCATTTTCAAGAGGAGTCAGGCATCGTCTCCTTTGGAAGCATTGATCTCCGCAGACCTCTCGAGTTTTCAAAGTATTTCAGGCCTCCGGGCGCATTGAGGCGGAAGACTAGGTCTTTCTCTGTGGTCTCCACAGGGGATTCAGACATACCTTCATCTTGGGAGATGCAAGACGAGCCTGCATTCAATTCACTGCAGGGATATCGGGCCTTACTTCGAGTCAGAGCATCTCGGTGTCCATTCCACTTGAGGCCACAAACTCAGGGTCCCTCTCACATACCTGTAGCTGAGAGAAGCCTCCTCTTGAGGTGCTTGTGGAAAGTTGGTATTCCTCTTGAGTCGAAGCCAGGGACTAAGCTCTCATCTCGAGTTGATTTGAGGTCCATGGAGCCCTTTCGTGTTGCTCCCGTGACCTCAGGATCCCTCTAGACTTGAGACAGTGATCTTGGGTTTTCTCTGGAGTGCCATCAAGGAAATCAAGGCTCCTTTCCCGTTTGATGTGGAACACGGAATTGCTCTGCACGCAGTGCAGTGGAATCGGGTCTCATCTCGCGGCGAGGGGGAAGTCTAATGGTTTTTCTCGAGTTGCGGCCGGAACCTGGGGTATATTCTCGAGTTACGACGGGGAGGGCCCTTCCAGACACGTGTTTGTTCAGCGACGTCAGGACTCCTTCCTAGGTGCGAGGGACACCTCGGGATTCTCCTCGAGTCTTGGCATGGCAATTGGGACGCGTCTCCACGTAAGGTGGGAGACCCAGGGTCCCTTTCCACGTGCCACAGTGATCCTGGGACTCCTATGCATTTTCAAGAGGAGTCAGGCATCGTCTCCTTTGGAAGCATTGATCTCTGCAGACCTCTCGAGTTTTCAAAGGATATGAGGGCTCCGGTCCCGATGAGGCGGAGGACTAGGTCTTTCTCTGTGGTCTCCACAGGGGATTCAGACATCCCTTCGTCTTGGGAGATGCAAGACGAGCCTGCATTCAATTCACTGCAGGGATATCCGGACTTACTTTGAGTCAGAGCATCTCGGTGTCCATTGCACTTGATGTCACAAACTCAGGGTCCCTCTCACATACCTGTAGCTGAGAGAAGCCTCCTCTTGAGGTGCTTGTCTAAAGTTGGTATTCCTCTTGAGTCGAATCCAGGGACTAAGCTCTCATCTCGAGTTGATTTGGGGTCCACGGAGCCCTTTCATGTTGCTCCAGTGACCTCAGGATCCCTCTAGACTTGAGACAGTGATCTTGGGTTTTCTCTGGAGTGCCATCAAGGAAATCAAGGCTCCTTTCACGTTTGATGTGGAACACGGAATTGCTCTGCACGCAGTGCAGGGGATTCGGGCCTCATTTCGCGGCGAGGGGGAAGTCTCATGGTTTTTCTCTAGTTGCTGCCGGAACCTTGGGTATATTCTCGATTTACCACGGAGATGGCCCTTCCAGACACGTGTTTGTTCAGCGACGTCAGGACTCCTGCCTAGGTGCGAGGGACACCTCGGGATTCTCCTCGAGTCTTGGCATGGCAATTGGGACGCGTCTCCACGTGAGGCGATAGACCCAGGGTCCCTTTCCACGTGCCACAGGGATCCTGGGACTCCTATCCATTTTCAAGAGGAGTCAGGCATCGTCTCCTTTGGAAGCATTGATCTCCGCGGACCTCTCGAGTTTTCAAAGGATATGAGGCCTCCGGTTGCGTTGAGGTGGAGGACTAGGTCTTTCTCTATGGTCTCCACAGGGGATTCAGACAACCCTTCGTCTTGGGAGATGCAAGACGAGCCTGCATTCAATTCACTGCAGGGATATCCGGCCTTACTTCGAGTCAGAGCATCTCGGTGTCCATTCCACTTGAGGCCAAAAACTCAGGGTCCCTCTCACATACTTGTAGCTGAGAGAAGCCTCCTCTTGAGGTGCTTGTGGAAACGTGGTATACCTCTTGAGTCGAAGCCAGGGACTAAGCTCTCATCTCGAGTTGATTTGGGGTCCACGGAGCCCTTTCGTGTTGCTACAGTGACCTCAGGATCCCTCCAGTCTTGAGACAGTGATCTTGGATTTTCTCTGGAGTGCCATCAAGGAAATCAAGGCTCCTTTCACGTTTGATGTGGAACACGGAAATGCTCTGCACGCAGTGCAGGGGAATCGGGCCTCATGTCGCGGCGAGGGGGAATTCTCATGCTTTTTCTCCAGTTGCGGCCGGAACCTGGGGTATATTCTCGAGTTACGACGGGGAGGGCCCTTCCAGACACGTGTTTGTTCAGAAACGTCAGGACTCCTGCCTACGTGCGAGGGACACCTTGGGATTCTCCTCGAGTCTTGGCATGGCAATTGGGACGCGTCTCCACGAGAGGCGGGAGACCCAGGGTCCCTTTCCACGTGCCACAGGGATCCTGGGACTCCTATCCATTTTCAAGAGGAGTCAGGCATCGTCTCCTTTGGAAGCATTGATCTCCGCGGACCTCTCGAGTTTTCAAAGGATGTGAGGCCTCCGGTGTTGATGAGGCGGAGGACTAGGTCTTTCTCTATCGTCGCCACAGCGGATTCAGACATCCCTTCGTCTTGGGAGATGCAAGACGAGCCTGCATTCAATTCACTGCAGGGATATCCGGCATTACTTCGAGTCAGAGAATCTCGGTGTCCATTCCACTTGAGGCCACAAACTCAGGTGCCCTCTCACATACCTGTACCTGAGAGAAGCCTCCTCTTGAGGTGCTTGTGGAAAGTTGGTATTCCTCTTGAGTCGAAGCCAGGGACTAAGCTCTCATCTCGAGTTGATTTGGGGTCCACGGAGCCCTTTCGTGTTGCTCCAGTGACCTCAGGATCCCTCTAGACTTGAGACAGTGATCTTGGGTTTTCTCTGGAGTGCCATCAAGGAAATCAAGTCTCCTTTCACGTTTGATGTGGAACACGGAATTGCTCTGCACGCAATCCAGGGGAATCGGGCCTCATGTCGCGGCGAGGGGGAAGTCTCATGGTTTTTCTCGAGTTGCGGCCGGAACCTCGGCTATATTCTCGAGTTAAGATGGGGAGGGCCCTTCCAGACACGTGTTTGTTCAGCGACGTCAGGACTCCTGCCTAGGTGCGAGGGACACCTCGGGATTCTCCTCGAGTCTTGGCATGGCAATTGGGATGCGTCTCCACGTGAGTCGGGAGACCCAGGGTCCCTTTCCACGTGCCACAGGGATCCTGGGACTCCTATCCATTTTCAAGAGGAGTCAGGCATCGTCTCCTTTGGAAGCATTGATCTCCGCAGACCTCTCGAATTATCAAAGGATGTCAGGCCTCCGGTCGCATTGAGGCGGAGGACTAGGTCTTTCTCTGTGGTCTCCACAGGGGATTCAGATATCACTTCGTCTAGGGAGATGCAAGACGAGCCTGCATTCAATTCACTGCAGGGATATCCGGCCTTACTTCGAGTCAGAGCATCTCGGTGTCCATTCCACTTGAGGCCACAAACTCAGGGTCCCTCAAATATACCTGTAGCTGAGAGAAGCCTCCTCTTGAGGTGCTTGTGGAAAGTTGGTATTCATCTTTGGTCTAAGCCAGGGATTAATCTCTCATCTCGAGTGGAGTTGTTGTCGACGGAGCCCTTTCATATTGGTCCAGTGACCTCAGGATTCCTCTAGACTTGAGATAGTGATCTTGGGTTTCTCTGGAGTGCCATCAAGGAAATCAAGGCTCCTTTCACGTTTGATGTGGAACACGGAATTGCTCTGCATGCAGTGCAGGGGAATCGGGCCTCAACTCACGGCGAGGGGGATATCTCATGGTTTTTCTCGAGTTGCGGCCGGAACCTGGGTTATATTCTCGAGTTACGACGGGGAGGGCCCTTCCAGACACGTGTTTTTTCAGCGACATCAAGACTCCTGCCTAGGTGCGAGGGACACTTCGGGATTCTCCTCGAGTCTTGACATGGCAATTGGGATGCGTCTCCACGTGAGGCGGGAGACCCAGTGTCCCTTTCCACTTGCCAGAGTGATCCTGGGACTCCTATCCATTTTCAAGAGGAGTCAGGCATCGTCTCCTTTGGAAGCATTGATCTCCGCAGACCTCTCGAGTTTTCAAAGTATTTCAGGCCTCCGGGCGCATTGAGGCGGAAGACTAGGTCTTTCTCTGTGGTCTCCACAGGGGATTCAGACATACCTTCATCTTGGGAGATGCAAGACGAGCCTGCATTCAATTCACTGCAGGGATATCGGGCCTTACTTCGAGTCAGAGCATCTCGGTGTCCATTCCACTTGAGGCCACAAACTCAGGGTTCCTCAAATATACCTGTAGCTGAGAGAAGCCTCCTCTTGAGGTGCATGTGGAAAGTTGGTATTCCTCTTGAGTCGAAGCCAGGGACTAAGCTCTCATCTCGAGTTGATTTGGGGTCGACGGAGCCCTTTCATGTTGGTCCAGTGACCTCAGGATCCCTCTAGACTTGAGACAGTGATCTTGGGTTTTCTCTGGAGTGCCATCAAGTAAATCAAGGCTCCTTTCACGTTTGATGTGGAACACGAAATTGCTCTGCATGCAGTGCAGGGGAATCGGGCCTCAACTCGCGGCGAGGGGGAAATCTCATGGTTTTTCTCGAGTTGCGGCCGGAACCTGGGTTATATTCTCTAGTTACGACGGGGAGGGCCCTTCCAGACACGTGTTTGTTCAGCGACGTCAGGACTCCTGCCTAGGTGCGAGGGACACCTCGGGATTCTCCTCGAGTCTTGGCATGGCAATTGGGATGCGTCTCCACGTGAGGCGGGAGACCCAGGGTCCCTTTCCACGTGCCACAGGGATCCTGGGACTCCTATCCATTTTCAAGAGGAGTCAGGCATCGTCTCCTTTGGAAGCATTGATCTCCGCGGGCCTCTCGAGTTTTCAAAGGATGTGAGGCCTCCGGTCTCGTTGACGCGGATGACTAGGTATTTGTCTGTGGTCTCCACAGGGGATTCAGACATCCCTTCGTCTTGGGAGATGCAAGACGAGCCTGCATTCAATTCACTGTAGGGATATCCGGCCTTACTTCGAGTCAGAGCATCTCGGTGTCCGTTCCACTTGAGGCCACAAACTCAGGGTCCCGCTCACATACCTGTAGTTGAGAGCAGCCTCCTCTTGAGGTGCTTGTGGAAAGTTGGTATTCCTCTTGAGTCGAAGCCAGGGACTAAGTTCTCATCTCGAGTTGATTTGGGGTCCACGGAGCACTTTCTTGTTGCTACAGTGCCCTCAGGATCCCTCTAGACTTGAGACAGTGATCTTGGGTTTCCTCTGGAGTGCCATCAAGGAAATCAAGGCTCCTTTCACGTTTGATGTGGAACACGGAATTGCTCTGCACGCAGTGCAGTGGAATCGGGCCTCATCTCGCGGCGAGGGGGAATTCTCATGGTTTTTCTCGAGTTGCGGCCGGAACCTGGGGTATATTCTCGAGTTACGACGGGAGGGCCCTTCCAGACACGTGTTTGTTCAGCGACGTCAGGACTCCTGCCTAGGTGCGAGGGACACCTCGCGATTCTCCTCGAGTCTTGGCATGGCAATTGGGACGCGTCTCCACGTGAGGCGGGAGACCCAGCGTCCCTTTCCACGTGCCACAGGGATCCTTGCACTCCTATCCATTTTCAAGAGGAGGCAGGCAACGTCTCTTTGGAAGCATTGATCTCCGTGGACCTCTCAAGTTTTCAAAGGATGTGAGGCCTGCGGTCGCGATGAGGTAGAGGACTAAGTCTTTATCTGTCGTCTCCACACGGGATTCAGAAATCCCTTAGTCTTGGAAAATGCAAGACGAGCCTGCATTCAATTCACTGCAGAGATATCCGGCCTTACTTCAAGTCAGAGCATCTCGGTGTCCATTCCACCTGAGGCCACACCTCAGGGTCCCTCTCACATACCTGTAGCTGAGAGAAGCCTCCTCTTGAGGTGCTTGTTGAAAGTTGGTATTCCTCTTGAGTCGAAGCCAGGGACTAAGCTCTCATCTCGAGTTGATTTGGGGTCCGCGGAGCCCTTTCCTGTTGCTCCAGGGACCTCAGGATCCGTCTAGACTTTGAGACAGTGATCTTGGGTTTTCTCTGGAGTGCCATCAAGGAAATCAAGGCTCCTTTCACATTTGATGTGGGACACGGAATTGCTCTGCATGCAGTGCAGGGGAATCGGGCCTCATCTCGCGGCGAGGGGGAAGTCTCATGGTTTCTCTCGAGTTGCGGCCGGAACCTGGGGTATATTCTCGAGTTACGACGGGGAGGGCCCTTCCAGACACGTGTTTGTTCAGCGACGTCAGGACTCCTGCCTAGGTGCGAGGGACACCTCGGGATTCTCCTCAAGTCTTGGCATGGCAATTGGGACGCGTCTCCACGTGAGGCGGGAGACCCAGGGTCCCTTTCCACGTGCCACAGGGATCCGGGGACTCCTATCCATTTTCAAGAGGAGTCAGGCATCGTCTCCTTTGGAAGCATTGATCTCCGCGGACCTCTCGAGATTACAAAGGATGTGAGGCCTCCGGTCGCATTTAGGCGGATGACTAGGTATTTGTCTGTGGTCTCCACAGGTGATTCAGACATCCCTTCTTCTTGGGAGATGCAAGACGAGCCTGCATTCAATTCACTGCAGGGATATCCGGCCTTACTTCGAGTCAGAGCATCTCGGTGTCCATTCCACTTGAGGCCACAAACTCAGGGTCCCTCTCACATACCTGTAGCTGAGAGAAGCCTCCTCTTGAGGTGCTTGTGGAAAGTTGGTATTCCTTTTGAGTCGAAGCCAGGGACTAAGCTCTCATCTCGAGTTGATTTGTGGTACACGCAGCCCTTTCGTGTTGCTCCAGTGACCTCAGGTTCCCTCTAGACTTGAGACAGTGATCTTGGGTTTTCTCTGGAGTGCCATCAAGGAAATCAAGGCTCCTTTCACGTTTGATGTGGGACACGGAATTGCTCTGCATGCAGTGCAGGGGAATCGGGCCTCATCTCGCAGCGAGGGGGAATTCTCATGGTTTTTCTCGAGTTGCGGCCGGAACCTGGGATATATTCCCGAGTTACGACGGGGAGGGCCCTTCTAGACACGTGTTTATTCAGCGACGTCAGGACTCCTGCCTAGGTGCGAGGGACACCTCGGGATTCTCCACGAGTCTTGGCATGGCAATTGGGACGCGACTCCACGTGAGGCACGAGACCCAGGGTCCCTTTCCACGTGCCACAGGGATCCTGGGACTCCTATTCATTTTCAAGATGAGTCAGGCATCGTCTCCTTTGGAAGCATTGATCTCCGAGGACCTCTCGAGTTTTCAAAGGATGTGAGGCCTCCGGTCGCGATGAGGTGGAGGACTACGTCTTTCTCTGTGGTCTCCACAGCGGATTCAGACATCCCTTCGTCTTGGGAGATGCAAGACGAGCCTGCATTCAATTCACTGCAGGGATATCCGGCCTTACTACGAGTCAGAGCATCTCGGGGTCCATTCCACTTGAGGCCACAAATTCAGGGTCCCTCTCACATACCTGTAGCTGAGAGAAGCCTCCTCTTGAGGTGCTTGTGGAAAGTTGGTATTCCTCTTGAGTCGAAGCCAGGGACTAAGCTCTCATCTCGAGTTGATTTGGGGTCCACGGAGAACTTTCGTGTTGTTCCAGTGACCTCAGGATCCCTCACGACTTGAGACAGTCATCTTGGGTTTTCTCTGGAGTGCCATCAAGGAAATCAAGGCTCCTTTCACGTTTGATGTGGAACACGGAATTGCTCTGCATGCAGTGCAGGGGAATCGGGCCTCATCTCGCGGCGAGGGGGAAGTCTCATGGTTTTTCTTGAGTTGCGGCCGGAACCTGGGGTATATTCTCGATTTACGACGGGGAGGGCCCTTCCAGACACGTGTTTGTTCAGCGACGTCAGGACTCCTGCCTAGGTGCGAGGGACACCTCGGGATTCTCCTCGAGTCTTGGCATGGCAATTGGGATGTGTCTCCACGTGAGGCGGGAGACCCAGGGTCCCTTTGCATTGCCACAGGGATCCTGGGACTCCTATCCATTTTCAAGAAGAGTCAGGCATCGTCTCCTTTGGAAGCATTGATCTCTGCAGACCTCTCGAGTTTTCAAAGGATGTGAGTCCTCCGGTCGCGATGAGGCGGAGGACTAGGTCTTTCTCTGTCATCTCCACAGGGGATTCAGACATCCCTCGTCGTGGGAGATGCAAGAGTAGCCTGAATTCAATTCACTGTTGGGTTATCCAGCTTTACTTCGAGTCAGAGCATCTCGGTGTCCATTCCACTTGAGGCCACAAACTCAGGGTCCCTCTCACATACCTGTAGCTGAGAGAAGCCTCCTCTTGAGGTGCTTGTGGAAAGTTGGTATTCCTCTTGAGTCGAAGCCAGGGACTAAGCTCTCATCTCGAGTTGATTTGGGGTCCATGGAGCCCTTTCGTGTTGCTCCCGTGACCTCAGGATCACTCTAGACTTGAGACAGTGATCTGGGGTTTTCTCTGGAGTGCCATCAAGGAAATAAAGGCTCTTTTCACGTTTGATGTGGAACACGGAATTGCTCTGCACGCAGTGCAGTGGAATCGGGTCTCATCTCGCGGCGAGGGGGAAGTCTAATGGTTTTTCTCGAGTTGCGGCCGGAACCTGGGGTATATTCTCGAGTTACGACGGGGAGGGCCCTTCCAGACACGTGTTTGTTCAGCGACGTCAGGACTCCTTCCTAGGTGCGAGGGACACCTCGGGATTCTCCTCGAGTCTTGGCATGGCAATTGGGACGCGTCTCCACGTAAGGTGGGAGACCCAGGGTCCCTTTCCAAGTGCCACAGGGATCCTGGGACTCCTATCCATTTTCAAGAGGAGTCAGGCATCGTCTCCTTTGGAAGCATTGATCTCCGCGGACCTCTCGAGTTTTCAAAGGATGTGAGGCCTCCGGTCGCGATGAGGCGGGGGACTAGGTCTTTCTCTGTGGTCTCCAAAGCGGATTCAGACATGTCTTCGTCTTGGGAGATGCAAGACGAGCCTGCATTCAATTCACTGCAGGGATATCCGGACTTACTTCGAGTCAGAGCATCTCGGTGTCCATTCCACTTGAGGCCACAAACTCAGGGTCCCTCTCACATAACTGTAGCTGAGAGAAGCCTCCTCTTGAGGTGCTCGTGGAAAGTTGGTATTCCTCTTGAGTCGAAGCCAGGGACTAAGCTCTCATCTCGAGTTGATTTGGGGTCGACGGAGCCCTTTCGTGTTGCTCCAGTGACATCAGGATCCCTCTAGACTTGAGACAGTGATCTTGGGTTTTCTCTGGAGTGCCATCAAGGAAATCAAGGCTCCTTTCACGTTTGATGTGGAACACGGAATTGCTCTGCACGCAGTGCAGGGAAATCGAGCCTCATGTCGCGGCGAGGGGGAAGTCTCATGGTTTTTCTCGAGTTGCGGCCGGAACCTGGGGTATATTCTCGATTTACGACGGAGAGGGCCCTTCCAGACACGTGTTTGTTCAGCGACGTCAGGACACCTGCCTAGGTGCGAGGGACACCTTGGGATTCTCCTCGAGTCTTGGCATGGCAATTGGGAGGCGTCTCCACGTGAGGCGGGAGACCCAGGGTCCCTTTCCACGTGCCACAGGGATCCTGGGACTCCTATCCATTTTCAAGAGGAGTCAGGCATCGTCTCCTTTGGAAGCATTGATCTCTGCGGACCTCTCAAGTTTTCAAAGGATGTGAGGCCTCCGGTCACGATGAGGCGGAGGACTAGGTCTTTCTCTGTGGTCTCCACAGGGGATTCAGACATCCCTTCGTCTTGGGAGATGCAAGACGAGCCTGCATTCAATTCACTGCAGGGATATCCGGACTTACTTCGAGTCAGAGCATCTCGGTGTCCATTGCACTTGAGGTCACAAACTCAGGGTCCCTCTCACATACCTGTAGCTGAGAGAAGCCTCCTCTTGAGGTGCTTGTCTAAAGTTGGTATTCCTCTTGAGTCGAAGCCAGGGACTAAGCTCTCATCTCGAGTTGATTTGGGGTCCACGGAGCCCTTTCATGTTGCTCCAGTGACCTCAGGATTCCTCTAGAATTGAGACAGTGATCTTGGGTTTTCTCTGGAGTGCCATCAAGGAAATCAAGGCTCCTTTCACGTTTGATGTGGAACACGGAATTGCTCTGCACGCAGTGCAGGGGATTCGGGCCTCATTTCGCGGCGAGGGGGAAGTCTCATGGTTTTTCTCGAGTTGCTGCCGGAACCTGGGGTATATTCTCGATTTACCACGGAGATGGCCCTTCCAGACACGTGTTTGTTCAGCGACGTCAGGACTCCTGCCTAGGTGCGAGGGACACCTCGGGATTCTCCTCGAGTCTTGGCATGGCAATTGGGATGCGTCTCCACGTGAGGCGGGAGACCCAGGGTCCCTTTGCACATGCCACAGGGATCCTGGGACTCCTATCCATTTTCAAGAAGAGTCAGGCATCGTCTCCTTTGGAAGCATTGATCTCTGCAGACCTCTCGAGTTTTCAAAGGATGTGAGGCCTCCGGTCGCGATGAGGCGGAGGACTAGGTCTTTCTCTGTCATCTCCACAGGGGATTCAGACATCCCTCGTCGTGGGAGATGCAAGAGTAGCCTGAATTCAATTTACTGTTGGGATATCCAGCTTTACTTCGAGTCAGAGCATCTCGGTGTCCATTCCACTTGAGGCCACAAACTCACGGTCCCTCTCACATACCTGTAGCTGAGAGAAGCCTCCTCTTGAGGTGCTTGTGGAAAGTTGGTATTCCTCTTGAGTCGAAGCCAGGGACTAAGCTCTCATCTCGAGTTGATTTGGGGTCCATGGAGCCCTTTCGTGTTGCTCCCGTGACCTCAGGATCCCTCTAGACTTGAGACAGTGATCTTGGGTTTTCTCTGGAGTGCCATCAAGGAAATAAAGGCTCTTTTCACGTTTGATGTGGAACACGGAATTGCTCTGCACGCAGTGCAGTGGAATCGGGTCTCATCTCGCGGCGAGGGGGAAGTCTAATGGTTTTTCTCGAGTTGCGGCCGGAACCTGGGGTATATTCTCGAGTTACGACGGGGAGGGCCCTTCCAGACACGTGTTTGTTCAGCGACGTCAGGACTCCTTCCTAGGTGCGAGGGACACCTCGGGATTCTCCTCGAGTCTTGGCATGGCAATTGGGACGCGTCTCCACGTAAGGTGGGAGACCCAGGGTCCCTTTCCAAGTGCCACAGGGATCCTGGGACTCCTATCCATTTTCAAGAGGAGTCAGGCATCGTCTCCTTTGGAAGCATTGATCTCCGCGGACCTCTCGAGTTTTCAAAGGATGTGAGGCCTCCGGTCGCGATGAGGCGGGGGACTAGGTCTTTCTCTGTGGTCTCCACTGGGGATTCAGACAACCCTTCGTCTTGGGAGATTCAAGACGAGAATTCATTCAATTCACTGCAGGGATATCCGGACTTACTTTGAGTCAGAGCATCTCGGTGTCCATTCCACTTGAGGCCACAAACTCAGGGTCCCTCTCACATAACTGTAGCTGAGAGAAGCCTCCTCTTGAGGTGCTCGTGGAAAGTTGGTATTCCTCTTGAGTCGAAGCCAGGGACTAAGCTCTCATCTCCAGTTGATTTGGGGTCCACGAGCCCTTTCCTGTTGCTCCAGTGACCTCAGGATCCCTCTAGACTTGAGACAGTGATCTTGGGTTTTCTCTGGAGTGCCATCAAGGAAATCAAGGCTCCTTTCACGTTTGATGTGGAACACGGAATTGCTCTGCACGCAGTGCAGGGGAATCGAGCCTCATGTCGCGGCGAGGGGGAAGTCTCATGGTTTTTCTCGAGTTGCGGCCAGAACCTGGGGTATATTCTCGATTTACGACGGAGAGGGCACTTCCAGACACGTGTTTGTTCAGCGACGTCAGGACACCTGCCTAGGTGCGAGGGACACCTTGGGATTCTCCTCGAGTCTTGGCATGGCAATTGGGAGGCGTCTCCACGTGAGGCGGGAGACCCAGGGTCCCTTTCCACGTGCCACAGGGATCCTGGGACTCCTATCCATTTTCAAGAGCAGTCAGGCATCGTCTCCTTTGGAAGCATTGATCTCTGCGGACCTCTCAAGTTTTCAAAGGATGTGAGGGTTCCGCTCGCGGTGAGGCGGAGAATTATGTCTTTCCCTGTGGTCTCCACAGGGGATTCAGACATCCCTTCGTCTTGGGAGATGCAAGACGAGCCTGCATTCAATTCACTGCAGGGATATCCGGACTTACTTCGAGTCAGAGCATCTCGGTGTCCATTGCACTTGAGGTCACAAACTCAGGGTCCCTCTCACATACCTGTAGCTGAGAGAAGCCTCCTCTTGAGGTGCTTGTCTAAAGTTGGTATTCCTCTTGAGTCGAAGCCAGGGACTAAGCTCTCATCTCGAGTTGATTTGGGGTCCTCGGATCCGTTTCCTGTTGCTCCAGTGACCTCAGGATCCCTCTAGACTTGAGACAGTAATCTTGGGTTTTCTCTGGAGTGCCATCAAGGAAATCAAGGCTCCTTTCAATTTTGATGTCTAACACGGAATTGCTCTGCACGCAGTAAAGGGGAATCGGGCCTCATCTCACCGTGAGGGGGAAGACTCATGGTTTTTCTCGAGTTGCGGCCGGAACCTGGGGTATATTCTCGAGTTACGACGGGGAGGGCCCTTCCAGACACGTGTTTGTTCAGGGACGATAGGACTCCTACCTAGGTGCGAGGGACACCTCGGGATTCTCCTCGAGTCTTGGCATGGAAATTGGGACGCGTCTCCACATGAGGCGGGAGACCCAGGGTCCCTTTCCACGTGCCACAGTGATTCTGGGACTCCTATGCATTTTCAAGAGGAGTCAGGCATCGTCTCCTTTGGAAGCATTGATCTCTGCAGACCTCTCGAGTTTTCAAAGGATATGAGGGCTCCGGTCACGATGAGGCGGAGGACTAGGTCTTTCTCTGTGGTCTCCACAGGGGATTCAGACATCCCTTCGTCTTGGGAGATGCAAGACGAGCCTGCATTCAATTCACTGCAGGGATATCCGGACTTACTTCGAGTCAGAGCATCTCGGTGTCCATTGCACTTGAGGTCACAAACTCAGGGTCCCTCTCACATACCTGTAGCTGAGAGAAGCCTCCTCTTGAGGTGCTTGTCTAAAGTTGGTATTCCTCTTGAGTCGAAGCCAGGGACTAAGCTCTCATCTCGAGTTGATTTGGGGTCGACGGAGCCCTTTCATGTTGCTCCAGTGACCTCAGGATCCCTCTAGACTTGAGACAGTGATCTTGGGTTTTCTCTGGAGTGCCATCAAGGAAATCAAGGCTCCTTTCACGTTTGATGTGGAACACGGAATTGCTCTGCACGCAGTGCAGGGGATTCGGGCCTCATTTCGCGGCGAGGGGGAAGTCTCATGGTTTTTCTCGAGTTGCTGCCGGAACCTGGGGTATATTCTCGATTTACCACGGAGATGGCCCTTCCAGACACGTGTTTGTTCAGCGACGTCAGGACTCCTGCCTAGGTGCGAGGGACATCTCGGGATTCTCCTCGAGTCTTGGCATGGCAATTGGGACGCGTCTCCACGTGAGGCGGGAGACCCAGGGGCCCTTTCCACGTGCCACAGGGATCCTGGGACTCCTATCCATTTTCAAGATGAGTCAGTCATCGTCTCCTTTGGAAGCATTGATCTCCGCGGACCTCTCGAGTTTTCAAAGGATGTGAGGCCTCCGGTCGCGATGAGGCGGAGGACTAGGTCTTTCTCTGTCGTCTCCACCGGGGATTCAGACATCCCTTCGTCTTGGGAGATGCAAGACGAGCCTGCATTCAATTCACTGCAGGGATATACGGCCTTACTACGAGTCAGAACATCTCGGTGTCCATTCCACTTGAGGCCACAAACTCAGGGTCCCTCTCACATACCAGTAGCTGAGAGAAGCCTCCTCTTGACGAGCTTGTGGAAAGTTGGTATTCCTCTTGAGTCGAAGCCAGGGACTAAGTTCTCATCTCGAGTTGATTTGGGGTCCACAGAGCCCTTTCTTGTTGCTACAGTGACCGGAGGATCCCTCTAGACTTGAGACAGTTATCTTGGGTTTTCTCTGGAGTGCCATCAAGGAAATCAAGGCTCCTTTCACGTTTGATGTGGAACACGGAATTGCTCTGCACACCATGCGGGGAATCAGGCTTCATCTCGCGGCGAGGGGGAAGTCTCATGGTTTTTCTCGAGTTGCGGCCGGAACCTTGGGTATATTCTCGAGTTACAAAGGGGAGGTCCCTTCCATACACGTGTTTGTTCAGCGACGTAAGGACTCCAGCCTAGGTGCGAGGGACACCTTGGGATTCTCCTCGAGTCTTCGCATGGCATTTGGGACGCGTCTCCACGTGAGGCGGGAGACGCAGGGTCCCTTTCCACGTGCCACAGGGATCCTGGGACTCCTATCCATTTTCAAGAGGAGTCAGGCATCGTCTCCTTTGGAAGCATTGATCTCCGCGGACTTCTCGAGTTTTCAAAGGATGTGAGGCCTCCAGTCGCGATGAGGCGGAGGACTAGGTCTTTCTCTGTGGTCTCCACAGGGGATTCAGACAACCCTTCGTCTTGGGAGATGCAAGACGAGCCTGCATTCACTTCACTGCAGGGATATCCGGCCTTACTTCGAGTCAGAGCATCTCGGTGTCCATTCCACTTGAGGCCACAAACGCAGGGTCCCTCTCCCATATCTGTGACTGAGAGAAGCCTCCTCTTGAGGTGCTTGTGGAAAGTTGGTATTCCTCTTGAGTCGAAGCCAAGGACTAAGCTCTCATCTCGAGTTGATTTGGGGTCCACGGAGCCCTTTCGTGTTGCTCCAGTGACCTCAGGATCCCTCTATACTTGAGACAGTGATCTTGGGTTTTCTCTGGAGTGCCATCAAGGAAATCAAGGCTCCTTTCACGTTTGATGTGGAACACGGAATTGCTCTGCACGCAGTGCCGGGGAATCGGGCCTCATCTCGCGGCGAGGGGGAAGTCTCATGGTTTTTCTCGAGTTGCGCCCGGAACCTGAGGTATATTCTCGAGTTATGACTGGGAGGGCCCTTCCAGACACGTGTTTGTTCAGTGACGTCAGCACTCCTGCCTAGATGCGAGGGACACCTCAGGATTCTCCTCGAGTCTTGGCATGGCAATTGGGAGGCGTCTCCACGTGAGGCGGGAGACCCAGGGTCCCTTTCCACGTGCCACAGGGATCCTGGGACTCCTATTCTTTTTCAAGAGGAGTCAGGCATCGTCTCCTTTGGAAGCATTGATCTCCGCGGACCTCTCGAGTTTTCAATGGATGTGAGGCCTCCGGACGCGATGAGGCGGAGAATTAGGTCTTTCTTGTGGTCTCCACAGGGGATTCAGACAACCCTTCGTCTTGGGAGATGCAAGACGAGCCTGCATTCAATTCACTGCAGGGATATCCGGCCTTACTTCGAGTCAGAGCATCTCGGTGTCCATTCCACTTGAGGCCACAAACTCAGGGTCCCTCTCACATACCTGTAGCTGAGAGAAGCCTCCTCTTGAGGTGATTGTGGAAAGTTGGTATTCCTCTTGAGTCGAAGCCAGGGACTAAGCTCTCATCTCGAGTTGATTTGGGGTCCACGGAGACCTTTCGTGTTCCTCCAGTGACCTCAGGATCCACTAGACTTGAGACAGTGATCTTCGGTTTTCTCTGGAGTGCCATCAAGGAAATCAAGGCTCCTTTCACGTTTGATGTGGAACACAGAGTTGCTCTGCACGCAGTGCAGTGGAATCGGGCCTCAACTCGCGGCGAGCGGGAAGCCTCATGATTTTTCTCGAGTTGCGGCCGGAACCTGAAGTATATTCTCGAGTTACGACGGGGAGGGCCATTCCGACACGTGTTTGTTCAGCGACGTCAGCACTCCTGCCAAGGTGTGAGGGACACCTTGGGATTCTCCTCGAGTATTGGCATGGCAATTGGGACGCCTCTCCACGTGAGGCGGGAGACCCAGTGTCGCTTTCCACGTGCCACAGGGATCCTGGGACTCCTATCCATTTTCAAGAGGAGTCAGGCATCGTCTCCTTTGGAAGCATTGATCTCCGCAAACCTCTCGAGTTTTCAAAGGATGTGAGGCCTCCGGTCGCGTTGAGGCGGAGGACTAGGTCTTTCTCTGTGGTCTCCACAGGGGATTCAGACATCCCTTCGTCTTGGGAGATTCAAGACGAGAATTCATTCAATTCACTGCAGGGATATCCGGCCTTCCTTCGAGTCAGAGCATGTCAGTTTCCATTCCACTTGAGGCCACAAACTCAGGGTCCCTCTCACATACCTGTAGCTGAGAGAAGCCTCTTCTTGAAGTTCCTGTAGAAAGTTCGTATTCCACTTGAGTCGAAGCCAGGGACGAAGCTCTCATCTCGAGTTGATTTGGGGTCCACGGAGCCCTTTCGTGTTGCTCCAGTGACCTCAGGATCCCTCTATACTTGAGACAGTGATCTTGGGTTTTCTCTGGAGTGCCATCAAGAAAATCATGGCTCCTTTCACGTTTGATGTGGAACACGGAAATGCTGGGCACGCAGGGCAGGGGAATCGTGCCTCATCTCGCGGCGAGGGGGAAGTCTAATGGTTTTTCTCGAGTTGCGCCGGGAACCTGAGGTATATTCTAGAGTTATGACGGGGAGGGCCCTTCCAGACACGTGTTTGTTCAGCGACGTCAGCACTCCTGCCTAGATGCGAGGGACACCTCAGGATATTCCTCGAGTCTTGGCATGGCAATTGGGACGCGTCTCCACGTGAGGCGGGAGACCCAGGGTCCCTTTCCACGTGCCACAGGGATCCTGGGACTCCTATCCATTTTCAAGAGGAGTCAGGCATCGTCTCCTTTGGAAGCATTGATCTCCGCGGACCTCTCGAGTTTTCAAAGGATGTGAGGCCTGCCGTGGCGATGAGGCTGAGAACTAGGTCTTTCTTGTGGTCCCCAAAGGGGATTCAGACATCCCTTCGTCTTGGGAGATGCAAGACGAGCCTGCATTCAATTCACTGCAGGGATATCCGGCCTTACTTCGAGTCAGAGCATCTCGGTGTCCATTCCACTTGAGGCCACAAACTCAGGGTCCCTCTCACATACCTGTAGCTGAGAGCAGCCTCCTCTTGAGGTGCTTGTGGAAAGTTGGTATTCCTCTTGAGTCGAAGCCAGGGACTAAGCTCTCATCTCGAGTTGATTTGGGGTCCACGGAGCCCTTTCGTGTTGCTCCAGTGACCTCAGGATCCCTCTAGACTTGAGACAGTGATCTTGGGTTTTCTCTGGAGTGCCATCAAGGAAATCAAGGCTCCTTTCACGATTGATATGGAACACGGAATTGCTTTGCACGCAGTGCAGGGGTATCGGGCCTCATCTCGCGGCGAGGGGGAAGTCTCATGGTTTTTCTCGAGTTGCGGCCGGAACCTGGGGTATATTCTCGAGTTAAGACAGGGTGGGCCCTTCCAGACACGTGTTTGTTCAGCGTCGTCAGGACCCCTGCCTAGGTTCGAGGGACACCTCGGTATTCTCCTCGAGTCTTGGCATGGCAATTGGGACGCGTCTCCACGTCAGGCGGGAGACCCAGGGTCCCTTTCCACGTGCCACAGGGATCCTGGGACTCCTATCCATTTTCAAGAGGAGTCAGGCATCGTCTCCTTTGGAAGCATTGATCTCCGCGTACCTCTCGAGATTTCAAAGGATGTGAGGCCTCCGGGCGCGATGAGGCGGAGAACTAGGTCTTTCTCTGTGGTCTCCACAGGGGATTCAGACACCCCTTCGTCTTGGGAGATGCAAGTCGAGCCTGCATTCAATTCATTGCAGGGATATCTGCCCATACTTCGTGTCAGAGCATCACGGTGTCCATTCCACTTGAGGCCACAAACTCAGGGTCCCTCTCACATACATGTAGCTGAGAGAAGCCTCCTCTTGAGGTGCTTATGGAAAGTTGGTAATCCTCTTGAGTCGAAGCCAGGGACTAAGCTCTCATCTCGAGTTGATTTGGGGTCCACAGAGCCCTTTCTTGTTGCTACAGTGACCTGAGGATCCCTCTAGACTTGAGACAGTTATCTTGGGTTTTCTCTGGAGTGCCATCAAGGAAATCAAGGCTCCTTTCACGTTTGATGTGGAACACGGAATTGCTCTGCACGCAGTGCAGGGGTATCGGGCCTCATCTCGCGGCGAGGGGGAAGTCTCATGGTTTTTCTCGAGTTGCGGCCGGAACCTGGGGTATATTCTCGAGTTAAGACAGGGTGGGCCCTTCCAGACACGTGTTTGTTCAGCGTCGTCAGGACCCCTGCCTAGGTTCGAGGGACACCTCGGTATTCTCCTCGAGTCTTGGCATGGCAATTGGGACGCGTCTCCACGTCAGGCGGGAGACCCAGGGTCCCTTTCCACGTGCCACAGGGATCCTGGGACTCCTATCCATTTTCAAGAGGAGTCAGGCATCGTCTCCTTTGGAAGCATTGATCTCCGCGGACCTCTCGAGATTTCAAAGGATGTGAGGCCTCCGGGCGCGATGAGGCGGAGAACTAGGTCTTTCTCTGTGGTCTCCACAGGGGATTCAGACACCCCTTCGTCTTGGGAGAAGCAAGTCGAGCCTGCATTCAATTCATTGCAGGGATATCTGCCCATACTTCGAGTCAGAGCATCACGGTGTCCATTCCACTTGAGGCCACAAACTCAGGGTCCCTCTCACATACATGTAGCTGAGAGAAGCCTCCTCTTGAGGTGCTTATGGAAAGTTGGTAATCCTCTTGAGTCGAAGCCAGGGACTAAGCTCTCATCTCGAGTTGATTTGGGGTCCACAGAGCCCTTTCTTGTTGCTACAGTGACCTGAGGATCCCTCTAGACTTGAGACAGTTATCTTGGGTTTTCTCTGGAGTGCCATCAAGGAAATCAAGGCTCCTTTCACGTTTGATGTGGAACACGGAATTGCTCTGCACGCCATGCGGGGAATCAGGCTTCATCTCGCGGCGAGGGGGAAGTCTCATGGTTTTTCTCGAGTTGCGGCCGGAACCTGGGGTATATTCTCGAGTTACAAAGGGGAGGTCCCTTCCATACACGTGTTTGTTCAGCGACGTAAGGACTCCAGCCTAGGTGCGAGGGACACCTTGGGATTCTCCTCGAGTCTTCGCATGGCATTTGGGACGCGTCTCCACGTGAGGCGGGAGACGCAGGGTCCCTTTCCACGTGCCACAGGGATCCTGGGACTCCTATTCTTTTTCAAGTGGAGTCAGGCATCGTCTCCTTTGGAAGCATTGATCTCCGCGGACTTCTCGAGTTTTCAAAGGATGTGAGGCCTCCAGTCGCGATGAGGCGGAGGACTAGGTCTTTCTCTGTGGTCTCCACAGGGGATTCAGACAACCCTTCGTCTTGGGAGATGCAAGACGAGCCTGCATTCAATTCACTGCAGGGATATCCTGCCTTACTTCGAGTCAGGGCATCTCGGTGTCCATTCCACTTGAGGCCACAAACTCAGGGTCCCTCTCACATACCTGTAGCTGAGAGAAGCCTCCTCTTGAGGTGCTTGTGGAAAGTTGGTATTCCTCTTGAGTCGAAGCCAGGGACTAAGCTCTCATCTCGAGTTGATTTGGGGTCCACGGAGCCCTTTCGTGTTGCTCCAGTGACCTCAGGATCCCTCTAGACTTGAGACAGTGATCTTGGGTTTTCTCTGGAGTGCCATCAAGGAAATCAAGGCTCCTTTCACGTTTGATGTGGAACACGGAATTGCTCTGCACGCAGTGCCGGGGAATCGGGCCTCATCTCGCGGCGAGGGGGAAGTCTCATGGTTTTTCTCGAGTTGCGCCCGGAACCTGGGGTATATTCTCGAGTTACGATGGGGAGGGCCCTTCCGACACGTGTTTGTTCAGCGACGTCAGCACTCCTGCCAAGGTGTGAGGGACACCTTGGGATTCTCCTCGAGTATTGACATGGCAATTGGGACGCCTCTCCACGTGAGGCGGGAGACCCAGTGTCGCTTTCCACGTGCCACAGGGATCCTGGGACTCCTATCCATTTTCAAGAGGAGTCAGGCATCGTCTCCTTTGGAAGCATTGATCTCCGCAAACCTCTCGAGTTTTCAAAGGATGTGAGGCCTCCGGTCGCGTTGAGGCGGAGGACTAGGTCTTTCTCTGTGGTCTCCACAGGGGATTCAGACATCCCTTCGTCTTGGGAGATGCAAGACGAGAATTCATTCAATTCACTGCAGGGATATCCGGCCTTCCTTCGAGTCAGAGCATCTCGGTTTCCATTCCACTTGAGGCCACAAACTCAGGGTCCCTCTCACATACCTGTAGCTGAGAGAAGCCTCCTCTTGAAGTTCTTGTAGAAAGTTCGTATTCCACTTGAGTCGAAGCCAGGGACGAAGCTCTCATCTCGAGTTGATTTGGGGTCCACGGAGCCCTTTCGTGTTGCTCCAGTGACCTCAGGATCCCTCTATACTTGAGACAGTGATCTTGGGTTTTCTCTGGAGTGCCATCAAGAAAATCATGGCTCCTTTCACGTTTGATGTGGAACACGGAATTGCTGGGCACGCAGGGCAGGGGAATCGTGCCTCATCTCGCGGCGAGGGGGAAGTCTCATGGTTTTTCTCGAGTTGCGCCCGGAACCTGAGGTATATTCTCGAGTTATGACGGGGAGGGCCCTTCCAGACACGTGTTTGTTCAGCGACGTCAGCACTCCTGCCTAGATGCGAGGGACACCTCAGGATTCTCCTCGAGTCTTGGCATGGCAATTGGGACGCGTCTCCACGTGAGTCGGGAGACCCAGGGTCCCTTTCCACGTGCCACAGGGATCCTGGGACTCCTATTCTTTTTCAAGAGAAGTCAGGCATCGTCTCCTTTGGAAGCATTGATCTCCGCGGACCTCTCGAGTTTTCAAAGGATGTGAGGCCTGCCGTGGCGATGAGGCTGAGAACTAGGTCTTTCTTGTGGTCCCCACAGGGGATTCAGACATCCCTTCGTCTTGGGAGATGCAAGACGAGCCTGCATTCAATTCACTGCAGGGATATCCGGCCTTACTTCGAGTCAGAGCATCTCGGTGTCCATTCCACTTGAGGCCACAAACTCAGGGTCCCTCTCACATACCTGTAGCTGAGAGCAGCCTCCTCTTGAAGTGCTTGTGGAAAGTTGGTATTCCTCTTGAGTCGAAGCCAGGGACTAAGCTCTCATCTCGAGTTGATTTGGGGTCCACGGAGCCCTTTCGTGTTGCTCCAGTGACCTCAGGATCCCTCTAGACTTGAGACAGTGATCTTGGGTTTTCTCAGGAGTGCCATCAAGGAAATCAAGGCTCCTTTCACGTTTGATGTGGAACACGGAATTGCTCTGCACGCAGTGCAGGGGAATCGGGCTTCATTTCGCGGCGAGGGTGAAGTCTCATGGTTTTTCTCGAGTTGCGCCCTGAACCTGGGGCATATTTTCGAGTTTCGACGAGGAGGGCCCTTCCAGACATGTTTTTGTTCAGTGACGTCAGGACTCCTGCCTAGGTGAGAGGGACACCTCGGGATTCTCCTCGAGTCTTGGCATGGCAATTGGGACGCGTCTCCACGTGAGGCGGGAGACCCAGCGTCCCTTTCCACGTGCCACAGGGATCCTTGCACTCCTATCCATTTTCAAGAGGAGTCAGGCATCGTCTCCTTTGGAAGCATTGATCTCCGCAGACGTCTCGAGTTTTCAAAGGATGTGAGGCCTGCGGTCGTGATGAGGTGGAGGACTAAGTCTTTATCTGTCGTCTCCACATGGGATTCAGAAATCCCTTAGTCTTGGAAAATGCAAGACGAGCCTGCATTCAATTCACTGCAGAGATATCCGGCCTTACTTCGAGTCAGAGCATCTCGGTGTCCATTCCACTTGAGGCCACAAACTCAGGGTCCCTCTCACATACCTGTAGCTGAGAGAAGCCTCTTCTTGAGGTGCTTGTTTCAAGTTGGTATTCCTCTTGAGTCGAAGCCAGGGACTAAGCTCTCATCTCGAGTTGATTTGGGGTCCACGGAGCCCTTTCGTGTTGCTCCAGTGACCTCAGGATCCCTCTAGACTTGAGACAGTGATCTTGGGTTTTCTCTGGAGTGCCATCAAGGAAATCAAGGCTCCTTTCACGTTTGATATGGAACACGGAATTGCTTTGCACGCAGTGCAGGGGTATCGGGCCTCATCTCGCGGCGAGGGGGAAGTCTCATGGTTTTTCTCGAGTTGCGGCCGGAACCTGGGGTATATTCTCGAGTTACGACAGGGTGGGCCCTTCCAGACATGTGTTTGTTCAGCGACGTCAGGACTCCTGCCTAGGTGCGAGGGACACCTCGGGATTCTCCTCGAGTCTTGGCATGGCAATTGGGACGCGTCTCCACGTGAGGCGGGAGACCCAGGGTCCCTTTCCACGTGCCACAGGGTTCCTGGGACTCCTATCGATTTTCAAGAGGAGTCAGGCATCGTCTCCTTTGGAAGCATTGATCTCCGCGGACTTCTCGAGTTTTCAAAGGATGTGAGGCCTCCGGTCGCGATGAGGCGGAGGACTAGGTCTTTCTCTGTGGTCTCCACAGGGGATTCAGACAACCCTTCGTCTTGGGAGATGCAAGACGAGCCTGCATTCAATTCACTGCAGGGATATCTGGCCTTACTTCGAGTCAGAGCATCTCGGTGTCCATTCCACTTGAGGCCACAAACTCAGGGTCCCTCTCACATACCTGTAGCTGAGAGAAGCCTCCTCTTGAGGTGCTTGTGGAAAGTTGGTATTCTTCTTGAGTCGAAGCCAGGGACTAAGCTCTCATCTTGAGATGATTTGGGGTCCACGGAGCCCTTTCGTGTTGCTCCAGTGACCTCAGGATCCCTCTAGACTTGAGACAGTGTTCTTGGGTTTTCTCTGGAGTGTCATCAAGGAAATCAAGGCTCCTTTCACGTTTGATGTGGAACACAGAATTGTTCTGGACGCAGTGCAGGGGAATCGGGCCTCATCTCGCGGCGAGGGGGAAGTCTCATGGTTTTTCTGGAGTTGCGGCCGGAACCTGGGGTATATTCTCGAGTTACGACGGGGAGGTCCCTTCCATACACGTGTTTGTTCAGCGACGTAAGGACTCCAGCCTAGGTGCGAGGGACACCTCGGGATTCTCCTCGAGTCTTGGCATGGCAATTGGGACGCGTCTCCACGTGAGGCGGGAGACCCAGGGTCCCTTTCCACGTGCCACAGGGATCCTGGGGCTCCTATCCATTTTCAAGAGGAGTCAGGCATCGTCTCCTTTGGAAGCATTGATATCCGCGGACCTCTCGAGTTTTCAAAGAATGTGAGGCCTCCGGTCGCAATGAGGGGGAGGACTAGGTTTTTCTCTGTGGTCTCCACAGGGGATTCAGACATCCCTTCGTCTTGGGAGATGCAAGCCGAGCCTCCATTCAATTCACTGCAGGGATATCTGGCCTTACTTCGAGTCAGAGCATCTCGGTGTCCATTCCACTTGAGGCCACAAACTCAGGGTCCCTCTCACATACCTGTAGCTGAGAGAAGCCTCCTCTTGAGGTGCTTGTGGCAAGATGGTATTCCTCTTGAGTCGAAGCCAGGGACTAAGCTCTCATCTCGAGTTGATTTGGGGTCCGCGGAGCCCTTTCCTGTTGCTCCACTGACCTCAGGATCCCTCTAGACTTGAGACAGTGATCTTGGGTTTTCTCTTGAGTGCCATCAAGGAAATCAAGTCTCCTTTCACGTTTGATGTGGAACACGGAATTGCTCTGCATGCAGTGCAGGGGAATCGGGCCTCATCTCGCGGCGAGGGGGAAGTCTCATGGTTTTTCTCGAGTTGCGGCCGGAACCTGGGGTATATTCTCGAGTTACGACGGGAGGGCTCTTCCAGACACGTGTTTGTTCAGCGACTGAGGACTCCTGCCTAGGTGCGAGGGACACCTCGGGATTCTCCTCGAGTCTTGGCATGGCAATTGGGACGCGTCTCCACGTGAGGCGGGAGACCCAGCGTCCCTTTCCACGTGCCACAGGGATCCTTGCACTCCTATCCATTTTCAAGAGGAGTCAGGCATCGTCTCCTTTGGAAGCATTGATCTCCGCAGACGTCTCGAGTTTTCAAAGGATGTGAGGCCTGCGGTCGTGATGAGGTGGAGGACTAAGTCTTTATCTGTCGTCTCCACATGGGATTCAGAAATCCCTTAGTCTTGGAAAATGCAAGAGGAGCCTGCATTCAATTCACTGCAGAGATATCCGGCCTTACTTCGAGTCAGAGCATCTCGGTGTCCATTCCACTTGAGGCCACAAACTCAGGGTCCCTCTCACATACCTGTAGCTGAGAGAAGCCTCTTCTTGAGGTGCTTGTTTCAAGTTGGTATTCCTCTTGAGTCGAAGCCAGGGACTAAGCTCTCATCTCGAGTTGATTTGGGGTCCACGGAGCCCTTTCGTGTTGCTCCAGTGACCTCAGGATCCCTCTAGACTTGAGACAGTGATCTTGGGTTTTCTCTGGAGTGCCATCAAGGAAATCAAGGCTCCTTTCACGTTTGATATGGAACACGGAATTGCTTTGCACGCAGTGCAGGGGTATCGGGCCTCATCTCACGGCGAGGGGGAAGTCTCATGGTTTTTCTCGAGTTGCGGCCGGAACCTGGGGTGTATTCTCGAGTTACGACAGGGTGGGCCCTTCCAGACACGTGTTTGTTCATCGACGTCAGGACTCCTGCCTAGGTGCGAGGGACACCTCGGGATTCTCCTCGAGTCTTGGCATGGCAATTGGGACGCGTCTCCACGTGAGGCGGGAGACCCAGGGTCCCTTTCCACGTGCCAAAGGGTTCCTGGGACTCCTATCCATTTTCAAGAGGAGTCAGGCATCGTCTCCTTTGGAAGCATTGATCTCCGCGGACTTCTCGAGTTTTCAAAGGATGTGAGGCCTCCGGTCGCGATGAGGCGGAGGACTAGGTCTTTCTCTGTGGTCTCCACAGGGGATTCAGACAACCCTTCGTCTTGGGAGATGCAAGACGAGCCTGCATTCAATTCACTGCAGGGATATCTGGCCTTACTTCGAGTCAGAGCATCTCGGTGTCCATTCCACTTGAGGCCACAAACTCAGGGTCCCTCTCACATACCTGTAGCTGAGAGAAGCCTCCTCTTGAGGTGCTTGTGGAAAGTTGGTATTCTTCTTGAGTCGAAGCCAGGGACTAAGCTCTCATCTTGAGATGATTTGGGGTCCACGGAGCCCTTTCGTGTTGCTCCAGTGACCTCAGGATCCCTCTAGACTTGAGACAGTGATCTTGGGTTTTCTCTGGAGTGCCATCAAGGAAATCAAGGCTCCTTTCACGTTTGATGTGGAACACAGAATTGTTCTGGACGCAGTGCAGGGGAATCGGGCCTCATCTCGCGGCGAGGGGGAAGTCTCATGGTTTTTCTGGAGTTGCGGCCGGAACCTGGGGTATATTCTCGAGTTACGACGGGGAGGTCCCTTCCATACACGTGTTTGTTCAGCGACGTAAGGACTCCAGCCTAGGTGCGAGGGACACCTCGGGATTCTCCTCGAGTCTTGGCATGGCAATTGGGACGCGTCTCCACGTGAGGCGGGAGACCCAGGGTCCCTTTCCACGTGCCACAGGGATCCTGGGGCTCCTATCCATTTTCAAGAGGAGTCAGGCATCGTCTCCTTTGGAAGCATTGATATCCGCGGACCTCTCGAGTTTTCAAAGAATGTGAGGCCTCCGGTCGCAATGAGGGGGAGGACTAGGTTTTTCTCTGTGGTCTCCACAGGGGATTCAGACATCCCTTCGTCTTGGGAGATGCAAGCCGAGCCTCCATTCAATTCACTGCAGGGATATCTGGCCTTACTTCGAGTCAGAACATCTCGGTGTCCATTCCACTTGAGGCCACAAACTCAGGGTCCCTCTCACATACCTGTAGCTGAGAGAAGCCTCCTCTTGAGGTGCTTGTGGCAAGATGGTATTCCTCTTGAGTCGAAGCCAGGGACTAAGCTCTCATCTCGAGTTGATTTGGGGTCTACGGAGACCTTTCGTGTTGCTACAGTCACCTGAGGATCCCTGTAGACTTGAGACAGTGATCTTGGGTTTTCTCTGGAGTGCCATCAAGGAAATCAAGGCTACTTTCACGTTTGATGTGGACAACGGAATTCCTCTGCACGCAGTGCAGGGGAATCGGGCCTCATCTCGCAGCGAGGGGAAGTCTCATGGTTTTTCTCGAGTTGCGGCCGGAACCTGGGGTATATTCTCGAGTTACGACGGGGAGGGCCCTTCCAGACACGTGTTTGTTCAGCGACGTCAGGACTCCTGCCTAGGTGCGAAGGACACCTCGGGATTCTCCTCGAGTCTTAGCATGGCAATTGGGACGCGTCTCCACGTGAGGCGAGAGACCCAGGGTCCCTTTCCACGTGCCACAGGGATCCTGGGACTCCTATCCATTTTCAAGAGGAGTCAGGCATCGTCTCCTTTGGAAGCATTGATCTCCGCGGACTTCTCGAGTTTTCAAAGGATGTGAGGCCTCCTGTCGCGATGAGGCGGAGGACTAGGTCTTTCTCTGTGGTCTCCACAGGGGATTCAGACAACCCTTCGTCGTGGGAGATGCAAGACGAGCCTGCCTTCAATTCACTGCAGGGATATCTGGCCTTACTTCGAGTCAGAGCATCTCGGTGTCCATTTCACTTGAGGCCACAAACTCAGGGTCCCTCTCACATACCTGTAGCTGAGAGAAGCCTCCTCTTCAGGTGCTTGTGGAAAGTTGGTATTCTTCTTGAGTGGAAGCCAGGGACTATGCTCTCATCTTGAGTTGATTTGGGGTCCTCGGAGCCCTTTCGTGTTGCTCCAGTGACCTCAGGATCCCTCTATACTTGAGACAGTGATCTTGGGTTTTCTCTGGAGTGCCATCAAGAATATCATGGCTCCTTTCACGTTTGATGTGCAACACGGAATTGCTGGGCACGCAGGGCCGGGGAATCGGGCCTCATCTCGCGGCGAGGGGGAAGTCTCATGGTTTTTCTCGAGTTGCGCCCGGAACCTGAGGTATATTCTCGAGTTATGACTGGGAGGGCCCTTCCAGACACGTGTTTGTTCAGCGACGTCAGCACTCCTGCCTAGATGCGAGGGACACCTCAGGATTCTCCTCGAGTCTTGGCATGGCAATTGGGAGGCGTCTCCACGTGAGTCGGGAGACCCAGGGTCCCTTTCCACGTGCCACAGGGATCCTGGGACTCCTATTCTTTTTCAAGAGGAGTCAGGCATCGTTTCCTTTGGAAGCATTGATCTCCGCGGACCTCTCGAGTTTTCAAAGGATGTGAGGCCTCCGGACGCGATTAGGCGGAGAATTAGGTCTTTCTCTGTGGTCTCCACAGGGGATTCAGACAACCCTTCGTCTTGGGAGATGCAAGACGAGCCTGCATTCAATTCACTGCAGGGATATCCGGCCTTACTTCGAGTCAGAGCATCTCGGTGTCCATTCCACTTGAGGCCACAAACTCAGGGTCCCTCTCACATACCTGTAGCTGAGAGAAGCCTCCTCTTGAGGTGATTGTGGAAAGTTGGTATTCCTCTTGAGTCGAAGCCAGGGACTAAGCTCTCATCTCGAGTTGATTTGGGGTCCACGGAGCCCTTTCGTGTTCCTCCAGTGACCTCAGGATCCCTCTAGACTTGAGACAGTGATCTTCGGTTTTCTCTGGAGTGCCATCAAGGAAATCAAGGCTCCTTTCACGTTTGATGTGGAACACAGAATTGCTCTGCACGCAGTGCAGTGGAATCGGGCCTCAACTCGCGGCGAGCGGGAAGCCTCATGATTTTTCTCGAGTTGCGGCCGGAACCTGAAGTATATTCTCGAGTTACGCCGGGGAGGGCCCTTCCGACACGTGTTTGTTCAGCGACGTCAGCACTCCTGCCAAGGTGTGAGGGACACCTTGGGATTCTCCTCGAGTATTGGCATGGCAATTGGGACGCCTCTCCACGTGAGGCGGGAGACCCAGTGTCGCTTTCCACGTGCCACAGGGATCCTGGGACTCCTATCCATTTTCAAGAGGAGTCAGGCATCGTCTCCTTTGGAAGCATTGATCTCCGCAAACCTCTCGAGTTTTCAAAGGATGTGAGGCCTCCGGTCGCGTTGAGGCGGAGGACTAGGTCTTTCTCTGTGGTCTCCACAGGGGATTCAGACATCCCTTCGTCTTGGGAGATGCAAGACGAGAATTCATTCAATTCACTGCAGGGATATCCGGCCTTCCTTCGAGTCAGAGCATGTCGGTTTCCATTCCACTTGAGGCCACAAACTCAGGGTCCCTCTCACATACCTGTAGCTGAGAGAAGCCTCCTCTTGAAGTTCCTGTAGAAAGTTCGTATTCCACTTGAGTCGAAGCCAGGGACGAAGCTCTCATCTCGAGTTGATTTGGGGTCCACGGAGCCCTTTCGTGTTGCTCCAGTGACCTCAGGATCCCTCTATACTTGAGACAGTAATCTTGGGTTTTCTCTGGAGTGCCATCAAGAAAATCATGGCTCCTTTCACGTTTGATGTGGAACACGGAATTGCTGGGCACGCAGGGCAGGGGAATCGTGCCTCATCTCGCGGCGAGGGGGAAGTCTAATGGTTTTTCTCGAGTTGCGCCCGGAACCTGAGGTATATTCTAGAGTTATGACGGGGAGGGCCCTTCCAGACACGTGTTTGTTCAGCGACGTCAGCACTCCTGCCTAGATGCGAGGGACACCTCAGGATATTCCTCGAGTCTTGGCATGGCAATTGGGACGCGTCTCCACGTGAGGCGGGAGACCCAGGGTCCCTTTCCACGTGCCACAGGGATCCTGGGACTCCTATCCATTTTCAAGAGGAGTCAGGCATCGTCTCCTTTGGAAGCATTGATCTCCGCGGACCTCTCTAGTTTTCAAAGGATGTGAGGCCTGCCGTGGCGATGAGGCTGAGAACTAGGTCTTTCTTGTGGTCCCCACAGGGGATTCAGGCATCCCTTCGTCTTGGGAGATGCAAGACGAGCCTGCATTCAATTCACTGCAGGGATATCCGGCCTTACTTCGAGTCAGAGCATCTCGGTGTCCATTCCACTTGAGGCCACAAACTCAGGGTCCCTCTCACATACCTGTAGCTGAGAGCAGCCTCCTCTTGAGGTGCTTGTGGAAAGTTGGTATTCCTCTTGAGTCGAAGCCAGGGACTAAGCTCTCATCTCGAGTTGATTTGGGGTCCACGGAGCCCTTTCGTGTTGCTCCAGTGACCTCAGGATCCCTCTAGACTTGAGACAGTGATCTTGGGTTTTCTCTGGAGTGCCATCAAGGAAATCAAGGCTCCTTTCACGATTGATATGGAACACGGAATTGCTTTGCACGCAGTGCAGGGGTATCGGGCCTCATCTCGCGGCGAGGGGGAAGTCTCATGGTTTTTCTCGAGTTGCGGCCGGAACCTGGGGTATATTCTCGAGTTAAGACAGGGTGGGCCCTTCCAGACACGTGTTTGTTCAGCGTCGTCAGGACCCCTGCCTAGGTTCGAGGGACACCTCGGTATTCTCCTCGAGTCTTGGCATGGCAATTGGGACGCGTCTCCACGTCAAGCGGGAGACCCAGGGTCCCTTTCCACGTGCCAAAGGGATCCTGGGACTCCTATCCATTTTCAAGAGGAGTCAGGCATCGTCTCCTTTGGAAGCTTTGATCTCCGCGGACCTCTCGAGATTTCAAAGGATGTGAGGCCTCCGGGCGCGATGAGGCGGAGAACTAGGTCTTTCTCTGTGGTCTCCACAGGGGATTCAGACACCCCTTCGTCTTGGGAGATGCAAGTCGAGCCTGCATTCAATTCATTGCAGGGATATCTGCCCATACTTCGTGTCAGAGCATCACGGTGTCCATTCCACTTGAGGCCACAAACTCAGGGTCCCTCTCACATACATGTAGCTGAGAGAAGCCTCCTCTTGAGGTGCTTATGGAAAGTTGGTAATCCTCTTGAGTCGAAGCCAGGGACTAAGCTCTCATCTCGAGTTGATTTGGGGTCCACAGAGCCCTTTCTTGTTGCTACAGTGACCTGAGGATCCCTCTAGACTTGAGACAGTTATCTTGGGTTTTCTCTGGAGTGCCATCAAGGAAATCAAGGCTCCTTTCACGTTTGATGTGGAACACGGAATTGCTCTGCACGCAGTGCAGGGGTATCGGGCCTCATCTCGCGGCGAGGGGGAAGTCTCATGGTTTTTCTCGAGTTGCGGCCGGAACCTGGGGTATATTCTCGAGTTAAGACAGGGTGGGCCCTTCCAGACACGTGTTTGTTCAGCGTCGTCAGGACCCCTGCCTAGGTTCGAGGGACACCTCGGTATTCTCCTCGAGTCTTGGCATGGCAATTGGGACGCGTCTCCACGTGAGGCGGGAGACCCAGGGTCCCTTTCCACGTGCCACAGGGATCCTGGGACTCCTATCCATTTTCAAGAGGAGTCAGGCATCGTCTCCTTTGGAAGCATTGATCTCCGCGGACCTCTCGAGATTTCAAAGGATGTGAGGCCTCCGGGCGCGATGAGGCGGAGAACTAGGTCTTTCTCTGTGGTCTCCACAGGGGATTCAGACACCCCTTCGTCTTGGGAGATGCAAGTCGAGCCTGCATTCAATTCATTGCAGGGATATCTGCCCATACTTCGAGTCAGAGCATCACGGTGTCCATTCCACTTGAGGCCACAAACTCAGGGTCCCTCTCACATACATGTAGCTGAGAGAAGCCTCCTCTTGAGGTGCTTATGGAAAGTTGGTAATCCTCTTGAGTCGAAGCCAGGGACTAAGCTCTCATCTCGAGTTGATTTGGGGTCCACAGAGCCCTTTCTTGTTGCTACAGTGACCTGAGGATCCCTCTAGACTTGAGACAGTTATCTTGGGTTTTCTCTGGAGTGCCATCAAGGAAATCAAGGCTCCTTTCACGTTTGATGTGGAACACGGAATTGCTCTGCACACCATGCGGGGAATCAGGCTTCATCTCGCGGCGAGGGGGAAGTCTCATGGTTTTTCTCGAGTTGCGGCCGGAACCTGGGGTATATTCTCGAGTTACAAAGGGGAGGTCCCTTCCATACACGTGTTTGTTCAGCGACGTAAGGACTCCAGCCTAGGTGCGAGGGACACCTTGGGATTCTCCTCGAGTCTTCGCATGGCATTTGGGACGCGTTTCCACGTGAGGCGGGAGACGCAGGGTCCCTTTCCACGTGCCACAGGGATCCTGGGACTCCTATTCTTTTTCAAGTGGAGTCAGGCATCGTCTCCTTTGGAAGCATTGATCTCCGCGGACTTCTCGAGTTTTCAAAGGATGTGAGGCCTCCAGTCGCGATGAGGCGGAGGACTAGGTCTTTCTCTGTGGTCTCCACAGGGGATTCAGACAACCCTTCGTCTTGGGAGATGCAAGAGGAGCCTGCATTCAATTCACTGCAGGGATATCCGGCCTTACTTCGAGTCAGAGCATCTCGGTGTCCATTCCACTTGAGGCCACAAACTCAGGGTCCCTCTCACATACCTGTAGCTGAGAGCAGCCTCCTCTTGAGGTGCTTGTGGAAAGTTGGTATTCCTCTTGAGTCGAAGCCAGGGACTAAGCTCTCATCTCGAGTTGATTTGGGGTCCACGGAGCCCTTTCGTGTTGCTCCAGTGACCTCAGGATCCCTCTAGACTTGAGACAGTGATCTTGGGTTTTCTCTGGAGTGCCATCAAGGAAATCAAGGCTCCTTTCACGATTGATATGGAACACGGAATTGCTTTGCACGCAGTGCAGGGGTATCGGGCCTCATCTCGCGGCGAGGGGGAAGTCTCATGGTTTTTCTCGAGTTGCGGCCGGAACCTGGGGTATATTCTCGAGTTAAGACAGGGTGGGCCCTTCCAGACACGTGTTTGTTCAGCGTCGTCAGGACCCCTGCCTAGGTTCGAGGGACACCTCGGTATTCTCCTCGAGTCTTGGCATGGCAATTGGGACGCGTCTCCACGTGAGGCGGGAGACCCAGGGTCCCTTTCCACGTGCCACAGGGATCCTGGGACTCCTATCCATTTTCAAGAGGAGTCAGGCATCGTCTCCTTTGGAAGCATTGATCTCCGCGGACCTCTCGAGATTTCAAAGGATGTGAGGCCTCCGGGCGCGATGAGGCGGAGAACTAGGTCTTTCTCTGTGGTCTCCACAGGGGATTCAGACACCCCGTCGTCTTGGGAGATGCAAGTCGAGCCTGCATTCAATTCATTGCAGGGATATCTGCCCATACTTCGAGTCAGGGCATCTCGGTGTCCATTCCACTTGAGGCCACAAACTCAGGGTCCCTCTCACATACCTGTAGCTGAGAGAAGCCTCCTCTTGAGGTGCTTGTGGAAAGTTGGTATTCCTCTTGAGTCGAAGCCAGGGACTAAGCTCTCATCTCGAGTTGATTTGGGGTCCACGTAGCCCTTTCGTGTTGCTCCAGTGACCTCAGGATCCCTCTAGACTTGAGACAGTGATCTTGGGTTTTCTCTGGAGTGCCATCAAGGAAATCAAGGCTCCTTTCACGTTTGATGTGGAACACGGAATTGCTCTGCACGCAGTGCCGGGGAATCGGGCCTCATCTCGCGGCGAGGGGGAAGTCTCATGGTTTTTCTCGAGTTGCGCCCGGAACCTGAGGTATATTCTCGAGTTATGACTGGGAGGGCCCTTCCAGACACGTGTTTGTTCAGC
Source organism: Dama dama (assembly GCF_033118175.1). NCBI lineage: Eukaryota > Metazoa > Chordata > Mammalia > Artiodactyla > Cervidae > Dama > Dama dama. The sequence continues at coordinate 2,339,251 of NW_026870940.1, forward strand.
GACGTCAGCACTCCTGCCTAGATGCGAGGGACACCTCAGGATTCTCCTCGAGTCTTGGCATGGCAATTGGGAGGCGTCTCCACGTGAGGCTGGAGACCCAGGGTCCCTTTCCACGTGCCACAGGGATCCTGGGACTCCTATTCTTTTTCAAGAGGAGTCAGGCATCGTCTCCTTTGGAAGCATTGATCTCCGCGGACCTCTCGAGTTTTCAATGGATGTGAGGCCTCCGGACACGATGAGGCGGAGAATTAGGTCTTTCTTGTGGTCTCCACAGGGGATTCAGACAACCCTTCGTCTTGGGAGATGCAAGACGAGCCTGCATTCAATTCACTGCAGGGATATCCGGCCTTACTTCGAGTCAGAGCATCTCGGTGTCCATTCCACTTGAGGCCACAAACTCAGGGTCCCTCTCACATACCTGTAGCTGAGAGAAGCCTCCTCTTGAGGTGATTGTGGAAAGTTGGTATTCCTCTTGAGTCGAAGCCAGGGACTAAGCTCTCATCTCGAGTTGATTTGGGGTCCACGGAGCCCTTTCGTGTTGCTCCAGTGACCTCAGGATCCCTCTAGACTTGAGACAGTGATCTTGGGTTTTCTCTGGAGTGCCATCAAGGAAATCAAGGCGCCTTTCACGTTTGATGTGGAACACGGAATTGCTCTGCAAGCAGTGCAGTGGAATCGGGCCTCAACTCGCGGCGAGGGGGAAGCCTCATGATTTTTCTCGAGTTGCGGCCGGAACCTGAAGTATATTCTCGAGTTACGATGGGGAGGGCCCTTCCGACACGTGTTTGTTCAGCGACGTCAGGACTCCTGCCTAGGTGCGAGGGACACCTCGGGATTCTCCTCGAGTCTTGGCATGGCAATTGGGACGCGCCTCCACGTGAGGCGGGAGACCCAGGGTCCCTTTCCACGTGCCACAGGGATCCTGGGACTCCTATCCATTTTCAAGAGGAGTCAGGCATCGTCTCCTTTGGAAGCATTGATCTCCGCAGACCTCTCGAGTTTTCAAAGGATGTGAGGCCTCCGGTCGCGATGAGGCGGAGAACTAGGTCTTTCTCTGAGGTCTCCACAGGGGATTCAGACATCCCTTCATCTTGGGAGATGCAAGACGAGCCTGCATTCAATTCACTGCAGGGATATCCGGCGTTACTTCGAATCAGTGCATCTCGTTGTCCATTCCACATGAGGCCACAAACTCAGGGTCCCTGTCACATACCTGTAGCTGAGACAAGACTCCTCTTGAGGTGCTTGGGGAAAGTTGGAATTCCTCTTGATTCGAAGCCAGGGACTAAGCTTTCATCTCGAGTTGATTTGGGGTCCACGGAACCTTTTCTTGTTGCTACAGTGACCTCAGGATCCCTCTAGACTTGAGACAGTGATCTTGGGTTTTCTCTGGAGTGCCATCAAGGAAATCATGTCTCCTTTCACGTTTGATGTGGAACAATGAATTGCTCTGCATGCAGTGCAGGGGAATCGGGCCTCATTTCGCGGCGAGGGGGAATTCTCATGGTTTTTCTCCACTTGTGGCCGCAACCTGGGGTATATTCTCGAGTTACAATGGGGGGGGATCCTTCCAGACACGTGTTTCTTCAGGGAAGTCAGGACTACTGCCTAAGTGCGAGGGTCACCTCGGGATTCTCCTCGAGTCTTGGCATGGCAATTGGGACCCGTCTCCACGTGAGGCGGGAGACCCAGGGTCCCTTTCCAAATGCCACAGGGATCCTGGGACTCCTATCCATTTTCAAGAGGAGTCAGGTATCGTCTCTTTGGAAGCATTGATCTCCGCGGACCTCACGAGTTTTCAAAGGATGTGAGGCCTCCGGTCGCGATGAGGCAGAGAACTAGGTCTTTCTCTGTGGTCTCCACAGGGGATTCAGACATTCCTTCGTCTTGGGAGATGCAAGATGAGCCTGCATTAAATTCACTGCAGGGATATCCGGCCTTACTTCGAGTCAGAGCATCTCGGTGTCCATTCCACTTGAGGCCACAAACTCAGGGTCCCTCTCACATACCTGTAGCTGAGAGAAGCCTCCTCTTGAGGTGCTTGTGGAAAGTTGGTATTCCTCTTGAGTCGAAGCCAGGGACTAAGCTCTCATCTCGAGTTGATTTGGGGTCCACGGAGCCCTTTCGTGTTGCTACAGTGACCTCAGGATCCCTCTAGACTTGAGACAGTGATCTTGGGTTTTCTCTGGAGTGCCATCAAGGAAATCAAGGCTCCTTTCACGTTTGATGTGGAACACGGAATTGCTCTGCACGCAGTGCAGGGGAATCGGGCCTCATCTCGGGGCGAGGGGGAAGTCTCATGGTTTTTCTCGAGTTGCGGCCAGAACCTGGGGTATATTCCCGAGTTACGACGGGGAGGGCCCTTCCAGACACTTGTTTGTTCAGCCACGTTAGGACTCCTGCCTAGGTGCGAGGGACACCTCGGGATTCTCCTCGAGTCTTGGCATGGCAATTGGGACCCGTCTCCACGTGAGGCGGGAGACCCAGTGTCCCTTTCCATGTGCCACAGGGATCCTTGGACTCCTATCCATTTTCAAGAGGAGTCAGGCATCGTCTCCTTTGGAAGCATTGATCTCCGCGGACCTCTCGAGTTTTCAAAGGATGTGAGGCCTCCTTTCGCGTTGAGGCGGAGGACTAGGTCTTTCTCTTTTGTCTCCACAGGGGATTCAGACAACCCTTCTTCTTGGGAGATGCAAGACGAGCCTGCTTTCAATTCACTGCAGGGATATCCGGCCTTACTTCGAGTCAGAGCATCTCGGTGTCCATTCCACTTGAGGCCACAAACTCAGGGTCCCTCTCACATACCTGTAGCTGAGAGAAGCCTCCTCTTGAGGTGCTTGTGGAAAGTTGGTATTCCTCTTGATTCAAAGCCAGGGACTAAGCTCTCATCTCGAGTTGATTTGGGGTCCGCGGAGCCCTTTCCTGTTGCTCCACTGACCTCAGGATCCCTCTAGACTTGAGACAGTGATCTTGGGTTTTCTCTGGAGTGCCATCAAGGAAATCAAGGCTCCTTTCACGTTTGATGTGGAACACGGAATTGCTCTGCACGCAGTGCAGGGGAATCGGGCCTCATCTCGCGGCGAGGGGGAAGTCTCATGGTTTTTCTCGAGTTGCGGCCGGAACCTGGGGTATATTCTCGAGTTACGACGGGAGGGCCCTTCCAGACACGTGTTTGTTCAGCGACTCAGGACTCCTGCCTAGGTGCGAGGGACACCTCGGGATTCTCCTCGAGTCTTGGCATGGCAATTGGGACGCGTCTCCACGTGAGGCGGGAGACCCAGGGTCCCTTTCCACGTGCCACAGGGATCCTTGCACTCCTATCCATTTTCAAGAGGAGTCAGGCATCGTCTCCTTTGGAAGCATTGATCTCCGTGGACCTCTCGAGTTTTCAAAGGATGTGAGGCCTCCGGTCGCGATGAGGTGGAGGACTAGGTCTTTCTCTGTGGTCTCCACAGCGGATTCAGACATCCCTTCGTCTTGGGAGATGCAAGACGAGCCTGCATTCAATTCACTGCAGGGATATCCGGCTTTACTTCGAGTCAGAGCATCTCCGGGTTCATTCCACTTGAGGCCACAAACTCAGGGTCCCTCTCACATACCTGTAGCTGAGAGAAGCCTCCTCTTGAGGTGCTTGTGGAAAGTTGGTATTCCTCTTGAGTCGAAGCCAGGGACTAAGCTCTCATCTCGAGTTGATTTGGGGTCCACGGAGAACTTTCGTGTTGCTCCAGTGACCTCAGGATCCCTCAAGACTTGAGACAGTCATCTTGGGTTTTCTCTGGAGTGCCATCAAGGAAATCAAGGCTCCTTTCACGTTTGATGTGGAACACGGAATTGCTCTGCATGCAGTGCAGGGGAAGCGGGCCTCATCTCGCGGCGAGGGGGAAGTCTCATGGTTTTTCTCGAGTTGCGGCCGAAACCTGCGGTATATTCTCGAGTTACGACGGGGAGGGCCCTTCCAGACACGTGATTGTTCAGCGACGTCAGGACTCCTGCCTAGGTGTGAGGGACACCTCGGGATTCTCCTCGAGTCTTGGCATGGCAATTGGGATGCGTCTCCATGTGAGGCGGGAGACCCAGGGTCCCTTTGCACATGCCACAGGGATCCTGGGACTCCTATCGATTTTCAAGAAGAGTCAGGCATCGTCTCCTTTGGAAGCATTGATCTCTGCAGACCTCTCGAGTTTTCAAAGGATGTGAGGCCTCCGGTCGCGATGAGGCGTAGGACTAGGTCTTTCTCTGTCGTCTCCACAGGGGATTCAGACATCCCTCGTCTTGGGAGATGCAAGAGTAGCCTGAATTCAATTCACTGTTGGGATATCCAGCCTTACTTCGAGTCAGAGCATCTCGGTGTCCATTCCACTTGAGGCCACAAACTCAGGGTCCCTCTCACATACCTGTAGCTGAGAGAAGCCTACTCTTGAGGTGCTTGTGGAAAGTTGGTATTCCTCTTGAGTCGAAGCCAGGGACTAAGCTCTCATCTCGAGTTGATTTGGGGTCCATGGAGCCCTTTCGTGTTGCTCCCGTGACCTCAGGATCCCTCTAGACTTGAGACAGTGATCTTGGGTTTTCTCTGGAGTGCCATCAAGGAAATCAAGGCTCTTTTCACGTTTGATGTGGAACACGAAATTGCTCTGCACGCAGTGGAGTGGAATCGGGTCTCATCTCGCGGCGAGGGGGAAGTCTAATGGTTTTTCTCGAGTTGCGGCCGGAACCTGGGGTATATTCTCGAGTTACGACAGGGAGGGCCCTTCCAGACAGGTGTTTGTTCAGCGACGTCAGGACTCCTTCCTAAGTGCGAGGGACACCTCGGGATTCTCCTCGAGTCTTGGCATGGCAATTGGGACGCGTCTCGACGTAAGGTGGGAGACCCAGGGTCCCTTTCCAAGTGCCACAGGGATCCTGGGACTCCTATCCATTTTCAAGAGGAGTCAGGCATCGTCTCCTTTGGAAGTATTGATCTCCGCGGACCTCTCGAGTTTTCAAAAAATGTGAGGCCTCCGCTCGCGGTGAGGCGGAGAATTATGTCTTCCTCTGTGGTCTCCACAGAGGATTCAGACATCCCTTCGTCTTGGGAGATGCAAGACGAGCCTGCATTCAATTCACTGCAGGGATATCCGGCCTTACTTCGAGTCAGAGCATCTCGGTGTCCATTCCACTTGAGGCCACAAACTCAGGGGCCCTCTCACATACCTGTAGCTGAGAGAAGCCTCCTCTTGAGGTGCTTGTGGAAAGTTGGTATTCCTCTTGAGTCGAAGCCAGGGACTAAGCTCTCATCTTGAGTTGATTTGGGGTCCACGGAGCCCTTTCGTGTTGCTCCAGTGACCTCAGGATCCCTCTAGACTTGAGACAGTGATCTTGGGTTTTCTCTGGAGTGCCATCAAGGAAATCAAGGCTCCTTTCACGTTTGATGTGGAACACGGAATTGCTCTGCACGCAGTGCAGGGGATTCGGGCCTCATGTCGCAGCGAGGGGGAAGTCTCATGGTTTTTCTCGAGTTGCGGCCGGAACCTGGGGTATATTCTCGAGTTACCACGGAGATGGCCCTTCCAGACACGTGTTTGTTCAGCGACGTCAGGACTCCAGCCTAGGTGCGAGGGACACCTCGGGATTCTCCTCGACTCTTGGCATGGCAATTGGGATGCGTCTCCAAGTCAGGCGGGAGACCCAGGGTCCCTTTCCACGTGCCACAGGGATCCTGGGTCTCCTATCCATTTTCAAGTTGAGTCAGGCATCGTCTCCTTAGGAAGCATTGATCTCCTGGGACCTCTCGAGTTTTCAAAGAATGTGAGGCATCCGGTCGCGATAAGGCGGAGAACTAGGTCTTTCTCTGTGGTCTCCACAGGGGATTCAGACATCCCTTCGTCGTGGGAGATGCAAGACGAGCCTGCATTCAATTCACTGCTGGGATATCCAGCCTTATTTCGAGTCAGAGCATCAAGGTGTCCATTCCACTTGAGGCCACAATCTCAGGGTCCCTCTCACATACCTGTAGCTGAGAGAAGCCTCCTCTTGAGGTGCTTGTGGAAAGTTGGTATTCCTCTTGAGTCGAAGCCAGGGATGAAGCTCTCATCTCGAGTTGATTTGGGGTCCACGGAGCCCTTTCGTGTTGCTCCAGTGACCTCAGGATCCCTCTATACGTGAGACAGTGATCTTGGGTTTTCTCTGGAGTGCCATCAAGAAAATCATGGCTCCTTTCACGTTTGATGTGGAAAACGGAATTGCTGGGCACGCAGGGCCGGGGAATCGGGCCTCATGTTGCGGCGAGGGGGAAGTCTCATGGTTTTTCTCGAGTTGCGGCCGGAACCTGGGGTATATTCTCGAGTTACGACGGGGAGGGCCCTTCCAGACACGTGTTTGTTCAGCGACGTCAGGACTCCTGCCTAGGTGCGAGGGACACCTCGGTATTCGCCTCGAGTCTTGACATGGCAATTGGGACGCATATCCACGTGAGGCGTGAGACCCAGGGTCCCTTTCCACGTGCCACAGGGATCCTGGGACTTCTATCCATTTTCAAGAGGAGTCAGGCATCGTCTCCTTTGGAAGCATTGATCTCCGCGGACCTCTCGTGTTTTCAAAGGATGTGAGGCCTCCGGTCGCCGTGAGGCGGAGAACTTGGTCTTTCTCTGCGGTGTCCACTGGAGATTCAGCCATCCCTTCATCTTGGGAGATGCAAGACGAGCCTGCATTCAATTCACTGCAGTGATATCCGGCCTTACTCCGAGTCAGAGCATCTCGGTGTCAATTCCACTTGAGGCCAAAAACTCAGGGTCCCTCTCACATACCTGTAGCTGAGAGAAGCCTCCTCTTGAGGTGCTTGTGGAAAGTTGGTATTCCTCTTGAGTCGAAGCCAGGGACTAAGCTCTCATCTCGTGTTGATTGGGGGTCCACGGAGCCCTTTCGTGTTGCTCCAGTGACCTCAGGATCCCTCTAGACTTGATACAGTGATCTTACGTTTTCTCTGGAGTGCCATCAAGATAATCAAGGCTCCTTTCACGTTTGATGTGGAACACGGAATTGCTCTGCACGCAGTGCAGGGGAATCGGGCCTCATCTCGCGGCGAGGGGGAATTCTCATGGTTTTTCTCGAGTTGCAGCCAGAACTTGGGTTATATTCTCGAGTTACGACGGGGAGGGCCCTTCCAGACACGTGTTTTTTCAGTGACGTCTGGACTCCTGCCTAGGTGGGAGGGACACCTCGGGATTTTCCTCGAATCTTGGCATGGCAAATGAGACGTGTCTCCACGTTAGGCGTGAGACCCAGGGTCCCTTACCACGTGAAACAGGGATCCTGGGACTCCTATCCATTTTCAGGAGGAGTCAGGCTTCATCTCCTTCGGAAGTATTGATATCCGCGGACCTCTCGAGTTTTCAAAGGATATGAGGCCTCCGGTTGCGTTGAGTTGGAGGAATAGGTCTTTCTCTGTGGTCTCCACAGGGGATTCAGACATCCCTTCGTCTTGGGAGATGCAAGACGATCCTGCATTCAATTCACTGCAGGGATATTCTGCCTTACTTCAGGTCAGAGCATCTCGGTGTCCATTCCATTTGAGGCCACAAACTCAGGGGCCCTCTCACATACCTGTAGCTGAGAGAAGCCTCCTCTTGAGGTGCTTGTGGAAAGTTGGTATTCCTCTTGTGTCGAAGCCAGGGACTAAGCTCTCATCTTGAGTTGATTTGGGGTCCATGCAGCCCTTTCATGTTGCTACAGTGACCTCAGGATCCCTCTAGACTTGAGACAGTGATCTTGGGTTTTCTCTGGAGTGCCATCAAGGAAATCAAGGTTCCTTTCATTTTTGATGTGGAACACGGAATTTCTCTGCACGCAGTGCAAGGGAATCGGGCCTCATCTCGCGGCGAGGGGGAAGTCTCATGGTTTTTCTCGAGTTGCGGCCGGAACCTGGGGTATATTCTCGAGTTACGACGGGGAGGGCCCTTCCAGACACGTGTTTGTTCAGCGTCGTCAGGACCCCTGCCTAGGTGCGAGGGACACCTCGGGATTCTCCTCGAGTCTTGGCATGGCAATTGGGACGCGTCTCCACGTGAGGCGGGAGACCCAGGGTCCCTTTCCACGTGCCACAGGGATCCTGGGACTCCTATCCAATTTCAAGAGGAGTCAGGCATCGTCTCCTTTGGAAGCATTGATCTCCGCAGACCTCTTGAATTTTCAAAGGATGTGAGGCCTCCGGTCGCGATGAGGCGGAGAACTAGGTCTTTCTCTGTGGTCTCCACAGGGGATTCAGACATCCCTTCGTCTTGGGAGATGCAAGACGAGCCTGCATTCAATTCACTGCAGGGATATCCGGCCTTACTTCGAGTCAGAGCATCTCGGTGTCCATTCCACTTGATGCCACAAATTCAGGGTCCTTCTCACATACCTGTAGCTGAGAGAAGCCTCCTCTTGAGGGGCTTGTGGAAAGTTCATATTCCTCTTGAGTCGAAGCCAGGGACTAAGCTCTCATCTCGAGTTGATTTGGGGTCCACGGAACCGTTTCGTGTTGATCCAGTGACCTCAGGATCCCTCTAGACTTGAGACAGTGATCTTGGGTTTTCTCTGGAGTGCCATCAAGGAAATCAAGGATCCTTTCACGTTTGATGTGGAACACGGAATTGCTCTGCACGCAGTGCAAGGGAATCGGGCCTCATCTCGCGGCGAGGGGGAAGTCTCATGGTTTTCCTCGAGTTGCGGCTGGAACCTGGGGTATATTCTCGAGTTACGACGGGGAGGGCCCTTCCAGACACGTGTTTTTTCAGCGACGTCAGGACTGCTGCCTAGGTGCGAGGGACACCTCGGGATTCTCCTCGAGTCTTGGCATGGCAATTGGGAAGCGTCTACACGTGAGGCGGGAGACCCAGGGTCCCTTTCCACGTGCCACAGGAATCCTGGGACTCCTATCCATTTTCAAGAGGAGTCAGGCATCGTCTCCTTTGGAAGCATTGATCTCCCCGGACCTCTCGAGTTTTCAATGGATGTGAGGCCTCCGCTCGCGATGAGGCGGAGAATTAGGTCTTTCTCTGTGTTCTCCACAGGGGATTCAGACATCCCTTCGTCTTGGGAGATGCATGAGGAGCCTGCATTCAATTCACTGCAGGGATATCCGGCCTTACTTCGAGTCAGAGCATCTCGGTGTCCATTCCATTTGAGGCCAAAAACTCAGGGGCCCTCTCACATACCTGTAGCTGAGAGAAGCCTCCTCTCGAGTGCTTGTGGAAAGTTGGTATTCCTCTTGAGTCGAAGCCAGGGACTAAGCTCTCATTTCGAGATGATTTGGGTTCCACGGAGCCCTTTCGTGTTGCTACAGTGACCTCAGGATCCCTCTAGACTTCAGACAGTGATCTTGGGTTTTCTCTGGAGTGCCATCAAGGAAATCAAGGCTCCTTTCACGTTTGATGTGGAACACGGAATTGCTCTGCATTCAGTGCAGGGGAATCGGGCCTCAACTCGCGGCGAGGGGAAAATCTCTTGGTTTTTCTCGAGTTGCGGCCAGAACATTGGGTATATTCTCGAGTTACGACGGGGAGGGCCCTTCCAGACACGTGTTTGTTCAGCGACGTCTGGACTCCTGCCTAGGTGCGAGGGACACCTCGGGATTCTCCTCGAGTCTTCGCATGGCAATTGGGACGCGTCTCCACGTGAGGCGGGAGACCCAGGGTCCCTTTCCACGTGCCACAGGGATCCTGGGACTCCTATCCATTTTCAAGAGGAGTCAGGCATCTTCTCCTTTGGAAGCATTGATCTCCGCGGACCTCTCGAGTTTTCAAAGGATATGAGGCCTCGGCTCGCGATGAGGAGGAAAATTAGGTCTTTCTCTGTGGTCTCCACAGGGGATTCAGACATCCCTTCGTCTTGGGAGATGCAAGACGATCCTGCATTCAATTCACTGCAGGGATATTCGGCCTTACTTCAGGTCAGAGCATCTCGGTGTCCATTCCATTTGAGGCCACAAACTCAGGGGCCGTCTCACATACCTGTAGCTGAGAGAAGCCTCCTCTTGAGGTGCTTGTGGAAACTTGGTATTCCTCTTGAGTCGAAGCCAGGGACTAAGCTCTCATCTCGAGTTGATTTGGGGTCCACGGAGCCCTTTCTTGTTGCTCCAGTGACCTCAGGATTCCTCTAGACTTGAGACAGTGATCTTGGGTTTTCTCTGGAGTGCCATCAAGGAAATCAAGGCTCCTTTCAAGTTTGATGTGGAACACGGAATTGCTCTCCACACATTGCATGGGAATCGGGCCTCATCTCGCGGCAAGGGGGATGTCTCATGGTTTTTCTCAAGTTATGGTCGGAACCTAGGGTATATTCTCGAATTACGACGGGGAGGGCCCTTCCAGACACGTGTTTGTTCAGCGACGTCAGGACTCCTGCCTAGGTGCGAGGGACACCTCGGGATTCTCCTCGAGTCTTGGCATGGCAATTGGGATGCGTCTCCACGTGAGGCGGGAGACCCAGGGTCCCTTTCCACGTGCCACAGGGATCCTGGGACTCCTATCCATTTTCAAGAAGAGTCAGGCATTGTCTCCTTTGGAAGCATTGATCTCCGCGGACCTCTCGAGTTTTCAAAGGATGTGAGGCCTCCTGTCTCGATGAGGCGGAGAACTAGGTCTTTCTCTGTGGTCTCCACAGGGGATTCAGACATCCCTTCGTCTTGGGAGATGCAAGACGAGCCTGCTTTCAATTCACTGCAGGGATATCCGGCCTTACTTCGAGTCAGAGCATCTCGGTGTCCATTCCACTTGAGGCCACAAACTCAGGGTCCCTCTCACATACCTGTAGCTGAGAGAAGCCTCCTCTTGAGGTGCTTGTGGAAATTGGTATTCCTCTTGAGTCGAAGCCAGGGACTAAGCTCTCATCTCGAGTTGATTTGGGGTCCACGGAGCCCTTTCTTGTTGCTCCAGTGACCTCAGGATCCCTCTAGACTTGAGACAGTGATCTTGGGTTTTCTCTGGAGTGCCATCAAGGAAATCAATGCTCCTTACACCTTTGATGTGGAACACGGAATTGCTCTGCACGCACTGCAGGGGAATCGGGCCTCATCTCGCGGCGAGGGGGAAGTCTCATTGTTTTTCTCGAGCTGCGGCCGGAACCTGGGGTATATTCTCGAGTTACGACGGGGAGGGCCCTTCCAGACACGTGTTTGTTCAGCGACGTCAGGACTCCTGCCTAGGTGCGAGGGACACCTCCGGATTCTCCTCGAGTCTTCGCATGGCAATTGGGATGCGTCTCCACGTGAGGAGGGAGACCCAGGGTCCCTTTCCACGTGCCACAGGGATCCTGGGACTCCTACCCATTTTCAAGAGGAGTCAGGCATCGTCTCCTTTGGAAGCATTGATCTCCGCAGACATCTCGAGTTTTCAAAGGATGTGAGGCCTCCGGTCGCGATGAGGCGGAGGACTAGGACTTTCTCTGTGGTCTCCACAGGGGATTCAGACATCCCTTCGTCTTGGGAGATGCAAGACGAGCCTGCATTCAATTCACTGCAGGGATATCCGGCCTTGTTTCGAGTCAGAGCATCTCGGTGTCCATTCCACTTGAGGCCACAAACTCAGGGTCCCTCTCACATACCTGTAGCTGAGAGAAGCCTCCTCTTGAGGTGCTTATGGAAACTTGGTATTCCTCTTGAGTCGAAGCCAGGGACTAAGCTCTCATCACGAGTTGATTTGGGGTCCACGGAGCCCTTTGGTGTTGCTCCAGTGACCTCAGGATCCCTCGAGACTTGAGACAGTGATCTTGGGTTTTCTATGGAGTGCCATCAAGGAAATCAAGGCTCCTTTCACGTTTGATGTGGAACACGGAATTACTCTGCACGCAGTGCAGGGGAATTGGGCCTCATCTCGCGGTGAATGGGAAATCTCATGGTTTTTCTCGTGTTGCGGCCGGACCCTGGGATATATTCTCGAGTTACGACGGGGAGGGCCCTTCCAGACACGTGTTTGTTCAGCGACGTCAGGACTTCTGCCTAGGTGCGAGGGACACCTCGGGATTCTCCTCGAGTCTTGGCATGGCAATTGGCACGCCTCTCCACGTGAGGCGGGAGACCCAGGGTCCCTTTCCACGTGCCACAGGGATCCTGGGACTCCTATCCATTTTCAAGAAGAGTCAGGCATCGTCTCCTTTGGAAGCATTGGTCTCCGAGGACCTCTCGAGTTTTCAAAGGATGTGAGGCCTCCGGTCGCGATGAGGCGGAGGACTAGGTCTTTCTCTGTCGTCTTCACAGGGGATTCAGACATCCCTTCGTCTTGGGAGATGCAAGACGAGCCTGCATTCAATTCACTGTTGGGATATCCGGCCTTACTTCGAGTCAGAGCATCTCGGTGTCCATTCCACTTGAGGCCACAAACTCAGGGTCCCTCTCACATACCTGTAGCTGAGAGAAGGCTCCTCTTGAGGTGCTTGTGAAAAGTTGGTATTCCTCTTGAGTCGAAGCCAGGGACTAAGCTCTCATCTCGAGTTGATTTGGGGTCCACGGAGCCCTTTCGTGTTGCTCCAGTGACCTCAGGATCCCTCTAGACTTGAGACAGTGTTCTAGGGTTTTCTCTGGAGTGCCATCAAGGAAATCAAGGCTCCTTTCACGTTTGATGTGGAACACGGAATTGCTCTGCACGCAGTGCAGGGGAATCGGGCCTCATCTCGCGGCGAGGGGGAAGTTTCATGGTTTTTCTCGAGTTGCGGCCAGATCCTGGGGTATAATCTCGAGTTTCGACGGGGAGGGCCCTTCCAGACACGTGTTTGTTCAGCGAAGTCAGGACTCCTGCCTAGGTGCGAGGGACACCTCGGGATTCTCCTCGAGTCTTGGCATGGAAATTGGGACGCGTCTCCACGTGAGGCGGGAGCCCCAGGGTCCCTTTCCACGTGCCAAAGGGATCCTGGGACTCCTATCCATTTTCAAGAAGAGTCAGGCATCGTCTCCTTTGGAAGTATTGACATCCACAGTTCTCTCGAGTTTTCAAAGGATGTGAGGCCTCCGGTCTCGATGAGGCGGAGGACTAGGTCTTTCTCTGTCGTCTTCACAGGGGATTCAGACATCACTTCATCTTGGGAGATGCAAGACGAGCCTGCATTCAATTCACTATTGGGATATCCGGCCTTACTTCGAGTCAGAGCATCTCGGTGTCCATTCCGCTTGAGGCCACAAACTAAGGGTCTCTCTCACATACTTGTAGCTGAGAGAAGCCTCCTCTTGAGGTGCTTGTGGAAAGTTGGTATTCCTCTTGAGTCGAAGCCAGGGACTAAGCTCTCATCTCGAGTTGATTTGGGGTCCACGGAGCCCTTTCGTGTTGTTCCAGTGACCTCAGGATCCCTCTAGACTTGAGACAGTGATCTTGGGTTTTCTCTGGAGTGCCATCAAGGAAATCAAGGCTCCTTTCACGTTTGATGTGGAACACGGAATTGCTCTGCACGCAGTGCAGGGGAATCGGGCCTCATGTCGCGTCGAGGGGGAAGTCTCATGGTTTTACTCGAGTTGCGCCCGGAACCTGGGGTATATTCTCGAGTTACGACGGGGAGGGCCCTTCCAGACACGTGTTTGTTCAGCGACGTCAGGACTCCTACCTAGGTGCGAGGGACACCTCGGGATTCTCCTTGAGTCTTGGCATGGCATTTGGGACGCATCTCCACGTGAAGCGGGAGACCCTGGGTCCCTTTCCACGTGCCACAGGGATCCTGGGACTCCTATCCATTTTCAAGAAGAGTCAGGCATCGTCTCCTTTGGAAGCATTGATCTCCGCAAACCTCTCGAGTTTTCAAAGGATGTGAGGCCTCCGGTCGCGATGAGGCGGAGGACTAGGACTTTCTCTGTTGTCTCCACAGGGGATTCAGACATCCCTTCGTCTTGGGAGATGCAAGACGAGCCTGCATTCAAATCACTGCAGGTTATCAGGCCTTACTTCGAGTCAGAGCATCTCGGTGTCCATTCCACTTGAGGCCACTAACTCAGGGTCCCTCTCACATACCTGTAGCTGAGAGAAGCCTCCTCTTGAGTTGCTTGTGGAAAGTTGGTATTCCTCTTGAGTCGAAGCCAGGGACTAAGCTCTCATCTCGAGTTGATTTGGGGTCCACGGAGAAATTTCGTGTTGCTCCAGTGACCTCAGGATCCCTCTAGACTTGAGACAGTGATCTTGGGTTTTCTCTGGAGTGCCATCAAGAAATCAAGTCTCCTTTCACGTTTGATGTGGAACACGGAATTGCTCTGCACGCAGTGCAGGGGAATCGGGCCTCATGTCGCGGCGAGGGGGATATCTCATGGTTTTTCTCGAGTTGCGGCCGGAACCTGGGGTATATTCTCGAGTTACGATGGGGAGGGCCCTTCCAGACACCTGTTTGTTCAGCGACGTCAGGACTCCTGCCTAGGTGCGAAGGACACCTCGGTATTCTCCTCGAGTCTTGGCATGGCAATTTTGACGCGTCTCCACGTGAGGCGGGAGACCCAGGGTCCCTTTCCACGTGCCACAGGGATCCTGGGACTCCTATCAATTTTCAAGAGGAGTCAGGCATCGTCTCCTTTGGAAGCATTGATCTCCGCGCACCTCTCGAGTTTTCAGAGGATGTGAGGCCTCGGCTTGCGGTGACGCGGAGAATTATGTCTTTCTCTCTGGTCTCCACAGGGGATTCAGACATCCCTTCATCGTGGGAGATGCAAGACGAGCCAGCATTCTATTCACTGCAGGGATTTCCGGCCTTACTTCGAGTCAGAGCATCTCGGTGTCCATTCCACTTGAGGCCACAAACTCAGGTGCCCTCTCACATACCTGTAGCTGAGAGAAGCCTCCTCTTGAGGTGCTTGTGGAAAGTTGGTATTCCTCTTGAGTCGAAGCCAGGGACTAAGCTCTCATCTCGAGTTGATTTGGGGTCCACGGAGCACTTTCGAGTTGCTACAGTGACCTCAGATCCCTCTAGACTTGAGACAGTGATCTTGGGTTTTCTCTCGAGTGCCATCATGGAAATCTAGGCTCCTTTCACGTTTGATGTGGAACACGGAATTTCTCTGCATGCAGTGCAGGGGAATCGGGCCTCATCTCGCGGCGAGGGGGACGTCTCATAGTTTTTCTCGAGTTGCGGCCGGAACCTGGGGTATATTCTCGAGTTACGATGGGGAGGGCCCTTCCAGACACGTGTTTATTCAGCGACATCAGGACTCCTGCCTAAGTGCGAGGGACACCTCGGGATTCTCCTCGAGTCTTGGCATGGCAACTGGGACGCGTCTCCACGTGAGGCGGGAGACCCAGGGTCCCTTTCCACGTGCCACAGGGATCCTGGGACTCCTATCCATTTTCAAGAGGAGTCAGGCATCGTCTCCTTTGGATGTATTGATCTCCGCAGACCTCTCGAGTTTTCAAAGGATATGAGGCCTCCGGTTGCGTTGAGGCGGAGGACTAGGTCTTTCTCTGTGGTCTCCATAGGGGATTCAGACATCCCTTCGTCTTGGGAGATGCAAGACGAGCCTGCATTCAATTCACTGCAGGGATATCCGGCCTTACTTCGAGTCAGAGCATCTCGGTGTCCATTCCACTTGAGGCCACAAACTCAGGGTCCCTCTCACATACCTGTAGCTGAGAAAAGCCTCCTCTTGAGGTGCTTGTGGAAAGTTGGTATTCCTCTTGATTCGAAGCCAGGGACTAAGCTCTCATCTCGAGTTAATTGAGGTCCATGGAGCACTTTCTTGTTGCTACAGTGACCTCAGGATCCCTCTAGACTTGAGACAGTGATCTTGGGTTTTCTCTGGAGTGCCATCAAGGAAATCAAGGCTTCTTTCACGTTTGATGTGGAAAACGGAATTTCTCTGCATGCAGTGCAGGGGAATCGGGCCTCAACTCGCGGCGCGGGGGAAATCTCATGGTTTTTCTCGAGTTGCGGCCGGAACCTGGGGTATATTCTCGAGTTACGACGGGGAGGGCCCTTCCAGACACGTGTTTGTTCAGCGACGTCAGGACTCCTGCCTAGGTGCGAGGGACACCTCGGGATTCTCCTCGAGTCTTGGCATGGCAATTGGGAAGCGTCTACACGTGAGGCGGGAGACCCAGGGTCCCTTTCCACGTGCCACAGGAATCCTGGGACTCCTATCCATTTTCAAGAGGAGTCAGGCATCGTCTCCTTTGGAAGCATTGATCTCCCCGGACCTCTCGAGTTTTCAATGGATGTGAGGCCTCCGCTCGCGATGAGGCGGAGAATTAGGTCTTTCTCTGTGTTCTCCACAGGGGATTCAGACATCCCTTCGTCTTGGGAGATGCATGAGGAGCCTGCATTCAATTCACTGCAGGGATATCCGGCCTTACTTCGAGTCAGAGCATCTCGGTGTCCATTCCATTTGAGGCCAAAAACTCAGGGGCCCTCTCACATACCTGTAGCTGAGAGAAGCCTCCTCTCGAGTGCTTGTGGAAAGTTGGTATTCCTCTTGAGTCGAAGCCAGGGACTAAGCTCTCATTTCGAGATGATTTGGGTTCCACGGAGCCCTTTCGTGTTGCTACAGTGACCTCAGGATCCCTCTAGACTTCAGACAGTGATCTTGGGTTTTCTCTGGAGTGCCATCAAGGAAATCAAGGCTCCTTTCACGTTTGATGTGGAACACGGAATTGCTCTGCATTCAGTGCAGGGGAATCGGGCCTCAACTCGCGGCGAGGGGAAAATCTCTTGGTTTTTCTCGAGTTGCGGCCAGAACATTGGGTATATTCTCGAGTTACGACGGGGAGGGCCCTTCCAGACACGTGTTTGTTCAGCGACGTCTGGACTCCTGCCTAGGTGCGAGGGACACCTCGGGATTCTCCTCGAGTCTTCGCATGGCAATTGGGACGCGTCTCCACGTGAGGCGGGAGACCCAGGGTCCCTTTCCACGTGCCACAGGGATCCTGGGACTCCTATCCATTTTCAAGAGGAGTCAGGCATCTTCTCCTTTGGAAGCATTGATCTCCGCGGACCTCTCGAGTTTTCAAAGGATATGAGGCCTCGGCTCGCGATGAGGAGGAAAATTAGGTCTTTCTCTGTGGTCTCCACAGGGGATTCAGACATCCCTTCGTCTTGGGAGATGCAAGACGATCCTGCATTCAATTCACTGCAGGGATATTCGGCCTTACTTCAGGTCAGAGCATCTCGGTGTCCATTCCATTTGAGGCCACAAACTCAGGGGCCGTCTCACATACCTGTAGCTGAGAGAAGCCTCCTCTTGAGGTGCTTGTGGAAACTTGGTATTCCTCTTGAGTCGAAGCCAGGGACTAAGCTCTCATCTCGAGTTGATTTGGGGTCCACGGAGCCCTTTCTTGTTGCTCCAGTGACCTCAGGATTCCTCTAGACTTGAGACAGTGATCTTGGGTTTTCTCTGGAGTGCCATCAAGGAAATCAAGGCTCCTTTCAAGTTTGATGTGGAACACGGAATTGCTCTCCACACATTGCATGGGAATCGGGCCTCATCTCGCGGCAAGGGGGATGTCTCATGGTTTTTCTCAAGTTATGGTCGGAACCTAGGGTATATTCTCGAATTACGACGGGGAGGGCCCTTCCAGACACGTGTTTGTTCAGCGACGTCAGGACTCCTGCCTAGGTGCGAGGGACACCTCGGGATTCTCCTCGAGTCTTGGCATGGCAATTGGGATGCGTCTCCACGTGAGGCGGGAGACCCAGGGTCCCTTTCCACGTGCCACAGGGATCCTGGGACTCCTATCCATTTTCAAGAAGAGTCAGGCATTGTCTCCTTTGGAAGCATTGATCTCCGCGGACCTCTCGAGTTTTCAAAGGATGTGAGGCCTCCTGTCTCGATGAGGCGGAGAACTAGGTCTTTCTCTGTGGTCTCCACAGGGGATTCAGACATCCCTTCGTCTTGGGAGATGCAAGACGAGCCTGCTTTCAATTCACTGCAGGGATATCCGGCCTTACTTCGAGTCAGAGCATCTCGGTGTCCATTCCACTTGAGGCCACAAACTCAGGGTCCCTCTCACATACCTGTAGCTGAGAGAAGCCTCCTCTTGAGGTGCTTGTGGAAATTGGTATTCCTCTTGAGTCGAAGCCAGGGACTAAGCTCTCATCTCGAGTTGATTTGGGGTCCACGGAGCCCTTTCTTGTTGCTCCAGTGACCTCAGGATCCCTCTAGACTTGAGACAGTGATCTTGGGTTTTCTCTGGAGTGCCATCAAGGAAATCAATGCTCCTTACACCTTTGATGTGGAACACGGAATTGCTCTGCACGCACTGCAGGGGAATCGGGCCTCATCTCGCGGCGAGGGGGAAGTCTCATTGTTTTTCTCGAGCTGCGGCCGGAACCTGGGGTATATTCTCGAGTTACGACGGGGAGGGCCCTTCCAGACACGTGTTTGTTCAGCGACGTCAGGACTCCTGCCTAGGTGCGAGGGACACCTCCGGATTCTCCTCGAGTCTTCGCATGGCAATTGGGATGCGTCTCCACGTGAGGAGGGAGACCCAGGGTCCCTTTCCACGTGCCACAGGGATCCTGGGACTCCTACCCATTTTCAAGAGGAGTCAGGCATCGTCTCCTTTGGAAGCATTGATCTCCGCAGACATCTCGAGTTTTCAAAGGATGTGAGGCCTCCGGTCGCGATGAGGCGGAGGACTAGGACTTTCTCTGTGGTCTCCACAGGGGATTCAGACATCCCTTCGTCTTGGGAGATGCAAGACGAGCCTGCATTCAATTCACTGCAGGGATATCCGGCCTTGTTTCGAGTCAGAGCATCTCGGTGTCCATTCCACTTGAGGCCACAAACTCAGGGTCCCTCTCACATACCTGTAGCTGAGAGAAGCCTCCTCTTGAGGTGCTTATGGAAACTTGGTATTCCTCTTGAGTCGAAGCCAGGGACTAAGCTCTCATCACGAGTTGATTTGGGGTCCACGGAGCCCTTTGGTGTTGCTCCAGTGACCTCAGGATCCCTCGAGACTTGAGACAGTGATCTTGGGTTTTCTATGGAGTGCCATCAAGGAAATCAAGGCTCCTTTCACGTTTGATGTGGAACACGGAATTACTCTGCACGCAGTGCAGGGGAATTGGGCCTCATCTCGCGGTGAATGGGAAATCTCATGGTTTTTCTCGTGTTGCGGCCGGACCCTGGGATATATTCTCGAGTTACGACGGGGAGGGCCCTTCCAGACACGTGTTTGTTCAGCGACGTCAGGACTTCTGCCTAGGTGCGAGGGACACCTCGGGATTCTCCTCGAGTCTTGGCATGGCAATTGGCACGCCTCTCCACGTGAGGCGGGAGACCCAGGGTCCCTTTCCACGTGCCACAGGGATCCTGGGACTCCTATCCATTTTCAAGAAGAGTCAGGCATCGTCTCCTTTGGAAGCATTGGTCTCCGAGGACCTCTCGAGTTTTCAAAGGATGTGAGGCCTCCGGTCGCGATGAGGCGGAGGACTAGGTCTTTCTCTGTCGTCTTCACAGGGGATTCAGACATCCCTTCGTCTTGGGAGATGCAAGACGAGCCTGCATTCAATTCACTGTTGGGATATCCGGCCTTACTTCGAGTCAGAGCATCTCGGTGTCCATTCCACTTGAGGCCACAAACTCAGGGTCCCTCTCACATACCTGTAGCTGAGAGAAGGCTCCTCTTGAGGTGCTTGTGAAAAGTTGGTATTCCTCTTGAGTCGAAGCCAGGGACTAAGCTCTCATCTCGAGTTGATTTGGGGTCCACGGAGCCCTTTCGTGTTGCTCCAGTGACCTCAGGATCCCTCTAGACTTGAGACAGTGTTCTAGGGTTTTCTCTGGAGTGCCATCAAGGAAATCAAGGCTCCTTTCACGTTTGATGTGGAACACGGAATTGCTCTGCACGCAGTGCAGGGGAATCGGGCCTCATCTCGCGGCGAGGGGGAAGTTTCATGGTTTTTCTCGAGTTGCGGCCAGATCCTGGGGTATAATCTCGAGTTTCGACGGGGAGGGCCCTTCCAGACACGTGTTTGTTCAGCGAAGTCAGGACTCCTGCCTAGGTGCGAGGGACACCTCGGGATTCTCCTCGAGTCTTGGCATGGAAATTGGGACGCGTCTCCACGTGAGGCGGGAGCCCCAGGGTCCCTTTCCACGTGCCAAAGGGATCCTGGGACTCCTATCCATTTTCAAGAAGAGTCAGGCATCGTCTCCTTTGGAAGTATTGACATCCACAGTTCTCTCGAGTTTTCAAAGGATGTGAGGCCTCCGGTCTCGATGAGGCGGAGGACTAGGTCTTTCTCTGTCGTCTTCACAGGGGATTCAGACATCACTTCATCTTGGGAGATGCAAGACGAGCCTGCATTCAATTCACTATTGGGATATCCGGCCTTACTTCGAGTCAGAGCATCTCGGTGTCCATTCCGCTTGAGGCCACAAACTAAGGGTCTCTCTCACATACTTGTAGCTGAGAGAAGCCTCCTCTTGAGGTGCTTGTGGAAAGTTGGTATTCCTCTTGAGTCGAAGCCAGGGACTAAGCTCTCATCTCGAGTTGATTTGGGGTCCACGGAGCCCTTTCGTGTTGTTCCAGTGACCTCAGGATCCCTCTAGACTTGAGACAGTGATCTTGGGTTTTCTCTGGAGTGCCATCAAGGAAATCAAGGCTCCTTTCACGTTTGATGTGGAACACGGAATTGCTCTGCACGCAGTGCAGGGGAATCGGGCCTCATGTCGCGTCGAGGGGGAAGTCTCATGGTTTTACTCGAGTTGCGCCCGGAACCTGGGGTATATTCTCGAGTTACGACGGGGAGGGCCCTTCCAGACACGTGTTTGTTCAGCGACGTCAGGACTCCTACCTAGGTGCGAGGGACACCTCGGGATTCTCCTTGAGTCTTGGCATGGCATTTGGGACGCATCTCCACGTGAAGCGGGAGACCCTGGGTCCCTTTCCACGTGCCACAGGGATCCTGGGACTCCTATCCATTTTCAAGAAGAGTCAGGCATCGTCTCCTTTGGAAGCATTGATCTCCGCAAACCTCTCGAGTTTTCAAAGGATGTGAGGCCTCCGGTCGCGATGAGGCGGAGGACTAGGACTTTCTCTGTTGTCTCCACAGGGGATTCAGACATCCCTTCGTCTTGGGAGATGCAAGACGAGCCTGCATTCAAATCACTGCAGGTTATCAGGCCTTACTTCGAGTCAGAGCATCTCGGTGTCCATTCCACTTGAGGCCACTAACTCAGGGTCCCTCTCACATACCTGTAGCTGAGAGAAGCCTCCTCTTGAGTTGCTTGTGGAAAGTTGGTATTCCTCTTGAGTCGAAGCCAGGGACTAAGCTCTCATCTCGAGTTGATTTGGGGTCCACGGAGAAATTTCGTGTTGCTCCAGTGACCTCAGGATCCCTCTAGACTTGAGACAGTGATCTTGGGTTTTCTCTGGAGTGCCATCAAGAAATCAAGTCTCCTTTCACGTTTGATGTGGAACACGGAATTGCTCTGCACGCAGTGCAGGGGAATCGGGCCTCATGTCGCGGCGAGGGGGATATCTCATGGTTTTTCTCGAGTTGCGGCCGGAACCTGGGGTATATTCTCGAGTTACGATGGGGAGGGCCCTTCCAGACACCTGTTTGTTCAGCGACGTCAGGACTCCTGCCTAGGTGCGAAGGACACCTCGGTATTCTCCTCGAGTCTTGGCATGGCAATTTTGACGCGTCTCCACGTGAGGCGGGAGACCCAGGGTCCCTTTCCACGTGCCACAGGGATCCTGGGACTCCTATCAATTTTCAAGAGGAGTCAGGCATCGTCTCCTTTGGAAGCATTGATCTCCGCGCACCTCTCGAGTTTTCAGAGGATGTGAGGCCTCGGCTTGCGGTGACGCGGAGAATTATGTCTTTCTCTCTGGTCTCCACAGGGGATTCAGACATCCCTTCATCGTGGGAGATGCAAGACGAGCCAGCATTCTATTCACTGCAGGGATTTCCGGCCTTACTTCGAGTCAGAGCATCTCGGTGTCCATTCCACTTGAGGCCACAAACTCAGGTGCCCTCTCACATACCTGTAGCTGAGAGAAGCCTCCTCTTGAGGTGCTTGTGGAAAGTTGGTATTCCTCTTGAGTCGAAGCCAGGGACTAAGCTCTCATCTCGAGTTGATTTGGGGTCCACGGAGCACTTTCGAGTTGCTACAGTGACCTCAGATCCCTCTAGACTTGAGACAGTGATCTTGGGTTTTCTCTCGAGTGCCATCATGGAAATCTAGGCTCCTTTCACGTTTGATGTGGAACACGGAATTGCTCTGCATGCAGTGCAGGGGAATCGGGCCTCATCTCGCGGCGAGGGGGACGTCTCATAGTTTTTCTCGAGTTGCGGCCGGAACCTGGGGTATATTCTCGAGTTACGATGGGGAGGGCCCTTCCAGACACGTGTTTATTCAGCGACATCAGGACTCCTGCCTAGGTGCGAGGGACACCTCGGGATTCTCCTCGAGTCTTGGCATGGCAACTGGGACGCGTCTCCACGTGAGGCGGGAGACCCAGGGTCCCTTTCCACGTGCCACAGGGATCCTGGGACTCCTATCCATTTTCAAGAGGAGTCAGGCATCGTCTCCTTTGGATGTATTGATCTCCGCAGACCTCTCGAGTTTTCAAAGGATATGAGGCCTCCGGTTGCGTTGAGGCGGAGGACTAGGTCTTTCTCTGTGGTCTCCATAGGGGATTCAGACATCCCTTCGTCTTGGGAGATGCAAGACGAGCCTGCATTCAATTCACTGCAGGGATATCCGGCCTTACTTCGAGTCAGAGCATCTCGGTGTCCATTCCACTTGAGGCCACAAACTCAGGGTCCCTCTCACATACCTGTAGCTGAGAAAAGCCTCCTCTTGAGGTGCTTGTGGAAAGTTGGTATTCCTCTTGATTCGAAGCCAGGGACTAAGCTCTCATCTCGAGTTAATTGAGGTCCATGGAGCACTTTCTTGTTGCTACAGTGACCTCAGGATCCCTCTAGACTTGAGACAGTGATCTTGGGTTTTCTCTGGAGTGCCATCAAGGAAATCAAGGCTTCTTTCACGTTTGATGTGGAAAACGGAATTTCTCTGCATGCAGTGCAGGGGAATCGGGCCTCAACTCGCGGCGCGGGGGAAATCTCATGGTTTTTCTCGAGTTGCGGCCGGAACCTGGGGTATATTCTCGAGTTACGACGGGGAGGGCCCTTCCAGACACGTGTTTGTTCAGCGACGTCAGGACTCCTGCCTAGGTGCGAGGGACACCTCGGGATTCTCCTCGAGTCTTGGCATGGCAATTGGGACGCGTCTCCACGTGAGGCGGGAGACCCAGGGTCCCTTTCCACGTGCCACAGGGATCCTGGGACTCCTATCCATTTTCAAGAGGAGTCAGGCATCGTCTCCTTTGGAAGCATTGATCTCTGCAGACCTCTCGAGTTTTCAAAGGATGTGAGGCCTCCAGTCACGATGAGGCGGAGGACTAGGTCTTTCTCTGTGGTCTCCTCAGGGGATTCAGACATCCCTTCATCTTGGGAGATGCAAGACGAGCCTGCATTCAATTCACTGCAGGGATATCCGGACTTACTTCGGATCAGAGCATCTCGGTGTCCATTCCACTTGAGGCCATAAACTCAGGGTCCTTCAAATATACCTGTAGCTGAGAGAAGCCTCCTCTTGAGGTGCTTGTGGAAACTTGGTATTCCTCTTGAGTCTAAGCCAGGGACTAAGCTCTCATCTCGAGTTGATTTGGGGTCGACGGAGCCCTTTCATGTTGCTCCAGTGACCTCAGGATCCCTCTAGACTTGAGACAGTGATCTTGGGTTTTCTCTGGAGTGCCATCAAGGAAATCAAGGCTCCTTTCACGTTTGATGTGGAACACGGAATTTCTCTGCATGAAGTGCAGGGGAATCGGGCCTCAACTCGCGGCGCGGTGGAAATCTCATGGTTTTTATCGAGTTGCGGCCGGAACCTGGGGTATATTCTCGAGTTACGACGGGGAGGGCCCTTCCAGACACGTGTTTGTTCAGCGACGTCAGGACTCCTGCCTAGGTGCGAGGGACACCTCCGGATTCTCCTCGAGTCTTGGCATGGCAATGGGGACGCGTCTCCAAGTGAGGCAGGAGACCCAGGGTCCCTTTCCACGTGCCACAGGGATCCTGGGACTCCTATCAATTTTCAAGAGGAGTCAGGCATCCTCTCCTTTGGAAGCATTGATCTCCGCGGACCTCTCGAGTTTTCAAAGGATGTGAGGCCTCTGTTCGCGTTGAGGCAGAGGACTAGGTCTTTATCTGTGGTCTCCACAGGGGATTCAGACATCCCTTCGTCTTGGGAGATGCAAGACGAGCCTGTATTCAATTAACTGCAGGGATATCCGGCCTTACTTCGAGTCAGAGCATCTCGGTGTCCATTCCACTTGAGGCCACAAACTCAGGGTCCCTCTCACATACCTGTAGCTGAGAGAAGCCTCCTCTTGAGGTGCTTGTGGAAAGTTGGTATTCCTCTTGAGTTGAAGCCAGGGTCTAAGCTCTCATCTCGAGTTGATTTGGGGTCCACGGAGCCCTTTCGTGTTGCTCCAGTGACCTCAGGATCCCTCTAGACTTGAGAGAGTGATCTTGGGTTTTCTCTGGAGTGCCATCAAGGAAATCAAGGCTCCTTTCACTTTTGATGTCGAACACGGAATTGCTCTGCACGCAGGGCAGGGGAATCGGGCCTCATCTCGCAGTGAGGGGGAAGTCTCCTGGTTTTTCTCGAGTTGCGGCCGGAACCTGGGGTATATTCTCGAGTTACGACGGGGAGGGCCCTTCCAGACACGTGTTTGTTCAGCGACGTCAGGACTCCTGCCTAGGTGCGAGGGACACCTCGGGATTCTCCTCGAGTCTTGGCATGGCAATTGGGATGCGTCTCCATGTGAGGCGGGATACCCAGGGTCCCTTTCCACGTGCTACAGGGATCCTGGGACTCCTATCCATTTTCAAGAGGAGTCAGGTATCGTCTCCTTTGGAAGCATTGATCTCCGCAGACCTCTCGAGTTTTCAAAGGATGTGAGGCCTCCGGTCGCGATGACGTGGAGGACAAGGACTTTCTCTGTGGTCTCCACAGGGGATTCAGACATCCCTTCGTCTTGGGAGATGCAAGACCAGCCTGCATTCAATTCACTGCAGGGATATCCGGCCTTACTTCGAGTCAGAGCATCTCGGTGTCCATTCCATTTGAGGCAACAAACTCAGGGTCCCTCTCACATACCTGTAGCTGAGAGAAGCCTCCTATTGAGGTGCTTGTGGAAAGTTGGTATTCCTCATGAGTCGAAGCCAGGGACTAAGCTCTCATCTCGAGTTGATTTGGGGTCCACGGAGCCCTTTCGTGTTGCTCCAGTGACCTCAGGATCCCTCTAGACTTGAGACAGTGATCTTGGGTTTTCTCTGGAGTGCCATCAAGGAAATCAAGGCTCCTTTCAAGTTTGATGTGGAACACGGAATTGCTCTGCACGCAGTCAGGGGAATCGGCCCTAATCTCGCGGCAAGGGGGATGTCTCATGGTTTTTCTCAAGTTGCAGGCGGAACCTGGGGTATATTCTCGAGTTACGACGGGGAGGGCCCTTCCAGATACGTGTTTGTTCAGCGACGTCAGGACTCCTTCCTAGGTGCGAGGGATAACTCGGGATTCTCCTCGAGTCTTGGCATGGCAATTGGGACGCGTCTCCACGTGAGGCGGGAGACCCAGTGTTCCTTTCCACATGCCAAAGGGATCCGGGGACTCCTATCCATTGTCATCAAGAGTCAGGCATCGTTTCCTTTGGAAGCATTGATCTCCGCGTACCTCTCGAGTTTTCAATGGATGTGAAGCCTCCGGTCTCGATGAGGCGGAGAACTAGGTCTTTCTCTGCTGTCTCCACAGGGGATCCAGACATCCCTTCGTCTTGGGAGATGCAAGACGAGCCTGCTTTCAATTCACTGCAGGGATATCCGGCCTTACTTCGAGTCAGAGCATCTCGGTGTCCATTCCACTTGAGGCCACACACTCAGGGTCCCTCTCACATACCTGTAGCTGAGAGAAGCCTTCTCTTGAGGTGCTTGTGGAAAGTTGGTATTCCTCTTGAGTCGAACCCAGGGACTAAGCTCTCATCTCGAGTTGATTTGCGGTCCACGGAGACCTTTCGTGTTGCTCCAGTGACCTCAGGATCCCTCTAGACTTGAGACAGTGATCTTGGGTTTTCTCTGGAGTGCCATCAAGGAAATCTAGGCTCCTATCATGTTTGATGTGGAACACGGAATTGCTCTGCACGCAGTGCAGGGGAATTGGGCCTCATCTCGCGGCGAGGGGGAAGTCTCATGGTTTTTCTCGAGTTGCGGCCAGAACCTGGGGTATATTCTCGAGTTACGACAGAGAGGGCTCTTCCAGACACGTGTTTGTTCAGCGACGTCAGGACTCCTGCCTAGGTGCGAGGGACACCTCGGGATTCTCCTCAAGTCTTGGCATTGCAATTGGGACGCGACTCCATGTGAGGCGGGAGACCCAGGGTCCCTTTCCACGTGCCACAGGGATCCTGGGACTCCTATCAATTTTCAAGAGGACTCAGGCATCGTCTCCTTTGAAAGCATTGATCTCCGCGGACCTCTCTAGTTTTCAAAGGATGTGAGGATTCCGGTCGAGAAGAGGCGGAGAACTAGGTCTTTCTCTGTGGTCTCCACAGGGGATTCAGACATCCCTTCGTCTTGGAAGATACAAGATGAGCCTGCATTCAATTTACTGCAGGGATATCTGGCCTTACTTCGAGTCAGAGCATCTCGATGTCCATTTCACTTCAGGCAACAAACTCAGGGTCCCTCTCACATACCTGCAGCTGAGAGAAGCCTCCTCTTGAGGTGCTTGTGGAACGTTGGTATACCTCTTGAGTCGAAGTCAGGGACTAAGCTCTCATCTCGAGTTGATTTCCGGTCCTTGGAGCCCTTTCGTGTTGCTACAGTGACCTCAGGTTCCCTCGAGACTTGAGACAGTGATCTTGGGTTTTCTCTGGAGTGCCATCAAGGAAATCAAGGCTCCTTTCACGTTTGATGTGGAACACGGAATTGCTCTGCACACAGTGCAGGGGAATCGGGCCTCATCTCGCGGCGAGGTGGAAGTCTCATGGTTTTTCTCGAGTTGCGGCCGGAACCTGGGATATATTCTCGAGTTACGACGGGGAGGGCCCTTCCAGACACGTGTTTGTTCAGGGACGTCAGGACACCTGCCTAGGTGCGAGGGACACCTCGGGATTCTCCTCGAGTCTTGGCATGGAAATTGCGAGGCGTCTCCACGTGAAAGGGAGACCCAGGTTCCCTTTCCCCGTGCCACAGGGATCCTGGGACTCCTATCAATTTTCAAGAGGAGTCAGGCATCCTCTCCTTTGGAAGCATTGATCTCCGCGGACCTCTCGAGTTTTCAAAGGATGTGAGTCCTCCGCTCACGATGTGGCGAGAACTAGGTCTTTCTCTGTGGTGTCCTCAGGGGATTCAGACATCCCTTCATCTTGGGAGATGCAAGACGAGCCTGCATTCAATTCACTGCAGGGATATCCGGCCTTACTTCGAGTCACAGCGTCTCGGTGTCCATTCCACTTGAGGCCACAAACTCAGGGTCCCTCTCACATACCTGTAGCTGAGAGAAGCCTCCTCTTGAGGTGGTTGTGGAAAGTTTGTATTCCCCTTGAGTCGAAGCCAGGGACTAAGCTCTCATCTCGAGTTGATTTGGGGTACACGGAGCCCTTTCTTGTTGCTACAGTGACCTCAGGATCCCTCTAGACTTTAGACAGTGATCTTGGGTTTTCTATGGAGTGCCATCAAGGAAATCAAGGCTCCTTTCACGTTTGATGTGGAACACGGAATTGCTCTGCACGCAGTGCAGGGGAATCGGGCCTCATCTCGCGGCGAGTGGGAAGTCTCATGGTTGTTCTCGAGTTGCGGCCGGAACCCGCGGTATATTCTCGATTTACGACGGGGAGGGCTCTTCCAGACACGTGTTTGTTCAGCGACGTCAGGACTCCTGCCTAGGTGCGAGGGACACCTCGGGATTCTCCTCGAGTCTTGGCATGGCAATTGGGACGCGTCTCCACGTGAGGCGGGAGACCCAGGGTCCCTTTCCACGTGCCACAGGGATCCTGGGTCTCTTATCAATTTTCAAGAGCAGTCAGGCATCGTCTCCTTTGGAAGCATTGATCTCCGCGGACCTCTCGAGTTTTCAAAGGATGCGAGGCCGCCGCTCGCGATGTGGCGGAGAAGTAGGTCTTTCTCTGTGGTCTCCACAGGGGATTCAGACATCCCTTCGTCTTGGGAGATGCAAGACGAGCCTGCATTCCATTCACTGCCAGGATATCCGGCCTTACTTCAAGTCAGAGCATCTCGGTGTACATTCCACTTGAGGCCACAAACTCAGGGTCCCTCTCACATACCAGTAACTGAGAGAGGCCTCCTCTTGAGGTGCTTGTGGAAAGTTGGTATTCCTCTTGAGTCGAAGCCAGGGACTAAAGCTCTCATCTCGTGTTGATTTGGGGTCCACGGAGCCCTTTCATGTTGCTCCAGTGACCTCAGGATCCCTCTAGTCTTGAGACAGTGATCTTGGGTTTTCTCTGGAATGCCATCAAGGAAATCAAGGCTCCTCTCATGTTTGGTGTGGAACACGGAATTGCTCTGCACGCAGAGCAGGGGAATCGGGCCTCATCTCGCGGCAAGGCGGAAATCTCATGGTTTTTCTCGAGTTGCGGCTGGAACCTGGGGTATATTCTCGAGTTACGACGGGGAGGGCCCTTCCAGACACGTGTTTGTTCAGCGACGTCAGGACTCCTGCCTAGGTGCGAGGGACACCTCGGGATTCTCCTAGAGTCTTGACATGGAAATTGGGACGCGTCTCCATGTGAGGTGGGAGACCCAGGGTCCCTGTCCACGTGCCACAGGGATCCTGGGACTCCTATCCCTTTTCAAGAGGAGTCAGGCATCGTCTCCTTTGGAAGCATTGATCTCCGCAGACCTCTCGAGTTTTCAAAGGATGTGAGGCCTCCGGTCGCGATGAGGCGGAGAACTAGGTCTTTCTCTGTGGTCTCCACAGGGGATTCAGACATCCCTTCGCCTTGGGAGAAGCAAGACAAGCCTGCATTCAATTCACTGCAGGGATATCCAGCCTTACTTCGAGTCAGAGCATCTCGGTGTCCATTCCACTTGAGGCCACAAACTCAGGGTCCCTCTCACATACCTGTAGCTGAGAGAAGCCTCCTCTTGAGTTGCTTGTGGAAAGTTGGTATTCCTCTTGAGTCGAATCCAGGGACTAAGCTCTCATCTCGAGTTGATTTGGGGTCCATGGGCCCCTTTCGTGTTGCTCCAGTGACCTCAGGATCCCTCTAGTCTTGAGACAGTGATCTTGGGTTTTCTCTGGAGTGCCATCAAGGAAATCAAGGCTCCTTTCACGTTTGATGTGGAACACGGAATTTCTCTGCAAGCAGTGCAGGGGAATCGGGCCTCATCTCGCGGCGAGCGGGAAGTCTCAGGGTTTTTCTCGAGTTGCGGCCGGAACCTGGGGTATATTCTCGAGTTACGACGGGGAGGGCCCTTCCAGACCCCTGTTTGTTCAGCAACGTCAGGACTCGGGCCTAGGTGCGAGGGACACCTCGGGATTCTCCTCGAGTCTTGGCATGGCAATTTGGAAGCGTCTCCACGTGAGGCGGGAAATCAAGGGTCTCTTTCCACGGGCCAGAGTGATCCTGGGACTCCTATCCATTTTCAAGAGGAGTCAGGCATCGTCTCCTTTGGAAGCATTGATCTCCGAGGACCTCTCGAGTTTTCAAAGGATGTGAGGTCTCCGGTCGCTGTGTGGCGAGAACTAGGTCTTTCTCTGTGGTCTCCACAGGGGATTCAGACATCCCTTCGTCTTGGGAGATGCAAGAAGAGCCTGCACTCAATTCACTGCATGGATATCCGGCCTTACTTCAAATGAGAGCATCTCGGTGTACATTCCTCTTGAGGCCACAAACACAGGGTCCCTCTAACATACCTGTAGCTGAGAGAAGCCTCCTCTTGAGGTGCTTGGGGAAAGTTGGTATTCCACTTGAGTCGAAGCCAGGGACTAAGCTCTCATCTCGTGTTGATTTGGGGTCCACGGAGACCTTTCGTGTTGCTACAGTCACCTGAGGATCCCTCTAGACTTGAGACAGTGATCTTGGGTTTTCTCTGGAGTGCCATCAAGGAAATCAAGGCTCCTTTCACGTTTGATGTGGAACACGGAATTGCTCTGCACGCAGTGCAGGGGATTCGGGCCTCATCTCGGAGCGAAGCGGATGTTTCATGGTTTTTCTCCACTTGTGGCCGGAACCTGGGGTATATTCTCGAGTTACGACGTGGGGGGCCCTTCCAGAAGCGTGTTTGTTCAGCGACGTCAGGACTCCTGCCTAGGTGCGAGGGACACCTCAGGATTCTCCTCGAGTCTTGGCATGGCAATTGGGACGCTTCTCTACGTGAGGCGGGAGACCCAGGGTCCGTTTCCACGTGCCACAGGGATCCTGGGACTCCTATCCATTTTCAAGAGGAGTCAGGCATCGTCTCCTTTGGAAGCATTGATCTCCGCGGACCTCTCAAGTTTTCAAAGGATGTGAGGCCTCCGGTCTCGATGAGGCGGAGAACGAGGTCTTTCTCTGTGGTCTCCACTGGGGATTCAGACATCCCTTCGTCTTGGGAGATGCAAGACGAGCCTGCACTCAATTCACTGCAGGGCTATCCAGCCTTACTTCGAGTCAGAACATCTCGGTGTCCATTCCATTTGAGGCCACAAACTCAGGGTCCCTCTCACATTCCTGTAGCTGAGAGAAGCCTCCTCTTGAGGTGCTTGTGGAAAGTTGGTATTCCTCTTGATTCGAAGCCAGGGACTAAGCTCTCATCTCGAGTTGATTTGGGCTCCAGGGAGCCCTTTCGTTTTGCTCCAATGACCTCAGGTCCCTGTAGACTTGAGACAGTGATCTTGGGTTTTCTCCGGAGTGCCATCAAGGAAATCAAGGCTCCGTTCACGTTTGATGTGGAACACGGAATTGCTCGGCACGCAGTGCAGGGGAATAGGGCCTCATTTCACGGCGAGGGGAAGTCTCATGGTTTTTCTCGAGTTGCGGCCGGAACCTGGGGTATATTCTCGAGTTACGACGGGGAGGGCCGTGCAAGAAAAGTGTTTGTTCACTGACATCATTACTCCTGCCTAGGTACGAGGGACACCTCGGGATTCGCCTGGAGTATTGGCATGGCAATTGGGACGGGTCTCCACGTGAGGCGGGAGACCCAGGGACCCTTTCCACGTGCGACAGGGATCCTGGGACTCCTATTCACTTTCAAGAGGAGTCAGGCATCGTCGCCTTTGGAAGCATTGATCTCCGCGGACCTCTCGAGTTTTCAAAGGATGTGAGGCGTCCGGTCGCGATGAGGCGAGAACTATGTCTCTCTGTCGTCTCCACAGGGGATTCAGACATGCCTTCGTCTTGGGAGATGCAAGACTAGCCTGCATTCAATTCACTGCAGGGATATCCGGCCTTACTTCGAATCAGAGCATCTCGGTGTATATTCTACTTGAGGCCACAAATTCAGGGTCCCTCTCACATACCTGTATCAGAGAGAAGCCTCCTCTTGAGGTGCTTGTGGAAAGTTGGTATTCCTCTTGAGTCAAAGCCAGGGACTAAGCTATCATCTC
The DNA here is from genome assembly GCF_033118175.1 of Dama dama. Classification (NCBI taxonomy): domain Eukaryota; kingdom Metazoa; phylum Chordata; class Mammalia; order Artiodactyla; family Cervidae; genus Dama; species Dama dama. The sequence goes on from NW_026870940.1 coordinate 2,370,776, forward strand.
GAGTTGATTTGGTGTCCACAGAGCCCTTTCGTGTTGCTACAGTGACCTCAGGGTCCCTCTAGACTTGAGACAGTGATCTTGGGTTTTTTCTGGAGTGCCATCAAGGAAATCAAGGCTCCTTTCACGTTTGATGTGGAACACAGAATTGCTCTGCACGCAGTGCAGGGAAATCGGGCCTCATCTCGCGGCGAGGTGGAAGTCTCATGGTTTTTCTCGAGTTGCGGCCGGAACCTGGGGTATATTCTTGAGTTACGACAGGAAGGGCCCTTCCAGACACGTGTTTGTTCAGCGACGTCAGGACTCCTTCCTAGGTGCTAGGGTCACCTCGGTATTCTCCTCGAGTCTTGGCATGGTAATTGGGACGCGTCTCCACGTGAGGAGGGAGACCCAGGGTCCCTTTCCACGTGCCACAGGGATCCTGGGACTCCTATCCATTTTCAAGAGGAGTCAGGCATCGTCTCCTTTGGAAGCATTGATCTACGTGGACCTCTCGAGATTTCAAAGGATGTGAGGCCTCCGGTCGTGATGAGGCGGAGGACTGGGTCTGTCTCTGTGGTCTCCCCAGCGGATTCAGACACCCCTTCGTCTTGGGAGATGCAAGACGAGCCTGCGTTCAATTCACTGCAGGGATATCCGGCCTTACTTCGAGTCAGAGCATCTCGGTGTCCATTCCACTTGAGGCCACAATTTCAGGGTCCCTCTCACATACCTGTAGCTGAGAGAAACCTCCTCTTGAGGTGCTTGTGGAAAGTTGGTATTCCTCTTGAGTCGTAGCCAGGGACTAAGCTCTCATCTCGAGTTGATTTGGCGTCCACGGAGCCCTTTCGTGTTGCTCCAGTGACCTCAGGATCCCTCTAGACTTGAGACAGTGATCTTGGGTTTTCTCTGGAGTGCCATCAAGGAAATCAAGGCTCCTTTTACGTTAGATGTGGAACACGGAATTGCTCTGCACGCAGTGCAGGGGAATCGGGCCTCATCTCGCGGCGAGGGGGAAGTCTCATGGTTTTTCTCGAGTTGCGGCCAGAACTTGGGGTATATTCCCGAGTTACGACGGGGAGGGCCCTTGAAAACACGTGTTTGTTCAGCGACGTCAGGACTCCTGCCTACGTGCGAGGGACACCTCGGGATTCTCCTCGAGTCTTGGCATGGCAATTGGGACGCGTCTCTACGTGAGGTGAGAGACCCAGAATCCCTTTCCACGTGCCACAGGGATCCTGGGACTCCTCTACATTTTCAAGAAGAGTCAGGCATCGTCTCCTTTCGAAGCATTGATCTCCGCAGACCTCTCGAGTTCTCAAAGGATGTGAGGCCTCCGGTCGCGATGAGGCGGAGGACTATGTCTTTCTCTGTGGTCTCCACAGGGGATTCAGACATCCCTTCGTCTTGGGAGATGCAAGATGAGCCTGCATTCAATTCACTGTTGGGATATCCGAACTTACTTCGAGTCAGAGCATCTCGGTGTCCATTCCACTTGAGGCCACAAACTCAGGGTCCCTCTCACATACCTGTAGCTGAGAGAAGCCTCCTCTTGAGGTGCTTGTGGAAAGTTGGTATTCCTCTTGAGTCGAAGCCAGGGACTAAGCTCTCATCTTGAGTTGATTTGGGGTCCATGGAGCCCTTTCCTTTTGCTCCAGTGACCTCAGGATCCCTCTAGACTTGAGACAGTGATCTTGGGTTTTCTCTGGAGTGCCATCCATGAAATCAAGGCTCCTTTCAGCTTTGATGTGGAACACGGAATTGCTCTGCACGCAGTGCAGGGTAATCGGGCCTCATCTCGCGGCGAGGGGGAAGTCTCATGGTTTTTCTCAAGTTGCGGCCGGAACATGGGGTACATTCTCGAGTTACAACGGGGAGGGCCCTTCCAGACACGTGTTTGTTCAGGGACGTCAGGACTCCTTCCTAGGTGCGAGGGACACCTCGGGATTCTCCTCTAGTTTTGGCATGGCAATTGGGACGCGTCTCCACGTGAGGCGGGAGACGCAGGGTCCCTTTCCACGTGCCAAAGTGATCCTGGGACTCCTATCCATTTTCAGGAGGAGTCAGGCATCGTCTCCTTTGGAAGCATTGATCTCCGCATACCTCTCGAATTTCCAAAGATGTGAGGCCTCCGGTCGCGATGAGGCGGAGAACTAGGTCTTTCTCTGTGGTCTCCACAGCGGATTCAGACAACTCTTCGTCTTGGGAGATGCAAGACGAGCCTGCTTTCCATTCACTGCAGGGATATCCGCCCTTACTTCGAGTCAGAGCATCTCGGTTTCCATTCCACTTGAGGCCACAAACTCAGGGTCCCTCTCACATACATGTAGCTGAGATAAGCCTCCTCTTGAGGTGCTTATGGAAAGTTGGTATTCCTCTTGAGTCGAAGGCAGGGACTAAGCTCTCATCTCGAGTTGATTTGGGGTCCACGTAGCCCTTTCCTGTTGCGCCAGTGACCTCAGGATCCCTCTAGACTTGAGACAGTGATCTTGGGTTTCTCTGGAGTGCCATCAAGGAAATCAAGGCTCTTTCACGTTTGATGTGGAACACGGAATTGCTCTGCACGCAGTGCAGGGGAATCGGGCCTCATCTCGCGGCGAGGGGGAAGTCTCATGGTTTTTCTCGAGTTGCGGCTGGAACCTGGGGTATATTCTCGAGTTACGACGGGGAGGGCCCTTCCAGACACGTCTTTGTTCAGCGACGTCAGGACTCCTGCCTAGGTGCGAGGGACACCTCGGGATTCTCCTCGAGTCATGGCATGTCAATTGGGATGCGTCTCCAAGAGAGGCGGGAGACCCAGGGTCCCTTTTCACCTTCCACAGGGATCCTGGGACTCCTATCCATTTTCAAGAGGAGTCAGGCATCGTCTCCTTTGGAAGCATTGATCTCCGCACACCTCTCGAGTTTTCAAAGGATGTGATGTCTCCGGTCGCGATGAGGCTGAGGACTAGGTTTTTCTCTGTGGTCTCCACAGGGGATTCAGACATCCCTTCGTCTTAGGCAATGCAAGACGAGCCTGCATTCAATTCACTGCAGGGGTATCCGGCCTTACTTCGAGTCAGAGCATCTCGGTGTCCATTCCACTTGAGGCCACAAACTCAGGGTCCATCTCACATCCCTGTAGCTGAGAGAAGCCTCCTCTTGAGGTGCTTGTGGAAAGTTGGTATTCCTCTTGAGTCGAAGCCAGGGACTAAGCTCTCATCTCGAGTTGATTTGGGGTCCACGGAGCCCTTCCGTGTTGCTACAGTGACCTCAGGATCCCTCTAGACTTGAGACAGTGATCTTGGGTTTTCTCTGGGGTGCCATCAAGGAAATCAAGGCTCCTTTCATGTTTGATGTCTACACGGAATTGCTCTGCACACAGTGCATGGGAATCGGGCCTCATCTCGCGACAAGGCGGATGTCTCATTGTTTTTCTGAAGTTACGGTCGGAACCTATGGAATATTCTCGAGTTACGACGGGGAGGGCCCTTCCAGACACGTGTTTGTTCAGCGACGTCAGGACTCCTTCCTAGGTGCGAGGGACACCTCGGGATTCTCCTCTAGTTTTGGCATGGCAATTGGGACGCGTCTCCACGTGAGGCGGGAGACGCAGGGTCCCTTTCCACGTGCCAAAGTGATCCTGGGACTCCTATCCATTTTCAGGAGGAGTCAGGCATCGTCTCCTTTGGAAGCATTGATCTCCGCATACCTCTCGAATTTCCAAAGATGTGAGGCCTCCGGTCGCGATGAGGCGGAGAACTAGGTCTTTCTCTGTGGTCTCCACAGCGGATTCAGACAACTCTTCGTCTTGGGAGATGCAAGACGAGCCTGCTTTCCATTCACTGCAGGGATATCCGCCCTTACTTCGAGTCAGAGCATCTCGGTTTCCATTCCACTTGAGGCCACAAACTCAGGGTCCCTCTCACATACATGTAGCTGAGATAAGCCTCCTCTTGAGGTGCTTATGGAAAGTTGGTATTCCTCTTGAGTCGAAGGCAGGGACTAAGCTCTCATCTCGAGTTGATTTGGGGTCCACGTAGCCCTTTCCTGTTGCGCCAGTGACCTCAGGATCCCTCTAGACTTGAGACAGTGATCTTGGGTTTCTCTGGAGTGCCATCAAGGAAATCAAGGCTCTTTCACGTTTGATGTGGAACACGGAATTGCTCTGCACGCAGTGCAGGGGAATCGGGCCTCATCTCGCGGCGAGGGGGAAGTCTCATGGTTTTTCTCGAGTTGCGGCTGGAACCTGGGGTATATTCTCGAGTTACGACGGGGAGGGCCCTTCCAGACACGTGTTTGTTCAGCGACGTCAGGACTCCTACCTAGGTGCGAGGGACACCTCGGGATTCTCCTCGAGTCATGGCATGTCAATTGGGATGCGTCTCCAAGAGAGGCGGGAGACCCAGGGTCCCTTTTCACCTTCCACAGGGATCCTGGGACTCCTATCCATTTTCAAGAGGAGTCAGGCATCGTCTCCTTTGGAAGCATTGATCTCCGCACACCTCTCGAGTTTTCAAAGGATGTGATGTCTCCGGTCGCGATGAGGCTGAGGACTAGGTTTTTCTCTGTGGTCTCCACAGGGGATTCAGACATCCCTTCGTCTTAGGCAATGCAAGACGAGCCTGCATTCAATTCACTGCAGGGGTATCCGGCCTTACTTCGAGTCAGAGCATCTCGGTGTCCATTCCACTTGAGGCCACAAACTCAGGGTCCATCTCACATCCCTGTAGCTGAGAGAAGCCTCCTCTTGAGGTGCTTGTGGAAAGTTGGTATTCCTCTTGAGTCGAAGCCAGGGACTAAGCTCTCATCTCGAGTTGATTTGGGGTCCACGGAGCCCTTTCGTGTTGCTACAGTGACCTCAGGATCCCTCTAGACTTGAGACAGTGATCTTGGGTTTTCTCTGGGGTGCCATCAAGGAAATCAAGGCTCCTTTCATGTTTGATGTCTACACGGAATTGCTCTGCACACAGTGCATGGGAATCGGGCCTCATCTCGCGACAAGGCGGATGTCTCATTGTTTTTCTGAAGTTACGGTCGGAACCTATGGAATATTCTCGAGTTACGACGGGGAGGGCCCTTCCAGACACGTGTTTGTTCAGCGACGTCAGGACTCCTGCCTAGGTGCGAGGGACACCTCGGGAATCTCCTCGAGTCTTGGCATGCTAATTGGGACGCGTCTCCACGTGAGGCGGGAGACCCAGGGTCCCTTTCCACGTGCCACAGGGATCCTGGGACTCCTATCCATTTTCAAGAAGAGTCAGGCATCGTCTCCTTTGGAAGCATTGATCTCCGCAGACCTCTTGTGTTTTCAAAGGATGGGAGGCCTCCGGTCTCGAGGCGGAGAACTAGGTCTTTCTCTGTGGTCTCCACAGGGGATTCAGACATCCCTTCGTCTTGGGAGATGCAAGACGAGCCTGCTTTCAATTCACTGCAGGGATATCCGGCCTTACTTCGAGTCAGAGCATCTCCGTGTCCATTCCACTTGAGGCCACAAACTCAGGGTCCCTCTCACATACCTGTAGCTGAGAGAAGCCTCATCTTGAGGTGCTTGTGGAAATTGGTATTCCTCTTGAGTCGAAGCCAGGGACTAAGCTGTCATCTCGAGTTGATTTGGGGTCCACGGAGCCCTTTCGTGTTGCTCCAGTGACCTCAGGATCCCTCTAGACTTGAGACAGTGATCTTGTGTTTTCTCTGGAGTGCCATCAAGGAAATCAAGGCTCCTTTCAGCTTTGATGTCGAACACGGAATTGCTCTGCACGCACTGCAGGGGAATCGGGCCTCATCTCGCGGCGAGGGGGAAGTCTCATGGTTTTTCTCGAGTTGCGGCCGGAACCTCGGTTATATTCTCGAGTTACGACTGGGAGGGCCCTTCCAGACACGTGTTTGTTCAGCGACGTCAGGACTCCTGCCTAGGTGCGAGGGACACCTCGGGATTCTCCTCGAGTCTTGGCATGGCAATTGGGACGCGTCTCCACGTGAGGCGGGAGACCCAGGGTCCCTTTCCACGTGCCACAGGGATCCTGGGACACCTATCCATTTTCAAGAGGAGTCAGGCATCGTCGCCTTTGGAAGCATTGATCTCCGCGGACCTCTCGAGTTTTCAAAGGATGTGAGACCTCCGGTCGCGATGAGGCGGAGAATTACGTCTTTCTCTGTGGTCTCCACAGGGGATTCACACATCCCTTCGTCTTGGGAGATGCAAGACGAGCCTGCATTCAATTCACTATTGGGATATCCGGCCTTACTTCGAGTCAGAGCATCTCGGTGTCCATTCCACTTGATGCCACAAACTCAGGGTCCCTCTCACATACCTGTAGCTGAGAGAAGCCTCCTCTTGAGGTGCTTGTGGAAAGTTGGTATTCCTCTTGAGTCGAGGCCAGGGACTAAGCTCTCATCTCGAGTTGATTTGTGGTCCACGGAGACCTTTCGTGTTGCTCCAGTGACCTCAGGATCCCTCTAGACTTGAGACAGTGACCTTGGGTTTTCTCTGGAGTGCCATCAAGGAAATCAAGGCTCCTTTCACTTTTGATGTCGAACACGGAATTGCTCTGCACGCAGTGCAGGGGAATTGGGCCTAATCTCTCGGCGAAGGGGAAGTCTCATGGTTTTTCTCAAGTTGCGGCCGGAACCTGGGGTATATTCGAGAGTTACGACGGGGAGGGCCCTTCCAACACGTGTTGTTCAGCGACGTCAGGACTCCTGCCTATGTGCGAGGTACACCTCGGGATTCTCCTCGAGTCTTGGCATGGCAATTGGGACGCGTCTCCAAGTGAGGCGGGAGACCCAGTGTCCCTTTCCACGTGCCACAGGGATCCCGGGACTCCTATCCATTTTCAAGAGGAGTCAGGCATCGTCTCCTTTGAAAGCATTGATCTCCGCAGACAACTCGAATTTTCAAAGGATGTGAGGCCTCCGGTCGCGATGAGGCGGAGGACTAGGTCTTTCTCTGTCGTCTCCACAGGGCATTCAGACATCCCTTCGTCTTGGGAGATGCAAGACGAGCCTGCATTCAATTCACTGCAGGGATATCCGGCCTTACTTCGAGTCAGAGCATCTCGGTGTCCATTACACTTGAGGCCACAAATTCAGGGTCACTCTCACATACCTGTAGCTGAGAGAAGCCTCCTCTTGAGGTGCTTATGGAAAGTTGGTATTCCTCTTGAGTCGAAGCCAGGGACTAAGCTCTCATCTCGAGTTGATTTGGGGTCCACGGAGCCCTTTCTTGTTGCTCCAGTGACCTCAGGATCCCTCTAGACTTGAGACAGTGATCTTGGGTTTTCTCTGGGGTGCCATCAAGGAAATCAAGGCTCCTTTCAAGTTTGATGTGGAACACGGAATTGCTCTGCACACAGTGCATGGGAATCGGGCCTCATCTCGCGGCAAGGGGGATGTCTCATTGTTTTTCTGAAGTTACGGTCGGAACCCAGGGAATATTCTCGAGTTACGACGGGGAGGGCCCTTCCAGACACGTGTTTGTTCAGCGACGTCAGGACTCCTGCCTAGGAGCGAGGGACACCTCGGGAATCTCCTCGAGTCTTGGCATGGTAATTGGGATGCGTCTCCACGTGAGGCGGGAGACCCAGTGTCCCTTTCCACGTGCCACAGGGATCCTGGGACTCCTATCCATTTTCAAGAAGAGTCAGGCATCGTCTCCTTTGGAAGCATTGATCTCCGCGGACCTCTCGACTTTTCAAAGGATGGGAGGCCTCCGGTCTCGATGAGGCGGAGAACTAGGTCTTTCTCTGTGGTTTCCCCAGGTGATTCAGACATCCCTTCGTCTTGGGAGATGCAAGACGAGCCTGCATTCAATTCATTGCAGGGATATCCGGCCTTACTTCGAGTCAGAGCATCTCCGTGTCCATTCCACTTGAGGCCACAAACTCAGGGTCCCTCTCACATACCTGTAGCTGAGAGAAGCCTCATCTTGAGGTGCTTGTGGAAATTGGTATTCCTCTTGAGTCGAAGCCAGGGACTAAGCTCTCATCTCAAGTTGATTTGGGGTCTACGGAGCCCTTTCCTGTTGCTCCAGTGACCTCAGGATCCCTCTAGACTTGAGACAGTGATCTTGGGTTTTCTCTGGAGTGCCATCAAGGAAATCAAGGCTCCTTTCACGTTTGATTTGGAACACGGAATTGCTCTGCATGCAGTGCAGGGGAATCGGGCCTCATGTCGCGGCGAGGGGGAAGTCTCATGGTTTTTCTCGAGTTGCGGCCGGAACCTGGGGTATATTCTCGATTTACGACGGGGAGAGCCCTTCCAGACACGTGTTTGTTCAGCGACGTCAGGACTCCTGCCTAGGTGCGAGGGACACCTCGGGATTCTCCACGAGTCTTGGCAAGGCAACTGGGACGCGTCTCCACGTGAGGCGGGAGACCCAGGGTCCCTTTCCACGTGCCACAGGGATCCTGGGACTCCTATCCATTTTCAAGAAGAGTCAGGCATCATCTCCTTTGGAAGCATTGATCTCCGCGGACCTCTCGAGTTTTAAAAGGATGTGAGGCCTCCGCTCGCGGTGAGGCGGAAAATTATGTCTTTCTCTGTGGTCTCCACATGGGATTCAGACATCCCTTCGTCTTGGGAGATGCAAGAGGAGCCTGCGTTCAATTCACTGCAGGGATATCCGGCCTTACTTCGAGTCAGAGCATCTCGGTGTCCATTCCACTTGAGGCCACAAACTCAGGGTCCCTCTCACATACCTGTAGCTGAGAGAAGCCTCCTCTTGAGGTGCTTGTGGAAAGTTGGTATTCCTTTTGAGTCGAAGCCAGGGACTAAGCTCTCATCTCGAGTTGATGTGGGGTCCACGCAACACTTTCGTGTTGCTCCAGTGACCTCAGGATCCCTCTAGACTTGTGACAGGGATCTTGGGTTTTCTCTGGAGTGCCATCAAGGAAATCAAGGCTCCTTTCACGTTTGATGTGGAACACGGAATTGCTCTGCACGCAGTGCAGGGGAATAGGGCCTCATCTCGCGGCGAGGGGGAAGTCTCATGGTTTTTCTCGAGTTGCGGCCGGAACCTGGGTATATTCTCGAGTTACGACGGGGAGGGCCCTTCCAGACACGTGTTTGTTCAGCGACATCAGGACTCCTGCCTAGGTGCGAGGGACACTTCGGGATTCTCCTCGAGTCTTGGCATTGCAATTGGGACGCGTCTCCACGTGAGGCGGGAGACCCAGTGTCCCTTTCCACGTGCCAGAGGGATCCCGGGACTCCTATCCATTTTCAAGAAGAGTCAGGCATCGTCTCCTTTGGAAGCATTGATCTCCGCAGACATCTCGAATTTTCAAAGGATGTGAGGCCTCCGGTCGCGATGAGGCGAAGGACTAGGTCTTTCTCTGTCGTCTCCACAGGGCATTCAGACATCCCTTCGTCTTGGGAGATGCAAGACGAGCCTGCATTCAATTCACTGCAGGGATATCCGGCCTTACTTCGAGTCAGAGCATCTCGGTGTCCATTACACTTGAGGCCACAAATTCAGGGTCACTCTCACATACCTGTAGCTGAGATAAGCCTCCTCTTGAGGTGCTTATGGAAAGTTGGTATTCCTCTTGAGTCGAGGCCAGGGACTAAGCTCTCATCTCGAGTTGATTTGGTGTCCACGGAGCCCTTTCTTGTTGCTCCAGTGACCTCAGGATCCCTCTAGACTTGAGACAGTGATCTTGGGTTTTCTCTGGGGTGCCATCAAGGAAATCAAGGCTCCTTTCATGTTTGATGTGGAACACGGAATTGCTCTGCACACAGTGCATGGGAATCGGGACTCATCTCGCGGCAAGGGGGATGTCTCATTGTTTTTCTGAAGTTACGGTCGGAACCTAGGGAATATTCTCGAGTTAGGACGGGGAGGGCCCTTCCAGACACGTGTTTGTTCAGCGACGTCAGGACTCCTGCCTGGGTGCGAGGGACACCTCGCGAATCTCCTCGAGTCTTGGCATGGCAATTGGGACGCGTCTCCACGTGAGGCGGGAGACCCAGGGTCCCTTTCCACGTGCCACAGGGATCCTGGGACTCCTATCCATTTTCAAGAAGAGTCAGGCATCGTCTCCTTTGGAAGCATTGATCTCCGCAGACCTCTCGAGTTTTCAAAGGATGGGAGGCCTCCGGTCTCGATGAGGCAGAGAACTAGGTCTTTCTCTGTGGTCTCCACAGGGGATTCAGACATCCCTTCGACTTGGGAGATGCAAGACGAGCCTGCTTTCAATTCACTGCAGGGATATCCGGCCTTACTTCGAGTCAGAGCATCTCCGTGTCCATTCCACTTGAGGCCACAAACTCAGGGTCCCTCTCACATACCTGTAGCTGAGAGAAGCCTCATCTTGAGGTGCTTGTGGAAATTGGTATTCCTCTTGAGTCGAAGCCAGGGACTAAGCTCTCATCTCGAGTTGATTTGGGGTCCACGGAGCCCTTTCTTGTTGCTCCAGTGACCTCAGGATCCCTCTAGACTTGAGACAGTGATCTTGTGTTTTCTCTGGAGTGCCATCAAGGAAATCAAGGCTCCTTTCAGCTTTGATGTGGAACACGGAATTGCTCTGCACGCACTGCAGGGGAATCGGGCCTCATCTCGCGGCGAGGGGGAAGTCTCATGGTTTTTCTCGAGTTGCGGCCGGAACCTGGGGTATATTCTCGAGTTACGACGGGGAGGGCCCTTCCAGACACGTGTTTGTTCAGCGACGTCAGGACTCATGCCTAGGTGCGAGGGACACCTCGGGATTCTCCTCGAGTCTTGGCATGGCAATTGTGACGCGTCTCCACGTGAGGCGGGAGACCCAGGGTCCCTTTCCACGTGCCACAGGGATCCTGGGACACCTATCCATTTTCAAGAGGAGTCAGGCTTCGTCTCCTTTGGAAGCATTGATCTCCGCGGACCTCTCGAGTTTTCAAAGGATGTGAGGCCTCCGGTCGCGATGAGGCGGAGAATTAGGTTTTTCTCTGTGGTCTCCACAGGGGATTCAGACATCCCTTCGTCTTGGGAGATGCAAGACGAGCCTGCATTCAATTCACTATTCGGATATCCGGCCTTACTTCGAGTCAGAGCATCTCGGTGTCCATTCCACTTGATGCCACAAACTTAGGGTCCCTCTCACATACCTGTAGCTGAGAGAAGCCTCCTCTTGAGGTGCTTGTGGAAAGTTGGTATTCCTCTTGAGTCGAGGCCAGGGACTAAGCTCTCATCTCGAGTTGATTTGGGGTCCATGGAGACCTTTCGTGTTGCTCCAGAGACCTCAGGATCCCTCTAGACTTGAGACAGTGATCTTGGGTTTTCTCTGGAGTGCCATCAAGGAAATCAAGGCTCCTTTCTCTTTTGATGTCGAACACGGAATTGCTCTGCACGCAGTGCAGGGGAATTGGGCCTCATCTCGCGGCGAAGGGGAAGTCTCATGGTTTTTCTCAAGTTGCGGCCGGAACCTGGGGTATATTCGAGAGTTACGACGGGGAGGGCCCTTCCAACACGTGTTGTTCAGCGACGTCAGGACTCCTGCCTATGTGCGAGGTACACCTCGGGATTCTCCTCGAGTCTTGGCATGGCAATTGGGACGCGTCTCCAAGTGAGGCGGGAGACCCAGTGTCCCTTTCCACGTGCCACAGGGATCCCGGGACTCCTATCCATTTTCAAGAGGAGTCAGGCATCGTCTCCTTTGAAAGCATTGATCTCCGCAGACATCTCGAATTTTCAAAGGATGTGAGGCCTCCGGTCGCGATGAGGCGGAGGACTAGGTCTTTCTCTGTCGTCTCCACAGGGCATTCAGACATCCCTTCGTCTTGGGAGATGCAAGACGAGCCTGCATTCAATTCACTGCAGGGATATCCGGCCTTACTTCGAGTCAGAGCATCTCGGTGTCCATTACACTTGAGGCCACAAATTCAGGGTCACTCTCACATACCTGTAGCTGAGAGAAGCCTCCTCTTGAGGTGCTTATGGAAAGTTGGTATTCCTCTTGAGTCGAAGCCAGGGACTAAGCTCTCATCTCGAGTTGATTTGGTGTCCACGGAGCCCTTTCTTGTTGCTCCAGTGACCTCAGGATCCCTCTAGACTTGAGACAGTGATCTTGGGTTTTCTCTGGGGTGCCATCAAGGAAATCAAGGCTCCTTTCAAGTTTGATGTGGAACACGGAATTGCTCTGCACACAGTGCATGGGAATCGGGCCTCATCTCGCGGCAAGGGGGATGTCTCATTGTTTTTCTGAAGTTACGGTCGGAACCCAGGGAATATTCTCGAGTTACGACGGGGAGGGCCCTTCCAGACACGTGTTTGTTCAGCGACGTCAGGACTCCTGCCTAGGTGCGAGGGACACCTCGGGAATCTCCTCGAGTCTTGGCATGGTAATTGGGATGCGTCTCCACGTGAGGCGGGAGACCCAGTGTCCCTTTCCACGTGCCACAGGGATCCTGGGACTCCTATCCATTTTCAAGAAGAGTCAGGCATCGTCTCCTTTGGAAGCATTGATCTCCTCGGACCTCTCGACTTTTCAAAGGATGGGAGGCCTCCGGTCTCGATGAGGCGGAGAACTAGGTCTTTCTCTGTGGTTTCCCCAGGTGATTCAGACATCCCTTCGTCTTGGGAGATGCAAGACGAGCCTGCATTCAATTCATTGCAGGGATATCCGGCCTTACTTCGAGTCAGAGCATCTCCGTGTCCATTCCACTTGAGGCCACAAACTCAGGGTCCCTCTCACATACCTGTAGCTGAGAGAAGCCTCATCTTGAGGTGCTTGTGGAAATTGGTATTCCTCTTGAGTCGAAGCCAGGGACTAAGCTCTCATCTCAAGTTGATTTGGGGTCTACGGAGCCCTTTCCTGTTGCTCCAGTGACCTCAGGATCCCTCTAGACTTGAGACAGTGATCTTGGGTTTTCTCTGGAGTGCCATCAAGGAAATCAAGGCTCCTTTCACGTTTGATTTGAAACACGGAATTGCTCTGCATGCAGTGCAGGGGAATCGGGCCTCATGTTGCGGCGAGGGGGAAGTCTCATGGTTTTTCTCGAGTTGCGGCCGGAACCTGGGGTATATTCTCGATTTACGACGGGGAGAGCCCTTCCAGACACGGGTTTGTTCAGCGACGTCAGGACTCCTGCCTAGGTGCGAGGGACACCTCGGGATTCTCCACGAGTCTTGGCAAGGCAACTGGGACGCGTCTCCACGTGAGGCGGGAGACCCAGGGTCCCTTTCCACGTGCCACAGGGATCCTGGGACTCCTATCCATTTTCAAGAAGAGTCAGGCATCATCTCCTTTGGAAGCATTGATCTCCGCGGACCTCTCGAGTTTTAAAAGGATGTGAGGCCTCCGCTCGCGGTGAGGCGGAGAATTATGTCTTTCTCTGTGGTCTCCACATGGGATTCAGACATCCCTTCGTCTTGGGAGATGCAAGACGAGCCTGCGTTCAATTCACTGCAGGGATATCCGGCCTTACTTCGAGTCAGAGCATCTCGGTGTCCATTCCACTTGAGGCCACAAACTCAGGGTCCCTCTCACATACCTGTAGCTGAGAGAAGCCTCATCTTGAGGTGCTGTGGAAATTGGTATTCCTCTTGAGTCGAAGCCAGGGACTAAGCTCTCATCTCGAGTTGATTTCGGGTCCACGGAGCCCTTTCTTGTTGCTCCAGTGACCTCAGGATCCCTCTAGACTTGAGACAGTGATCTTGTGTTTTCTCTGGAGTGCCATCAAGGAAATCAAGGCTCCTTTCAGCTTTGATGTGGAACACGGAATTGCTCTGCACGCACTGCAGGGGAATCGGGCCTCATCTCGCGGCGAGGGGGAAGTCTCATGGTTTTTCTCGAGTTGCGGCCGGAACCTGGGGTATATTCTCGAGTTACGACTGGGAGGGCCCTTCCAGACACGTGTTTGTTCAGCGACGTCAGGACTCCTGCCTAGGTGCGAGGGACACCTCGGGATTCTCCTCGAGTCTTGGCATGGCAATTGTGACGCGTCTCCACGTGAGGCGGGAGACCCAGGGTCCCTTTCCACGTGCCACAGGGATCCTGGGACACCTATCCATTTTCAAGAGGAGTCAGGCTTCGTCTCCTTTGGAAGCATTGATCTCCGCGGACCTCTCGAATTTTCAAAGGATGTGAGGCCTCCGGTCGCGATGAGGCGGAGAATTAGGTTTTTCTCTGTGGTCTCCACAGGGGATTCAGACATCCCTTCGTCTTGGGAGATGCAAGACGAGCCTGCATTCAATTCACTATTCGGATATCCGGCCTTACTTCGAATCAGAGCATCTCGGTGTCCATTCCACTTGATGCCACAAACTCAGGGTCCCTCTCACATACCTGTAGCTGAGAGAAGCCTCCTCTTGAGGTGCTTGTGGAAAGTTGGTATTCCTCTTGAGTCGAAGCCAGGGACTAAGCTCTCATCTCGAGTTGATTTGAGGTACACGGAGCCCTTTCGTGTTGCTGCAGTGACCTCAGGATCCCTCTAGACTTGAGACAGTGATCTTGGGTTTTCTCTGGAGTGCCATCAAGGAAATCAAGGCTCCTTTCACGTTTGATGTGGGACACGGAATTGCTCTGCATGCAGTGCAGGGGAATCGGGCCTCATCTCGCAGCGAGGGGGAATTCTCATGGTTTTTCTCGAGTTGCGGCCGGAACCTGGGATATATTCCCGAGTTACGACGGGGAGGGCCCTTCTAGTCACGTGTTTATTCAGCGACGTCAGGACTCCTGCCTAGGTGCGAGGGACACCTCGGGATTCTCCTCGAGTCTTGGCATGGCAACTGGGATGCGTCTCCACGTGAGGCGGGAGACCCAGGGTCCCTTTGCACATGACACAGGGATCCTGGGACTCCTATCCATTTTCAAGAAGAGTCAGGCATTGTCTCCTTTGGAAGCATTGATCTCTGCAGACCTCTCGAGTTTTCAAAGGATGTGAGGCCTCCGATCGCGATGAGGCGGAGGACTAGGTCTTTCTCTGTCATCTCCACAGGGGATTCAGACATCCCTCGTCGTGGGAGATGCAAGAGTAGCCTGAATTCAATTCACTGTTGGGATATCCAGCTTTACTTCGAGTCAGAGCAACTCGGTGTCCATTCCACTTGAGGCCACAAACTCAGGGTCCCTCTCACATACCTGTAGCTGAGAGAAGCCTCCTCTTGAGGTGCTTGTGGAAAGTTGGTATTCCTCTTGAGTCGAAGCCAGGGACTAAGCTCTCATCTCGAGTTGATTTGGGGTCCATGGAGCCCTTTCGTGTTGCTCCCGTGACCTCAGGATCCCTCTAGACTTGAGACAGTGATCTTGGGTTTTCTCTGGAGTGCCATCAAGGAAATCAAGGCTCCTTTCCCGTTTGATGTGGAACACGGAATTGCTCTGCACGCAGTGCAGTGGAATCGGGTCTCATCTCGCGGCGAGGGGGAAGTCTAATGGTTTTTCTCGAGTTGCGGCCGGAACCTGGGGTATATTCTCGAGTTACGACGGGGAGGGCCCTTCCAGACACGTGTTTGTTCAGCGACGTCAGGACTCCTTCCTAGGTGCGAGGGACACCTCGGGATTCTCCTCGAGTCTTGGCATGGCAATTGGGACGCGTCTCCACGTAAGGTGGGAGACCCAGGGTCCCTTTCCACGTGCCACAGTGATCCTGGGACTCCTATGCATTTTCAAGAGGAGTCAGGCATCGTCTCCTTTGGAAGCATTGATCTCTGCAGACCTCTCGAGTTTTCAAAGGATATGAGGGCTCCGGTCCCGATGAGGCGGAGGACTAGGTCTTTCTCTGTGGTCTCCACAGGGGATTCAGACATCCCTTCGTCTTGGGAGATGCAAGACGAGCCTGCATTCAATTCACTGCAGGGATATCCGGACTTACTTTGAGTCAGAGCATCTCGGTGTCCATTGCACTTGATGTCACAAACTCAGGGTCCCTCTCACATACCTGTAGCTGAGAGAAGCCTCCTCTTGAGGTGCTTGTCTAAAGTTGGTATTCCTCTTGAGTCGAATCCAGGGACTAAGCTCTCATCTCGAGTTGATTTGGGGTCCACGGAGCCCTTTCATGTTGCTCCAGTGACCTCAGGATCCCTCTAGACTTGAGACAGTGATCTTGGGTTTTCTCTGGAGTGCCATCAAGGAAATCAAGGCTCCTTTCACGTTTGATGTGGAACACGGAATTGCTCTGCACGCAGTGCAGGGGATTCGGGCCTCATTTCGCGGCGAGGGGGAAGTCTCATGGTTTTTCTCTAGTTGCTGCCGGAACCTTGGGTATATTCTCGATTTACCACGGAGATGGCCCTTCCAGACACGTGTTTGTTCAGCGACGTCAGGACTCCTGCCTAGGTGCGAGGGACACCTCGGGATTCTCCTCGAGTCTTGGCATGGCAATTGGGACGCGTCTCCACGTGAGGCGATAGACCCAGGGTCCCTTTCCACGTGCCACAGGGATCCTGGGACTCCTATCCATTTTCAAGAGGAGTCAGGCATCGTCTCCTTTGGAAGCATTGATCTCCGCGGACCTCTCGAGTTTTCAAAGGATATGAGGCCTCCGGTTGCGTTGAGGTGGAGGACTAGGTCTTTCTCTATGGTCTCCACAGGGGATTCAGACAACCCTTCGTCTTGGGAGATGCAAGACGAGCCTGCATTCAATTCACTGCAGGGATATCCGGCCTTACTTCGAGTCAGAGCATCTCGGTGTCCATTCCACTTGAGGCCAAAAACTCAGGGTCCCTCTCACATACTTGTAGCTGAGAGAAGCCTCCTCTTGAGGTGCTTGTGGAAACGTGGTATACCTCTTGAGTTGAAGCCAGGGACTAAGCTCTCATCTCGAGTTGATTTGGGGTCCACGGAGCCCTTTCGTGTTGCTACAGTGACCTCAGGATCCCTCCAGTCTTGAGACAGTGATCTTGGATTTTCTCTGGAGTGCCATCAAGGAAATCAAGGCTCCTTTCACGTTTGATGTGGAACACGGAAATGCTCTGCACGCAGTGCAGGGGAATCGGGCCTCATGTCGCGGCGAGGGGGAATTCTCATGCTTTTTCTCCAGTTGCGGCCGGAACCTGGGGTATATTCTCGAGTTACGACGGGGAGGGCCCTTCCAGACACGTGTTTGTTCAGAAACGTCAGGACTCCTGCCTACGTGCGAGGGACACCTTGGGATTCTCCTCGAGTCTTGGCATGGCAATTGGGACGCGTCTCCACGAGAGGCGGGAGACCCAGGGTCCCTTTCCACGTGCCACAGGGATCCTGGGACTCCTATCCATTTTCAAGAGGAGTCAGGCATCGTCTCCTTTGGAAGCATTGATCTCCGCGGACCTCTCGAGTTTTCAAAGGATGTGAGGCCTCCGGTGTTGATGAGGCGGAGGACTAGGTCTTTCTCTATCGTCGCCACAGCGGATTCAGACATCCCTTCGTCTTGGGAGATGCAAGACGAGCCTGCATTCAATTCACTGCAGGGATATCCGGCATTACTTCGAGTCAGAGAATCTCGGTGTCCATTCCACTTGAGGCCACAAACTCAGGTGCCCTCTCACATACCTGTACCTGAGAGAAGCCTCCTCTTGAGGTGCTTGTGGAAAGTTGGTATTCCTCTTGAGTCGAAGCCAGGGACTAAGCTCTCATCTCGAGTTGATTTGGGGTCCGCGGAGCCCTTTCGTGTTGCTCCAGTGACCTCAGGATCCCTCTAGACTTGAGACAGTGATCTTGGGTTTTCTCTGGAGTGCCATCAAGGAAATCAAGTCTCCTTTCACGTTTGATGTGGAACACGGAATTGCTCTGCACGCAATCCAGGGGAATCGGGCCTCATGTCGCGGCGAGGGGGAAGTCTCATGGTTTTTCTCGAGTTGCGGCCGGAACCTCGGCTATATTCTCGAGTTAAGATGGGGAGGGCCCTTCCAGACACGTGTTTGTTCAGCGACGTCAGGACTCCTGCCTAGGTGCGAGGGACACCTCGGGATTCTCCTCGAGTCTTGGCATGGCAATTGGGATGCGTCTCCACGTGAGTCGGGAGACCCAGGGTCCCTTTCCACGTGCCACAGGGATCCTGGGACTCCTATCCATTTTCAAGAGGAGTCAGGCATCGTCTCCTTTGGAAGCATTGATCTCCGCAGACCTCTCGAATTATCAAAGGATGTCAGGCCTCCGGTCGCATTGAGGCGGAGGACTAGGTCTTTCTCTGTGGTCTCCACAGGGGATTCAGATATCACTTCGTCTAGGGAGATGCAAGACGAGCCTGCATTCAATTCACTGCAGGGATATCCGGCCTTACTTCGAGTCAGAGCATCTCGGTGTCCATTCCACTTGAGGCCACAAACTCAGGGTCCCTCAAATATACCTGTAGCTGAGAGAAGCCTCCTCTTGAGGTGCTTGTGGAAAGTTGGTATTCATCTTTGGTCTAAGCCAGGGATTAATCTCTCATCTCGAGTGGAGTTGTTGTCGACGGAGCCCTTTCATATTGGTCCAGTGACCTCAGGATTCCTCTAGACTTGAGATAGTGATCTTGGGTTTCTCTGGAGTGCCATCAAGGAAATCAAGGCTCCTTTCACGTTTGATGTGGAACACGGAATTGCTCTGCATGCAGTGCAGGGGAATCGGGCCTCAACTCACGGCGAGGGGGATATCTCATGGTTTTTCTCGAGTTGCGGCCGGAACCTGGGTTATATTCTCGAGTTACGACGGGGAGGGCCCTTCCAGACACGTGTTTTTTCAGCGACATCAAGACTCCTGCCTAGGTGCGAGGGACACTTCGGGATTCTCCTCGAGTCTTGACATGGCAATTGGGATGCGTCTCCACGTGAGGCGGGAGACCCAGTTTCCCTTTCCACTTGCCAGAGTGATCCTGGGACTCCTATCCATTTTCAAGAGGAGTCAGGCATCGTCTCCTTTGGAAGCATTGATCTCCGCAGACCTCTCGAGTTTTCAAAGTATTTCAGGCCTCCGGGCGCATTGAGGCGGAAGACTAGGTCTTTCTCTGTGGTCTCCACAGGGGATTCAGACATACCTTCATCTTGGGAGATGCAAGACGAGCCTGCATTCAATTCACTGCAGGGATATCGGGCCTTACTTCGAGTCAGAGCATCTCGGTGTCCATTCCACTTGAGGCCACAAACTCAGGGTTCCTCAAATATACCTGTAGCTGAGAGAAGCCTCCTCTTGAGGTGCATGTGGAAAGTTGGTATTCCTCTTGAGTCGAAGCCAGGGACTAAGCTCTCATCTCGAGTTGATTTGGGGTCGACGGAGCCCTTTCATGTTGGTCCAGTGACCTCAGGATCCCTCTAGACTTGAGACAGTGATCTTGGGTTTTCTCTGGAGTGCCATCAAGTAAATCAAGGCTCCTTTCACGTTTGATGTGGAACACGAAATTGCTCTGCATGCAGTGCAGGGGAATCGGGCCTCAACTCGCGGCGAGGGGGAAATCTCATGGTTTTTCTCGAGTTGCGGCCGGAACCTGGGTTATATTCTCTAGTTACGACGGGGAGTGCCCTTCCAGACACGTGTTTGTTCAGCGACGTCAGGACTCCTGCCTAGGTGCGAGGGACACCTCGGGATTCTCCTCGAGTCTTGGCATGGCAATTGGGATGCGTCTCCACGTGAGGCGGGAGACCCAGGGTCCCTTTCCACGTGCCACAGGGATCCTGGGACTCCTATCCATTTTCAAGAGGAGTCAGGCATCGTCTCCTTTGGAAGCATTGATCTCCGCGGGCCTCTCGAGTTTTCAAAGGATGTGAGGCCTCCGGTCTCGTTGACGCGGATGACTAGGTATTTGTCTGTGGTCTCCACAGGGGATTCAGACATCCCTTCGTCTTGGGAGATGCAAGACGAGCCTGCATTCAATTCACTGTAGGGATATCCGGCCTTACTTCGAGTCAGAGCATCTCGGTGTCCGTTCCACTTGAGGCCACAAACTCAGGGTCCCGCTCACATACCTGTAGTTGAGAGCAGCCTCCTCTTGAGGTGCTTGTGGAAAGTTGGTATTCCTCTTGAGTCGAAGCCAGGGACTAAGATCTCATCTCGAGTTGATTTGGGGTCCACGGAGCACTTTCTTGTTGCTACAGTGCCCTCAGGATCCCTCTAGACTTGAGACAGTGATCTTGGGTTTCCTCTGGAGTGCCATCAAGGAAATCAAGGCTCCTTTCACGTTTGATATGGAACACGGAATTGCTCTGCACGCAGTGCAGTGGAATCGGGCCTCATCTCGCGGCGAGGGGGAATTCTCATGGTTTTTCTCGAGTTGCGGCCGGAACCTGGGGTATATTCTCGAGTTACGACGGGAGGGCCCTTCCAGACACGTGTTTGTTCAGCGACGTCAGGACTCCTGCCTAGGTGCGAGGGACACCTCGCGATTCTCCTCGAGTCTTGGCATGGCAATTGGGACGCGTCTCCACGTGAGGCGGGAGACCCAGCGTCCCTTTCCACGTGCCACAGGGATCCTTGCACTCCTATCCATTTTCAAGAGGAGGCAGGCAACGTCTCTTTGGAAGCATTGATCTCCGTGGACCTCTCAAGTTTTCAAAGGATGTGAGGCCTGCGGTCGCGATGAGGTAGAGGACTAAGTCTTTATCTGTCGTCTCCACACGGGATTCAGAAATCCCTTAGTCTTGGAAAATGCAAGACGAGCCTGCATTCAATTCACTGCAGAGATATCCGGCCTTACTTCAAGTCAGAGCATCTCGGTGTCCATTCCACCTGAGGCCACACCTCAGGGTCCCTCTCACATACCTGTAGCTGAGAGAAGCCTCCTCTTGAGGTGCTTGTTGAAAGTTGGTATTCCTCTTGAGTCGAAGCCAGGGACTAAGCTCTCATCTCGAGTTGATTTGGGGTCCGCGGAGCCCTTTCCTGTTGCTCCAGGGACCTCAGGATCCGTCTAGACTTTGAGACAGTGATCTTGGGTTTTCTCTGGAGTGCCATCAAGGAAATCAAGGCTCCTTTCACATTTGATGTGGGACACGGAATTGCTCTGCATGCAGTGCAGGGGAATCGGGCCTCATCTCGCGGCGAGGGGGAAGTCTCATGGTTTCTCTCGAGTTGCGGCCGGAACCTGGGGTATATTCTCGAGTTACGACGGGGAGGGCCCTTCCAGACACGTGTTTGTTCAGCGACGTCAGGACTCCTGCCTAGGTGCGAGGGACACCTCGGGATTCTCCTCAAGTCTTGGCATGGCAATTGGGACGCGTCTCCACGTGAGGCGGGAGACCCAGGGTCCCTTTCCACGTGCCACAGGGATCCGGGGACTCCTATCCATTTTCAAGAGGAGTCAGGCATCGTCTCCTTTGGAAGCATTGATCTCCGCGGACCTCTCGAGATTACAAAGGATGTGAGGCCTCCGGTCGCATTTAGGCGGATGACTAGGTATTTGTCTGTGGTCTCCACAGGTGATTCAGACATCCCTTCGTCTTGGGAGATGCAAGACGAGCCTGCATTCAATTCACTGCAGGGATATCCGGCCTTACTTCGAGTCAGAGCATCTCGGTGTCCATTCCACTTGAGGCCACAAACTCAGGGTCCCTCTCACATACCTGTAGCTGAGAGAAGCCTCCTCTTGAGGTGCTTGTGGAAAGTTGGTATTCCTTTTGAGTCGAAGCCAGGGACTAAGCTCTCATCTCGAGTTGATTTGTGGTACACGCAGCCCTTTCGTGTTGCTCCAGTGACCTCAGGTTCCCTCTAGACTTGAGACAGTGATCTTGGGTTTTCTCTGGAGTGCCATCAAGGAAATCAAGGCTCCTTTCACGTTTGATGTGGGACACGGAATTGCTCTGCATGCAGTGCAGGGGAATCGGGCCTCATCTCGCAGCGAGGGGGAATTCTCATGGTTTTTCTCGAGTTGCGGCCGGAACCTGGGATATATTCCCGAGTTACGACGGGGAGGGCCCTTCTAGACACGTGTTTATTCAGCGACGTCAGGACTCCTGCCTAGGTGCGAGGGACACCTCGGGATTCTCCACGAGTCTTGGCATGGCAATTGGGACGCGACTCCACGTGAGGCACGAGACCCAGGGTCCCTTTCCACGTGCCACAGGGATCCTGGGACTCCTATTCATTTTCAAGATGAGTCAGGCATCGTCTCCTTTGGAAGCATTGATCTCCGAGGACCTCTCGAGTTTTCAAAGGATGTGAGGCCTCCGGTCGCGATGAGGTGGAGGACTACGTCTTTCTCTGTGGTCTCCACAGCGGATTCAGACATCCCTTCGTCTTGGGAGATGCAAGACGAGCCTGATTTCAATTCACTGCAGGGATATCCGGCCTTACTACGAGTCAGAGCATCTCGGGGTCCATTCCACTTGAGGCCACAAATTCAGGGTCCCTCTCACATACCTGTAGCTGAGAGAAGCCTCCTCTTGAGGTGCTTGTGGAAAGTTGGTATTCCTCTTGAGTCGAAGCCAGGGACTAAGCTCTCATCTCGAGTTGATTTGGGGTCCACGGAGAACTTTCGTGTTGTTCCAGTGACCTCAGGATCCCTCACGACTTGAGACAGTCATCTTGGGTTTTCTCTGGAGTGCCATCAAGGAAATCAAGGCTCCTTTCACGTTTGATGTGGAACACGGAATTGCTCTGCATGCAGTGCAGGGGAATCGGGCCTCATCTCGCGGCGAGGGGGAAGTCTCATGGTTTTTCTTGAGTTGCGGCCGGAACCTGGGGTATATTCTCGATTTACGACGGGGAGGGCCCTTCCAGACACGTGTTTGTTCAGCGACGTCAGGACTCCTGCCTAGGTGCGAGGGACACCTCGGGATTCTCCTCGAGTCTTGGCATGGCAATTGGGATGTGTCTCCACGTGAGGCGGGAGACCCAGGGTCCCTTTGCATTGCCACAGGGATCCTGGGACTCCTATCCATTTTCAAGAAGAGTCAGGCATCGTCTCCTTTGGAAGCATTGATCTCTGCAGACCTCTCGAGTTTTCAAAGGATGTGAGTCCTCCGGTCGCGATGAGGCGGAGGACTAGGTCTTTCTCTGTCATCTCCACAGGGGATTCAGACATCCCTCGTCGTGGGAGATGCAAGAGTAGCCTGAATTCAATTCACTGTTGGGTTATCCAGCTTTACTTCGAGTCAGAGCATCTCGGTGTCCATTCCACTTGAGGCCACAAACTCAGGGTCCCTCTCACATACCTGTAGCTGAGAGAAGCCTCCTCTTGAGGTGCTTGTGGAAAGTTGGTATTCCTCTTGAGTCGAAGCCAGGGACTAAGCTCTCATCTCGAGTTGATTTGGGGTCCATGGAGCCCTTTCGTGTTGCTCCCGTGACCTCAGGATCACTCTAGACTTGAGACAGTGATCTGGGGTTTTCTCTGGAGTGCCATCAAGGAAATAAAGGCTCTTTTCACGTTTGATGTGGAACACGGAATTGCTCTGCACGCAGTGCAGTGGAATCGGGTCTCATCTCGCGGCGAGGGGGAAGTCTAATGGTTTTTCTCGAGTTGCGGCCGGAACCTGGGGTATATTCTCGAGTTACGACGGGGAGGGCCCTTCCAGACACGTGTTTGTTCAGCGACGTCAGGACTCCTTCCTAGGTGCGAGGGACACCTCGGGATTCTCCTCGAGTCTTGGCATGGCAATTGGGACGCGTCTCCACGTAAGGTGGGAGACCCAGGGTCCCTTTCCAAGTGCCACAGGGATCCTGGGACTCCTATCCATTTTCAAGAGGAGTCAGGCATCGTCTCCTTTGGAAGCATTGATCTCCGCGGACCTCTCGAGTTTTCAAAGGATGTGAGGCCTCCGGTCGCGATGAGGCGGGGGACTAGGTCTTTCTCTGTGGTCTCCAAAGCGGATTCAGACATGTCTTCGTCTTGGGAGATGCAAGACGAGCCTGCATTCAATTCACTGCAGGGATATCCGGACTTACTTCGAGTCAGAGCATCTCGGTGTCCATTCCACTTGAGGCCACAAACTCAGGGTCCCTCTCACATAACTGTAGCTGAGAGAAGCCTCCTCTTGAGGTGCTCGTGGAAAGTTGGTATTCCTCTTGAGTCGAAGCCAGGGACTAAGCTCTCATCTCGAGTTGATTTGGGGTCGACGGAGCCCTTTCGTGTTGCTCCAGTGACATCAGGATCCCTCTAGACTTGAGACAGTGATCTTGGGTTTTCTCTGGAGTGCCATCAAGGAAATCAAGGCTCCTTTCACGTTTGATGTGGAACACGGAATTGCTCTGCACGCAGTGCAGGGAAATCGAGCCTCATGTCGCGGCGAGGGGGAAGTCTCATGGTTTTTCTCGAGTTGCGGCCGGAACCTGGGGTATATTCTCGATTTACGACGGAGAGGGCCCTTCCAGACACGTGTTTGTTCAGCGACGTCAGGACACCTGCCTAGGTGCGAGGGACACCTTGGGATTCTCCTCGAGTCTTGGCATGGCAATTGGGAGGCGTCTCCACGTGAGGCGGGAGACCCAGGGTCCCTTTCCACGTGCCACAGGGATCCTGGGACTCCTATCCATTTTCAAGAGGAGTCAGGCATCGTCTCCTTTGGAAGCATTGATCTCTGCGGACCTCTCAAGTTTTCAAAGGATGTGAGGCCTCCGGTCACGATGAGGCGGAGGACTAGGTCTTTCTCTGTGGTCTCCACAGGGGATTCAGACATCCCTTCGTCTTGGGAGATGCAAGACGAGCCTGCATTCAATTCACTGCAGGGATATCCGGACTTACTTCGAGTCAGAGCATCTCGGTGTCCATTGCACTTGAGGTCACAAACTCAGGGTCCCTCTCACATACCTGTAGCTGAGAGAAGCCTCCTCTTGAGGTGCTTGTCTAAAGTTGGTATTCCTCTTGAGTCGAAGCCAGGGACTAAGCTCTCATCTCGAGTTGATTTGGGGTCCACGGAGCCCTTTCATGTTGCTCCAGTGACCTCAGGATTCCTCTAGAATTGAGACAGTGATCTTGGGTTTTCTCTGGAGTGCCATCAAGGAAATCAAGGCTCCTTTCACGTTTGATGTGGAACACGGAATTGCTCTGCACGCAGTGCAGGGGATTCGGGCCTCATTTCGCGGCGAGGGGGAAGTCTCATGGTTTTTCTCGAGTTGCTGCCGGAACCTGGGGTATATTCTCGATTTACCACGGAGATGGCCCTTCCAGACACGTGTTTGTTCAGCGACGTCAGGACTCCTGCCTAGGTGCGAGGGACACCTCGGGATTCTCCTCGAGTCTTGGCATGGCAATTGGGATGCGTCTCCACGTGAGGCGGGAGACCCAGGGTCCCTTTGCACATGCCACAGGGATCCTGGGACTCCTATCCATTTTCAAGAAGAGTCAGGCATCGTCTCCTTTGGAAGCATTGATCTCTGCAGACCTCTCGAGTTTTCAAAGGATGTGAGGCCTCCGGTCGCGATGAGGCGGAGGACTAGGTCTTTCTCTGTCATCTCCACAGGGGATTCAGACATCCCTCGTCGTGGGAGATGCAAGAGTAGCCTGAATTCAATTTACTGTTGGGATATCCAGCTTTACTTCGAGTCAGAGCATCTCGGTGTCCATTCCACTTGAGGCCACAAACTCACGGTCCCTCTCACATACCTGTAGCTGAGAGAAGCCTCCTCTTGAGGTGCTTGTGGAAAGTTGGTATTCCTCTTGAGTCGAAGCCAGGGACTAAGCTCTCATCTCGAGTTGATTTGGGGTCCATGGAGCCCTTTCGTGTTGCTCCCGTGACCTCAGGATCCCTCTAGACTTGAGACAGTGATCTTGGGTTTTCTCTGGAGTGCCATCAAGGAAATAAAGGCTCTTTTCACGTTTGATGTGGAACACGGAATTGCTCTGCACGCAGTGCAGTGGAATCGGGTCTCATCTCGCGGCGAGGGGGAAGTCTAATGGTTTTTCTCGAGTTGCGGCCGGAACCTGGGGTATATTCTCGAGTTACGACGGGGAGGGCCCTTCCAGACACGTGTTTGTTCAGCGACGTCAGGACTCCTTCCTAGGTGCGAGGGACACCTCGGGATTCTCCTCGAGTCTTGGCATGGCAATTGGGACGCGTCTCCACGTAAGGTGGGAGACCCAGGGTCCCTTTCCAAGTGCCACAGGGATCCTGGGACTCCTATCCATTTTCAAGAGGAGTCAGGCATCGTCTCCTTTGGAAGCATTGATCTCCGCGGACCTCTCGAGTTTTCAAAGGATGTGAGGCCTCCGGTCGCGATGAGGCGGGGGACTAGGTCTTTCTCTGTGGTCTCCACTGGGGATTCAGACAACCCTTCGTCTTGGGAGATTCAAGACGAGAATTCATTCAATTCACTGCAGGGATATCCGGACTTACTTTGAGTCAGAGCATCTCGGTGTCCATTCCACTTGAGGCCACAAACTCAGGGTCCCTCTCACATAACTGTAGCTGAGAGAAGCCTCCTCTTGAGGTGCTCGTGGAAAGTTGGTATTCCTCTTGAGTCGAAGCCAGGGACTAAGCTCTCATCTCCAGTTGATTTGGGGTCCACGAGCCCTTTCCTGTTGCTCCAGTGACCTCAGGATCCCTCTAGACTTGAGACAGTGATCTTGGGTTTTCTCTGGAGTGCCATCAAGGAAATCAAGGCTCCTTTCACGTTTGATGTGGAACACGGAATTGCTCTGCACGCAGTGCAGGGGAATCGAGCCTCATGTCGCGGCGAGGGGGAAGTCTCATGGTTTTTCTCGAGTTGCGGCCAGAACCTGGGGTATATTCTCGATTTACGACGGAGAGGGCACTTCCAGACACGTGTTTGTTCAGCGACGTCAGGACACCTGCCTAGGTGCGAGGGACACCTTGGGATTCTCCTCGAGTCTTGGCATGGCAATTGGGAGGCGTCTCCACGTGAGGCGGGAGACCCAGGGTCCCTTTCCACGTGCCACAGGGATCCTGGGACTCCTATCCATTTTCAAGAGCAGTCAGGCATCGTCTCCTTTGGAAGCATTGATCTCTGCGGACCTCTCAAGTTTTCAAAGGATGTGAGGGTTCCGCTCGCGGTGAGGCGGAGAATTATGTCTTTCCCTGTGGTCTCCACAGGGGATTCAGACATCCCTTCGTCTTGGGAGATGCAAGACGAGCCTGCATTCAATTCACTGCAGGGATATCCGGACTTACTTCGAGTCAGAGCATCTCGGTGTCCATTGCACTTGAGGTCACAAACTCAGGGTCCCTCTCACATACCTGTAGCTGAGAGAAGCCTCCTCTTGAGGTGCTTGTCTAAAGTTGGTATTCCTCTTGAGTCGAAGCCAGGGACTAAGCTCTCATCTCGAGTTGATTTGGGGTCCTCGGATCCGTTTCCTGTTGCTCCAGTGACCTCAGGATCCCTCTAGACTTGAGACAGTAATCTTGGGTTTTCTCTGGAGTGCCATCAAGGAAATCAAGGCTCCTTTCAATTTTGATGTCTAACACGGAATTGCTCTGCACGCAGTAAAGGGGAATCGGGCCACATCTCACCGTGAGGGGGAAGACTCATGGTTTTTCTCGAGTTGCGGCCGGAACCTGGGGTATATTCTCGAGTTACGACGGGGAGGGCCCTTCCAGACACGTGTTTGTTCAGCGACGATAGGACTCCTGCCTAGGTGCGAGGGACACCTCGGGATTCTCCTCGAGTCTTGGCATGGAAATTGGGACGCGTCTCCACATGAGGCGGGAGACCCAGGGTCCCTTTCCACGTGCCACAGTGATTCTGGGACTCCTATGCATTTTCAAGAGGAGTCAGGCATCGTCTCCTTTGGAAGCATTGATCTCTGCAGACCTCTCGAGTTTTCAAAGGATATGAGGGCTCCGGTCACGATGAGGCGGAGGACTAGGTCTTTCTCTGTGGTCTCCACAGGGGATTCAGACATCCCTTCGTCTTGGGAGATGCAAGACGAGCCTGCATTCAATTCACTGCAGGGATATCCGGACTTACTTCGAGTCAGAGCATCTCGGTGTCCATTGCACTTGAGGTCACAAACTCAGGGTCCCTCTCACATACCTGTAGCTGAGAGAAGCCTCCTCTTGAGGTGCTTGTCTAAAGTTGGTATTCCTCTTGAGTCGAAGCCAGGGACTAAGCTCTCATCTCGAGTTGATTTGGGGTCGACGGAGCCCTTTCATGTTGCTCCAGTGACCTCAGGATCCCTCTAGACTTGAGACAGTGATCTTGGGTTTTCTCTGGAGTGCCATCAAGGAAATCAAGGCTCCTTTCACGTTTGATGTGGAACACGGAATTGCTCTGCACGCAGTGCAGGGGATTCGGGCCTCATTTCGCGGCGAGGGGGAAGTCTCATGGTTTTTCTCGAGTTGCTGCCGGAACCTGGGGTATATTCTCGATTTACCACGGAGATGGCCCTTCCAGACACGTGTTTGTTCAGCGACGTCAGGACTCCTGCCTAGGTGCGAGGGACATCTCGGGATTCTCCTCGAGTCTTGGCATGGCAATTGGGACGCGTCTCCACGTGAGGCGGGAGACCCAGGGGCCCTTTCCACGTGCCACAGGGATCCTGGGACTCCTATCCATTTTCAAGATGAGTCAGTCATCGTCTCCTTTGGAAGCATTGATCTCCGCGGACCTCTCGAGTTTTCAAAGGATGTGAGGCCTCCGGTCGCGATGAGGCGGAGGACTAGGTCTTTCTCTGTCGTCTCCACCGGGGATTCAGACATCCCTTCGTCTTGGGAGATGCAAGACGAGCCTGCATTCAATTCACTGCAGGGATATACGGCCTTACTACGAGTCAGAACATCTCGGTGTCCATTCCACTTGAGGCCACAAACTCAGGGTCCCTCTCACATACCAGTAGCTGAGAGAAGCCTCCTCTTGACGAGCTTGTGGAAAGTTGGTATTCCTCTTGAGTCGAAGCCAGGGACTAAGTTCTCATCTCGAGTTGATTTGGGGTCCACAGAGCCCTTTCTTGTTGCTACAGTGACCGGAGGATCCCTCTAGACTTGAGACAGTTATCTTGGGTTTTCTCTGGAGTGCCATCAAGGAAATCAAGGCTCCTTTCACGTTTGATGTGGAACACGGAATTGCTCTGCACACCATGCGGGGAATCAGGCTTCATCTCGCGGCGAGGGGGAAGTCTCATGGTTTTTCTCGAGTTGCGGCCGGAACCTTGGGTATATTCTCGAGTTACAAAGGGGAGGTCCCTTCCATACACGTGTTTGTTCAGCGACGTAAGGACTCCAGCCTAGGTGCGAGGGACACCTTGGGATTCTCCTCGAGTCTTCGCATGGCATTTGGGACGCGTCTCCACGTGAGGCGGGAGACGCAGGGTCCCTTTCCACGTGCCACAGGGATCCTGGGACTCCTATCCATTTTCAAGAGGAGTCAGGCATCGTCTCCTTTGGAAGCATTGATCTCCGCGGACTTCTCGAGTTTTCAAAGGATGTGAGGCCTCCAGTCGCGATGAGGCGGAGGACTAGGTCTTTCTCTGTGGTCTCCACAGGGGATTCAGACAACCCTTCGTCTTGGGAGATGCAAGACGAGCCTGCATTCACTTCACTGCAGGGATATCCGGCCTTACTTCGAGTCAGAGCATCTCGGTGTCCATTCCACTTGAGGCCACAAACGCAGGGTCCCTCTCCCATATCTGTGACTGAGAGAAGCCTCCTCTTGAGGTGCTTGTGGAAAGTTGGTATTCCTCTTGAGTCGAAGCCAAGGACTAAGCTCTCATCTCGAGTTGATTTGGGGTCCACGGAGCCCTTTCGTGTTGCTCCAGTGACCTCAGGATCCCTCTATACTTGAGACAGTGATCTTGGGTTTTCTCTGGAGTGCCATCAAGGAAATCAAGGCTCCTTTCACGTTTGATGTGGAACACGGAATTGCTCTGCACGCAGTGCCGGGGAATCGGGCCTCATCTCGCGGCGAGGGGGAAGTCTCATGGTTTTTCTCGAGTTGCGCCCGGAACCTGAGGTATATTCTCGAGTTATGACTGGGAGGGCCCTTCCAGACACGTGTTTGTTCAGTGACGTCAGCACTCCTGCCTAGATGCGAGGGACACCTCAGGATTCTCCTCGAGTCTTGGCATGGCAATTGGGAGGCGTCTCCACGTGAGGCGGGAGACCCAGGGTCCCTTTCCACGTGCCACAGGGATCCTGGGACTCCTATTCTTTTTCAAGAGGAGTCAGGCATCGTCTCCTTTGGAAGCATTGATCTCCGCGGACCTCTCGAGTTTTCAATGGATGTGAGGCCTCCGGACGCGATGAGGCGGAGAATTAGGTCTTTCTTGTGGTCTCCACAGGGGATTCAGACAACCCTTCGTCTTGGGAGATGCAAGACGAGCCTGCATTCAATTCACTGCAGGGATATCCGGCCTTACTTCGAGTCAGAGCATCTCGGTGTCCATTCCACTTGAGGCCACAAACTCAGGGTCCCTCTCACATACCTGTAGCTGAGAGAAGCCTCCTCTTGAGGTGATTGTGGAAAGTTGGTATTCCTCTTGAGTCGAAGCCAGGGACTAAGCTCTCATCTCGAGTTGATTTGGGGTCCACGGAGACCTTTCGTGTTCCTCCAGTGACCTCAGGATCCACTAGACTTGAGACAGTGATCTTCGGTTTTCTCTGGAGTGCCATCAAGGAAATCAAGGCTCCTTTCACGTTTGATGTGGAACACAGAATTGCTCTGCACGCAGTGCAGTGGAATCGGGCCTCAACTCGCGGCGAGCGGGAAGCCTCATGATTTTTCTCGAGTTGCGGCCGGAACCTGAAGTATATTCTCGAGTTACGACGGGGAGGGCCCTTCCGACACGTGTTTGTTCAGCGACGTCAGCACTCCTGCCAAGGTGTGAGGGACACCTTGGGATTCTCCTCGAGTATTGGCATGGCAATTGGAACGCCTCTCCACGTGAGGCGGGAGACCCAGTGTCGCTTTCCACGTGCCACAGGGATCCTGGGACTCCTATCCATTTTCAAGAGGAGTCAGGCATCGTCTCCTTTGGAAGCATTGATCTCCGCAAACCTCTCGAGTTTTCAAAGGATGTGAGGCCTCCGGTCGCGTTGAGGCGGAGGACTAGGTCTTTCTCTGTGGTCTCCACAGGGGATTCAGACATCCCTTCGTCTTGGGAGATTCAAGACGAGAATTCATTCAATTCACTGCAGGGATATCCGGCCTTCCTTCGAGTCAGAGCATGTCAGTTTCCATTCCACTTGAGGCCACAAACTCAGGGTCCCTCTCACATACCTGTAGCTGAGAGAAGCCTCTTCTTGAAGTTCCTGTAGAAAGTTCGTATTCCACTTGAGTCGAAGCCAGGGACGAAGCTCTCATCTCGAGTTGATTTGGGGTCCACGGAGCCCTTTCGTGTTGCTCCAGTGACCTCAGGATCCCTCTATACTTGAGACAGTGATCTTGGGTTTTCTCTGGAGTGCCATCAAGAAAATCATGGCTCCTTTCACGTTTGATGTGGAACACGGAAATGCTGGGCACGCAGGGCAGGGGAATCGTGCCTCATCTCGCGGCGAGGGGGAAGTCTAATGGTTTTTCTCGAGTTGCGCCGGGAACCTGAGGTATATTCTAGAGTTATGACGGGGAGGGCCCTTCCAGACACGTGTTTGTTCAGCGACGTCAGCACTCCTGCCTAGATGCGAGGGACACCTCAGGATATTCCTCGAGTCTTGGCATGGCAATTGGGACGCGTCTCCACGTGAGGCGGGAGACCCAGGGTCCCTTTCCACGTGCCACAGGGATCCTGGGACTCCTATCCATTTTCAAGAGGAGTCAGGCATCGTCTCCTTTGGAAGCATTGATCTCCGCGGACCTCTCGAGTTTTCAAAGGATGTGAGGCCTGCCGTGGCGATGAGGCTGAGAACTAGGTCTTTCTTGTGGTCCCCAAAGGGGATTCAGACATCCCTTCGTCTTGGGAGATGCAAGACGAGCCTGCATTCAATTCACTGCAGGGATATCCGGCCTTACTTCGAGTCAGAGCATCTCGGTGTCCATTCCACTTGAGGCCACAAACTCAGGGTCCCTCTCACATACCTGTAGCTGAGAGCAGCCTCCTCTTGAGGTGCTTGTGGAAAGTTGGTATTCCTCTTGAGTCGAAGCCAGGGACTAAGCTCTCATCTCGAGTTGATTTGGGGTCCACGGAGCCCTTTCGTGTTGCTCCAGTGACCTCAGGATCCCTCTAGACTTGAGACAGTGATCTTGGGTTTTCTCTGGAGTGCCATCAAGGAAATCAAGGCTCCTTTCACGATTGATATGGAACACGGAATTGCTTTGCACGCAGTGCAGGGGTATCGGGCCTCATCTCGCGGCGAGGGGGAAGTCTCATGGTTTTTCTCGAGTTGCGGCCGGAACCTGGGGTATATTCTCGAGTTAAGACAGGGTGGGCCCTTCCAGACACGTGTTTGTTCAGCGTCGTCAGGACCCCTGCCTAGGTTCGAGGGACACCTCGGTATTCTCCTCGAGTCTTGGCATGGCAATTGGGACGCGTCTCCACGTCAGGCGGGAGACCCAGGGTCCCTTTCCACGTGCCACAGGGATCCTGGGACTCCTATCCATTTTCAAGAGGAGTCAGGCATCGTCTCCTTTGGAAGCATTGATCTCCGCGTACCTCTCGAGATTTCAAAGGATGTGAGGCCTCCGGGCGCGATGAGGCGGAGAACTAGGTCTTTCTCTGTGGTCTCCACAGGGGATTCAGACACCCCTTCGTCTTGGGAGATGCAAGTCGAGCCTGCATTCAATTCATTGCAGGGATATCTGCCCATACTTCGTGTCAGAGCATCACGGTGTCCATTCCACTTGAGGCCACAAACTCAGGGTCCCTCTCACATACATGTAGCTGAGAGAAGCCTCCTCTTGAGGTGCTTATGGAAAGTTGGTAATCCTCTTGAGTCGAAGCCAGGGACTAAGCTCTCATCTCGAGTTGATTTGGGGTCCACAGAGCCCTTTCTTGTTGCTACAGTGACCTGAGGATCCCTCTAGACTTGAGACAGTTATCTTGGGTTTTCTCTGGAGTGCCATCAAGGAAATCAAGGCTCCTTTCACGTTTGATGTGGAACACGGAATTGCTCTGCACGCAGTGCAGGGGTATCGGGCCTCATCTCGCGGCGAGGGGGAAGTCTCATGGTTTTTCTCGAGTTGCGGCCGGAACCTGGGGTATATTCTCGAGTTAAGACAGGGTGGGCCCTTCCAGACACGTGTTTGTTCAGCGTCGTCAGGACCCCTGCCTAGGTTCGAGGGACACCTCGGTATTCTCCTCGAGTCTTGGCATGGCAATTGGGACGCGTCTCCACGTCAGGCGGGAGACCCAGGGTCCCTTTCCACGTGCCACAGGGATCCTGGGACTCCTATCCATTTTCAAGAGGAGTCAGGCATCGTCTCCTTTGGAAGCATTGATCTCCGCGGACCTCTCGAGATTTCAAAGGATGTGAGGCCTCCGGGCGCGATGAGGCGGAGAACTAGGTCTTTCTCTGTGGTCTCCACAGGGGATTCAGACACCCCTTCGTCTTGGGAGAAGCAAGTCGAGCCTGCATTCAATTCATTGCAGGGATATCTGCCCATACTTCGAGTCAGAGCATCACGGTGTCCATTCCACTTGAGGCCACAAACTCAGGGTCCCTCTCACATACATGTAGCTGAGAGAAGCCTCCTCTTGAGGTGCTTATGGAAAGTTGGTAATCCTCTTGAGTCGAAGCCAGGGACTAAGCTCTCATCTCGAGTTGATTTGGGGTCCACAGAGCCCTTTCTTGTTGCTACAGTGACCTGAGGATCCCTCTAGACTTGAGACAGTTATCTTGGGTTTTCTCTGGAGTGCCATCAAGGAAATCAAGGCTCCTTTCACGTTTGATGTGGAACACGGAATTGCTCTGCACGCCATGCGGGGAATCAGGCTTCATCTCGCGGCGAGGGGGAAGTCTCATGGTTTTTCTCGAGTTGCGGCCGGAACCTGGGGTATATTCTCGAGTTACAAAGGGGAGGTCCCTTCCATACACGTGTTTGTTCAGCGACGTAAGGACTCCAGCCTAGGTGCGAGGGACACCTTGGGATTCTCCTCGAGTCTTCGCATGGCATTTGGGACGCGTCTCCACGTGAGGCGGGAGACGCAGGGTCCCTTTCCACGTGCCACAGGGATCCTGGGACTCCTATTCTTTTTCAAGTGGAGTCAGGCATCGTCTCCTTTGGAAGCATTGATCTCCGCGGACTTCTCGAGTTTTCAAAGGATGTGAGGCCTCCAGTCGCGATGAGGCGGAGGACTAGGTCTTTCTCTGTGGTCTCCACAGGGGATTCAGACAACCCTTCGTCTTGGGAGATGCAAGACGAGCCTGCATTCAATTCACTGCAGGGATATCCGGCCTTACTTCGAGTCAGGGCATCTCGGTGTCCATTCCACTTGAGGCCACAAACTCAGGGTCCCTCTCACATACCTGTAGCTGAGAGAAGCCTCCTCTTGAGGTGCTTGTGGAAAGTTGGTATTCCTCTTGAGTCGAAGCCAGGGACTAAGCTCTCATCTCGAGTTGATTTGGGGTCCACGGAGCCCTTTCGTGTTGCTCCAGTGACCTCAGGATCCCTCTAGACTTGAGACAGTGATCTTGGGTTTTCTCTGGAGTGCCATCAAGGAAATCAAGGCTCCTTTCACGTTTGATGTGGAACACGGAATTGCTCTGCACGCAGTGCCGGGGAATCGGGCCTCATCTCGCGGCGAGGGGGAAGTCTCATGGTTTTTCTCGAGTTGCGCCCGGAACCTGGGGTATATTCTCGAGTTACGATGGGGAGGGCCCTTCCGACACGTGTTTGTTCAGCGACGTCAGCACTCCTGCCAAGGTGTGAGGGACACCTTGGGATTCTCCTCGAGTATTGGCATGGCAATTGGGACGCCTCTCCACGTGAGGCGGGAGACCCAGTGTCGCTTTCCACGTGCCACAGGGATCCTGGGACTCCTATCCATTTTCAAGAGGAGTCAGGCATCGTCTCCTTTGGAAGCATTGATCTCCGCAAACCTCTCGAGTTTTCAAAGGATGTGAGGCCTCCGGTCGCGTTGAGGCGGAGGACTAGGTCTTTCTCTGTGGTCTCCACAGGGGATTCAGACATCCCTTCGTCTTGGGAGATGCAAGACGAGAATTCATTCAATTCACTGCAGGGATATCCGGCCTTCCTTCGAGTCAGAGCATCTCGGTTTCCATTCCACTTGAGGCCACAAACTCAGGGTCCCTCTCACATACCTGTAGCTGAGAGAAGCCTCCTCTTGAAGTTCTTGTAGAAAGTTCGTATTCCACTTGAGTCGAAGCCAGGGACGAAGCTCTCATCTCGAGTTGATTTGGGGTCCACGGAGCCCTTTCGTGTTGCTCCAGTGACCTCAGGATCCCTCTATACTTGAGACAGTGATCTTGGGTTTTCTCTGGAGTGCCATCAAGAAAATCATGGCTCCTTTCACGTTTGATGTGGAACACGGAATTGCTGGGCACGCAGGGCAGGGGAATCGTGCCTCATCTCGCGGCGAGGGGGAAGTCTCATGGTTTTTCTCGAGTTGCGCCCGGAACCTGAGGTATATTCTCGAGTTATGACGGGGAGGGCCCTTCCAGACACGTGTTTGTTCAGCGACGTCAGCACTCCTGCCTAGATGCGAGGGACACCTCAGGATTCTCCTCGAGTCTTGGCATGGCAATTGGGACGCGTCTCCACGTGAGTCGGGAGACCCAGGGTCCCTTTCCACGTGCCACAGGGATCCTGGGACTCCTATTATTTTTCAAGAGAAGTCAGGCATCGTCTCCTTTGGAAGCATTGATCTCCGCGGACCTCTCGAGTTTTCAAAGGATGTGAGGCCTGCCGTGGCGATGAGGCTGAGAACTAGGTCTTTCTTGTGGTCCCCACAGGGGATTCAGACATCCCTTCGTCTTGGGAGATGCAAGACGAGCCTGCATTCAATTCACTGCAGGGATATCCGGCCTTACTTCGAGTCAGAGCATCTCGGTGTCCATTCCACTTGAGGCCACAAACTCAGGGTCCCTCTCACATACCTGTAGCTGAGAGCAGCCTCCTCTTGAAGTGCTTGTGGAAAGTTGGTATTCCTCTTGAGTCGAAGCCAGGGACTAAGCTCTCATCTCGAGTTGATTTGGGGTCCACGGAGCCCTTTCGTGTTGCTCCAGTGACCTCAGGATCCCTCTAGACTTGAGACAGTGATCTTGGGTTTTCTCAGGAGTGCCATCAAGGAAATCAAGGCTCCTTTCACGTTTGATGTGGAACACGGAATTGCTCTGCACGCAGTGCAGGGGAATCGGGCTTCATTTCGCGGCGAGGGTGAAGTCTCATGGTTTTTCTCGAGTTGCGCCCTGAACCTGGGGCATATTTTCGAGTTTCGACGAGGAGGGCCCTTCCAGACATGTTTTTGTTCAGTGACGTCAGGACTCCTGCCTAGGTGAGAGGGACACCTCGGGATTCTCCTCGAGTCTTGGCATGGCAATTGGGACGCGTCTCCACGTGAGGCGGGAGACCCAGCGTCCCTTTCCACGTGCCACAGGGATCCTTGCACTCCTATCCATTTTCAAGAGGAGTCAGGCATCGTCTCCTTTGGAAGCATTGATCTCCGCAGACGTCTCGAGTTTTCAAAGGATGTGAGGCCTGCGGTCGTGATGAGGTGGAGGACTAAGTCTTTATCTGTCGTCTCCACATGGGATTCAGAAATCCCTTAGTCTTGGAAAATGCAAGACGAGCCTGCATTCAATTCACTGCAGAGATATCCGGCCTTACTTCGAGTCAGAGCATCTCGGTGTCCATTCCACTTGAGGCCACAAACTCAGGGTCCCTCTCACATACCTGTAGCTGAGAGAAGCCTCTTCTTGAGGTGCTTGTTTCAAGTTGGTATTCCTCTTGAGTCGAAGCCAGGGACTAAGCTCTCATCTCGAGTTGATTTGGGGTCCACGGAGCCCTTTCGTGTTGCTCCAGTGACCTCAGGATCCCTCTAGACTTGAGACAGTGATCTTGGGTTTTCTCTGGAGTGCCATCAAGGAAATCAAGGCTCCTTTCACGTTTGATATGGAACACGGAATTGCTTTGCACGCAGTGCAGGGGTATCGGGCCTCATCTCGCGGCGAGGGGGAAGTCTCATGGTTTTTCTCGAGTTGCGGCCGGAACCTGGGGTATATTCTCGAGTTACGACAGGGTGGGCCCTTCCAGACATGTGTTTGTTCAGCGACGTCAGGACTCCTGCCTAGGTGCGAGGGACACCTCGGGATTCTCCTCGAGTCTTGGCATGGCAATTGGGACGCGTCTCCACGTGAGGCGGGAGACCCAGGGTCCCTTTCCACGTGCCACAGGGTTCCTGGGACTCCTATCCATTTTCAAGAGGAGTCAGGCATCGTCTCCTTTGGAAGCATTGATCTCCGCGGACTTCTCGAGTTTTCAAAGGATGTGAGGCCTCCGGTCGCGATGAGGCGGAGGACTAGGTCTTTCTCTGTGGTCTCCACAGGGGATTCAGACAACCCTTCGTCTTGGGAGATGCAAGACGAGCCTGCATTCAATTCACTGCAGGGATATCTGGCCTTACTTCGAGTCAGAGCATCTCGGTGTCCATTCCACTTGAGGCCACAAACTCAGGGTCCCTCTCACATACCTGTAGCCGAGAGAAGCCTCCTCTTGAGGTGCTTGTGGAAAGTTGGTATTCTTCTTGAGTCGAAGCCAGGGACTAAGCTCTCATCTTGAGATGATTTGGGGTCCACGGAGCCCTTTCGTGTTGCTCCAGTGACCTCAGGATCCCTCTAGACTTGAGACAGTGTTCTTGGGTTTTCTCTGGAGTGTCATCAAGGAAATCAAGGCTCCTTTCACGTTTGATGTGGAACACAGAATTGTTCTGGACGCAGTGCAGGGGAATCGGGCCTCATCTCGCGGCGAGGGGGAAGTCTCATGGTTTTTCTGGAGTTGCGGCCGGAACCTGGGGTATATTCTCGAGTTACGACGGGGAGGTCCCTTCCATACACGTGTTTGTTCAGCGACGTAAGGACTCCAGCCTAGGTGCGAGGGACACCTCGGGATTCTCCTCGAGTCTTGGCATGGCAATTGGGACGCGTCTCCACGTGAGGCGGGAGACCCAGGGTCCCTTTCCACGTGCCACAGGGATCCTGGGGCTCCTATCCATTTTCAAGAGGAGTCAGGCATCGTCTCCTTTGGAAGCATTGATATCCGCGGACCTCTCGAGTTTTCAAAGAATGTGAGGCCTCCGGTCGCAATGAGGGGGAGGACTAGGTTTTTCTCTGTGGTCTCCACAGGGGATTCAGACATCCCTTCGTCTTGGGAGATGCAAGCCGAGCCTCCATTCAATTCACTGCAGGGATATCTGGCCTTACTTCGAGTCAGAGCATCTCGGTGTCCATTCCACTTGAGGCCACAAACTCAGGGTCCCTCTCACATACCTGTAGCTGAGAGAAGCCTCCTCTTGAGGTGCTTGTGGCAAGATGGTATTCCTCTTGAGTCGAAGCCAGGGACTAAGCTCTCATCTCGAGTTGATTTGGGGTCCGCGGAGCCCTTTCCTGTTGCTCCACTGACCTCAGGATCCCTCTAGACTTGAGACAGTGATCTTGGGTTTTCTCTTGAGTGCCATCAAGGAAATCAAGTCTCCTTTCACGTTTGATGTGGAACACGGAATTGCTCTGCATGCAGTGCAGGGGAATCGGGCCTCATCTCGCGGCGAGGGGGAAGTCTCATGGTTTTTCTCGAGTTGCGGCCGGAACCTGGGGTATATTCTCGAGTTACGACGGGAGGGCTCTTCCAGACACGTGTTTGTTCAGCGACTGAGGACTCCTGCCTAGGTGCGAGGGACACCTCGGGATTCTCCTCGAGTCTTGGCATGGCAATTGGGACGCGTCTCCACGTGAGGCGGGAGACCCAGCGTCCCTTTCCACGTGCCACAGGGATCCTTGCACTCCTATCCATTTTCAAGAGGAGTCAGGCATCGTCTCCTTTGGAAGCATTGATCTCCGCAGACGTCTCGAGTTTTCAAAGGATGTGAGGCCTGCGGTCGTGATGAGGTGGAGGACTAAGTCTTTATCTGTCGTCTCCACATGGGATTCAGAAATCCCTTAGTCTTGGAAAATGCAAGAGGAGCCTGCATTCAATTCACTGCAGAGATATCCGGCCTTACTTCGAGTCAGAGCATCTCGGTGTCCATTCCACTTGAGGCCACAAACTCAGGGTCCCTCTCACATACATGTAGCTGAGAGAAGCCTCTTCTTGAGGTGCTTGTTTCAAGTTGGTATTCCTCTTGAGTCGAAGCCAGGGACTAAGCTCTCATCTCGAGTTGATTTGGGGTCCACGGAGCCCTTTCGTGTTGCTCCAGTGACCTCAGGATCCCTCTAGACTTGAGACAGTGATCTTGGGTTTTCTCTGGAGTGCCATCAAGGAAATCAAGGCTCCTTTCACGTTTGATATGGAACACGGAATTGCTTTGCACGCAGTGCAGGGGTATCGGGCCTCATCTCACGGCGAGGGGGAAGTCTCATGGTTTTTCTCGAGTTGCGGCCGGAACCTGGGGTGTATTCTCGAGTTACGACAGGGTGGGCCCTTCCAGACACGTGTTTGTTCAGCGACGTCAGGACTCCTGCCTAGGTGCGAGGGACACCTCGGGATTCTCCTCGAGTCTTGGCATGGCAATTGGGACGCGTCTCCACGTGAGGCGGGAGACCCAGGGTCCCTTTCCACGTGCCAAAGGGTTCCTGGGACTCCTATCCATTTTCAAGAGGAGTCAGGCATCGTCTCCTTTGGAAGCATTGATCTCCGCGGACTTCTCGAGTTTTCAAAGGATGTGAGGCCTCCGGTCGCGATGAGGCGGAGGACTAGGTCTTTCTCTGTGGTCTCCACAGGGGATTCAGACAACCCTTCGTCTTGGGAGATGCAAGACGAGCCTGCATTCAATTCACTGCAGGGATATCTGGCCTTACTTCGAGTCAGAGCATCTCGGTGTCCATTCCACTTGAGGCCACAAACTCAGGGTCCCTCTCACATACCTGTAGCTGAGAGAAGCCTCCTCTTGAGGTGCTTGTGGAAAGTTGGTATTCTTCTTGAGTCGAAGCCAGGGACTAAGCTCTCATCTTGAGATGATTTGGGGTCCACGGAGCCCTTTCGTGTTGCTCCAGTGACCTCAGGATCCCTCTAGACTTGAGACAGTGATCTTGGGTTTTCTCTGGAGTGCCATCAAGGAAATCAAGGCTCCTTTCACGTTTGATGTGGAACACAGAATTGTTCTGGACGCAGTGCAGGGGAATCGGGCCTCATCTCGCGGCGAGGGGGAAGTCTCATGGTTTTTCTGGAGTTGCGGCCGGAACCTGGGGTATATTCTCGAGTTACGACGGGGAGGTCCCTTCCATACACGTGTTTGTTCAGCGACGTAAGGACTCCAGCCTAGGTGCGAGGGACACCTCGGGATTCTCCTCGAGTCTTGGCATGGCAATTGGGACGCGTCTCCACGTGAGGCGGGAGACCCAGGGTCCCTTTCCACGTGCCACAGGGATCCTGGGGCTCCTATCCATTTTCAAGAGGAGTCAGGCATCGTCTCCTTTGGAAGCATTGATATCCGCGGACCTCTCGAGTTTTCAAAGAATGTGAGGCCTCCGGTCGCAATGAGGGGGAGGACTAGGTTTTTCTCTGTGGTCTCCACAGGGGATTCAGACATCCCTTCGTCTTGGGAGATGCAAGCCGAGCCTCCATTCAATTCACTGCAGGGATATCTGGCCTTACTTCGAGTCAGAACATCTCGGTGTCCATTCCACTTGAGGCCACAAACTCAGGGTCCCTCTCACATACCTGTAGCTGAGAGAAGCCTCCTCTTGAGGTGCTTGTGGCAAGATGGTATTCCTCTTGAGTCGAAGCCAGGGACTAAGCTCTCATCTCGAGTTGATTTGGGGTCTACGGAGACCTTTCGTGTTGCTACAGTCACCTGAGGATCCCTGTAGACTTGAGACAGTGATCTTGGGTTTTCTCTGGAGTGCCATCAAGGAAATCAAGGCTACTTTCACGTTTGATGTGGACAACGGAATTCCTCTGCACGCAGTGCAGGGGAATCGGGCCTCATCTCGCAGCGAGGGGAAGTCTCATGGTTTTTCTCGAGTTGCGGCCGGAACCTGGGGTATATTCTCGAGTTACGACGGGGAGGGCCCTTCCAGACACGTGTTTGTTCAGCGACGTCAGGACTCCTGCCTAGGTGCGAAGGACACCTCGGGATTCTCCTCGAGTCTTAGCATGGCAATTGGGACGCGTCTCCACGTGAGGCGAGAGACCCAGGGTCCCTTTCCACGTGCCACAGGGATCCTGGGACTCCTATCCATTTTCAAGAGGAGTCAGGCATCGTCTCCTTTGGAAGCATTGATCTCCGCGGACTTCTCGAGTTTTCAAAGGATGTGAGGCCTCCTGTCGCGATGAGGCGGAGGACTAGGTCTTTCTCTGTGGTCTCCACAGGGGATTCAGACAACCCTTCGTCGTGGGAGATGCAAGACGAGCCTGCCTTCAATTCACTGCAGGGATATCTGGCCTTACTTCGAGTCAGAGCATCTCGGTGTCCATTTCACTTGAGGCCACAAACTCAGGGTCCCTCTCACATACCTGTAGCTGAGAGAAGCCTCCTCTTCAGGTGCTTGTGGAAAGTTGGTATTCTTCTTGAGTGGAAGCCAGGGACTATGCTCTCATCTTGAGTTGATTTGGGGTCCTCGGAGCCCTTTCGTGTTGCTCCAGTGACCTCAGGATCCCTCTATACTTGAGACAGTGATCTTGGGTTTTCTCTGGAGTGCCATCAAGAATATCATGGCTCCTTTCACGTTTGATGTGCAACACGGAATT
Organism: Dama dama; assembly: GCF_033118175.1. Lineage (NCBI taxonomy): Eukaryota > Metazoa > Chordata > Mammalia > Artiodactyla > Cervidae > Dama > Dama dama. The sequence goes on from NW_026870940.1 coordinate 2,412,274, forward strand.
GCTGGGCACGCAGGGCCGGGGAATCGGGCCTCATCTCGCGGCGAGGGGGAAGTCTCATGGTTTTTCTCGAGTTGCGCCCGGAACCTGAGGTATATTCTCGAGTTATGACTGGGAGGGCCCTTCCAGACACGTGTTTGTTCAGCGACGTCAGCACTCCTGCCTAGATGCGAGGGACACCTCAGGATTCTCCTCGAGTCTTGGCATGGCAATTGGGAGGCGTCTCCACGTGAGTCGGGAGACCCAGGGTCCCTTTCCACGTGCCACAGGGATCCTGGGACTCCTATTCTTTTTCAAGAGGAGTCAGGCATCGTTTCCTTTGGAAGCATTGATCTCCGCGGACCTCTCGAGTTTTCAAAGGATGTGAGGCCTCCGGACGCGATTAGGCGGAGAATTAGGTCTTTCTCTGTGGTCTCCACAGGGGATTCAGACAACCCTTCGTCTTGGGAGATGCAAGACGAGCCTGCATTCAATTCACTGCAGGGATATCCGGCCTTACTTCGAGTCAGAGCATCTCGGTGTCCATTCCACTTGAGGCCACAAACTCAGGGTCCCTCTCACATACCTGTAGCTGAGAGAAGCCTCCTCTTGAGGTGATTGTGGAAAGTTGGTATTCCTCTTGAGTCGAAGCCAGGGACTAAGCTCTCATCTCGAGTTGATTTGGGGTCCACGGAGCCCTTTCGTGTTCCTCCAGTGACCTCAGGATCCCTCTAGACTTGAGACAGTGATCTTCGGTTTTCTCTGGAGTGCCATCAAGGAAATCAAGGCTCCTTTCACGTTTGATGTGGAACACAGAATTGCTCTGCACGCAGTGCAGTGGAATCGGGCCTCAACTCGCGGCGAGCGGGAAGCCTCATGATTTTTCTCGAGTTGCGGCCGGAACCTGAAGTATATTCTCGAGTTACGCCGGGGAGGGCCCTTCCGACACGTGTTTGTTCAGCGACGTCAGCACTCCTGCCAAGGTGTGAGGGACACCTTGGGATTCTCCTCGAGTATTGGCATGGCAATTGGGACGCCTCTCCACGTGAGGCGGGAGACCCAGTGTCGCTTTCCACGTGCCACAGGGATCCTGGGACTCCTATCCATTTTCAAGAGGAGTCAGGCATCGTCTCCTTTGGAAGCATTGATCTCCGCAAACCTCTCGAGTTTTCAAAGGATGTGAGGCCTCCGGTCGCGTTGAGGCGGAGGACTAGGTCTTTCTCTGTGGTCTCCACAGGGGATTCAGACATCCCTTCGTCTTGGGAGATGCAAGACGAGAATTCATTCAATTCACTGCAGGGATATCCGGCCTTCCTTCGAGTCAGAGCATGTCGGTTTCCATTCCACTTGAGGCCACAAACTCAGGGTCCCTCTCACATACCTGTAGCTGAGAGAAGCCTCCTCTTGAAGTTCCTGTAGAAAGTTCGTATTCCACTTGAGTCGAAGCCAGGGACGAAGCTCTCATCTCGAGTTGATTTGGGGTCCACGGAGCCCTTTCGTGTTGCTCCAGTGACCTCAGGATCCCTCTATACTTGAGACAGTAATCTTGGGTTTTCTCTGGAGTGCCATCAAGAAAATCATGGCTCCTTTCACGTTTGATGTGGAACACGGAATTGCTGGGCACGCAGGGCAGGGGAATCGTGCCTCATCTCGCGGCGAGGGGGAAGTCTAATGGTTTTTCTCGAGTTGCGCCCGGAACCTGAGGTATATTCTAGAGTTATGACGGGGAGGGCCCTTCCAGACACGTGTTTGTTCAGCGACGTCAGCACTCCTGCCTAGATGCGAGGGACACCTCAGGATATTCCTCGAGTCTTGGCATGGCAATTGGGACGCGTCTCCACGTGAGGCGGGAGACCCAGGGTCCCTTTCCACGTGCCACAGGGATCCTGGGACTCCTATCCATTTTCAAGAGGAGTCAGGCATCGTCTCCTTTGGAAGCATTGATCTCCGCGGACCTCTCTAGTTTTCAAAGGATGTGAGGCCTGCCGTGGCGATGAGGCTGAGAACTAGGTCTTTCTTGTGGTCCCCACAGGGGATTCAGGCATCCCTTCGTCTTGGGAGATGCAAGACGAGCCTGCATTCAATTCACTGCAGGGATATCCGGCCTTACTTCGAGTCAGAGCATCTCGGTGTCCATTCCACTTGAGGCCACAAACTCAGGGTCCCTCTCACATACCTGTAGCTGAGAGCAGCCTCCTCTTGAGGTGCTTGTGGAAAGTTGGTATTCCTCTTGAGTCGAAGCCAGGGACTAAGCTCTCATCTCGAGTTGATTTGGGGTCCACGGAGCCCTTTCGTGTTGCTCCAGTGACCTCAGGATCCCTCTAGACTTGAGACAGTGATCTTGGGTTTTCTCTGGAGTGCCATCAAGGAAATCAAGGCTCCTTTCACGATTGATATGGAACACGGAATTGCTTTGCACGCAGTGCAGGGGTATCGGGCCTCATCTCGCGGCGAGGGGGAAGTCTCATGGTTTTTCTCGAGTTGCGGCCGGAACCTGGGGTATATTCTCGAGTTAAGACAGGGTGGGCCCTTCCAGACACGTGTTTGTTCAGCGTCGTCAGGACCCCTGCCTAGGTTCGAGGGACACCTCGGTATTCTCCTCGAGTCTTGGCATGGCAATTGGGACGCGTCTCCACGTCAAGCGGGAGACCCAGGGTCCCTTTCCACGTGCCAAAGGGATCCTGGGACTCCTATCCATTTTCAAGAGGAGTCAGGCATCGTCTCCTTTGGAAGCTTTGATCTCCGCGGACCTCTCGAGATTTCAAAGGATGTGAGGCCTCCGGGCGCGATGAGGCGGAGAACTAGGTCTTTCTCTGTGGTCTCCACAGGGGATTCAGACACCCCTTCGTCTTGGGAGATGCAAGTCGAGCCTGCATTCAATTCATTGCAGGGATATCTGCCCATACTTCGTGTCAGAGCATCACGGTGTCCATTCCACTTGAGGCCACAAACTCAGGGTCCCTCTCACATACATGTAGCTGAGAGAAGCCTCCTCTTGAGGTGCTTATGGAAAGTTGGTAATCCTCTTGAGTCGAAGCCAGGGACTAAGCTCTCATCTCGAGTTGATTTGGGGTCCACAGAGCCCTTTCTTGTTGCTACAGTGACCTGAGGATCCCTCTAGACTTGAGACAGTTATCTTGGGTTTTCTCTGGAGTGCCATCAAGGAAATCAAGGCTCCTTTCACGTTTGATGTGGAACACGGAATTGCTCTGCACGCAGTGCAGGGGTATCGGGCCTCATCTCGCGGCGAGGGGGAAGTCTCATGGTTTTTCTCGAGTTGCGGCCGGAACCTGGGGTATATTCTCGAGTTAAGACAGGGTGGGCCCTTCCAGACACGTGTTTGTTCAGCGTCGTCAGGACCCCTGCCTAGGTTCGAGGGACACCTCGGTATTCTCCTCGAGTCTTGGCATGGCAATTGGGACGCGTCTCCACGTGAGGCGGGAGACCCAGGGTCCCTTTCCACGTGCCACAGGGATCCTGGGACTCCTATCCATTTTCAAGAGGAGTCAGGCATCGTCTCCTTTGGAAGCATTGATCTCCGCGGACCTCTCGAGATTTCAAAGGATGTGAGGCCTCCGGGCGCGATGAGGCGGAGAACTAGGTCTTTCTCTGTGGTCTCCACAGGGGATTCAGACACCCCTTCGTCTTGGGAGATGCAAGTCGAGCCTGCATTCAATTCATTGCAGGGATATCTGCCCATACTTCGAGTCAGAGCATCACGGTGTCCATTCCACTTGAGGCCACAAACTCAGGGTCCCTCTCACATACATGTAGCTGAGAGAAGCCTCCTCTTGAGGTGCTTATGGAAAGTTGGTAATCCTCTTGAGTCGAAGCCAGGGACTAAGCTCTCATCTCGAGTTGATTTGGGGTCCACAGAGCCCTTTCTTGTTGCTACAGTGACCTGAGGATCCCTCTAGACTTGAGACAGTTATCTTGGGTTTTCTCTGGAGTGCCATCAAGGAAATCAAGGCTCCTTTCACGTTTGATGTGGAACACGGAATTGCTCTGCACACCATGCGGGGAATCAGGCTTCATCTCGCGGCGAGGGGGAAGTCTCATGGTTTTTCTCGAGTTGCGGCCGGAACCTGGGGTATATTCTCGAGTTACAAAGGGGAGGTCCCTTCCATACACGTGTTTGTTCAGCGACGTAAGGACTCCAGCCTAGGTGCGAGGGACACCTTGGGATTCTCCTCGAGTCTTCGCATGGCATTTGGGACGCGTTTCCACGTGAGGCGGGAGACGCAGGGTCCCTTTCCACGTGCCACAGGGATCCTGGGACTCCTATTCTTTTTCAAGTGGAGTCAGGCATTGTCTCCTTTGGAAGCATTGATCTCCGCGGACTTCTCGAGTTTTCAAAGGATGTGAGGCCTCCAGTCGCGATGAGGCGGAGGACTAGGTCTTTCTCTGTGGTCTCCACAGGGGATTCAGACAACCCTTCGTCTTGGGAGATGCAAGAGGAGCCTGCATTCAATTCACTGCAGGGATATCCGGCCTTACTTCGAGTCAGAGCATCTCGGTGTCCATTCCACTTGAGGCCACAAACTCAGGGTCCCTCTCACATACCTGTAGCTGAGAGCAGCCTCCTCTTGAGGTGCTTGTGGAAAGTTGGTATTCCTCTTGAGTCGAAGCCAGGGACTAAGCTCTCATCTCGAGTTGATTTGGGGTCCACGGAGCCCTTTCGTGTTGCTCCAGTGACCTCAGGATCCCTCTAGACTTGAGACAGTGATCTTGGGTTTTCTCTGGAGTGCCATCAAGGAAATCAAGGCTCCTTTCACGATTGATATGGAACACGGAATTGCTTTGCACGCAGTGCAGGGGTATCGGGCCTCATCTCGCGGCGAGGGGGAAGTCTCATGGTTTTTCTCGAGTTGCGGCCGGAACCTGGGGTATATTCTCGAGTTAAGACAGGGTGGGCCCTTCCAGACACGTGTTTGTTCAGCGTCGTCAGGACCCCTGCCTAGGTTCGAGGGACACCTCGGTATTCTCCTCGAGTCTTGGCATGGCAATTGGGACGCGTCTCCACGTCAGGCGGGAGACCCAGGGTCCCTTTCCACGTGCCACAGGGATCCTGGGACTCCTATCCATTTTCAAGAGGAGTCAGGCATCGTCTCCTTTGGAAGCATTGATCTCCGCGGACCTCTCGAGATTTCAAAGGATGTGAGGCCTCCGGGCGCGATGAGGCGGAGAACTAGGTCTTTCTCTGTGGTCTCCACAGGGGATTCAGACACCCCGTCGTCTTGGGAGATGCAAGTCGAGCCTGCATTCAATTCATTGCAGGGATATCTGCCCATACTTCGAGTCAGGGCATCTCGGTGTCCATTCCACTTGAGGCCACAAACTCAGGGTCCCTCTCACATACCTGTAGCTGAGAGAAGCCTCCTCTTGAGGTGCTTGTGGAAAGTTGGTATTCCTCTTGAGTCGAAGCCAGGGACTAAGCTCTCATCTCGAGTTGATTTGGGGTCCACGTAGCCCTTTCGTGTTGCTCCAGTGACCTCAGGATCCCTCTAGACTTGAGACAGTGATCTTGGGTTTTCTCTGGAGTGCCATCAAGGAAATCAAGGCTCCTTTCACGTTTGATGTGGAACACGGAATTGCTCTGCACGCAGTGCCGGGGAATCGGGCCTCATCTCGCGGCGAGGGGGAAGTCTCATGGTTTTTCTCGAGTTGCGCCCGGAACCTGAGGTATATTCTCGAGTTATGACTGGGAGGGCCCTTCCAGACACGTGTTTGTTCAGCGACGTCAGCACTCCTGCCTAGATGCGAGGGACACCTCAGGATTCTCCTCGAGTCTTGGCATGGCAATTGGGAGGCGTCTCCACGTGAGGCTGGAGACCCAGGGTCCCTTTCCACGTGCCACAGGGATCCTGGGACTCCTATTCTTTTTCAAGAGGAGTCAGGCATCGTCTCCTTTGGAAGCATTGATCTCCGCGGACCTCTCGAGTTTTCAATGGATGTGAGGCCTCCGGACACGATGAGGCGGAGAATTAGGTCTTTCTTGTGGTCTCCACAGGGGATTCAGACAACCCTTCGTCTTGGGAGATGCAAGACGAGCCTGCATTCAATTCACTGCAGGGATATCCGGCCTTACTTCGAGTCAGAGCATCTCGGTGTCCATTCCACTTGAGGCCACAAACTCAGGGTCCCTCTCACATACCTGTAGCTGAGAGAAGCCTCCTCTTGAGGTGATTGTGGAAAGTTGGTATTCCTCTTGAGTCGAAGCCAGGGACTAAGCTCTCATCTCGAGTTGATTTGGGGTCCACGGAGCCCTTTCGTGTTGCTCCAGTGACCTCAGGATCCCTCTAGACTTGAGACAGTGATCTTGGGTTTTCTCTGGAGTGCCATCAAGGAAATCAAGGCGCCTTTCACGTTTGATGTGGAACACGGAATTGCTCTGCAAGCAGTGCAGTGGAATCGGGCCTCAACTCGCGGCGAGGGGGAAGCCTCATGATTTTTCTCGAGTTGCGGCCGGAACCTGAAGTATATTCTCGAGTTACGATGGGGAGGGCCCTTCCGACACGTGTTTGTTCAGCGACGTCAGGACTCCTGCCTAGGTGCGAGGGACACCTCGGGATTCTCCTCGAGTCTTGGCATGGCAATTGGGACGCGCCTCCACGTGAGGCGGGAGACCCAGGGTCCCTTTCCACGTGCCACAGGGATCCTGGGACTCCTATCCATTTTCAAGAGGAGTCAGGCATCGTCTCCTTTGGAAGCATTGATCTCCGCAGACCTCTCGAGTTTTCAAAGGATGTGAGGCCTCCGGTCGCGATGAGGCGGAGAACTAGGTCTTTCTCTGAGGTCTCCACAGGGGATTCAGACATCCCTTCATCTTGGGAGATGCAAGACGAGCCTGCATTCAATTCACTGCAGGGATATCCGGCGTTACTTCGAATCAGTGCATCTCGTTGTCCATTCCACATGAGGCCACAAACTCAGGGTCCCTGTCACATACCTGTAGCTGAGACAAGACTCCTCTTGAGGTGCTTGGGGAAAGTTGGAATTCCTCTTGATTCGAAGCCAGGGACTAAGCTTTCATCTCGAGTTGATTTGGGGTCCACGGAACCTTTTCTTGTTGCTACAGTGACCTCAGGATCCCTCTAGACTTGAGACAGTGATCTTGGGTTTTCTCTGGAGTGCCATCAAGGAAATCATGTCTCCTTTCACGTTTGATGTGGAACAATGAATTGCTCTGCATGCAGTGCAGGGGAATCGGGCCTCATTTCGCGGCGAGGGGGAATTCTCATGGTTTTTCTCCACTTGTGGCCGCAACCTGGGGTATATTCTCGAGTTACAATGGGGGGGGATCCTTCCAGACACGTGTTTCTTCAGGGAAGTCAGGACTACTGCCTAAGTGCGAGGGTCACCTCGGGATTCTCCTCGAGTCTTGGCATGGCAATTGGGACCCGTCTCCACGTGAGGCGGGAGACCCAGGGTCCCTTTCCAAATGCCACAGGGATCCTGGGACTCCTATCCATTTTCAAGAGGAGTCAGGTATCGTCTCTTTGGAAGCATTGATCTCCGCGGACCTCACGAGTTTTCAAAGGATGTGAGGCCTCCGGTCGCGATGAGGCAGAGAACTAGGTCTTTCTCTGTGGTCTCCACAGGGGATTCAGACATTCCTTCGTCTTGGGAGATGCAAGATGAGCCTGCATTAAATTCACTGCAGGGATATCCGGCCTTACTTCGAGTCAGAGCATCTCGGTGTCCATTCCACTTGAGGCCACAAACTCAGGGTCCCTCTCACATACCTGTAGCTGAGAGAAGCCTCCTCTTGAGGTGCTTGTGGAAAGTTGGTATTCCTCTTGAGTCGAAGCCAGGGACTAAGCTCTCATCTCGAGTTGATTTGGGGTCCACGGAGCCCTTTCGTGTTGCTACAGTGACCTCAGGATCCCTCTAGACTTGAGACAGTGATCTTGGGTTTTCTCTGGAGTGCCATCAAGGAAATCAAGGCTCCTTTCACGTTTGATGTGGAACACGGAATTGCTCTGCACGCAGTGCAGGGGAATCGGGCCTCATCTCGGGGCGAGGGGGAAGTCTCATGGTTTTTCTCGAGTTGCGGCCAGAACCTGGGGTATATTCCCGAGTTACGACGGGGAGGGCCCTTCCAGACACTTGTTTGTTCAGCCACGTTAGGACTCCTGCCTAGGTGCGAGGGACACCTCGGGATTCTCCTCGAGTCTTGGCATGGCAATTGGGACCCGTCTCCACGTGAGGCGGGAGACCCAGTGTCCCTTTCCATGTGCCACAGGGATCCTTGGACTCCTATCCATTTTCAAGAGGAGTCAGGCATCGTCTCCTTTGGAAGCATTGATCTCCGCGGACCTCTCGAGTTTTCAAAGGATGTGAGGCCTCCTTTCGCGTTGAGGCGGAGGACTAGGTCTTTCTCTTTTGTCTCCACAGGGGATTCAGACAACCCTTCTTCTTGGGAGATGCAAGACGAGCCTGCTTTCAATTCACTGCAGGGATATCCGGCCTTACTTCGAGTCAGAGCATCTCGGTGTCCATTCCACTTGAGGCCACAAACTCAGGGTCCCTCTCACATACCTGTAGCTGAGAGAAGCCTCCTCTTGAGGTGCTTGTGGAAAGTTGGTATTCCTCTTGATTCAAAGCCAGGGACTAAGCTCTCATCTCGAGTTGATTTGGGGTCCGCGGAGCCCTTTCCTGTTGCTCCACTGACCTCAGGATCCCTCTAGACTTGAGACAGTGATCTTGGGTTTTCTCTGGAGTGCCATCAAGGAAATCAAGGCTCCTTTCACGTTTGATGTGGAACACGGAATTGCTCTGCACGCAGTGCAGGGGAATCGGGCCTCATCTCGCGGCGAGGGGGAAGTCTCATGGTTTTTCTCGAGTTGCGGCCGGAACCTGGGGTATATTCTCGAGTTACGACGGGAGGGCCCTTCCAGACACGTGTTTGTTCAGCGACTCAGGACTCCTGCCTAGGTGCGAGGGACACCTCGGGATTCTCCTCGAGTCTTGGCATGGCAATTGGGACGCGTCTCCACGTGAGGCGGGAGACCCAGGGTCCCTTTCCACGTGCCACAGGGATCCTTGCACTCCTATCCATTTTCAAGAGGAGTCAGGCATCGTCTCCTTTGGAAGCATTGATCTCCGTGGACCTCTCGAGTTTTCAAAGGATGTGAGGCCTCCGGTCGCGATGAGGTGGAGGACTAGGTCTTTCTCTGTGGTCTCCACAGCGGATTCAGACATCCCTTCGTCTTGGGAGATGCAAGACGAGCCTGCATTCAATTCACTGCAGGGATATCCGGCTTTACTTCGAGTCAGAGCATCTCCGGGTTCATTCCACTTGAGGCCACAAACTCAGGGTCCCTCTCACATACCTGTAGCTGAGAGAAGCCTCCTCTTGAGGTGCTTGTGGAAAGTTGGTATTCCTCTTGAGTCGAAGCCAGGGACTAAGCTCTCATCTCGAGTTGATTTGGGGTCCACGGAGAACTTTCGTGTTGCTCCAGTGACCTCAGGATCCCTCAAGACTTGAGACAGTCATCTTGGGTTTTCTCTGGAGTGCCATCAAGGAAATCAAGGCTCCTTTCACGTTTGATGTGGAACACGGAATTGCTCTGCATGCAGTGCAGGGGAAGCGGGCCTCATCTCGCGGCGAGGGGGAAGTCTCATGGTTTTTCTCGAGTTGCGGCCGAAACCTGCGGTATATTCTCGAGTTACGACGGGGAGGGCCCTTCCAGACACGTGATTGTTCAGCGACGTCAGGACTCCTGCCTAGGTGTGAGGGACACCTCGGGATTCTCCTCGAGTCTTGGCATGGCAATTGGGATGCGTCTCCATGTGAGGCGGGAGACCCAGGGTCCCTTTGCACATGCCACAGGGATCCTGGGACTCCTATCGATTTTCAAGAAGAGTCAGGCATCGTCTCCTTTGGAAGCATTGATCTCTGCAGACCTCTCGAGTTTTCAAAGGATGTGAGGCCTCCGGTCGCGATGAGGCGTAGGACTAGGTCTTTCTCTGTCGTCTCCACAGGGGATTCAGACATCCCTCGTCTTGGGAGATGCAAGAGTAGCCTGAATTCAATTCACTGTTGGGATATCCAGCCTTACTTCGAGTCAGAGCATCTCGGTGTCCATTCCACTTGAGGCCACAAACTCAGGGTCCCTCTCACATACCTGTAGCTGAGAGAAGCCTACTCTTGAGGTGCTTGTGGAAAGTTGGTATTCCTCTTGAGTCGAAGCCAGGGATTAAGCCCTCATCTCGAGTTGATTTGGGGTCCATGGAGCCCTTTCGTGTTGCTCCCGTGACCTCAGGATCCCTCTAGACTTGAGACAGTGATCTTGGGTTTTCTCTGGAGTGCCATCAAGGAAATCAAGGCTCTTTTCACGTTTGATGTGGAACACGAAATTGCTCTGCACGCAGTGGAGTGGAATCGGGTCTCATCTCGCGGCGAGGGGGAAGTCTAATGGTTTTTCTCGAGTTGCGGCCGGAACCTGGGGTATATTCTCGAGTTACGACAGGGAGGGCCCTTCCAGACAGGTGTTTGTTCAGCGACGTCAGGACTCCTTCCTAAGTGCGAGGGACACCTCGGGATTCTCCTCGAGTCTTGGCATGGCAATTGGGACGCGTCTCGACGTAAGGTGGGAGACCCAGGGTCCCTTTCCAAGTGCCACAGGGATCCTGGGACTCCTATCCATTTTCAAGAGGAGTCAGGCATCGTCTCCTTTGGAAGTATTGATCTCCGCGGACCTCTCGAGTTTTCAAAAAATGTGAGGCCTCCGCTCGCGGTGAGGCGGAGAATTATGTCTTCCTCTGTGGTCTCCACAGAGGATTCAGACATCCCTTCGTCTTGGGAGATGCAAGACGAGCCTGCATTCAATTCACTGCAGGGATATCCGGCCTTACTTCGAGTCAGAGCATCTCGGTGTCCATTCCACTTGAGGCCACAAACTCAGGGGCCCTCTCACATACCTGTAGCTGAGAGAAGCCTCCTCTTGAGGTGCTTGTGGAAAGTTGGTATTCCTCTTGAGTCGAAGCCAGGGACTAAGCTCTCATCTTGAGTTGATTTGGGGTCCACGGAGCCCTTTCGTGTTGCTCCAGTGACCTCAGGATCCCTCTAGACTTGAGACAGTGATCTTGGGTTTTCTCTGGAGTGCCATCAAGGAAATCAAGGCTCCTTTCACGTTTGATGTGGAACACGGAATTGCTCTGCACGCAGTGCAGGGGATTCGGGCCTCATGTCGCAGCGAGGGGGAAGTCTCATGGTTTTTCTCGAGTTGCGGCCGGAACCTGGGGTATATTCTCGAGTTACCACGGAGATGGCCCTTCCAGACACGTGTTTGTTCAGCGACGTCAGGACTCCTGCCTAGGTGCGAGGGACACCTCGGGATTCTCCTCGACTCTTGGCATGGCAATTGGGATGCGTCTCCAAGTCAGGCGGGAGACCCAGGGTCCCTTTCCACGTGCCACAGGGATCCTGGGTCTCCTATCCATTTTCAAGTTGAGTCAGGCATCGTCTCCTTAGGAAGCATTGATCTCCTGGGACCTCTCGAGTTTTCAAAGAATGTGAGGCATCCGGTCGCGATAAGGCGGAGAACTAGGTCTTTCTCTGTGGTCTCCACAGGGGATTCAGACATCCCTTCGTCGTGGGAGATGCAAGACGAGCCTGCATTCAATTCACTGCTGGGATATCCAGCCTTATTTCGAGTCAGAGCATCAAGGTGTCCATTCCACTTGAGGCCACAATCTCAGGGTCCCTCTCACATACCTGTAGCTGAGAGAAGCCTCCTCTTGAGGTGCTTGTGGAAAGTTGGTATTCCTCTTGAGTCGAAGCCAGGGATGAAGCTCTCATCTCGAGTTGATTTGGGGTCCACGGAGCCCTTTCGTGTTGCTCCAGTGACCTCAGGATCCCTCTATACGTGAGACAGTGATCTTGGGTTTTCTCTGGAGTGCCATCAAGAAAATCATGGCTCCTTTCACGTTTGATGTGGAAAACGGAATTGCTGGGCACGCAGGGCCGGGGAATCGGGCCTCATGTTGCGGCGAGGGGGAAGTCTCATGGTTTTTCTCGAGTTGCGGCCGGAACCTGGGGTATATTCTCGAGTTACGACGGGGAGGTCCCTTCCAGACACGTGTTTGTTCAGCGACGTCAGGACTCCTGCCTAGGTGCGAGGGACACCTCGGTATTCTCCTCGAGTCTTGACATGGCAATTGGGACGCATATCCACGTGAGGCGTGAGACCCAGGGTCCCTTTCCACGTGCCACAGGGATCCTGGGACTTCTATCCATTTTCAAGAGGAGTCAGGCATCGTCTCCTTTGGAAGCATTGATCTCCGCGGACCTCTCGTGTTTTCAAAGGATGTGAGGCCTCCGGTCGCCGTGAGGCGGAGAACTTGGTCTTTCTCTGCGGTGTCCACTGGAGATTCAGCCATCCCTTCATCTTGGGAGATGCAAGACGAGCCTGCATTCAATTCACTGCAGTGATATCCGGCCTTACTCCGAGTCAGAGCATCTCGGTGTCAATTCCACTTGAGGCCAAAAACTCAGGGTCCCTCTCACATACCTGTAGCTGAGAGAAGCCTCCTCTTGAGGTGCTTGTGGAAAGTTGGTATTCCTCTTGAGTCGAAGCCAGGGACTAAGCTCTCATCTCGTGTTGATTGGGGGTCCACGGAGCCCTTTCGTGTTGCTCCAGTGACCTCAGGATCCCTCTAGACTTGATACAGTGATCTTACGTTTTCTCTGGAGTGCCATCAAGATAATCAAGGCTCCTTTCACGTTTGATGTGGAACACGGAATTGCTCTGCACGCAGTGCAGGGGAATCGGGCCTCATCTCGCGGCGAGGGGGAATTCTCATGGTTTTTCTCGAGTTGCAGCCAGAACTTGGGTTATATTCTCGAGTTACGACGGGGAGGGCCCTTCCAGACACGTGTTTTTTCAGTGACGTCTGGACTCCTGCCTAGGTGGGAGGGACACCTCGGGATTTTCCTCGAATCTTGGCATGGCAAATGAGACGTGTCTCCACGTTAGGCGTGAGACCCAGGGTCCCTTACCACGTGAAACAGGGATCCTGGGACTCCTATCCATTTTCAGGAGGAGTCAGGCTTCATCTCCTTCGGAAGTATTGATATCCGCGGACCTCTCGAGTTTTCAAAGGATATGAGGCCTCCGGTTGCGTTGAGTTGGAGGAATAGGTCTTTCTCTGTGGTCTCCACAGGGGATTCAGACATCCCTTCGTCTTGGGAGATGCAAGACGATCCTGCATTCAATTCACTGCAGGGATATTCTGCCTTACTTCAGGTCAGAGCATCTCGGTGTCCATTCCATTTGAGGCCACAAACTCAGGGGCCCTCTCACATACCTGTAGCTGAGAGAAGCCTCCTCTTGAGGTGCTTGTGGAAAGTTGGTATTCCTCTTGTGTCGAAGCCAGGGACTAAGCTCTCATCTTGAGTTGATTTGGGGTCCATGCAGCCCTTTCATGTTGCTACAGTGGCCTCAGGATCCCTCTAGACTTGAGACAGTGATCTTGGGTTTTCTCTGGAGTGCCATCAAGGAAATCAAGGTTCCTTTCATTTTTGATGTGGAACACGGAATTTCTCTGCACGCAGTGCAAGGGAATCGGGCCTCATCTCGCGGCGAGGGGGAAATCTCATGGTTTTTCTCGAGTTGCGGCCGGAACCTGGGGTATATTCTCGAGTTACGACGGGGAGGGCCCTTCCAGACACGTGTTTGTTCAGCGTCGTCAGGACCCCTGCCTAGGTGCGAGGGACACCTCGGGATTCTCCTCGAGTCTTGGCATGGCAATTGGGACGCGTCTCCACGTGAGGCGGGAGACCCAGGGTCCCTTTCCACGTGCCACAGGGATCCTGGGACTCCTATCCAATTTCAAGAGGAGTCAGGCATCGTCTCCTTTGGAAGCATTGATCTCCGCAGACCTCTTGAATTTTCAAAGGATGTGAGGCCTCCGGTCGCGATGAGGCGGAGAACTAGGTCTTTCTCTGTGGTCTCCACAGGGGATTCAGACATCCCTTCGTCTTGGGAGATGCAAGACGAGCCTGCATTCAATTCACTGCAGGGATATCCGGCCTTACTTCGAGTCAGAGCATCTCGGTGTCCATTCCACTTGATGCCACAAATTCAGGGTCCTTCTCACATACCTGTAGCTGAGAGAAGCCTCCTCTTGAGGGGCTTGTGGAAAGTTCATATTCCTCTTGAGTCGAAGCCAGGGACTAAGCTCTCATCTCGAGTTGATTTGGGGTCCACGGAACCGTTTCGTGTTGATCCAGTGACCTCAGGATCCCTCTAGACTTGAGACAGTGATCTTGGGTTTTCTCTGGAGTGCCATCAAGGAAATCAAGGATCCTTTCACGTTTGATGTGGAACACGGAATTGCTCTGCACGCAGTGCAAGGGAATCGGGCCTCATCTCGCGGCGAGGGGGAAGTCTCATGGTTTTCCTCGAGTTGCGGCTGGAACCTGGGGTATATTCTCGAGTTACGACGGGGAGGGCCCTTCCAGACACGTGTTTTTTCAGCGACGTCAGGACTGCTGCCTAGGTGCGAGGGACACCTCGGGATTCTCCTCGAGTCTTGGCATGGCAATTGGGAAGCGTCTACACGTGAGGCGGGAGACCCAGGGTCCCTTTCCACGTGCCACAGGAATCCTGGGACTCCTATCCATTTTCAAGAGGAGTCAGGCATCGTCTCCTTTGGAAGCATTGATCTCCCCGGACCTCTCGAGTTTTCAATGGATGTGAGGCCTCCGCTCGCGATGAGGCGGAGAATTAGGTCTTTCTCTGTGTTCTCCACAGGGGATTCAGACATCCCTTCGTCTTGGGAGATGCATGAGGAGCCTGCATTCAATTCACTGCAGGGATATCCGGCCTTACTTCGAGTCAGAGCATCTCGGTGTCCATTCCATTTGAGGCCAAAAACTCAGGGGCCCTCTCACATACCTGTAGCTGAGAGAAGCCTCCTCTCGAGTGCTTGTGGAAAGTTGGTATTCCTCTTGAGTCGAAGCCAGGGACTAAGCTCTCATTTCGAGATGATTTGGGTTCCACGGAGCCCTTTCGTGTTGCTACAGTGACCTCAGGATCCCTCTAGACTTCAGACAGTGATCTTGGGTTTTCTCTGGAGTGCCATCAAGGAAATCAAGGCTCCTTTCACGTTTGATGTGGAACACGGAATTGCTCTGCATTCAGTGCAGGGGAATCGGGCCTCAACTCGCGGCGAGGGGAAAATCTCTTGGTTTTTCTCGAGTTGCGGCCAGAACATTGGGTATATTCTCGAGTTACGACGGGGAGGGCCCTTCCAGACACGTGTTTGTTCAGCGACGTCTGGACTCCTGCCTAGGTGCGAGGGACACCTCGGGATTCTCCTCGAGTCTTCGCATGGCAATTGGGACGCGTCTCCACGTGAGGCGGGAGACCCAGGGTCCCTTTCCACGTGCCACAGGGATCCTGGGACTCCTATCCATTTTCAAGAGGAGTCAGGCATCTTCTCCTTTGGAAGCATTGATCTCCGCGGACCTCTCGAGTTTTCAAAGGATATGAGGCCTCGGCTCGCGATGAGGAGGAAAATTAGGTCTTTCTCTGTGGTCTCCACAGGGGATTCAGACATCCCTTCGTCTTGGGAGATGCAAGACGATCCTGCATTCAATTCACTGCAGGGATATTCGGCCTTACTTCAGGTCAGAGCATCTCGGTGTCCATTCCATTTGAGGCCACAAACTCAGGGGCCGTCTCACATACCTGTAGCTGAGAGAAGCCTCCTCTTGAGGTGCTTGTGGAAACTTGGTATTCCTCTTGAGTCGAAGCCAGGGACTAAGCTCTCATCTCGAGTTGATTTGGGGTCCACGGAGCCCTTTCTTGTTGCTCCAGTGACCTCAGGATTCCTCTAGACTTGAGACAGTGATCTTGGGTTTTCTCTGGAGTGCCATCAAGGAAATCAAGGCTCCTTTCAAGTTTGATGTGGAACACGGAATTGCTCTCCACACATTGCATGGGAATCGGGCCTCATCTCGCGGCAAGGGGGATGTCTCATGGTTTTTCTCAAGTTATGGTCGGAACCTAGGGTATATTCTCGAATTACGACGGGGAGGGCCCTTCCAGACACGTGTTTGTTCAGCGACGTCAGGACTCCTGCCTAGGTGCGAGGGACACCTCGGGATTCTCCTCGAGTCTTGGCATGGCAATTGGGATGCGTCTCCACGTGAGGCGGGAGACCCAGGGTCCCTTTCCACGTGCCACAGGGATCCTGGGACTCCTATCCATTTTCAAGAAGAGTCAGGCATTGTCTCCTTTGGAAGCATTGATCTCCGCGGACCTCTCGAGTTTTCAAAGGATGTGAGGCCTCCTGTCTCGATGAGGCGGAGAACTAGGTCTTTCTCTGTGGTCTCCACAGGGGATTCAGACATCCCTTCGTCTTGGGAGATGCAAGACGAGCCTGCTTTCAATTCACTGCAGGGATATCCGGCCTTACTTCGAGTCAGAGCATCTCGGTGTCCATTCCACTTGAGGCCACAAACTCAGGGTCCCTCTCACATACCTGTAGCTGAGAGAAGCCTCCTCTTGAGGTGCTTGTGGAAATTGGTATTCCTCTTGAGTCGAAGCCAGGGACTAAGCTCTCATCTCGAGTTGATTTGGGGTCCACGGAGCCCTTTCTTGTTGCTCCAGTGACCTCAGGATCCCTCTAGACTTGAGACAGTGATCTTGGGTTTTCTCTGGAGTGCCATCAAGGAAATCAATGCTCCTTACACCTTTGATGTGGAACACGGAATTGCTCTGCACGCACTGCAGGGGAATCGGGCCTCATCTCGCGGCGAGGGGGAAGTCTCATTGTTTTTCTCGAGCTGCGGCCGGAACCTGGGGTATATTCTCGAGTTACGACGGGGAGGGCCCTTCCAGACACGTGTTTGTTCAGCGACGTCAGGACTCCTGCCTAGGTGCGAGGGACACCTCCGGATTCTCCTCGAGTCTTCGCATGGCAATTGGGATGCGTCTCCACGTGAGGAGGGAGACCCAGGGTCCCTTTCCACGTGCCACAGGGATCCTGGGACTCCTACCCATTTTCAAGAGGAGTCAGGCATCGTCTCCTTTGGAAGCATTGATCTCCGCAGACATCTCGAGTTTTCAAAGGATGTGAGGCCTCCGGTCGCGATGAGGCGGAGGACTAGGACTTTCTCTGTGGTCTCCACAGGGGATTCAGACATCCCTTCGTCTTGGGAGATGCAAGACGAGCCTGCATTCAATTCACTGCAGGGATATCCGGCCTTGTTTCGAGTCAGAGCATCTCGGTGTCCATTCCACTTGAGGCCACAAACTCAGGGTCCCTCTCACATACCTGTAGCTGAGAGAAGCCTCCTCTTGAGGTGCTTATGGAAACTTGGTATTCCTCTTGAGTCGAAGCCAGGGACTAAGCTCTCATCACGAGTTGATTTGGGGTCCACGGAGCCCTTTGGTGTTGCTCCAGTGACCTCAGGATCCCTCGAGACTTGAGACAGTGATCTTGGGTTTTCTATGGAGTGCCATCAAGGAAATCAAGGCTCCTTTCACGTTTGATGTGGAACACGGAATTACTCTGCACGCAGTGCAGGGGAATTGGGCCTCATCTCGCGGTGAATGGGAAATCTCATGGTTTTTCTCGTGTTGCGGCCGGACCCTGGGATATATTCTCGAGTTACGACGGGGAGGGCCCTTCCAGACACGTGTTTGTTCAGCGACGTCAGGACTTCTGCCTAGGTGCGAGGGACACCTCGGGATTCTCCTCGAGTCTTGGCATGGCAATTGGCACGCCTCTCCACGTGAGGCGGGAGACCCAGGGTCCCTTTCCACGTGCCACAGGGATCCTGGGACTCCTATCCATTTTCAAGAAGAGTCAGGCATCGTCTCCTTTGGAAGCATTGGTCTCCGAGGACCTCTCGAGTTTTCAAAGGATGTGAGGCCTCCGGTCGCGATGAGGCGGAGGACTAGGTCTTTCTCTGTCGTCTTCACAGGGGATTCAGACATCCCTTCGTCTTGGGAGATGCAAGACGAGCCTGCATTCAATTCACTGTTGGGATATCCGGCCTTACTTCGAGTCAGAGCATCTCGGTGTCCATTCCACTTGAGGCCACAAACTCAGGGTCCCTCTCACATACCT
This sequence comes from Dama dama, assembly GCF_033118175.1. NCBI lineage: Eukaryota > Metazoa > Chordata > Mammalia > Artiodactyla > Cervidae > Dama > Dama dama. The sequence continues at coordinate 2,430,340 of NW_026870940.1, forward strand.
GTAGCTGAGAGAAGGCTCCTCTTGAGGTGCTTGTGAAAAGTTGGTATTCCTCTTGAGTCGAAGCCAGGGACTAAGCTCTCATCTCGAGTTGATTTGGGGTCCACGGAGCCCTTTCGTGTTGCTCCAGTGACCTCAGGATCCCTCTAGACTTGAGACAGTGTTCTAGGGTTTTCTCTGGAGTGCCATCAAGGAAATCAAGGCTCCTTTCACGTTTGATGTGGAACACGGAATTGCTCTGCACGCAGTGCAGGGGAATCGGGCCTCATCTCGCGGCGAGGGGGAAGTTTCATGGTTTTTCTCGAGTTGCGGCCAGATCCTGGGGTATAATCTCGAGTTTCGACGGGGAGGGCCCTTCCAGACACGTGTTTGTTCAGCGAAGTCAGGACTCCTGCCTAGGTGCGAGGGACACCTCGGGATTCTCCTCGAGTCTTGGCATGGAAATTGGGACGCGTCTCCACGTGAGGCGGGAGCCCCAGGGTCCCTTTCCACGTGCCAAAGGGATCCTGGGACTCCTATCCATTTTCAAGAAGAGTCAGGCATCGTCTCCTTTGGAAGTATTGACATCCACAGTTCTCTCGAGTTTTCAAAGGATGTGAGGCCTCCGGTCTCGATGAGGCGGAGGACTAGGTCTTTCTCTGTCGTCTTCACAGGGGATTCAGACATCACTTCATCTTGGGAGATGCAAGACGAGCCTGCATTCAATTCACTATTGGGATATCCGGCCTTACTTCGAGTCAGAGCATCTCGGTGTCCATTCCGCTTGAGGCCACAAACTAAGGGTCTCTCTCACATACTTGTAGCTGAGAGAAGCCTCCTCTTGAGGTGCTTGTGGAAAGTTGGTATTCCTCTTGAGTCGAAGCCAGGGACTAAGCTCTCATCTCGAGTTGATTTGGGGTCCACGGAGCCCTTTCGTGTTGTTCCAGTGACCTCAGGATCCCTCTAGACTTGAGACAGTGATCTTGGGTTTTCTCTGGAGTGCCATCAAGGAACTCAAGGCTCCTTTCACGTTTGATGTGGAACACGGAATTGCTCTGCACGCAGTGCAGGGGAATCGGGCCTCATGTCGCGTCGAGGGGGAAGTCTCATGGTTTTACTCGAGTTGCGCCCGGAACCTGGGGTATATTCTCGAGTTACGACGGGGAGGGCCCTTCCAGACACGTGTTTGTTCAGCGACGTCAGGACTCCTACCTAGGTGCGAGGGACACCTCGGGATTCTCCTTGAGTCTTGGCATGGCATTTGGGACGCATCTCCACGTGAAGCGGGAGACCCTGGGTCCCTTTCCACGTGCCACAGGGATCCTGGGACTCCTATCCATTTTCAAGAAGAGTCAGGCATCGTCTCCTTTGGAAGCATTGATCTCCGCAAACCTCTCGAGTTTTCAAAGGATGTGAGGCCTCCGGTCGCGATGAGGCGGAGGACTAGGACTTTCTCTGTTGTCTCCACAGGGGATTCAGACATCCCTTCGTCTTGGGAGATGCAAGACGAGCCTGCATTCAAATCACTGCAGGTTATCAGGCCTTACTTCGAGTCAGAGCATCTCGGTGTCCATTCCACTTGAGGCCACTAACTCAGGGTCCCTCTCACATACCTGTAGCTGAGAGAAGCCTCCTCTTGAGTTGCTTGTGGAAAGTTGGTATTCCTCTTGAGTCGAAGCCAGGGACTAAGCTCTCATCTCGAGTTGATTTGGGGTCCACGGAGAAATTTCGTGTTGCTCCAGTGACCTCAGGATCCCTCTAGACTTGAGACAGTGATCTTGGGTTTTCTCTGGAGTGCCATCAAGAAATCAAGTCTCCTTTCACGTTTGATGTGGAACACGGAATTGCTCTGCACGCAGTGCAGGGGAATCGGGCCTCATGTCGCGGCGAGGGGGATATCTCATGGTTTTTCTCGAGTTGCGGCCGGAACCTGGGGTATATTCTCGAGTTACGATGGGGAGGGCCCTTCCAGACACCTGTTTGTTCAGCGACGTCAGGACTCCTGCCTAGGTGCGAAGGACACCTCGGTATTCTCCTCGAGTCTTGGCATGGCAATTTTGACGCGTCTCCACGTGAGGCGGGAGACCCAGGGTCCCTTTCCACGTGCCACAGGGATCCTGGGACTCCTATCAATTTTCAAGAGGAGTCAGGCATCGTCTCCTTTGGAAGCATTGATCTCCGCGCACCTCTCGAGTTTTCAGAGGATGTGAGGCCTCGGCTTGCGGTGACGCGGAGAATTATGTCTTTCTCTCTGGTCTCCACAGGGGATTCAGACATCCCTTCATCGTGGGAGATGCAAGACGAGCCAGCATTCTATTCACTGCAGGGATTTCCGGCCTTACTTCGAGTCAGAGCATCTCGGTGTCCATTCCACTTGAGGCCACAAACTCAGGTGCCCTCTCACATACCTGTAGCTGAGAGAAGCCTCCTCTTGAGGTGCTTGTGGAAAGTTGGTATTCCTCTTGAGTCGAAGCCAGGGACTAAGCTCTCATCTCGAGTTGATTTGGGGTCCACGGAGCACTTTCGAGTTGCTACAGTGACCTCAGATCCCTCTAGACTTGAGACAGTGATCTTGGGTTTTCTCTCGAGTGCCATCATGGAAATCTAGGCTCCTTTCACGTTTGATGTGGAACACGGAATTGCTCTGCATGCAGTGCAGGGGAATCGGGCCTCATCTCGCGGCGAGGGGGACGTCTCATAGTTTTTCTCGAGTTGCGGCCGGAACCTGGGGTATATTCTCGAGTTACGATGGGGAGGGCCCTTCCAGACACGTGTTTATTCAGCGACATCAGGACTCCTGCCTAGGTGCGAGGGACACCTCGGGATTCTCCTCGAGTCTTGGCATGGCAACTGGGACGCGTCTCCACGTGAGGCGGGAGACCCAGGGTCCCTTTCCACGTGCCACAGGGATCCTGGGACTCCTATCCATTTTCAAGAGGAGTCAGGCATCGTCTCCTTTGGATGTATTGATCTCCGCAGACCTCTCGAGTTTTCAAAGGATATGAGGCCTCCGGTTGCGTTGAGGCGGAGGACTAGGTCTTTCTCTGTGGTCTCCATAGGGGATTCAGACATCCCTTCGTCTTGGGAGATGCAAGACGAGCCTGCATTCAATTCACTGCAGGGATATCCGGCCTTACTTCGAGTCAGAGCATCTCGGTGTCCATTCCACTTGAGGCCACAAACTCAGGGTCCCTCTCACATACCTGTAGCTGAGAAAAGCCTCCTCTTGAGGTGCTTGTGGAAAGTTGGTATTCCTCTTGATTCGAAGCCAGGGACTAAGCTCTCATCTCGAGTTAATTGAGGTCCATGGAGCACTTTCTTGTTGCTACAGTGACCTCAGGATCCCTCTAGACTTGAGACAGTGATCTTGGGTTTTCTCTGGAGTGCCATCAAGGAAATCAAGGCTTCTTTCACGTTTGATGTGGAAAACGGAATTTCTCTGCATGCAGTGCAGGGGAATCGGGCCTCAACTCGCGGCGCGGGGGAAATCTCATGGTTTTTCTCGAGTTGCGGCCGGAACCTGGGGTATATTCTCGAGTTACGACGGGGAGGGCCCTTCCAGACACGTGTTTGTTCAGCGACGTCAGGACTCCTGCCTAGGTGCGAGGGACACCTCGGGATTCTCCTCGAGTCTTGGCATGGCAATTGGGAAGCGTCTACACGTGAGGCGGGAGACCCAGGGTCCCTTTCCACGTGCCACAGGAATCCTGGGACTCCTATCCATTTTCAAGAGGAGTCAGGCATCGTCTCCTTTGGAAGCATTGATCTCCCCGGACCTCTCGAGTTTTCAATGGATGTGAGGCCTCCGCTCGCGATGAGGCGGAGAATTAGGTCTTTCTCTGTGTTCTCCACAGGGGATTCAGACATCCCTTCGTCTTGGGAGATGCATGAGGAGCCTGCATTCAATTCACTGCAGGGATATCCGGCCTTACTTCGAGTCAGAGCATCTCGGTGTCCATTCCATTTGAGGCCAAAAACTCAGGGGCCCTCTCACATACCTGTAGCTGAGAGAAGCCTCCTCTCGAGTGCTTGTGGAAAGTTGGTATTCCTCTTGAGTCGAAGCCAGGGACTAAGCTCTCATTTCGAGATGATTTGGGTTCCACGGAGCCCTTTCGTGTTGCTACAGTGACCTCAGGATCCCTCTAGACTTCAGACAGTGATCTTGGGTTTTCTCTGGAGTGCCATCAAGGAAATCAAGGCTCCTTTCACGTTTGATGTGGAACACGGAATTGCTCTGCATTCAGTGCAGGGGAATCGGGCCTCAACTCGCGGCGAGGGGAAAATCTCTTGGTTTTTCTCGAGTTGCGGCCAGAACATTGGGTATATTCTCGAGTTACGACGGGGAGGGCCCTTCCAGACACGTGTTTGTTCAGCGACGTCTGGACTCCTGCCTAGGTGCGAGGGACACCTCGGGATTCTCCTCGAGTCTTCGCATGGCAATTGGGACGCGTCTCCACGTGAGGCGGGAGACCCAGGGTCCCTTTCCACGTGCCACAGGGATCCTGGGACTCCTATCCATTTTCAAGAGGAGTCAGGCATCTTCTCCTTTGGAAGCATTGATCTCCGCGGACCTCTCGAGTTTTCAAAGGATATGAGGCCTCGGCTCGCGATGAGGAGGAAAATTAGGTCTTTCTCTGTGGTCTCCACAGGGGATTCAGACATCCCTTCGTCTTGGGAGATGCAAGATGATCCTGCATTCAATTCACTGCAGGGATATTCGGCCTTACTTCAGGTCAGAGCATCTCGGTGTCCATTCCATTTGAGGCCACAAACTCAGGGGCCGTCTCACATACCTGTAGCTGAGAGAAGCCTCCTCTTGAGGTGCTTGTGGAAACTTGGTATTCCTCTTGAGTCGAAGCCAGGGACTAAGCTCTCATCTCGAGTTGATTTGGGGTCCACGGAGCCCTTTCTTGTTGCTCCAGTGACCTCAGGATTCCTCTAGACTTGAGACAGTGATCTTGGGTTTTCTCTGGAGTGCCATCAAGGAAATCAAGGCTCCTTTCAAGTTTGATGTGGAACACGGAATTGCTCTCCACACATTGCATGGGAATCGGGCCTCATCTCGCGGCAAGGGGGATGTCTCATGGTTTTTCTCAAGTTATGGTCGGAACCTAGGGTATATTCTCGAATTACGACGGGGAGGGCCCTTCCAGACACGTGTTTGTTCAGCGACGTCAGGACTCCTGCCTAGGTGCGAGGGACACCTCGGGATTCTCCTCGAGTCTTGGCATGGCAATTGGGATGCGTCTCCACGTGAGGCGGGAGACCCAGGGTCCCTTTCCACGTGCCACAGGGATCCTGGGACTCCTATCCATTTTCAAGAAGAGTCAGGCATTGTCTCCTTTGGAAGCATTGATCTCCGCGGACCTCTCGAGTTTTCAAAGGATGTGAGGCCTCCTGTCTCGATGAGGCGGAGAACTAGGTCTTTCTCTGTGGTCTCCACAGGGGATTCAGACATCCCTTCGTCTTGGGAGATGCAAGACGAGCCTGCTTTCAATTCACTGCAGGGATATCCGGCCTTACTTCGAGTCAGAGCATCTCGGTGTCCATTCCACTTGAGGCCACAAACTCAGGGTCCCTCTCACATACCTGTAGCTGAGAGAAGCCTCCTCTTGAGGTGCTTGTGGAAATTGGTATTCCTCTTGAGTCGAAGCCAGGGACTAAGCTCTCATCTCGAGTTGATTTGGGGTCCACGGAGCCCTTTCTTGTTGCTCCAGTGACCTCAGGATCCCTCTAGACTTGAGACAGTGATCTTGGGTTTTCTCTGGAGTGCCATCAAGGAAATCAATGCTCCTTACACCTTTGATGTGGAACACGGAATTGCTCTGCACGCACTGCAGGGGAATCGGGCCTCATCTCGCGGCGAGGGGGAAGTCTCATTGTTTTTCTCGAGCTGCGGCCGGAACCTGGGGTATATTCTCGAGTTACGACGGGGAGGGCCCTTCCAGACACGTGTTTGTTCAGCGACGTCAGGACTCCTGCCTAGGTGCGAGGGACACCTCCGGATTCTCCTCGAGTCTTCGCATGGCAATTGGGATGCGTCTCCACGTGAGGAGGGAGACCCAGGGTCCCTTTCCACGTGCCACAGGGATCCTGGGACTCCTACCCATTTTCAAGAGGAGTCAGGCATCGTCTCCTTTGGAAGCATTGATCTCCGCAGACATCTCGAGTTTTCAAAGGATGTGAGGCCTCCGGTCGCGATGAGGCGGAGGACTAGGACTTTCTCTGTGGTCTCCACAGGGGATTCAGACATCCCTTCGTCTTGGGAGATGCAAGACGAGCCTGCATTCAATTCACTGCAGGGATATCCGGCCTTGTTTCGAGTCAGAGCATCTCGGTGTCCATTCCACTTGAGGCCACAAACTCAGGGTCCCTCTCACATACCTGTAGCTGAGAGAAGCCTCCTCTTGAGGTGCTTATGGAAACTTGGTATTCCTCTTGAGTCGAAGCCAGGGACTAAGCTCTCATCACGAGTTGATTTGGGGTCCACGGAGCCCTTTGGTGTTGCTCCAGTGACCTCAGGATCCCTCGAGACTTGAGACAGTGATCTTGGGTTTTCTATGGAGTGCCATCAAGGAAATCAAGGCTCCTTTCACGTTTGATGTGGAACACGGAATTACTCTGCACGCAGTGCAGGGGAATTGGGCCTCATCTCGCGGTGAATGGGAAATCTCATGGTTTTTCTCGTGTTGCGGCCGGACCCTGGGATATATTCTCGAGTTACGACGGGGAGGGCCCTTCCAGACACGTGTTTGTTCAGCGACGTCAGGACTTCTGCCTAGGTGCGAGGGACACCTCGGGATTCTCCTCGAGTCTTGGCATGGCAATTGGCACGCCTCTCCACGTGAGGCGGGAGACCCAGGGTCCCTTTCCACGTGCCACAGGGATCCTGGGACTCCTATCCATTTTCAAGAAGAGTCAGGCATCGTCTCCTTTGGAAGCATTGGTCTCCGAGGACCTCTCGAGTTTTCAAAGGATGTGAGGCCTCCGGTCGCGATGAGGCGGAGGACTAGGTCTTTCTCTGTCGTCTTCACAGGGGATTCAGACATCCCTTCGTCTTGGGAGATGCAAGACGAGCCTGCATTCAATTCACTGTTGGGATATCCGGCCTTACTTCGAGTCAGAGCATCTCGGTGTCCATTCCACTTGAGGCCACAAACTCAGGGTCCCTCTCACATACCTGTAGCTGAGAGAAGGCTCCTCTTGAGGTGCTTGTGAAAAGTTGGTATTCCTCTTGAGTCGAAGCCAGGGACTAAGCTCTCATCTCGAGTTGATTTGGGGTCCACGGAGCCCTTTCGTGTTGCTCCAGTGACCTCAGGATCCCTCTAGACTTGAGACAGTGTTCTAGGGTTTTCTCTGGAGTGCCATCAAGGAAATCAAGGCTCCTTTCACGTTTGATGTGGAACACGGAATTGCTCTGCACGCAGTGCAGGGGAATCGGGCCTCATCTCGCGGCGAGGGGGAAGTTTCATGGTTTTTCTCGAGTTGCGGCCAGATCCTGGGGTATAATCTCGAGTTTCGACGGGGAGGGCCCTTCCAGACACGTGTTTGTTCAGCGAAGTCAGGACTCCTGCCTAGGTGCGAGGGACACCTCGGGATTCTCCTCGAGTCTTGGCATGGAAATTGGGACGCGTCTCCACGTGAGGCGGGAGCCCCAGGGTCCCTTTCCACGTGCCAAAGGGATCCTGGGACTCCTATCCATTTTCAAGAAGAGTCAGGCATCGTCTCCTTTGGAAGTATTGACATCCACAGTTCTCTCGAGTTTTCAAAGGATGTGAGGCCTCCGGTCTCGATGAGGCGGAGGACTAGGTCTTTCTCTGTCGTCTTCACAGGGGATTCAGACATCACTTCATCTTGGGAGATGCAAGACGAGCCTGCATTCAATTCACTATTGGGATATCCGGCCTTACTTCGAGTCAGAGCATCTCGGTGTCCATTCCGCTTGAGGCCACAAACTAAGGGTCTCTCTCACATACTTGTAGCTGAGAGAAGCCTCCTCTTGAGGTGCTTGTGGAAAGTTGGTATTCCTCTTGAGTCGAAGCCAGGGACTAAGCTCTCATCTCGAGTTGATTTGGGGTCCACGGAGCCCTTTCGTGTTGTTCCAGTGACCTCAGGATCCCTCTAGACTTGAGACAGTGATCTTGGGTTTTCTCTGGAGTGCCATCAAGGAAATCAAGGCTCCTTTCACGTTTGATGTGGAACACGGAATTGCTCTGCACGCAGTGCAGGGGAATCGGGCCTCATGTCGCGTCGAGGGGGAAGTCTCATGGTTTTACTCGAGTTGCGCCCGGAACCTGGGGTATATTCTCGAGTTACGACGGGGAGGGCCCTTCCAGACACGTGTTTGTTCAGCGACGTCAGGACTCCTACCTAGGTGCGAGGGACACCTCGGGATTCTCCTTGAGTCTTGGCATGGCATTTGGGACGCATCTCCACGTGAAGCGGGAGACCCTGGGTCCCTTTCCACGTGCCACAGGGATCCTGGGACTCCTATCCATTTTCAAGAAGAGTCAGGCATCGTCTCCTTTGGAAGCATTGATCTCCGCAAACCTCTCGAGTTTTCAAAGGATGTGAGGCCTCCGGTCGCGATGAGGCGGAGGACTAGGACTTTCTCTGTTGTCTCCACAGGGGATTCAGACATCCCTTCGTCTTGGGAGATGCAAGACGAGCCTGCATTCAAATCACTGCAGGTTATCAGGCCTTACTTCGAGTCAGAGCATCTCGGTGTCCATTCCACTTGAGGCCACTAACTCAGGGTCCCTCTCACATACCTGTAGCTGAGAGAAGCCTCCTCTTGAGTTGCTTGTGGAAAGTTGGTATTCCTCTTGAGTCGAAGCCAGGGACTAAGCTCTCATCTCGAGTTGATTTGGGGTCCACGGAGAAATTTCGTGTTGCTCCAGTGACCTCAGGATCCCTCTAGACTTGAGACAGTGATCTTGGGTTTTCTCTGGAGTGCCATCAAGAAATCAAGTCTCCTTTCACGTTTGATGTGGAACACGGAATTGCTCTGCACGCAGTGCAGGGGAATCGGGCCTCATGTCGCGGCGAGGGGGATATCTCATGGTTTTTCTCGAGTTGCGGCCGGAACCTGGGGTATATTCTCGAGTTACGATGGGGAGGGCCCTTCCAGACACCTGTTTGTTCAGCGACGTCAGGACTCCTGCCTAGGTGCGAAGGACACCTCGGTATTCTCCTCGAGTCTTGGCATGGCAATTTTGACGCGTCTCCACGTGAGGCGGGAGACCCAGGGTCCCTTTCCACGTGCCACAGGGATCCTGGGACTCCTATCAATTTTCAAGAGGAGTCAGGCATCGTCTCCTTTGGAAGCATTGATCTCCGCGCACCTCTCGAGTTTTCAGAGGATGTGAGGCCTCGGCTTGCGGTGACGCGGAGAATTATGTCTTTCTCTCTGGTCTCCACAGGGGATTCAGACATCCCTTCATCGTGGGAGATGCAAGACGAGCCAGCATTCTATTCACTGCAGGGATTTCCGGCCTTACTTCGAGTCAGAGCATCTCGGTGTCCATTCCACTTGAGGCCACAAACTCAGGTGCCCTCTCACATACCTGTAGCTGAGAGAAGCCTCCTCTTGAGGTGCTTGTGGAAAGTTGGTATTCCTCTTGAGTCGAAGCCAGGGACTAAGCTCTCATCTCGAGTTGATTTGGGGTCCACGGAGCACTTTCGAGTTGCTACAGTGACCTCAGATCCCTCTAGACTTGAGACAGTGATCTTGGGTTTTCTCTCGAGTGCCATCATGGAAATCTAGGCTCCTTTCACGTTTGATGTGGAACACGGAATTGCTCTGCATGCAGTGCAGGGGAATCGGGCCTCATCTCGCGGCGAGGGGGACGTCTCATAGTTTTTCTCGAGTTGCGGCCGGAACCTGGGGTATATTCTCGAGTTACGATGGGGAGGGCCCTTCCAGACACGTGTTTATTCAGCGACATCAGGACTCCTGCCTAGGTGCGAGGGACACCTCGGGATTCTCCTCGAGTCTTGGCATGGCAACTGGGACGCGTCTCCACGTGAGGCGGGAGACCCAGGGTCCCTTTCCACGTGCCACAGGGATCCTGGGACTCCTATCCATTTTCAAGAGGAGTCAGGCATCGTCTCCTTTGGATGTATTGATCTCCGCAGACCTCTCGAGTTTTCAAAGGATATGAGGCCTCCGGTTGCGTTGAGGCGGAGGACTAGGTCTTTCTCTGTGGTCTCCATAGGGGATTCAGACATCCCTTCGTCTTGGGAGATGCAAGACGAGCCTGCATTCAATTCACTGCAGGGATATCCGGCCTTACTTCGAGTCAGAGCATCTCGGTGTCCATTCCACTTGAGGCCACAAACTCAGGGTCCCTCTCACATACCTGTAGCTGAGAAAAGCCTCCTCTTGAGGTGCTTGTGGAAAGTTGGTATTCCTCTTGATTCGAAGCCAGGGACTAAGCTCTCATCTCGAGTTAATTGAGGTCCATGGAGCACTTTCTTGTTGCTACAGTGACCTCAGGATCCCTCTAGACTTGAGACAGTGATCTTGGGTTTTCTCTGGAGTGCCATCAAGGAAATCAAGGCTTCTTTCACGTTTGATGTGGAAAACGGAATTTCTCTGCATGCAGTGCAGGGGAATCGGGCCTCAACTCGCGGCGCGGGGGAAATCTCATGGTTTTTCTCGAGTTGCGGCCGGAACCTGGGGTATATTCTCGAGTTACGACGGGGAGGGCCCTTCCAGACACGTGTTTGTTCAGCGACGTCAGGACTCCTGCCTAGGTGCGAGGGACACCTCGGGATTCTCCTCGAGTCTTGGCATGGCAATTGGGACGCGTCTCCACGTGAGGCGGGAGACCCAGGGTCCCTTTCCACGTGCCACAGGGATCCTGGGACTCCTATCCATTTTCAAGAGGAGTCAGGCATCGTCTCCTTTGGAAGCATTGATCTCTGCAGACCTCTCGAGTTTTCAAAGGATGTGAGGCCTCCAGTCACGATGAGGCGGAGGACTAGGTCTTTCTCTGTGGTCTCCTCAGGGGATTCAGACATCCCTTCATCTTGGGAGATGCAAGACGAGCCTGCATTCAATTCACTGCAGGGATATCCGGACTTACTTCGGATCAGAGCATCTCGGTGTCCATTCCACTTGAGGCCATAAACTCAGGGTCCTTCAAATATACCTGTAGCTGAGAGAAGCCTCCTCTTGAGGTGCTTGTGGAAACTTGGTATTCCTCTTGAGTCTAAGCCAGGGACTAAGCTCTCATCTCGAGTTGATTTGGGGTCGACGGAGCCCTTTCATGTTGCTCCAGTGACCTCAGGATCCCTCTAGACTTGAGACAGTGATCTTGGGTTTTCTCTGGAGTGCCATCAAGGAAATCAAGGCTCCTTTCACGTTTGATGTGGAACACGGAATTTCTCTGCATGAAGTGCAGGGGAATCGGGCCTCAACTCGCGGCGCGGTGGAAATCTCATGGTTTTTATCGAGTTGCGGCCGGAACCTGGGGTATATTCTCGAGTTACGACGGGGAGGGCCCTTCCAGACACGTGTTTGTTCAGCGACGTCAGGACTCCTGCCTAGGTGCGAGGGACACCTCCGGATTCTCCTCGAGTCTTGGCATGGCAATGGGGACGCGTCTCCAAGTGAGGCAGGAGACCCAGGGTCCCTTTCCACGTGCCACAGGGATCCTGGGACTCCTATCAATTTTCAAGAGGAGTCAGGCATCCTCTCCTTTGGAAGCATTGATCTCCGCGGACCTCTCGAGTTTTCAAAGGATGTGAGGCCTCTGTTCGCGTTGAGGCAGAGGACTAGGTCTTTATCTGTGGTCTCCACAGGGGATTCAGACATCCCTTCGTCTTGGGAGATGCAAGACGAGCCTGTATTCAATTAACTGCAGGGATATCCGGCCTTACTTCGAGTCAGAGCATCTCGGTGTCCATTCCTCTTGAGGCCACAAACTCAGGGTCCCTCTCACATACCTGTAGCTGAGAGAAGCCTCCTCTTGAGGTGCTTGTGGAAAGTTGGTATTCCTCTTGAGTTGAAGCCAGGGTCTAAGCTCTCATCTCGAGTTGATTTGGGGTCCACGGAGCCCTTTCGTGTTGCTCCAGTGACCTCAGGATCCCTCTAGACTTGAGAGAGTGATCTTGGGTTTTCTCTGGAGTGCCATCAAGGAAATCAAGGCTCCTTTCACTTTTGATGTCGAACACGGAATTGCTCTGCACGCAGGGCAGGGGAATCGGGCCTCATCTCGCAGTGAGGGGGAAGTCTCCTGGTTTTTCTCGAGTTGCGGCCGGAACCTGGGGTATATTCTCGAGTTACGACGGGGAGGGCCCTTCCAGACACGTGTTTGTTCAGCGACGTCAGGACTCCTGCCTAGGTGCGAGGGACACCTCGGGATTCTCCTCGAGTCTTGGCATGGCAATTGGGATGCGTCTCCATGTGAGGCGGGATACCCAGGGTCCCTTTCCACGTGCTACAGGGATCCTGGGACTCCTATCCATTTTCAAGAGGAGTCAGGTATCGTCTCCTTTGGAAGCATTGATCTCCGCAGACCTCTCGAGTTTTCAAAGGATGTGAGGCCTCCGGTCGCGATGACGTGGAGGACAAGGACTTTCTCTGTGGTCTCCACAGGGGATTCAGACATCCCTTCGTCTTGGGAGATGCAAGACCAGCCTGCATTCAATTCACTGCAGGGATATCCGGCCTTACTTCGAGTCAGAGCATCTCGGTGTCCATTCCATTTGAGGCAACAAACTCAGGGTCCCTCTCACATACCTGTAGCTGAGAGAAGCCTCCTATTGAGGTGCTTGTGGAAAGTTGGTATTCCTCATGAGTCGAAGCCAGGGACTAAGCTCTCATCTCGAGTTGATTTGGGGTCCACGGAGCCCTTTCGTGTTGCTCCAGTGACCTCAGGATCCCTCTAGACTTGAGACAGTGATCTTGGGTTTTCTCTGGAGTGCCATCAAGGAAATCAAGGCTCCTTTCAAGTTTGATGTGGAACACGGAATTGCTCTGCACGCAGTCAGGGGAATCGGCCCTAATCTCGCGGCAAGGGGGATGTCTCATGGTTTTTCTCAAGTTGCAGGCGGAACCTGGGGTATATTCTCGAGTTACGACGGGGAGGGCCCTTCCAGATACGTGTTTGTTCAGCGACGTCAGGACTCCTTCCTAGGTGCGAGGGATAACTCGGGATTCTCCTCGAGTCTTGGCATGGCAATTGGGACGCGTCTCCACGTGAGGCGGGAGACCCAGTGTTCCTTTCCACATGCCAAAGGGATCCGGGGACTCCTAACCATTGTCATCAAGAGTCAGGCATCGTTTCCTTTGGAAGCATTGATCTCCGCGTACCTCTCGAGTTTTCAATGGATGTGAAGCCTCCGGTCTCGATGAGGCGGAGAACTAGGTCTTTCTCTGCTGTCTCCACAGGGGATCCAGACATCCCTTCGTCTTGGGAGATGCAAGACGAGCCTGCTTTCAATTCACTGCAGGGATATCCGGCCTTACTTCGAGTCAGAGCATCTCGGTGTCCATTCCACTTGAGGCCACACACTCAGGGTCCCTCTCACATACCTGTAGCTGAGAGAAGCCTTCTCTTGAGGTGCTTGTGGAAAGTTGGTATTCCTCTTGAGTCGAACCCAGGGACTAAGCTCTCATCTCGAGTTGATTTGCGGTCCACGGAGACCTTTCGTGTTGCTCCAGTGACCTCAGGATCCCTCTAGACTTGAGACAGTGATCTTGGGTTTTCTCTGGAGTGCCATCAAGGAAATCTAGGCTCCTATCATGTTTGATGTGGAACACGGAATTGCTCTGCACGCAGTGCAGGGGAATTGGGCCTCATCTCGCGGCGAGGGGGAAGTCTCATGGTTTTTCTCGAGTTGCGGCCAGAACCTGGGGTATATTCTCGAGTTACGACAGAGAGGGCTCTTCCAGACACGTGTTTGTTCAGCGACGTCAGGACTCCTGCCTAGGTGCGAGGGACACCTCGGGATTCTCCTCAAGTCTTGGCATTGCAATTGGGACGCGACTCCATGTGAGGCGGGAGACCCAGGGTCCCTTTCCACGTGCCACAGGGATCCTGGGACTCCTATCAATTTTCAAGAGGACTCAGGCATCGTCTCCTTTGAAAGCATTGATCTCCGCGGACCTCTCTAGTTTTCAAAGGATGTGAGGATTCCGGTCGAGAAGAGGCGGAGAACTAGGTCTTTCTCTGTGGTCTCCACAGGGGATTCAGACATCCCTTCGTCTTGGAAGATACAAGATGAGCCTGCATTCAATTTACTGCAGGGATATCTGGCCTTACTTCGAGTCAGAGCATCTCGATGTCCATTTCACTTCAGGCAACAAACTCAGGGTCCCTCTCACATACCTGCAGCTGAGAGAAGCCTCCTCTTGAGGTGCTTGTGGAACGTTGGTATACCTCTTGAGTCGAAGTCAGGGACTAAGCTCTCATCTCGAGTTGATTTCCGGTCCTTGGAGCCCTTTCGTGTTGCTACAGTGACCTCAGGTTCCCTCGAGACTTGAGACAGTGATCTTGGGTTTTCTCTGGAGTGCCATCAAGGAAATCAAGGCTCCTTTCACGTTTGATGTGGAACACGGAATTGCTCTGCACACAGTGCAGGGGAATCGGGCCTCATCTCGCGGCGAGGTGGAAGTCTCATGGTTTTTCTCGAGTTGCGGCCGGAACCTGGGATATATTCTCGAGTTACGACGGGGAGGGCCCTTCCAGACACGTGTTTGTTCAGGGACGTCAGGACACCTGCCTAGGTGCGAGGGACACCTCGGGATTCTCCTCGAGTCTTGGCATGGAAATTGCGAGGCGTCTCCACGTGAAAGGGAGACCCAGGTTCCCTTTCCCCGTGCCACAGGGATCCTGGGACTCCTATCAATTTTCAAGAGGAGTCAGGCATCCTCTCCTTTGGAAGCATTGATCTCCGCGGACCTCTCGAGTTTTCAAAGGATGTGAGTCCTCCGCTCACGATGTGGCGAGAACTAGGTCTTTCTCTGTGGTGTCCTCAGGGGATTCAGACATCCCTTCATCTTGGGAGATGCAAGACGAGCCTGCATTCAATTCACTGCAGGGATATCCGGCCTTACTTCGAGTCACAGCGTCTCGGTGTCCATTCCACTTGAGGCCACAAACTCAGGGTCCCTCTCACATACCTGTAGCTGAGAGAAGCCTCCTCTTGAGGTGGTTGTGGAAAGTTTGTATTCCCCTTGAGTCGAAGCCAGGGACTAAGCTCTCATCTCGAGTTGATTTGGGGTACACGGAGCCCTTTCTTGTTGCTACAGTGACCTCAGGATCCCTCTAGACTTTAGACAGTGATCTTGGGTTTTCTATGGAGTGCCATCAAGGAAATCAAGGCTCCTTTCACGTTTGATGTGGAACACGGAATTGCTCTGCACGCAGTGCAGGGGAATCGGGCCTCATCTCGCGGCGAGTGGGAAGTCTCATGGTTGTTCTCGAGTTGCGGCCGGAACCCGCGGTATATTCTCGATTTACGACGGGGAGGGCTCTTCCAGACACGTGTTTGTTCAGCGACGTCAGGACTCCTGCCTAGGTGCGAGGGACACCTCGGGATTCTCCTCGAGTCTTGGCATGGCAATTGGGACGCGTCTCCACGTGAGGCGGGAGACCCAGGGTCCCTTTCCACGTGCCACAGGGATCCTGGGTCTCTTATCAATTTTCAAGAGCAGTCAGGCATCGTCTCCTTTGGAAGCATTGATCTCCGCGGACCTCTCGAGTTTTCAAAGGATGCGAGGCCGCCGCTCGCGATGTGGCGGAGAAGTAGGTCTTTCTCTGTGGTCTCCACAGGGGATTCAGACATCCCTTCGTCTTGGGAGATGCAAGACGAGCCTGCATTCCATTCACTGCCAGGATATCCGGCCTTACTTCAAGTCAGAGCATCTCGGTGTACATTCCACTTGAGGCCACAAACTCAGGGTCCCTCTCACATACCAGTAACTGAGAGAGGCCTCCTCTTGAGGTGCTTGTGGAAAGTTGGTATTCCTCTTGAGTCGAAGCCAGGGACTAAAGCTCTCATCTCGTGTTGATTTGGGGTCCACGGAGCCCTTTCATGTTGCTCCAGTGACCTCAGGATCCCTCTAGTCTTGAGACAGTGATCTTGGGTTTTCTCTGGAATGCCATCAAGGAAATCAAGGCTCCTCTCATGTTTGGTGTGGAACACGGAATTGCTCTGCACGCAGAGCAGGGGAATCGGGCCTCATCTCGCGGCAAGGCGGAAATCTCATGGTTTTTCTCGAGTTGCGGCTGGAACCTGGGGTATATTCTCGAGTTACGACGGGGAGGGCCCTTCCAGACACGTGTTTGTTCAGCGACGTCAGGACTCCTGCCTAGGTGCGAGGGACACCTCGGGATTCTCCTAGAGTCTTGACATGGAAATTGGGACGCGTCTCCATGTGAGGTGGGAGACCCAGGGTCCCTGTCCACGTGCCACAGGGATCCTGGGACTCCTATCCCTTTTCAAGAGGAGTCAGGCATCGTCTCCTTTGGAAGCATTGATCTCCGCAGACCTCTCGAGTTTTCAAAGGATGTGAGGCCTCCGGTCGCGATGAGGCGGAGAACTAGGTCTTTCTCTGTGGTCTCCACAGGGGATTCAGACATCCCTTCGCCTTGGGAGAAGCAAGACAAGCCTGCATTCAATTCACTGCAGGGATATCCAGCCTTACTTCGAGTCAGAGCATCTCGGTGTCCATTCCACTTGAGGCCACAAACTCAGGGTCCCTCTCACATACCTGTAGCTGAGAGAAGCCTCCTCTTGAGTTGCTTGTGGAAAGTTGGTATTCCTCTTGAGTCGAATCCAGGGACTAAGCTCTCATCTCGAGTTGATTTGGGGTCCATGGGCCCCTTTCGTGTTGCTCCAGTGACCTCAGGATCCCTCTAGTCTTGAGACAGTGATCTTGGGTTTTCTCTGGAGTGCCATCAAGGAAATCAAGGCTCCTTTCACGTTTGATGTGGAACACGGAATTTCTCTGCAAGCAGTGCAGGGGAATCGGGCCTCATCTCGCGGCGAGCGGGAAGTCTCAGGGTTTTTCTCGAGTTGCGGCCGGAACCTGGGGTATATTCTCGAGTTACGACGGGGAGGGCCCTTCCAGACCCCTGTTTGTTCAGCAACGTCAGGACTCGGGCCTAGGTGCGAGGGACACCTCGGGATTCTCCTCGAGTCTTGGCATGGCAATTTGGAAGCGTCTCCACGTGAGGCGGGAAATCAAGGGTCTCTTTCCACGGGCCAGAGTGATCCTGGGACTCCTATCCATTTTCAAGAGGAGTCAGGCATCGTCTCCTTTGGAAGCATTGATCTCCGAGGACCTCTCGAGTTTTCAAAGGATGTGAGGTCTCCGGTCGCTGTGTGGCGAGAACTAGGTCTTTCTCTGTGGTCTCCACAGGGGATTCAGACATCCCTTCGTCTTGGGAGATGCAAGAAGAGCCTGCACTCAATTCACTGCATGGATATCCGGCCTTACTTCAAATGAGAGCATCTCGGTGTACATTCCTCTTGAGGCCACAAACACAGGGTCCCTCTAACATACCTGTAGCTGAGAGAAGCCTCCTCTTGAGGTGCTTGGGGAAAGTTGGTATTCCACTTGAGTCGAAGCCAGGGACTAAGCTCTCATCTCGTGTTGATTTGGGGTCCACGGAGACCTTTCGTGTTGCTACAGTCACCTGAGGATCCCTCTAGACTTGAGACAGTGATCTTGGGTTTTCTCTGGAGTGCCATCAAGGAAATCAAGGCTCCTTTCACGTTTGATGTGGAACACGGAATTGCTCTGCACGCAGTGCAGGGGATTCGGGCCTCATCTCGGAGCGAAGCGGATGTTTCATGGTTTTTCTCCACTTGTGGCCGGAACCTGGGGTATATTCTCGAGTTACGACGTGGGGGGCCCTTCCAGAAGCGTGTTTGTTCAGCGACGTCAGGACTCCTGCCTAGGTGCGAGGGACACCTCAGGATTCTCCTCGAGTCTTGGCATGGCAATTGGGACGCTTCTCTACGTGAGGCGGGAGACCCAGGGTCCGTTTCCACGTGCCACAGGGATCCTGGGACTCCTATCCATTTTCAAGAGGAGTCAGGCATCGTCTCCTTTGGAAGCATTGATCTCCGCGGACCTCTCAAGTTTTCAAAGGATGTGAGGCCTCCGGTCTCGATGAGGCGGAGAACGAGGTCTTTCTCTGTGGTCTCCACTGGGGATTCAGACATCCCTTCGTCTTGGGAGATGCAAGACGAGCCTGCACTCAATTCACTGCAGGGCTATCCAGCCTTACTTCGAGTCAGAACATCTCGGTGTCCATTCCATTTGAGGCCACAAACTCAGGGTCCCTCTCACATTCCTGTAGCTGAGAGAAGCCTCCTCTTGAGGTGCTTGTGGAAAGTTGGTATTCCTCTTGATTCGAAGCCAGGGACTAAGCTCTCATCTCGAGTTGATTTGGGCTCCAGGGAGCCCTTTCGTTTTGCTCCAATGACCTCAGGTCCCTGTAGACTTGAGACAGTGATCTTGGGTTTTCTCCGGAGTGCCATCAAGGAAATCAAGGCTCCGTTCACGTTTGATGTGGAACACGGAATTGCTCGGCACGCAGTGCAGGGGAATAGGGCCTCATTTCACGGCGAGGGGAAGTCTCATGGTTTTTCTCGACTTGCGGCCGGAACCTGGGGTATATTCTCGAGTTACGACGGGGAGGGCCGTGCAAGAAAAGTGTTTGTTCACTGACATCATTACTCCTGCCTAGGTGCGAGGGACACCTCGGGATTCGCCTGGAGTATTGGCATGGCAATTGGGACCGGTCTCCACGTGAGGCGGGAGACCCAGGGACCCTTTCCACGTGCGACAGGGATCCTGGGACTCCTATTCACTTTCAAGAGGAGTCAGGCATCGTCGCCTTTGGAAGCATTGATCTCCGCGGACCTCTCGAGTTTTCAAAGGATGTGAGGCGTCCGGTCGCGATGAGGCGAGAACTATGTCTCTCTGTCGTCTCCACAGGGGATTCAGACATGCCTTCGTCTTGGGAGATGCAAGACTAGCCTGCATTCAATTCACTGCAGGGATATCCGGCCTTACTTCGAATCAGAGCATCTCGGTGTATATTCTACTTGAGGCCACAAATTCAGGGTCCCTCTCACATACCTGTATCAGAGAGAAGCCTCCTCTTGAGGTGCTTGTGGAAAGTTGGTATTCCTCTTGAGTCAAAGCCAGGGACTAAGCTATCATCTCGAGTTGATTTGGTGTCCACAGAGCCCTTTCGTGTTGCTACAGTGACCTCAGGGTCCCTCTAGACTTGAGACAGTGATCTTGGGTTTTTTCTGGAGTGCCATCAAGGAAATCAAGGCTCCTTTCACGTTTGATGTGGAACACAGAATTGCTCTGCACGCAGTGCAGGGAAATCGGGCCTCATCTCGCGGCGAGGTGGAAGTCTCATGGTTTTTCTCGAGTTGCGGCCGGAACCTGGGGTATATTCTTGAGTTACGACAGGAAGGGCCCTTCCAGACACGTGTTTGTTCAGCGACGTCAGGACTCCTTCCTAGGTGCTAGGGTCACCTCGGTATTCTCCTCGAGTCTTGGCATGGTAATTGGGACGCGTCTCCACGTGAGTAGGAGACCCAGGGTCCCTTTCCACACTCCACAGGGATCCTGGGACTCCTATCCATTTTCATGAGGAATCAGGCATCGTTTCCTTTGGAAGCTTTGATCTCCGCGGACCTTTCGAGTTTTCAAAGGATGTGAGGCCTCCGGTCGCAATGAGGCGGAGAACTAGGTCTTTCTCTGTGGTCTCCACAGGGGATACAGACATCCCTTCGTCTTGGGAGATGCAAGACGAGCCTGCATTCAATTCACTGCGGGGATATCCAGCCTTACTTCGAGTCAGAGCATCTCGGTGTCCATTCCACTTGAGGCCACACTCAGGGTCCCTCTCACATACCTGTAGCTGAGAAAAGCCTCCTCTTGAGGTGCTTGTTTAAAGTTGGTATTCCTCTTGAGTCGAAGCCAGGGACTAAGCTCTCATCTCGAGTTGATTTGGGGTGTACGGAGCCCTTTCGTGTTGCTACAGTGACCTCAGTATCCCTCTAGACTTGAGAGAGTGATCTTGGTTTTTCTCTGGAGTGCCATCAAGGAAATCAAGGCTTTTTTCTCGTTTGATGTGGAACACGGAATTGCTCTGCACGCAGTGCAGGGAAATTGGGCCTCATCTCGCGGCTAGATGGAAGTCTCATGGTTTTTCTCGAGTTGCGGCCGGAACCTGGGGTATATTCTCAAGTTACGACGAGGAGGGCCCTTCCAGACACGTGTTTGTTCAGCGTCGTCAGGACTCCTGCCTAGGTGCGAGGGACACCTCGGGATTCTCCTCGAGTCTTGACATGGCAATTGGGACGCGTCTCCACGTGAGGCGGGAGACCCAGAGTCCCTTTCCACGTGCCACAGGGATCCTGGGACTCCGATCCATTTTCAAGTGGAGTCAGGCATCGTCTCCTTTGGAAGCATTGATCTCCGCGGACCTCTCGAGTTTTCAAAGGATGTGAGGCTTCCGGTCGCGATGAGGCGGAGAACTAGGTCTTTCTCTGTGGTCTCCACAGGGGATTCAGACATCCCTTCGTCTTGGGAGATGCAAGACCAGCCTGCATTCAATTCACTGCAGGGATATCCGGCCTAACTTCGAGTCAGAGCTTCTCGGTGTCCATTCCACTTGAGGCCACAAACTCAGGGTCCCTCTCACATACCTGTAGCTGAGAGAAGCCTCCTCTTGAGGTGCTTGTGGAAAGTTGGTATTCCTCTTGAGTCGAAGCCAGGGACTAAGCTCTCATCTCGAGTTGATTTGGGGTCCACGGAGCCCTTTGGTGTTGCTACAGTGACCTCAGGATCCCTCTAGACTTGAGACAGTGATCTTGGGTTTTGTCTGGAGTGCCATCAAGGAAATCAAGGCTCCTTTCACGTTTGATGTGGAACACGGAATTGCTCTGCACGCAGTGCAGGGGAATCGGGCCTCATTTCGCGCCGAGGGGGAAGTCTCATTGTTTCTCTAGAGTTGCGGCCGGAACCTGGGGTATATTCACGAGTTGCGACGGGGAGGGCCCTTTCAGACACGTGTTTGTTCAGCGACGTCAGGACTCCTGCCTAGGTGCCAGGGACACCTCGGGATTCTCCTCGAGTCTTGGCATTGCCATTGGGACACGTCTCCACGTGCGGCGGGAGACCCAGGCTCCCTTTCCACGTGCCACACGGATCCTGGGACTGCTATCCATTTTCAAGAGTAGTCAGGCATCTTCTCCTTTATAAGCATTGATCTCCGAGGACCTCTCGAATTTTCAAAGGATGTGAGGCCTCCAGTCGCGATGTGGCGAGAACTAGGTCTTTCTTATGGTCTCCACAGGGGACTCAGACATCCCTTCGTCTTGGGAGATGCAAGACGAGCCTGCATTCAATTCACTGCAGGAATATCCGGCCTTACTTCGAGTCAGAGCATCTCGGTGTCCATTCCACTTGAGGCCACAAACTCAGGGTCCATCTCACATACCTGTAGCTGAGAGAAGCCTCCTCTTGAGGTGCTTGTGGAAAGTTGGTATTCCTCTTGAGTCGAAGCCAGGGACTAAGCTCTCATCTCGAGTTGATTTGGGGTCCACGGAGCCCTTTCGTGTTGCTACAGTGACCTCAGGATCCCTCTAGACTTGAGACATTGATCTTGGGTTTTCTCTGGAGTGCCATCAAGGAAATCAAGGATTTTTTCTCGTTTGATGTGGAACACAGAATTGCTCTACACGCAGTGCAGGGGAATCGGGCCTCATCTCGCGGCAAGGGGGATGTCTCATGGTTTTTCTCAAGTTGCGGCCGGAACCTGTGGTATATTCTCGAGTTACGACGGGGAGGGCCCTTTCAGAAACCTGTTTGTTCAGCGACGTCAGGACTCCTGCCTAGGTGCGAGGGACACCTCGGGATTCTCCTCGAGTCTTGGAATGGCAATTGGGACGCGTCTCCACGTGAGGCGGGAGACCCAGGGTCCCTTTCCAAGTGCCACAGCGATCCTGGGATTCCTATCCATTTTCAAGAAGAGTCAGGAATCTTCTCCTTTGGAAGCATTGATCTCCGCGGACCTCTCGAATTTTCAAAGGATGTGAGGCCTCCGGTCGCGATGTGGCGAGAACTAGGTCTTTCTTATGGTCTCCACAGGGGACTCAGACATCCCTTCGTCTTGGGAGATGCAAGACGAGCCTGCATTCAATTCACTGCAGGGATATCCGGCCTTACTTCGAGTCAGAGTATCTCGGTGTCCATTCCACTTGAGGCCACAAACTCAGGGTCCATCTCACATACCTGTAGCTGAGAGAAGCCTCCTCTTAAGGTGCTTGTGGAAAGTTGGTATTCCTCTTGAGTCGAAGCCAGGGACTAAGCTCTCATCTCGAGTTGATTTGGGGTCCACGGAGCACTTTCATGTTGCTACAGTGACCTCAGGATCCCTCTAGACTTGAGACAGTGATCTTCGGTATTCTCTGGAGCGCCATCAAGGAAATCAAGGGTCCTTTCAAGTTTGATGTGGAACACGGAATTGCTCTGCACGCAGTGCAGGGGAATCGGGCCTCATCTCGCGGCAAGGGGGATGTCTCATGGTTTTTCTCAAGTTGCGGCCGAAACCTGGGGTATATTCTCGAGTTACGACGGGGAGGGCCCTTCCAGACACGTTTTTGTTCAGCGACGTCAGGACTCCTGCCTAGGTGCGAGGGACACCTTGGGATTCTCCTCGAGTCTAGTCATGGCCATTGGGACGCGTCTCCACGTGAGGCGGGAGTCCAGGGTCCCTTTCCACGTGCCACAGGGATCCTGGGACTCCTATCCATTTTCAAGAGGAGTCAGGCATCGTCTCCTTTGGAAGCATTGATCTCCGCGGACCTCTCGAGTTTTCAAAGGATGTGAGGCCTCCGGTCGCGATGAGGCGGAGAACTAGTTCTTTCTCTGTGGTCTCCAAAGGGGATTCAGACATCCCTTCGTCTTGGCAGATGCAAGACGAGCCTGCTTTCAATTCACTGCAGGGATATCCGGCCTTACTTCGAGTCAGAGCATCTCGGTGTCCATTCCACTTGAGGCCACAAACTCAGGGTCCTTCTCACATACCTGTGGCTGAGAGAACCCTCCTCTTGAGGTGCTTGTGGAAAGTTGGTATTCCTCTTGAGTCGAAGCCAGGGACTAAGCTCTCATCTCGAGTTAATTTGGGGTCCACGGAGCCCTTTCGTGTTGCTCCAGTGACCTCAGGATCCCTCTAGACTTGAGACAGTGATCTTGGGTTTTCTCTGGAGTGCCATCAAGGAAATCAAGGCTTTTTTCTCGTTTGATGTGGAACACGGAATTGCTCTACACGCAGTGCAGGGGAATCGGGCCTCATCTCGCGGCAAGGGGGATGTCTCATGGTTTTTCTCAAGTTGCGGCCGGAACCTGGGGTATATTCTCAAGTTACGACGGGGAGGGCCCTTCCAGACACGTGTTAGATCAGCGACGTCAGGACTCCTGCCTAGGTGCGAGGGACACCTCGGGATTCTCCTCGAGTCTTGGCATGGCAATTGGGATGCGTCTCCACGTGAGGCGGGAGACCAGGGTCCCTTTCCACGTGCCACAGGGATCCTGGGACTCCTATCCATTTTCAAGAGGAGTCAGGCATCGTCTCCTTTGAAAGCATTGATCTCCGCAGACCTCTCGAGTTTTCAAAGGATGTGAGGCCTCCGGTCGCGATGAGGCGGAGAATTAGGTCTTTCTCTGTGGTCTCCACAGGGGATTCAGACATCCCTTCGTCTTGGGAGATGAAAGACGAGCCTGCATTCAATTCACTGCAGGGATATCTGGCCTTACTTCGAGTCAGAGCATCTCGGTGTCTATTCCACTTGAGGCCACAAACTCAGGGTCCCTCTCACATACCTGTAGCTGAGAGAAGCCTCCTCTTGAGGTGCTTGTGAAACGTTGGTATTCCTCTTGAGTCGAAGCCAGGGACTAAGCTCTCATCTCGAGTTGATTTGGGGTCCACGGAGCACTTTCGTGTTGCTCCAGTGACCTCAGGATCCCTCTAGACTTGAGACAATGATCTTGGGTTTTCTCTGGAGTGCCATCAAGGAAATCAAGACTTTTTTCTCGTTTGATGTGGAACATGGAAGTGCTCTGCACGCAGTGCAGGGGAATCGGGCCTCATCTCGCGGCGAGGTGGAAGTCTCATGGTTTTTCTCGTGTTGCGGCCGGAACCTGGGGTATATTCTCGACTTACGATGGGGAGAGCCCTTCCAGTCAACTGTTTGTTGAGCGACGTCATTACTCCTGCCTAGGTGCGAGGGACACCTCTGGATTCTCCTCGAGTCTTGACATGGCAATTGGGACGCGTCTCCACGTGAGGCGGGAGACCCAGGGTCCCTTTCCACGTGCCACACGGATCCTGGGACTCCTATCCATTTTCAAGTGGAGTCAGGCATCGTCTCCTTTGGAAGCATTGATCTCCGCGGACCTCTCGAGTTTTGAAAGGATGTGAGGCTTCCGGTCGCGATGAGGCGGAGAACTAGGTCTTTCTCTGTGGTCTCCACAGGGGATTCAGACATCCCTTCGTCTTGGGAGATGCAAGACCAGCCTGCATTCAATTCACTGCAGGGATATCCGGCCTAACTTCGAGTCAGAGCTTCTCGGTGTCTATTCCACTTGAGGCCACAAAATCAGGGTCCCACTCACATACCTGTAGCTGAGAGAAGCCTCCTCTTGAGGTGCTTGTGAAACGTTGGTATTCCTCTTGAGTCGAAGCCAGGGACTAAGCTCTCATCTAGAGTTGATTTGGGGTCCACGGAGCCCTTTCATGTTGCTCCAGTGACCTCAGGATCCCTCTAGACTTGAGACAGTGATCTTGGGTTTTCTCTGGAGTGCCATCAAGGAAATCAAGGCTCCTTTCACTTTTGATGTCGAACACGGAATTGCTCTGCACGCAGGGCAGGGGAATCGGGCCTCATCTCGTGGTGAGGGGGAAGTCTCATGGTTTTTCTCGAGTTGCGGCCAGAACCTGGGGTATATTCTCGAGTTCCGACGGGGAGTGCCCTTCCAGACACGTGTTTGTTCAGCGACGTCAGGACTCCTGCCTAGGTGCGAGGGACACCTCGGGATTCTCCTCGAGTCTTGGCATGGCAATTGGGACCCGTCTGCACGTGAGGCGGGAGACCCAGGGTCCCTTTCCACGTGCCACAGGGATCCTGGGACTCCTATCCATTTTCAATAGGAGTCAGGCATCGTCTCCTTTGGAAGCATTGATCTCCGCAGACCTCTCGAGTTTTCAAAGGATGTGAGGCCTCCGGTCGCGATGAGGTGGAGAACTAGGTCTTTCTCTGTGGTCTCCACAGGGGATTCAGACATCCCTTCGTCTTGGGAGATGCATGAAGAGCCTGCATTCAATTCACTGCAGGGATATTCGGCCTTACTTCGAGTCAGAGCATATCGGTGTGCATTCCACTTGAGGCCACAAAATCAGGGTCCCTCTCACATAACTGTAGCTGAGAGAAGCCTCCTCTTGAGGTGCTTGTGGAAAGCTGGTATTCCTCTTGAGTCGAAGCCAGGGACTAAGCTCTCATCTCGAGTTGATTTGGGGTCCACGGAGCCCTTTCGTGTTGCTACAGTGACCTCAGGATCCCTCTAGACTTGAGACAGTGATCTTGGGTTTTCTCTGGAGTGCCATCAAGGATATCAAGGCTCCTTTCAACTTTGATGTGGAACACGTCATTGCTCTGCACGCAGTGCAGGGAAATTCGGCCTCATCTCGCGGCAAGGGGGATGTCTCATGGTTTTTCTCAAGTTGCGGCCGGAACCTGGGGTATATTCTCAAGTTACGACGGGGAGGGCCCTTCCAGACACGTGTTAGATCAGCGACGTCAGGACTCCTGCCTAGGTGCGAGGGACACCTCGGGATTCTCCTCGAGTCCTGGCATGGCAATTGGGATGCGTCTCCACGTGAGGCGGGAGACCAGGGTCCCTTTCCACGTGCCACAGGGATCCTGGGACTCCCATCCATTTTCAAGAGGAGTCAGGCATCGTCTCCTTTGAAAGCATTGATCTCCGCAGACCTCTCGAGTTTTCAAAGGATGTGAGGCCTCCGGTCGCTAGGAGGCGGAGAATTAGGTCTTTCTCTGTGGTTTCCACAGGGGATTCAGACATCCCTTCGTCTTGGGAGATGAAAGACGAGCCTGCATTCAATTCACTGCAGGGATATCCGGCCTTACTTCGAGTCAGAGCATCTCGGTGTCTATTCCACTTGAGGCCACAAACTCAGGGTCCCTCTCACATACCTGTAGCTGAGAGAAGCCTCCTCTTGAGGTGCTTGTGAAACGTTGGTATTCCTCTTGAGTCGAAGCCAGGGACTAAGCTCTCATCTCGAGTTGATTTGGGGTCCACGGAGCCCTTTCGTGTTGCTCCAGTGACCTCAGGATCCCTCTAGACTTGAGACAGTGATCTTGGGTTTTCTCTGGAGTGCCATCAAGGAAATCAAGGCTCCTTTCACTTTTGATGTCGAACACGGAATTGCTCTGCACGCAGGGCAGGGGAATCGGGCCTCATCTCGTGGTGAGGGGGAAGTCTCATGGTTTTTCTCGAGTTGCGGCCAGAACCTGGGGTATATTCTCGAGTTCGGACGGGGAGTGCCCTTCCAGACACGTGTTTGTTCAGCGACGTCAGGACTCCTGCCTAGGTGCGAGGGACACCTCGGGATTCTCCTCGAGTCTTGGCATGGCAATTGGGACGCGTCTCCACGTGAGGCGGGAGACCCAGGGTCCCTCTCCACGTGCCACTGGGATCCTGGGACTCCTATCCATTTTCAATAGGAGTCAGGAATCGTCTCCTTTGGAAGCATTGATCTCCGCAGACCTCTCGAGTTTTCAAAGGATGTGAGGCCTCCGGTAGCGATGAGGTGGAGAACTAGGTCTTTCTCAGTGGTCTCCACAGGGTATTCAGACATCCCTTCGTCTTGGGAGATGCATGAAGAGCCTGCATTCAATTCACTGCAGGGATATTCGGCCTTACTTCGAGTCAGAGCATATCGGTGTCCATTCCACTTGAGGCCACAAACTCAGGGTCCCTCTCACATAACTGTAGCTGAGAGAAGCCTCCTCTTGAGGTGCTTGTGGAAATCTGGTATTCCTCTTGAGTCGAAGCCAGGGACTAAGCTCTCATCTCGAGTTGATTTGGGGTCCACGGAGCCCTTTCGTGTTGCTACAGTGACCTCAGGATCCCTCTAGACTTGAGACAGTGATCTTGGGTTTTCTCTGGAGTGCCATCAAGGATATCAAGGCTCCTTTCAACTTTGATGTGGAACACGGCATTGCTCTGCACGCAGTGCAGGGAAATTCGGCCTCATCTCGCGGCGAGTTTGAAGTCTCATGGTTTTACTCGAGTTGCGGCCGGAACCTGGGGTATATTCCCAAGTTACGACGGTGAGGTCCCTTCCAGACACGTGTTTGTTCAGCGACGTCAGGACTCCTGCCTAGGTGCAAGGGACAACTTGGGATTCTCCTCGAGTCTTGGCATGGCAATTGGGACGCGTCTCCACGTGAGGCGGGAGACCCAGGGCCCCTTTCCACGTGCCACAGGGATCCTGGGACTCCTATCCATTTTCAAGAGGAGTCAGGCATCGTCTCCTTTGCAAGCATTGATCTCCGCAGACCTCTCGAGTTTTCAAAGGATGTGAGGCCTCCGATCGCGTTGAGGCGGAGGACTAGGTCTTTCTCTGTGGTCTCCACAGGGGATTCAGACATCCGTTGGTCTTGGGAGATGCAAGACGATCCTGCATTCAATTCACTGCATGGATATCCGGCCTTACTTCGAGTCAGAGCATCTCCGTGTCCATTCCACTTGAGGCCAAAAACTCAGGGTCCCTCTCACATACCTGTAGCTGAGAGAAGCCTCCTCTTGAGGTGCTTGTGGAAAGTTGGTATTCCTCTTGAGTCAAAGCCAGGGACTAAGCTCTCATCTCGAGTTGATTTGGGGTCCACGGAGCCCTTTCGTGTTGCTCCAGTGACCTCAGGATCCCTCTAGACTTGAGACAGTGATCTTGGGTTTTCTCTGGAGTGCCGTCAAGGAAATCAAGGCTCCTTTCACGTTTGATGTGGAACACGGAATTGCTCTGCACGCAGTGCAGGGGAATCGGGCCTCATGTCGCGGCGAGGGGGAAGTCTCATGGTTTTTCTCGAGTTGCGGCCGGAACCTGGGGTATATTCTCGAGTTACGACGGGGAGGGCCCTTCCTGACACGTGTTTGTTCATCTACGTCAGGACGCCTGCCTAGGTGCGAGGGACACCTCGGGATTCTCCTCGAGTCTTGGCATGGCAATTGGGACGCGTCTCCACGTGAGGCAGGAGACCCAGGGTCCCTTTCCACGTGCCACAGGGATCCTGGGACTCCTATCCATTTTCAAGAGGAGTCAGGCATCGTCTCCTTTGGAAGCATTGATCTCCTTGGACCTCTCGAGTTTTCAAAGGATGTGAGGCCTCCGGTCGCAATGAGGCGGAGGACTAGGTCTTTCTCTGTGGACTCCACAGGGGATTCAGACAACCCATCGTCTTGGGAGATGCAAGACGAGCCTGCATTCAATTCACTGCAGGGATATCTGGCCTTACTTCGAGTCAGAGCATCTCGGTGTCCATTCCACTTGAGGCCACAAACTCAGGGTCCCTCTCACATACCTGTAGCTGAGAGAAGCCTCCTCTTGAGGTACTTGTGGAAAGTTGGTATTCCTCTTGAGTCGAAGCCAGGGACTAAGCTCTCATCTTGAGTTGATTTGGGGTCCACGGAGCCCTTTCCTGTTGCTCCAGTGACCTCAGGATCCCTCTAGACTTGAGACAGTGATCTTGGGTTTTCTCTGG
The DNA here is from genome assembly GCF_033118175.1 of Dama dama. Lineage (NCBI taxonomy): Eukaryota > Metazoa > Chordata > Mammalia > Artiodactyla > Cervidae > Dama > Dama dama. Next base: position 2,459,146 of record NW_026870940.1, read on the forward strand.
AGTGCCATCAAGGATATCAAGGCTCCTTTCACGTTTGATGTGGAACACGGAATTGCTCTGTACTCAGTGCAGGGGAATCGGGCCTCATGTCGCGGCGAGGGGGAAGTCTCATGGTTTCTCTCGAGTTGAGGCCGGAACCTGGGGTATATTCTCGAGTTACGATGGGGAGGTCCCTTCCATACACGTGTTTGCTCAGCGACGTCAGGACTCCAGCCTAGGTGCGAGGGACACCTCGGGATTCTCCTCGAGTCTTTGCATGGCATTTGGGACGCGTCTCCACTTGAGGCGGGAGACGCAGGGTCCCTTTCCACGTGTCACAGGGATCCTGGGACTCCTATCCATTTTCAAGAGGAGTCAGGCATCGTCTCCTTTGGAAGCATTGATCTCCGCAGACCTCTCGAGTTTTCAAAGGATGTGAGGCCTCTGGTCGCGTTGAGGCGGAGGACTAGGTCTTTCTCTGTGGTCTCCACAGGGGATTCAGACAACCATTCGTCTTGGGAGATGCAAGACGAGCCTGCATTCAATTCACTGCAGGGATATCTGGCCTTACTTCGAGTCAGAGCATCTCGTTGTCCATTCCACTTGAGGTCACAAACTCAGGGTCCCTCTCACATACCTGTAGCTGAGAGAAGCATCCTGTTGAGGTGCTTTTGGAAAGTTGGTATTCTTCTTGAGTCGAAGCCAGGGACTAAGCTCTCATCTCGAGTTGATTTGGGGTCCACGGAGCCCTTTCGTGTTGCTCCAGTGACCTCAGGATCCCTCTAGGCTTGAAACAGTGATCTTGGGTTTTCTCTGGAGTGCCGTCAAGGAAATCAAGGCTCCTTTCACGTTTGATGTGGAACACGGAATTGCTCTGCACGCAGTGCAGGGGAATCGGGCCTCATCTCGCGGCGAGGGGGAAGTCTCATGGTTTTTCTCGAGTTGCGGCCGGAACCTGGGGTGTATTCTCGAGTTACGACGGGGAGGGCCCTTCCAGACACGTGTTTGTTCAGCGACGTAAGGACTCCAGCCTAGGTGCGAGGGACACCTCGGGATTCTCCTCGAGTCTTGGCATGGCAATTGGGACGCGTCTCCACGTGAGGCGGGAGACGCAGGGTCCCTTTCCACGTGCCACAGGGATCCTTGGACTCCTATCCATTTTCAAAGGAGTCAGGCATCGTCTCCTTTGGAAGCATTGATCTCCGCGGACGTCTCGAGTTTTCAAAGGATGTGAGGCCTCCGGTCGCGTTGAGGCGGAGGACTAGGTCTTTCTCTGTGGTCTCCACAGGGGATTCAGACAACCCTTCGTCTTGGGAGATGCAAGACGAGCCTGCATTCAATTCACTGCAGGGATATCTGGCCTTACTTCGAGTCAGAGCATCTCGGTGTCCATTCGACTTGAGGCCACAAACTCAGGGTCCCTCTCACATACCTGTAGCTGAGAGAAGCCTCCTCTTGAGGTGCTTGTGGAAACTTGGTATTCCTCTTGAGTCGAAGCCAGGGACTAAGCTCTCATCTCGAGTTGATTTGGGGTCCACGGAGCCCTTTCGTGTTGCTCCAGTGACCTCAGGATCCCCCTAGACTTGAGACAGTGACCTTGGGTTTTCTCTGGAGTGCCATCAAGGAAATCAAGGCTCCTTTCACGTTTGACGTGGAACACGGAATTGCTCTGCACGCAGTGCAGGGGAATCGGACCTCATCTCGCGGCGAGGGGGAAGTCTCATGGTTTATCTCGAGTTGCGGCCGGAACCTGGGGTATATTCTCGAGTTACGACGGGGAGGGCCCTTCCTTACACGTGTTTGTTCAGCGACGTCAGGACTCCTGCCTAGGTGCGAGGGACAACTTGGGATTCTCCTCGAGTCTTGGCATGGCAATTGGGACGCGTCTCCACGTGAGGTGGGAGACCCAGGGTCCCTTTCCACGTGATTCAGGGATCCTGGGACTCCTATCCATTTTCAAGAAGAGTCAGGCATCGTCTCCTTTGGAAGCATTGATCTCCGCGGACCTCTCGAGTTTTCAAAGGATATGAGGCCTCCGGTCGCGATGAGGCGGAAAACTAGGTCTTTCTCTGTGGTCTCCACATGGGATTCAGACATTCCTTCGTCTTGGGAGATGCAAGACGAGCCTGCATTCAATTCACTGCAGGGATATCCGGCCTTACTTGGAGTCAGAGCATCTCGGTGTCCATTCCACTTGAGGCCACAAACTCAGGGTCCCTCTCACATACCTGTAGCTGAGAGAAGCCTCCTCTTGTGGTGCTTGTGGAAAGTTGGTATTCCTCTTGAGTCGAAGCCAGGGACTAAGCTCTCATCTCGAGTTGATTTGGGGTCCACGGAGCCCTTTCGTGTTGCTCCAGTGACCTCAGGATCCCTCTAGACTTGAGACAGTGATCTTGGGTTTTCTCTGGAGTGTCATCAAGGAAATCAAGGCTCCTTTCACGTTTGATGTGGAACACGGAATTGCTCTGGACGCAGTGCAGGGGAATCGGGCCTCATCTCGCGGCGAGGGAGAAGTCTCATGGTTTTTCTCGAGTCGAGGCCGGAACCTGGGGTATATTCTCGAGTTACGACGGGGAGGTCCCTTCCTTACACGTGTTTGTTCAGCGACGTCAGGACTCCAGCCTAGGTGCGAGGGACACCTCGGGATTTTCCTTGAGTCTTGGCATGGCAATTGGGACGCGTCTCCACGTGAGGCGGGAGACGCAGGGTCCCTTTCCACGTGCCACAGGGATCCTGGGACTCCTATCCATTTTCAAGAGGAGTCAGGCATCGTCTCCTTTGCAAGCATTGATCTCCGCAGATCTCTCGAGTTTTCAAAGGATGTGAGGCCTCCGATCGCGTTGAGGCGGAGGACTAGGTCTTTCTCTGTGGTCTCCACAGGGGATTCAGACATCCGTTGGTCTTGGGAGATGCAAGACGATCCTGCATTCAGTTCACTGCATGGATATCCGGCCTTACTTCGAGTCAGAGCATCTCCGTGTCCATTCCACTTGAGGCCAAAAACTCAGGGTCCCTCTCACATACCTGTAGCTGAGAGAAGCCTCCTCTTGAGGTGCTTGTGGAAAGTTGGTATTCCTCTTGAGTCAAAGCCAGGGACTAAGCTCTCATCTCGAGTTGATTTGGGGTCCACGGAGCCCTTTCGTGTTGCTCCAGTGACCTCAGGATCCCTCTAGACTTGAGACAGTGATCTTGGGGTTTCTCTGGAGTGCCGTCAAGGAAATCAAGGCTCCTTTCACGTTTGATGTGGAACACGGAATTGCTCTGCACGCAGTGCAGGGGAATCGGGCCTCATGTCGCGGCGAGGGGGAAGTCTCATGGTTTTTCTCGAGTTGCGGCCGGAACCTGGGGTATATTCTCGAGTTACGACGGGGAGGGCCCTTCCAGACACGTGTTTGTTCAGCGACGTCAGGACTCCTGCCTAGGTGCGAGGGACACCTCGGGATTCTCCTCGAGTCTTGGCATGGCAATTGGGACGCGTCTCCACGTGAGGCGGGAGACCCAGTGTCCCATTCCACGTGCCTCAGGGATCCTGGGACTCCTATCCATTTTCAAGATGAGTCAGGCATCTTCTCCTTTGGAAGCATTGATCTCCGCAGACCTCTCGGGTTTTCAAAGGATGTGAGGCCTCCGGTCGCGAAGAGGTGGAGAACTAGGTCTTTCTCTGTGGTCTCCACAGGGGATTCAGACATCCCTTCGTGGGGAGATGCATGAAGAGCCTGCATTCAATTCACTGCAGGGATATTCGGCCTTATTTTGAGTCAGAGCATCTCGGTGTCCATTCCACTTGAGGCCACAAAATCAGGGTCCCTCTCACATAACTGTAGCTGAGAGAAGCCTCCTCTTGAGGTGCTTGTGGAAAGTTGGTATTCCTCTTAAGTCGAAGCCAGGGACTAAGCGCTCGTCTCGAGTTGATTTGGGGTCCACGGAGCCCTTTCGTGTTGCTACAGTGACCTCAGGATCCCTCTAGACTTGAGACAGTGATCTTGGGTTTTCTCTGGAGTGCCATCAAGGATATCAAGGCTCCTTTCAATTTTGATGTGGAACACGGAATTGCTCTGTACGCAGTGCAGGGGAGTCGGGTCTCATCTCGCGGCGAGGGGGAAGTCTCATGGTTTTTCTCGAGTTGCGGCCGGAACCTGGGGTATATTCTCGACTTACGACGGGGAGGGCCCTTTCAGACACATGTTTGTTCAGCGACGTCAGGACTCCTGCCTAGGTGCCCGGGACACCTCTGGATTCTCCTCGAGTCTTGACATGGCAATTGGGACGCGTCTCCACGTGAGGCGGGAGACCCAGGGTACCTTTCCACGTGCCACACGGATCCTGGGACTGCTATCCATTTTCAAGAGTAGTCAGGCATCGTCTCCTTTATAAGCATTGATCTCCGAGGACCTCTCGAATTTTCAAAGGATGTGAGGCCTCCGGTCACAATGTGGCGAGAACTAGGTCTTTCTTATGGTCTCCACAGGGGATTCAGACATCCCTTCGTCTTGGGAGATGCAAGATGAGCCTGCATTCAATTCACTGCAGGGATATCCGGCCTTACTTCGAGTCAGAGCATCTCGGTGTCCATTCCACTTGAGGCCACAAACTCAGGGTCCATCTCACATACCTGTAGCTGAGAGAAGCCTCCTCTTGAGGTGCTTGTGGAAAGTTAGTATTCCTCTTGAGTCGAAGCCAGGGACTAAGCTCTCATCTCGAGTTGATTTGGGGTCCAGGGAGCACTTTCGTGTTGCTACAGTGACCTCAGGATCCCTCTAGACTTGAGACAGTGATCTTGGGTTTTCTCTGGAGTCCCATCAAGGAAATCAAGGCTTTTTTCTCGTTTGATGTGGAACACGGAATTGCTCTGCACGCAGTGCAGGGAAATTGGGCCTCATCTCGCGGCGAGTTGGAAGTCTCATGGTTTTTCTCGAGTTGCGGCCGGAACCTGGGGTATATTCTCGAGTTACGACGGGAAGGGCCCTTCCAGACACGTGTTTGTTCAGCGACTTCAGGACTCCTGCCTAGGTGCGAGGGACACCTTGGGATTCTCCTCGAGTCTAGGCATGGCCATTGGGACTCGTCTCCACGTGAGGCGGGAGACCAGGGTCCCTTTCCACGTGCCACAGGGATCCTGGGACTCCTATCCATTTTCAAGAGGAGTCAGGCATCGTCTCCTTTGGAAGCATTGATCTCGGCGGACCTCTCGAGTTTTCAAAGGATGTGAGGCCTCCGGTCGCGATGAGGCGGAGAACTAGTTCTTTCTCTGTGGTCTCCACAGGGGATTCAGACATCCCTTCGTCTTGGCAGATGCAAGACGAGCCTGCTTTCAATTCACTGCAGGGATATCCGGCCTTACTTCGAGTCAGAGCATCTCGGTGTCCATTCCACTTGAGGCCACAAACTCAGGGTCCTTCTCACATACCTGTGGCTGAGAGAAGCCTCCTCTTGAGGTGCTTGTGGAAAGTTGGTATTCCTCTTGAGTCGAAGCCAGGGACTAAGCTCTCATCTCGAGTTAATTTGGGGTCCACGGAGCCCTTTCGTGTTGCTCCAGTGACTTCAGGATCCCTCTAGACTTGAGACAGTGATCTTGGGTTTTCTCTGGAGTGCCATCAAGGAAATGAGGGCTTTTTTCTCGTTTGATGTGGAACACGGAATTGCTCTACACGCAGTGCAGGGGAATCGGGCCTCATCTCGCGGCAAGGGGGATGTCTCATGGTTTTTCTCAAGTTGCGGCCGGAACCTGGGGTATATTCTCAAGTTACGACGGGGAGGGCCCTTCCAGACACGTGTTAGATCAGCGACGTCAGGACTCCTGCCTAGGTGCGAGGGACACCTCGGGATTCTCCTCGAGTCCTGGCATGGCAATTGGGATGCGTCTCCACGTGAGGCGGGAGACCAGGGTCCCTTTCCACGTGCCACAGGGATCCTGGGACTCCTATCCATTTTCAAGAGGAGTCAGGCATCGTCTCCTTTGGAAGCATTGATCTCCGCAGACCTCTCGAGTTTTCAAAGGATGTGAGGCCTCCGGTCGCTAGGAGGCGGAGAATTAGGTCTTTCTCTGTGGTTTCCACAGGGGATTCAGACATCCCTTCCTCTTGGGAGATGAAAGACGAGCCTGCATTCAATTCACTGCAGGGATATCCGGCCTTACTTCAAGTCAGAGCATCTCGGTGTCTATTCCACTTGAGGCCACAAACTCAGGGTCCCTCTCACATACCTGTAGCTGAGAGAAGCCTCCTCTTGAGGTGCTTGTGAAACTTTGGTATTCCTCTTGAGTCGAAGCCAGGGACTAAGCTCTCATCTCGAGTTGATTTGGGGTCCACGGAGCCCTTTCGTGTTGCTCCAGTGACCTCAGGATCCCTCTAGACTTGAGACAGTGATCTTGGGTTTTCTCTGGAGTGCCATCAAGGAAATCAAGGCTCCTTTCACTTTTGATGTCGAACACGGAATTGCTCTGCACGCAGGGCAGGGGAATCGGGCCTCATCTCGTGGTGAGGGGGAAGTCTCATGGTTTTTCTCGAGTTGCGGCCAGAACCTGGGGTATATTCTCGAGTTCGGACGGGGAGTGCCCTTCCAGACACGTGTTTGTTCAGCGACGTCAGGACTCCTGCCTAGGTGCGAGGGACACCTCGGGATTCTCCTCGAGTCTTGGCATGGCAATTGGGACGCGTCTCCACGTGAGGCGGGAGACCCAGGGTCCCTCTCCACGTGCCACTGGGATCCTGGGACTCCTATCCATTTTCAATAGGAGTCAGGCATCGTCTCCTTTGGAAGCATTGATCTCCGCAGACCTCTCGAGTTTTCAAAGGTTGTGAGGCCTCCGGTAGCGATGAGGTGGAGAACTAGGTCTTTCTCAGTGGTCTCCACAGGGTATTCAGACATCCCTTCGTCTTGGGAGATGCATGAAGAGCCTGCATTCAATTCACTGCAGGGATATTCGGCCTTACTTCGAGTCAGAGCATCTCGGTGTCCATTCCACTTGAGGCCACAAAATCAGGGTCCCTCTCACATAACTGTAGCTGAGAGAAGCCTCCTCTTGAGGTGCTTGTGGAAATCTGGTATTCCTCTTGAGTCGAAGCCAGGGACTAAGCTCTCATCTCGAGTTGATTTGGGGTCCACGGAGCCCTTTCGTGTTGCTACAGTGACCTCAGGATCCCTCTAGACTTGAGACAGTGATCTTGGGTTTTCTCTGGAGTGCCATCAAGGATATCAAGGCTCCTTTCAACTTTGATGTGGAACACGGCATTGCTCTGCACGCAGTGCAGGGAAATTCGGCCTCATCTCGCGGCGAGTTTGAAGTCTCATGGTTTTACTCGAGTTGCGGCCGGAACCTGGGGTATGTTCCCGAGTTACGACGGTGAGGTCCCTTCCAGACACGTGTTTGTTCAGCGACGTCAGGACTCCTGCCTAGGTGCGAGGGACAACTTGGGATTCTCCTCGAGTCTTGGCATGGCAATTGGGACGCGTCTCCACGTGAGGTGGGAGACCCAGGGTCCCTTTCCACGTGATTCAGGGATCCTGGGACTCCTATCCATTTGCAAGAAGAGTCAGGCATCGTCTCCTTTGGAAGCATTGATCTCCGCGGACCTCTCGAGTTTTCAAAGGATATGAGGCCTCTGGTCGCGATGAGGCGGAAAACTAGGTCTTTCTCTGTGGTCTCCACATGGGATTCAGACATTCCTTCGTCTTGGGAGATGCAAGACGAGCCTGCATTCAATTCACTGCAGGGATATCCGGCCTTACTTGGAGTCAGAGCATCTCGGTGTCCATTCCACTTGAGGCCACAAACTCAGGGTCCCTCTCACATACCTGTAGCTGAGAGAAGCCTCCTCTTGAGGTGCTTGTGGAAAGTTGGTATTCCTCTTGAGTCGAAGCCAGGGACTAAGCTCTCATCTCGAGTTGATTTGGGGTCCACGGAGCCCTTTCGTGTTGCTCCAGTGACCTCAGGATCCCTCTAGACTTGAGACAGTGATCTTGGGTTTTCTCTGGAGTGTCATCAAGGAAATCAAGGCTCCTTTCACGTTTGATGTGGAACACGGAATTGCTCTGGACGCAGTGCAGGGGAATCGGGCCTCATCTAGCGGCGAGGGAGAAGTCTCATGGTTTTTCTCGAGTCGAGGCCGGAACCTGGGGTATATTCTCGAGTTACGACGGGGAGGTCCCTTCCATACACGTGTTTGTTCAGCGACATCAGGACTCCAGCCTAGGTGCGAGGGACACCTCGGGATTTTCCTTGAGTCTTGGCATGGCAATTGGGACGCGTCTCCACGTGAGGCGGGAGACGCAGGGTCCCTTTCCACGTGCCACAGGGATCCTGGGACTCCTATCCATTTTCAAGAGGAGTCAGGCATCGTCTCCTTTGCAAGCATTGATCTCCGCAGACCTCTCGAGTTTTCAAAGGATGTGAGGCCTCCGATCGCGTTGAGGCGGAGGACTAGGTCTTTCTCTGTGGTCTCCACAGGGGATTCAGACATCCGTTGGTCTTGGGAGATGCAAGACGATCCTGCATTCAATTCACTGCATGGATATCCGGCCTTACTTCGAGTCAGAGCATCTCCGTGTCCATTCCACTTGAGGCCAAAAACTCAGGGTCCCTCTCACATACCTGTAGCTGAGAGAAGCCTCCTCTTGAGGTGCTTGTGGAAAGTTGGTATTCCTCTTGAGTCAAAGCCAGGGACTAAGCTCTCATCTCGAGTTGATTTGGGGTCCACGGAGCCCTTTCGTGTTGCTCCAGTGACCTCAGGATCCCTCTAGACTTGAGACAGTGATCTTGGGGTTTCTCTGGAGTGCCGTCAAGGAAATCAAGGCTCCTTTCACGTTTGATGTGGAACACGGAATTGCTCTGCACGCAGTGCAGGGGAATCGGGCCTCATGTCGCGGCGAGGGGGAAGTCTCATGGTTTTTCTCGAGTTGCGGCCGGAACCTGGGGTATATTCTCGAGTTACGACGGGGAGGGCCCTTCCTGACACGTGTTTGTTCATCTACGTCAGGACGCCTGCCTAGGTGCGAGGGACACCTCGGGATTCTCCTCGAGTCTTGGCATGGCAATTGGGACGCGTCTCCACGTGAGGCAGGAGACCCAGGGTCCCTTTCGACGTGCCACAGGGATCCTGGGACTCCTATCCATTTTCAAGAGGAGTCAGGCATCGTCTCCTTTGGAAGCATTGATCTCCTTGGACCTCTCGAGTTTTCAAAGGATGTGAGGCCTCCGGTCGCAATGAGGCGGAGGACTAGGTCTTTCTCTGTGGACTCCACAGGGGATTCAGACAACCCATCGTCTTGGGAGATGCAAGACGAGCCTGCATTCAATTCACTGCAGGGATATCTGGCCTTACTTCGAGTCAGAGCATCTCGGTGTCCATTCCACTTGAGGCCACAAACTCAGGGTCCCTCTCACATACCTGTAGCTGAGAGAAGCCTCCTCTTGAGGTACTTGTGGAAAGTTGGTATTCCTCTTGAATCGAAGCCAGGGACTAAGCTCTCATCTTGAGTTGATTTGGGGTCCACGGAGCCCTTTCCTGTTGCTCCAGTGACCTCAGGATCCCTCTAGACTTGAGACAGTGATCTTGGGTTTTCTCTGGAGTGCCATCAAGGATATCAAGGCTCCTTTCACGTTTGATGTGGAACACGGAATTGCTCTGTACGCAGTGCAGGGGAATCGGGCCTCATGTCGCGGCGAGGGGGAAGTCTCATGGTTTCTCTCGAGTTGAGGCCGGAACCTGGGGTATATTCTCGAGTTACGATGGGGAGGTCCCTTCCAGACACGTGTTTGTTCAGCGACGTCAGGACTCCAGCCTAGGTGCGAGGGACACCTCGGGATTCTCCTCGAGTCTTTGCATGGCATTTGGGACGCGTCTCCACTTGAGGCGGGAGACGCAGGGTCCCTTTCCACGTGTCACAGGGATCCTGGGACTCCTATCCATTTTCAAGAGGAGTCAGGCATCGTCTCCTTTGGAAGCATTGATCTCCGCAGACCTCTCGAGTTTTCAAAGGATGTGAGGCCTCTGGTCGCGTTGAGGCGGAGGACTAGGTCTTTCTCTGTGGTCTCCACAGGGGATTCAGACAACCATTCGTCTTGGGAGATGCAAGACGAGCCTGCATTCAATTCACTGCAGGGATATCTGGCCTTACTTCGAGTCAGAGCATCTCGTTGTCCATTCCACTTGAGGTCACAAACTCAGGGTCCCTCTCACATACCTGTAGCTGAGAGAAGCATCCTGTTGAGGTGCTTTTGGAAAGTTGGTATTCTTCTTGAGTCGAAGCCAGGGACTAAGCTCTCATCTCGAGTTGATTTGGGGTCCACGGAGCCCTTTCGTGTTGCTCCAGTGACCTCAGGATCCCTCTAGACTTGAAACAGTGATCTTGGGTTTTCTCTGGAGTGCCGTCAAGGAAATCAAGGCTCCTTTCACGTTTGATGTGGAACACGGAATTGCTCTGCACGCAGTGCAGGGGAATCGGGCCTCATCTCGCGGCGAGGGGGAAGTCTCATGGTTTTTCTCGAGTTGCGGCCGGAACCTGGGGTGTATTCTCGAGTTACGACGGGGAGGGCCCTTCCAGACACGTGTTTGTTCAGCGACGTAAGGACTCCAGCATAGGTGCGAGGGACACCTCGGGATTCTCCTCGAGTCTTGGCATGGCAATTGGGACGCGTCTCCACGTGAGGCGGGAGACGCAGGGTCCCTTTCCACGTGCCACAGGGATCCTTGGACTCCTATCCATTTTCAAAGGAGTCAGGCATCGTCTCCTTTGGAAGCATTGATCTCCGCGGACGTCTCGAGTTTTCAAAGGATGTGAGGCCTCCGGTCGCGTTGAGGCGGAGGACTAGGTCTTTCTCTGTGGTCTCCACAGGGGATTCAGACAACCCTTCGTCTTGGGAGATGCAAGACGAGCCTGCATTCAATTCACTGCAGGGATATCTGGCCTTACTTCGAGTCAGAGCATCTCGGTGTCCATTCGACTTGAGGCCACAAACTCAGGGTCCCTCTCACATACCTGTAGCTGAGAGAAGCCTCCTCTTGAGGTGCTTGTGGAAACTTGGTATTCCTCTTGAGTCGAAGCCAGGGACTAAGCTCTCATCTCGAGTTGATTTGGGGTCCACGGAGCCCTTTCGTGTTGCTCCAGTGACCTCAGGATCCCCCTAGACTTGAGACAGTGACCTTGGGTTTTCTCTGGAGTGCCATCAAGGAAATCAAGGCTCCTTTCACGTTTGACGTGGAAAACGGAATTGCTCTGCATGCAGTGCAGGGGAATCGGGCCTCAACTCGCGGCGAGGGGAAAATCTCATGGTTTTTCTCGAGTTGCGGCCGGAACCTGGGGTATATTCTCGAGTTACGACGGGGAGGGCCCTTCCAGACACGTGTTTGTTCAGCGACGTCAGGACTCCTGCTTAGGTGCGAGGGACACCTCGGGATTCTCCTCGAATCTTGGCATGGCAATTTGGACGCGTCTCCACGTGAGGCGGGAGACCCAGCGTCCCTTTCCACGTGCCACAGGAATCCTGGGACTCCTATCCATTTTCAAGAGGAGTCAGGCATCGTCTCCTTTGGAAGCATTGATCTCGGGGACCTCTCGAGTTTTCAAAGGATGTGAGGCCTCCGGTCGCGATGAGGCGGAGAACTCGGTCTTTCTCTGTGGTCTCCACAGGGGATTCACACATCCCTTCGTCTTGGGAGATGCAAGACGAGCCTGCATTCAATTCACTGCAGGAATATCCGGCGTTACTTCGAGTCAGAGCATCTCGGTGTCCATTCCACTTGAGGCCACAAACTCAGGGTCCCTCAAATATACCTGTAGCTGAGAGAAGCCTCCTCTTGAGGTGCTTGTGGAAAGTTGGTATTCCTCTTGAGTCAAAGCCAGGGACTAAGCTCTCATCTCGAGTTGATTTGGGGTCCACGGAGCCATTTCTTGTTGCTCCAGTGACCTCAGGATCCCTCTAGACTTGAGACAGTGATCTTGGGTTTTCTCTGGAGTGCCATCAAGGAAATCAAGGCTCCTTTCTTTTTTGATGTGGAATACGGAATTGCTCTGCATGCAGGGCAGGGGAATCGGGCCTCATCTCGCGGGGAGGGGGAAGTCTCATGGTTTTTCTCGAGTTGCGGCCGGAACCTGGGGTATATTCTCGAGTTACGACGGGGAGGTCCCTTCCAGACACGTGTTTGTTCAGCGACGTCAGGACTCCTGCCTAGGTGCGAGGGACACCTCGGGATTCTCCTCGAGTCTGGCATGGCAATTGGGACGTGTCTCCACGTGAGGCGGGAGACCCAGGGTCCCTTTCCAAGTGCCACAGTGATCCTGGGACTCCTATCCATTTTCAAGAAGAGTCAGGCATCGTCTCCTTTAGAAGCATTGATCTCTGCAGACCTCTCGAGTTTTCAAAGGATGTGAGGCCTCCGGTCGCGATGAGGCGGAGGAGTAGGTCTTTCTCTGTGGTCTCCACAGGGGATTCAGACATCCCTTCGTCTTGGGAGATGCAAGACGAGCCTGCATTCAATTCACTGCCGGGATATCCGGCCTTACTTCGAGTCAGAGCATCTCGGTGTCCATTCCACTTGAGGCCACAAACTCAGGGTCCCTCTCACATACCTGTAGCTGAGAGAAGCCGCCTCTTGAGTTGCTTGTGGAAAGTTGGTATTCCACTTGTGTCGAAGCCAGGGACTAAGCTCTCATCTCGAGTTGATTTGGGGTCCATGGAGCCCTTTCATGTTGCTCCAGTGACCTCAGGACTCCTCTAGACTTGAGACAGTGATCTTGCGTTTTCTCTGGAGTGCCATCAAGGAAATCAAGGCTACTTTCACGTTTGATGTGGAAAATGGAATTGCTCTGCATGCAGTGCAGGGGAATCGGGCCTCAACTCGCGGCGAGGGGGAAATCTCATGGTTTTTCTCGAGTTGAGGCCCGAACCTGGGGTATATTCTCGAGTTACGACGGGGAGGGCCCTTCCAGACACGTGTTTGTTCAGCGACGTCAGGACTCCTGCCTAAGTGCGAGGGACACTTCAGGATTCTCCTCGAGTCTTGGCATGGCAATTGGGACGCGTCTCCACGTGAGGCGGGAGACCCAGTGTCCCTTTCCACGTGCCACAGGGATCCTGGGACTCCTATCCATTTTCAAGAGGAGTCAGGCATCGTCTCCTTTGGAAGCATTGATCTCCGCAGACCTCTCGAGTTTTCAAAGGATGTGAGGCCTCTGGTCGCAATGAGGCGGAGAACTCGGTCTTTCTCTGTGGTCTCCACAGGGGATTCAGACATCCCTTCTTCTTGGGAGATGCAAGACGAGCCTGCATTCAATTCACTGCAGGGATATCCGGCCTTACTTCGAGTCAGAGCATCTCGGTGTCCTTTCCACTTGAGGCCACAACCTCGGGGTCCCTGAAATATACCTGAAGCTGAGAGAAGCCTCCTCTTGAGATGCTTGTGGAAAGTTGGTATTCCTCTTGAGTCTAAGCCAGGGACTAAGCTCTCATCTCGAGTTGATTTGGGGTCCACGGAGCCATTTCATGTTGCTCCAGTGACCTCAGGATCCCTCTAGACTTGAGTCAGTGATCTTGGGTTTTCTCTGGAGTGCCATCAAGGAAATCAAGGCTCCTTTCACGTTTGATGTGGAAAACGGAATTGCTCTGCACGCAGTGCAGGGGAATCGGGCCTCATCTCGCGGCGAGGGGGAAGTCTCATGGTTTTCCTCGAGTTGCGGCCGGAACTTGGGGTATATTCTCGAGTTACGACGGGGAGGGCCCTTCCAGACATGTGTTTGTTCAGCGACGTCAGGACTCCTGCCTAGGTGCGAGGGACACCTCGGGATTCTCCTCGAGTCTTGGCATGGCAATTGGGCCACGTCTCCACGTGTGGCGGGAGACCCAGTGTCCCTTTCCACGTGCCACAGTAATCCTGGGACTCCTATCCATTTTCAAGAGGAGACAGGAATCTTCTCCTTCGGAAGCATTGATCTCCGCGGACCTCTCGAGTTTTCAAAGGATGTGAGGCCTCCGGTCACGATGAGGCGGAGGACTAGGTCTTTCTCTGTGGTCTCCACATGGGATTCAGACATCCCTTCGTCTTGGGAGATGCAAGACGAGCCTGCATTCAATTCACTGCAGGAATATCCGGCCTTACTTCGAGTCAGAGCATCTCGGTGTCCATTCCACTTGAGGCCACAAACTCAGGGTCCCTCTCACATACCTGTAGCTGAGAGAAGCCTCCTCTTGAGGTGCTTGTGGAAACTTGGTATTCCTCTTTAGTCGAAGCCAGGGACTAAGCTCTCATCTCGAGTTGATTTGGGGTCCACGGAGCCCTTTCGTGTTGCTCCAGTGACCTCAGGATCCCCCTAGACTTGAGACAGTGACCTTGGGTTTTCTCTGGAGTGCCATCAAGGAAATCAAGGCTCCTTTCACGTTTGATGTGGAACACGGAATTGCTCTGCACGCAGTGCAGGGGAATCGGACCTCATCTCGCGGCGAGGGGGAAGTCTCATGGTTTATCTCGAGTTGCGGCCGGAACCTGGGGTATATTCTCGAGTTACGACGGGGAGGGCCCTTCCTTACACGTGTTTGTTCAGCGACGTCAGGACTCCTGCATAGGTGCGAGGGACACCTCGGGATTCTCCTCGAGTCTTGGCATGGCAATTGGGACGCGTCTCCACGTGAGGCGGGAGACCCAGGGTCCCTTTCCACGTGCCACAGGGATCCTGGGACTCCTATCCATTTTCAAGAGGAGTCAGGCATCGTCTCCTTTGGAAGCATTGATCTCCCTGGACCTCTCGAGTTTTCAAAGGATGTGAGGCCTCCGGTCGCGATGAGGCGGAGGACTAGGTCTTTCTCTGTGGACTCCACAGGGAATTCAGACATCCCTTCGTCTTGGGAGATGCAAGATGAGCCTGCATTCAATTCAATCCAGGGATATCTGGTCTTACTTCGAGTCACAGCATCTCGGTGTCCATTCCACTTGAGGCCACAAACTCAGGGTCCCTCTCACATAACTGTAGCTGAGAGAAGCCTCCTCTTGAGGTGTTTGTGGAAAGTTGGTATTCCTCTTGAGTCGAAGCCAGGGACTAAGCTCTCATCTCGAGTTGATTTGGGGTCCACGGAGCCCTTTCCTGTTGCTCCAGTGACCTCAGGATCCCTCTAGACTTGAGACACTGATCTTGGGTTTTCTCTGGAGTGCCAGCAAGGAAATCAAGGCTCCTTTCACATTTGATGTGGAACACGGAATTGCTGTGCACGCAGTGCAGGGGAATCGGGCCTCATCTCGCGGCGAGGGGGAAGTCTCATGGTTTTTCTCTAGTTGCGGCCGGAACCTGGGGTATATTCTCGAGTTACGACGGGGAGGGCCCTTCCAGACACGTGTTTGTTCAGCGACGTCAGGACTCCTGCCTAGGTGCGAGGGACACCTCGGGATTCTCCTCGAGCCTTGGCATGGCAATTGGGACGCGTCTCCACGTGAGGCGGGAGACCCAGGGTCCCTTTCCACGTGCCACAGGGATCCTGGGACTCCTATCCATTTTCAAGAGGAGTCAGGCATCGTCTCCTTTGGAAGCCTTGATCTCCGTGGACGTCTCGAGTTTTCAAAGGATGTGAGGCCTCCAGTCGTGAAGAGGTGGAGAACTAGGTCTTCTCTGTGGTCTCCCCAGGGGATTCAGACATCCCTTCATCTTGGGAGATGGAATACGAGCCTGCATTCAATTCACTGCAGGGATATCCGGCCTTACTTAGAGTCAGAGCATCTCGGTGTCCATTCCACTTGAGGCCACAAACTCAGGGTCCCTCTCACATACCTGTAGCTGAGAGAAGCCTCCTCTTGAGGTGCTTGTGGAAAGTTGGTATTCCTCTTGAGTCGAAGCCAGGGACTAAGCTCTCATCTCGAGTTGATTTGGGGTCCACGGAGCCCTTTCCTGTTGCTACAGTGACCTCAGGATCCCTCTAGACTTGAGACAGTGATCTTGGGTTTTCTCTGGAGTGCCATCAAGGAAATCAAGACTCCTTTCAAGTTTGATGTGGAACACGGAATTGTTCTGCACGCAGTGCAGGGGAATCGGGCCTCATCTCGCGGCAAGGGGGATGTCTCATGGTTTTTCTCAAGTTTCGGCCGAAACCTGGGGTATATTCCCGAGTTACGACGGGGAGGGCCCTTCCAGACACGTGTTTGTTCAGCGAAGTCAGGACTCCTGCCTAGGTGCGAGGGACACCTCTGGATTCTCCTCGAGTCTTGGCATGGCAATTGGGACGTGTCTCCACGTGAGGCGGGAGACCCAGGGTCCCTTTCCCCGTGCCACAGGGATGCTGGGACACCTATCCATTTTTAAGAGGAGTCAGGCATCGTCTCCTTCGGAAGTATTGATCTCCGCGGACCTCTCGAGTTTTCAAAGGATATGAGGCCTCCGGTTGCGTTGAGGTGGAGGACTAGGTCTTTATCTGTGGTCTCCACAGGGGATTCAGACATCCCTTCGTCTTGGAAGATGAAATACGAGCCTACATTCAATTCACTGCAGGGATATCCGGCCTTACTTCGAGTCAGAGCATCTCGGTGCCCATTCCACTTGAGGCCAGAAACTCAGGGGCCCTCTCACAACCTGTAGCTGGGAGAAGCCTCCTCTTGAGGTGCTTCTGGAAAGTTGGTATTCCTCTTGAGTCGAAGCAAGGGTCTCAGCTCTCATCTCGAGTTGATTTGGGGTCCACGGAGCCCTTTCATGTTGCTACAGTGACCTCAGGATCCCTCTAGACTTGAGACAGTGATCTTGGGTTTTCTCTGGTGTGCCATCAAGGAAATCAAGGCTCCTTTCAAGTTTGATGTGGAACACGGAATTGCTCTGCACGCAGTGCAGGGGAATCGGGCCTCATCTCGCTGCGAGGGGGAAGTCTCATGGTGTTTCTCGAGTTGCGGCCGGAACCTATGGTATATTATCGAGTTACGACGGGGAGGGCCCTTCCAGACACGTGTTTGTTCAGCGACGTCAGGACTCCTGCCTAGGTGCGAGGGACACCTCGGGATTCTCCTCGAGTCTTGGCATGGCAATGGGGACGCGTCTCCACGTGAGGCGGGAGACCCAGGGTCCCTTTCCAGGTGCCACAGGGATCCTGGGACTCCTATCCATTTTCAAGAGGAGTCAGGCATCGTCTCCTTTGGAAGCATTGATCTCCGCGGACCTCTCGAGTTTTCAAAGGATGTGAGGCCTCCGCTCGCGATGAGGCGGAGAATTAGGTCTTTCTCTGTGGTCTCCACAGGGGATTCATACATCCCTTAGTCTTGGGAGATGCAAGACGAGCCTGCATTCCATTCACTGCAGGGATATCCGGCCTTACTTCGAGTCAGAGCATCTCAGTGTCCATTCCACTTGAGGCCAAAAACTCGGGGTCCCTCTCACATACCTGTAGCTGAGAGAAGCCTCCTCTTGAGGTGCTTGTGGAAAGTTGGTATTCTTCTTGAGTCGAAGCCAGGGACTAAGCTCTCATCTCGAGTTGATTTGGGGTCCTGGAGCCCTTTCGTGTTGCTACAGTGACCTCAGGATCCCTCTAGACTTGAGACAGTGATCTTGGGTTTTCTCTGGAATGCCATCATGGAAATCAAGACTCCTTTCACGTTTGATGTGGAACACAGAATTGCTCTGCACGCAGTGCAGGGGAATGGGGCCTCATCTCGCGGCGAGGAGTAAGTCTCATGGTTTTTCTCGAGTTGCGGCCGGAACCAGGGGTATATTCTCGAGTTATGACTGGGAGGGCCCTTCCAGACACGTGTTTGTTCAGCGACGTCAGGACTCCTGCCTAGGTGCGAGGGACACCTCGGGATTCTCCACGAGTCTTGGCATGGTAATTGGGACGCGTCTCCACGTGATGCGGGAGACCCAGGGTCCCTTTCCACGTGCCACAGGGATCCTGGGACTCCTATCCATTTTCAAGAGGAGGCAGGCAACGTCTCCTTTGGAAGCATTGATCTCCGTGCACCTCTCCAATTTTCAAAGGATGTGAGGCCTCCGTTCGCGTTGAGGCGGAGAACTAGGTCTTTCTCTGTGGTCTCCACAGGGGATTCAGACATCCCTTCGTCTTGGGAGATGCAAGACGAGCCTGCATTCAATTCACTGCATTGATATCGGGCCTTATTTCCAGTCAGAGCACCTCGGTGTCCATTCCACTTGAGGCCACAATCTGAGGGTCCCTCTCACATAACGGTAGCTGAGAGAAGCCTCCTCTTGCGGTGCTTGTGGAAAGTTGGTATTCCTCTTGAGTTGAAGCCAGGGACTAAGCTTTCATCTCGAGTTGATTTGGGGTCCTCGGAGCCATTTCGTGTTGCTCCAGTGACCTCAGGATCCCTCTAGACTTGAGACAGTGATCTTGGGTTTTCTCTGGAGTGCCATCAAGGAAATCAAGTCTCCTTTCACGTTTGATGTGGAACACGGAATTGCTCTGCACGCAGTGCAGGGGAATCGGGCCTCATCTCGCGGCGAGAGGGAAGTCTCATGGTTTTTCTCGAATTGCGGCCAGAACCTGGGGTATATTCTCGAGTTACGATGGGGAGGTCCCTTCCAGACACGTGTTTGTTCAGCGACTTCAGTACTCCTGCCTAGGTGCGAGGACAACTCGGGATTCTCGTAGAGTCTTGGCATGGCAATTCGGACGCGTCTCCACATGAGGCAGTAGACCCAGGGTCCATTTCCACGTGCCACAGGGATCCTGGGACTCCTATCCATTTTCAAGAGGAATCAGGCATCTTCTCCTTTGGAAGCATTGATCTCCGTGGACCTCTCGAGTTTTCAAAGGATGAGAGGCCTCCGGTCGCGATGATGCGGACATCTAGGTCTTTCTCTGTGGTCTCCACAGGAGATTCAGACATCCCTTCGTCTTGGGAGATGCAAGACGAGCCTGCATTCAATTCACTGCAGGGATATCGGGCCTTACTTCGAGTCAGAGCATCTCTGTGTCCATTCCACTTGAGGCCACAATCTCAGGGTCCCCCTCACATACCTGTAGCTGAGAGAAACCTACTCTTGAGGGTCTTGTGGAAAGTTGGTATTCCTCTTGAGTCGAAGCCAGGGACTAAGCTCTCATCTCGAGTTGATTTGGGGTCCACGGAGCCCTTTCGAGTTGCTACAGTGACCTCAGGATCCCTCTAGACTTGAGACAGTTATCTTGGGTTTTCTCTGGAGTGCCATCAAGGAAATCAAGCTCCTTTCACGTTTGATGTGTAACACGGAATTGCTCTGCACGCAGTGCAGGGGAATCGGGCCTCATCTCGCGGCGAGGGGGAAGTCTCATGGTTTTTCTCGACTTGCGGCCGGAACCTGGGCTATATTCTCGAGTTACAACGGGGAGGGCCTTTCCAGACACGTGTTTGTTCAGCGACGTCAGGACTCCTTCCTAGGTGCGAGGGACACCTCGGGATTCTCCTCGAGTCTTGGCATGGCAATTGGGACGCGTCTCCACGTGAGGCGGGAGACGCAGGGTCCCTTTCCACGTGCCACAGGGACCCTGGGACTCCTATCCATTTTCAAGAGGAGTCAGGCATCGTCTCCTTTGGAAGCATTGATCTCCGCGGACCTCTCGAGTTTTCAAAGGATGTGAGGCCTCCGGTCGCGATGAGACGGAGAACTAGGTCTTTCTCTGTGGTCTCCACAGGGGATTCAGACATCCCTTCGTCTTGGGAGATGCAAGACGAGCCTGCATTCACTTCACTGCAGGGATAAATGGCCTTACTTCGAGTCAGAGCATCTCGGTGTCCATTCCACTTGAGGCCAGAAACTCAGGGTCCTTCTCACATACCTGTGGTTGAGAGAACCCACCTCTTGAGGTGCTTGTGGAAAGTTGGTATTCCTCTTGAGTCGAAGCCAGGGACTAAGCTCTCATCTCGAGTTGATTTGGGGTCCTCGGAGCCCTTTCGTGTTGCTCCAGTGACCTCAGGATCCCTCTAGACTTGAGACAGTGATCTTGGGTTTTCTCTGGAGTGCCATCAAGGAAATCAAGGCTCCTTTCCCGTTTGATGTGGAACACGGAATTGCTCTGCATGCAGTGCAGGGGAATCGGGCCTCAACTAGCGGCGAGGGGGAAATCTCCTGGTTTTTCTCGAGTTGCGGCCGGAACCTGGGGTATATTCTCGAGTTACCACGGGGAGGCCCCTTCCAGACACGTGTTTGTTCAGCAACGTCAGGACTCCTGCCTAGGTGTGAGGGACACCTCGGGATTCTCCTCCAGTCTTGGCGTGGCAATTGGGACGCGTCTCCACGTCAGGCGAGAGACCCAGGGTCCCTTTACACGTGCCACAGGGATCCTGGGACTCCTATCCATTTTAAAGAGGAGTCAGGCATCGTCTACTTTGGAAGCATTGATCTCCGCGGACCTCTCGAGTTTTCAAAGGATGTGAGGCCTCCGCTGGCGATGAGGCGGAGAATTAGGTCTTTCTCTGTGGTCTCCACAGGGTTTGAGACATCCCTTCATCTTGGGAGATGCAAGATGAGCCTGCATTCAATTCACTGCAGGGATATCCGGCCTTACTTCGAATCAGAGCATCTCGGTGTCCATTCCATTTGAGGCCACAAACTCAGGGGCCCTCTCACATACCTGTAGCTGAGAGAAGCCTCCTCTTGAGGTGCTTGTGGAAAGTTGGTATTCCTCTTGAGTCGAAGCCAGGGACTAAGCTCTCATCACGAGTTGATATGGGGACCACAGAGCCCTTTCATGTTGCTACAGTGACCTCAGTATCCCTCTAGACTTGAGACAGTGATCTTGGGTTTTCTCTGGTGTGACATCAAGGAAATCAAGGCTCCTTTCAAGTTTGATGTGGAACACGGAATTGCTCTGCATGCAGTGCAGGGGAATCTGGCCTCATCTCGCGGCGAGGGGGAAGTCTCATGGTGTTTCTCGAGTTGCGGCCGGAACTTGTGGTATATTATCGAGTTACGACGGGGAGGGCCCTTCCAAACACGTGTTTGTTCAGCGACGTCAGGACTCCTGCCTAGGTGCGAGGGACACCTCGGATTCTCCTCGAGTCTTGGCATGGCAATTGGGACGCGTCTCCACGTGAGGCGGGAGATCCAGTGTCCCTTTCCACGTGCCACAGGGATCCTGGGACTCCTATCCATTTTCAAGAGGAGTCAGGCATCGTCTCCTTTGGAAGCATTGATCTCCGCAGACCTCTCGAGTTTTCAAAGGATGTGAGGCCTCTGGTCGCGATGAGGCGGAGAACTCGGTCTTTCTCTGTGGTCTCACCAGCGGATTCAGACATCCCTTCGTCTTGGGAGATGCAAGATGAGCCTGCATTCAATTCACTGCAGGGATATCCGGCCTTACTTCGAGTCAGAGCATCTCGGTGTCCTTTCCACTTGAGGCCACAAACTCAGGGGCCCTCTCACATACCTGTAGCTGAGAGAAGCCTCCTCTTGAGGTGCTTGTGGAAAGTTGGTATTCCTCTTGAGTCGAAGCCAGGGACTAAGCTCTCATCTCGAGTTGATTTGGGGTCCACGAAGCCATTTCATGTTGCTCCAGTGACCTCAGGATCCCTCTAGACTTGAGACAGTGATCTTGGGTTTTCTCTGGAGTGCCATCAAGGAAATCAAGGCTCCTTTCACGTTTGATGAGGAACACGGAATTGCTCTGCATGCAGTGCAGGGGAATCGGGCCTCAACTCGCGGCGAGGGGGAAATCTCATGGTTTTTCTCGAGTTGCGGCCGGAACCTGGGGTATATTCTCGAGTTACGACGGGGAGGGCCCTTCCAGACACGTGTTTGTTCAGCGACGTCAGGATTCCTGCCTAGGTGCGAGGGACACCTCGGGATTCTCCTCGAGTCTTGGCATGGCAATTGGGATGCGTCTCCACGTGAGGCGGGAGACCCAGGTTCCCTTTCCAGGTGCCACAGGGATCCTGGGACTCCTATCCATTTTCAAGAGGAGTCAGGCATCATCTCCTTTGGAAGCATTGATCTCCGCGGACCTCTCGAGTTTTCAAAGGATGTGAGGCCTCCGGGCGCGATGAGGCGGAGAACTCGGTCTTTCTCTGTGGTCTCACCAGCGGATTCAGACATCCCTTCGTCTTGGGAGATGCAAGATGAGCCTGCATTCAATTCACTGCAGGGATATCCGGCCTTACTTCGAGTCAGAGCATCTCGGTGTCCATTCCACTTGAGGCCACAAACTCAGGGTCCCTCTCACATACCTGTAGCTGAGAGAAGCCTCCTCTTGAGGTGCTTGTCTAAAGTTGGTATTCCTCTTGAGTCGAAGCCAGGGACTAAGCTCTCATCTCGAGTTGATTTGGGGTCCACGGAGCCCTTTCTTGTTGCTCCAGTGACCACAGGATCCCTCTAGACTTGAGACAGTGATCTTGGGTTTTCTCTGGAGTGCCATCAAGGAAATCAAGGCTCCTTTCTTTTTTGATGTGGAATACGGAATTCCTCTGCACGCAGGGCAGGGGAATCGTGCCTCATCTCGCGGCGAGGGGGAAGTCTCATGGTTTTTCTCAAGTTGCGGCCGGAACTTGGGGTATATTCTCGAGTTACGACGGGGAGGGCCCTTCCAGATACGTGTTTGTTCAGCGACGTCAGGACTCCTGCCTAGGTGCGAGGGACACCTCGGGATTCTCCTCGAGTCTTGGCATGGCAATTGGGCCGCGTCTCCACATGTGGCGGGAGACCCAGGGTCCCTTTCCACGTGCCACAGTAATCCTGGGACTCCTATCCATTTTCAAGAGGAGTCAGGCATCTTCTCCTTTGGAAGCATTGATCTCTGCAGACCTCTCGAGTTTTCAAAGGATGTGAGGCCTCCGGTCACGATGAGGCGGAGGACTAGGTCTTTCTCTGTGGTCTCCACAGGGGATTCAGACATCCCTTCGTCTTGGGAGATGCACGACGAGCCTGCATTCAATTCACTGCAGGGATATCCGGCCTTACTTCGAGTCAGAGCATCTCGGTGTCCATTGCATTTGAGGCCACAAATTCAGGGTTCCTCTCACATACCTGTAGCTGAGAGAAGCTTCCTCTTGAGGTGCTTGTGCAAAGTTGGTATTCCTCTTGAGTCTAAGCCAGGGACTAAGCTCTCATCTCGAGTTGATTTGGGGTCCTTGGAGACCTTTCGTGTTGCTCCAGTGACCTCAGGATCCCTCTAGACTTGAGACACTGATCTTGGGTTTTCTCTGGAGTGCCATCAAGGAAATCAAGGCTCCTTTCATTTTTGATGTGGAATACGGAATTGCTCTGCATGCAGTGCAGGGGAATCGGGCCTCAACTCGCGGCGAGGGGAAAATCTCATGGTTTTTCTCGAGTTGCGGCCGGAACCTGGGGTATATTCTCGAGTTACGACGGGGAGGGCCCTTCCAGACACGTGTTTGTTCAGCGACGTCAGGACTCCTGCTTAGGTGCGAGGGACACCTCGGGATTCTCCTCGAATCTTGGCATGGCAATTTGGACGCGTCTCCACGTGAGGCGGGAGACCCAGGGTCCCTTTCCACGTGCCACAGGAATCCTGGGACTCCTATCCATTTTCAAGAGGAGTCAGGCATCGTCTCCTTTGGAAGCATTGATCTCCGCGGACCTCTCGAGTTTTCAAAGGATGTGAGGCCTCCGGTCGCGATGAGGCGGAGAACTCGGTCTTTCTCTGTGGTCTCCACAGGGGATTCACACATCCCTTCGTCTTGGGAGATGCAAGACGAGCCTGCATTCAATTCACTGCAGGAATATCCGGCCTTACTTCGAGTCAGAGCATCTCGGTGTCCATTCCACTTGAGGCCACAAACTCAGGGTCCCTCAAATATACCTGTAGCTGAGAGAAGCCACCTCTTGAGGTGATTGTGGAAAGTTGGTATTCCTCTTGAGTCAAAGGCAGGGACTAAGCTCTCATCTCGAGTTGATTAGGGGTCCTTGGAGCCCTTTCCTGTTGCTCCAGTGACCTCAGGATCCCTCTAGACTTGAGACACTGATCTTGGGTTTTCTCTGGAGTGCCATCAAGGAAATCAAGGCTCCTTTCATTTTTGATGTGAATACGGAATTGCTCTGCACGCAGGGCAGGGGAATCGGGCCTCATCTCTCGGCGAGGGGGAAGTCTCATGGTTTTTCTCGAGTTGTGGCCGGAACCTCGGGTATATTCTCGAGTTACGACGGGGAGGTCCCTTCCAGACACGTGTTTGTTCAGCGACGTCAGGACTCCTGCCTAGGTGCGAGGGACACCTCGGGATTCTCCTCGAGTCTTGCATGGCAATTGGGACGTGTCTCCACGTGAGGCGGGATTCCCAGTGTCCCTTTCCACGTGCCACAGGGATCCTGGGACTCCTATCCATTTTCAAGAAGAGTCAGGCATCTTCTCCTTTGGAAGCATTGATCTCCGCGGACCTCACGAGTTTTCAAAGGATGTGAGGCCTCCGGTCACGATGAGGCGGAGGACTAGGTCTTTCTCTGTGGTCTCCTCAGGGGATTCAGACATCCCTTCGTCTTGGGAGATGCAAGACGAGCCTGCATTCAATTCACTGCAGGGATATCCGGCCTTACTTCGAGTCAGAGCATCTCGGTGTCCATTGCACTTGAGGCCACAAATTCAGGGTTCCTCTCACATACCTGTAGCTGAGAGAAGCTTCCTCTTGAGGTGCTTGTGCAAAGTTGGTATTCCTCTTGAGTCTAAGCCAGGGACTAAGCTCTCATCTCGAGTTGATTTGGGGTCCTTGGAGCCCTTTCGTGTTGCTCCAGTGACCTCAGGATCCCTCTAGACTTGAGACACTGATCTTGGGTTTTCTCTGGAGTGCCATCAAGGAAATCAAGGCTCCTTTCACGTTTGATGTGGAAAACGGAATTGCTCTGCATGCAGTGCAGGGGAATCGCGCCTCATGTCGCGTCGAGGGGGAAGTCTCATGGTTTTTCTCGAGTTGCGTCCCGAACCTGGGGTATATTCTCGAGTTACGACGGGGAGGGCCCTTCCAGACACGTGTTTGTTCAGCGACGTCAGGACTCCTGCCTAGGTGCGACGGACACCTCGGGATTCTCCTCGAGTCTTGGCATGGCAATTGGGACGCGTCTCCACGTGAGGCGGGATACCCAGTGTCCCTTTCCACGTGCCACAGGGATCCTGGGACTGCTATCCATTTTCAAGAGGAGTCAGGCATCGTCTCCTTTGGAAGCATTGATCTCCGCAGACCTCTCGAGTTTTCAAAGGATGTGAGGCCTCTGGTCGCGATGAGGCGGAGAACTCGGTCTTTCTCTGTGGTCTCCACAGGGGATTCAGACATCCCTTCTTGGGAGATGCAAGACGAGCCTGCATTCAATTCACTGCAGGGATATCCAGCCTTACTTCGAGTCAGAGCATCTCGGTGTCCTTTCCACTTGAGGCCACACACTCGGGGTCCCTCAAGTATACCTGTAGCTGAGAGAAGCCTCCTCTTGAGGTGCTTGTGGAAAGTTGGTATTCCTCTTGAGTCGAAGCCAGGGACTAAGCTCTCATCTCGAGTTGATTTGGGGTCCACGGAGCCATTTCATGTTGCTCCAGTGACCTCAGGATCCCTCTAGATTTGAGACAGTGATCTTGGGTTTTCTCTGGAGTGCCATCAAGGAAATCAAGGCTCCTTTCACGTTTGATGTGGAAAACGGAATTGCTCTGCATGCAGTGCAGGGGAATCGGGTCTCAACTCGCGGCGAGGGGGAAATCTCATGGTTTTTCTCGAGTTGCGGCCGGAACCTGGGGTATATACTCGAGTTACGATGGGGAGGGCCCTTCCAGACACGTGTTTGTTCAGCGACGTCAGGACTCCTGCCTAGGTGCGAGGGACACCTCGGGATTCTCCTCGAGTCTTGGCATGGCAATTGGGATGCGTCTCCACGTGAGGCGGGAGACCCAGGTTCCCTTTCCAGGTGCCACAGGGATCCTGGGACTCCTATCCATTTTCAAGAGGAGTCAGGCATCGTCTCCTTTGGAAGCATTGATCTCCTCGGACCTCTCGAGTTTTCAAAGGATGTGAGGCCTCCGCTCGCGATGAGGCGGAGAATTAGGTCTTTCTCTGTGGTCTCCACAGGGGATTCAGACATCCCTTCGTCTTGGGAGATGCAAGATGAGCCTGCATTCAATTCACTGCAGGGATATCCGGTCTTACTTCGAGTCAGAGCATCTCGGTGTCCATTCCACTTGATGCCACAAACTCAGGGTCCCTCTCACATACCTGTAGCTGAGAGAAGCCTCCTCTTGAGGGGCTTGTGGAAAGTTCGTATTCCTCTTGAGTTGAAGCCAGGGACTAAGCTCTCATCTCGAGTTGATTTGGGGTCCACGGAGCCCTTTCGTGTTACTTCAGTGACCTCAGGATCCCTCTAGACATGAGACAGTGATCTTGGGTTTTCTCTGGAGTGCCATCAAGGAAATCAAGGCTCCTTTCACGTTTGATGTCGAACACGGAATTGCTCTGCATGCAGTGCAGGGGAATCGGGCCTCAACTCGCGGCGAGGGGTAAATCTCATGGTATTTTTCAGTTGTGGCCGGAACCTTGGATATATTCTCGAGTTACGACAGGGAGGGCCCTTCCAGACACGTGTTTGTTGAGCGACGTCAGGACTCCTGCCTAGGTGCGAGGGACACCTCGGGATTCTCCTCGAGTCTTGCCATGGCAATGGGGACGCGTCTCCACGTGAGGCGGGAGACCCAGGGTCCCTTTTCACGTGCCACAGGAATCCTGGGACTCCTATCCATTTTCAAGAGGAGTCAGGCATCGTCTCCTTTGGAAGCATTGATCTCCAGGGACCTCTCGAGTTTTCAAAGGATGTGAGGCCTCCGTTCGCGATGAGGCAGAGAACTCGGTCTTTCTCTGTGGTCTCCACAGGGGATTCACACATCCCTTCGTCTTGGGAGATGCAAGACGAGCCTGCATTCAATTCACTGCAGGCATATCCGGCCTTACTTCGAGTCAGAGCATCTCGGTGTCCATTCCACTTGAGGCCACAAACTCAGGGTCCCTCAAATATACCTGTAGCTGAGAGAAGCCTCCTCTTCAGGTGCTTGTGGAAAGTTGGTATTCCTCTTGAGTCAAAGCCAGGGACTAAGCTCTCATCTCGAGTTGATTTGGGGTCCACGGAACCCTTTCTTGTTGCTCCAGTGACCTCAGGATCCCTCTAGACTTGAGACAGTGATCTTGGGTTTTCTCTGGAGTGCCATCAAGGAAATCAAGGCTCCTTTCTTTTTTGATGTGGAATACGGAATTGCTCTGCATGCAGGGCTTGGGAATCGGGCCTCATCTCGCGGCGAGGGGGAAGTCTCATGGTTTTTCTCGAGTTGCGGCCAGAACCTGGGGTATATTCTCGAGTTACGACGGGGAGGGCCCTTCAGACACGTGTTTGTTCAGTGACGTCAGGACTCCTGCCTAGGTGCGAGGGACACCTCGGGATTCTCCTCGAGTCTTGGAATGGCAATTGGGACGCCTCTCCACGTGAGGCGGGAGACCCAGTGTCCCTTTCCACGTGCCACAGGGATCCTGGGACTCCTATCCATTTTCAAGAGGAGTCAGGCATCGTTTCCTTTGGAAGCATTGATCTCTGCGGACCTCTCGAGTTTTCAAAGGATGTGAGGCCTCCGCTCGCGATGACGCGGAGAATTAGGTCTTTCTCTGTGGTCTCCACAGGGGATTCAGACATTCCTTCGCCTTGGGAGATGCAAGACGAGCCTGCATTCAATTCACTGCAGGGATATCCGGCCTTACATCGAGTCAGAGCATCTCGGTGTCCATTCCATTTGAGGCCACAAACTCAGGGGCCCTCTCACATACCTGTAGCTGAGAGAAGCCTCCTCTTGAGGTGCTTGTGGAAAGTTGGTATTCTTCTTGAGTCGAAGCCAGGGACTAAACTCTCATCTCGAGTTGATTTCGGGTCCACAGAGCCCTCTCGTGTTGCTACAGTGACCTCAGGATCCCTCTAGACTTGAAACAGTGATCTTGGGTTTTCTCTGGAGTGCCATCAAGGAAATCAAGGCTCCTTTCACGTTTGATGTCGAACACGGAATTGCTCTGCATGCAGTGCATGGGAATCGGGCCTCAACTCGCGGCGAGGGGTAAATCCCATGGTTTTGTTCAGTTGCGGCCGGAACCTGGGATATATTTTCGAGTTACGACGGGGAGGGCCCTTCCAGACACGTGTTTGTTGAGCGACGTCAGGACTCCTGCCTAGGTGCGAGGGACACCTCGGGATTCTCCTCGAGTCTTGGCATGGCATTTTGGACACGTCTCCACGTGAGGCGGGAGACCCAGGGTCCCTTTTCACGTGCCACAGGGATCCTGGGACTCCTATCCATTTTCAAGAGGAAATCAGGCATCGTCTCCTTTGGAAGCATTGATCTCCTCGGACCTCTCGAGTTTTCAAAGGATGTGAGGCCTCCGGTCGCGATGAGGCGGAGAACTCGGTCTTTCTCTGTGGTCTCCCCAGCGGATTCAGACAACCCTTCGTCTTGGGAGATGCAAGATGAGCCTACATTCAATTCACTGCAGGGATATCCGGCCTTACTTCGAGTCAGAGCATCTCGGTTTCCATTCCACTTGAGGCAACAAACTCAGGGTCCCTCTCACATACCTGTAGCTGAGAGAAGCCTCCTCTTGAGGTGCTTGTGGAAAGTTCGTATTCCTCTTGAGTCGAAGCAAGGGACTAAGCTCTCATCTCGAGTTGATTTGGGGTCCATGGAGCCCTTTGGTGTTGCTCCAGTGACCTCAGGATCCCTCTAGACTTGAGACACTGATCTTGGGTTTTCTCTGGAGTGCCATCAAGGAAATCAAGGCTCCTTTCACGTTTGATGTGGAACACGGAATTGCTCTGCACACAGGGCAGGGGAAATGGGCCTCATCCCGCGGCGAGGGGGAAGTCTCATGGTTTTTCTCGAGTTGCGGCCGGAACCTGGGGTATATTCTCGAGTTACGACGGGGAGGGCCCTTCCAGACACGTGTTTGTTCAGCGACGTCAGGACTCCTGCCTAGGTGCGAGGGACAACTCGGGATTCTCCTCGAGTTTTGGCATGGCAATTGAGACGCGTCTCCACGTGAGGCGGGAGACCCAGTGTCCCTTTCCACGTGCCACAGATATCCTGGGCCTCCTATCCATTTTCAAGAGGAGTCAGGCATCGTCTCCTTTGGAAGCATTGATCTCCGCGGACCTCTCGAGTTTTCAAAGGATGTGAGGCCTCCGGTCGCGATGAGGCGGAGAACTAGGTCTTTCTCTGTGGTCTCCACAGGGGATTCAGACATTCCTTCGTCTTGGGAGATGCGAGACGAGCCTGCATTTAATTCACTGCAAGGATATCCGGCCTTACTGCGAGTCAGAGCATCTCGGTGTCCATTCCACTTGAGGACACAATCTCAGGGTCCCTCTCACATACCTGTAGCTGAGAGAAGCCTCCTCTTGAGGTGCTTGTGGAAAGTTGGTATGCCTGTTGAGTCGGAGCCATGGACTAAGCTCTCATCTCGAGTTGATTGGGGGTTCACGGAGCTCTTTCGTGTTGCTCCAGTGACCTCAGGATCTAGACTTGAGACAGTGATCTTGGGTTTGCTCTGGAGTGCCATCAAGGAAATCAAGGCTCCTTTCACGTTCGATGTGGAACACGGAATTGCTCAGCACGCAGTGCAGGGGATTCGGGCCTCATCTCGCGGCGAGGGGGAATTTCATGGTTTGTCTCGAGTTGCGGACAGAACCTGGGGTATATTCTTGAGTTACGACGGGGAGGGCCCTTCCAGACACGTGTTTGTTCAGCGACGTCAGGACTCCTGCCTAGGTGCGAGGGACACCTCGGGATTCTCCTCGATTCTTGGCATATCAATTGGGACGCGTCTCCACGTGAGGCGGGAGACGCAGGGTCCCTTTCGAAGTGCCACAGGGATCCTGGGACTCCTATCCATTTTGAAGAGGAGTCAGGCATGGTCTCCTTTGGAAGCATTGATCTCCGCTGACCTCTCGAGTTTTCAAAGGATGTGAGGCCTCCGGTCGCGATGAGGCAGAGAACTAGGTCTTTCTCTGTGGTCTACACAGGGTATTCAGACATCCCTTCGTCTTGGGAGATGCAAGACGAGCCTGCATTCAATTCACTGCAGGGATATCCGGCCTTACTTCGAGTCAGAGCATCTCGGTGTCCATTCCACTTGAGGCCACAACCTCAGGGTCCCTCTCACTTTCCTGTAGCTGAGAGAAGCCTCCTCTTGAGGTGCTTGTGGAAAGTTGGTATTCCTCTTGAGTCGAAGCCAGGGACTCAGCTCTCATCTCGAGTTGATTTGGAGTCCACGGAGCCCTTTCGTGTTGCTCCAGTGACCTCAGGATCCCTCTAGACTTGAGACAGTGATCTTGGGTTTTGTCTGGAGTGCCATCAAGGAAATCAAGGCTCCTTTCACGTTTGATGTGGAACACGGAATTGCTCTGCACGCAGTGCAGGGGAATCGGGCCTCAACTCGCGGCGAGGGGGAAATCTCATGGTTTTTCTCTAGTTGCGGCCGGAACCTTGGGTATATTCTCGAGTTACGATGGGGAGGGCCCTTCCAGACACGTGTTTGTTCAGCGACGTCAGGACTCCTGCCTAGGTGCGAGGGACACCTCGGGATTCTCCTCGAGTCTTGGCATGGCAATTGGGACGCGTCTCCACGTGAGGCGGGAGACCCAGGGCCCCTTCCCACGTGCCACAGGGATCCTGGGACTCCTATCCATTTTCAAGAGGAGTCAGGCATCCTCTCCTTTGGAAGCATTGATCTCCGCGGACCTCTTGAGTTTTCAAAGGATGTGAGGCCTCCGGTCGCAATGAGGCGGAGAACTAGGTCTTTCTCTGTGGTCTCCACAGGGGATTCAGACATCCCTTCGTCTTGGGAGATGGAAGACGAGCCTGCATTCAATTCACTGCAGGGATATCCGGCCTTACTTTGAGTCAGAGCATCTCGGTGTACATTCCACTTGAGGCCACAACCTCAGGGTCCTTCTCACATACCTGTGGCTGAGAGAAGCCTCCTCTTGAGGTGCTTGTGGAAAGTTGGTATTCCTCTTGAGTCGAAGCCAGGTACTAAGCTCTCATGTCGAGTTGATTTGCGGTCCACGGAGCCCTTTCGTGTTGCTCCAGTGACCTCAGGATCCCTCTAGACTTGAGACAGTGATCCTGGGTTTTCTCTGGAGTGCCATCAAGGAATTCAAGGCTCCTTTCAGGTTGGATGTGGAACACGGAATTGCTCTGCACGCAGTCCAGGGGAATCGGGCCTCATCTCGCGGCGAAGGGGAAGTCTCCTGGTTTTTCTCGAGTTGCGGCCGGAACCTGGGGTATATTCTCGAGTTACGACGGGGAGGGCCCTTCCAGACACGTGTTTGTTCAGCGACGTCAGGACTCCTGCCTAGGTGCGAGGGACACCTCGGGATTCTCCTCGAGTCTTGGCATGGCAATTGGGAGGCGTCTCCACGTGAGGCGGGAGACCCAGGGTCCCTTTCCACGTGCCACAGGGATCCTGGGACTCCTATCCATTTTCAAGAGGAGTCAGGCATCGTCTCCTTTGGAAGCATTGATCTCCGCGGACCTCTCGAGTTTTCAAAGGATGTGAGGCCTCCGGTCGCGATGAGGCGGAGAACTAGGTCTTTCTCTGTGGTCTCCACAGGGGATTCAGACATCCCTTCGTCTTGGGAGATGCGAGACGAGCCTGCATTTAATTCACTGCAGGGATATCCGGACTTACTGCGAGTCAGAGCATCTCGGTGTCCATTCCACTTGAGGACACAATCTCAGGGTCCCTCTCACATACCTGTAGCTGAGAGAAGCCTCCTCTTGAGGTGCTTGTGGAAAGTTGGTAAGCCTCTTGAGTCGAAGCCATGGACTAAGCTCTCATCTCTAGTTGATTGGGGGTTCACGGGGCCCTTTCGTGTTGCTCCAGTGACCTCAGGATCTAGACTTGAAACAGTGATCTTGGGTTTGCTCTGGAGTGCCATCAAGGAAATCAAAGCTCCTTTCACGTTCGATGTGGAACACGGAATTGCTCAGCACGCAGTGCAGGGGATTCAGGCCTCATCTCGCGGCGAGGGGGAATTTCATGGTTTGTCTCGAGTTGCGGACAGAACCTGTGGTATATTCTTGAGTTACAACGGGGAGGGCCCTTCCAGACACGTGTTTGTTCAGCGATGTCAGGACTCCTGCCTAGGTGCGAGGGACACCTCGGGATTCTCCTCGATTCTTGGCATGGCAATTGGGACGCGTCTCCACGTGAGGCGGGAGACCCAGGGTCCCTTTCCACGTGCCACAGGGATCCTGGGACTCCTATCCATTTTGAAGAGGAGTCAGGCATGGTCTCCTTTGGAAGCATTGATCTCCGCTGACCTCTCGAGTTTTCAAAGGATGTGAGGCCTCCGGTCGCGATGAGGCAGAGAACTAGGTCTTTCTCTGTGGTCTACACAGGGGATTCAGACATCCCTTCGTCTTGGGAGATGCAAGACGAGCCTGCATTCAATTCACTGCAGGGATATCCGGCCTTACTTCGAGTCAGAGCATCTCGGTGTCCATTCCACTTGAGGCCACAACCTCAGGGTCCCTCTCACTTTCCTGTAGCTGAGAGAAGCCTCCTCTTGAGGTGCTTGTGGAAAGTTGGTATTCCTCTTGAGTCGAAGCCAGGGACTAAGCTCTCATCTCGAGTTGATTTGGGGTCCACGGAGCCCTTTCGTGTTGCTCCAGTGACCTCAGGATCCCTCTAGACTTGAGACAGTGATCTTGGGTTTTCTCTGGAGTGCCATCAAGGATATCAAGGCTCCTTTCACGTTTGATGTGGAACACGGAATTGCTCTGCATGCAGTGCAGGGGAATCGGGCCTCAACTCGCGGCGAGGGGGAAATCTCATGGTTTTTCTCTAGTTGCGGCCGGAACCTTGGGTATATTCTCGAGTTACGATGGGGAGGGCCCTTCCAGACACGTGTTTGTTCAGCGACGTCAGGACTCCTGCCTAGGTGCGAGGGACACCTCGGGATTCTCCTCGAGTCTTGGCATGGCAATTGGGACGCGTCTCCACGTGAGGCGGGAGACCCAGGGTCCCTTCCCACGTGCCACAGGGATCCTGGGACTCCTATCCATTTTCAAGAGGAGTCAGGCATCGTCTCCTTTGGAAGCATTGATCTCCGCGGACCTCTTGAGTTTTCAAAGGATGTGAGGCCTCCGGTCGCAATGATGCGGTGAACTAGGTCTTTCTCTGTGGTCTCCAAAGGGGATTCAGACATCCCTTCGTCTTGGGAGATGCAAGACGAGCCTGCATTCAATTCACTGCAGGGATATCTGGCCTTACTACGAGTCAGAGCATCTCGGTGTCCATTCCACTTGAGGCTACAAACTCAGGGTCCTTCTCACATACCTGTGGCTGAGAGAAGCCTCCTCTTGAGGTGCTTGTGGAAAGTTGGTATTCCTCTTGAGTCGAAGCCAGGTACTAAGCTCTCATCTCGAGTTGATTTGGGGTCCACGGAGCCCTTTCGTGTTGCTCCAGTGACCTCAGGATCCCTCTAGACTTGAGACAGTGATCCTGGGTTTTCTCTGGAGTGCCATCAAGGAAATCAAGGCTTCTTTCAGGTTGGATGTGGAACACGGAATTGCTCTGCACGCAGTCCAGGGGAATCGGGCCTCATCTCGCGGGGAAGGGGAAGTCTCATGGTTTTTCTCGAGTTGCGGCAGGAACCTGGGGTATATTCTCGAGTTACGATGGGGAGGGCCCTTCCAGACACGTGTTTGTTCAGCGACGTCAGGACTCCTGCCTAGGTGCGAGGGACAACTCGGGATTCTCCTCGAGTCTTGGCATGGCAATTGGGACGCGTCTCCACATGAGGCGGGAGACCCAGGGTCCCTTTCCACGTGCCACAGATATCCTGGGACTCTTATCCATTTTCAAGAGGAGTCAGGCATCGTCTCCTTCGGAGGTATTGATCTCAGCGGACGTCTGGAGTTTTCAAAGGATATGAGGCCTCCGGTCGCGAGGAGGCGGAGGACTAGGTCTTTCTCTGTGGTCTCCACAGGGGATTCAGACAACCCTTCGTCTTGGGAGATGCAAGACGAGCCTGCATTCAATTCACTGCAGGGATATCCGGCCTTACTTCGAGTCAGAGCATCTCGGTGTCCATTCCACTTGAGGCCACAAACTCAGGGTCCCTCTCACATACCTGTAGCTGAGAGAAGCCTCCTCTTGAGGTGCTTGTGGAAAGTTGGCATTCCTCTTGAGTCGAAGCCAGGGACTAAGCTCTCATCTCGAGTTGATTTGTGGTCCACGGAGCCCTTTCGTGTTGCTACAGTGACCTCAGGATCCGTCTAGACTTGAGACAGTGATCTTGGGTTTTCCCTGGAGTGCCATCAAGGAAATCAAGGCTCCTTTCATGTTTGATGTGGAACACGGAATTGCTCTGCACGCAGTCCAGGGGAATCGGGCCTCATGTCGCGGCGAGGGGGAAGTCTCATGGTTTTTCTCGAGTTGCAGCCGGAACCTGGGGTATATTCTCGAGTTACGACGGGGAGGGCCCTTCCAGACACGTGTTTGTTCAGCGACGTCAGGACTCCTGCCTAGGAGCGAGGGAAACCTCGGGATTCTCCTCGAGTCTTGGCATGGCAATTGGGACGCGTCTCCACGTGAGGCGGGAGACCCAGGGTCCCTTCCCACGTGCCACAGGGATCCTGGGACTCCTATCCATTTTCATGAGGAGTCAGGCATCGTCTCCTTTGGAAGCATTGATCTCCGCGGACCTCTCGGGTTTTCAAAGGATGTGAGGCCTCCGCTCGCGATGAGGCGGAGAATTAGGTTTTTCTCTGTGGTCTCCACAGGGGATTCAGACATCCCTTCGTCTTGGGAGATGCAAGACGAGCCTGCATTCAATTCACTGCAGGGATATCCGGCCTTACTTCGAGTCAGAGCATCTCGGTGTCCATTCCACTTGAGGCCACAAACTCAGGGTCCCTCTCACATACCTGTAGCTGAGAGAAGCCTCCTCTTGAGGTGCTTGTGGAAAGTTGGTATTCCTCTTAAGTCGAAGCCAGGGACTAAGCTCTCATCTCGAGTTGATTTGGGGTCCACGGAGCCCTTTCGTGTTCTTCCAGTGACCTCAGGATCCCTCTAGGCTTGAGACAGTGATCTTGGGTTTTCTCTGGAGTGCCATCAAGGAAATCAAGGCTCCTTTCACGTTTGATGTGGAACACGGAATTGCTCTGCACGCAGTGCAGGGGAATCGGGCCTCATCTCGCGGCGGGGGGGAATTTCATGGTTTGTCTCGAGTTGGGAAAGAACCTGGGGTATATTCTCGAGTTACGACGGGGAGGGCCCTTCCAGACACGTGTTTGTTCAGCGACGTCAGGACTCCTGCCTAGGTGCGAGGGACACCTCAGGATTCTCCTCGATTCTTGGCATGGCAATTGAACGCGTCTCCACGTGAGGCGGGAGACCCAGGGTCCCTTTCCACGTGCCACAGGCATCCTGGGACTCCTATCGTTTTTCAAGAGGAGTCAGGCATCGTCTCCTTTGGAAGCATTGATCTCCGCGGACCTCTCGAGTTTTCAAAGATGGGAGGCCTCAGGTCACAATGAGGAGGAGAACTAGGTATTTCTCTGTGGTCTCCACAGGGGATTCAGACATCCCTTCGTCTTGGGAGATGCAAGACGAGCCTGCACTCAATTCACTGCACGGATATCCGGCCTTATTTCGAGTTAGAGCATCTCGGTGTCCATTCCACTTGAGGCCACAAACTCAGGGTCCCTCTCACATACCTGTAGCTGAGAGAAGCCTCGTCTTGATGTGCTTGTGGAAACTTGGTATTCCTCTTGACTCGAAGCCAGGGACTAAGCTCTCATCTCGAGTTGATTTGGGGTCCACGGAGCCCTTTCGTGGTGCTCCAGTGACCTCAGGATCCCTCTAGACTTGAGACAGTGATCTTGGGTTTTCTCTGGAGTGCCATCAAGGAAATCAAGGCTCCTTTCACGTTTGATGTGGAACACGGAATTGCTCTGCACGCACTGCAGGGGAATCGGGCCTCATCTCGGGGCGAGGGGGAAGTCTCATGGTTGTTCTCGAGTTGCGGCCGGAACCTGCGGTATATTCTCGATTTTGACGGGGAGGGTCTTTCCAGACACGTGTTTGTTCAGCGACTTCAGGACCCCTGCCTAGGTGCGAGGGACAACTCGGGATTCTCCTCTAGTCTTGGCATGGCAATTGGGACGCGTCTCCACATGAGGCGGGAGACCCAGGGTCCCTTTCCACGTGCCACAGATATCCTGGGACTCCTATCCATTTTCAAGAGGAGTCAGGCATCGTCTCCTTCGGAAGTATTGATCTCAGCGGACGTCTCGAGTTTTCAAAGGATATGAGGCCTCCGGTCGCGAGGAGGCGGAGGACTAGTTCTTTCTCTGTGGTCTCCACAGGGGATTCAGACAACCCTTCGTCTTGGGAGATGCAAGACGAGCCTGCATTCAATTCACTGCAGGGATATCCGGCCTTACTTCGAGTCAGAGCATCTCGGTGTCCATTCCACTTGAGGCCACAAACTCAGGGTCCCTCTCACATACCTGTAGCTGAGAGAAGCCTCCTCTTGAGGTGCTTGTGGAAAGTTGGCATTCCTCTTGAGTCGAAGCCAGGGACTAAGCTCTCATCTCGAGTTGATTTGTGGTCCACGGAGCCCTTTCGTGTTGCTACAGTGACCTCAGGATCCGTCTAGACTTGAGACAGTGTCTTGGGTTTTCCCTGGAGTGCCATCAAGGAAATCAAGGCTCCTTTCATGTTTGATGTGGAACACGGAATTGCTCTGCACGCAGTCCAGGGGAATCGGGCCTCATGTCGCGGCGAGGGGGAAGTCTCATGGTTTTTCTCGAGTTGCAGCCGGAACCTGGGGTATATTCTCGAGTTATGACGGGGAGGGCCCTTCCAGACACGTGTTTGTTCAGCGACGTCAGGACTCCTGCCTAGGATCGAGGGACACGTCGGGATTCTACTCGAGTCTTGGCATGGCAATTGGGATGCGTCTCCACGTGAGGCGGGAGACCCAGGGTCCCTTTCCACGTGCCACAGGGATCCTGGGACTCCTATCCATTTTCAAGAGGAGTCAGGCATCGTCTCCTTTGGAAGCATTTATCTCCGCGGACCTCTGGAAATTTCAAAGGATGTGAGGCCTCCGGTCGCGATGAGGCGGAGAACTAGGTCTTTCTCTGTGGTCTCCACAGGGGATTCAGACATCCCTTCATCTTGCGAGATGCAAGACAAGCCTGCATTCAATTCATTGCAGGGATATCCGGCCTTACTTCGAGTCAGAGCATCTCTGTGTCCATTCCACTTGAGGCCAAAAACTCAGGGTCCCTCTCACATACCTGTAGCTGAGAGAAGCCTCCTCTTGAGGTGCTTGTGGAAAGTTGGTATTCCTCTTGAGTCGAAGCCAGCGACGAAGCTCTCATCTCGAGATGATATGGGGTCCATGGAGCCCTTTCGTCTTGCTCCAGTAACCTCAAGATCCCTCTAGACTTGAGACAGTGATCTTCGGTTTTCTCTGCAGCGCCATGAAGGAAATCAAGGCTCCTTTCACGTGTGATGTGGAACACGGAATTTCTCTGCACGCAGTGCAGGGGAATCGGGCCTCATCTCGCGGCGAGCGGGAAGTCTCAGGGTTTTTCTCGAGTTGCGGCCGGAACCTGGGCTATATTCTCGAGTTACGGCGGGGAGGGCCCTTCCAGACACCTGTTTGTTCAGCAACGTCAGGACTCGGGCCTAGGTGCGAGGGACACCTCGGGATTCTCCTCGAGCCTTTGCATGGCAATTTGGACGCGTCTCCACGTGAGGCGGGAGATCCAGGGTCTCTTTCCACGGGCCAGAGTGATCCTGGGACTCCTATCCATTTTCAAGAGGAGTCAGGCATCGTCTCCTTTGGAAGCATTGATCTCCGAGGACCTCTTGAGTTTTCAAAGGATGTGAGGTCTCCGGTCGCTGTGTGGCGAGAACTAGGTCTTTCTCTGTGGTCTCCACAGGGGATTCAGACATCCCTTCGTCTTGGGAGAGTCAAGAAGAGCCTGCACTCAATTCACTGCATGGATGTCCTGCCTTACTTTGAATGAGAGCATCTCGGTGTCCATTCCACTTGGGGCCACAAACACAGGGTCCCTCTCACATACCTGTAGCTGAGAGAACCCTCCTCTTGAGGTGCTTGGGGAAAGTTGGTATTCCACTTGAGTCGAAGCCAGGGACTAAGCTCTCATCTCGAGTTGATTTGGGGTCCACGGAGACCTTTCGTGTTGCTACAGTCACCTGAGGATCCCTCTAGACTTGAGACAGTGATCTTGGGTTTTCTCTGGAGTGCCATCAAGGAAATCAAGGCTCCTTTCACGTTTGATGTGGAACACGGAATTGCTCTGCACGCAGTGCAGGGGATTCGGGCCTCATCTCGCGGCGAGGGGGAAGTCTCATGGTTTTTCTCGAGTTGCGGCCGGAACCTGGGGTATATTCTCGATTTACGATGGGGAGGGCCCTTCCAGACACGTGTTTGTTCGGCGACGTCAGGACTCCTGCCTAGGTGCGAGGGACACCTCGGGATTCTGCTCGAGTCTTGGGTGGCAATTGGGACGCGTCTCCACGTGAGGCGGGAGACCCAGGGTCCCTTTCCACGTGCCACAGGGATCCTATGACTCCTATCCATTTTCAAGAGGAGTCAGGCATCGTCTCCTTTGGAAGCATTGATCTACGCGGACCTCTCGAGTTTTCAAAGGATATGAGGCCTCCGCTCGCGGTGAGGCGGAGAATTATGTCTTTCCCTGTGGCTTCCACAGGGGATTCAGACATCCCTTCGTCTTGGGAGATGCAAGACGAGCCTGCATTCAATTCACTGGAGGGATATCCGGCCTTCCTTCGAGTCAGAGCATCTCGGTGTCCATTCCACTTGAGTCCACAAACTCAGGGTCCCTCTCACATACCTGTAGCTGAGAGAAGCCTCCTCTTGAGGTGCTTGTGGAAATTTGGCATTTCTCTTGAGTCGAAGCCAGGGGCTAAGCTCTCATCTCGAGTTGATTTGGGGTCCACGGAGCCCTTTCGTGTTGCTAGAGTGACCTCAGGATCCCTCTAGACTTGAGACAGTGATCTTGGGTTTTCTCTTGAATGCCATCAAGGAAATCAAGCCTCCTTTCACGTTTGATGTGGAACACGGAATTCCTCTGCATGCAGTGCAGGGGAATCGGGCCTCAACTCGCGGCTAGGTGGAAATCTCATGGTTTTTCTCGATTTGCGGCCGGAACCTGGGGTATATTCTCGAGTTACGACGGGGAGGGCCCTTCCAGACACGTGTTTGTTCAGCGACGTCAGGACTCCTACCTAGTTGCGAGGGACACCTCGGGATTCTCCTCGAGTCTTGGCATGGCAATTGGGACGCGTCTCCACGTGAGGCGGGAGACCCAGGGTCACTTTCCACGTGCCACAGGGATCCTGGGACTCCTATCCATTTTCAGGAGGAGTCAGGCATCGTCTCCTTTGGAAGCATTTATCTCCGCGGACCTCTCGAATTTTCAAAGGATGTGAGGCCTCCGGTCGCGATGAGGCGGAGACCTAGGTCTTTCTCTGTGGTCTCCACAGGGGATTCAGACATCCCTTCGTCTTGGGAGATGCAAGTCGAGCCTGCATTCAATTCACTGCAGGGATATCCGGCCTTACTTCGAGTCAGAGCATCTCGGTGTCCATTCCACTTGAAGCCACAAACTCAGGGTCCCTCTCACATACCTGTAGCTGAGAGAAGCCTCCTCTTGAGGTGCTTGTGGAAAGTTGGTATTCCTCTTGAGTCGAAGCCAGGGACTAAGCTCTCATCTCGAGTTGATTTGGGGTCCACGGAGCCCTTTCCTGTTGCTCCAGTGACCTCAGGTTCCCTCTAGACTTGAGACAGTGATCTTGGGTTTTGTCTGGAGTGCCATCAAGGAAATCAAGGCTCCTTTCACGTTTGATGTGGAACAGGGAATTGCTCTGCACGCAGTGCAGGGGAATCGGGCCTCATCTCGCGGCGAGGGGGAAGTCTCGTGATTTTTCTCGAGTTGCGGCCGGAACCTGGGGTATATTCTCGACTTACGACGGGGAGGGCCCTTCCAGACACGTGTTTGTTCAGCGACGTCAGGACTTCTGCCTAGGTGCGAGGGACACCTCGGGATTCTCCTCGAGTTTTGGCATGGCTATTGGGATGCGTCTCCACGTGAGGCGGCAGACCCAGGGTCCCTTTCCACATGCCACAGGGATCCTGGGACTCCTATCCATTTTCAAGAGGAGTCAGGCATCGTCTCCTTTGGAAGCATTGATCTCCGCTGACCTCTCGAGTTTTCAAAGGATGGGAGGCCAACGGATGCGATGAGGCGGAGAACTAGGTCTTTCTCTGTGGTCTCCACAGGGGATTCAGACATCCCTTCGTCTTGGGAGATGCAAGAGGAGCCTGCTTTCAATTCACTGCAGGGATATCCGCCCTTAATTCGAATCAGAGCATCTCGGTGTCCATTCCACTTGAGGCAACAAACTCAGTGTCCCTCTCACATACCTGTAGCTGAGAGAAGCCTCCTCTTGAAGTGCTTGTGGAAAGTTGGTATTCCTCTTGTGTCGAAGCCAGGGACTAAGCTCTCATCTCGAGTTGATTTGGGGTCCACGGAGCCCTTTCGTGTTGCTCCAGTGACCTCAGGATCCCTCTAGATTTGAGACAGTGATCTTGGGTTTTCTCTGGAGTGCCATCAAGGAAATCATGGCTCCTTTCACTTTTGATGTCGAACACGGAATTGCTCTGCATGCAGTGCAGGGTATTCGGGTCTCATCTCGCGGCGAGGGGGAAGTCTCATGGTTTTTCTCGAGTTGCGGCCGGAACCTGGGGTATATTCTCGAGTTACGACGGGGAGGGCCCTTCCAGACACGTGTTTGTTCAGCGACGTCAGGACTCGGGCCTAGGTGCGAGGGACACCTCGGGATTCTCCTCGAGTCTTGGCATGGCAATTGCGAGGCGTCTCCACGTGAAAGGGAGACCCAGGGTCCCTTTCCCCGTGCCACAGGGATCCTGGGACTCCTATCAATTTTCAAGAGGAGTCAGGCATCCTCTCCTTTGGAAGCATTGATCTCCGCGGACCTCTCGAGTTTTCAAAGGATGTGAGTCCTCCGCTCACGATGTGGCGAGAACTAGGTCTTTCTCTGAGGTATCCTCAGGGGATTCAAACATCCTTTCATCTTGGGAGATGCAAGACGAGCCTGCATTCAATTCACTGCAGGGATATCGGGCCTTACTTCGAGTCACAGCGTCTCGGTGTCCATTCCACTTGAGGCCACAAATTCAGGGTCCGTCTCACATACCTGTAGCTGAGAGAAGCCTCCTCTTGAGGTGCTTGTGGAAAGTTGGTATTCCCCTTGAGTCGAAGCCAGGGACTAAGCTCTCATCTCGAGTTGATTTGGGGTCCACGGAGCCCTTTCTTGTTGCTACAGTGACCTCAGGATCCCTCTAGACTTTAGACAGTGATCTTGGATTTTGTATGGAGTGCCATCAAGGAAATCAAGGCTCCTTTCACGTTTGATGTGGAACACGGAATTGCTCTGCACGCAGTGCAGAGGAATCGGGCCTCATCTCGCGGCGAGTGGGAAGTCTCATGGTTGTTCTCGAGTTGCGGCCGGAACCTGTGGTATATTCTCGATTTACGACGGGGAGGGTCTTTCCAGACACGTGTTTGTTCAGCGACCTCAGGACGCCTGCCTAGGGGCGAGGGACACCTCGGGATTCTCCTCGAGTCTTGGCATGGCAATTGGGATGCGTCTCCACGTGAGGCGGGAGCCCCAGAGTCCCTTTCCACGTGCCACAGGGATCCTGGGACTCCTATCCATTTTCAAGAGGAGTCAGGAATCCTCTCCTTTGAAAGCATTGATCTCTGTGGACCTCTTGAATTTTCAAAGGATGTGAGGCCTCCGGTCGCAATGAGAGGGAGAACTAGGTCTTTCTCTGTGGTCTCCACAGGGGATTCAGACATCCCTTCATCTTGGGACATGCAAGACGAGCCTGAATTCAATTCACTGCAGGGATAACCGGCCTTACTTCGAGTCAGAGCATCTCGGTGTCCATTCCACTTGAAGCCACAAACTGAGTGTCCCTCTCACATACCTGTAGCTGAGAGAAGCCTCCTCTTGAGGTGCTTGTGGAAACGTGGTATTCCTCTTGAGTCGAAGCCAGGGACTAAGCTCTCATCTCGAGTTGATTTGGGGTCCACGGAGCCCTTTCGTGTTGCTCCAGTGACCTCAGGATCCCTCTAGACTTGAGACAGTGATCTTGGGTTTTCTCTGGAGTGCCATCAAGGAAATCAAGGCTCCTTTCACGTTTGATGTGGAACACGGAATTGCTCTGCACGCAGTGCAGGGGAATCGGGCCTCATCTGGCGGCGAGGGGGAAGTCTCATGGTTTTTCTCTAGTTGCAGCTGGAACCTGGGGTATATTCTCGAGTTACGACGGGGAGGGCCCTCCCAGACACGTGTTTGTTCAGCGACGTCAGAACTCCTGCCTAGGTGGGAGGGACACATCGGGATTCTCCTCGAGTCTTGCCATGGCAATTGGGAGGCGTCTACACGTGAGGCGGGAGACCCAGGGCCCCTTTCCACCTTCCACAGGGATCCTGGGACTCCTATCCATTTTCAAGAGGAGTCAGGCATCGTCTCCTTTGGAAGCATTGATCTCCGCGGACCTCTCGAGTTTTCAAAGGATGTGAGGCCTCTGGTCGCGATGAGGCGGAGAACTAGTTCTTTCTCTGTGGTCTCCACAGTGGATTCAGACATCCCTTCGTCTTGGGAGATGCAAGACGAGCCTGCATTCAATTCACTGCAGGGATATCCGGCCTTACTTCAAGTCAGAGCCTCTCGGTGTCCATTCCACTTGTGGCCACAAACTCAGGGTAACTCTCACATACTTGTAGCTGAGAGAAGCCTCCTCTTGAGGTGCTTGTGGAAAGTTGGTATTCCTCTTGAGTCGAAGCCAGGGACTAAGCTCCCATCTCGAGTTCATTTGGGGTCCACAGAGCCCTTTCGTGTTGCTCCAGTGACCTCAGGATCCCTCTAGACTTGAGACAGTGATCTTGGGTTTTCTCTGGAGTTCCATCAAGGAAATCAAGGGTCCTTTCTCATTTGATGTGGAACACGGAATTGCTCTGCACGCACTGCAGTGAAATCTGGCCTCATCTCGCGGCGAGGGGGAAGTCTCATAATTTTTCTAGAGTTGTGGCCAGAACTTGGGGTATATTCTTGAGTTACGACGGGGAGGGCCCTTCCAGACACGTGTTTGTTCAGCGACATCAGGACTCCTGCCTAGGTGCGAGGGACACCTCGGGATTCTCCTCGAGTCTTGCCATGGCAATTGGGAGGCGTCTACACGTGAGGCGGGAGACCCAGGGCCCCTTTCCACCTTCCACAGGGATCCTGGGACTCCTATCCATTTTCAAGAGGAGTCAGGCATCGTCATCTTTGGAAGCATTAATCTCTGTGGACCTCTGAATTTTCAAAGGATGTGAGGCCTCCGGTGCGATGAGGGGAAGAATTAGGTCTTTCTCTGTGGTCTCCACAGGGGATTCAGACATCCCTTCGTCTTGGGAGATGCAAGACGAGCGTGCATTCAATTCCCTGCAGGGATATCCGGCCTTACATCGAGTCAGAGCATCTCAGTGTCCATTCCACTTGAGGCCACAAAATCATGGTCGCTATCACATACATGTAGCTCAGAGAAGCCTCCTCTTGAGGTGCTTGTGGAAACTTGGTATTCCTCTTCAGTTGAATCCAGGGACTAAGCTCTCATCTCGAGTTGATTGTGGGTCCACGGAGCCCTTTCCTGTTGCTCCAGTGACCTCAGGATCCCTCTAGACTTGAGACAGTCATCTTGAGTTTTCTCTGGAGTGCCATCAAGGAAATC
The DNA here is from genome assembly GCF_033118175.1 of Dama dama. Classification (NCBI taxonomy): domain Eukaryota; kingdom Metazoa; phylum Chordata; class Mammalia; order Artiodactyla; family Cervidae; genus Dama; species Dama dama. The sequence continues at coordinate 2,502,898 of NW_026870940.1, forward strand.
AAGGCTCCTTTCACGTTTGATGTCGAACACGGAATTGTGCTGCACGCAGTGCAAGGGAATCGGGCCTCATCTCGGGGCGAGGGGGATGTCTCATGGTTTTTCTCGAGTTGCGGCCGGAACCTGGGGTATATTCTTGAGTTACGACGGGGAGGGCCCTTCCAGACACGTGTTTGTTCAGCGACGTCAGGACTCCTGCCTAGGTGCGAGGGACACCTCGGGATTCTCCTCGAGTCTTGGCATGGCAATTGGGACGCGTCTCCAAGTGAGGCGGGAGACCCAGGGCCCCTTTCCACCTTCCACAGGGATCCTGGGACTCCTATCCATTTTCAAGAGGAGTCAGGCATCGTCCTCTTTGGAAGCATTGATCTCTGCAGACCTCTCGAGTTTTCAAAGGATATGAGGCCTCCGGTCACGATGAGGCGGAGGACTTGGTCTTTCTCTGTGGTCTCCACATGGGATTCAGACATCCCTTCGTCTTGGGAGATGCAAGACGAGCCTGCATTCAATTCACTGCAGGGATATCCGGCCTTACTTCGAGTCAGAGCATCTCGGTGTCCATTCCACTTGAGGCCACAAACTCAGGGTCCCTCTCACATACCTGTAGCTGAGAGAAGCCTCCTCTTGAGGTGCTTGTGGAAAGTTGGTATTCCTCTCGAGTCGAAGCTGGGGACTAAGCTCTCATCTTGAGTTGATTTGGGGTCCACGGAGCCCTTTCGTGTTGCTCCAGTGACCTCAGGATCCCTCTAGACTTGAGACAGTGATCTTGTGTTTTCTCTGGAGTGCCATCAAGGAAATCAAGGCTCCTTTCCCGTTTGATGTGGAACACGGAATTGCTCTGCACGCAGTGCAGGGGAATCGGGCCTCATCTCGCGGCGAGGGGGAAGTCTCATGGTTTTTCTCGAGTTGCGGCCGGAACCTGGGGTATATTCTCGTGTTATGACGGGGAGGGCCCTTCCAGACACGTGTTTGTTCAGCGACGTCAGCACTCCTGCCTAGGTGCGAGGGACACCTCGGGATTCTCCTCGAGTCTTGGCATGGCAATTGGGACGCGTCTCCACGTGAGGCGGAAGACCCAGGGTCCCTTTCCACGTGCCACAGGGATCCTGGGACTCCTATCCATTTTCAAGAGGAGTCAGGCATCGTCTCCTTTGGAAGCATTGATCTCCACTGACTTCTCGAGTTTTCAAAGAATGTGAGGCCACAGGTCGCGATGAGGAGGAGGACTAGGTCTTTCTCTGTGTTCTGCACAGGGGTTTCAGACATCCCTTCGTCTTGGGAGATGCAAGACGAGCCTGCATTCCATTCACTGCAGGGATATCCGGCCTTATTTCGAGTCAGAGCATCTCGGTGTCCATTCCACTTGAGGCCACAAACTCAGGGTCCCTCTCACATACCATTAGCTGAGAGAAGCCTCCTCTTGAGGTGCTTGTGGAAAGTTGGTATTCCTCTTGAGTCTAAACCAGGGACTAAGCTCTCATCTCGAGTTGATTTGGGGTCCACGGAGCCCTTTCGTGTTGCTCCAGTGACCTCAGGATATATCTAGACTTGAGACAGTGATCTTGGGTTTTCTCTGGAGTGCCATCAAAGAAATCAAGGCTCCTTTCATTTTTGATGTGGAATACGGAATTACTCTGCATGCAGTGCAGGGGAATCGGGCCTCATCTCTCGGCGAGGGGAAAGTCTCATGGTTTTTCTCGAGTTGCGGCCGGAACCTGGGGTATATTCCCGAGTAACGACGGGGAGGGCCCTTCCAGACACGTGTTTGTTCAGCAATGTCAGGACTCCTGCCTAGGTGCGAGGGACACCTTGGGATTCTCCTCGAGTCTTGGCATGGCAATTGGGACGCGTCTCCACGTGAGGCGGGAGACCCAGGGTACCTTCCCACGTGCCACAGGGATCCTGGGACTCATATCCATTTTCAAGAGGAGTCAGTCATCGTCTCCTTTGGAAGCATTGATCTCCGCGGACCTCTTGAGTTTTCAAAGGATGTGAGGCCTCCGGTCGCGATGAGGCGGAGAACTAGGTCTTTCTCTGTGGTCTACACAGGGGATTCAGACATTCCTTCGTCTTGAGAGATGCAAGACGAGCCTGCATTCAATTCACTGCAGGGATATCTGGCCTTACTTCGAGTCAGAGCATCTCGGTGTCCATTCCACTTGAGGCCACAAACTCAGGGTCCTTCTCACATACCTGTGGCTGAGAGAACCCTCCTCTTGGGGTGCTTGTGGAGAGTTGGTATTCCTCTTGCGTCGAAGCCAGGTACTAAGCTCTCATCTCGAGTTGATTTGGGGTCCACGGAGCCCTTTCGTGTTGCTCCAGTGACCTCAGGATCCCTCTAGACTTGAGACAGTGATCCTGGGTTTTCTCTGGAGTGCCATCAAGGAAATCAAGGCTCCTTTCAGGTTTGATGTGGAACACGGAATTGCTCTGCACGCAGTCCAGGGGAATCGGGCCTCATCTCGCGGCGAGGGGAAAGTCTCATGGTTTTTCTCGAGTTGCGGCCGGAACCTGGGGTATATTCTCGATTTACAACGGGGAGGACCCTTCCAGACACGTGATAGGTGCGAGGGACACCTCGGGATTCTCCTAAAGTCTTGGCATGGCAATTGGAACGCGTCTCCACATGAGGCGGGAGACCCAGGGTCCCTTTTCACGTGCCACAGGGATCCTGGGACTCCTATCCATTTTCAAGAGGAGTCAGGCATTGTCTCTTTGGAAGCATTGATCTCCGCGGACCTCTCGAGTTTTCAAAGGATGTGAGGCCTCCGGTCGCGATGAGGCGGAGGACTAGGTCTTTCTCTGCGGTCTCCGCAGGGGATTCAGACATCCCTTCGTCTTGGGAGATGCAAGACGAGCCTGCATTCAATTCACTGCAGGGATATGCTGCCTTACTTCGAGTCAGAGCATCTCGGTGTCCATTCCACCTGAGGCCACAAACTCAGGGTCCCTCTCACATACCTTTAGCAGAGAGAAGCCTCCTCTTGAGGTGCTTGTGGAAAGTTAGTATTCCTCTTGACTCGAAACCAGGATCTAAGCTCTCATCTCGAGTTGATTTGGGGTCCACGGAACCCTTTCGTGTTGCTCCAGTGACCTCAGGATCCCTCTAGACTTGAGACAGAGATCTTGGGTTTTCTCTGGAGTGCCATCAAGGAAATCAAGGCTCCTTTCCCATTTGATGTGGAACACGGAATTGCTCTGCACGCCGTGCAGGGGAATCGGGCCTCATCTCGCGGCGAGGCGGAAGTCTCATGGTTTTACTCCACTTGTGGCCGGAACCTGGGGTATATTCTCGAGTTACGACGTGGGTGGCCCTTCCAGAAATGTGTTTGTTTAACGACGTCAGAACTCCTGCCTTGGTTCGATGGACAACTCGGGATTCTCCTCGAGTCTTGGCATGGCAATTGCGAGGCGTCTCCACGTGAAGGGGAGACCCAGGGTCCCTTTCCCCGTGCCACAGGGATCCTGGGACTCCTATCAATTTTCAAGAGGAGTCAGGCATCCTCTCCTTTGGAAGCATTGATCTCCGAGGACCTCTCGAGTTTTCAAAGGATGTGAGTCCTCCGCTCACGATGTGGCGAGAACTAGGTCATTCTCTGTGGTATCCTCAGGGGATTCAGACATCCCTTCATCTGGGGAGATGCTAGACGAGCCTGCATTCAATTCACTGCAGGGATATCGGGCCTTACTTCGAGTCACAGCGTCTCGGTGTCCATTCCACTTGAGGCCACAAACTCAGGGTCCCTCTCACATACCTGTAGCTGAGAGAAGCCTCCTCTTCAAGTGCTTGTGGAAAGTTGGTATTCCCCTTGAGTGGAAGCCAGGGACTAAGCTCTCATCTCGAGTTGATTTGGGGTCCACGGAGCCCTGTCTTGTTGCTACAGTGACCTCACGATCCCTCTAGACTTTAGACAGTGATCTTGGGTTTTGTATGGAGTGCCATCAAGGAAATGAAGGCTCCTTTCACGTTTGATGTGGAACACGGAATTGCTCTGCACGCAGTGCAGAGGAATCGGGCCTCATTTCGCGGCGAGTGGGAAGTCTCATGGTTGTTCTCGAGTTGCGGCCGGAACCTGCGGTATATTCTCGATTTACGACGGGGAGGGTCTTTCCAGACACGTGTTTGTTCAGCGACCTCAGGACGCCTGCCTAGGGGCGAGGGACACCTCGGGATTCTCCGCGAGTCTTGCCATGGCAATTGGGACGCGTCTCCACGTGAGGCGGGAGACCAAGGGCCCCTTTCCACCTTCCACAGGGATCCTGGGACTCCTATCCATTTTCAAGAGGAGTCAGGCATCGTCTCCTTTGGAAGCATTGATCTCCGCGGACCTCTCGAGTTTTCAAAGGATGTGAGGCTTCTGGTCGCGATGAGGCGGAGAACTAGTTCTTTCTCTGTGGTCTCCACAGTGAATTTAGACATCCCTTCGTCTTGGGAGATGCAAGACGAGCCTGCATTCAATTCACTGCAGGAATATCCGGCCTTACTTCGAGTCAGAGCCTCTCGGTGTCCATTCCACTTGTGGCCACAAATTCAGTGTAACTCTCACATACTTGTAGCTGAGAGAAGCCTCCTCTTGAGGTGCTTGTGGAAAGTTGGTATTCCTCTTGAGTCGAAGCCAGGGACTAAGCTCGCATCTCGAGTTCATTTGGGGTCCACGGAGCCCTTTCCTGTTGCTCCAGTGACCTCAGGATCCCTCTAGACTTGAGACAGTGATCTTGGGTTTTCTCTGGATTTCCATCAAGGAAATCAAGGGTCCTTTCTCATTTGATGTGGAACACGGAATTGCTCTGCACGCACTGCAGTGAAATCTGGCCTCATCTCGCGGCGAGGGGGAAGTCTCATAATTTTTCTAGAGTTGTGGCCAGAACTTGGGGTATATTCTTGAGTTACGACGGGGAGGTCCCTTCCAGACACGTGTTTGTTCAGCGAGGTCAGGACTCCTGCATAGGTGCGAGGGACAACTCGGGGTTCTCCTCGAGTCTTGGCATGGCAATTGGGACGCGTCCCCATGTGAGACGGGAGACCCAGGGTCCCTTTCCACGTGCCACAGGGATCCTGGGACTCCTATCAATTTTCAAGAGGAGTCAGGCATCGTCTCCTTTGGAAGCATTGATCTCCGCAGACCTCTCGAGTTTTCAAAGGATGCGAGGCCTCCGGTCGCGATGAGACAGAGAAGTAGGTCTTTCTCTGTGGTCTCCACAGGGGATTCAGACATCCCTTCGTCTTGGGAGATGCAAGACGAGCCTGCATTCAATTCACTGCAGCGATATCCGGCCTTACCTCAAGTCAGAGCATCTCGGTTTACATTCCACTTGAGGTCACAGACTCAGGGTCCCTCTCACATACCTGTAGCTGAGAGAGGCCTCCTCTTGAGGTGCTTGTGGAAAGTTGGTATTAATCTTGAGTCGAAGCCAGGGACTAAGCTCTCATCTCGAGTTGATTTGGGGTCCATGGAGCCCTTTCCTGTTGCTCCAGTGACCTCAGGATCCCTCTAGACTTGAGACAGTGATCTTGGGTTTTCTCTGGAGTGCCATCAAGGAAATCAAGGCTCCTTTCACGTTTGATTTGGAACACGGAATTGCTCTGCACGCAGTGAAGGGGAATCGGGCATCATGTCGCGGAGAGGGGGAAGTCTCATGGTTTTTCTCGAGTTACGGCCGGAACCTGGGGTATATTCTTGATTTACGATGGGGAGGGCCCTTCCAGACACGTGTTTGTTCAGCGACGTCAGGACTCCTGCCTAGGTGCGAGGGACACCTAGGGTTCTGCTCGAGTCTTGGCATGGCAATTGGCACCCGTCTCTACTTGAGGCGGGAGACCCAGGGTCCCTTTCCACGTGCCACAGGGATGCTGGGACTCCTATGCACTTTCAAGAAGAGTCAGGCATCGTCTCCTTTGGAAGCATTGATCTCCGCGCACCTCTCGTGTTTTCAAAGGATGTGAGGCCTCCGTTCGCGTTGAGGCGGAGAACTAGGTATTTCTCTGTGGTCTCCACAGGGGATTCAGACATCCCTTCGTCTTGGGAGATGCAAGACGAGCCTGCACTCAATTCACTGCACGGATATCCGGCCTTACTTCGAGTCAGAGCATCTCGGTGTCCATTCCACCTGAGGCCACAAACTCAGGGTCCCTCTCACATACCTGTAGCTGAGAGAAGCCTCGTCTTGATGTGCTTGTGGAAACTTGGTATTCCTCTTGACTCGAAGCCAGCGACTAAGCTCTCATCTCGAGTTGATTTGGGGTCCACGGAGCCCTTTCTTGGTGCTCCAGTGACCTCAGGATCCCTCTAGACTTGAGACAGTGATCTTGGGTTTTCTCTGGAGTGCCATCAAGGAAATCAAGGCTCCTTTCACGTTTGATGTGGAACACGGAACTGCACTGCAAGCAGTGCAGGGAATTCGGCCCTCATCTCGCGGCGAGGGGGAAGTCTCATGGTTTTTCTCGAGTTGCGGCCGGAACCTGGGGTATATTCTCGAGTTATGACGGGGAGGGCCCTTCCAGACACGTGTTTGTTCAGCGACGTCAGGACTCCTGCCTTGGTGCGAGGGACACCTCGGGATTCTCCTCGAGTCTTGGCATGGCAATTGGGACGCGTCTCCACGTGAGGCGGGAGACCCAGGGTCCCTTTCCACGTGCCACAGGGATCCTGGGACTCCTATGCATTTTCCAGAGGAGTCAGGCATCGTCTCCTTTGGAAGCATTGATCTCTGCAGACCTCTCGAGTTTTCAAAGGATATGAGGCCTCCGGTCACGATGAGGCGGAGGACTAGGTCTTTCTCTGTGGTCTCCACAGGGGATTCAGACATCCCTTCGTCTTGGGAGATGCAAGACGAGCCTGAATTCAATTCACTGCAGGGATATCCGGCCTTACTTCGAGTCAGAGCATCTCGGTGTCCATTGCACTTGAGGCCACAAACTCAGGGTCCCTCTCACATAACTGTAGCTGGGAGAAGCCTCCTCTTGAGGTGCTTGTGGAAAGTTGGTATTAATCTTGAGTCGAAGCGAGGGACTAAGCTGTCATCACGAGTTGATTTGGGGTCCACGGAGCCCTTTCGTGTTGCTCCAGTGACCTCAGGATCCCTCTAGACTTGAGACAGTGATCTTGGGTTTTCTCTGGAGTGCCATCAAGGAAATCAAGGCTCCTTTCCCGTTTGATGTGGAACAGGAATTGCTCTGCAGGCAGTGCAGGGGAATCGGGCCTCATCTCGCGGCGAGGGGGAAGTCTCATGGTTTTTCTCGAGTTGCGGCCGGAACCTGGCGTATATTCTCGAGTTATGACGGGGAGGGCCCTTCCAGACACGTGTTTGTTCAGCGACGTCAGGACTCCTGCCTAGGTGCGAGGGATACCTCGGGATTCTCCTCGAGTCTTGGCATGGCAATTGGGACGCGTCTCCACGTGAGGCGAAAGACCCAGGGTCCCTTTCCACGTACCACAGGGATCCTGGGACTCCTATCCATTTTCAAGAGGAGTCAGGCATCGTCTCCTTTTGAAGCATTGATCTCCGCGGACCTCTCGAGTTTTCAAAGAATGTGAGGCCACAGGTCGCGATGAGGAGGAGGACTAGGTCTTTCTCTGTGGTCTGCACAGGGGTTTCAGACATCCCTTCGTCTTGGGAGATGCAAGACGAGCCTGCATTCCATTCACTTCAGGGATATCCGGCCTTATTTCGAGTCAGAGCATCTCTGTGTCCATTCCATTTGAGGCCACAAACTCAGGGTCCCTCTCACATACCATTAGCTGAGAGAAGCCTCCTCTTGAGGTGCTTGTGGAAAGTTGGTATTCCTCTTGAGTCTAAGCCAGGGACTAAGCTCTCATCTCGAGTTGATTTGGGGTCCACGGAGTCCTTTCGTGTTGCTCCAGTGACCTCAGGATCCCTCTAGACTTGAGACAGTGATCTTGGGTTTTCTCTGGCGTGCCATCAAAGAAATCAAGGCTCCTTTCATTTTTGATGTGGAATACGGAATTGCTCTGCATGCAGTGCAGGCGAATCGGGCCTCATGTATTGGCGAGGGGGAAGTCTCATGGTTTTTCTCGAGTTGCGGCCGGAACCTGGGGTATATTCTCGAGTTACGACGGGGAGGGCCCTTCCAGACACGTGTTTATTCAGCGACGTCAGGACTCCTGCCTAGGTGCGAGGGACACCTCGGGATTCTCCTCGAGTCTTGGCATGGCAATTGGGACGCGTCTCCACTTGAGGCGGGAGACCCAGGGTCCCTTTCCAAGTGCCACAGGGATCCTGGGACTCCTATCTATTTTCAAGAGGAGTCAGCCATCGTCTCCTTTGGAAGCATTGATCTCCGCGAACCTCTTGAGTTTTCAAAGGATGTGAGGCCTCCGGTCGCAATGAGGCGGAGAAGTAGGTCTTTCTCTGTGGTCTCCACAGGGGATTCAGACATTCCTTCGTCTTGAGAGATGCAAGACGAGCCTGCATTCAATTCACTGCAGGGATATCCGGCCTTACTTCGAGTCAGAGCATCTCGGTGTCCATTCCACTTGAGGCCACAAACTCAGGGTCCTTCTCACATACCTGTGGCTGAGAGAACCCTCCTCTTGGGGTGCTTGTGGAGATTTGGTATTCCTCTTGCATCGAAGCCAGGTACTAAGCTCTCATCTCGAGTTGATTTGTGGTCCACGGAGCCCTTTCTTGTTGCTCCAGTGACCTCAGGATCCCTCTAGACTTGAGACAGTGATCCTGGGTTTTCTCAGGAGTGCCATCAAGGAAATCAAGGCTCCTTTCAGGTTTGATGTGGAACACGGAATTGCTCTGCACGCAGTGCAGGGGAATCGGGCCTCATCTCGCGGCGAGGGGAAAGTCTCATGGTTTTTCTCGAGTTGCGGCCGGAACCTGGAGTATATTCTCGAGTTACGACGGGGAGGGCCCTTCCAGACACGTGTTTGTTCAGCGACGTCAGGACTCCTGCCTAGGTGCGAGGGACACACCGGGATTCTCCTCGAGTCTTGGCATGGCAATTGGGACGCGTCTCCACGTGAGGCGGGAGACCCAGAGTCCCTTTCCACGTGCCACAGGCATCCTGGGACTCCTATCCTTTTTCAAGAGGAGTCAGGCATCGTCTCCTTTGGAAGCATTGATCTCCGCGGACCTCTCGAGTTTTCAAAGATGGGAGGCCTCCGGACGCAATGAGGAGGAGAACTAGGTATTTCTCTGTGGTCTCCACAGGGAATTCAGACATCCCTTCGTCTTGGGAGATGCAAGACGAGCCTGCACTCAATTCACTGCACGGATATCCGGCCTTACTTCGAGTCAGAGCATCTCGGTGTCCATTCCACCTGAGGCCACAAACTCAGGGTCCCTCTCACATACCTGTAGCTGAGAGAAGCCTCGTCTTGATGTGCTTGTGGAAACTTGGTATTCCTCTTGTCTCGAAGCCAGGGACTAAGCTCTCATCTCGAGTTGATTTGGGGTCCACGGAGCCCTTTCGTGGTGCTCCAGTGACCTCAGGATGCCTCTAGACTTGAGACAGTGATCTTGGGTTTTCTCTGGAGTGCCATCTAGGAAATCAAGTCTCCTTTCACGTTTGATGTGCAACACGGAACTGCTCTGCAAGCAGTGCAGGGAAATCGGCCCTCATCTCGCGGTGAGGGGGAAGTCTCATGGTTTTTCTCGAGTTGCAGCCAGGACCTGGGGTATATTCTCGAGTTACAACGGGGAGGGCCCTTCCAGACACGTGTTTGTTCAGCGACGTCAGGACTCCTGCCTTGGTGCGAGGGACTCCTCAGGATTCTCCTCGAGTCTTGGCATGGCAATTGGGACGCGTCTCCACGTGAGGCGGGAGACCCAGGGTCCCTTTCCACGTGCCATAGGGATCCTGGGACTCCTATGCATTTTCAAGAGGAGTCAGGCATCGTCTCCTTTGGAAGCATTGATCTCTGCAGACCTCTCGAGTTTTCAAAGGATATGAGGCCTCCGGTCACGATGAGGCGGAGGACTAGGTCTTTCTCTGTGGTCTCCACAGGGGATTCAGACATCCCTTCGTCTTGGGAGATGCAAGACGAGCCTGCATTCAATTCACTGCAGGGATATCCGGCCTTACTTCGAGTCAGTGCATCTCGGTGTCCATTGCATTTGAGGCCACAAACTCAGGGTCCCTCTCACATAACTGTAGCTGAGAGAAGCCTCCTCTTGAGGTGCTTGTGGAAAGTTGGTATTCCTCTTGAGTCGAAGCCAGGGACTAAGCTCTCATCACAAGTTGATTTCGGGTCCACGGAGCCCTTTCGTATTGCTCCAGTGACCTCAGGATCCCTCTAGACTTGAGACAGTGATCTTGGGTTTTCTCTGGAGTGCCATCAAGGAAATCAAGGCTCCTTTCACGTTTGATGTGGAACACGGAATTGCTCTGCACGCAGTGCAGGGGAATCGGGCCTCATCTCGCGGCGAGGGGGAAGTCTCATGGTTTTTCTCGAGTTGTGGCCGGAACCTGGGGTATATTCTCGAGTTACGACGGGGAGGGCCCTTCCAGACAAGTGTTTCTTCAGCGACGTCAGGACTCCTTCCTAGGTGCGAGGGACACTTCGGGATTCTCCTCGAGTCTTAGCATGGCAATTGGGACGCGTCTCCACGTGAGGCGGGAGACCCAGGGTCCCTTTCCACGTGCCACAGTGATCCTGGGACTCCTATCCATTTTCAAGAGGAGTCAGACATCGTCTCCTTTGGAAGCATTGATCTCTGCAGACCTCTCGAGTTTTCAAATGATGTGAGGCCTCCGGTCACGATGAGGCGGATGACTTGGTCTTTCTCTGTGGTCTCCACAGGGGATTCAGACATCCCTTCGTCTTGGGAGATGCAAGACGAGCCTGCATTCAATTCACTGCAGGGATATCCGGCCTTACTTCGAGTCAGAGCATCTCGGTGTCCATTGCACTTGAGGCCACAAACTCAGGGTCCCTCTCACATACCTGTAGCTGAGAGAAGCCTCCTCTTGAGGTGCTTGTGGAAAGTTGGTATTCCTCTCGAGTCGAAGCCGGGGACTAAGCTCTCATCTCGAGTTGATTTGGGGTCCACGGAGCCCTTTCGTGTTGCTCCAGTGACCTCAGGATCCCTCTAGACTTGAGACAGTGATCTTGGGTTTTCTCTGGAGTGCCATCAAGGAAATCAAGGCTCCTTTCCCGTTTGATGTGGAACACGGAATTGCTCTGCACGCAGTGCAGGGGAATCGGGCCTCATCTCGCGGCGAGGGGGCATTCTCATGGTTTTTCTCGAGTTGCGGCTGGAACCTGGGGTATATTCCCGAGTTATGACGGGGAGGGCCCTTCCAGACACGTGTTTGTTCAGCGACGTCAGCACTCCTGCCTAGGTGCGAGGGACACCTCGGGATTCTCCGCGAGTCTTGTCATGGCAATTGGGACGCGTCTCCACGTGAGGCGGGAGACCCAGGGTTCCTTTCCACGTGCCACAGGGATCGTGGAACTCCTATCCATTTTCAAGAGGAGTCAGGCATCGTCTCCTTTGGAAGCATTGATCTCCGCTGACCTCTCGAGTTTTCAAAGAATGTGAGGCCATAGGTCGCGATGAGGAGGAGGACTATGTCTTTCTCTGTAGTCTGCACAGGGGTTTCAGACATCCCTTCGTCTTGGGAGATGCAAGACGAGCCTGCATTCCATTCACTGCAGGGATATCCGGCCTTATTTCGAGTCAGAGCATCTCGGTGTCCATTGCATTTGAGGCCACATCTCAGGGTCCCTCTCACATTCCTGTAGCTGAGAGAAGCCTCCTCTTGAGGTGCTTGTGAAAGTTGGTATTCCTCTTGAGTCGAAGCCAGGGACTAAGATCTCATCTCGAGTTGATTTGGGGTCCACGGAGCCCTTTCCTGTTGGTCCAGTGACCTCAGGATCCCTCTAGACTTGACACAGTGATCTTGGGTTTTCTCTGGAGTGCCATCAAAGAAATCAAGGCTCCTTTCACGTTTGATGTGGAATACGGAATTGCTCTGCATGCAGTGCAGGGGAATCGGGCCTCAACTCGCGGCGAACGGGAAATCTCATGGTTTTTCTCGAGTTGTGGCCCGAACCTGGGGTATATTCTCGAGTTACGATGGGGAAGGCCCTTCCAGACACGTGTTTGTTCAGCGACGTCAGGACTCCTGCCTAGGTGCGAGGGACACCTCGGGATTCTCCTCGAGTCTTGGTATGGCAATTGGGACGCGTCTCCACGTGAGGCGGGAGACCCAGGGTCCCTTTCCACGTGCCACAGGGATCCTGGAACTCCTATCCATTTTCAAGAGGAGTCAGGCATCCTCTCCTTTGGAAGCATTGATCTCCGCGGAACTCTTGAGTTTTCAAAGGATGTGAGGCCTCCGGTCGCAATGAGGCGGAGAACTAGGTCTTTCTCTGTGGTCTCCACAGGGGATTCAGACATCCCTTCGTCTTGGGAGATGCAAGACGAGCCTGCATTCAATTCACTGCAGGGATATCCGGCCTTACTTCGAGTCAGAGCATCTCGGTATCCATTCCACTTGAGGCCACAAACTCAGGGTCCCTCTCACATACCTGTAGCTGAGAGAAGCCTCCTCTTGAGGTGCTTTGGGAAAGTTGGTATTCCTCTTGACTCGAAGCCAGGGACTAAGCTCTCATCTCGAGTTGATTTGGGGTCCACGGAGAACTTTCCTGTTGCTCCAGTGACCTCAGGATCCCTCTAGACTTGAGACAGTGATCTTGGGTTTTCTCTGGAGTGCCATCAAGGAAATCAAGGCTCCTTTCACGTTTGATGTGGAACTCAGAATTGCTCTGCATGCAGTGCAGGGGAATCGGGCTTCATCTCGCGGCGAGGGGGAAGTCTCATGGTTTTTCTCGAGTTGCGGCCGGAACCTGCGGTATATTCTCGATTTATGACGGGGAGGGACTTTCCAGACACGTGTTTGTTCAGCGACGTCAGGACCCTTGCCTTGGTGCGAGGGACTCCTCAGGATACTCCTCGAGTCTTGGCATGGCAATTGGGACGCGTCTCCACGTGAGGCGGGAGACCCAGGGTCCCTTTCGACGTGCCACAGGGATCCTGGGACTACTATCCATTTTCAAGAGGAGTCAGGCATCGTCTCCTTTGGAAGCATTGATCTCCGTGGACCTCTCGAGTTTTCAAAGGATGTGAGGCCTCCGGTCGCGATGAGAGGGAGAACAAGGTCTTTCTTTGTGGTCTCCACAGGGGATTCAGACATCCCTTCGTCTTGGGAGATGCAAGACGAGCCTGCATTCAATTCACTGCAGGGATATCCGGCCTTACTTCGAGTCAGAGCATCTCGGTGTCCATTCCACTTGTGGCCACAAACTCAGGGTAACTCTCACATACTTGTAGCTGAGAGAAGCCTCCTCTTGAGGTGCTTGTGGAAAGTTGGTATTCCTCTTGAGTCGAAGCCAGGGACTAAGCTCTCATCTCGAGTTGATTTGGGGTCCACGGAGTCCTTTCGTGTTGCTCCAGTGACCTCAGGATCCCTCTAGACTTGAGACAGTGATCTTGGGTTTTCTCTGGCGTACCATCAAAGAAATCAAGGCTCCTTTCATTTTTGATGTGGAATACGGAATTGCTCTGCATGCAGTGCAGGGGAATCGGGCCTCATGTATTGGCAAGGGGGAAGTCTCATGGTTTTTCTCGAGTTGCGGCCGGAACCTGGGGTATATTCTCGAGTTACGACGGGGAGGGCCCTTCCAGACACGTGTTTATTCAGCGACGTCAGGACTCCTGCCTAGGTGCGAGGGACACCTCGGGATTCTCCTCGATCATGGCATGGCAATTGGGACGCGTCTTCACTTGAGGCGGGAGACCCAGGGTCCCTTTCCAAGTGCCACAGGGATCCTGGGACTCCTATCTATTTTCAAGAGGAGTCAGGCATCGTCTCCTTTGGAAGCATTGATCTCCGCGAACCTCTTGAGTTTTCAAAGGATGTGAGGCCTCCAGTCGCAATGAGGCGGAGAAGTAGGTCTTTCTCTGTGGTCTCCACAGGGGATTCAGACATTCCTTCGTCTTGAGAGATGCAAGACGAGCCTGCATTCAATTCACTGCAGGGATATCTGGCCTTACTTCGAGTCAGAGCATCTCGGTGTCCATTCCACTTGAGGCCACAAACTCAGGGTCCTTCTCACATACCTGTGGCTGAGAGAACCCTCCTCTTGTGGTGCTTGTGGAGAGTTGGTATTCCTCTTGCATCGAAGCCAGGTACTAAGCTCTCATCTCGAGTTGATTTGTGGTCCACGGAGCCCTTTCGTGTTGCTCCAGTGACCTCAGGATCCCTCTTGACTTGAGACAGTGATCCTGGGTTTTCTCAGGAGTGCCATCAAGGAAATCAAGGCTCCTTTCAGGTTTGATGTGGAACACGGAATTGCTCTGCACGCAGTGCATGGGAATCGGGCCTCATCTCGCGGCGAGGGGAAAGTCTCATGGTTTTTCTCGAGTTGCGGCCGGAACCTGGGGTATATTCTCGAGTTACGATGGGGAGGGCCCTTCCAGACACGTGTTTGTTCAGCGACGTCAGGACTCCTGCCTAGGTGCGAGGGACACCCCGGGATTCTCCTCGAGTCTTGGCATGGCAATTGGGACGCGTCTCCACGTGAGGCGGGAGACCCAGAGTCCCTTTCCACGTGCCACAGGCATCCTGGGACTCCTATCCTTTTTCAAGAGGAGTCAGGCATCGTCTCCTTTGGAAGCATTGATCTCCGCGGACCTCTCGAGTTTTCAAAGATGGGAGGCCTCCGGTCGCAATGAGGAGGAGAACTAGGTATTTCTCTGTGGTCTCCACAGGGGATTCAGACATCCCTTCGTCTTGGGAGATGCAAGACGAGCCTGCACTCAATTCACTGCACGGATATCCGGCCTTACTTCGAGTCAGAGCATCTCGGTGTCCATTCCACCTGAGGCCACAAACTCAGGGTCCCTCTCACATACCTGTAGCTGAGAGAAGCCTCGTCTTGATGTGCTTGTGGAAACTTGGTATTCCTCTTGTCTCGAAGCCAGGGACTAAGCTCTCATCTCGAGTTGATTTGGGGTCCATGGAGCCCTTTCGTGGTGCTCCAGTGACCTCAGGATGCCTCTAGACTTGAGACAGTGATCTTGGGTTTTCTCTGGAGTGCCATCAAGGAAATCAAGGCTCCTTTCACGTTTGATGTGGAACACGGAACTGCTCTGCAAGCAGTGCAGGGAAATCGGCCCTCATCTCGCGGCGAGGGGGAAGTCTCATGATTTTTCTCGAGTTGCAGCCAGGACCTGGGGTATATTCTCGAGTTACAACGGGGAGGGCCCTTCCAGACACGTGTTTGTTCATGGACGTCAGGACTCCTGCCTTGGTGCGAGGGACTCCTCAGGATTCTCCTCGAGTCTTGGCATGGCAATTGGGACGCGTCTCCACGTTAGGCGGGAGACCCAGGGTCCCTTTCCACGTGCCATAGGGATCCTGGGACTGCTATGCATTTTCAAGAGGAGTCAGGCATCGTCTCCTTTGGAAGCATTGATCTCTGCAGACCTCTCGAGTTTTCAAAGGATATGAGGCCTCCGGTCACGATGAGGCAGAGGACTAGGTCTTTCTCTGTGGTCTCCACAGGGGATTCAGACATCCCTTCGTCTTGGGAGATGCAAGACGAGCCTGCATTCAATTCACTGCAGGGATATCCGGCCTTACTTCGAGTCAGAGCATCTCGGTGTCCATTGCACTTGAGGCCACAAATTCAGGGTCCCTCTCACATAACTGTAGCTGAGAGAAGCCTCCTCTTGAGGTGCTTGTGGAAAGTTGGTATTCCTCTTGAGTCGAAGCCAGGGACTAAGCTCTCATCACAAGTTGATTTCGGGTCCACGGAGCCCTTTCGTATTGCTCCAGTGACCTCAGGATCCCTCTAGACTTGAGACAGTGATCTTGGGTTTTCTCTGGAGTGCCATCAAGGAAATCAAGGCTCCTTTCACGTTTGATGTGGAACACGGAATTGCTCTGCACGCAGTGCAGGGGAATCGGGCCTCATCTCGTGGCGAGGGGGAAGTCTCATGGTTTTTCTCGAGTTGCGGCCGGAACCTGGGGTATATTCTCGAGTTACGACGGGGAGGGCCCTTCCAGACACGTGTTTGTTCAGCGACGTCAGGACTCCTTCCTAGGTGCGATGGACACTTCGGAATTCTCCTCGAGTCTTGGCATGGCTATTGGGACGCGTCTCCACGTGAGGCGGGAGACCCAGGGTCCCTTTCCACGTGCCACAGTGATCCTGGGACTCCTATCCATTTTCAAGAGGAGTCAGACATCGTCTCCTTTGGAAGCATTGATCTCTGCAGACCTCTCGAGTTTTCAAATGATGTGAGGCCTCCGGTCACGATGAGGCGGATGACTTGGTCTTTCTCTGTGGTCTCCACAGGGGATTCAGACATCCCTTCGTCTTGGGAGATGCAAGACGAGCCTGCATTCAATTCACTGCAGGGATATCCGGCCTTACTTCGAGTCAGAGCATCTCGGTTTCCATTGCACTTGAGGCCACAAACTCAGGGTCCCTCTCACATACCTGTAGCTGAGAGAAGCCTCCTCTTGAGGTGCTTGTGGAAAGTTGGTATTCCTCTTGAGTCGAAGCCAGGGACTAAGCTCTCATCTCGAGTTGATTTGGGGTCCACGGGGCCCTTTCGTGTTGCTCCAGTGACCTCAGGATCCCTCTAGACTTGAGACAGTGATCTTGGGTTTTCTCTCGAGTGCCATCAAGGAAATCAAGGCTCCTTTCCCGTTTGATGTGGAACACGAAATTGCTCTGCACGCAGTGCAGGGGAATCGGGCCTCATCTCGCGGCGAGGGGGAATTCTCATGGTTTTTCTCGAGTTGCGGCTGGAACCTGGGGTATATTCCCGAGTTATGACGGGGAGGGCCCTTCCAGACACGTGTTTGTTCAGCGACGTCAGCACTCCTGCCTAGGTGCGAGGGACACCTCGGGATTCTCCTCGAGTCTTGGCATGGCAATTGGGACGCGTCTCCACGTGAGGCGGGAGACCCAGGGTCCCTTTCCACGTGCCACAGGGGTCGTGGGACTCCTATCCATTTTCAAGAGGAGTCAGGCATCGTCTCCTTTGGAAGCATTGATCTCCGCTGACCTCTCGAGTTTTCAAAGAATGTGAGGCCACAGGTCGCGATGAGGAGGAGGACTATGTCTTTCTCTGTGGTCTGCACAGGGGTTTCAGACATCCCATCGTCTTGGGAGATGCAAGACGAGCCTGCATTCCATTCACTGCAGGGATATCCGGCCTTATTTCGAGTCAGAGCATCTCGGTGTCCATTCCACTTGAGGCCACAAACTCAGGGTCCCTCTCACATTCCTGTAGCTGAGAGAAGCCTCCTCTTGAGGTGCTTGTGGAAAGTTGGTATTCCTCTTGAGTCGAAGCCAGGGACTAAGATCTCATCTCGAGTTGATTTGGGGTCCACGGAGCCCTTTCCTGTTGGTCCAGTGACCTCAGGATCCCTCTAGACTTGAGACAGTGATCTTGGGTTTTCTCTGGAGTGCCATCAAAGAAATCAAGGCTCCTTTCACGTTTGATGTGGAACACGGAATTGCTCTGCATGCAGTGCAGGGGAATCGGGCCTCAACTCGCGGCGAACGGGAAATCTCATGGTTTTTCTCGAGTTGCGGCCCGAACCTGGGGTATATTCTCGAGTTACGATGGGGAAGGCCCTTCCAGACACGTGTTTGTTCAGCGACGTCAGGACTCCTGCCTAGGTGCGAGGGACACCTCGGGATTCTCCTCGAGTCTTGGTATGGCAATTGGGACGCGTCTCCACGTGAGGCGGGAGACCCAGGGTCCCTTTCCACGTGCCACAGGGATCCTGGGACTCCTATCCATTTTCAAGAGGAGTCAGGCATCCTCTCCTTTGGAAGCATTGATCTCCGCGGAACTCTTGAGTTTTCAAAGGATGTGAGGCCTCCGGTCGCAATAGGCGGAGAACTAGGTCTTTCTCTGTGGTCTCCACAGGGGATTCAGACATCCCTTCGTCTTGGGAGATGCAAGACGAGCCTGCATTCAATTCACTGCAGGGATATCCGGCCTTACTTCGAGTCAGAGCATCTCGGTATCCATTCCACTTGAGGCCACAAACTCAGGGTCCCTCTCACATACCTGTAGCTGAGAGAAGCCTCCTCTTGAGGTGCTTTTGGAAAGTTGGTATTCCTCTAGACTCGAAGCCAGGGACTAAGCTCTCATCTCGAGTTGATTTGGGGTCCACGGAGAACTTTCCTGTTGCTCCAGTGACCTCAGGATCCCTCTAGACTTGAGACAGTGATCTTGGGTTTTCTCTGGAGTGCCATCAAGGAAATCAAGGCTCCTTTCATGTTTGATGTGGAACTCAGAATTTCTCTGCATGCAGTGCAGGGGAATCGGGCTTCATCTCTCGGCGAGGGGGAAGTCTCATGGTTTTTCTCAAGTTGCGGCCGGAACCTGGGGTATATTCTCGAGTTACGACGGGGAGGGCCCTTCCAGACACGTGTTTGTTCAGCGACGTCAGGACTCCTGCCTAGGTGCGAGGGACACCTCGGGATTCTCCTCGAGTCTTGGCATGGAAATTGGGACGCGTCTCCACATGAGGCGGGAGACCTAGGGTCCCTTTCCACGTGCCACGGGGATCCTGGGACTCCTATCCATTTTTAAGAGGAGTAGGCATCGTCTCCTTTGGAAGCATTGATCTCCGCGGACCTCTCGAGTTTTCAAAGGATGTGAGGCCTCCGCTCGCGATGAGGCGGAGGACTAGGTCTTTCTCTGTGGTCTCCACAGGGGATTCAGACAACCCTTCGTCTTGGGAGATGCAAGACGAGCCTGCATTCAATTCACTGCAGGGATATCCGGCCTTACTTCAAGTCAGAACATCTCGGTGTCCATTGCACTTGAGGCCACAAACTCAGGGTCCCTCTCACATACCTGTAGCTGAGAGAAGCCTCCTCTTGAGGTGCTTGTGGAAAGTTGGTATTCCTCTTGAGTCGAAGCCAGGGACTAAGCTCTCATCTCGGGTTGATTTGGGGTCCACGGAGCCCTTTTGTGTTGCTCCAGTGACCTCAGGAACCCTCTAGACTTGAGACAGTGATCTTGGGTTTGCTCTGGAGTGCCATCAAAGAAATCAAGGCTCCTTTCACGTTCGATGTGGTACACGGAATTGCTCTGCACGCAGTGCAGGGGATTCGGGCCTCATCTCGCGGCGAGGGGGAATTTCATGGTTTGTCTCGAGTTGCGGACAGAACCTGGGGTATATTCTCGAGTTACGACGGGGAGGGCCCTTCCAGACACGTGTTTGTTCAGCGACGTCAGGACCCCTGCATAGGTGCGAGGAACACCTCGGGATTCTCCTCGATTCTTGGCATGGCAATTGGGACGCGTCTCCACGTGAGGCGGGAGACCCAGGGTCCCTTTCCACGTGCCACAGGGATCCTGGGACTCCTATCCATTTTGAAGAGGAGTCAGGCATGGTCTCCTTTGGAAGCATTGATCTCCGCTGACCTCACGAGTTTTCAAAGGATGTGAGGCCTCCGGTCGCGATGAGGCAGAGAACTAGGTCTTTCTCTGTGGTCTACACAGGGGATTCAGACATCCCTTCATCTTGGGAGATGCAAGACGAGCCTGCATTCAATTCACTGCAGGGATATCCGGCCTTACTTCGAGTCAGAGCATCTCAGTGTACATTCCACTTGAGGCCACAACCTCAGGGTCCCGCTCACTTTCCTGTAGCTGAGAGAAGCCTCCTCTTGAGGTGCTTGTGGAAAGTTGGTATTCCTCTTGAGTCGAAGCCAGGGACTAAGCTCTCATCTCGAGTTGATTTGGGGTCCACGGAGTCCTTTCGTGTTGCTCCAGTGACCTCAGGATCCCTCTAGACTTGAGACAGTGATCTTGGGTTTTCTCTGGCGTACCATCAAAGAAATCAAGGCTCCTTTCATTTTTGATGTGGAATACGGAATTGCTCTGCATGCAGTGCAGGGGAATCGGGCCTCATGTATTGGCAAGGGGGAAGTCTCATGGTTTTTCTCGAGTTGCGGCCGGAACCTGGGGTATATTCTCGAGTTACGACGGGGAGGGCCCTTCCAGACACGTGTTTATTCAGCGACGTCAGGACTCCTGCCTAGGTGCGAGGGACACCTCGGGATTCTCCTCGATCATGGCATGGCAATTGGGACGCGTCTTCACTTGAGGCGGGAGACCCAGGGTCCCTTTCCAAGTGCCACAGGGATCCTGGGACTCCTATCTATTTTCAAGAGGAGTCAGGCATCGTCTCCTTTGGAAGCATTGATCTCCGCGAACCTCTTGAGTTTTCAAAGGATGTGAGGCCTCCAGTCGCAATGAGGCGGAGAAGTAGGTCTTTCTCTGTGGTCTCCACAGGGGATTCAGACATTCCTTCGTCTTGAGAGATGCAAGACGAGCCTGCATTCAATTCACTGCAGGGATATCTGGCCTTACTTCGAGTCAGAGCATCTCGGTGTCCATTCCACTTGAGGCCACAAACTCAGGGTCCTTCTCACATACCTGTGGCTGAGAGAACCCTCCTCTTGTGGTGCTTGTGGAGAGTTGGTATTCCTCTTGCATCGAAGCCAGGTACTAAGCTCTCATCTCGAGTTGATTTGTGGTCCACGGAGCCCTTTCGTGTTGCTCCAGTGACCTCAGGATCCCTCTTGACTTGAGACAGTGATCCTGGGTTTTCTCAGGAGTGCCATCAAGGAAATCAAGGCTCCTTTCAGGTTTGATGTGGAACACGGAATTGCTCTGCACGCAGTGCATGGGAATCGGGCCTCATCTCGCGGCGAGGGGAAAGTCTCATGGTTTTTCTCGAGCTGCGGCCGGAACCTTGGGTATATTCTCGAGTTACGATGGGGAGGGCCCTTCCAGACACGTGTTTGTTCAGCGACGTCAGGACTCCTGCCTAGGTGCGAGGGACACCCCGGGATTCTCCTCGAGTCTTGGCATGGCAATTGGGACGCGTCTCCACGTGAGGCGGGAGACCCAGAGTCCCTTTCCACGTGCCACAGGCATCCTGGGACTCCTATCCTTTTTCAAGAGGAGTCAGGCATCGTCTCCTTTGGAAGCATTGATCTCCGCGGACCTCTCGAGTTTTCAAAGATGGGAGGCCTCCGGTCGCAATGAGGAGGAGAACTAGGTATTTCTCTGTGGTCTCCACAGGGGATTCAGACATCCCTTCGTCTTGGGAGATGCAAGACGAGCCTGCACTCAATTCACTGCACGGATATCCGGCCTTACTTCGAGTCAGAGCATCTCGGTGTCCATTCCACCTGAGGCCACAAACTCAGGGTCCCTCTCACATACCTGTAGCTGAGAGAAGCCTCGTCTTGATGTGCTTGTGGAAACTTGGTATTCCTCTTGTCTCGAAGCCAGGGACTAAGCTCTCATCTCGAGTTGATTTGGGGTCCATGGAGCCCTTTCGTGGTGCTCCAGTGACCTCAGGATGCCTCTAGACTTGAGACAGTGATCTTGGGTTTTCTCTGGAGTGCCATCAAGGAAATCAAGGCTCCTTTCACGTTTGATGTGGAACACGGAACTGCTCTGCAAGCAGTGCAGGGAAATCGGCCCTCATCTCGCGGCGAGGGGGAATTTCATGGTTTGTCTCGAGTTGCGGACAGAACCTGGGGTATATTCTCGAGTTACGACGGGGAGGGCCCTTCCAGACACGTGTTTGTTCAGCGACGTCAGGACCCCTGCATAGGTGCGAGGAACACCTCGGGATTCTCCTCGATTCTTGGCATGGCAATTGGGACGCGTCTCCACGTGAGGCGGGAGACCCAGGGTCCCTTTCCACGTGCCACAGGGATCCTGGGACTCCTATCCATTTTGAAGAGGAGTCAGGCATGGTCTCCTTTGGAAGCATTGATCTCCGCTGACCTCACGAGTTTTCAAAGGATGTGAGGCCTCCGGTCGCGATGAGGCAGAGAACTAGGTCTTTCTCTGTGGTCTACACAGGGGATTCAGACATCCCTTCATCTTGGGAGATGCAAGACGAGCCTGCATTCAATTCACTGCAGGGATATCCGGCCTTACTTCGAGTCAGAGCATCTCAGTGTACATTCCACTTGAGGCCACAACCTCAGGGTCCCGCTCACTTTCCTGTAGCTGAGAGAAGCCTCCTCTTGAGGTGCTTGTGGAAAGTTGGTATTCCTCTTGAGTCGAAGCCAGGGACTAAGCTCTCATCTCGAGTTGATTTGGGGTCCACGGAGCCCTTTCGTGTTGCTCCAGTGACTTCAGGATCCCTCTAGACTTGAGACAGTGATCTTGCGTTTTCTCTGGAGTGCCATCAAGGAAATCAAGGCTCCTTTCACGTTTGATGTGGAACACGGAATTGCTCTGCATGCAGTGCAGGGGAATCGGGCCTCAACTCGCGGCGAGGGGGAAATCTCATGGTTTTTCTCGAGTTGCGGCCGGAACCTGGGGTATATTCTCGAGTTACGACTGGGAGGGCCCTTCCAGACACGTGTTTGTTCAGCGACGTCAGGACTCCTGCCTAGGTGCAAGGGACACCTCGGGATTCTCCTCGAGTCTTGGCATGGCAATTGGGACGCGTCTCCAGGTGCGGCGGGAGACCCAGGGTCGATTTCCACGTGCCACAGGGATCCTGGGACTCCTATCCATTTTCAAGAGGAGTCAGGCATCCTCTCCTTTGGAAGCATTGATCTCCGCGGACCTCTTGAGTTTTCAAAGGATGTGAGGCCTCCGGTCGCAATGAGGCGGAGAACTAGGTCTTTCTCTGTGGTCTCCACAGGGGACTCAGACATCCCTTCGTCTTGGGAGATGCAAGACGAGCCTGCATTCAATTCACTGCAGGGATATCTGGCCTTACTTCGAGTCAGAGCATCTCGGTGTCCATTCCACTTGAGGCCACAAACTCAGGGTCCTTCTCACATACCTGTGGCTGAGAGAACCCTCCTCTTGAGGTGCTTGTGGAAAGTTGGTATTCCTCTTGAGGCGAAGCCAGGTACTAAGCTCTCATCTCGAGTTGATTTGGGGTCCACGGAGCCCTTTCGTGTTGCTCCAGTGACCTCAGGATCCCTCTAGACTTGAGACAGTGATCCTGGGTTTTCTCTGGAGTGCCATCAAGGAATTCAAGGCTCCTTTCAGGTTGGATGTGGAACACGGAATTGCTCTGCACGCAGTCCAGGGGAATCGGGCCTCATCTCGCGGTGAAGGGGAAGTCTCCTGGTTTTTCTCGAGTTGCGGCCGGAACCTGGGGTATATTCTCGAGTTACGACGGGGAGGGCCCTTCCAGACACGTGTTTGTTCAGCGACGTCAGGACCCCTGCCTAGGTGCGAGGGACAACTCGGGATTCTCCTCGAGTCTTGGCATGGCAATTGGGACGCGTCTCCTCGTGAGGCGGCAGACCCAGGGTCCCTTTCCACATGCCACAGGGATCCTGGGACTCCTATCCATTTTCAAGAGGAGTCAGGCATCGTCTCCTTTGGAAGCATTGATCTCCGCGGACCTCTCGAGTTTTCAAAGGATGGGAGGCCTCCGGATGCGATGAGGCGGAGAATTAGGTCTTTCTCTGTGGTCTCCACAGGGGATTCAGACATCCCTTCGTCTTGGGAGATGCAAGAGGAGCCTGCTTTCAATTCACTGCAGGGATATCCGGGCTTACTTCGAGTCAGAGCATCTCGGTGTCCATTCCACTTGAGGCAACAAACTCAGGGTCCCTCTCACATACCTGTAGCTGAGAGAAGCCTCCTCTTGAGGTGCTTGTGGAAAGTTGGTATTCCGCTTGTGTCGAAGCCAGGGACTAAGCTCTCATTTCGAGTTGATTTGGGGTCCACGGAGCCCTTTCGTGTTGCTCCAGTGACCTCAGGATCCCTCTAGACTTGAGACAGTGATCTTGGGTTTTCTCTGGAGTGCCATCAAGGATATCAAGGCTCCTTTCACGTTTGAGGTGGAACACGGAATTGCTCTGCACGCAGTGCAGGGGAATCGGGCCTCATCTTGCGGCGAGGTGTAAGTCTCATGGTTTTTCTCGAGTTGCAGATGGACCCTGGGGTATATTCTCGAGTTGCGACGGGGAGCGCCCTTCCAGACACGTGTTTGTTCAGCGACGTCAGGACTCCTGCCTAGGTGCGAGGGACACTTCGGGATTCTCCTCGAGTCTTGGCATGGCCATTGGGACGCATCCCCACGTGAGGCGGGAGACCCAGTGTCCCTTTCGACGTGCCACAGGGATCCTGGGACTCCTATCCATTTTGAAGAGGAGTCAGACATGGTCTCCTTGGGAAGCATTGATCTCCGCTGACCTCTCGAGTTTTCAAAGGATGTGAGGCCTCCGGTCGCAATGAGGCGGAGGACTAGGTCTTTCTCTGTCGTCTCCACAGGGGATTCAGACATCCCTTCGTCTTGGGAGATGCAAGACGAGCCTGCTTTCAATTCACTGCAGGGATATCCGGCCTTACTTCGAGTCAGAGCATCTCGGTGTCCATTCCACTTGAGGCCACAAACTCAGGGTCCCTCTCACATACCTGTAGCTGAGAGAAGCCTCCTCTTGAGGTGCTTGTGGAAAGTTGGTATTCCTCTTGAGTCGAAGCCAGGGACTAAGCTCTCATCTCGAGTTGATTTGGGGTCCACGGAGCCCTTTCGTGTTGCTCCAGTGACCTCAGGATCCCTCTAGACTTGAGAGTGTGATCTTGGGTTTTCTCTGGAGTGCCATCAAGGAAATCAAGGCTCCTTTCACGTTTGAGGTGGAACACGGAATTGCTCTGCATGCAGTGCAGGGTAATCGGGCCTCATCTCGCGGCGAGGGGGAAGTTCATGGTTTTTCTCGAGTTGCGGCAGGAACCTGTGGTATATTCTCGAGTTACGACGGGGAGGGCCCTTCCAGACACGTGTTTGTTCAGCGACGTCAGGACTCCTGCCTAGGTGCGAGGGACACCTCGGGATTCTCCTTGAGTCTTGGCATGGCAATTGGGACGCGTCTCCACGTGAGGCGGGAGACGCAGCATCCCTTTCTAGTGCCACAGGGAACCTGGGACTCCTATCCATTTTCAAGAGGAGTCAGGCATCATCTCCTTTGGATGCATTGATCTCCGCAGACCTCTCGAGTTTTCAAAGGATGTGAGGCCTCCGGGCGCAATGAGGCAGAGGACTAGGTCTTTCTCTGTCGTCTCCACAGGGGATTCAGACATCCCTTCGTCTTGGGAGATGCAAGACGAGCCTGCATTCAATTCACTGCAGGGATATCCGGCCTTACTTCCAGTCAGAGCATCTCGGTGTCCATTCCACTTGAGGCCACAAACTCAGGGTCCCTCTCACATTCCTGTAGCTGAGAGAAGCCTCCTCTTGAGGTGCTTGTGGAAAGTTGGTATTCCTCTTGAGTCGAAGCCAGGGACTAAGCTCTCATCTCGAGTTGATTTGGGGTCTGAGGAGCCCTTTCGTGTTGCTCCAGTGACCTCAGGATCCCTCTAGACTTGAAACAGTGATCTTGGGTTTTCTCTGGAGTGCCATCAAGGAAATCAAGGCTCCTTTCACGTTTGATGTGAAACTCGGAATTACTCTGCACGCAGTACACGGGAATCGGGCCTCATCTCGCGCCGAGGGGAAAGTCTCATGGTTTTTCTCGAGTTGCGGCCAGAACCTGGGGTATCTTCTCGAGTTATGACGGAGAGGGCCCTTCCAGACACGTGTTTGTTCAGCGACGTCAGGACTCCTGCCTAGGTGCGAGGGACAACTCAGGATTCTCCTCGAGTCTTGGCATGGCAATTGGGACGCGTCTCCACGTGAGGCGGGAGACCCAGGGTCCCTTTCCACGTGCCACAGGGAACCTGGGACTCCTATCCATTTTCAAGTCATCGTCTCCTTTGGAAGCATTGATCTCCGTGGACCTCTCTAATTTTCAAAGGACGTGAGGCCTCCGTTCGCTTTGAGGCTGAGAACTATGTCTTTCTCTGTGGACTCCACAGGGGATTCAGACAAACCTTCGTCTTGGGAGATGCAAGACGAGCCTGCATTCAATTCACTGCAGGGATATCCTGCTTTACTTCGAGTCAGATCATCTCGGTGTCCATTCCACTTGAGGCCACAAACTCAGGGGCCCTCTCACATACCTGTAGCTGAGAGAAGCCTCCTCTTGAGGTGCTTGTGGAAAGTTGGTATTCCTCTTGAGTCGAAGCCAGGGACTAAGCTCTCATCTCGAGTTGATTTGGGGTCCACTGAGTCCTTTGGTGTTGCTCCAGTGACCTCAGGATCCCTCTAGAATTGAGACAGTGATCTTGGGTTTTCTCTGGAGTGCCATCAAGGAAATCAAGGTTCCTTTCACGTTTCATGTGGAATACGGAATTGCTCTGCACGCAGTGCAGGGGAATCGGGCCTCATCTCGTGGCGAGGGGGAAGTCTCATGGTTTTTCTCGAGTTGCGGCCGAAACCTGGGGTATATTCTCGAGTTAGGACGGCGAGGGCCCTTCCAGACACGTGTTTGTTCAGCGACGTCAGGACTCCTGATTTGGTGCGACGGACACCTCGGGATTCTCTTCGAGTCTTTGCATTTCAATTATGACGCGTCTCCAAGTGAGTCGGGAGACCCAGGGTACCTTTCCAAGTTCCACAGGTGCCCTGGAACTCCTATCCATTTTCAAGAGTAGTCAGGCATCGTCTGCTTTGGAAGCATTGATCTCCGCGGACCTCTCGAGTTTTCAAAGGATGTGAGGCCTCCGGTCGCGATGAGGCGGAGAACTAGGTCTTTCTCTGTGGTCTCCACAGGGGATTCAGACATCCCTTCGTCTTGGGAGATGCAAGACGAGCCTGCATTCAATTCACTGCAGGGATATCCGGCCTTACTTCGAGTCAGAGCATCTCGGTGTCCATTCCACTTGAGGCCACAAACTCAGTGTCGCTCTCACATACCTGTAGCTGAGAGAAGCCTCCTCTTGAGGTGCTTGTGGAAAGTTGGTATTCCTCTTGAGTCGATGCCAGGGATGAAGCTCTCATCTTGAGTTGATTTGGGGTCGACTGAGCCCTTTCGTTTTGCTCCAGTGACCTCAGGATCCCTCTAGACTTTAGACAGTGATCTTGGGTTTTCTCTGGAGTGCCATCAAGGAAATCAAGGCTCCTTTCACGTTTGATGTGGAACACGGAATTGCTCTGCACGCAGTGTAGGGGAATCGGGCCTCATCTCTCGGCGAGGGGGAAGTCTCATGTTTTTTCTCCAGTTGCGGAAGGACCCTGGGATATATTCTCGAGTTACGACGGGGAGGGCCCTTCCAGACACGTGTTTGTTCAGGGACGTCAGGACTCGGGCCTAGGTGCGAGGGACACCTACGGATTCTCCTCGAGTCTTGGCATGGCAATTGGGACGCGTCTCCACGTGAGGCGGGAGACCCAGGGTCCCTTTCCACGTGCCACAGGGATCCTGGGACTCCTATCCATTTTCAAGAGGAGTCAGGCATCGTCTCCTTTGGAAGCATTGATCTCCGCGGACCTCTCGAGTTTTCAAAGGATGTGAGGCCTCCGGTCGCGATGATGCGGAGAACTAGGGCTTTCTCTGTGGACTCCACAGGGGATTCAGACATCCCTTCGTCTTGGGAAATGCAAGACGAGCCTGCACTCAATTCACTGCAGTGATATCCGGCCTTACTTCCTGTCAGAGCATCTCGGTGTCCAGTCCACTTGAGGCCACAAACTCAGGGTCCCTCTCACATACCTGTAGCTGAGAGAAGCCTCCTCTTGAGGTGCTTGTGTAAAGTTGGTAATCCTCTTGAGTCGAAGCCAGACACTAAGCTCTCATCTCGAGTTGATTTGGGGTCCACGGAGCCCTTTTGTGTTACTCCAGTGACCTCAGGATCCCTCTAGACATGAGACAGTGATCTTGAGTTTTCTCTGGAGTGCCATCAAGGAAATCAAGGCTCCTTTCACGTTTGATGTGGAACACGGCATTGCTCTGCACACAGTGCAGGGGAATCGGGCCTCATCTCCCGGCGAGGGGGAAGTCTCATGGTTTTTCTCGAGTTGCGGCCGGAACCTGGGGTATATTCTCGAGTTACGACGGGGAGGGCCCTTCCAGACATGTGTTTGTTCAGCGACGTCAGGACTCCTGCCTAGGTGCGAGGGACACCTCGGGATTCTCCTCGAGTCTTGGCATGGCAATTGGGACGCGTCCCCACGTGAGGCGGGAGACCCAGTGTCCCGTTCGACGTGCCACAGGGATCCTGGGACTCCTATCCATTTTGAAGAGGAGTCAGGCATGGTCTCCTTTGGAAGCAGTGATCTCCGCTGACCTCTCAAGTTTTCAAAGGATGTGAGGCCTCCGGTCGCGATGAGGCGGAGGACTAGGTCTTTCTCTGTCGTCTCCACAGGGTGTTCAGACATCCCTTCGTCTTGGGAGATGCAAGACGAGCCTGCTTTCAATTCACTGCAGGGATATCCGGCCTTACTTCGAGTCAGAGCATCTCGGTGTCCATTCCACTTGAGGCCACAAACTCAGGGTCCCTCTCACATACCTGTAGCTGAGAGAAGCCTCCTCTTGAGGTGCTTGTGGAAAGTTGGTATTCCTCTTGAGTCGAAGCCAGGGACTAAGCTCTCATCTCGAGTTGATTTGGGGTCCACGGAGCCCTTTCGTGTTGCTCCATTGACCTCAGGATCCCTCTAGACTTGAGAGTGTGATCTTGGGTTTTCTCTGGAGTGCCATCAAGGAAATCAAGGCTCCTTTCACGTTTGATGTGGAACACGGAATTGCTCTGCACGCAGTGCAGGGGAATCGGACCTCATCTCGCGGCGAGGGGGAATTTTCATGGTTTTTCTCGAGTTGCGGCCGGAACCTGTGGTATATTCTCGAGTTACGACGGGGAGGGCCCTTCCAGACACGTGTTTGTTCAGCGACGTCAGGACTCCTGCCTAGGTGCGAGGGACACCTCGGGATTCTCCTTGAGTCTTGGCATGGCAATTGGGACGCGTCTCCACGTGAGGCGGGAGACCCAGGGTCCCTTTCCACGTGCCACAGGGAACCTGGGACTCCTATCCATTTTCAAGAGGAGTCAGGCATCATCTCCTTTGGATGCATTGATCTCCGCAGACCTCTCGAGTTTTCAAAGGATGTGAGGCCTCCGGGCGCAATGAGGCGGGGGACTAGGTCTTTCTCTGTCGTCTCCACAGGGGATTCAGACATCCCTTCGTCTTGGGAGATGCAAGACGAGCCTGCATTCAATTCACTGCAGGGATTTCCGGCCTTATTTCGAGTCAGAGCATCTCGGTGTCCATTCCACTTGAGGCCACAAACTCAGGGTCCCTCTCACATACCTGTAGCTGAGAGAAGCCTCCTCTTGAGGTGCTTGTGGAAAGTTGGTATTCCTCTTGAGTCGAAGCCAGGGACTAAGCTCTCATCTCGAGTTGATTTGGGGTCCACGGAGCCCTTTCGTGTTGCTCCAGTGACTTCAGGATCCCTCTAGACTTGAAACAGTGATCTTGGGTTTTCTCTGGAGTGCCATCAAGGAAATCAAGGCTCCGTTTACGTTTGATGTGGAACTCGGAATTGCTCTGCACGCAGTACACGGGAATCGGGCCTCATCTCGCGCCGAGGGGAAAGTCTCATGGTTTTTCTCGAGTTGCGGCCAGAACCTGGGGTATCTTCTCGAGTTATGATGGAGAGGGCCCTTCCAGACACGTGTTTGTTCAGCGACGTCAGGACTCCTGCCTAGGTGCGAGGGAAAACTCAGGATTCTCCTCGAGTCTTGGCATGGCAATTGGGACGTGTCTCCACGTGAGGCGGGAGACCCAGGGTCCCTTTCCACATGCCACAGGGATCCTGGGACTCCTATTATTTTCAAGAGGTGTCAGGCATCGTCTCCTTTGGAAGCATTGATCTCCGCGGACCTCTCTAGTTTTCAAAGGACTTGAGGCCTCCGTTCGCGTTGAGGCGGAGGACTAGGTCTTTCTCTGTGGACTCCACAGGGGATTCAGACAACCCTTCGTCTTGGGAGATGCAAGACGAGCCTGCATTCAATTCACTGCAGGGATATCCGGCTTTACTTCAAGTCAGATCATCTCGGTGTCCATTCCACTTGAGGCCACAAACTCAGGGGCCCTCTCACATACCTGTAGCTGAGAGAAGCCTCCTCTTGAGGTGCTTGTGGAAAGTTGGTATTCCTCTAGAGTCGAAACCAGGGACTAAGCTCTCATCTCGAGTTGATTTGGGGTCCACTGAGCCCTTTGTGTTGCTCCAGTGACCTCAGGATCCCTCTAGACTTCAGAGTGTGATCTTGGGTTTTCTCTGGAGTGCCATCAAGGAAATCAAGGCTCCTTTCACGTTTGATGTGAAACACGGAATTGCTCTGCATGCAGTGCAGGTGAATCGGGCCTCATCTCGCGGCCAGGGGGAAGTCTCATGATTTTTATCGAGTTGCGGCCGGAACCTGGGATATATTCTCGAGTTACGATGGGGAGGGCCCTTCCAGACACGTGTTTGTTCAGCGACGTCAGGAATCCTGCCTAGGTGCGAGGGACACCTCGGGATTCTCCTCGAGTCTTGGCATGGCAATTGGGACGCGTCTCCACGTGAGGCGGGAGACCCAGGGACCCTTTCCACGTGCCACAGGGATCCTCGGACTCCTATCCATTTTCATGAGGAGTCAGGCATCGTCTCCTTTGGAAGCA
This sequence comes from Dama dama, assembly GCF_033118175.1. Lineage (NCBI taxonomy): Eukaryota > Metazoa > Chordata > Mammalia > Artiodactyla > Cervidae > Dama > Dama dama. Next base: position 2,533,451 of record NW_026870940.1, read on the forward strand.
TTGATCTCCGCAGACCTCTCGAGTTTTCAAAGAATGTGAGGCCTCCGGTCGCGATGAGGCGGAGAACTCGGTCTTTCTCTGTGGTCTCCACAGGGGATTCAGACATCCCTTCGTCTTGGGAGATGCAAGACGAGCCTGCATTCAATTCACTGCAGGGATATCCGGCCTTACTTCGAGTCAGAGCATCTCGGTGTCCATTCCACTTGAGGCCACAAACTCAGGGTCCCTTTCACATACCTGTAGCTGAGAGAAGCCTCCCCTTGAGGTGCTTGTGGAAAGTTGATATTCCTCTTGAGTCGAAGCCAGGGACTAAGCTCTCATCTCGAGTTGATTTGGGGTCCACGGAGCCCTTTCGTGTTGCTCCAGTTACCTCAGGATCCCTCTAGACTTGAGACAGTGATCTTGGGTTTTCTCTTGAGTGCCATCAAGGAAATCAAGGCTCCTTTCAAATTTGATGTGGAACACGGAATTGCTCTGCACGCAGTGCAGGGGAATCTGGCCTCATCTCGTGGCAAGGGGGAAGTCTCATGGTTTTTCTCTAGTTGCAGCCGGAACCTGCGGTATATTCTCGAGTTACGACGGGGAGGACCGTCCCAGACACGTGTTTGTTCAGCGACGTCAGAACTCCTGCCTAGGTGCGAGGGACACATCGGGATTCTCCTCGAGTCTTGACATGGCAATTGGGACGCGTCTCCACGTGAGGCGGGAGACCCAGGGTCCCATTCCACGTTCCACAGGGATCCTGGGACTCCTATCCATTTTGAAGAGGAGTCAGGCATCGTCTCATTTGGAAGCATTGATCTCCGTGGACCTCTCGAATTTTCAAAGGATGTGAGTCCTCCGGTCATGATGTGGCAAGAACTAGGTCTTTCTCTGGGGTCTCCTCAGGGGATTCAGACATCCCTTCGTCTTGGGAGATGCAAGACGAGCATGCATTCAATTCACTGCAGGGATATCCGGCCTTAATTCGAGTCAGAGCATCTCGGTGTCCATTCCACCTGAGGCCACAAACTCAGGGTCCCTCTCACATACCTGTAGCTGAGAGAAGCCTCCTCTTTAGGTGCTTGTGGAAAGTTGGTATTCCCCTTGAGTCGAAGCCAGGGACTAAGCTCTCATCTCGAATTGATTTGGGGTGCCAGGAGCCCTTTCGTGTTGCTCCAGTGACCTCAGGATCCCTCTAGACTTGAGACAGTGATATTGGGTTTTCTCTGGAGTGCCATCAAGGAAATCAACTCTCCTTTCAGGTTTGATGTGGAACACGGAATTGCTCTGCACGCAGTGCAGGGGAATTTTGCCTGAACTCGCGGCGATGGGGAAGTCTCATGGTTTTTCTCGAGTTGTGGCCGGAACCTGGGGTATATTCTCGAATTACGACGGGGAGGGCCCTTCCAGACACGTGTTTGTTCAGCGACGTCAGGACCCTTGCCTTGGTGCTAGGGACAACTCGGGATTCTCCTCGAGTCTTGACATGGCAATTGGGACGCGTCTCCACGTGAGGCGGGAGACCCAGGGTCCCTTTCCACGCGCCACCGGGATCCTGGGACTCCTATCCATTTTCAAGAGGAGTCAGGCATCGTCTCCTTTGCAAGCATTGATCTCCGCGGACCTTTCGAATTTTCAAAGGATGTGAGGCCTCCGGTCGCAATGAGGCGGAGAACTAGGTCTTTCTCTGTGGTCTCCACAGGGGATACAGACATCCCTTCGTCTTGGGAGATGCAAGACGAGCCTGCATTCAATTCACTGCTGCGATATCCAGCCTTACTTCGAGTCAGAGCATCTCGGTGTCCATTCCACTTGAGGCCACAAACTCCGGGTCCCTCTCACATACCTGTAGCTGAGAGAAGCCTCCTCTTGAGGTGCTTGTGGAAAGTTGGTATTCCCCTTGAGTCGAAGCCAGGGACTAAGCTCTCATCTCGAGTTGATTTTGGGTCCACGGAGCCCTTTCTTGTTGTTACAGTGACCTCAGGATCCCTCTAGACTTGAGACAGTGATCTTGGGTTTTGTATGGAGTGCCATCAAGGAAATCAAGGCTCCTTTCACGTTTGATGTGGAACACGGAATTGCTCTGCACGCAGTGCAGGGGAATCGGACCTCATCTCGCGGCGAGGTGGAAGTCTCATGGTTGTTCTCGATTTGCGGCCGTAACCTGCGGTATATTCTCGATTTACGACGGGGAGGGTCTTTCCAGACACGTGTTTGTTCAGCGACGTCAGGACCCCTGCCTAGGTGCGAGGGACAACTCGGGATACTCCTCGAGTCTTGGCATGGCAATTGGGACGCGTCTCCACGTGAGGCGCGAGACGCAGGGCCCCTTTCCACGTGCCACAGGGATCCTGGGACTCCTATCCATTTTCAAGAGGAGTCAGGCATCATCTCCTTTGGAAGCACTGATCTCCGCGGACCTCTCGAGTTTTCAAAGGATGTGAGGCCTCCGGTCGCGATGAGGCGGAGAACTAGGTCTTTCTCTGTGGTCTCCACAGGGGATTCAGACATCCCTTCGTCTTCGGAGATGCAAGACGAGCCTGCATTCAATTCACTGCAGGGATATCCGGCCTTACTTCGAGTCAGAGCATCTCGGTGTCCATTCCACTTGAGGCCACAAACTCAGGGTAACTCTCACATACTTGTAGCTGAGAGAAGCCTCCTCTTGAGGTGCTTGTGGAAAGTTGGTATTCCTCTTGAGTCGAAGCCAGGGACTAAGCTCTCATCTCGAGTTGATTTGGGGTCCACGGAGCCCTTTCGTGTTGCTCCAGTGACCTCAGCATCCCTCTAGACTTGAGACAGTGATCTTGGGTTTTCTCTGGAGTGCCATCAAGGAAATCAAGGGTCCTTTCTCATTTGATGTGGAACACGCAATTGCTCTGCACGCAGGGCAGGGGAATCGGGCTTTATCTCGCGGCGAGGGGGAAGTCTCATAATTTTTCTAGAGTTGTGGCCAGAACCTGGGGGATATTCTTGAGTTACGATGGGGAGGTCCCTTCCAGACACGTGTTTGTTCAGTGACATCAGGACTCCTGCCTAGGTACGAGGGACAACTCGGGATTCTCCTCGAGTCTTTGCATTGCAATTGGGACGTGTCTCCACGTGAGGCGGGAGACCCAGGGTCCCTTTCCAAGTGCCACAGATATCCTGGGACTCCTATCCATTTTCGAGAGGAGTCAGGCATCGTCTCCTTCGGAAGTATTGATCTCAGCGGACCTCTCGAATTTTCAAAGGATATGAGGCCTCCGGTCGCGAGGAGGTGGAGGACTAGGTTTTTCCTGTGGTCTCCACAGGGGATTCAGACAACCCTTCGTCTTGGGAGATGCAAGACGAGCCTGCATTCAATTCACTGCAGGGATATCCGGCCTTACTTCGAGTCAGAGCATCTCGGTGTCCATTCCACTTGAGGCCACAAACTCAGGGTCCCTCTCACATACCTGTAGCTGAGAGAAGCCTCCCCTTGAGGTGCTTGTGGAAAGTTGGCATTCCTCTTGAGTCGAAGCCAGGGACTAAGCTCTCATCTCGAGTTGATTTGGGGTCCACGGAGCCCTTTCGTGTTGCTACAGTGACCTCAGGATCCCTCTAGACTTGAGACAGTGATCTTGGGTATTCTCTGGAGTGCCATCAAGGAAATCAAGGCTCCTTTCACGTTTGATGTGGAACACGGAATTGCTCTGCACGCAGTGCAGGGGAATCGGGCCTCATGTCGCGGCGAGGGGGAAGTCTCATGGTTTTTCTCGAGTTGCAGCCGGAACCTGGGGCATATTCCAAGTTACGACGGGGAGGGCCCTTCCAGACACGTGTTTGTTCAGCGACGTCAGGACCCCTGCCTAGGAGCGAGGGACACCTCGGGATTCTCCTCGAGTCTTATGATGGCAATTGGGAGGCGTCTCCACGTGAGGCGGGAGACCCAGGGTCACTTTCCACGTGCCACAGGGATCCTGGGACTTCTATCCATTTTCAAGAGGAGTCAGGCATCGTCTCCTTTGGAAGCATTGATCTCCGCGGACCTCTCGAGTTTTCAAAGGATGTGAGGCCTCCGCTCGCGATGAGGCGGAGAACTCGGTCTTTCTCTGTGGTCTCCACAGTGGATTCAGACATCCCTTCGTCTTGGGACATGCAAGACGAGCCTGCATTCAATTCACTGCAGGGATATCCGGACTTACTTCGAGTTAGAGCATCTCGGTGTCCATTCCACTTGAGGCAACAAACTCAGGGTCCCTTTCACATACCTGTAGCTGAGAGAAGCCTCCTCTTGAGGTGCTTGTGGAAGGTTGGTATTCCTCTTGAGTCGAAGCCAGGGTCTAAGCTCTCATCTCGAGTTGATTTGTGGTCCACAGAGCCCTTTCGTGTTGCTCCAGTGACCTCAGGATCCCTCTAGACTTGAGACAGTGATATTGGGTTTTCTCTGGAGTGCCATCAAGGAAATCAAGGGTCCTTTCTCATTTGATGTGGAACTCGGAATTGCTCTGCACGCAGTGCAGGGGAATCGGGCCTCATCTCGCGGCGAGGGGGAAGTCTCATGGTTTTTCTCGAGTTGCGCCGGAACCTGGGGTATATTCTCGAGTTACGATGGGGAGGGACCTTCCAGACACGTGTTTGTTCAGCGACGTCAGGACTCCTGCCTAGGTGTGAAGGACACCTCGGGATTTTCCTCGAGTCTTGGCATGGCAATTGGGAAGCGTCTCCACGTGAGGCGGGAGATCCAGGGTCCCTTTCCACGTACCACAGGGATCCTGGGACTCCTATCCATTTTCAAGAGGAGTCAGGCATCGTCTCCTTTGGAAGCATTGATCTCCGCGGACCTCTCGAGTTTTCAAAGGATGTGAGGCCTCCGAATGCAATGAGGCTGAGAACTAGGTCTTTCTCTGTGGTCTCCACAGGGGATTCAGACAACCCTTCATCTTAGGAGATGCAAGACGAGCCTGCATTCAATTCACTGAAGGGATATCCGGCCTTACTTCGAGTCAGAGCATCTCGGTGTCCATTCAACTTGAGGCCACAAACTCAGGGTCCCTCTCACATATCTGTAGCTGAGAGAAGCCTCCTCTTGAGGTGCTTGTGGAAAGTTGGTATGCCTCTTGAGACGAAGCCAGGGACTAAGCTCTCATCTCGAATTGATTTGGGGTGCCAGGAGCCCTTTCGTGTTGCTCCAGTGACCTCAGGATCCCTGTAGACTTGAGACAGTGATATTGGGTTTTCTCAGGAGTGCCATCAAGGAAATCAACTCTCCTTTCAGGTTTGATGTGGAACACGGAATTGCTCTGCATGCAGTGCAGGGGAATTGGGCCTGAACTCGCGGCAATGGGGAAGTCTCATGGTTTTTCTCGAGTTGTGGCCGGAACCTGGGGTATATTCTCGAGTTACGACGGGGAGGGCCCTTCCAGACACGTGTTTGTTCAGCGACGTCAGGACTCCTGCCTTGATGCTAGGGACAACTCGGGATTCTCCTCGAGTCTTGACATGGCAATTGGGACGCGTCTCCACGTGAGGCGGGAGACCCAGGGTCCCTTTCCACGTGCCACAGGGATCCTGGGACTCCTATCCATTTTCAAGAGGAGTCAGGCATCGTCTCCTTTGGAAGCATTGATCTCCGCGGACCTTTCGAATTTTCAAAGGATGTGAGGCCTCCGGTCGCAATGAGGCGGAGAACTAGGTCTTTCTCTGTGGTCTCCACAGGGGATACAGACATCCCTTCGTCTTGGGAGATGCAAGACGAGCCTGCATTCAATTCACTGCAGCGATATCCAGCCTTACTTTGAGTCAGAGCATCTCGGTGTCCATTCCACTTGAGGCCACAAACTCAGGGTCCCTCTCACATACCTGTAGCTGAGAGAAGCCTCCTCTTGAGGTTCTTGGGGAAAGTTGGTATTCCTCTTGAGTCGAAGCCAGGGACTAAGCTCTCATCTCGAGTTGATTTGGGGTCCACGGAGCACTTTCGTGTTGCTACAGTTACCTCAGTATCCCTCTAGACTTGAGACAGTGATCTTGGGTTTTCTCTGGGGTGCCATCAAGGAAATCAAGGCTCCTTTCACGTTTGATGTGGAACACGGAATTGCTCTGCACGCAGTGCAGGGGAATCGGGCCTCATCTCGCGGCGAGGCGGAAGTCTCATGGTTTTACTCCACTTGTGGCCGGAACCTGGGGTATATTCTCGAGTTACGACGTGGGTGGCCCTTCCAGAAACGTGTTTGTTTAACAACGTCAGAACTCCTGCCTAGGTTCGATGGACAACTCGGGATTCTCCCCGAGTCTTGGCATGGCAACTGCGACGCGTCTCCACGTGAGGCGGGAGACCCAGGGTCCCTTTCCACGTTCCACAGGGATCCTGGGACTCCTTTCCATTTTCAAGAGGAGTCAGGCATCGTCTCCTTTGGAAGCATTGATCTCCGTGGACCTCTCGAGTTTTCAAAGGATGTGAGTCCTCCGGTCACGATGTGGCGAGAACTAGGTCTTTCTCTGTGGTCTCCTCAGGGGATTCAGACATCCCTTCGTCTTGGGAGATGCAAGACGAGCCTGCATTCAATTCACTGCAGGGATATCCGGCCTTACTTCGAGTCAGAGCATCTCGGTGTCCATTCTACTTGAGGCCAGAAACTCAGGGTCCCTCTCACATACCTGTAGTTGAGAGAAGCTTCCTCTTGAGGTGCTTGTGGAAAGTTGGTATTCCTCTTGAGTCTAAGCCAGGAACTAAGCTCTCATCTCGAGTTGATTTGGGGTCCACGGAGCCCTTTCGTGTTGCTCCAGTGACCTCAGGATCCCTCTAGACTTGAGACAGTGATCTTGGGTTTTCTCTGGAGTGTCATCAAGGAAATCAAGGCTCCTTTCACGTTTGATGTGGAACACGGAATTTCTCTGCATGTAGTGCAGGGGAATCGGGCCTCAACTCGCGGTGAGGGGGAAAATCTCATGGTTTTTCTCGAGTTGCGGCCCGAACCTGGGGTATATTCTCGAGTTACGACTGGGAGGGCCCTTCCAGACACGTGTTTGTTCAGCGACGTCAGGACTCCTGCCTAGGTGCGAGGGACACCTCGGGATTCTCCTCGAGTCTTGGCATAGCAATTTGGACGCGTCTCCACGTGAGGCGGGAGACCCAGGGTCCCTTTCCACGTGCCACAGGGATCCTGGGACTCCTATACATTTTCAAGAGGAGTCAGGCATCGTCTCCTTTGGAAGCATTGATCTCCGCGGACCTCTCGAGTTTTCAAAGAATGTGAGGCCTCCGGTCGCGATGAGGTGGAGAATTCGGTCTTTCTCTGTGGTCTCCACAGGGGATTCAGACATCCCTTCATCTTGGGAGATGCAAGACGAGCCTGCATTCAATTCACTGCAGGGATATCCGGCCTTACTTCGAGTCAGAGCATCTCGGTGTCCATTCCACTTGAGGCCACAAACTCAGGGTCCCTCTCACATACCTGTAGCTGAGAGAAGCCTCCTCTTGAGGTGCTTGTGGAAAGTTGATATTCCTCTTGAGTCGAAGCCAGGGACTAAGCTCTCATCTCGAGTTGATTTGGGGTCCACGGAGCCCTTTCGTGTTGCTCCAGTGACCTCAGGATCCCTCTAGACTTGAGACAGTGATCTTGGGTTTTCTCTTGAGTGCCATCAAGGAAATCAAGGCTCCTTTCAAATTTGATGTGGAACACGGAATTGCTCTGCACGCAGTGCAGGGGAATCGGGCCTCATCCCGTGGCAAGGGGGATGTCTCATGGTTTTTCTCAAGTTGCTGCCGAAACCTGGGGTATATTCTCGAGTTACTACGGGGAGTGCCCTTCCAGACACGTGTTTGTTCAGCGACGTCAGGACTCCTGCCTAGGTGCGAGGGACACCTCGGGATTCTCCTCGAGTCTTGGGATGGCAATTGGGACGCGTCTCCACGTGAGGCGGGAGACCCAGGGTCCCTTTCCACGTGCCACAGGGATCCTGGGACTCATCCATTTTCAAGAGGAGTCAGGCATCGTCTCCTTTGGAAGCATTGATCTCCGCGGACCTCTCGAGTTTTCAAAGGATGTGAGGCCTCCGCTCGCGATGAGGCGGAGAATTATGTTTTGCTCTGTGGTCTCCACAGGGGATTCAGACATCCCTTCGTCTTGGGAGATGCAACGCGAGCCTGCATTCAATTCACTGCAGGGATATCCGGCCTTACTTCGAGTCAGAGCATCTCGGTGTCCATTCCACTTGAGGCCACAAACTCAGGGGCCCTCTCACATACCTGTAGCTGAGAGAAGCCTCCTCTTGAGGTGCTTGTGGAAAGTTGGTATTCCTCTTGAGTCGAAGCCAGGGACTAAGCTCTCATCTCGAGTTGATTTGGGGTCCATGGAGCCCTTTCGTGTTGCTACAGTGACCTCAGGATCCCTCTAGACTAGGGACAGTGATCTTGGGTTTTCTCTGGAGTGCCATCAAGGAAATCAAGGCTCCTTTCACTTTTGATGTGGAACACGGAATTGCTCTGCACGCAGTGCAGGGGAATCGGGCCTCATCTCGCGGCGAGGGGGAAGTCTCATGGTTTTTCGCGAGTTGCGGGCGGAACCTGGGGTATATTCTCGAGTTACGACGGGGAGGGGCCTTCCAGACACGTGTTTGTTCAGTGACGTCAGGACTCCTGCCTAGGTGCGAGGGACACTTCGGGATTCTCCTCGAGTCTTGGCATGGCAATTGGGACGCGTCTCCACGTGAGGCGGGAGACCCAGGGTCCCTTTCCACGTGACACAGGGATCCTGCGACTCCTGTCCATTTTCAAGAGGAGTCAGGCATCGTCTCCTTTGGAAGCATTGAACTCCGCAGACCTCTCAAGTTTTCAAAGGATGTGAGGCCTCCGGTCGCGATGAGGTGGAGAACTAGGTCTTTCTCTGTGTTCTCCACAGGGGATTCAGACATCCCTTCGTCTTGGGAGATGCAAGACGAGCCTGCATTCAATTCACTGCAGGGATATCTGGCCTTACTTCGAGTCAGAGCATCTCGGTGTCCATTCCATTTGAGGCCACAATCTCAGGGTCCCTCTCACATACAATTAGCTGAGAGTAGCCTCCCCTTGAGGTGCTTGTGGAAAGTTGGTATTCCTCTTGAGTCGATGCCAGGGACTAAGCTCTCATCTCGAGTTGATTTGGGGTCCACGGAGCCCTTTCGTGTTGCTCCAGTGACCTCAGGATCCCTCTAGAATTGAGACAGTGATCTTGGGTTTTCTCTGGAGTGCCATCAAGGAAATCAAGGCTCCTTTCCCGTTTGATGTGGAACACGGAATTGCTCTGCTTGCAGTGCAGGGGAATCGGGCCTCAACTAGCGGCGAGTGGGAAATCTCATGGTTTTTCTCGAGTTGCTGGCGGAACCTGGGGTATATTCTCGAGTTAACACAGGGAGGCCCCTTCCAGACACGTGTTTGTTCAGCGATATCAGGACTCCTGCCTAGGTGGGAGGGACACCTCGGGATTCTCCTCGAGTCTTGGCATGGAAATTGGGACGCGTCTCCACGTGAGGCGGGAGACCCAGGGTCCCTTTCCACGTGCCACAGGGATCCTGGGACTCCTATCCATTTTCAAGAGGAGTCAGGCATCGTCTCCTTTGGAAGCATTGATCTCCGCGGACCTCTCGAGTTTTCAAAGGATGTGAGGCCTCCGCTCGCGATGAGGCGGAGAATTAGGTCTTTCTCTTTGGTCTCCACAGGGGTTCAGACATCCCTTCGTCTTGGGAGATGCAAAGCGAGCCTGCATTCAATTCACTGCAGGGATATCCGGCCTTACTTTGAGTCAGAGCATCTCGGTGTCCATTCCATTTGAGGCCACAAACTCAGGGGCCCTCTCACATACCTGTAGCTGAGAGAAGCCTCCTCTTGAGGTGCTTGAGGAAAGTTGGTATGCCTCTTGAGTCGAAGCCAGGGACTAAGCTCTCATCTCGAGTTGATTTGGGGTCCACGCAGCCCTTTCTTGTTGCTCCAGTGACCTCAGGATCCCTCTAGACTTGAGACAGTGATCTTGGGTTTTCTCTGGAGTGCCATCAAGGAAATCAAGGCTCCTTTCCCGTTTGATGTGGAACACGGAATAGCTCTGCACGCAGTGCATGGGAATCGGGCCTCAACTAGCGGCGAGGGGGAAATCTAATGGTTTTTCTCGAGTTGCGGCCGGAACCTGGGGTATATTCTCGAGTTACCACGGGGAGGGCCCTTCCAGACACGTGTTTGTTCAGCGACGTCAGGACTCCTGCCTAGGTGCGAGGGACACCTCGGGATTCTCCTCGAGTCTTGGCATGGCAATGGGGACGCGTCTCCACGTGAGGCGGGAGACCCAGGGTCCGTTTCCACGTGCCACAGGGATCCTGGAACTCCTATCCATTTTCAAGAGGAGTCAGGCATCGTCTCCTTTGGAAGCATTGATCTCCGCGGACCTCTCGAATTTTCAAAGGATGTGAGGCCTCTGGTCGCGATGAGGCAGAAAGTTAAGTCTTTCTCTGTGGTCTCCACAGGGGATTCAGACATCCCTTCGTCTTGGGAGATGCAAGAGGAGCCTGCATTCAATTCACTGCAGGGATATCCGGCCTTACTTCGAGTCAGAGCATCTCGGTGTCCATTCCACTTGAGGCCACAAACTCAGGGTCCCTCTCACATACCTGTAGCTGAGAGAAGCCTCCTCTTGAGGTGCTTGAGGAAAGTTGGTATGCCTCTTGAGTCGAAGCCAGGGACTAAGCTCTCATCTCGAGTTGATTTGGGGTCCACGGAGCCCTTTCGTGTTGCTCCAGTGACCTCAGGATCCCTCTAGACTTGAGACAGTGATCTTGGGTTTTCTCTTGAGTGCCATCAAGGAAATCAAGGCTCCTTTCAAATTTGATGTGGAACACGGAATTGCTCTGCACGCAGTGCAGGGGAATCGGGCCGCATCTCGTGGCAAGGGGGATGTCTCATGGTTTTTCTCGAGTTGCGGCCGGAACCTGGGGTATATTCTCGAGTTAACACAGGGAGGCCCCTTCCAGACACGTGTTTGTTCAGCGATATCAGGACTCCTGCCTAGGTGCGAGGGACACCTCGGGATTCTCCTCGAGTCTTGGCATGGAAATTGGGACGTGTCTCCACGTGAGGCGGGAGACCCAGGGTCCCTTTCCACGTGCCACAGGGATCCTGGGTCTCCTATCCATTTTCAAGAGGAGTCAGGCATCGTCTCCTTTGGAAGCATTGATCTCCGCGGACCTCTCGAGTTTTCAAAGGATGTGAGGCCTCCGCTCGAGATGAGGCGGAGAATTAGGTCTTTCTCTGTGGTCTCCTCAGGGGTTCAGACATCCCTTCATCTTGGGAGATGCAAGACGAGCATGCATTCAATGCACTGCAGGGATATCCGGCCTTACTTCGAGTCAGAGCATCTCGGTGTCCATTCCACTTGAGGCCACAAACTCAGGGGCCCTCTCACATACCTGTAACTGAGAGAAGCCTCCTGTTGAGGTGCTTGTGGAAAGTTGGTATTCCTCTTGAGTCGAAGCCAGGGACTAAGCTCTCATCTCGAGTTGATATGGGGACCACAGAGCCCTTTCATGTTGCTACAGTGACCTCAGGATCCCTCTAGACTTGAGACAGTGATCTTGGGTTTTCTCTGGAGTGCCATCAAAGAAATCAAGGCTCCTTTCATTTTTGATGTGGAATACGGAGTTGCTCTGCACGCAGCTCAGGGGAATCGGGCCTCATCTCGCGGCGAGGGGGAAGTCTCATGGTTTTTCTCGAGTTGCGGCCGGAACCAGGGATATATTCTCGAGTTACGACGGGGAGGGCCCTTCAAGATATGTGTTTGTTCAGCGACGTCAGGACTCCTGCCTAGGTGCGAGGGACACCTCGGGATTCTCCTCGAGTCTTGGCATGGCAATTGGGACGCGTCTCCACGTGAGGCGGGAGACCCAGGGTCCCTTTCCACGTGCCACAGGGATCCTGGGACTCCTATCCATTTTCAAGAGGAGTCAGGCATCGTCTCCTTTGGAAGCATTGATCTCTGCAGACCTCTCGAATTTTCAAAGAATGTGAGGCCTGCGGTCGCGATGAGGCGGAGGACTAGGTCTTTCTCTGTGGTCTCCACAGGGGATTCAGACATCCCTTCATCTTGGGAGATGCAAGACGAGCCTGCGTTCAATTTACTGCAGGGATATCCGGGCTTACTTCGAGTCAGAGCATCTCGGTGTACATTCCACTTGAGGCCACAAACTCAGGGTCCTTCTCACATACCTGTGGTTGAGAGAACCCTCCTCTTGAGGTGCTTGTGGAAAGTTCGTATTCCTCTTGAGTCGAAGCCAGGTACTAAGCTCTCATCTCGAGTTGATTTGGGGTCCACGCAGCCCTTTCTTGTTGCTCCAGTGACCTCAGGATCCCTCTAGACTTGAGACAGTGATCTTGGGTTGTCTCTGGAGTGCCATCAAGGAAATCAAGGCTCCTTTCACGTTTGATGTGGAACAAGGAATTGCTCTGCACGCAGTGCAGGGGAATCGGGCCTCATCTCGCGGCGAGGGGGAAGTCTCATGGTTTTTCTCGAGTTGCGGCCCGAACCTGGGGTATATTCTCGAGTTACGACGGGGAGGGCCCTTCCAGACACGTGTTTTTTCAGCGACGTCAGGACTCCTGCCTAGGTGCGAGGGACACCTCGGGATTCTCCTCGAGTCTTGGCATGGCAATTGGGACGCGTCTCCACGTGAGGCGGGAGACCCAGGGTCCCTTTCCACGTGCCACAGGGATCCTGGGACTCCTGTCCATTTTCAAGAGGAGTCAGGCATCGTCTGCTTTGGAAGCATTGATCTCTGCGGACCTCTAGAGTTTTCAAAGCATGTGAGGCCTCCGGTCGCGATGAGGCGGAGAACTAGGTCTTTCTCTGTGGTCTCCACAGGGGATTCAGACATCCCTTCGTCTTGGGAGATGCAAGACGAGCCTGCATTCAATTCACTGCACGGATATCTGGCCTTAATTCGAGTCAGAGCATCGCGGTGTCCATTCCACTTGAGGCCACAAACTCAGGGTCCCTCTCACATACCTGTAGCTGAGAAAAGCCTCTTGTTGAGGGGCTTGTGGAAAGTTCGTATTCCTCTTGAGTTGAAGCCAGGGACTAATCTCTCATCTCCAGTTGATTTGGGGTCCACGGAGCCCTTTCGTGTTGCTACAGTGACCTCAGGATCCCTCTAGACTTGAGACAGTGATCTTGTGTTTTCTCTGGAGTGCCATCAAGGAAATCAAGGCTCCTTTCACGTTTGATGTGGAACACGGAATTGCTCTGCACGCATTGCAGGGGAATCGGGCATCATCTCGCGGCGAGGGGGAAGTCTCATGGTTTTTCTCGAGTTGCGGCCGGAACCTAGGGTATATTCTCAAGTTACGACGGGGAGGGCCCTTCCAGACACGTGTTTGTTCAGCGACGTCAGGACTCCTGCCTAGGTGCGAGGGACACCTCGGGATTCTCCTCGAGTCTTGGCATGGCAATTGGGACGCGTCTCCACGTGAGGCGGGAGACCCAGCGCCGCTTTCCACGTGCCACAGGGATTCTGGGACTCCTATCCATTTTCAAGAGGAGTCAGGCATCGTCTCCTTTGGAAGCATTGATCTCCGCGGACCTCTTGAGTTTTCAAAGGATGTGAGGCCTCCGGTCGCGATGAGGCGGAGAACTCGGTCTTTCTCTGTGGTCTCCACAGGGGATTCAGACATCCCTTCTTCTTGGGAGATGCAAGACGAGCATGCATTCAATTCACTGCAGGGATATCTGGCCTTACTTCGAGTCAGAGCATCTCGGTGTCCATTCCACTTGAGGCCACAAACTCAGGGTCCTTTTCACATACCTGTGGTTGAGAGAACCCACCTCTTGAGGTGCCTGTGGAAAGTTGGTATTCCTCTTGAGTCGAAGCCAGGTACTAAGCTCTCATCTCGAGTTGATTTGGGGTCCACGGAGCCCTTTCTTGTTGCTCCAGTGACCTCAGGATCCCTCTAGACTTGAGACAGTGTTCTTGGGTTTTCTCTGGAGTGCCATCAAGGAAATCAAGGCTCCTTTTACGTTTGATGTGGAACAAGGAATTGCTCTGCACGCAGTGCAGGGGAATCGGGCATCATCTCGCGGCGAGGGGGAAGTCTCATGGTTTTTCTCGAGTTGCGGCCGGAACCTGGGGTATATTCTCGAGTTACGACGGGGAGGGCCCTTCCAGACACGTGTTTGTTCAGCGACGTCAGGACTCCTGCCTAGGTGCGAGGGACACCTCGGGATTCTCCTCGAGTCTTGGCATGGCAATTGGGACGCGTCTCCACGTGAGGCGGGAGACCCAGGGTCCCTTTCCACGTGCCACAGGGATCCTGGGACTCCTGTCCATTTTCAAGAGGAGTCAGGCATCGTCTGCTTTGGAAGCATTGATCTCCGCGGACCTCTAGAGTTTTCAAAGGATGTGAGGCCTCCGGTCGCGATGAGGCGGAGAACTAGGTCTTTCTCTGTGGTCTCCACAGGGGATTCAGACATCCCTTCGTCTTGGGAGATGCAAGACGAGCCTGCATTCAATTCACTGCAGGGATATTCGGCCTTACTTCGAGTCAGAGCATCTCGGTGTCCATTCCACTTGAGGCCACAAACTCAGGGTCCCTCTCACATACCTGTAGCTGAGAGAAGCTTCCTGTTGAGGGGCTTGTGGAAAGTTCGTATTCCTCTTGAGTTGAAGCCAGGGACTAATCTCTCATCTCCAGTTGATTTGGGGTCCACGGAGCCCTTTCGTGTTGCTCCAGTGACCTCAGGATCCCTCTAGACTTGAGTCAGTGATCTTGTGTTTTCTCTGGAGTGCCATCAAGGAAATCAAGGCTCCTTTCACGTTTGATGTGGAACACGGAATTGCTCTGCACGCATTGCAGGGGAATCGGGCCTCATCTCGCGGCGAGGGGGAAGTCTCATGGTTTTTCTCGAGTTGCGGCCGGAACCTGCGGTATATTCTCGAGTTACGAGGGGGAGGGCCCTTCCAGACACGTGTTTGTTCAGCGACGTCAGCACTCCTGCCTAGGTGCGAGGGACACCTCGGGATTCTCCTCGAGTCTTGGCATGGCAATTGGGACGCGTCTCCACGTGAGGCGGGAGACCCAGGTTCCTTTCCACGTGCCACATGGATCCTGCGACTCCTGTCCATTTTCAAGAGGAGTCAGGCATCGTCTCCTTTGGAAGAATTGATCTCCGCAGACCTCTCGAGTTTTCAAAGGATGTGAGGCCTCCGGTCGCGATGAGGCGGAGAACTAGGTCTTTCTCTGTGGTCTGCACAGGGGATTCAGACACCCCTTCGTCTTTGGAGATGCAAGACGAGCCTGCATTCATTTCACTGCAGGGATATCCGGCCTTACTTCGAATCAGAGCATCTCGGTGTCCATTCCACTTGAGGCCACAAACTCAGGGTCCCTCTCACATACCTGTAGCTGAGAGTAGCCTCCTGTTGAGGTGCTTGTGGAAAGTTGGTATTCCTCTTGAGTCGAAGCCAGGGACTAAGCTCTCATCTCGAGTTGATTTGGGGTCCACGGAGCCCTTTCCTGTTGCTACAGTGACCTCAGGATCCCTCTAGACTTGAGACAGTGATCTTGGGTTTTCTCTGGTGTGCCATCAAGGAAATCAAGGCTCCTTTCCCGTTTGATGTGGAACACGGAATAGCTCTGCACGCAGTGCATGGGAATCGGGCCTCAACTAGCGGCGAGGGGGAAATCTAATGGTTTTTCTCGAGTTGCGGCCGGAACCTGGGGTATATTCTCGAGTTACCACGGGGAGGCCCCTTCCAGACACGTGTTTGTTCAGCGTCGTCAGGACTGCTGCCTAGGTGCGAGGGACACCTCGGGATTCTCCTCGAGTCTTGGCATGGCAATTGGGACGCGTCTCCACGTGAGGCGGGAGACCCAGGGTCCCTTTCTACGTGCCACAGGGATCCTGGGACTCCTATCCATTTTCAAGAGGAGTCAGGCATCGTCTCCTTTGGAAGCATTGATCTCCGCGGACCTCTCGAGTTTTCAAAGATGTGAGGCCTCCGCTCGCGATGAGGCGGAGAATTAGGTCTTTCTCTGTGGTCTCCACAGGGGATTCAGACATCCCTTCGTCTTGGGAGATGCAAGACGAGCCTGCATTCAATTCACTGCAGGGATATCCGGCCTTACTTCGAGTCAGAGCATCTCAGTGTCCATTCCACTTGAGGCCACAAACTCAGGGGCCCTCTCACATACCTGTAGCTGAGAGAAGCCTCCTCTTGAGGTGGTTGTGGAAAGTTGGTATTCCTCTTGTGTCGAAGCCAGGGACTAAGCTCTCATCTCGAGTTGATTTGGGGTCCATGGAGCCCTTTCGTGTTGCTACAGTGACCTCAGGATCCCTCTAGACTAGGGACAGTGATCTTGGGTTTTCTCTGGAGTGCCATCAAGGAAATCAAGGCTCCTTTCACGTTTGATGTGGAATACGGTATTGCTCTGCATGTTGGGCAGGGGAATCGGGCCTCATCTCGGGGCGAGGGGGAAGTCTCATGGTTTTTCTCGAGTTGCGGCCGGAACCTGGGGTATATTCTCGAGTTACGACGGGGAGGGCCCTTCCAGACACGTGTTTGTTCAGCGACTTCAGGACTCCTGCCTAGGTGCAAGGGACACCTCGGGATTCTCCTCGAGTCTTGGCATGGCAATTGGGACGCGTCTCCACGTGAGGCGGGAGACCCAGCGCCGCTTTCCACGTGCCACAGGGATTCTGGGACTCCTATCCATTTTCAAGAGGAGTCAGGCATCGTCTCCTTTGGAAGCATTGAACTCCGCAGACCTCTCGAGTTTTCAAAGGATGTGAGGCCTCCGGTCGCGATGAGGCGGAGAACTAGGTCTTTCTCTGTGGTCTCCACAGGGGATTCAGACATCCCTTCGTCTTGGGAGATGAAAGACGAGCATGCATTCAAATCACTGCAGGGATATCTGGCCTTACTTCGAGTCAGAGCATCTCGGTGTCCATTCCACTTGAGGCCACAATCTCAGGGTCCCTCTCACATACCATTAGCTGAGAGTAGCCTCCTCTTGAGGTGCTTGTGGAAAGTTGGTATTCCTCTTGAGTCGAAGCCAGGGACTAAGCTCTCATCTCGAGTTGATTTGGGGTCCACGGAGCCCTTTCGTGTTGCTCCAGTGACATCAGGATCCCTCTAGACTTGAGACAGTGATCTTGGGTTTTCTCTGGAGTGCCATCAGGGAAATCAAGGCTCCTTTCTCGTTTGATGTGGAACACGGAATTGCTCTGCATGCAGTGCAGGGGAATCGGGCCTCAACTAGCGGCGAGTGGGAAATCTCATGGTTTTTCTCGAGTTGCGGCCAGAACCTGGGGTATATTCTCGAGTAACACAGGGAGGCCCCTTCCAGACACGTGTTTGTTCAGCGATATCAGGACTCCTGCCTAGGTGCGAGGGACACCTCGGGATTCTCCTCGAGTCTTGGCATGGAAATTGGGACGGGTCTCCACGTTAGGCGGGAGACCCAGTGTCCCTTTCCACGTGCCACAGGGATCCTGGGACTCCTATCCATTTTCAAGAGGAGTCAGGCATCGTCTGCTTTGGAAGCATTGATCTCCGCGGACCTCTCGAGTTTTCAAAGGATGTGAGGCCTCCGCTCGCGATGAGGCGGAGAATTAGGTCTTTCTCTGTGGTCTCCACAGGGGTTCAGACATCCCTTCATCTTGGGAGATGCAAGATGAGCCTGCATTCAATTCACTGCAGGGATATCCGGCCTTACTTCGAGTCAGAGCATCTCGGTGTCCATTCCATTTGAGGCCACAAATTCAGGGGCCCTCTCACATACCTGTAACTGAGAGAAGCCTCCTCTTGAGGTGCTTGTGGAAAGTTGGTATTCCTCTTGAGTCGAAGCCAGGGACTAAGCTCTCATCTCGAGTTGATATGGGGACCACAGAGCCCTTTCATGTTGCTACAGTGACCTCAGGATCCCTCTAGACTTGAGACAGTGATCTTGGGTTTTCTCTGGAGTGCCATCAAAGAAATCAAGGCTCCTTTCATTTTTGATGTGGAATACGGAGTTGCTCTGCACGCAGCTCAGGGGAATCGGGCCTCATCTCGCGGCGAGGGGGAAGTCTCATGGCTTTTCTCGAGTTGCGGCCGGAACCTGGGATATATTCTCGAGTTACGACGGGGAGGGCCCTTCCAGATATGTGTTTGTTCAGCGACGTCAAGACTCCTGGCTAGGTGCGAGGGACACCTCGGGATTCTCCTCGAGTCTTGGCATGGCAATTGGGACGCGTCTCCACGTGAGGCGGGAGACCCAGGGTCCTTTTCCACGTGCCACAGGGATCCTGGGACTCCTATCCATTTTCAAGAGGAGTCAGGCATCGTCTCCTTTGGAAGCATTGATCTCTGCAGACCTCTCGAGTTTTCAAAGGATGTGAGGCCTCCGGTCGCGATGAGGCGGAGGACTAGGTCTTTCTCTGTGGTCTCCACAGGGGATTCAGACATCCCTTCATCTTGGGAGATGCAAGACGAGCCTGCATTCAATTTACTGCAGGGATATCCGGGCTTACTTCGAGTCAGAGCATCTCGGTGTCCATTCCACTTGAGGCCACAAACTCAGGGTCCTTCTCACATACCTGTGGTTGAGAGAACCCTCCTCTTGAGGTGCGTGTGGAAAGTTGGTATTCCTCTTGAGTCGAAGCCAGGTACTAAGCTCTCATCTCGAGTTGATTTGGGGTCCACGCAGCCCTTTCTTGTTGCTCCAGTGACCTCAGGATCCCTCTAGACTTGAGACAGTGATCTTGGGTTTTCTCTGGAGTGCCATCAAGGAAATCAAGGCTCCTTCCACGTTTGATGTGGAACAAGGAATTGCTCTGCATGCAGTGCAGGGGAATCGGGCCTCATCTCGCGTCGAGGGGGAAGTCTCATGGTTTTTCTCGAGTTGCGGCCGGAACCTGGGGTATATTCTCGAGTTACGACGGGGAGGGCCCTTCCAGACACGTCTTTTTTCAGCGACGTCAGGACTCCTGCCTAGGTGCGAGGGACACCTCGGGATTCTCCTCGAGTCTTGGCATGGGAATTGGGACGCGTATCCACGTGAGGCGGGAGACCCAGGGTCCCTTTCCACGTGCCACAGGGATCCTGGGACTCCTGTCCATTTTTAAGAGGAGTCAGGCATCGTCTCCTTTGGAAGCATTGATCTCTGCGGACCGCTAGAGTTTTCAAAGCATGAGAGGCCTCCGGTCGCGATGAGGCGGAGAACTAGGTCTTTCTCTGTGGTCTCCACAGGGGATTCAGACATCCCTTCGTCTTGGGAGATGCAAGACGAGCCTGCATTCAATTCACTGCAGGGATATCTGGCCTTACTTCGAGTCAGAGCATCTCGGTGTCCATTCCACTTGAGGCCGCAAACTCAGGGTCCCTCTCACATACCTGTAGCTGAGAAAAGCCTCCTGTTGAGGGGCTTGTGGAAAGTTCGTATTCCTCTTGAGTTGAAGCCAGGGACTAATCTCTCATCTCCAGTTGATTTGGGGTCCACGGAGCCCTTTCGTGTTGCTCCAGTGACCTCAGGATCCCTCTAGACTTGAGACAGTGATCTTGTGTTTTCTCTGGAGTGCCATCAAGGATATCAAGGCTCCGTTCACGTTTGATGTGGAACACGGAATTGCTCTGCACGCAGTGCAGGGGAATCGGGCCTCATTTCACGGCGAGGGGAAGTCTCATGGTTTTTCTCGAGTTGCGGCCGGAACCTGGGGTATATTCTCGAGTTACGACGGGGAGGGCCCTTCAAGACACGTGTTTGTTCACCGACATCATCGCTCCTGCCTAGGTGCGAGGGCCACCTCGGAATTCGCCTGGAGTATTGGCATGGCAATTTGGACGCGTCTCCACGTGAGGTGGGAGACCCAGGGACCCTTTCCACGTGCACAGGGATCCTGGGACTCCTATGCACTTTCAAGAGGAGTCAGGAATCGTCTCCTTTGGAAGCATTGATCTCCGCGGACCTCTCGAGTTTTCAAAGGATGTGAGGCCTCCGGTCGGGATGAGGTGGAGAACAAGGTCTTTCTCTGTGGTCTCCACAGGGGATTCAGACATCCCTTCATTTTGGGAGATGCAAGACGAGCCTGCATTCAATTCACTGCAGGGATATCTGGCCTTACTTCGAGTCTGAGCATCTCGGTGTCCATTCCATTTGAGGCCACAAACCCAGGGTCCCTCTCACATACCTGTAGCTGAGAGAAGCCTCCTCTTGAGGTGCTTGTGGAAAGTTGGTATTCCTCTTGATTCGAAGCCAGGGACTAAGCTCTCATCTCGAGTTGATTTGGTGTCCGCGGAGCCCTGTCGTGTTGCTCCAGTGACCTCAGGATCCCTCTAGACTTGAGACAGTGATCTTGGGTTTTCTCTGGAGTGCCATCAAGGAAATCAAGGCTCCTTTCACGTTTGATGTGGAACACGCAATTGCTCTGCACGCAGTGCAGGGGAATCGGGCCTCATCACGCGGCGAAGGGTAAGTCTCATGGTTTTTCTCGAGTTGCGGCTAGAACCTGTGGTATATTCTCGAGTTACGACGGGGAGGGCCCTTCCAGACACGTGTTTGTTCAGCGACGTCAGGACTCCTCCCTAGGTGGGAGGGACACCCGGGATTCTCCTCGAGTCTTGGCATTGCAATTGGCACGCGTCTATACGTGAGGCGGGAGACCCAGGGTCCCTTTCCACGTGCCACAGGGATCCTGGGACTCCTATCCATTTTCAAGAGGAGTCAGGCATCGTCTCCTTTGGAAGCATTGATCTCCGCTTACCTCTTGAATTTTCAAAGGATGTGAGGCCTCCGTTCGCGATGAGGCGGAGAACTAGGTCTTTCTCTGTGATCTCCACAGGGGATTCAGACATCCCTTCGCCTTGGGAGATGCAAGGCGAGCCTGCATTCAATTCACTGCAGGGATATCAGGCCTTACTTCGAGTCAGAACATCTCGGTGTCCATTCCACTTTAGGCCACAAACTCAGGGTCCCTCTCACATACCTGTAGCTGAGAGAAGCCTCCTCTTGAGGTGCTTGTGGAAAGTTGGTATTCCTCTTGAGTCGAAGCCAGGGACTAAGCTCTCATCTCGAGTTGATTTGGGGTCCACGGAGCCCTTTCATGTTGCTACAGTGACCTCAGGATCCCTCTAGACTTGAGACAGTCATCTTGGGTTTTCTTTGGAGTGCCATCTAGGAAATCAAGGCTCCTTTCACGTTTGATGTGGAACACGGAATTGATCTGCACGCAGTGCAGGGGAATCGGGCCTCATCTCGCGGCGAGGCGGAAGTCTCATGGTTTTACTCCACTTGTGGACGGATCCTGGGGTATATTCTCGAGTTACGACGTGGGTGGCCCTTCCAGAAACGTGTTTGTTCAGCGACGTCAGGACCCCTGCCTAGGTGCGAGGGACAACTCGGGATACTCCTCGAGTCTTGGCATGGCAATTGGGATGCGTCTCCACGTGAGGCGGGAGACGCAGGGTCCCTTTCCACGTGCCACAGGTATCCTGGGACTACTATCCATTTTCAAGAGGAGTCAGGCATCGTCTCCTTTGGAAACATTGATCTCCGTGGACCTCTCGAGTTTTCAAAGGATGTGAGGCCTCCGCTCGCGATGAGGCGGAGAATTAGGTTTTTCTCTGTGGTCTCCACAGGGGACTCAGACATCCCTTCATCTTGGGAGATGCAAGACGAGCCTGCATTCAATTCACTGCAGGGATATCCGGCCTTACTTCGAGTCAGAGCATCCCGGTGTCCATTCCACTTGAGGCCACAAACTCGGGGTCCCTCAAATATACATGTAGCTGAGAGAAGCCTCCTCTCGAGGTGCTTGTGGAAAGTTGGTATTCCTCTTGAGTCGAAGCCAGGGACTAAGCTCTCATCTCGAGTGTATTTCGGTCCACGTAGACCTTTCCTGTTGGTCCAGTGACCTCAGGATCCCTCTAGACTTGAGACAGTGATCTTGGGTTTTCTCTGGAGTGTCATCAAGGAAATCAAGGCTCCTTTCACGTTTCATGTGTAACACGGAATTGCGCTGCATGCAGTGCAGGGGAATCGGGCCTCAACTCGCGGCGAGGGGGAAATCTCATGGTTTTTCTCGAGTTGTGGCCCGAACCTGGGGTATATTCTCGAGTTACGACGGGGAGGGCCCTTCCAGACATGTGTTTGTTCAGCGACGTCAGGACTCCTGCCTAGGTGCGAGGGACACCTCGGGATTCTCCTCGAGTCTTGGCATGGCAATTGGGACGCGTCTCCACGTGAGGCGGGAGACCCAGTGTCCCTTTCCCCGTGCCACAGGGATCCTGGGACTCCTATCCATTTTCAAGAGGAGTCAGGCATCGTCTCCTTTGGAAGCATTGACCTCCGCGGACCTCTAGAGTTTTCAAAGGATGTGAGGCCTCCGGTCGCGATGAGACGGAGAACTCGGTCTTTCTCTGTGGTCTCCACAGGGGATTCAGACATCCCTTCGTCTTGGGACGTGCAAGACGAGCCTGCATTCAATTCACTGCAGGGATATCCGGCCTTACTTCGAGTCAGAGCATCTCGGTGTCCATTCCACTTGAGGCCACAATTTCAGGGTCCCTCTCACATACCTGTAGCTGAGAGAAGCCTCCCCTTGAGGTGCTTGTGGAAAGTTGGTATTCCTCTTGAGTCGAAGCCAGGGACTAAGCTCTCATCTCGAGTTGATTTGGGGTCCACGGAGCCCTTTCGTGTTGCTCCAGTGACATCAGGATCCCTCTAGACTTGAGACAGTGATCTTGGGTTTTCTCTGGAGTGCCATCAAGGAAATCAAGGCTCCTTTCACGTTTGATGTGGAACATGGAATTGTTCTGCATGCAGTTCAGGGGAATCGGGCTTCATCCAGCGGCGAGTGGGAAGTCTCATGGTTTTTCTCGAGTTGCGGCCGGAACCTGGGGTATATTCTCGAGTTAAGACGGGGAGGGCCCTTCCAGACACGTGTTTGTTCAGCGACGTCAGGACTCCTGCCAAGGTGCGAGGGACACCTCGGGATTCTCCTCGAGTCTTGGCATGGCAATGGGGATGCGTCTCCACGTGAGGCGGGAGACCCAGGGTCCCTTTCCACGTGCCACGGGGATCCTGGGACACCTATCCATTTTCAAGAGGAGTCAGGCATCGTCTCCTTTGGAAGCATTGATCTCCGCGGACCTCTCGAATTTTCAAAGGATGTGAGGCCTCTGGTTGCGATGAGGCAGAAAGTTAGGTCTTTCTCTGTGGTCTCCACAGGGGATTCAGACATCCCTTCGTCTTGGGAGATGCAAGACGAGCCTGCATTCAATTCACTGCAGGGATATCCGGCCTTACTTCGAGTCAGAGCATCTCGGTGTCCATTCCACTTGAGGCCACAAACTCAGGGTCCCTCTCACATACCTGTAGCTGAGAGAAGCCTCCTCTTGAGGTGCTTGTGGAAAGTTGATATTCCTCTTGATTCGAAGCCAGGGACTAAGCTCTCATCTCGAATTGATTTGGGGTCCACGGAGCCCTTTCGTGTTGCTCCAGTGACCTCAGGATCCCTCTAGACTTGAGACAGTGATCTTGGGTTTTCTCTGGAGTGCCATCAATGAAATCAAGGCTCCTTTCAAATTTGATGTGGAACACGGAATTGCTCTGCACGCAGTGCAGGGGAATCGGGCCTCATCTCGTGGCAAGGGGGATGTCTCATGGTTTTTATCAAGGTGCGGCCGAAACCTGGGGTATATTCTCGAGTTACGACGGGGAGTGCCCTTCCAGACACGTGGTTGTTCAGCGACGTCAGGACTCCTGCCTAGGTGCGAGGGACACCTCGGGATTCTCCTCGAGTCTTGGCATGGCAATTGGGACGCGTCTCCACGTGAGTCGGGAGACCCAGGGTCCCTTTCCACGTGCCACAGGGATCCTGGGACTCCTATCCATTTTCAAGAGGAGTCAGGCATCGTCTCCTTTGGAAGCATTGATCTCCGCGGAACTCTCGAGTTTTCAAAGGATGTGAGGCCTCCGGTCGCGATGAGGCGGAGAACTAGGTCTTTCTCTGTGGTCTCCACAGGGGATTCAGACATCCCTTCGTTTTGGGAGATGCAAGACGAGCCTGCATTCAATTCACTGCAGGGATATCTGGCCTTACTTCGAGTCAGAGCATCTCGGTGTCCATTCCATTTGAGGCCACAAACTCAGGGTCCCTCTCACATACCTGTAGCTGAGAGAAGCCTCCTCTTGAGGTGCTTGTGGAAAGTTGGTATTCCTCTTGATTCGAAGCCAGGGACTAAGCTCTCATCTCGAGTTGATTTGGGGTCAACGGAGCCCTGTCGTGTTGCTCCAGTGACCTCAGGATCCCTCTAGACTTGAGACAGTGATCTTGGGTTTTCTCTGGAGTGCCATCAAGGAAAT
This sequence comes from Dama dama, assembly GCF_033118175.1. Classification (NCBI taxonomy): domain Eukaryota; kingdom Metazoa; phylum Chordata; class Mammalia; order Artiodactyla; family Cervidae; genus Dama; species Dama dama. Next base: position 2,557,749 of record NW_026870940.1, read on the forward strand.
CAAGGCTCCTTTCACGTTTGATGTGGAACACGCAATTGCTCTGCACGCAGTGCAGGGGAATCGGGCCTCATCTCGCGGCGAGGGGGAAGTCTCATGGTTTTTCTCGAGTTGCGGCCGGAACCTAGGGTATATCCTCGACTTACGACGGGGAGTGCCCTTCCAGACACATGTTTGTTTAGCGACGTCAGGACTCCTGCCTAGGTGCGAGGGACACCTCGGGATTCTCCTCGAGTCTTGGCATGGCAATTGGGAGGCGTCTTCACGTGAGGCGGGAGACCCAGTGTCCCTTTCCCCGTGCCATAGGGATCCTGGGACTCCTATCCATTTTCAAGAGGAGTCAGGCATCGTCTACTTTGGAAGCATTGATCTCCGCGGACCTCTCGAGTTTTCAAAGGATGTGAGGCCTCCTGTCGCGATGAAGCTGAGATCTAGGTTTTTCTCTGTGGTCTCCACAGGGGACTCAGACATCCCTTCGTCTTGGGAGATGTAAGACGAGCCTGCATTCAATTCACTGCAGGGATATCCAGCCTTACTTCGAGTCAGAGCATCTCGGTGTCCATTCCACTTGAGGCCACAAACTCAGGGTCCCACTCACATAGCTGTAGCTGAGAGAATCCTCCTCTCGAGGTGCTTGTGGAAAGTTGGTATTCCTCGTGAGTCGAAGCCAGGGACTAAGCTCTCATCTCGAATTGATTTGGGGTCCACGGAGCCCTTTCGTGTTGCTACAGTGAACTCAGGATCCCTCTAGACTTGAGACTGTGATTTTGGGTTTTCTCTGGAGTGCCATCAAGGAAATTAAGGCTCCTTTCTTGTTTGATGTGGAACACGGAATTGCTCTGCACGCCGTGCAGGGGAATCGTGCCTCATCTCGCGGCGAGGTGGAAGTCTCATGTTTTTTCTCGAGTTGCGGCCGGAACCTGGGGTATATTCTTGAGTTACGACGGGAGGGCCCTTCCGGACACGTGTTTGTTCAGCGACGTCAGGACTCCTGCCTACGTGCGAGGGACACCTCGGGATCTCCTCGAGTCTTGGAATGGCAATTGGGACGCGTCTCCCCGTGAGGCTGGATACCCAGTGTCCCTTTCCATGTACCACCGGGATCCTGTGACTCGTATCCATTTTCAAGAGGAGTTAAGCATCTTCTCCTTTGGAAGCATTGATCTCCGCTGACCTCTCGAGTTTTCAAAGGATGTGAGGCCTCCGGTCGCAATGAGCTGGAGAAATAGGTCTTTCTCTGTGGTCTCCACAGGGAATTCAGACATCCCTTCGTCTTGGAAGATGCAAGACCAGCCTGCATTCAATTCACTGCAGGGATATACGGCCTTACTTCGAGTCAGAGCATCTCGGTGTCCATTCCACTTGAGGCCACAAACTCAGGGTCCCTCTCACATACTTGTAGCTGAGAGAAGCCTCCTCTCGAGGTGCTTGTGGAAAGTTGGTATTCCTCTTGAGTCGAAGCCAGGGACTAAGCTCTCATCTCGAGTTGATTTGGGGTCCACGGAGACCTTTCGTGTTGCTACAGTGACCTCAGGGTCCCTCTAGACTTAAGACAGTGATCTTGGGTTTTGTATGGAGTGCCATCAAGGAAATCAAGGCTCCTCTCTCGTTTGATGTGGAACACGGAATTGCTCTGTCCGAAGTGCAGGGGAATCGGGCCTCATCTCGCGGCGAAGGGGAAGTCTCATGGTTTTTCTCGAGTTGCGGCCGGAACCTGGGGTATATTCTCGAGTTACGACGGGGAGGGCCCTTCCAGACACGTGTTTGTTCAGCGACGTCAGGATGCCTCCCTAGGTGGGAGGGACACCCGGGATTCTCCTCGAGTCTTGGCATTGCAATTGGCACGCGTCTACACGTGAGGCGGGAGACCAAGGGTCCCTTTCCACGTGCCACAGGGATCCTGGGACTCCTATCCATTTTCAAGAGGAGTCAGGCATCGTCTCCTTTGAAAACATTGATCTCCGCGGACCTCTTGAATTTTCAAAGGATGTGAGGCCTCCGTTCGCGATGAGGCGGAGACCTAGGTCTTTCTCTGTGGTCTCCACAGGGAATTCAGACATCCCTTCGTCTTGGGAGATGCAAGGCGAGCCTGCATTCAATTCACTGCAGGGATATCAGGCCTTACTTCGAGTCAGAACATCTCGGTGTCCATTCCACTTTAGGCCACAAACTCAGGGTCCCTCTCACATACCTGTAGCTGAGAGAAGCCTCCTCTTGAGGTGCTTGTGGAAAGTTGGTATTCCTCTTGAGTCGAAGCCAGGGACTAAGCTCTCATCTCGAGTTGATTTGGGGTCCACGGAGCCCTTTCATGTTGCTACAGTGACCTCAGGATCCCTCTAGACTTGAGACAGTCATCTTGGGTTTTCTCTGGAGTGCCATCTAGGAAATCAAGGCTCCTTTCACTTTTGATGTGGAACACGGAATTGCTCTGCACGCAGTGCAGGGGAATCGGGCCTCATCTCGCGGCGAGGCGGAAGTCTCATGGTTTTACTCCACTTGTGGACGGATCCTGGGGTATATTCTCGAGTTACGACGTGGGTGGCCCTTCCAGAAACGTGTTTGTTCAGCGACGTCAGGACCCCTGCCTAGGTGCGAGGGACAACTCGGGATACTCCTCGAGTCTTGGCATGGCAATTGGGACGCGTCTCCACGTGAGGCGGGAGACGCAGGGTCCCTTTCCACGTGCCACAGGGATCCTGGGACTACTATCCATTTTCAAGAGGAGTCAGGCATCGTCTCCTTTGAAAGTATTGATCTCCGTGGACCTCTCGAGTTTTCAAAGGATGTGAGGCCTCCGCTCGCGATGAGGCGGTGAATTAGGTTTTTCTCTGTGGTCTCCACAGGGGATTCAGACATCCCTTCGTCTTGGGAGATGCAAGACGAGCCTGCATTCAATTCACTGCAGGGATATCCGGCCTTACTTCGAGTCAGAGCATCCCGGTGTCCATTCCACTTGAGGCACAAACTCGGGGTCCCTCAAATATACATGTAGCTGAGAGAAGCCTCCTCTTGAGGTGCTTGTGGAAAGTTGGTATTCCTCTTGAGTCTAAGCCAGGGACTAAGCTCTCATCTCGAGTGTATTTCGGTCCACGTAGACCTTTCCTGTTGGTCCAGTGACCTCAGGATCCCTCTAGACTTGAGACAGTGATCTTGGGTTTTCTCTGGAGTGCCATCAAGGAAATCAAGGGTCCTTTCTCATTTGATGTGGAACACGCAATTGCTCTGCACGCAGTGCAGGGGAATCGGGCTTCATCTCGCGGCGAGGGGGAATTCTCATAATTTTTCTAGAGTTGTGGCCAGAACCTGGGGGATATTCTTGAGTTACGACGGGGAGGGCCCTTCCAGACACGTGTTTGTTCAGTGACATCAGGACTCCTGCCTAGGTGCGAGGGACAACTCGGGATTCTCCTCGAGTCTTTGCATTGCAATTGGGACGTGTCTCCACGTGAGGCGGGAGACCCAGGGTCCCTTTCCACGTGCCACAGATATCCTGGGACTCCTATCCATTTTCGAGAGGAGTCAGGCATCGTCTCCTTCCGAACTATTGATCTCATCGGACCTCTCGAGTTTTCAAAGGATATGAGGCCTCCGGTCGCGAGGAGGCGGAGGACTATGTTTTTCTCTGTGGTCTCCACAGGGGATTCAGACAACACTTCGTCTTGGGAGATGCAAGACGAGCCTGCATTCAATTCACTGCAGGGATATCCGGCATTACTTGGAGTCAGAGCATCTCGGTGTCCATTCCACTTGAGGCCACAAACTCAGGGTCCCTCTCACATACCTGTAGCTGAGAGAAGCCTCCTCTTGAGGTGCTTGTGGAAAGTTGGCATTCCTCTTGAGTCGAAGCCAGGGACTAAGCTCTCATCTCGAGTTGATTTGGGATCCACGGAGACCTTTCGTGTTGCTACAGTGACCTAAGGATTCGTCTAGACTTGAGACAGTGATCTTGCGTTTTCTCTGGAGTGCCATCAAGGAAATCAAGGCTCCTTTCACGTTTGATGTGGAACACGGAATTGCTCTGCACGCAGTCCAGGGGAATCGGGCCTCATGTCGCGGCGAGGGGGAAGTCTCATGGTTTTTCTCGAGTTGCTGCCGGAACCTGGGGTATATTCCAAGTTACGACGGGGAGGGCCCTTCCAGACACGTGTTTGTTCAGCGACGTCAGGACTCCTGCCTAGGTGCGAGGGACACCTCGGGATTCTCCTCGAGTCTTTGGATGGCAATTGGGAGGCGTCTCCACGTGAGGCGGAAGACCCAGGGTCCCTTTCCACGTGCCACAGGGATCCTGGGACTCCTATCCATTTTCAAGAGGAGTCAGGCATCGTCTCCTTTGGAAGCATTGATCTCCGCGGACCTCTCGAGTTTTCAAAGGATGTGAAGCCTCCGCTCGCGATGAGGCGGAGAATTCGGTCTTTCTCTGTCATCTCCACAGGGGATTCAGACATCCCTTCGTCTTGGGAGATGCAAGACGAGCCTGCATTCAATTCACTGCAGGGATATCCGGACTTACTTCGAGTCAGAGTATCTCGGTGTCCATTCCACTTGAGGCAACAAACTCAGGGTCCCTCTCACATACCTGTAGCTGAGAGAAGCCTCCTCTTGAGGTGCTTGTGGAAAGTTGGTATTCCTCTTGAGTCGAAGCCAGGGACTAAGCTCTCATCTCGAATTGATTTGGGGTCCACGGAGCCCTTTCGTGTTGCTACAGTGAACTCAGGATCCCTCTAGACTTGAGACAGTGATTTTGGGTTTTCTCTGGAGTGCCATCAAGGAAATTAAGGCTCCTTTCTTGTTTGATGTGGAACACGGAATTGCTCTGCACGCCGTGCAGGGGAATCGTGCCTCATCTCGCGGCGAGGGGGAAGTCTCATGGTTTTTCTCGAGTTGCGGCCGGAACCTGGGGTATATTCTTGAGTTACGACGGGAGGGCCCTTCCGGACACGTGTTTGTTCAGCGACGTCAGGACTCCTGCCTACGTACGAGGGACACCTCGGGATTCTCCTCGCGTCTTGGAATGGCAATTGGGACACGTCTCCCCGTGAGGCTGGATACCCAGTGTCCCTTTCCATGTACCACCGGGATCCTGTGACTCGTATCCATTTTCAAGAGGAGTCAAGCATCTTCTCCTTTGGAAGCACTGATCTCCGCGGACCTCTCGAGTTTTCAAAGGATGTGAGGCCTCCGGTCGCAATGAGCTGGAGAAATAGGTCTTTCTCTGTGGTCTCCACAGGAAATTCAGACATCCCTTCGTGTTGGAAGATGCAAGACCAGCCTGCATTCAATTCACTGCAGGGATATACGGCCTTACTTCAAGTCAGAGCATCTCGGTGTCCATTCCACTTGAGGCCACATACTCAGGGTCCCTCTCACATACTTCTAGCTGAGAGAAGCCTCCTCTCGAGGTGCTTGTGGAAAGTTGGTATTCCTCTTGAGTCGAAGCCAGGGACTAAGCTCTGATCTCGAGTTGATTTGGGGTCCACGGAGACTTTTCGTGTTGCTACAGTGACCTCAGGGTCCCTCTAGACTTAAGACAGTGATCTTGGGTTTTGTATGGAGTGCCATCAAGGAAATCAAGGCTCCTTTCTCATTTGATGTGGAACACGGAATTGCTCTGCACGCAGTGCAGGGGAATCGGGCCTCATCTCGCGGCGAAGGGGAAGTCTCATGGTTTTTCTCGAGTTGCGGCCGGAACCTGGGGTATATTCTCGAGTTACGACGGGGAGGGCCCTTCCAGACACGTGTTTGTTCAGCGACGTCAGGACTCTTCCCTAGGTTTGAGGGACACCCGGGATTCTCCTCGAGTCTTGGCATTGCAATTGGCACGCGTCTACACGTGAGGCGGGAGACCCAGGGTCCCTTTCCACGTGCCACAGGGATCCTGGGACTCCTATCCATTTTCAAGAGGAGTCAGGCATCGTCTCCTTTGAAAGCATTGATCTCCGCTTACCTCTTGAATTTTCAAAGGATGTGAGGCCTCCGTTCGCGATGAGGCGGAGAACTAGGTCTTTCTCTGTGATCTCCACAGGGGATTCAGACATCCCTTCGCCTTGGGAGATGCAAGGCGAGCCTGCATTCAAATCACTGCAGGGATATCCGGCCTTACTTCGAGTCAGAGCATCTCGGTGTCCATTCCACTTGAGGCCACAAACTCAGGGTCCCTCTCACATACCTGTAGCTGAGAGAAGCCTCCTCTTGAGGTGCTTGTGGAAAGTTTGTATACTTCTTGAGTCGAAGCCAGGGACTAAGCTCTCATCTCGAGTTGATTTGTGGTCCACGGAGACCTTTCCTGTTGCTACAGTGACCTTAGGATCCCTCTAGACTTGAGACAGTGATCTTGGGTTTTCTCTGGAGTGCCATCAAGGAAATCAAGGCTCCTTTCACGTTTGATGTGGAACACGGAATTGCTCTGCATGCACTGCAGGGGAATCGGGCCTCATCTCGCGGCGAGGGGGAAGTCTCATGGTTTTTCTCGAGTTGCGGCCGGAACCTAGGGTATATTCTCGACTTACGACGGGGAGTGCCCTTCCAGACACGTGTTTGTTCAGCGACGTCAGGACTCCTGCCTAGGTGCGAGGGACACCTCGGGATTCTCCTCGAGTCTTGGCATGGCAATTGGGACGCGTCTCCACGTGAGGCGGGAGACCCAGGGTCCCTTTCCCCGTGCCATAGGGATCCTGGGACTCCTATCCATTTTCAAGAGGAGTCAGGCATCGTCTCCTTTGGAAGCATTGATCTCCGCGGGCCTCTCGAGTTTTCAAAGGATGTGAGGCCTCCTGTCGGGATGAAGCTGAGATCTAGGTCTTTCTCTGTGGTCTCCACAGGGGATTCAGACATCCCTTCGTCTTGGGAGATGTAAGACGAGCCTGCATTCAATTCACTGCAGGGATATCCGGCCTTACTTCGAGTCAGAGCATCTCGGTGTCCATTCCACTTGAGGCCACAAACTCAGGGTCCCACTCACATAGCTGTAGCTGAGAGAAGCCTCCTCTCGAGGTGCTTGTGGAAAATTGGTATTCCTCTTGAGTCGAAGCCAGGGACTAAGCTCTCATCTCGAATTGATTTGGGGTCCACGGAGCCCTTTCGTGTTGCTACAGTGAACTCAGGATCCCTCTAGGCTTGAGACAGTGATTTTGGGTTTTCTCTGGAGTGCCATCAAGGAAATTAAGGCTCCTTTCTTGTTTGATGTGGAACACGGAATTGCTCTGCACGCAGTGCAGGGAAATCGTGCCTCATCTCGCGGCGAGGTGGAAGTCTCATGGTTTTTCTCGAGTTGCGGCCGGAACCTGGGGTATATTCTTGAGTTACGACGGGAGGGCCCTTCCGGACACGTGTTTGTTCAGCGACGTCAGTACTCCTGCCTACGTGCGAGGGACACCTCGGGATTCTCCTCGCGTCTTGGAATTGCAATTGGGACGCGTCTCCCCGTGAGGCTGGATACCCAGTGTCCCTTTCCATGTACCACCGGGATCCTGTGACTCGTATCCATTTTCAAGAGGAGTCAAGCATCTTCTCCTTTGGAAGCACTGATCTCCGCGGACCTCTCGAGTTTTCAAAGGATGTGAGGCCTCCGGTCGCAATGAGCTGGAGAAATAGGTCTTTCTCTGTGGACTCCACAGGGAATTCAGACAACCCTTCGTGTTGGAAGATGAAAGACGAGCCTGCATTCAATTCACTGCAGGGATATCCGGCCTTACTTCGAATCAGAGCATCTCGGTGTCCATTCCACTTGAGGCCACAAACTCAGGGTCCCACTCACATAGCTGTAGCTGAGAGAAGCCTCCTCTCGAGGTGCTTGTGGAAAGTTGGTATTCCTCTTGAGTCGAAGCCAGGGACTAAGCTCTCATTTCGAATTGATTTGGGGTCCACGGAGCCCTTACGTGTTGCTACAGTGAACTCAGGATCCCTCTAGACTTGAGACAGTGATTTTGGGTTTTCTCTGGAGTGCCATCAAGGAAATTAAGGTTCCTTTCTTGTTTGATGTGGAACACGGAATTGCTCTGCACGCAGTGCAGGGGAATCGTGCCTCATCTCGCGGCGAGGTGGAAGTCTCATGGTTTTTCTCGAGTTGCGGCCGGAACCTGGGGTATATTCTTGAGTTACGACGGGAGGGCCCTTCCGGACACGTGTTTGTTCAGCGACGTCAGGACTCCTGCCTACGTGCGAGGGACACCTCGGGATCTCCTCGAGTCTTGGAATGGCAATTGGGACGCGTCTCCCCGTGAGGCTGGATACCCAGTGTCCCTTTCCATGTACCACCGGGATCCTGTGACTCGTATCCATTTTCAAGAGGAGTCAAGCATCTTCTCCTTTGGAAGCACTGATCTCCGCGGACCTCTCGAGTTTTCAAAGGATGTGAGGCCTCCGGTCGCAATGAGCTGGAGAAATAGGTCTTTCTCTGTGGTCTCCACAGGGAATTCAGACATCCCTTCGTGTTGGAAGATGCAAGACGAGCCTGCATTCAATTCACTGCAGGGATATACGGCCTTACTTCGAGTCAGAGCATCTCGGTGTCCATTCCACTTGAGGCCACAAACTCAGGGTCCCTCTCACATACTTCTAGCTGAGAGAAGCCTCCTCTCGAGGTGCTTGTGGAAAGTTGGTATTCCTCTTGAGTCGAAGCCAGGGACTAAGCTCTGATCTCGAGTTGATTTGGGGTCCACGGAGACTTTTCGTGTTGCTACAGTGACCTCAGGGTCCCTCTAGACTTAAGACAGTGATCTTGGGTTTTGTATGGAGTGCCATCAAGGAAATCAAGGCTCCTTTCTCATTTGATGTGGAACACGGAATTGCTCTGCACGCAGTGCAGGGGAATCGGGCCTCATCTCGCGGCGAAGGGGAAGTCTGATGGTTTTTCTCGAGTTGCGGCCGGAACCTGGGGTATATTCTCGAGTTACGACGGGAGGGCCCTTCCAGACACGTGTTTGTTCAGCGACGTCAGGACTCTTCCCTAGGTGGGAGGGACACCCGGGATTCTCCTCGAGTCTTGGCATTGCAATTGGCACGCGTCTACACGTGAGGCGGGAGACCCAGGGTCCCTTTCCCCGTGCCACAGGGATCCTGGGACTCCTATCCATTTTCAAGAGGAGTCAGGCATCGTCTCCTTTGAAAGCATTGATCTCCGCTTACCTCTTGAATTTTCAAAGGATGTGAGGCCTCCGTTCGCGATGAGGCGGAGAACTAGGTCTTTCTCTGTGATCTCCACAGGGGATTCAGACATCCCTTCGCCTTGGGAGATGCAAGGCGAGCTTGCATTCAAATTACTGCAGGGATATCCGGCCTTACTTCGAGTCAGAGCATCTCGGTGTCCATTCCACTTGAGGCCACAAACTCAGGGTCCCTCTCACATACCTGTAGCTGAGAGAAGCCTCCTCTTGAGGTGCTTGTGGAAAGTTTGTATACTTCTTGAGTCGAAGCCAGGGACTAAGCTCTCATCTCGAGTTGATTTGTGGTCCACGGAGACCTTTCCTGTTGCTACAGTGACCTTAGGATCCCTCTAGACTTGAGACAGTGATCTTGGGTTTTCTCTGGAGTGCCATCAAGGAAATCAAGGCTCCTTTCACGTTTGATGTGGAACACGGAATTGCTCTGCATGCACTGCAGGGGAATCGGGCCTCATCTCGCGGCGAGGGGGAAGTCTCATGGTTTTTCTCGAATTGCGGCCGGAACCTAGGGTATATTCTCGACTTACGACGGGGAGTGCCCTTCCAGACACGTGTTTGTTCAGCGACGTCAGGACTCCTGCCTAGGTGCGAGGGACACCTCGGGATTCTCCTCGAGTCTTGGCATGGCAATTGGGACGCGTCTCCACGTGAGGCGGGAGACCCAGGGTCCCTTTCCCCGTTCCATAGGGATCCTGGGACTCCTATCCATTTTCAAGAGGAGTCAGGCATCGTCTCCTTTGGAAGCATTGATCTCCGCGGGCCTCTCGAGTTTTCAAAGGATGTGAGGCCTCCGCTCGCGATGATGGGGAGAATTAGGTTTTTCTCTGTGGTCTCGACAGGGGATTCAGACATCCCTTCGTCTTGGGAGATGCAAGACGAGCCTGCATTCAATTCACTGCAGGAATATCCGGCCTTACTTCGAGTCAGAGCATCCCGGTGTCCATTCCACTTGAGGCCACAAACTCGGGGTCCCTCAAATATACATGTAGCTGAGAGAAGCCTCCCCTTGAGGTGCTTGTGGAAAGTTGGCATTCCTCTTGAGTCGAAGCCAGGGACTAAGCTCTCATCTCGAGTTGATTTGGGGTCCACGGAGCCCTTTCGTGTTGCTCCAGTGACCTCAGGATCCCTCTAGACTTGAGACAGTGATCTTGGGTTTTCTCTGGAGTGCCATCAAGGAAATCAAGGCTCCTTTCACGTTTGATGTGGAACACGGAATTGCTCTGCACGCAGTGCAGGGGAATCGGGATTCATCCAGCGGCGAGGGGGAAGTCTCATGGTTTTTCTCGAGTTGCGGCCGGAACCTGGGGTATATTCTCGAGTTACGACGGGGAGGGCCCTTCCAGACACGTGTTTGTTCAGCGACGTCAGGACTCCTGCCTAGGTGCGAGGGACACCTCGGGATTATCCTCGAGTCTTGGCATGGCAATTGGGATGCGTCTCCACGTGAGGCATGAGACCCAGAGTCCGTTTCCACGTGCCACAGGGATCCTGGGACTCCTATCCATTTTCAAGAGGAGTCGGGCATCGTCTCCTTTGGAAGCACTGATCTCCGCGGACCTCTCGAGTTTTCAAAGGATGTGAGGCCACCGGTCGCGATGAGGCGGAGGACTAGGTCTTTCTCTGTGTTCTGTACTGGGGATGTAGACATCACGTCGTCTTGGGAGATGCAAGAGGAGCCTGCATTCAATTCACTGCAGGGATATCCGGCATTACTTCGAGTCAGAGCATCTCGGTGTCCATTCCACTTGAGGCCACAATCTCAGGGTCCCTCTCACATACCTGTAGCTGAGAGAAGCCTTCTCTTGAGGTGCTTGTGGAAAGTTGGTATTCCTCTTGAGTCGAAGCCAGGGACTAAGCTCTCATCTCGAGTTGATTTGGGGTCCACGGAGCCCTATCGTGTTGCTACAGTGTCCTCCGGATCTCTCTAGACTTGAGACAGTGATCTTGGGTTTTCTATAGAGTGCCATCAAGGAAATCAAGGCTCCTTCATGTTTGATATGGAACACGGAATTGCTCTGCACGCAGTGCAGGGGAATCGGGCCTCATCTCGCGGCGAGGGGGAAGTCTCATGGTTTTTCTCGAGTTGCGGCCGGAACCTGGGGTATATTCTCGAGTTACCACGGATGCCGGCCGTTCCAGACATGTGTTTGTTCAGCGACGTCAGGACTCCTGCCTAGGTGCGAGGGACACCTCGGGATTCTCCTCGAGTCTTGGCATGGCAATTGGGAGGCGTCTCCACGTGAGGCGGGAGACCCAGGGCCCCTTTCCGCGTGGCACAGGGATCCTGGGACTCCTATCCACTTTTCAAGAGGAGTCAGGCATCGTCTCCTTTGGAAGCATTGATCTCCGCGGACCTCTCGAGTTTTCAAAGGATGTGAGGCCTCCGGTCGCGATGAGGTGGAGAACTAAGTCTTTTTCTGTGGTCTCCACAGGGGATTCAGACAACCCTTTGTCTTGGGAGATGCAAGACGAGCCTGCATTCAATTCACTGCAGGGATATCCGGCCTTACTTCGAGTCAGAGCATCTCGGTGTCCATTCCACTTGAGGCCACAAACTCAGGGTCCCTCTCACATACCTGTAGCTGAGAGAAGCCTCCTTTTGAAGTGCTTGTGGAAAGTTGGTATTCCTCTTGAGTCGAAGCCAGGGACTAAGCTCTCATCTCGAGTTGATTTGGGGTCCACGGAGCCCTTTCGTTTTCCTCCAGTCACCTAAGGATCCCTCTGGACTTGAGACAGTGATCTTGGGTTTTCTCTGGAGTGCCATCAAGGAAATCAAGGCTCCTTTCACGTTTGATGTGGAACACGGAATTGCTCTGCATGCAGTGCAGGGGAATCGGGCCTCATCTCGCGGCGAGGGGGAAGTCTCATGGTTTTTCTCGAGTTGCGGCCGGAACCTGGGGTATATTCTCGAGTTACGACGGGGAGGGCCCTTCCAGACACGTGTTTGTTCAGCGACGTCAGGACTCCTCCCTAGGTGGGAGGGACACCCGGGATTCTCCTCGAGTCTTGGCATGGCAATTGGCACGTGTCTACACGTGAGGCGGGAGACCCAGGGTCCCTTTCCACGTGCCACAGGGATCCTGGGACTCCTATCCATTTTCAAGAGGAGTCAGGCATCGTCTCCTTTGGAAGCATTGATCTCCGCGGACCTCTCGAGTTTTCAAAGGATGTGAGGCCTCCGCTCGCGATGAGGCGGAGAATTAGGTTTTTCTCTGTGGTCTCCACATTAGATTCAGACATACCTCCGTCTTGGGAGATGCAAGACGAGCCTGCATTCAATTCACTGCAGGGATATCCGGCCTTACTTCGAGTCAGAGCATCTCGGTGTCCATTCCACTTGAGGCCACAACCTCAGGGTCCCTCTCACATACCTGTAGCTGAGAGAAGCCTCCCCTTGAGGTGCTTGTGGAAAGTTGGTATTCCTCTTGAGTCGAAGCCAGGGACTAAGCTCTCATCTCGAGTTGATTTGGGGTCCACAGAGCCTTGTCGTGTTGCTCCAGTGACCTCAGGATCTCTCTAGACTTTAGACAGTGATCTTGGGTTTTCTCTGCAGTGCCATCAAGGAAATCAAGGCTCCTTTCACGTTTGATGTGGAACAAGGAATTGTTCTGCACGCAGTGCAGGGGAATCGGGCTTCATCCAGCGGCGAGGGGGAAGTCTCATGGTTTTTCTCGAGTTGCGGCCGGAACCTGGGGTATATTCCCGAGTTACGACGGGGAGGGCCCTTCCAGACACGTGTTTGTTCAGCGACATCAGGACTCCTGCCTAGGTGCGAGGGACACCTCGGGATTCTCCTCGAGTCTTGACATGGCAATTGGGACGCGTCTCCACGTGAGGCGGGAGACCCAGGGTCCATTTCCACGTGCCACAGGGATCCTGGGACTCCTATCCATTTTCAAGAGGAGTCAGGCATCGTCTCCTTTGGAAGCATTGATCTCCGCGGACCTCTCGAGTTTTCAAAGGATGTGAGGCCTCCGCTCGCGATGAGGCGGAGGACTAGCTCTTTCTCTGTCATCTCCACAGGGGATTCAGACATCCCTTCGTCTTGGGAGATGCAAGACGAGCCTGCATTCAATTCACTGCAGGGATATCCGGCCTTACTTCGAGTCAGTGCATCTCGGTGTCCATTCCACTTGAGGCCACAAACTCAGGGGCCCTCTCACATACCTGTAGCTGAGAGAAGCCTCCTCTTGAGGTGATTGTGGAAAGTTGGTATTCCTCTTGAGTCGAAGCCAGGGACTAAGCTCTCATCTCGAGTTGATTTGGGGTCCATGGAGCCCTTTCGTGTTGCTACAGTGTCCTCAGGATCCGTCTAGACTAGGGACAGTGAACTTGGGTTTTCTCTGGAGTGCCCTCAAGGAAATCAAGGCTCCTTTCACTTTTGATGTGGAATACGGAATTGCTCTGCATACTGGGCAGGGGAATCGGGCCTCATCTCGCGGTGAGGGGGAAGTCTCATGGTTTTTCTCGAGTTGCGGCCAGAACCTGGGGTATATTCTCGAGTTATGACGGGGAGGGCTCTTCCAGACACGTGTTTATTCAGCGACCTCAGGACTCCTGCCTACGTGCGAGGGACACTTCGGGATTCTCCTCGAGTCTTGGCATGGCAATTGGGACGCGTCTCCACGTGAGGCGGGAGACCCAGGGTCCCTTTCAACGTGCCACAGGGATCCTGGGACTCCTATCCATTTTCAAGTGTAGTCAGGCATCGTCTCCTTTGGAAGCATTGATCTCCGTGGACCTCTCGAATTTTCAAAGGATGTGAGGCCTCTGGTCGCGATGAGGCAGAAAGTTAGGTCTTTCTCTGTGGTCTCCACAGGGGATTCAGACATCCCTTCGTCTTGGGAGATGCAAGACGAGCCTGCATTCAATACACTGCAGGGATATCCGGCCTTACTTTGAGTCAGAGCATCCCGGTGTCCATTCCACTTGAGGCCACAAACTCAGGGGCGCTCTCACATACCTGTAGCTGAGAGACGCCTCCTCTTGAGGTGCTTGTGGAAAATTGGTATTCCTCTTGAGTCGAAGCCAGGGACTAAACTCTCATCTCGAGTTGATTTGGGGTCCACGGAGCCCTTTCGTGTTGCTCCAGTGACCTCTGGATCCCTCTAGACTAGAAACAGTGATCTTGGGTTTTCTCTGGACTGCCATCAAGGAAATCAAGCCTCCTTTCACTTTTGATTTGGAACACGGAATTGCTCTGCACGCAGGGCAGGGGAATCGGGCCTCATCTCGCGGCGAGGGGGAAGTCTCATGCTTTTTCTCGAGTTGCGGCCGGAACCTGGTGTATATTCTCGAGTTACGACGGGGAGGTCCCTTCCTGACACGTGTTTGTTCAGCGACGACAGGACTCCTGCCTAGGTGCGAGGGACACCTCGGGATTTGCCTGGAGTATTGGCATGGCAATTGGGACGCGTCTCCACGTGAGGCGGGAGACCCAGGGTCCCTTTCCACATGCCACAGGGATCCTGGGACTCCTATCCATTTTCAAGAGGAGTCAGGCATCGTCTCCTTTGGAAGCATTGATCTCCGCGGACCTCTCGAGTTTCAAAGGATGTGAGGCCTCCGGTCGCGATGAGGCGGAGGACTAGTTCTTTCTCTGTCGTCTCCACAGGGGATTCAGACATCCCTTCGTCTTGGGAGATGCAAGACGAGCCTGCATTCAATTCACTGCAGGGATATCCGGCCTTACTTCGAGTCAGAGCATCTCGGTGTCCATTCCACTTGAGGCCACAAACTCAGGGTCCCCCTCACATACCTGTAGCTGAGAGAAGCCTTCTCTTGAGGTGCTTGTGGAAAGTTGGTATTCCTCTTGAGTCGAAGCCAGGGACTAAGCTCTCATCTCGAGTTGATTTGGGGTCCACGGAGCCCTATCGTGTTGCTACAGTGTCCTCCGGATCTCTCTAGACTTGAGACAGTGATCTTGGGTTTTCTATAGAGTGCCATCAAGGAAATCAAGGCTCCTTTCATGTTTGATGTGGAACACGGAATTGCTCTGCACGCAGTGCAGGGGAATCGGGCCTCATCTCGCGGCGAGGGGGAAGTCTCATGGTTTTTCTCGAGTTGCGCCGGATCCTGGGGTATATTCTCGAGTTACCAATGATGCCGGCCCTTCCAGACATGTGTTTGTTCAGCGACCTCAGGACTCCTGCCTAGGTGCGAGGGAAACCTCCGGATTCTCCTCGAGTCTTGTCATGGCAATTGGGAGGCGTCTCCACGTGAGGCGGGAGACCCAGGGCCCCTTTCCACGTTCCACAGGGATCCTGGGACTCCTATCCATTTTCAAGAGGAGTCAGGCATCGTCTCCTTTGGAAGCATTGATCTCCGCGGACCTCTCGAGTTTTCAAAGGATGTGAGGCCTCCGGTCGCCATGAGGTGGAGAACTAGGTCTTTTTCTGTGGTCTCCACAGGGGATTCAGACAACCCTTTGTCTTGGGAGATGCAAGATGAGCCTGCATTCAATTCACTGCAGGGATATCCGGCCTTACTTCGAGTCAGAGCATCTCGGTGTCCATTCCACTTGAGGCCACAAACACAGGGGCCCTCTCACATACCTGTAGCTGAGAGAAGCCTCCTCTTGAAGTGCTTGTGGAAAGTTGGTATTCCTCTTGATTCGAAGCCAGGGACTAAGCTCTCATCCTGAGTTGATTTGGGCTCCACGGAGCCCTTTCGTTTTCCTCCAGTCACCTAAGGATCCCTCTGGACTTGAGACAGTGATCTTGGGTTTTCTCTGGAGTGCCATCAAGGAAATCAAGGCTCCGTTCACGTTTGATGTGGAACACGGAATTGCTCTGCACACAGTGCAGGGGAATCGGGCCTCATTTCACGGCGAGGGGAAGTCTAATGGTTTTTCTCGAGTTGCGGCCGGAACCTGGGGTATATTCTCGAGTTACGACGGGGAGGGCCCTTCAAGACACGTGTTTGTTCACCGATATCATCACTCCTGCCTAGGTGCGAGGGACACCTCGGGATTTGCCTGGAGTATTGGCATGGCAATTTGGACGTGTCTCCACGTGAGGCGGGAGACCCAGGGTCCCTTTCCACGTGCCACAGGGATCCTGGGACTCCTATCCATTTTCAAGAGGAGTCAGGCATCGTCTCCTTTGGAAGCATTGATCTCCGCGGACCTCTCGAGATTTCAAAGGATGTGAGGCCTCCGGGCGCGATGAGGCGGAGAACTAGGTCTTTCTCTGTGGTCTCCACAGGGGATTCAGACACCCCTTCGTCTTGGGAGATGCAAGTCGAGCCTGCATTCAATTCACTGCAGGGATATCTTCCCATACTTCGAGTCAGAGCATCACGGTGTCCATTCCACTTGAGGCCACAAACTCAGGGTTCCTCTCACATACCTGTAGCTGAGAGAAGCCTCGTCTTGAGGTGCTTATGGAAAGTTGGTAATCCTCTTGAGTCGAAGCCAGGGACTAAGCTCTCATCTCGAGTTGATTTGGGGTCCACAGAGCCCTTTCTTGTTGCTACAGTGACCTGAGTATCCCTCTAGACTTGAGACAGTGATCTTGGGTTTTCTCTGGAGTGCCACCAAGGAAATCAAGGCTCCTTTCACGTTTGATGTGGATCACGGAATATCTCTGCACGCCATGCGGGGAATCAGGCTTCATCTCGCGGCGAGGGGGAAGTCTCATGGTTTTTCTCGAGTTGCGGCCGGAACCTGGGGTATATTCTCGAGTTACAAAGGGGAGGTCCCTTCCCGACACGTGTTTGTTCAGCGACGTCAGGACTCCTGCCTAGGTGCGAGGGACACCTCGGGATTCTCCTCGAGTCTTGGCATGGCAATTGGGACGCGTCTCCACGTGAGGCGGGAGACCCAGTTTCCCTTTCCACGTGCCACAGGGATCCTGGGACTCCTATCCATTTTCAAGAGGAGTCAGGCATCGTCTCCTTTGGAAGCATTGATCTCCGCAGACCTCTTGAGTTTTCAAAGGATGTGAGGTCTCCGGTCGCGTTGAAGCGGAGGACTAGGTCTTTCTCTGTGGTCTCCACAGGGGATTCAGACAACCCTTCGTCTTGGGAGATGCAAGACGAGCCTGCATTCAATTCACTGCAGGGATATCCGGCCTTACTTCGAGTCAGAGCATCTCGGTGTCCAGTCCACTTGAGGCCACAAACTCAGGGTCCCTCTCACATAGCTGTAGCTGAGAGAAGCCTCCTCTTGAGGTGCTTGTGGAATGTTGGCATTCCTCTTGAGTCGAAGCCAGGGACTAAGCTCTCATCTCGAGTTGATTTGGGGTCCATGGAGCCCTTTCGTGTTGCTACAGTGAGCTCAGGATCCCTCTAGACTAGGGACAGTGATCTTGGGTTTTCTCTGGAGTGCCATCAAGGAAATCAAGGCTCCTTTCACTTTTGATGTGGAATACGGAATTGCTCTGCATGCAGGGCAGGGGAATCGGGCCTCATCTCGCGGCGAGGGGGAAGTCTCATGGTTTTTCTCGAGTTGCGGCCGGAACCTTGGGTATATTCTCGAGTTACGACGGGGAGGGCCCTTCCAGACACGTGTTTGTTCAGCGACGTCAGGACTCCTGCCTAGGTGCGAGGGACACCTCGGGATTCTCCTCGAGTCTTGGCATGGCAATTTGGACAAGTCTCCACGTGAGGCGGGAGACCCAGGGTCCCTTTCCACGTGCCACAGGGATCCTGGGACTCCTATCCATATTCAAGAGGAGTCAGGCATCGTCTCCTTTGGAAGCATTGATCTCCGCGGACCTCTCGAGTTTTCAAAGGATGTGAGGCCTCCGGTCGCGATGAGGCGGAGAACTCGGTCTTTCTCTGTGGTCTCCATAGGGGATTCAGACATCCCTTCGTCTTGGGAGATGCAAGACGAGCCTGCATTCAATTCACTGCAGGGATATCCGGCCTTACTTCGAGTCAGAGCATCTCGGTGTCCATTCCACTTGAGGCCACAAACTCAGGGTCCCTCTCACATACCTGTAGCTGAGAGAAGCCTCCCCTTGAGGTGCTTGTGGAAAGTTGGTATTCCTCTTGAGTCGAAGCCAGGGACTAAGCTCTCACCTCGAGTTGATTTTGGGTCCAAAGAGCCCTTTCGTGTTGCTCCAGTGACCTCAGGATCCCTCTAGACTTGAGACAGTGATCTTGCGTTTTCTCTGCAGTGCCATCAAGGAAATCAAGGCTCCTTTCACGTTTGATGTGGAACACGGAATTGTTCTGCACGCAGTGCAGGGGAATCGGGCTTCATCCAGCGGCGAGGGGGAAGTCTCATTGTTTTTCTCGAGTTGCGGCCGAACCTGGGGTATATTCTCGAGTTATGACGGGGAGGGCCCTTCCAGACACGTTTGTTCAGCGACGTCAGGACTCCTGCCTAGGTGTGAGGGACACCTCGGGATTCTCCTCGAGTCTTGGCATGGCAATGGGGACGCGTCTCCACGTGAGGCGGGAGACCCAGGGTCCCTTTCCACGTGCCACAGGGATCCTGGGACTCCTATCCATTTTCAAGAGGAGTCAGGCATCGTCTCCTTTGGAAGCATTGATCTCCGCGGACCTCTCGGATTTTCAAAGGATGTGAGGTCTCTGGTCGCGATGAGGCAGAAAGTTAGGTCTTTCTCTGTGGTCTCCACAGGGGATTCAGACATCCCTTCGTCTTGGGAGATGCAAGATGAGCCTGCATTCAATTCACTGCAGGGATATCCGGCCTTACTTCGAGTCAGAGCATCTCGGTGTCCATTCCATTTGAGGCCACAAACTCAGGGTCCCTCTCACATACCTGTAGCTCAGAGAAGCCTCCTCTTGAGGTGCTTGTGGAAAGTTGGTATTCCTCTTGAGTCGAAGCCAGGGACTAAGCTCTCATCTCGAGTTGATTTGGGGTCCACGGAGCCCTTTCGTGTTGCTCCAGTGACCTCAGGATCCCTCTAGACTTGACACAGTGAGCTTGGGTTTTCTCTGGAGTGCCATCAAGGAAATCAAGGCTCCTTTCATGTTTGATGTGGAAAACGGAATTGCTTTGCACGCAGCGCAGGGGAATCAGACCTCATCTCGCGGCGAGGGGGAAGTCTCATGGTTTTTCTCGAGTTGCGGCCGAAACCTGGGGTATATTCTCGAGTTACGACGGGTAGGGTCCTTCCAGACACGTGTTTGTTCAGTGACGTAAGGACTCCTGCCTAGGTGCGAGGGACACCTCGGGATTCTCCTCGAGTCTTGGCATGGCAATTGGGACGCGTCTCCACGTGAGGCGGGAGACCCAGGGTCCCTTTCCACGTGCCACAGGGATCCTGGGACTCCTACCCATTTTCAAGAGGAGTCAGCCATCGTCTCCTTTGGAAGCAATGATCTCCGCGGACCTCTCGAGTTTTCAAAGGATGTGAGGCCTCCGGTCGCGATGAGGCGGAGAATTATGTTTTTCTCTGTGGTCTCCACAGGAGATTCAGACATCCCTTCGTCTTGGGAGATGCAAGACGAGCCTGCATTCAATTCACTGCAGGGATATCCGGCCTTACTTCGAGTCAGAGCATCCCGGTGTCCATTCCACTTGAGACCAAAAACTCAGGGGCCCTCTCACATACCTGTAGCTGAGAGAAGCCTCCTCTTGAGGTGCTTGTGGAAAGTTGGTATTCCTCTTGAGTCTAAGCCAGGGACTAAGCTCTCATTTCGAGTTCATTTGGGGTCCATGGAGCCCTTTCGTGTTGCTACAGTGAGCTCAGGATCCCTCTAGACTAGGGACAGTGATCTTGGGTTTTCTCTGGAGTGCCATCAAGGAAATCAAGGCTGCTTTCACTTTTGATGTGGAATACGGAATTGCTCTGCATGCAGGGCAGGGGAATCGGACCTCAACTCGCGGCGAGGGGGAAGTCTCATGGTTTTTTTCGAGTTGCGGCCGGAACCTGGGGTATATTCTCGAGTTACGACGGGGAGGGCCCTTCCAGACACGTGTTTGTTCAGCGACGTCAGGACTCCTGCCTAGGTGCGAGGGACACCTCGGGATTCTCCTCGAGTCTTGGCATGGCAATTTGGACGCGTCTCCACGTGAGGCGGGAGACCGAGCGTCCCTTTCCACGTGCCACAGGGATCCTGGGACTCCTATCCATTTTCAAGAGGAGTCAGGCATCGTCGCCTTTGGAAGCATTGATCTCCGCGGACCTCTCGAGTTTTCAAAGGATGTGAGGCCTCCGGTCGCGATGAGGCGGAGAACTCGGTCTTTCTCTGTGGTCTCCACAGGGGATTCAGACATCCCTTCGTCTTGGGAGATGCAAGACGAGCCTGCATTCAATTCACTGCAGGGATATCCGGCCTTACTTCGAGTCAGAGTATCTCGGTGTCCATTCCATTTGAGGCCACAAACTCAGGGTCCCTCTCACATACCTGTAGCTCAGAGAAGCCTCCTCTTGAGGTGTTTGTGGAAAGTTGATATTCCTCTTGAGTCGAAGCCAGGGACTAAGCTCTCATCTCGAGTTGATTTGGGGTCCACGGAGCCCTTTCGTGTGCTCCAGTGACCTCAGGATCCCTCTAGACTTGAGACAGTGATCTTGGGTTTTCTCTGGAGTGCCATCAAGGAAATCAAGGCTCCTTTCAATTTGATGTGAAATACGGAATTGCTCTGCATGCAGGGCAGGGGAATCGGGCCTCATCTCGCGGCGAGGGGGAAGTCTCATGGTTTTTCTCGAGTTGCGGCCGGAACCTGGGGTATATTCTCGAGTTACGACGGGGAGGGCCCTTCCAGACACGTGTTTGTTCAGCGACGTCAGGACTCCTGCCTAGGTGCGAGGGACACCTCGGGATTCTCCTCGAGTCTTGGCATGGCAATTGGTACGCGTCTCCACGTAAGGCGGGAGACCCAGGGTCCCTTTCCAAGTGCCACAGGGATCCTGGGACTCCTATCCATTTTCAAGAGGAGTCAGTCTTCGTCTCCTTTGGAAGCAATGATCTCCGCGGACCTCTCGAGTTTTCAAAGGATGAGGCCTCCGCTCGCAATGAGGCGGAGAATTAGGTTTTTCTCTGTGGTCTCCACAGGGGATTCAGACATCCCTTTGTCTTGGGAGATGCAAGACAAGCCTGCATTCAATTCACTGCAGGGATATCCGGCCTTACTTCGAGTCAGAGCATCCCGGTGTCCATTCCACTTGAGGCCACAAACTCGGGGTCCCTCAAATATACATGTAGCTGAGAGAAGCCTCCTCTTGAGGTGCTTGTGGAAAGTTGGTATTCCTCTTGAGTCTAAGCCAGGGACTAAGCTCTCATCTCGAGTTGATTTGGGGTCCACGGAGCCCTTTCCTGTTGCTCCAGTGACCTCTGGATCCCTCCAGACTTGAGACAGTGATCTTGGGTTTTCTCTGGAGTGTCATCAAGGAAATCAAGGCTCCTTTCAGGTTTAATGCGGAACACGGAATTGCTCTGCATGCAGTGCAGGGGAATCGGACCTCAACTCGCGGCGAGGGGGAAATCTCATGGTTTTTCTCGAGTTGCGGCCCGAACCTGGGGTATATTCTCGAGTTACGACGGGGAGGGCCCTTCCAGACACGTGTTTGTTCAGCGACGTCAGGACTCCTGCCTAGGTGCGAGGGACACCTCGGGATTCTCCTCAAGTCTTGGCATGGCAATTTGGACGCGTCTCCACGTGAGGCGGGAGACCCAGGGTCCCTTTCCACGTGCCACAGGGATCCTGGGACTCCTATCCATTTTCAAGAGGAGTCAGGCATCGTCTCCTTTGGAAGCATTGATCTCCGCGGACCTCTCGAGTTTTCAAAGGATGTGAGGCCTCCGGTCGCGATGAGGCGGAGAACTCGGTCTTTCTCTGTGGTCTCCACAGGGGATTCAGACATCCCTTCGTATTGGGAGTTGCAAGACGAGCCTGCATTCAATTCACTGCAGGGATATCCCGCCTTAGTTCGAGTCAGAGCATCTCGGTGTCCATTCCACTTGAGGCCACAAACTCAGGGTCCCTCTCACATACCTGTAGCTCAGAGAAGCCTCCTCTTGAGGTGCTTGTGGAAAGTTGGTATTCCTCTTGAGTCGAAGCCAGGGACTAAGCTCTCATCTCGAGTTGATTTGGGGTCCACGGAGCCCTTTCGTGTTGTTCCAGTGACCTCAGGATCCCTCTAGACTTGAGACAATGATCTTGGGTTTTCTCTGGAGTGCCATCAAGGAAATCAAGGCTCCTTTCAAATTTGATGTGGAACACGGAATTGCTCTGCACGCAGTGCAGGGGAATCGGGCCTCATCTCGTGGCAAGGGGGATGTCTCATGGTTTTTCTCAAGTTGCGGCCGAAACCTGGGGTATATTCTCGAGTTACGACGGGGAGGGCCCTTCCAGACACGTGTTTGTTCAGCGACGTCAGGACTCCTGCCTAGGTGCGAGGGACACCTCGGGATTCTCCTCGAGTCTTGGCATGGCAATTGGGACGCGTCTCCACGTGAGGCGGGAGACCCAGGGTCCCTTTCCACGTGCCACAGGGATCCTGGGACTCCTATCCATTTTCAAGAGGAGTCAGGCATCGTCTCCTTTGGAAGCATTGATCTCCACGGACCTCTCGAGTTTTCAAAGGATGTGAGGCCTCCGCGCAAGATGAGGCGGAGGACTAGCTCTTTCTCTGTCATCTCTACAGGGGATTCAGACATCCCTTCGTCTTGGGAGATGCAAGACTATCGTGCATTCAATTCACTGCAGGGATATCCGGCCTTACTTCGAGTCAGAGCATCTCGGTGTCCATTCCACTTGAGGCCACAAACTCAGGGTCCCTCTCACATACCTGTAGCTGAGAGGAGCCTCCTCTTGAGGTGCTTGTGGAAAGTTGGTATTCCTCTTGAGTCGAAGCCAGGGACTAAGCTCTCATCTCGAGTTGATTTGTGGTCCACGGAGCCCTTTCGTGTTGCTCCAGTGACCTCAGGATCCCTCTAGACTTGACACAGTGAACTTGGGTTTTCTCTGGAGTGCCATCAAGGAAATCAATGCTTCTTTCACGGTTGATGTGGAAAACGGAATTGCTTTGCACGCAGGGCAGGGGAATCAGACCTCATCTCGCGGCGAGTCGGAAGTCTCATGGTTTTTCTCGAGTTGCGGCCAGAACCTGGGGTATATTCTCGAGTTACGACGGCGAGGGCCCTTCCAGACACGTTTTTGTTCAGTGACGTCAGGACTCCTGCTTAGGTGCAAGGGACACCTCGGGATTCTCCTCGAGTCTTGGCATGGCAATTGGGACGCGTCTCCACGTGAGGCGGGAGACCCAGGGTCCCTTTCCACGTGCCACAGGGATCCTGTGACTCCTATCCATTTTCAAGAGGAGTCAGGCATCGTCTCCTTTGAAAGCATTGATCTCCGCGGACCTCTCGAGTTTTCAAAGGATGTGAGGCCTCCGCTCGCGATGAGGCGGAGAATTAGGTTTTTCTCTGTGGTCTCCACAGGGGATTCAGACAACCCTTCGTCTTGGGAGATGCAAGACGAGCCTGTATTCAATCCACTGCAGGGATATCCGGCCTTACTTCGAGTCAGAGCATCCCGGTGTCCATTCCACTTGAGGCCACAAACTCGGGGTCCCTCAAATATACATGTAGCTGAGAGAAACCTCCTCTTGAGGTGCTTGTGGAAAGTTGGTATTCCTCTTGAGTCTAAGACAGGGACTAAGCTCTCATCTCGAGTTGATTTCGGTCCACGGAGCCATTTCCTGTTGGTCCAGTGACCTCAGGATCCCTCTAGACTTGAGACAGTGATCTTGGGTTTTCTCTGGAGTGTCATCAAGGAAATCAAGGCTCCTTTCACGTTTGATGTGGGACACGGAATTGCTCTGCATGCAGTGCAGGGGAATCGGGCCTCATCTCCCGGCGAGGGGGAAGTCTCATGGTTTTTCTCGAGTTGCGGCCGGAACCTGGGATATATTCCCGAGTTAAGATGGGGAGGGCCCTTTCAGACACGTGTTTGTTCAGCGACGTCAGGACTCCTGCCTAGGTGTGAGGGACACCTCGGGATTCTCCTCGATTCTTGGCATGGCAATTGGGACGCATCTCCACGTGAGGCGGGAGACCCAGGGTCCCTTTCCATGTGCCACAGGGATCCTTGGACTCCTATCCATTTTCAAGAGGAGTCAGGCATCGTCTCCTTTGGAAGCATTGATCTCCGTGGACCTCTCGAGTTTTCAAAGGATGTGAGGCCTCCTTTCGCGTTGAGGGGGAGGAATAGGTCTTTCTCTTTTGTCTCCACAGGGGATTCACACAACCCTTCGTCTTGGGAGATGCAAGACGAGCCTGCATTCAATTCACTGCAGGGATATCCGGCCTTACTTCGATTCAGAGCATCTCGGTGTCCATTCCACTTGAGGCCACAAACTCAGGGTCCCTCTCACATACCTGTAGCTGAGAGAAGCCTCCTCTTGAGGTGCTTGTGGAAAGTTGGTATTCCTCTTGAGTCGAAGCCTGGGACTAAGCTCTCATCTCGAGTTGATTTGGGGTCCATGGAGCCCTTTCGTGTTGCTACAGTGAGCTCAGGATCCCTCTAGACTAGGGACAGTGATCTTGGGTTTTCTCTGGAGTGCCATCAAGGAAATCAAGGCTCCTTTCACTTTTGATGTGGAATACGGAATTGCTCTGCATGCAGGTCAGGGGAATCGGGCCTCATCTCGCGGCGAGGGGGAAGTCTCATGGTTTTTCTCGAGTTGCGGCCGGAACCTGGGGTATATTCTCGACTTACGATGGGGAGGGCCCTTCCAGACACGTGTTTGTTCAGCGACGTCAGGACTCCTGCCTAGGTGCGAGGGACACCTCGGGATTCTCCTCGAGTCTTGGCATGGCAATTGGTACGCGTCTCCACGTGAGGCGGGAGACCCAGGGTCCCTTTCCACGTGCCACAGGGATCCTGGGACTCCTATCCATTTTCAAGAGGAGTCAGTCTTCGTCTCCTTTGGAAGCAATGATCTCCGCGGACCTCTCGAGTTTTCAAAGGATGTGAGGCCTCCGCTCGCGATGAGGAGGAGAATTAGGTTTTTCTCTGTGGTCTCCACAGCGGATTCAGACATCCCTTCGTCTTGGGAGATGCAAGACGAGCCTGCATTCAATTCACTGCAGGGATATCCGGCCTTACTTCGAGTCAGAGCATCCCGGTGTCCATTCCACTTGAGGCCACAAACTCGGGGTCCCTCAAATATACATGTAGCTGAGAGAAGCCTCCTCTTGAGGTGCTTGTGGAAAGTTGGTATTCCTCTTGAGTCTAAGCCAGGGTCTAAGCTCTCATCTCGAGTTGATTTCGGTCCACGGAGCCCTTTCCTGTTGCTCCAGTGACCTCTGGATCCCTCCAGACTTGAGACAGTGATCTTGGGTTTTCTCTGGAGTGCCATCAAGGAAATCAAGGCTCCTTTCACGTTTGATGTGGAACACGGAATTGCTCTGCATGCAGTGCAGGGGAATCGGACCTCAACTCGCGGCGAGGGGGAAATCTCATGGTTTTTCTCGAGTTGCGGCCCGAACCTGGGGTATATTCTCGAGTTACGACGGGGAGGGCCCTTCCAGACACGTGTTTGTTCAGCGACGTCAGGACTCCTGCCTAGGTGCGAGGGACACCTCGGGATTCTCCTCGAGTCTTGGCATGGCAATTTGGACGCGTCTCCACGTGAGGCGGGAGACCCAGTGTCCCTTTCCACGTGCCACAAGGATCCTGGGACTCCTATCCATTTTCAAGAGGAGTCAGGCATCGTCTCCTTTGGAAGTATTGATCTCCGCGGACCTCTCGAGTTTTCAAAGGATGTGAGGCCTCCGGTCGCGATGAGGCGGAGAACTCGGTCTTTCTCTGTGGTCTCCACAGGGGATTCAGACATCCCTTCGTCTTGGGAGTTGCAAGACTAGCCTGCATTCAATTCACTGCAGGGATATCCCGCCTTAGTTCGAGTCAGAGCATCTCGGTGTCCATTCCACTTGAGGCCACAACCTCAGGGTCCCTCTCACATACCTGTAGCTGAGAGAAGCCTCCTCTTGAGGTGCTTGTGGAAAGTTGGTATTCCTCTTGAGTCGAAGCCAGGGACTAAGCTCTCATCTCGAGTTGATTTGGGGTCCACGGAGCCCTTTCGTGTTGTTCCAGTGACCTCAGGATCCCTCTAGACTTGAGACAATGATCTTGGGTTTTCTCTGGAGTGCCATCAAGGAAATCAAGGCTCCTTTCAAATTTGATGTGGAACACGGAATTGCTCTGCACGCAGTGCAGGGGAATCGGGTTTCATCTCGTGGCAAGGGGGATGTCTCATGGTTTTTCTCAAGTTGCGGCCGAAACCTGGGGTATATTCTCGAGTTACGACGGGGAGTGCCCTTCCAGACACGTGTTTGTTCAGCGACGTCAGGAATCCTGCCTAGGTGCGAGGGACACCTCGGGATTCTCCTCGAGTCTTGGCATGGCAATTGGGACACGTCTCCACGTGAGGCGGGAGACCCAGGGTCCCTTTCCACGTGCCACAGGGATCCTGTGACTCCTATCCATTTTCAAGAGGAGTCAGGCATCGTCTCCTTTGGAAGCATTGATCTCCACGGACCTCTCGAGTTTTCAAAGGATGTGAGGCCTCCGCGCAAGATGAGGCGGAGGACTAGCTCTTTCTCTGTCATCTCTACAGGGGATTCAGACATCCCTTCGTCTTGGGAAATGCAAGACGATCGTGCATTCAATTCACTGCAGGGATATCCGGCCTTACTTCGAGTCAGAGCATCTCGGTGTCCATTCCACTTGAGGCCACAAACTCAGGGTCCCTCTCACATACCTGTAGCTGAGAGAAGCCTCCTCTTGAGGTGCTTGTGGAAAGTTGGTATTCCTCTTGAGTCGAAACCAGGGACTAAGCTCTCATCTCGAGTTGATTTGTGGTCCACGGAGCCCTTTCGTGTTGCTCCAGTGACCTCAGGATCCCTCTAGACTTGACACAGTGAACTTGGGTTTTCTCTGGAGTGCCATCAAGGAAATCAATGCTCCTTTCACGGTTGATGTGGAAAACGGAATTGCTTTGCACGCAGGGCAGGGGAATCAGACCTCATCTCGCGGCGAGGGGGAAGTCTCATGGTTTTTCTCGAGTTGCGGCCCGAACCTGGGGTATATTCTCGAGTTACGACGGGTAGGGCCCTTCCAGACACGTTTTTGTTCAGTGACGTCAGGACTCCTTCCTAGGTGCGAGGGACACCTCGGGATTCTCCTCTAGTCTTGGCATGGCAATTGAGACCCTTCTCCACCTGAGGCGGGAGACCCAGCATCCCTTTCCACGTGCCACAGGGATCCTGGGGCTCCTATCCATTTCCAAGAGGAGTCAGGCATCGTCTCCTTTGGAAGCATTGATCTCCGCGGACCTCTCGAGTTTTCAAAGGATGTGAGGCCTCCGGTCGCAATGAGGTGGAGGACTAGGTCTTTCTCTGTGGTATCCACAGGGGATTCAGATATCCCTTCGTCTTGGGAGATGCAAGACGAGCCTGCATTCAATTCACTGCAGGGATATCCGGCCTTACTTCGAGTCAGAGCATCTCGGTGTCCATTCCACTTGAGGACACAAACTCAGGGTCCCTCTCACATACCTGTAGCTGAGAGAAGCCTCCCCTTGAGGTGCTTGTGGAAAGTTGGTATTCCTCTTGAGTCGAAGCCAGGGACTAAGCTCTCATCTCGAGTTGATTTGGGGTCCACGGAGCCCTTTCGTGTTGCTCCAGTGACCTCAGGATCCCTCTAGACTTGAGACAGTGATCTTGGGTTTTCTCTGGAGTGCCATCAAGGAAATCAAGGCTCCTTTCAAATTTGATGTGGAACACGGAATTGCTCTGCACGCAGTGCAGGGGAATCGGGCCTCATCTCGTGGCAAGGGGGAAGTCTCATGGTTTTTCTCGAGTTGCGGCCGGAACCTGGGGTATATTCTCGAGTTACGACAGGGAGGGCCCTTTCAGAAACGTGTTTGTTCAGCGACGTCAGGACTCCTGCCTAGGTGCGAGGGACACCTCGGGATTCTCCTCGAGTCTTGGCATGGCAATTGGGACGCGTCTCCACGTGAGGCGCGAGACCCAAGGTCCCTTTCCACGTGCCACAGGGATCCTGGGACTCCTATCCATTTTCAAGAGGAGTCAGGCATCGTCTCCTTTGGAAGCATTGATCTCCGCGGACCTCTCGAGTTTTCAAAGGATGTGAGGCCTCCGCTCGCGATGAGGCGGAGGACTAGCTCTTTCTCTGTCATCTCCACAGGGGATTCAGACATCCCTTCGTGTTGGGAGATGCAAGACGAGCCTGCATTCAATTCACTGCAGGGATATCCGGCCTTACTTCGAGTCAGAGCATCTCAATGTCCATTCCACTTGAGGCCACAAACTCAGGGGCCCTCTCACATACCTGTAGCTGAGAGAAGCCTCCTCTTGAGGTGCTTGTGGAAAGTTGGTATTCCTCTTGAGTCGAAGCCAGGGACTAAGCTCTCATCTCGAGTTGATTTGGGGTCCATGGAGCCCTTTCGTGTTGTTACAGTGACCTCAGGATCCCTCTAGACTAGGGACAGTGATCTTTGGTTTTCTCTGGAGTGTCATCAATGAAATCAAGGCTCCTTTCACATCTGATGTGGAATACGGAATTGCTCTGCATGCAGGGCAGGGGAATCGGGCCTCATCTCGTGGCGAGGGGGAAGTCTCATGGTTTTTCTCGAGTTGCGGCCGGAACCTGGGGTATATTCTCGAGTTACGACGGGGAGGGCCCTTCCAGACACGTGTTTGTTCAGCGACGTCAGGACTCCTGCCTAGGTGCGAGGGACACCTCGGGATTCTCCTCGAGTCTTGGCATGGCAATTGGGACGCGTCTCCACGTGAGGCGGGAGACCCAGGGTCCCTTTCCACGTGCCACAGGGATCCTGGGACTCCTATCCATTTTCAAGAGGAGTCAGGCATCGTCTCCTTTGGAAGCATTGATCTCCGCGGACCTCTCGAATTTTCAAAGGATGTGAGGCCTCCGCTCGCGATGAGGCGGAGGACTAGCTCTTTCTCTGTCATCTCTACAGGGGATTCAGACATCCCTTCGTCTTGGGAGATGCAAGACGATCGTGCATTCAATTCACTGCAGGGATATCCGGCCTTACTTCGAGTCAGAGCATCTCGGTGTCCATTCCACTTGAGGCCACAAACTCAGGGTCCCTCTCACATACCTGTAGCTGAGAGAAGCCTCCCCTTGAGGTGCTTGTGGAAAGTTGGTATTCCTCTTGAGTCGAAGCCAGGGACTAAGCTCTCATCTCGAGTTGATTTGGGGTCCACAGAGCCCTTTTGTGTTGCTCCTGTGCCCTCAGGATCCCTCTAGACTTGAGACAGTGATCTTGCGTTTTCTCTGCAGTGCCATCAAGGAATTCAAGGGTCCTTTCACGTTTGATGTGGAACACGGAATTGTTCTGCACGCAGTGCAGGGGAATCTCGCTTCATCCAGCGGCGAGGGGGAAGTCTCATGGTTTTTCTCGAGTTGCGGCCGGAACCTGGGTTATATTCTCGAGTTTCGACGGGGAGGGCCCTTCCAGACACGTGTTTGTTCAGCGACGTTAGGACTCCTGCCTAGGTGCGAGGGACACCTCGGGATTCTCCTCGAGTCTTGGCATGGCAATGGGGACGCGTCTCCACGTGAGGCGGGAAACCCGGTGTCCCTTTCCACGTGCCACAGGGATCCTGGGACGCCTATCCATTTTCAAGAGGAGTCAGGCATCGTCTTCTTTGGAAGCATTGATCTCCGCGGACCTCTCGGATTTTCAAAGATGTGAGGTCTCTGGTCGCGATGAGGCAGAAAGTTAGGTCTTTCTCTGTGGTCTCCACAGGGGATTCAGACATCCCTTCGTCTTGGGAGATGCAAGACGAGCCTGCATTCAATTCACTGCAGGGATATCCGGCCTTACTTCGAGTCAGAGCATCTCGGTGTCCATTCCATTTGAGGCCACAAACTCAGGGTCCCTCTCACATACCTGTAGCTCAGAGAAGCCTCCTCTTGAGGTGCTTGTGGAAAGTTGATATTCCTCTTGAGTCGAAGCCAGGGACTAAGCTCTCATCTCGAGTTGATTTGGGGTCCACGGAGCCCTTTCGTGTGCTCCAGTGACCTCAGGATCCCTCTAGACTTGAGACAGTGATCTTGGGTTTTCTCTGGAGTGCCATCAAGGAAATCAAGGCTCCTTTCAAATTTGATGTGGAACACGGAATTGCTCTGCACGCAGTGCAGGGGAATCGGGCCTCATCTCGTGGCAAGGGGGAAGTCTCATGTTTTTCTCGAGTTGCGGCCGGAACCTGGGGTATATTCTCTAGTTACGACGGGGAGGGCCCTTCCAGAAACGTGTTTGTTCAGCGACGTCAGGACTCCTGCCTAGGTGCGAGGGACACCTCGGGATTCTCCTCGAGTCTTGGCATGGCAATTGGGACGCGTCTCCACGTGAGGCGCGAGACCCAAGGTCCCTTTCCACGTGCCACAGGGATCCTGGGACTCCTATCCATTTTCAAGAGGAGTCAGGCATCGTCTCCTTTGGAAGCATTGATCTCCGCGGACCTCTCGAGTTTTCAAAGGATGTGAGGCCTCCGCTCGCGATGAGGCGGAGGACTAGCTCTTTCTCTGTCATCTCCACAGGGGATTCAGACATCCCTTCGTCTTGGGAGATGCAAGACGAGCCTGCATTCAATTCACTGCAGGGATATCCGGCCTTACTTCGAGTCAGAGCATCTCGGTGTCCATTCCACTTGAGGCCACAAACTCAGGGTCCCTCTCACATACCTGTAGCTGAGAGAAGCCTCCTCTTGAGGTGCTTGTGGAAAGTTGGTATTCCTCTTGAGTCGAAGCCAGGGACTAAGCTCTCATCTCGAGTTGATTTGTGGTCCACGGAGCCCTTTCGTGTTGCTCCAGTGACCTCAGGATCCCTCTAGACTTGAGACAGTGAACTTGGGTTTTCTCTGGAGTGCCATCAAGGAAATCAAGGCTCCTTTCACTTTTGATGTGGAAAACGGAATTGCTTTGCACTCAGGGCAGGGGAATCAGGCCTCATCTCGCGGCGAGGGGGAAGTCTCATGGTTTTTCTCGAGTTGCGGCCCGAACCTGGGGTATATTCTCGACTTACGACTGGGAGGGCCCTTCCAGACACGTGTTTGTTCAGCGACGTCAGGACTCCTGCCTAGGTGCGAGGGACACCTCGGGATTCTCCTCGAGTCTTGGCATGGCAATTGGGACGCGTCTCCACGTGAGGCGGGAGACCCAGGGTCCCTTTCCACGTGCCACAGGGATCCTGGGACTCCTATCCATTTTCAAGAGGAGTCAGGCATCGTCTCCTTTGGAAGCAATGATCTCCGCGGACCTCTCGAATTATCAAAGGATGTGAGGCCTCTGCTCGTGATGAGGCGGAGAATTAGGTTTTTCTCTGTGGTCTCCACAGGAGATTCAGACATCCCTTCGTCTTGGGAGATGCAAGACGAGCCTGCATTCAATTCACTGCAGGGATATCCGGCCTTACTTCGAGTCAGACCATCCCGGTGTTCATTCCACTTGAGGCCACAAACTCAGGGTCCCTCTCACATACCTGTAGCTGAGAGAAGCCTCCTCTTGAGGTGCTTGTGGAAAGTTGGTATTCCTCTTGAGTCGAAACCAGGGACTAAGCTCTCATCTTGAGTTGATTTCGGTCCACGGAGCCCTTTCATGTTGGTCCAGTGACCTCAGGATCCCTCTAGACTTGAGAGAGTGATCTTAGGTTTTCTCTGGAGTGCCATCAAGGAAATCAAGGCTCCTTTCAAATTTGATGTGGAACACGGAATTGCTCTGCACGCAGTGCAGGGGAATCGGGCCTCATCTCGTGGCAAGGGGGATGTCTCATGGTTTTTCTCAAGTTGCGGCCGAAACCTGGGGTATATTCTCGAGTTACGACGGGGAGTGCCCTTCTAGACACGTGTTTGTTCAGCGACGTCAGGACTCCTGCCTAGGTGCGAGGGACACCTCGGGATTCTCCTCGAGTCTTGGCATGGCAATGGGGACGCGTCTCCACGTGAGGCGGGAGACCCAGAGTCCCTTTCCATGTGCGACAGGGATCCTGGGACTCCTATCCATTTTCAAGAGGAGTCAGGCATCGTCTCCTTTGGAAGCATTGATCTCCGCGGACCTCTCGAGTTTTCAAAGGATGTGAGGCCTCCGCTCGCGATGAGGCGGAGGACTAGCTCTTTCTCTGTCATCTCTACAGGGGATTCAGACATCCCTTCGTCTTGGGAGATGCAAGACGATCGTGCATTCAATTCACTGCAGGGATATCCGGCCTTACTTTGAGTCAGAGCATCTCGATGTCCATTCCACTTGAGGCCACAAACTCAGGGTACCTCTCACATACCTGTAGCTGAGAGAAGCCTCCTCTTGAGGTGCTTGTGGAAAGTTGGTATTCCTCTTGAGTCGAAGCCAGGGACTAAGCTCTCATCCCGAGTTGATTTGTGGTCCACGGAGCCCTTTCGTGTTGCTCCAGTTACCTCAGGATCCCTCTAGACTTGAGACAGTGATCTTGGGTTTTCTCTGGAGTGCCATCAAGGAAATCAAGGCTCCTTTCACGTTTGATGTGGAAAACGGAATTGGTTTGCACGCAGGGCAGGGGAATCAGGCCTCATCTCGCGGCGAGGGGGAAGTCTCATGGTTTTTCTCGAGTTGCGGCCCGAACCTGGGGTATATTCTCGAGTTACGACGGGGAGGGCCCTTCCAGACACGTGTTTGTTCAGTGACGTCAGGACTCCTGCCTAGGTGCGAGGGACACCTCGGGATTCTCCTCGAGTCTTGGCATGGCAATTGGGACGCGTCTCCACGTGAGGCAGGAGACCCAGGGTGCCTTTCCACGTGCCACAGTGATCCTGGGACTCCTATCCACTTTCAAGAGGAGTCAGGCATCGTCTCCTTTGGAAGCAATGATCTCCGCGGACCTCTCGAGTTTTCAAATGATGTGAGGCCTCCGCTCGCGATGAGGCGGAGAATTAGGTTTTTCTCTGTGGTCTCCACAGGGGATTCAGACATCCCTTCGTCTTGGGAGATGCAAGACGAGCCTGCATTCAATTCACTGCAGGGATATCCGGCCTTACTTCGAGTCAGAGCATCACAGTGTCCATTCCACTTGAGGCCACAAACTCAGGGGCCCTCTCACATACCTGTAGCTGAGAGAAGCCTCCTCTTGAGGTGCTTGTGGAAAGTTGGTATTCCTCTTGAGTCGAAGGCAGGGACTAAGCTCTCATCTCGAGTTGATTTGGGGTCCATGGAGCCCTTTCGTGTTGTTACAGTGACATCAGGATCCCTCTAGACTAGGGACAGTGATCTTGGGTTTTCTTTGGAGTGTCATCAAGGAAATCAAGGCTCCTTTCACTTTTGATGTGGAATACGGAATTGCTCTGCATGCAGGGCAGGGGAATCGGGCCTCATCTCGCGGCGAGGGGGAAGTCTCATGGTTTTTCTCGAGTTGCGGCCGGAACCTGGGGTATATTCTCGAGTTACGACGGGGAGGGCCCTTCCAGACACGTGTTTGTTCAGCGACGTCAGGACTCCTGCCTAGGTGCAAGGGACACCTCGGGATTCTCCTCGAGTCTTGGCATGGCAATTGGGACGCGTCTCCATGTGAGGAGGGAGACCCAGGGTCCCTTTCCACGTGCCACAGGGATCCTGGGACTCCTATCCATTTTCAAGAGGAGTCAGGCATCGTCTCCTTTGGAAGCATTGATCTCCGCGGACCTCTCGAGTTTTCAAAGGATGTGAGGCCTCCGCTCGCGATGAGGCGGAGGACTAGCTCTTTCTCTGTCATCTCTACAGGGGATTCAGACATCCCTTCGTCTTGGGAGATGCAAGACGATCGTGCATTCAATTCACTGCAGGGATATCCGGCCTTATTTCGAGTCAGAGCATCTCGGTGTCCATTCCACTTGAGGCCACAAACTCAGGGTCCCTCTCACATACCTGTAGCTGAGAGAAGCCTCCTCTTGAGGTGCTTGTGGAAAGTTGGTATTCCTCTTGAGTCGAAGCCAGGGACTAAGCTCTCATCTCGAGTTGATTTGTGGTCCACGGATCCCTTTCGTGTTGCTCCAGTGACCTCAGGATCCCTCTAGACTTGACACAGTGAGCTTGGGTTTTCTCTGGAGTGCCATCAAGGAAATCAAGGCTCCTTTCATGTTTGATGTGGAAAACGGAATTGCTTTGCACGCAGGGCAGGGGAATCAGACCTCATCTCGCGGCGAGGGGGAAGTCTCATGGTTTTTCTCGAGTTGCGGCCGAAACCTGGGGTATATTCTCGAGTTACGACGGGTAGGGCCCTTCCAGACACGTGTTTGTTCAGTGACGTAAGGACTCCTGCCTAGGTGCGAGGGACACCTCGGGATTCTCCTCGAGTCTTGGCATGGCAATTGGGACGCGTCTCCACGTGAGGCGGGAGACCCAGGGTCCCTTTCCACGTGCCACAGGGATCCTGGGACTCCTACCCATTTTCAAGAGGAGTCAGCCATCGTCTCCTTTGGAAGCAATGATCTCCGCGGACCTCTCGAGTTTTCAAAGGATGTGAGGCCTCCGGTCGCGATGAGGCGGAGAATTATGTTTTTCTCTGTGGTCTCCACAGGAGATTCAGACATCCCTTCGTCTTGGGAGATGCAAGACGAGCCTGCATTCAATTCACTGCAGGGATATCCGGCCTTACTTCGAGTCAGAGCATCCCGGTGTCCATTCCACTTGAGACCAAAAACTCAGGGGCCCTCTCACATACCTGTAGCTGAGAGAAGCCTCCTCTTGAGGTGCTTGTGGAAAGTTGGTATTCCTCTTGAGTCTAAGCCAGGGACTAAGCTCTCATTTCGAGTTCATTTGGGGTCCATGGAGCCCTTTCGTGTTGCTACAGTGAGCTCAGGATCCCTCTAGACTAGGGACAGTGATCTTGGGTTTTCTCTGGAGTGCCATCAAGGAAATCAAGGCTGCTTTCACTTTTGATGTGGAATACGGAATTGCTCTGCATGCAGGGCAGGGGAATCGGACCTCAACTCGCGGCGAGGGGGAAGTCTCATGGTTTTTTTCGAGTTGCGGCCGGAACCTGGGGTATATTCTCGAGTTACGACGGGGAGGGCCCTTCCAGACACGTGTTTGTTCAGCGACGTCAGGACTCCTGCCTAGGTGCGAGGGACACCTCGGGATTCTCATCGAGTCTTGGCATGGCAATTTGGACGCGGCTCCACGTGAGGCGGGAGACCGAGGGTCCCTTTCCACGTGCCACAGGGATCCTGGGACTCCTATCCATTTTCAAGAGGAGTCAGGCATCGTCGCCTTTGGAAGCATTGATCTCCGCGGACCTCTCGAGTTTTCAAAGGATGTGAGGCCTCCGGTCGCGATGAGGCGGAGAACTCGGTCTTTCTCTGTGGTCTCCACAGGGGATTCAGACATCCCTTCCTCTTGGGAGATGCAAGACGAGCCTGCATTCAATTCACTGCAGGGATATCCGGCCTTACTTCGAGTCAGAGCATCTCAATGTCCATTCCACTTGAGGCCACAAACTCAGGGGCCCTCTCACATACCTGTAGCTGAGAGAAGCCTCCTCTTGAGGTGCTTGTGGAAAGTTGGTATTCCTCTTGAGTCGAAGCCAGGGACTAAGCTCTCATCTCGAGTTGATTTGGGGTCCATGGAGCCCTTTCGTGTTGTTACAGTGACCTCAG
Organism: Dama dama; assembly: GCF_033118175.1. Classification (NCBI taxonomy): domain Eukaryota; kingdom Metazoa; phylum Chordata; class Mammalia; order Artiodactyla; family Cervidae; genus Dama; species Dama dama. Next base: position 2,593,481 of record NW_026870940.1, read on the forward strand.
GATCCCTCTAGACTAGGGACAGTGATCTTGGGTTTTCTCTGGAGTGTCATCAAGGAAATCAAGGCTCCTTTCACTTCTGATGTGGAATACGGAATTGCTCTGCATGCAGGGCAGGGGAATCGGGCCTCATCTCGCGGTGAGGGGGAAGTCTCATGGTTTTTCTCGAGTTGCGGCCGGAACCTGGGGTATATTCTCGAGTTACGACGGGGAGGGCCCTTCCAGACACGTGTTTGTTCAGCGACGTCAGGACTCCTGCCTAGGTGCGAGGGACACCTCGGGATTCTCCTCGAGTCTTGGCATGGCAATTGGGACGCGTCTCCACGTAAGGCGGGAGACCAAGGGTCCCTTTCCACGTGCCACAGGGATCCTGGGACTCCTATCCATTTTCAAGAGGAGTCAGTCTTCGTCTCCTTTGGAAGCAATGATCTCCGCGGACCTCTCGAGTTTTCAAAGGATGTGAGGCCTCCGCTCGCAATGAGGCGGAGAATTAGGTTTTTCTCTGTGGTCTCCACAGGGGATTCAGACATCCCTTTGTCTTGGGAGATGCAAGACGAGCCTGCATTCAATTCACTGCAGGGATATCCGGCCTTACTTCGAGTCAGAGCATCTCGGTGTCCATTCCACTTGAGGCCACAAACTCAGGGTCCCTCTCACATACCTGTAGCTGAGAGGAGCCTCCTCTTGAGGTGCTTGTGGAAAGTTGGTATTCCTCTTGAGTCGAAGCCAGGGACTAAGCTCTCATCTCGAGTTGATTTGGGGTCCACGGAGCCCTTTCGTGTTGCTCCAGTGACCTCAGGATCCCTCTAGACTTGACACAGTGAACTTGGGTTTTCTCTGGAGTGCCATCAAGGAAATCAATGCTTCTTTCACGGTTGATGTGGAAAACGGAATTGCTTTGCACGCAGGGCAGGGGAATCAGACCTCATCTCGCGGCGAGTCGGAAGTCTCATGGTTTTTCTCGAGTTGCGGCCAGAACCTGGGGTATATTCTCGAGTTACGACGGCGAGGGCCCTTCCAGACACGTTTTTGTTCAGTGACGTCAGGACTCCTGCTTAGGTGCAAGGGACACCTCGGGATTCTCCTCGAGTCTTGGCATGGCAATTGGGACGCGTCTCCACGTGAGGCGGGAGACCCAGGGTCCCTTTCCACGTGCCACAGGGATCCTGTGACTCCTATCCATTTTCAAGAGGAGTCAGGCATCGTCTCCTTTGAAAGCATTGATCTCCGTGGACCTCTCGAGTTTTCAAAGGATGTGAGGCCTCCGCTCGCGATGAGGCGGAGAATTAGGTTTTTCTCTGTGGTCTCCACAGGGGATTCAGACATCCCTTCGTCTTGGGAGATGCAAGACGAGCCTGTATTCAATCCACTGCAGGGATATCCAGCCTTACTTCGAGTCAGAGCATCCCGGTGTCCATTCCACTTGAGGCCACAAACTCGGGGTCCCTCAAATATACATGTAGCTGAGAGAAACCTCCTCTTGAGGTGCTTGTGGAAAGTTGGTATTCCTCTTGAGTCTAAGCCAGGGACTAAGCTCTCATCTCGAGTTGATTTCGGTCCACGGAGCCATTTCCTGTTGGTCCAGTGACCTCAGGATCCCTCTAGACTTGAGACAGTGATCTTGGGTTTTCTCTGGAGTGTCATCAAGGAAATCAAGGCTCCTTTCACGTTTGATGTGGGACACGGAATTGCTCTGCATGCAGTGCAGGGGAATCGGGCCTCATCTCCCGGCGAGGGGGAAGTCTCATGGTTTTTCTAGAGTTGCGGTCGGAACCTGGGATATATTCCCGAGTTAAGATGGGGAGGGCCCTTTCAGACACGTGTTTGTTCAGCGACGTCAGGACTCCTGCCTAGGTGTGAGGGACACCTCGGGATTCTCCTCGATTCTTGGCATGGCAATTGGGACGCGTCTCCACGTGAGGCGGGAGACCCAGGGTCCCTTTCCATGTGCCACAGGGATCCTTGGACTCCTATCCATTTTCAAGAGGAGTCAGGCATCGTCTCCTTTGGAAGCATTGATCTCCGTGGACCTCTCGAGTTTTCAAAGGATGTGAGGCCTCCTTTCGCGTTGAGGGGGAGGAATAGGTCTTTCTCTTTTGTCTCCACAGGGGATTCACACAACCCTTCGTCTTGGGAGATGCAAGACGAGCCTGCATTCAATTCACTGCAAGGATATCCGGCCTTACTTCGATTCAGAGCATCTCGGTGTCCATTCCACTTGAGGCCACAAACTCAGGGTCCCTCTCACATACCTGTAGCTGAGAGAAGCCTCCTCTTGAGGTGCTTGTGGAAAGTTGGTATTCCTCTTGAGTCGAAGCCTGGGACTAAGCTCTCATCTCGAGTTGATTTGGGGTCCATGGAGCCCTTTCGTGTTGCTACAGTGAGCTCAGGATTCCTCTAGACTAGGGACAGTGATCTTGGGTTTTCTCTGGAGTGCCATCAAGGAAATCAAGGCTCCTTTCACTTTTGATGTGGAATACGGAATTGCTCTGCATGCAGGTCAGGGGAATCGGGCCTCATCTCGCGGCGAGGGGGAAGTCTCATGGTTTTTCTCGAGTTGCGGCCGGAACCTGGGGTATATTCTCGACTTACGACGGGGAGGGCCCTTCCAGACACGTGTTTGTTCAGCGACGTCAGGACTCCTGCCTAGGTGCGAGGGACACCTCGGGATTCTCCTCGAGTCTTGGCATGGCAATTGGTACGCGTCTCCACGTGAGGCGGGAGACCCAGGGTCCCTTTCCACGTGCCACAGGGATCCTGGGACTCCTATCCATTTTCAAGAGGAGTCAGTCTTCGTCTCCTTTGGAAGCAATGATCTCCGCGGACCTCTCGAGTTTTCAAAGGATGTGAGGCCTCCGCTCGCGATGAGGCGGAGAATTAGGTTTTTCTCTGTGGTCTCCACAGGGGATTCAGACATCCCTTCGTCTTGGGAGATGCAAGACGAGCCTGCATTCAATTCACTGCAGGGATATCCGGCCTTACTTCGAGTCAGAGCATCCCGGTGTCCATTCCACTTGAGGCCACAAACTCGGGGTCCCTCAAATATACATGTAGCTGAGAGAAGCCTCCTCTTGAGGTGCTTGTGGAAAGTTGGTATTCCTCTTGAGTCTAAGCCAGGGACTAAGCTCTCATCTCGAGTTGATTTCGGTCCACGGAGCCCTTTCCTGTTGCTCCAGTGACCTCTGGATCCCTCCAGACTTGAGACAGTGATCTTGGGTTTTCTCTGGAGTGCCATCAAGGAAATCAAGGCTCCTTTCACGTTTGATGTGGAACACGGAATTGCTCTGCATGCAGTGCAGGGGAATCGGACCTCAACTCGCGGCGAGGGGGAAATCTCATGGTTTTTCTCGAGTTGCGGCCCGAACCTGGGGTATATTCTCGAGTTACGACGGGGAGGGCCCTTCCAGACACGTGTTTGTTCAGCGACGTCAGGACTCCTGCCTAGGTGCGAGGGACACCTCGGGATTCTCCTCGAGTCTTGGCATGGCAATTTGGACGCGTCTCCACGTGAGGCGGGAGACCCAGTGTCCCTTTCCACGTGCCACAAGGATCCTGGGACTCCTATCCATTTTCAAGAGGAGTCAGGCATCGTCTCCTTTGGAAGCATTGATCTCCGCGGACCTCTCGAGTTTTCAAAGGATGTGAGGCCTCCGGTCGCGATGAGGCGGAGAACTCGGTCTTTCTCTGTGGTCTCCACAGGGGATTCAGACATCCCTTCGTCTTGGGAGTTGCAAGACGAGCCTGCATTCAATTCACTGCAGGGATATCCCGCCTTAGTTCGAGTCAGAGCATCTCGGTGTCCATTCCACTTGAGGCCACAACCTCAGGGTCCCTCTCACATACCTGTAGCTGAGAGAAGCCTCCTCTTGAGGTGCTTGTGGAAAGTTGGTATTCCTCTTGAGTCGAAGCCAGGGACTAAGCTCTCATCTCGAGTTGATTTGGGGTCCACGGAGCCCTTTCGTGTTGTTCCAGTGACCTCAGGATCCCTCTAGACTTGAGACAATGATCTTGGGTTTTCTCTGGAGTGCCATCAAGGAAATCAAGGCTCCTTTCAAATTTGATGTGGAACACGGAATTGCTCTGCACGCAGTGCAGGGGAATCGGGTTTCATCTCGTGGCAAGGGGGATGTCTCATGGTTTTTCTCAAGTTGCGGCCGAAACCTGGGGTATATTCTCGAGTTACGACGGGGAGTGCCCTTCCAGACACGTGTTTGTTCAGCGACGTCAGGACTCCTGCCTAGGTGCGAGGGACACCTCGGGATTCTCCTCGAGTCTTGGCATGGCAATTGGGACACGTCTCCACGTGAGGCGGGAGACCCAGGGTCCCTTTCCACGTGCCACAGGGATCCTGGGACTCCTATCCATTTTCAAGAGGAGTCAGGCATCGTCTCCTTTGGAAGCATTGATCTCCACGGACCTCTCGAGTTTTCAAAGGATGTGAGGCCTCCGCGCAAGATGAGGCGGAGGACTAGCTCTTTCTCTGTCATCTCTACAGGGGATTCAGACATCCCTTCGTCTTGGGAGATGCAAGACGATCGTGCATTCAATTCACTGCAGGGATATCCGGCCTTACTTCGAGTCAGAGCATCTCGGTGTCCATTCCACTTGAGGCCACAAACTCAGGGTCCCTCTCACATACATGTAGCTGAGAGAAGCCTCCTCTTGAGGTGCTTGTGGAAAGTTGGTATTCCTCTTGAGTCGAAGCCAGGGACTAAGCTCTCATCTCGAGTTGATTTGTGGTCCACGGAGCCCTTTCGTGTTGCTCCAGTGACCTCAGGATCCCTCTAGACTTGAGACAGTGATCTTGCGTTTTCTCTGGAGTGCCATCAAGGAAATCAAGGCTCCTTTCAGGTTTGATGTGGAACACGGAATTGCTCTGCACGGAGTGCAGGGGAATCGGGCCTCATCTCGCGCCGAGGGGGAAGTCTCATGGTTTTTCTCGAGTTGCGGCCGGAACCTAGGGTATATTCTCGACTTACGACGGGGAGTGCCCTTCCAGACACATGATTGTTCAGCGACGTCAGGACTCCTGCCTAGGTGCGAGGGACACCTCGGGATTCTCCTCGAGTCTTGGCATGGCAATTGGGACGCGTCTCCACGTGAGGCGGGAGACCCAGTGTCCCTTTCCCCGTGCCATAGGGATCCTGGGACTCCTATCCATTTTCAAGAGGAGTCAGGCATCGTCTACTTTGGAAGCATTGATCTCCGCGGGCCTCTCGAGTTTTCAAAGGATGTGAGGCCTCCTGTCGCGATGAAGCTGAGATCTAGGTCTTTCTCTGTGGTCTCCACAGGGGATTCAGACATCCCTTCGTCTTGGGAGATGTAAGATGAGCCTGCATTCAATTCACTGCAGGGATATCCGGCCTTACTTCGAGTCAGAGCATCTCGGTGTCCATTCCACTTGAGGCCACAAACTCAGGGTCCCACTCACATAGCTGTAGCTGAGAGAAGCCTCCTCTCGAGGTGCTTGTGGAAGGTTGGTATTCCTCTTGAGTCGAAGCCAGGGACTAAGCTCTCATCTCGAGTTGATTTGGGGTCCATGGAGCCCTTTCGTGTTGCTACAGTGAACTCAGGATCCCTCTAGACTTGAGACAGTGATTTTGGGTTTTCTCTGGAGTGCCATCAAGGAAATTAAGGCTCCTTTCTTGTTTGATGTGGAACACGGAATTGCTCTGCACGCAGTGCAGGGGAATCGTGCCTCATCTCACGGCGAGGTGGAAGTCTCATGGTTTTTCTCGAGTTGCGGCCAGAACCTGGGGTATATTCTTGAGATACGACGGGAGGGCCCTTCCGGACACGTGTTTGTTCAGCGACGTCAGGACTCCTGCCTACGTGCGAGGGACACCTCGGGATTCTCCTCGCGTCTTGGCATGGCAATTGGGACGCATCTCCCCGTGATGCTGGATACCCAGTGTCCCTTTCCATGTACCACCGGGATCCTGTGACTCGTATCCATTTTGAAGAGGAGTCAGGCATCGTCTCCTTTGGAAGCATTGATCTCCGCGGACCTCTCGAGTTTTCAAAGGTTGTGAGTCCTCCGGTCACGATGTGGCGAGAACTAGGTCTTTCTCTGTGGTCTCCACAGGGTATTCAGACATCCCTTCGTCTTGGGAGATGCAAGACGAGCATTCATTCAATTCACTGCAGGGATATCCGGCCTTACTTCAAGTCACAGCGTCTCGGTGTCCATTCCACTCGAGGCCACAAACTCAGGGTCCCTCTCACATACCTGTAGCTGAGAGAAGCCTCCTCTTGAGGTGCTTGTGGAAAGTTGGTATTCCTCTTGAGTCGAAGCCAGGGACTAAGCTCTCATCTCGAGTTGATTTGGGGTCCACGGAGCCCTTTCTTGTTGCTACAGTGACCTCAGGATCCCTCTAGACTTGAGACAGTGATCTTGGGTTTTGTATGGAGTGCCATCAAGGAAATCAAGGCTCCTTTCACGTTTGATGTGGAACACGGGATTGCTCTGCACGCAGTGCAGGGGAATCGGGCCTCATCTCGCGGCGAGGGGGAAGTCTCATGGTTGTTCTCGAGTTGCGGCCGGAACCTGGGGTATATTCTTGAGTTACGACGGGGATGGTCTTTCCAGACACATGTTTATTCAGCGACGTCAGGACCCCTGCCTAGGTGCGAGGGACAACTCGGGATACTCCTCGAGTCTTGGCATGGCAATTGGGACGCGTCTCCACGTGAGGCGGGAGACCCAGGGTCCCTTTCCACGTGCCACAGGGATCCTGGGACTCCTATCCATTTTCAAGAGGAGTCAGGCATCGTCTCCTTTGGAAGCATTGATCTCCGTGGACCTCTCGAGTTTTCAAAGGATGTGAGGCCTCCGCTCGCGATGAGGCGGAGAATTAGGTTTTTCTCTGTGGTCTCCACAGGGGATTCAGATATCCCTTCGTCTTGGGAGATGCAAGACGAGCCTGCATTCAATTCACTGCAGGGATATCCAGCCTTACTTCGAGTCAGAGCATCCCGGTGTCCATTCTACTTGAGGCCACAAACTCGGGGTCCCTCAAATATACATGTAGCTGAGAGAAGCCTCCTCTTGAGTTGCTTGTGGAAAGTTGGTATTCCTCTTGAGTCGAAGCCAGGGACTAAGCTCTCATCTCGAGTGTATTTCGGTCTACGGAGCCCTTTCCTGTTGGTCCAGTGACCTCAGGATCCCTCTAGACTAGTGACAGTGATCTTGGGTTTTCTCTGGAGTGCCATCAAGGAAATCAAGGCTCCTTTCACGTTTGATGTGGAACACGGAATTGCTCTGCATGCAGTGCAGGGGAATCGGGCCTCAACTCGCGGCGAGGGGGAAATCTCATGGTTTTTCTCGAGTTGCGGCCCAAACCTGGGGTATATTCTCGAGTTACCACGGGGAGGCCCCTTCCAGACACGTGTTTGTTCAGCGACGTCAGGACTCCTGCCTAGGTGCGAGGGACACCTCGGGATTCTCCTCGAGTCTTGGCATGGCAATTTGGACAAGTCTCCACGTGAGGCGGGAGACCCAGGGTCCCTTTCCACGTGCCACAGTGATCCTGGGACTCCTGTCCATTTTCAAGAGGAGTCAGGCATCGTCTCCTTTGAAAGCATTGATCTCCGCGGCCCTCTCGAGTTTTCAAAGGATGTGAGGCTTCCGCTCGCGATGAGGCAGAGAATTAGGTCTTTCTCTGTGGTCTCCACAGGGGTTCAGACATCCCTTCATCTTGGGAGATGCAAGACGAGCCTTCATTCAATTCACTGCAGGGATATCCGGCCTTACTTCGAGTCAGAGCATCTCGGTGTCCATTCCACTTGAGGCCACAAACTCAGGGGCCCTCTCACATACCTGTAGCTGAGAGAAGCCTCCTCTTGAGGTGCTTGTGGAAAGTTGGTATTCCTCTTGAGTCAAAGCCAGGGACTAAGCTCTCATCTCGAGTTGATTTGGGGACCACAGAGCCCTTTCATGTTGCTACAGTGACCTCAGGATCCCTCTAGACTTGAGACAGTGATCTTGGGTTTTCTCTGGAGTGCCATCAAAGAAATCAAGGCTCCTTTCATTTTTGATGTGGAATACGGAGTTGCTCTGCATGCAGCTCAGGGGAATCGGGCCTCATCTCGCGGCGAGGGGGAAGTCTCATGGTTTTTCTCGAGTTGCGGCCGGAACCTGGGGTATATTCTCGAGTTACGACGGGGAGGGCCCTTCCAGACACGTGTTTGTTCAGCGAAGTCAGGACTCCTGCCTAGGTGCGAGGGACACTTCGGGATTCTCCTCGAATCTTGGCATGGCAATTTGGACGACTCTCCACGTGAGGCGGGAGACCCAGGGTCCCTTATAACATGCCAAAGGGATCCTGGGACTCCTATCCATTTTCAAGAGGAGTCAGGCATCGTCTCCTTTGGAAGCATTGATCTCCGCGGACCTCTCGAGTTTTCAAAGGATGTGAGGTGTCCGGTCGCGATGAGGCAGAGGACTAGGTCTTTCTCTGTGGTCTCCACAGGGGATTCAGACATCCCTTCGTCTTGGGAGATGCAAGACGAGCCTGCATTCAATTCACTGCAGGGATATCCGGCCTTACTTCGAGTCAGAGCATCTCGGTGTCCATTCCACTTGAGGCCACAAACTCAGGGTCCCTCTCACATACTTGTAGCTGAGAGAAGCCTCCTCTTGAGGTGCTGGTGGAAAGTTGGTGTTCCTCTTGAGTCGAAGCCAAGGACTAAGCTCTCATCTCGAGTTGACTTGGGGTCCACGGAGCACTTTCGTGTTGGTCCAGTGACCTCAGGATCCCTCTAGACTTGAGACAGTGATCTTGGGTTTTCTCTGGAGTGCCGTCATCGAAATCAAGGCTCCTTTCACGTTTGATGTGGAACACGGAATTGCTCTGCACGCAGTGCTGGTGAATCGGGCCTCATCTCGCGGCGAGGGGGAAGTCTCATGGTTTTTCTCGAGTTGCGGCCGGAACCTGGGGTATATTCTCGAGTTACGACGGGGAGGGCCCTTCCAGACACGTGTTTGTTCAGCGACGTAAGGACTCCAGCCTAGGTGCGAGGGACACCTCGGGATTCTCCTCGAGTCTTCGCATGGCAATTGGGACGCGTCTCCACGTGAGGCGGGAGACGCAGGGTCCCTTTCCACGTGCCACAGGGATCCTGGGACTCCTATCCATTTTCAAGAGGAGTCAGGCATCGTCTCCTTTGGAAGCATTGATCTCCGCAGACCTCTCGAGTTTTCAAAGGATGTGAGGCCTCCAGTCGCGTTGAGGCGGTGGACTAGGTCTTTCTCTGTGGTCTCCACAGGGGATTCAGACATCCCTTCGTCTTGGGAGATGCAAGACGAGCCTGCATTCAATTCACTGCAGGGATATCCGGCCTTACTTCGAGTCAGAGCATCTCGGTGTCCATTCCACTTGAGGCCACAAACTCAGGGTCCCTCTCACATACCTGTAGCTGAGAGAAGCCTCCTCTTGAGGTGCTTGTGGAAAGTTGGTATTCCTCTTGAGTCGAAGCCAGGGACTAAGCTCTCATCTCGAGTTGATTTGGGGTCCACGGAGCCCTTTCGTGTTGCTCCAGTGACCTCAGGATCCCTCTAGACTTGAGACAGTGATCTTGGGTTTTCTCTGGAGTGCCATCAAGGAAATCAAGGCTCCTTTCACGTTTGATGAGGAACACGGAATTGCTCTGCACGCAGTGCAGGGGATTCGGGCCTCATCTCGCGGCGAGGGGGAAGTCTCATGGTTTTTCTCGAGTTGCGGCCGGAACCTGGGGTATATTCTCGAGTTACGACGGGGAGGGCCCTTCCAGACACGTGTTTGTTCAGCGAAGTCAGGACTCCTGCCTAGGTGCGAGGGACACCTCGGGATTCTCCTCGAGTCTTGGCATGGCAATTTGGACGAGTCTCCACGTGAGGCGGGAGACCCAGGGTCCCTTATTACGTGCCAAAGGGATCCTGGGACTCCTATCCATTTTCAAGAGGAGTCAGGCATCGGCTCCTTTGGAAGCATTGATCTCCGCGGACCTCTCGAGTTTTCAAAGGATGTGAGGCGTCCGGTCGCGATGAGGCGGAGGACTAGGTCTTTCTCTGTGGTCTCCACAGGGGATTCAGACATCCCTTCGTCTTGGGAGATGCAAGACGAGCCTGCATTCAATTCACTGCAGGGATATCCGGCCTTACTTCGAGTCAGAGCATCTCGGTGTCCATTCCACTTGAGGCCACAAACTCAGGGGCCCTCTCACATACCTGTAGCTGAGAGAAGCCTCCTCTTGAGGTGCTTGTGGAAAGGTGGTATTCCTCTTGAGTCGAAGCTAGGGACTAAGCTCTCATCTCTGGTTGATTTGGGGTCCACGGAGCCCTTTCGTGTTGCTCCAGTGACCTCAGGATCCCTCTAGACTTTAGACAGTGATCTTGGGTTTTTTCTGGAGTGCCATCAAGGAAATCAAGGCTCCTTTCACGTTTGATGTGGAACACGGAATTGCTCTGCATTCAGTGCAGGGGAATCGGGCCTCAACTCGCGGCGAGGGGAAAATCTCATGGTTTTTCTCGAGTTGCGGCCAGAAGCTGGGTATATTCTCGAGTTACGACGGGGAGGGCCCTTCCAGACACGTGTTTGTTCAGCGACGACTGGACTCCTGCCTAGGTGCGAGGGACACCTCGGGATTCTCCTCGAGTCTTCGCATGGCAATTGGGACGCGTCTCCACCTGAGGCGGGAGACCCAGGGTCCCTTTCCACGTGCCACAGGGATCCTGGGACTCCTATCCATTTTCAAGAGGAGTCAGGCATCTTCTCCTTTGGAAGCATTGATCTCCGCGGACCTCTCGAGTTTTCAAAGGATATGAGGCCTCGGCTCGCGATGAGGAGGAAAATTTGGTCTTTCTCTGTGGTCTCCACAGGGGATTCAGACATCCCTTCGTCTTGGGAGATGCAAGACGATCCTGCATTCAATTCACTGCAGGGATATTCGGCCTTACTTCAGGTCAGAGCATCTCGGTGTCCATTCCATTTGAGGCCACAAACTCAGGGGCCTTCTCACATACCTGTAGCTGAGAGAAGCCTCCTCTTGAGGTGCTTGTGGAAAGTTGGTATTCCTCTTGTGTCGAAGCCAGGGACTAAGCTCTCATCTCGAGTTGATTTCGGGTCCACGGAGCCCTTTCATGTTGCTACAGTGACCTCAGGATCCCTCTAGACTTGAGACAGTGATCTTGGGTTTTCTCTGGAGTGCCATCAAGGAAATCAAGGTTCCTTTCATTTTTGATGTGGAACACGGAATTGCTCTGCACGCAGTGCAAGGGAATCGGGCCTCATCTCGCGGCGAGGGGGAAGTCTCATGGTTTTTCTCGAGTTGCGGCCGGAACCTGGGGTATATTCTCGAGTTACGACGGGGAGGGCCCTTCCAGACACGTGTTTGTTGAGAGACGTCAGGACTCCTGCCTAGGTGCGAGGGACACCTCGGGATTCTCCTCGAGTCTTGGCATGGCAATTGGGACGCGTCTCCACGTGAGGCGGGAGACCCAGGGTCCCTTTCCACGTGCCACAGGGATCCTGGGACTCCTATCCAATTTCAAGAGGAGTCAGGCATCGTCTCCTTTGGAAGCATTGACCTCCGCAGACCTCTTGAATTTTCAAAGGATGTGAGGCCTCCGGTCGCTATGAGGCAGAGAACTTGGTCTTTCTCTGTGGTCTCCACAGGGGATTCAGACATCCCTTCGTCTTGGGAGATGCAAGACGAGCCTGCATTCAATTCACTGCAGGGATATCCGGCCTTACTTCGAGTCATAGCATCTTGGTGTCCATTCCACTTGAGGCCAAAAACTCAGGGGCCCTCTCACATACCTGTAGCTGAGAGAAGCCTCCTCTCGAGGTGCTTGTGGAAAGTTGGTATTCCTCTTGAGTCGAAGCCAGGGAATAATCTCTCATCTCGAGTTGATTTGAAGTCCACGGAACCCTTTCGTGTTGCTACAGTGACCTCAGGATCCCTCTAGACTTGAGACAGTGATCTTGGGTTTTCTCTGGAGTGCCATCAAGGAAATCAAGTCTCCTTTCATTTTTGATGTGGAATACGGAGTTGCTCTGCACGCAGGGCAGGGGAATCTGGCCTCATCTCGCGGCGAGGGGGAAGTCTCATGGTTTTTCTCGAGTTGCGGCCAGAACCTGGGGTATATTCTCCAGTTACGACGGGGAGAGCCCTTAGACACGTGTTTGTTCAGCGACGTCAGGACTCCTGCCTAGGTGTAAGGCACACCTCGTGATTCTCCTCGAGTCTTGGCATGGCAATTGGGACGCGTCTCCACGTGAGGCGGGAGACCCAGTGTCCCTTTCCACGTGCCACAGTGATCCTGGGACTCCTATCCATTTTCAAGAGGAGTCAGGAATCGTCTCCTTAGGAAGCATTGATCTCCGCGGACCTCTCGAGTTTTCAATGGATGTGCGGCCTCCGGTCTCAAAGAGGCGGAGGACTAGGTCTTTCTCTGTGGTCTCCACAGGGGATTCAGACATCCCTTCCTCTTGGGAGATGCAAGACGAGCCTGCATTCAATTCACTGCAGGGATATCCAGCCTTACTTCGAGTCAGAGCATCTCGGTGTCCATTGCACTTGAGGCAACAAACTCAGGGTCCCTCTCACATACCTGTAGCTGAGAGAAGCCTCCTCTTGAGGTGCTTGTGGAAAGTTGGTATTCCTCTTGAGTCGAAGGCAGGGACTAAGCTCTCATCTCGAGTTGATTTGGGGTCCACGGAGCCCTTTCGTGTTGCTCCAGTGACCTCAGGATCCCTCTAGACTTGAGACAGTGATCTTGGGTTTTCTCTGGAGTCCCATCAAGGAAATCAAGGCTCCTTTCACGTTTGATGTGGAACACGGAATTGCTCTGCATTCAGTGCAGGGGAATCGGGCCTCAACTCGCGGCGAGGGGAAAATCTCATGGTTTTTCTCGAGTTGCGGCCAGAACCTTGGGTATATTCTCGAGTTACGACGGGGAGGGCCCTTACAGACACGTGTTTGTTCAGCGACGTCTGGACTCCTGCCTAGGTGCGAGGGACACCTCGGGATTCTCCTCGAGTCTTCGCATGGCAATTGGGACGCGCCTCCACGTGAGGCGGGAGACCCAGGGTCCCTTTCCACGTGCCACAGGGATCCTGGGACTCCTATCCATTTTCAAGAGGAGTCAGGCATCGTCTCCTTTGGAAGCATTGATCTCCGCGGACCTCTCGAGTTTTCAAAGGATGTGAGGCCTCCGCTCGCGATGAGGCGGAGGACTAGCTCTTTCTCTGTGGTCTCCACAGGGGATTCAGACATCCCTTCCTCTTGGGAGATGCAAGACGAGCCTGCATTCAATTCACTGCAGGGATAGCCAGCCTTACTTCGAGTCAGAGCATCTCGGTGTCCATTGCACTTGAGGCAACAAACTCAGGGTCCTTCTCACATACCTGTGGCTGAGAGAACCCTCCTCTTGAGGTGCTTGTGGAAAGTTGGTATTCCTCTTGAGTCGAAGCCAGGTACTAAGCTCTCATCTCGAGTTGATTTGGGGTCCACGGAGCCCTTTCATGTTTCTCCAGTGACCTCAGGATCCCTCTAGACTTGAGACAGTGATCTTGGGTTTTCTCTGGAATGCCATCAAGGAAATCAAGGCTCCTTTCACGTTTGATGTGGAACACGGAATTGCTCTGCACGCAGTGCAGGCGAATCGGGCCTCATCTCGCGGCGAGGGGGAAGTCTCATGGTTTTTCTCGAGTTGCGGCCGGAAACTGGGGTATATTCTCGAGTTACGACGGGGAGGGCCCTTCCAGACACGTGTTTGTTCAGCGACGTCAGGACTCCTGCCTAGGTGCGAGGGACACCTCGGGATTCTCCTCGAGTCTTGGCATGGCAATTGGGACGCGTCTCCACATGAGGCGGGAGACCCAGGGTCCCTTTCCACGTGCCACAGGGATCCTGGGACTCCTATCCATTTTCAAGAGGAGTCAGGCATCGTCTCCTTTGGAAGCATTGATCTGCGCGGACCTCTCGAGTTTTCTAAGGATGTTAGGGCTCCGGTCGCGTTGAGGCGGAGGACTAGGTCTTTCTCTGTGTTCTGCACGGGGGATTCAGAAATCCCTTCGTCTTGGGAGATGCAAGATGAGCCTGCATTCAATTCAGTGCAGGGATATCCGGCCTTATTTCAAGTCAGAGCATCTCGGTGTCCATTCCACTTGATGCCACAAACTCAGGGTCCCTCTCACATACCTGTAGCTGAGAGAAGCCTCCTCTTGAGGGGCTTGTGGAAAGTTCGTATTCCTCTTGAGTTGAAGCCAGGGACTAATCTCTCATCTCGAGTTGATTTGGGGTCCACGGAGCCCTTTCGTGTTGCTCCAGTGACCTCAGGATCCCTCTAGACTTGAGACAGTGATCTTGGGTTTTCTCTGGAGTGCCATCAAGGAAATCAAGGCTCCTGTCATTTTTGATGTGGAATACGGAATTGCTCTGCACGCAGGGCAGGGGAATCGGGCCTCACCTCGCGGCGAGGGGGAAGTCTCATGGTTTTTTTCGAGTTGCGGCCGGAACCTTGGGTATATTCTCGAGTTACGATGGGGAGGGCCCTTCCAGACACGTGTTTGTTCAGCGACGTCAGGACTCCTGCCTAGGTGCGAGGGACACCTCGGGATTCTCCTCGAGTCTTGGCATGGCAATTGGGACACGTCTCCACCTGAGGCGGGAGACCCAGTGTCCCTTTCCACGTGCCACAGGGATCCTGGGACTCCTATCCATTTTCAAGAGGAATCAGGCAGCGTCTCCTTTGGAAGCATTGATCTCCGCGGACCTCTCGAGTTTTCAAAGGATATGAGGCCTCGGCTCGCGATGAGGAGGAAAATTAGGTCTTTCTCTGTGGTCTCCACAGGGGATTCAGACATCCCTTCGTCTTGGGAGATGCAAGACGATCCTGCATTCAATTCACTGCAGGGATATTCGGCCTTACTTCAGGTCAGAGCATCTCGGTGTCCATTCCATTTGAGGCCACAAACTCAGGGGCCCTCTCACATACCTGTAGCTGAGAGAAGCCTCCTCTTGAGGTGCTTGTGGAATGTTGGTATTCCTCTTGTGTCGAAGCCAGGGACTAAGCTCTCATCTCGAGTTGATTTGGGGTCCACGGAGCCCTTTCATGTTGCTACAGTGACCTCAGGATCCCTCTAGACTTGAGACAGTGATCTTGGGTTTTCTCTGGAGTGCCATCAAGGAAATCAAGTTTCCTTTCATTTTTGATGTGGAACACGGAATTGCTCTGCACACAGTGCAAGGGAATCGGGCCTCATCTCGCGGCGAGGGGGAAGTCTCATGGTTTTTCTCGAGTTGCGGCCGGAACCTGGGGTATATTCTCGAGTTACGACGGGGAGGGCCCTTCCAGACACGTGTTTGTTCAGCGACGTCAGGACTCCTGCCTAGGTGCGAGGGACAACTCGGGATTCTCCTCGAGTCTTGGCATGGCAATTGGGACGCGTCTCCACGTGTGGCGGGAGACCCAGTGTCCCTTTCAACGTGCCACAGGGATCCTGGGACTCCTACCTATTTTCAAGAGGAGTCAGGTATCGTCTCTGTTGGAAGCATTGATCTCTGCGGACCTTTCGAGTTTTCAAAGGATGTGAGGCCTCCGGTCGCGTTGAGGCGGAGGACTAGGTCTTTCTCTGTTGTCTCCACAGGGGATTCAGACATCCCTTCGTCTTGGGAGATGCAAGACGAGCCTGCATTCAATTCACTGCAGGGATATCCAGCCTTACTTCGAGTCAGAGCATCTCGGTGTCCATTTCAATTGAGGCCACAAACTCAGGGTCCCTCTCACATACCTGTAGCTGAGAGAAGCCTCCTCTTGAGGTGCTTGTGGAAAGTTAGTATTCCTCTTGAGTCGAAGCCAGGGACTAAGCTCTCATCTCGAGTTGATTTGGGGTCCACGGAGCCCTTTCGTGTTGCTCCAGTGACCTCAGGATCCCTCTAGACTTGAGACAGTGATCTTGGGTTTTCTCTGGAGTGCCATCAAGGAAATCAAGGCTCCTTTCACGTTTGATGTGGAACACGGAATTGCTCTGCATGCAGTGCAGGGGAATCGGGCCTCATCTCGCGGTGAAGGCGAAATCTCATGGTTTTTCTCGAGTTGCGGCCGGAACCTGGGGTATATTCTCCAGTTACGACGGGGAGGGCCCTTCCAGACACGTGTTTGTTCAGCGTCGTCTAGACTCCTGCCTAGGTGCGAGGGACACCTCGGGATTCTCCTCGAGTCTTCGCATGGCAATTGGGACGCGTCTCCACGTGAGGCGGGAGACCCAGGGTCCCTTTCCACGTGCCACAGGGATCCTGGGACTCCTATCCATTTTCAAGAGGAGTCAGGCATCGTCTCCTTTGGAAGCATTGATCTCCGCGGACCTCTCGAGTTTTCAAAGGATGTGAGGCCTCCGCTCGCGATGAGGCGGAGAACTTGGTCTTTCTCTGTGGTCTCCACAGGGGATTCAGACAGCCCTTCGTCTTGGGAGATGCAAGACGAGCCTGCATTCAATTCACTGCAGGGATATCTGGCCTTACTTCGAGTCAGAGCATCTCAGTGTCCATTCCACTGGAGGCCACAAACTCAGGGTCCTTCTCACATACCTGTGGCTGAGAGAACCCTCCTCTTGAGGTGCTTGTGGAAAGTTGGTATTCCTCTTGAGTCGAAGCCAGGTACTAAGCTCTCATCTCGAGTTGATTTGGGGTCCACGGAGCCCTTTCGTGTTGCTCCAGTGACCTCAGGATCCCTCTAGACTTGAGACAGTGATCTTGGGTTTTCTCTGGACTGCCATCACGGAAATCAAGGCTCCTTTCACGTTTGATGTAGAACACCGAATTGCTCTGCACGCAGTGCAGGGGAATCGGGCCTCATCTCGGGGCGAGGGGGAAGTCTCATGGTTTTTCTCGAGTTGCGGCCGGAACCTTTGGTATATTCTCGAGTTACGACGGGGAGGGCCCTTCCAGACACGTGTTTGTTCAGCGACGACAGGACTCCTGCCTAGGTGCGAGGGACACCTCGGGATTCTCCTCGAGTCTTGGCATGGCAATTGGGACGCGTCTCCACGTGTGGCGGGAGACCCAGTGTCCCATTCAACGTGCCACATGGATCCTGGGACTCCTGCCTATTTTCAAGAGGAGTCAGGCATCGTCTCCGTTGGAAGCATTGATCTCCGCGGATGTTTCGAGTTTTCAAAGGATGTGAGGCCTCAGGTCGCGTTGAGGCGGAGGACTAGGTCTTTCTCTGTTGTCTCCACAGGGGATTCAGACATCCCTTCGTCTTGGGAGATGCAAGACGAGCCTGCATTCAATTCACTGCAGGGATATCCAGCCTTACTTCGAGTCAGAGCATCTCGGTGTCCATTTCAATTGAGGCCACAAACTCAGGGTCCCTCTCACATACCTGTAGCTGAGAGAAGCCTCCTCTTGAGGTGCTTGTGGAAAGTTAGTATTCCTCTTGAGTCGAAGCCAGGGACTAAGCTCTCATCTCGAGTTGATTTGGGGTCCACGGAGACCTTTCGTGTTGCTCCAGTGACCTCAGGATCCCTCCAGACTTGAGACAGTGATCTTGGGTTTTCTCTGGAGTGCCATCAAGGAAATCAAGGCTCCTTTCACGTTTGATGTGGAACACGGAATTGCTCTGCATTCAGTGCAGGGGAATCGGGCCTCATCTCGCGGTGAAGGCGAAATCTCATGGTTTTTCTCGAGTTGCGGCCGGAACCTGGGGTATATTCTCCAGTTACGACGGGGAGGGCCCTTCCAGACACGTGTTTGTTCAGCGACGTCTGGACTCCTGCCTAGGTGCGAGGGACACCTCGGGATTCTCCTCGAGTCTTGGCATGGCAATTGGGACGCGTCTCCACGTGAGGCGGGAGACCCAGGGTCCCTTTCCACGTGCCACAGGGATCCTGGGACTCCTATCCATTTTCAAGAGGAGTCAGGCATCGTCTCCTTTGGAAGCATTGATCTCCGCGGACCTCTCGAGTTTTCAAAGGATGTGAGGCCTCCGCTCGCGATGAGGCGGAGAACTTGGTCTTTCTCTGTGGTCTCCACAGGGGATTCAGACAGCCCTTCGTCTTGGGAGATGCAAGACGAGCCTGCATTCAATTCACTGCAGGGATATCTGGCCTTACTTCGAGTCAGAGCATCTCAGTGTCCATTCCACTGGAGGCCACAAACTCAGGGTCCTTCTCACATACCTGTGGCTGAGAGAACCCTCCTCTTGAGGTGCTTGTGGAAAGTTGGTATTCCTCTTGAGTCGAAGCCAGGTACTAAGCTCTCATCTCGAGTTGATTTGGGGTCCACGGAGCCCTTTCGTGTTGCTCCAGTGACCTCAGGATCCCTCTAGACTTGAGACAGTGATCTTGGGTTTTCTCTGGAGTGCCATCAAGGAAATCAAGGCTCCTTTCACGTTTGATGTAGAACACTGAATTGCTCTGCACGCAGTGCAGGGGAATCGGGCCTCATCTCGGGGCGAGGGGGAAGTCTTATGGTTTTTCTCGAGTTGCGGCCGGAACCTGGGGTATATTCTCGAGTTACGACGGGGAGGGCCCTTCCAGACACGTGTTTGTTGAGAGACGTCAGGACTCCTGCCTAGGTGCGAGGGACACCTCGGGATTCTCCTCGAGTCTTGGCATGGCAATTGGGACGCGTCTCCACGTGAGGCGGGAGACCCAGGGTCCCTTTCCACGTGCCACAGGGATCCTGGGACTCCTATCCAATTTCAAGAGGAGTCAGGCATCGTCTCCTTTGGAAGCATTGACCTCCGCAGACCTCTTGAATTTTCAAAGGATGTGAGGCCTCCGGTCGCTATGAGGCAGAGAACTTGGTCTTTCTCTGTGGTCTCCACAGGGGATTCAGACATCCCTTCGTCTTGGGAGATGCAAGACGAGCCTGCATTCAATTCACTGCAGGGATATCCGGCCTTACTTCGAGTCATAGCATCTTGGTGTCCATTCCACTTGAGGCCAAAAACTCAGGGGCCCTCTCACATACCTGTAGCTGAGAGAAGCCTCCTCTCGAGGTGCTTGTGGAAAGTTGGTATTCCTCTTGAGTCGAAGCCAGGGAATAATCTCTCATCTCGAGTTGATTTGAAGTCCACGGAACCCTTTCGTGTTGCTACAGTGACCTCAGGATCCCTCTAGACTTGAGACAGTGATCTTGGGTTTTCTCTGGAGTGCCATCAAGGAAATCAAGTCTCCTTTCATTTTTGATGTGGAATACGGAGTTGCTCTGCACGCAGGGCAGGGGAATCTGGCCTCATCTCGCGGCGAGGGGGAAGTCTCATGGTTTTTCTCGAGTTGCGGCCAGAACCTGGGGTATATTCTCCAGTTACGACGGGGAGAGCCCTTAGACACGTGTTTGTTCAGCGACGTCAGGACTCCTGCCTAGGTGTAAGGCACACCTCGTGATTCTCCTCGAGTCTTGGCATGGCAATTGGGACGCGTCTCCACGTGAGGCGGGAGACCCAGTGTCCCTTTCCACGTGCCACAGTGATCCTGGGACTCCTATCCATTTTCAAGAGGAGTCAGGAATCGTCTCCTTAGGAAGCATTGATCTCCGCGGACCTCTCGAGTTTTCAATGGATGTGCGGCCTCCGGTCTCAAAGAGGCGGAGGACTAGGTCTTTCTCTGTGGTCTCCACAGGGGATTCAGACATCCCTTCCTCTTGGGAGATGCAAGACGAGCCTGCATTCAATTCACTGCAGGGATATCCAGCCTTACTTCGAGTCAGAGCATCTCGGTGTCCATTGCACTTGAGGCAACAAACTCAGGGTCCCTCTCACATACCTGTAGCTGAGAGAAGCCTCCTCTTGAGGTGCTTGTGGAAAGTTGGTATTCCTCTTGAGTCGAAGGCAGGGACTAAGCTCTCATCTCGAGTTGATTTGGGGTCCACGGAGCCCTTTCGTGTTGCTCCAGTGACCTCAGGATCCCTCTAGACTTGAGACAGTGATCTTGGGTTTTCTCTGGAGTCCCATCAAGGAAATCAAGGCTCCTTTCACGTTTGATGTGGAACACGGAATTGCTCTGCATTCAGTGCAGGGGAATCGGGCCTCAACTCGCGGCGAGGGGAAAATCTCATGGTTTTTCTCGAGTTGCGGCCAGAACCTTGGGTATATTCTCGAGTTACGACGGGGAGGGCCCTTACAGACACGTGTTTGTTCAGCGACGTCTGGACTCCTGCCTAGGTGCGAGGGACACCTCGGGATTCTCCTCGAGTCTTCGCATGGCAATTGGGACGCGCCTCCACGTGAGGCGGGAGACCCAGGGTCCCTTTCCACGTGCCACAGGGATCCTGGGACTCCTATCCATTTTCAAGAGGAGTCAGGCATCGTCTCCTTTGGAAGCATTGATCTCCGCGGACCTCTCGAGTTTTCAAAGGATGTGAGGCCTCCGCTCGCGATGAGGCGGAGGACTAGCTCTTTCTCTGTGGTCTCCACAGGGGATTCAGACATCCCTTCCTCTTGGGAGATGCAAGACGAGCCTGCATTCAATTCACTGCAGGGATAGCCAGCCTTACTTCGAGTCAGAGCATCTCGGTGTCCATTGCACTTGAGGCAACAAACTCAGGGTCCTTCTCACATACCTGTGGCTGAGAGAACCCTCCTCTTGAGGTGCTTGTGGAAAGTTGGTATTCCTCTTGAGTCGAAGCCAGGTACTAAGCTCTCATCTCGAGTTGATTTGGGGTCCACGGAGCCCTTTCATGTTTCTCCAGTGACCTCAGGATCCCTCTAGACTTGAGACAGTGATCTTGGGTTTTCTCTGGAATGCCATCAAGGAAATCAAGGCTCCTTTCACGTTTGATGTGGAACACGGAATTGCTCTGCACGCAGTGCAGGCGAATCGGGCCTCATCTCGCGGCGAGGGGGAAGTCTCATGGTTTTTCTCGAGTTGCGGCCGGAAACTGGGGTATATTCTCGAGTTACGACGGGGAGGGCCCTTCCAGACACGTGTTTGTTCAGCGACGTCAGGACTCCTGCCTAGGTGCGAGGGACACCTCGGGATTCTCCTCGAGTCTTGGCATGGCAATTGGGACGCGTCTCCACATGAGGCGGGAGACCCAGGGTCCCTTTCCACGTGCCACAGGGATCCTGGGACTCCTATCCATTTTCAAGAGGAGTCAGGCATCGTCTCCTTTGGAAGCATTGATCTGCGCGGACCTCTCGAGTTTTCTAAGGATGTTAGGGCTCCGGTCGCGTTGAGGCGGAGGACTAGGTCTTTCTCTGTGTTCTGCACGGGGGATTCAGAAATCCCTTCGTCTTGGGAGATGCAAGATGAGCCTGCATTCAATTCAGTGCAGGGATATCCGGCCTTATTTCAAGTCAGAGCATCTCGGTGTCCATTCCACTTGATGCCACAAACTCAGGGTCCCTCTCACATACCTGTAGCTGAGAGAAGCCTCCTCTTGAGGGGCTTGTGGAAAGTTCGTATTCCTCTTGAGTTGAAGCCAGGGACTAATCTCTCATCTCGAGTTGATTTGGGGTCCACGGAGCCCTTTCGTGTTGCTCCAGTGACCTCAGGATCCCTCTAGACTTGAGACAGTGATCTTGGGTTTTCTCTGGAGTGCCATCAAGGAAATCAAGGCTCCTGTCATTTTTGATGTGGAATACGGAATTGCTCTGCACGCAGGGCAGGGGAATCGGGCCTCACCTCGCGGCGAGGGGGAAGTCTCATGGTTTTTTTCGAGTTGCGGCCGGAACCTTGGGTATATTCTCGAGTTACGATGGGGAGGGCCCTTCCAGACACGTGTTTGTTCAGCGACGTCAGGACTCCTGCCTAGGTGCGAGGGACACCTCGGGATTCTCCTCGAGTCTTGGCATGGCAATTGGGACACGTCTCCACCTGAGGCGGGAGACCCAGTGTCCCTTTCCACGTGCCACAGGGATCCTGGGACTCCTATCCATTTTCAAGAGGAATCAGGCAGCGTCTCCTTTGGAAGCATTGATCTCCGCGGACCTCTCGAGTTTTCAAAGGATATGAGGCCTCGGCTCGCGATGAGGAGGAAAATTAGGTCTTTCTCTGTGGTCTCCACAGGGGATTCAGACATCCCTTCGTCTTGGGAGATGCAAGACGATCCTGCATTCAATTCACTGCAGGGATATTCGGCCTTACTTCAGGTCAGAGCATCTCGGTGTCCATTCCATTTGAGGCCACAAACTCAGGGGCCCTCTCACATACCTGTAGCTGAGAGAAGCCTCCTCTTGAGGTGCTTGTGGAATGTTGGTATTCCTCTTGTGTCGAAGCCAGGGACTAAGCTCTCATCTCGAGTTGATTTGGGGTCCACGGAGCCCTTTCATGTTGCTACAGTGACCTCAGGATCCCTCTAGACTTGAGACAGTGATCTTGGGTTTTCTCTGGAGTGCCATCAAGGAAATCAAGTTTCCTTTCATTTTTGATGTGGAACACGGAATTGCTCTGCACACAGTGCAAGGGAATCGGGCCTCATCTCGCGGCGAGGGGGAAGTCTCATGGTTTTTCTCGAGTTGCGGCCGGAACCTGGGGTATATTCTCGAGTTACGACGGGGAGGGCCCTTCCAGACACGTGTTTGTTCAGCGACGTCAGGACTCCTGCCTAGGTGCGAGGGACAACTCGGGATTCTCCTCGAGTCTTGGCATGGCAATTGGGACGCGTCTCCACGTGTGGCGGGAGACCCAGTGTCCCTTTCAACGTGCCACAGGGATCCTGGGACTCCTACCTATTTTCAAGAGGAGTCAGGTATCGTCTCTGTTGGAAGCATTGATCTCTGCGGACCTTTCGAGTTTTCAAAGGATGTGAGGCCTCCGGTCGCGTTGAGGCGGAGGACTAGGTCTTTCTCTGTTGTCTCCACAGGGGATTCAGACATCCCTTCGTCTTGGGAGATGCAAGACGAGCCTGCATTCAATTCACTGCAGGGATATCCAGCCTTACTTCGAGTCAGAGCATCTCGGTGTCCATTTCAATTGAGGCCACAAACTCAGGGTCCCTCTCACATACCTGTAGCTGAGAGAAGCCTCCTCTTGAGGTGCTTGTGGAAAGTTAGTATTCCTCTTGAGTCGAAGCCAGGGACTAAGCTCTCATCTCGAGTTGATTTGGGGTCCACGGAGCCCTTTCGTGTTGCTCCAGTGACCTCAGGATCCCTCTAGACTTGAGACAGTGATCTTGGGTTTTCTCTGGAGTGCCATCAAGGAAATCAAGGCTCCTTTCACGTTTGATGTGGAACACGGAATTGCTCTGCATGCAGTGCAGGGGAATCGGGCCTCATCTCGCGGTGAAGGCGAAATCTCATGGTTTTTCTCGAGTTGCGGCCGGAACCTGGGGTATATTCTCCAGTTACGACGGGGAGGGCCCTTCCAGACACGTGTTTGTTCAGCGTCGTCTAGACTCCTGCCTAGGTGCGAGGGACACCTCGGGATTCTCCTCGAGTCTTCGCATGGCAATTGGGACGCGTCTCCACGTGAGGCGGGAGACCCAGGGTCCCTTTCCACGTGCCACAGGGATCCTGGGACTCCTATCCATTTTCAAGAGGAGTCAGGCATCGTCTCCTTTGGAAGCATTGATCTCCGCGGACCTCTCGAGTTTTCAAAGGATGTGAGGCCTCCGCTCGCGATGAGGCGGAGAACTTGGTCTTTCTCTGTGGTCTCCACAGGGGATTCAGACAGCCCTTCGTCTTGGGAGATGCAAGACGAGCCTGCATTCAATTCACTGCAGGGATATCTGGCCTTACTTCGAGTCAGAGCATCTCAGTGTCCATTCCACTGGAGGCCACAAACTCAGGGTCCTTCTCACATACCTGTGGCTGAGAGAACCCTCCTCTTGAGGTGCTTGTGGAAAGTTGGTATTCCTCTTGAGTCGAAGCCAGGTACTAAGCTCTCATCTCGAGTTGATTTGGGGTCCACGGAGCCCTTTCGTGTTGCTCCAGTGACCTCAGGATCCCTCTAGACTTGAGACAGTGATCTTGGGTTTTCTCTGGACTGCCATCACGGAAATCAAGGCTCCTTTCACGTTTGATGTAGAACACCGAATTGCTCTGCACGCAGTGCAGGGGAATCGGGCCTCATCTCGGGGCGAGGGGGAAGTCTCATGGTTTTTCTCGAGTTGCGGCCGGAACCTTTGGTATATTCTCGAGTTACGACGGGGAGGGCCCTTCCAGACACGTGTTTGTTCAGCGACGACAGGACTCCTGCCTAGGTGCGAGGGACACCTCGGGATTCTCCTCGAGTCTTGGCATGGCAATTGGGACGCGTCTCCACGTGTGGCGGGAGACCCAGTGTCCCATTCAACGTGCCACATGGATCCTGGGACTCCTGCCTATTTTCAAGAGGAGTCAGGCATCGTCTCCGTTGGAAGCATTGATCTCCGCGGATGTTTCGAGTTTTCAAAGGATGTGAGGCCTCAGGTCGCGTTGAGGCGGAGGACTAGGTCTTTCTCTGTTGTCTCCACAGGGGATTCAGACATCCCTTCGTCTTGGGAGATGCAAGACGAGCCTGCATTCAATTCACTGCAGGGATATCCAGCCTTACTTCGAGTCAGAGCATCTCGGTGTCCATTTCAATTGAGGCCACAAACTCAGGGTCCCTCTCACATACCTGTAGCTGAGAGAAGCCTCCTCTTGAGGTGCTTGTGGAAAGTTAGTATTCCTCTTGAGTCGAAGCCAGGGACTAAGCTCTCATCTCGAGTTGATTTGGGGTCCACGGAGACCTTTCGTGTTGCTCCAGTGACCTCAGGATCCCTCCAGACTTGAGACAGTGATCTTGGGTTTTCTCTGGAGTGCCATCAAGGAAATCAAGGCTCCTTTCACGTTTGATGTGGAACACGGAATTGCTCTGCATTCAGTGCAGGGGAATCGGGCCTCATCTCGCGGTGAAGGCGAAATCTCATGGTTTTTCTCGAGTTGCGGCCGGAACCTGGGGTATATTCTCCAGTTACGACGGGGAGGGCCCTTCCAGACACGTGTTTGTTCAGCGACGTCTGGACTCCTGCCTAGGTGCGAGGGACACCTCGGGATTCTCCTCGAGTCTTGGCATGGCAATTGGGACGCGTCTCCACGTGAGGCGGGAGACCCAGGGTCCCTTTCCACGTGCCACAGGGATCCTGGGACTCCTATCCATTTTCAAGAGGAGTCAGGCATCGTCTCCTTTGGAAGCATTGATCTCCGCGGACCTCTCGAGTTTTCAAAGGATGTGAGGCCTCCGCTCGCGATGAGGCGGAGAACTTGGTCTTTCTCTGTGGTCTCCACAGGGGATTCAGACAGCCCTTCGTCTTGGGAGATGCAAGACGAGCCTGCATTCAATTCACTGCAGGGATATCTGGCCTTACTTCGAGTCAGAGCATCTCAGTGTCCATTCCACTGGAGGCCACAAACTCAGGGTCCTTCTCACATACCTGTGGCTGAGAGAACCCTCCTCTTGAGGTGCTTGTGGAAAGTTGGTATTCCTCTTGAGTCGAAGCCAGGTACTAAGCTCTCATCTCGAGTTGATTTGGGGTCCACGGAGCCCTTTCGTGTTGCTCCAGTGACCTCAGGATCCCTCTAGACTTGAGACAGTGATCTTGGGTTTTCTCTGGAGTGCCATCAAGGAAATCAAGGCTCCTTTCACGTTTGATGTAGAACACTGAATTGCTCTGCACGCAGTGCAGGGGAATCGGGCCTCATCTCGGGGCGAGGGGGAAGTCTTATGGTTTTTCTCGAGTTGCGGCCGGAACCTTTGGTATATTCTCGAGTTACGACGGGGAGGGCCCTTCCAGACACGTGTTTGTTCAGCGACGTCAGGACTCCTGCCTAGGTGCGAGGGACACCTCGGGATTCTCCTCGAGTCTTGGCATGGCAATTGGGACGCGTCTCCACGTGTGGCGGGAGACCCAGTGTCCCTTTCAACGTGCCACATGGATCCTGGGACTCCTGCCTATTTTCAAGAGGAGTCAGGCATCGTCTCCGTTGGAAGCATTGATCTCCGCGGATGTCTCGAGTTTTCAAAGGATGTGAGGCCTCCGGTCGCGTTGAGGCGGAGGACTAGGTCTTTCTCTGTTGTCTCCACAGGGGATTCAGACATCCCTTCGTCTTGGGAAATGCAAGACGAGCCTGCATTCAATTCACTGCAGGGATATCCAGCCTTACTTCGAGTCAGAGCATCTCGGTGTCCATTTCAATTGAGGCCACAAACTCAGGGTCCCTCTCACATACCTGTAGCTGAGAGAAGCCTCCTCTTGAGGTGCTTGTGGAAAGTTGGTATTCCTCTTGAGTCGAAGCCAGGGACTAAGCTATCATCTCGAGTTGATTTGGGGTCCACGGAGCCTTTTCGTGTTGGTCCAGTGACCTCAGGATCCCTCTAGACTTGAGACAGTGATCTTGGGTTTTCTCTGGAGTGCCATCAAGGAAATCAAGGCTCCTTTCACGTTTGATGTGGAACACGGAATTGCTCTGCACGCAGTGCAGGGGATTCGGGCCTCATCTCGCGGTGAAGGCGAAATCTCATGGTTTTTCTCGAGTTGCGGCCGGAACCTGGGGTATATTCTCGAGTTACGACGGGGAGGGCCTTTCCAGACAGGTGTTTGTTCAGCGACGTCAGGACTCCTGCCTAGGTGCGAGGGACACCTCGGGATTCTCCTCGAGTCTTCGCATGGCAATTGGGATGCGTCTCCATGTGAGGCATGAGACCCAGGGTCCCTTTCCACGTGCCACAGGGATCCTCGGACTCCTATCCATTTTCAAGAGGAGTCAGGCATCGTCTCCTTTGGAAGCATTGATCTCTGCAGACCTCTCGAGATTTCAAAGGATGTGAGGCCTCCGGTCGCGATGAGGCGGAGGACTAGGTCTTTCTCTGTGCTCTCCACAGGGGATTCAGACATCCCTTCGTCTTGGGAGAAGAAAGAAGAGCCTGCATTCAATTCACTGCTGGGATATCCGGCCTTACTTCGAGTCAGAGCATCTCGGTGTCCATTCCACTTGAGGCCACAAACTCGGGGTCCCTCAAATATACCTTTAGCTGAGAGAAGCCTCCTCTTGAGGTGCTTGTGGAAAGTTGGTATTCCTCTTGTGTCGAAGCCAGGGACTAAGCTCTCATCTCGAGTTGATTTGGGGTCCATGCAGCCCTTTCATGTTGCTACAGTGACCTCAGGATCCCTCTAGACTTGAGACAGTGATCTTGGGTTTTCTCTGGAGTGCCATCAAGGAAATCAAGGTTCCTTTCATTTTTGATGTGGAACACGGAATTGCTCTGCACACAGTGCAAGGGAATCGGGCCTCATCTCGCGGCGAGGGGGAACTCTCATGGTTTTTCTCGAGTTGCGGCCGGAACCTGGGGTATATTCTCGAGTTATGACGGGGAGGGCCCTTCCAGACACGTGTTTGTTCAGCGTCGTCAGGACCCCTGCCTAGGTGCGAGGGACACCTCGGGATTCTCCTCGAGTCTTGGCATGGCAATTGGGACGCGTCTCCACGTGAGGCGGGAGACCCAGGGTCCCTTTCCACGTGCCACAGGGATCCTGGGACTCCTATCCATTTTCAAGAGGAGTCAGGCATCGTCTCCTTTGGAAGCATTGATCTCCGCAGACCTCTCGAGTTTTCAAAGGATGTGAGGCCTCCGCTCGCGATGAGGCGGAGGACTAGCTCTTTCTCTGTGGTCTCCACAGGGGATTCAGACATCCCTTCCTCTTGGGAGATGCAAGACGAGCCTGCATTCAATTCACTGCAGGGATATCCAGCCTTACTTCGAGTCAGAGCATCTCGGTGTCCATTGCACTTGAGGCAACAAACTCAGGGTCCTTCTCACATACCTGTGGCTGAGAGAACCCTCCTCTTGAGGTGCTTGTGGAAAGTTGGTATTCCTATTGAGTCGAAGCCAGGTACTAAGCTCTCATCTGGAGTTGATTTGGGGTCCACGGAGCCCTTTCATGTTGCTCCAGTGACCTCAGGATCCCTCTAGACTTGAGACAGTGATCTTGGGTTTTCTCTGGAGTGCCATCAAGGAAATCAAGGCTCCTTTCACGTTTGATGTGGAACACGGAATTGCTCTGCACGCAGTGCAGGGGAATCGGGCCTCATCTCGTGGCGAGGGGGAAGTCTCATGGTTTTTCTCGAGTTGCGGCCGGAAACTGGGGTATATTCTCGAGTTACGACGGGGAGGGCCCTTCCAGACACGTGTTTGTTCAGCGACGTCAGGACTCCTGCCTAGGTGCGAGGGACACCTCGGGATTCTCCTCGAGTCTTGGCATGGCAATTGGGACGCGTCTCCACATGAGGCGGGAGACCCAGGGTCCCTTTCCACGTGCCACAGGGATCCTGGGACTCCTATCCATTTTCAAGAGGAGTCAGGAATCGTCTCCTTTGGAAGCATTGATCTGCGCGGACCTCTCGAGTTTTCTAAGGATGTTAGGGCTCCGGTCGCGTTGAGGCGGAGGACTAGGTCTTTCTCTGTGTTCTGCAAGGGGGATTCAGACATCCCTTCGTCTTGGGAGATGCAAGATGAGCCTGCATTCAATTCAGTGCAGGAATATCCGGCCTTATTTCAAGTCAGAGCATCTCGGTGTCCATTCCACTTGATGCCACAAACTCAGGGTCCCTCTCACATACCTGTAGCTGAGAGAAGCCTCCTCTTGAGGGGCTTGTGGAAAGTTCGTATTCCTCTTGAGTTGAAGCCAGGGACTAATCTCTCATCTCGAGTAGATTTGGGGTCCACGGAGCCCTTTCGTGTTGCTCCAGTGACCTCAGGATCCCTCTAGACTTGAGACAGTGATCTTGGGTTTTCTCTGGAGTGCCATCAAGGAAATCAAGGCTCCTGTCATTTTTGATGTGGAATACGGAATTGCTCTGCATGCAGGGCAGGGGAATCGGGCCTCACCTCGCGGCGAGGGGGAAGTCTCATGGTTTTTTTCGAGTTGCGGCCGGAACCTTGGGTATATTCTCGAGTTACGATGGGGAGGGCCCTTCCAGACACGTGTTTGTTCAGCGACGTCAGGACTCCTGCCTAGGTGCGAGGGACACCTCGGGATTCTCCTCGAGTCTTGGCATGGCAATTGGGACACGTCTCCACCTGAGGCGGGAGACCCAGTGTCCCTTTCCACGTGCCACAGGGATCCTGGGACTCCTATCCATTTTCAAGAGGAATCAGGCAGCGTCTCCTTTGGAAGCATTGATCTCCGCGGACCTCTCGAGTTTTCAAAGGATATGAGGCCTCGGCTCGCGATGAGGAGGAAAATTAGGTCTTTCTCTGTGGTCTCCACAGGGGATTCAGACATCCCTTCGTCTTGGGAGATGCAAGACGATCCTGCATTCAAATCACTGCAGGGATATTCGGCCTTACTTCAGGTCAGAGCATCTCGGTGTCCATTCCATTTGAGGCCACAAACTCAGGGTCCCTCTCACATACCTGTAGCTGAGAGAAGCCTCCTCTTGAGGTGCTTGTTTAATGTTGGTATTCCTCTTGTGTCGAAGCCAGGGACTAAGCTCTCATCTCGAGTTGATTTGGGGTCCACGGAGCCCTTTCATGTTGCTACAGTGACCTCAGGATCCCTCTAGACTTGAGACAGTGATCTTGGGTTTTCTCTGGAGTGCCATCAAGGAAATCAAGGTTCCTTTCATTTTTGATGTGGAACACGGAATTGCTCTGCACGCAGTGCAAGGGAATCGGGCCTCATCTCGCGGCGAGGGGGAAGTCTCATGGTTTTTCTCGAGTTGCGGCCGGAACCTGGAGTATATTCTCGAGTTACGACGGATGCCGGCCCTTCCAGACACGTGTTTGTTCAGCGACGTCAGGACTCCTGCCTAGGTGCGAGGGACACCTCGGGATTCTCCTCGAGTCTTGGCATGGCAATTTGGACGCGTATCCACGTGAGGCGGGAGACCCAGGGCCCCTTTCCCCGTGCCACAGTGATCCTGGGACTCCTATCCATTTTCAAGAGGTGTCAGGCATCGTCTCCTTTGGAAGCATTGATCTCTGTGGACCTCTCGAATTTTCAAAGATGTGAGGCCTCCGGTCGCGATGAGGGGGAGAATTAGGTCTTTCTCTGTGGTCTCCACAGGGTATTCAGACATCCCTTCATCGTGGGAGATGCAAGACGAGCCTGCATTCAATTCACTGCAGGGATATCCGACCTTACTTCGAGTCAGAGCATCACGGTGTCCGTTCCATTTGAGGCCACAAACTCAGGGTCGCTTTCACATACCTGTAGCTGAGAGAAGCCTCCACTTGAGGTGCTTGTGGAAAGTTGGTATTCCTCTTGAGTCGAAGCCAGGGACTAAGCTCTCATCTCGAGTTGATTTGGGGTCCACGGAGCCCTTTCGTGTTGCTCCAGTGACCTCAGCATCCCTCTAGACTTGAGACAGTCATCTTGGGTTTTCTCTGGAGTGCCATCAAGGAAATCAAGGCTCCTTTCAAGTTTGATGTCGAACACGGAAGTGCTCTGCATGCAGTGCAAGGGAATCGGGCCTCATCTCGCGGCGAGGGGGAAGTCTCATGGTTTTTCTCGAGTTGCGCCCGAACCTGGGGTATATTCTCGAGTTACGACGGGGAGGTCCCTTCCAGACACGTGTTTGTTCAGGGACATTAGGACTCCTGCCTAGGTGCGAGGGACACCTCGGGATTCTCCTCGAGTCTTGGCATGGCAATTGGGATGCGTCTCCACGTGAGGCATGAGACCCAGGGTCCCTTTCCACGTGCCACAGGGATCCTGGGACTCCTATCCATTTTCAAGAGGAGTCGGGCATCGTCTCCTTTGGAAGCATTGATTTCTGCAGACCTCTCGAGTTTTCAAAGGATGTGAGGCCTCCGGTCGCGATGAGGCGTAGGACTAGGTCTTTCTCTGTGGTCTCCACAGGGGATTCAGACATACCTTCGTCTTGGGAGATGCAAGACGAGCCTGCATTCAATTCACTGCAGGGATATCCGGCCTTACTTCGAGTCAGAGCATCTCGGTGTCCATTCCACTTGAGGCCACAAACTCAGGGTCCCCCTCACATACCTGTAGCTGAGAGAAGCCTCCTCTTGAGGTGCTTGTGGAAAGTTGGTATTCCTCTTGAGTCGAAGCCAGGTACAAAGCTCTCGTCTCGAGTTGATTTGGGGTCCACGGAGCCCTTTCTTGTAGCTCCAGTGACCTCAGGATCCCTCTAGACTTGAGACAGTGATCTTGGGTTTTCTCTGGAGTGCCATCAAGGAAATCAAGGCTCCTTTCACGTTTGATGTGGAACAAGGAATTGCTCTGCACGCATTGCAGGGGAATCGGGCCTCATCTCGCGGCGAGGGGGAAGTCTCATGGTTGTTCTCGAGTTGCGGCCGGAACCTGGGGTATATTCTCCAGTTACGACGGGGAGGGTCTTTCCAGACCCATGTTTGTTCAGCGACGTCAGGACCCCTGCCTAGGTGCGAGGGACAACTCGGGATACTCCTCGAGTCTTGGCATGGCAATTGGGACGCGTCTCCACGTGAGGCGGGAGACGCAGGGTCCCTTTCCACGTGCCACAGGGATCCTGGGACTCCTATCCAATTTCAGAGGAGTCAGGCATCGTCTCCTTTGGAAGCATTGATCTCCGTGGACCTCTCGAGTTTTCAAAGGATGTGAGGCCTCCGCTCGCGATGAGGCGGAGAATTAGGTTTTTCTCTGTGGTCTCCACAGGGGATTCAGATATCCCTTCGTCTTGGGAGATGCAAGACGAGCCTGCATTCAATTCACTGCAGGGATATCCAGCCTTACTTCGAGTCAGAGCATCCCGGTGTCCATTCTACTTGAGGCCACAAACTCGGGGTCCCTCAAATATACATGTAGCTGAGAGAAGCCTCCTCTTGAGGTGCTTGTGGAAAGTTGGTATTCCTCTTGAGTCTAAGCCAGGGACTAAGCTCTCATCTCGCGTGTATTTCGGTCCACGGAGCCCTTTCCTGTTGGTCCAGTGACCTCAGGATCCCTCTAGACTAGTGACAGTGATCTTGGGTTTTCTCTGGAGTGCCATCAAGGAAATCAAGGCTCCTTTCACGTTTGATGTGGAACACGGAATTGCTCTGCATGCAGTGCAGGGGAATCGGGCCTCAACTCGCGGCGAGGGGGAAATCTCATGGTTTTTCTCGAGTTGCGGCCCAAACCTGGGGTATATTCTCGAGTTATGACGGGGAGGGCCCTTCCAGACACGTGTTTGTTCAGCGACGTCAGGACTCCTGCCTAGGTGCGAGGGACACCTCGGGATTCTCCACGAGTCTTGGCATGGCAATTTGAACGC
The DNA here is from genome assembly GCF_033118175.1 of Dama dama. NCBI lineage: Eukaryota > Metazoa > Chordata > Mammalia > Artiodactyla > Cervidae > Dama > Dama dama. Next base: position 2,625,621 of record NW_026870940.1, read on the forward strand.
GTCTCCACGTGAGGGGGGAGACCCAGGGTCCCTTTCCACGTGCCACAGTGATCCTGGGACTCCTATCCATTTTCAAGAGGAGTCAGGCATCGTCTCCTTTGGAAGCATTGATCTCCGCGGACCTCTCGAGTTTTCAAAGGATGTGAGGCCTACGGTGGCGATGAGGCGGAGAACTCGGTCTTTCTCTGTGGTCTCCACAGGGGATTCAGACATCCCTTCGTCTTGGGAGATGCAAGGCGAGTCTGCATTCAATTCACTGCAGGGATATCCGGCCTTACTTCGAGTCAGAGCATCTCGGTGTCCATTCCATTTGAGGCCACAAACTCAGGGTACCTCTCACATACCTGTAGCTGACTGAAGCCTCCTCTTGATGTGCTTGTGGAAAGTTGGTATTCCTCTTGAGTCGAAGCCAGGGACTAAGCTCTCATCTCGAGTTGATTTGGGGTCCACGGAGCCCTTTCGTGTTGCTCCAGTGACCTCAGGATCCCTCTAGACTTGAGACAGTGATCTTGGGTTTTCTCTGGAGTGCCATCAAGGAAATCAAGGCTCCTTTCACTTTTGATGTGGAATACGGAATTGCTCTGCACGCAGGGCAGGGGAATCGGGCCTCATCTCGCGGCGAGGGGGAAGTCTCATGGTTTTTCTCGAGTTGCGGCCGGAACCTGGGGTATATTCTCGAGTTACAACGGGGAGGTCCCTTCCAGACAAGTGTATGTTCAGCGTCGTCAGGACTCCTGCCTAGGTGCGAGGGACACCTCGGGATTCTCCTCGAGTCTTGGCATGGCAATTGGGATGCGTCTCCACGTGAGGCATGAGACCCAGGGTCCCTTTCCACGTGCCACAGGGATCCTGGGACTCCTATCCATTTTCAAGAGGAGTCGGGCATCGTCTCCTTTGGAAGCATTGATTTCTGCAGACCTCTCGAGTTTTCAAAGGATGTGAGGCCTCCGGTCGCGATGAGGGGGAGAATTAGGTCTTTCTCTGTGGTCTCCACAGGCTATTCAGACATCCCTTCATCGTGGGAGATGCAAGACGAGCCTGCATTCAATTCACTGCAGGGATATCCGACCTTACTTCGAGTCAGAGCATCACGGTGTCCATTCCATTTGAGGCCACAAACTCAGGGTCGCTTTCACATACCTGTAGCTGAGAGAAGCCTCCACTTGAGGTGCTTGTGGAAAGTTGGTATTCCTCTTGAGTCGAAGCCAGGGACTAAGCTCTCATCTCGAGTTGATTTGGGGTCCACGGAGCCCTTTCGTGTTGCTCCAGTGACCTCAGGATCCCTCTAGACTTGAGACAGTCATCTTGGGTTTTCTCTGGAGTGCCATCAAGGAAATCAAGGCTCCTTTCAAGTTTGATGTCGAACACGGAAGTGCTCTGCATGCAGTGCAAGGGAATCGGGCCTCATCTCACGGCGAGGGGGAAGTCTCATGGTTTTTCTCGAGTTGCGGCCGGAACCTGGGGTATATTCTCGAGTTACGACGGGGAGGTCCCTTCCAGACACGTGTTTGTTCAGGGACGTTAGGACTCCTGCCTAGGTGCGAGGGACACCTCGGGATTCTCCTCGAGTCTTGGCATGGCAATTGGGATGCGTCTCCACGTGAGGCATGAGACCCAGGGTCCCTTTCCACGTGCCACAGTGATCCTGGGACTCCTATCCATTTTCAAGAGGAGTCGGGCATCGTCTCCTTTGGAAGCATTGATTTCTGCAGACCTCTCGAGTTTTCAAAGGATGTGAGGCCTCCGGTCGCGATGAGGCGGAGGACTAGGTCTTTCTCTGTGGTCTCCACAGGGGATTCAGACATACCTTCGTCTTGGGAGATGCAAGACGAGCCTGCATTCAATTCACTGCAGGGATATCCGGCCTTACTTCGAGTCAGAGCATCTCGGTGTCCATTCCACTTGAGGCCACAAACTCAGGGTCCCTCTCACATACCTGTAGCTGAGAGAAGCCTCCTCTTGAGGTGCTTGTGGAAAGTTGGTATTCCTCTTGAGTCGAAGCCAGGTACAAAGCTCTCATCTCGAGTTGATTTGGGGTCCACGGAGCCCTTTCTTGTTGCTCCAGTGACCTCAGGATCCCTCTAGACTTGAGACAGTGATCTTGGGTTTTCTCTGGAGTGCCATCAAGGAAATCAAGGCTCCTTTCACGTTTGATGTGGAACAAGGAATTGCTCTGCACGCAGGGCAGGGGAATCGGGCCTCATCTCGCGGCGAGGGGGAAGTCTCATGGTTTTTCTCGAGTTGCGGCCGGAACCTGGGGTATATTCTCGAGTTACGACGGGGAGGGCCCTTCCAGACACGTGTTTTTTCAGCGACGTCAGGACTCCTGCCTGGGTGCGAGGGACACCTCGGGATTCTCCTCGAGTCTTGGCATGGCAATTGGGACGCGTCTCCACGTGAGGTGGGAGACCCAAGGTCCCTTTCCACGTGCCACAGGGATCCTGGGACTCCTGTCCATTGTCAAGAGGAGTCAGGCATCGTCTGCTTTGGAAGCATTGATCTCCGCGGACCTCTAGAGTTTTCAAAGGATGTGAGGCCTCCGGGCGCGATGAGGCGGAGAAATAGATCTTTCTCTGTTGTCTCCACAGGGGATTCAGACATCCCTTCGTCTTGGGAGATGCAAGACGAGCCTGCATTCAATTCACTGCAGGGATATCTGGCCTTACTTCGAGTCAGAGCATCTCGGTGTCCATTCCACTTGAGGCCACAAACTCAGGGTCCCTCTCACATACCTGTAGCTGAGAGAAGCCTCCTCTTGAGGGGCTTGTGGAAAGTTCGTATTCCTCTTGAGTTGAAGCCAGGGACTAATCTCTCATCTCCAGTTGATTTGGGGTCCACGGAGCCCTTTCGTGTTGCTCCAGTGACCTCAGGATCCCTCTAGACTTGAGACAGTGATCTTGGGTTTTCTCTGGAGTGCCATCAAGGAAATCAAGTCTCTTTTCACGTTTCATGTGGAACACGGAATTGCTCTGCACGCACTGCAGGGGAATCGGGCCTCATCTCGCGGCGAGGGGGAAGTCTCATGGTTTTTCTCGAGTTGCGGCCGGAACCTAGGGTATATTCTCGAGTTACGACGGGGAGGGCCCTTCCAGACACGTGTTTGTTCAGCGACGTCAGGACTCCTGCCTAGGTGCGAGGGACACCTCGGGATTCTCCTCGAGTCTTGGCATGGCAATTGGGACGCGTATCCACGTGAGGCGGGAGACCCAGGGTCCCTTTCCACGTGCCACAGGGATCCTGCGACTCCTGTCCATTTTCAAGAGGAGTCAGGCATCGTCTCCTTTGGAAGCATTGATCTCCGCAGACCTCTCGAGTTTTCAAAGGATGTGAGGCCTCCGGTCGCGATGAGGCGGAGAACTAGGTCTTTCTCTGTGGTCTCCACAGGGGATTCAGACATCCCATCGTCTTGGGAAATGCAAGACGAGCCTGCATTCAATTCACTGCAGGGATATCTGGTCTTACTTCGAGTCAGAGCATCTCGGTGTCCATTCCACTTGAGGCCACAAACTCAGGGTCCCTCTCACATACCATTAGCTGAGAGTAGCCTCCTCTTGAGGTGCTTGTGGAAAGTTGGTATTCCTCTTGAGTCGAAGCCAGGGACTAAGCTCTCATCTCGAGTTGATTTGGGGTCCACGGAGCCCTTTCGTGTTGCTCCAGTGACCTCAGGATCTCTCTAGACTTGAGACAGTGATCTTGGGCTTTCTCTGGAGTGCCATCAAGGAAATCAAGGCTCCTTTCCCGTTTGATGTGGAACACGGAATTGCTCTGCATGCAGTGCAGGGGAATCGGGCCTCAACTAGCGGCGAGGGGGAAATCTCATGGTTTTTCTCGAGTTGCAGCCGGAACCTGGGGTATATTCTCGAGTTACCACGGGGAGGCCCCTTCCAGACACGTGTTTGTTCAGCGACGTCAGGACTCCTGCCTAGGTGCGAGGGACACTTCGGTATTCTCCTCGAGTCTTGGCATGGCAATTGGGACGCGTCTCCACGTGAGGCGGGAGACCCAGGGTCCCTTTCCACGTGCCACAGGGATCCTGGGACTCCTATCCATTTTCAAGAGGAGTCAGGCATCGTCTCCTTTGGAAGCATTGATCTCCGCGGACCTCTCGAGTTTTCAAAGGATGTGAGGCTTCCGCTCGCGATGAGGCAGAGAATTAGGTCTTTCTCTGTGGTCTCCACAGGGGTTCAGACATCCCTTCATCTTGGGAGATGCAAGACGAGCCTTCATTCAATTCAACTGCAGGGATATCCGGCCTTACTTCGAGTCAGAGCATCTCGGTGTCCATTCCATTTGAGGCCACAAACTCAGGGGCCCTCTCACATACATGTAGCTGAGAGAAGCCTCCTCTTGAGGTGCTTGTGGAAAGTTGGTATTCCTCTTGAGTCAAAGCCAGGGACTAAGCTCTCATCTCGAGTTGATTTGGGGACCACAGAGCCCTTTCATGTTGCTACAGTGACCTCAGGATCCCTCTAGACTTGAGACAGTGATCTTGGGTTTTCTCTGGTGTGCCATCAAAGAAATCAAGGCTCCTTTCATTTTTGATGTGGAATACGGAGTTGCTCTGCATGCAGCTCAGGGGAATCGGGCCTCATCTCGCGGCGAGGGGGAAGTCTCATGGTTTTTCTCGAGTTGCGTCCGGAACCTGGGGTATATTCTCGAGTTACGACGGGGAGGGCCCTTCCAGACACGTGATAGGTGCGAGGGACACCTTTGGATTCTCCTAAAGTCTTGGCATGACAATTGGGACGCGTCTCCACGTGAGGCGGGAGACCCAGGGTCCCTTTCCATGTGCCACAGGGATCCTGGGACTCCTATCCATTTTCAAGAGGAGTCAGGCATCGTCTCCTTTGGAAGCATTGATCTCCGCGGACCTCTCGAGTTTTCAAAGGATGTGAGGCCTCCGGTCGCGATGAGGCGGAGGACTAGGTCTTTCTCTGTGGTCTCCACAGGGGATTCAGACATCCCTTCGTCTTGGGACATGCAAGACCAGCCTGCATTCAATTCACTGCAGGGATATCCGGCCTTACTTCGAATCAGAGCATCTCGGTGTCCATTCCACTTGAGGCCACAAATTCAGGGTCCCTCTCACATACCTGTAGCTGAGAGAAGCCTCCTCTTGAGGTGCTTGTGGAAAGTTGGTATTCCTCTTGAGTCAAAGCCAGGGACTAAGCTCTCATTTAGAGTTGATTTGCGGTCCACGGAGCCCTTTTGTGTTGCTCCAGTGACCTCAGGATCCCTCTAGAATTGAGACAATGATCTTGGGTTTCCTCTTGAGTGCCATCAAGGAAATCAAGGCTCCTTTCACGTTTGATGTGGAACACGGAATTGCTCTGCACGCAGTGCTGGTGAATCGGGCCTCATCTCGCGGAGAGGGGGAATTCTCATGGTTTTTCTCGAGTTGCGGCCCGAACCTGGGGTATATTCTCGAGTTACGACGGGGAGGGCCCTTCCAGACAAGTGTTTGTTCAGCGACTTCAGGACTCCTGCCTAGGTGCGAGGGACACCTCGCGATTCTCCTCGAGTCTTTGCATGGCAATTGGGACACGTCTCCACGTGAGGCGGGAGACCCAGGGTCCCTTTCCACGTGCCACAGGGATCCTGGGACTCCTATCCATTTTCAAGAGGAGTCAGGCATCGTCTCCTTTGGAAGCATTGATCTCCGCGGACCTCTCGAGTTTTCAAAGGATGTGAGGCCTCCGGTCGCAATGAGGCGGAGGACTAGGTCTTTCTCTGTGGTCTCCACATGGGATTCAGACATCCCTTCGTCTTGGGAGATGCAAGACGAGCCTGCATTCAATTCACTGCAGGGATATCCGGCCTTACTTCGAATCAGAGCATCTCGGTGTCCATTCCACTTGAGGCCACAAATTCAGGGTCCCTCTCACATACCTGTAGCTGAGAGAAGCCTCCTCTTGAGGTGCTTGTGGAAAGTTGGTATTCCTCTTGAGTCAAAGCCAGGGACTAAGCTCTCATTTAGAGTTGATTTGCGGTCCACGGAGCCCTTTTGTGTTGCTCCAGTGACCTCAGGATCCCTCTAGAATTGAGACAATAATCTTGGGTTTCCTCTTGAGTGCCATCAAGGAAATCAAGGCTCCTTTCACGTTTGATGTGGAACACGGATTTGCTCTGCACGCAGTGCCGGGGAATCGGGCCTCATCTCGCGGCGAGGGGTAAGTCTCATGGTTTTTCTCGAGTTGCGGCCAGAACCTGGGGTATATTCTCGAGTTACGACAGGGAGGGCCCTTCCAGACACGTGTTTGTTCATCGACGTCAGGACTCCTGCCTAGGTACGAGGGACACCTTGCGATTCTCCTCGAGTCTTGGCATGGCAATTTAGACGCGTCTCCATGTGAGGCAGGAGACCAGGGTCCCTTTCCATGTGCCACAGGGATCCTGGGGCTCCTATCCATTTTCAAGAGGAGTCAGGCATCGTCTCCTTTGGAAGCATTGATCTCCGCGGACCTCTCGAGTTTTCAAAGGATGTGATGCCTCCGGTCGCATTGAGGCGGAGGACTAGGTCTTTCTCTGTGGTCTCCACAGGGGATTCAGACATCCCTTCGTCTTGGGAGATGCAAGACGAGCCTGCATTCAATTCACTGCAGGGATATCTGGCCTTACTTCGAGTCAGAGCATCTCGGTGTCCATTCCACTTGAGGCCACAAACTCAGGGTCCCTCTCACATACCTGTAGCTGAGAGAAGCCTCCTCTTGAGGTGCTTGTGGAAAGTTGGTATTCCTCTTGAGTCGAAGCCAGGGACTAAGCTCTCATCTTGAGTTGATTTGGGGTCCACGGAGCCCTTTTGTGTTGCTCCAGTGACCTCAGGATCCCTCTAGACTTGAGACAGTGATCTTGGGTTTTCTCTGGAGTGTCATCAAGGAAATCAAGGCTCCTTTCACGTATGATGTGGAACACGGAATTGTTCTGGACGCAGTGCAGGGGAATCGGGCCTCATCTCGCGGCGAGGGGGAAGTCTCATGGTTTTTCTCGAGTTGCGGCCGGAACCTGGGGTATATTCTCGAGTTACGACGGGGAGGTCACTTCCATACACGTGTTTGTTCAGCGACGTAAGGACTCCAGCCTAGGTGCGAGGGACACCTCGGGATTCTCCTCGAGTCTTCGCATGGCAATTGGGACGCGTCTCCACGTGAGGCGGGAGACGCAGGGTCCCTTTCCACGTGCCACAGTGATCCTGGGACTCCTATCCATTTTCAAGAGGAGTCAGGCATCGTCTCCTTTGGAAGCATTGATCTCCGCAGACCTCTCGAGTTTTCAAAGGATGTGAGGCCTCCGGTCGCGTTGAGGCGGTGGACTAGGTCTTTCTCTGTGGTCTCTACAGGGGATTCAGACATCCCTTGGTCTTGGGAGATGCAAGACGAGCCTGCATTCAATTCACTGCGGTGATATCCGGCCTTACTTCGAGTCAGAGCATCTCCGTGTCCATTCCACTTGAGGCCACAAACTGAGGGTCCCTCTCACATACCTGTAGCTGAGAGAAGCCTCCTCTTGAGGTGCTTGTGGAAAGTTGGTATTCCTCTTGAGTCGAAGCCAGGGACTAAGCTCTCATCTCGAGTTGATTTGGGGTCCACGGAGCCCTTTCCTGTTGCTCCAGTGACCTCAGGATCCCTCTAGACTTGAGACAGTGATCTTGGGTTTTCTCTGGAGTGCCATCAAGGAAATCAAGGCTCCTTTCACGTTTGATGTGGAACACGGAATTGCTCTGCACGCAGTGCAGGGGAATCGGGCCTCATCTCGCGGCGAGGGGGAAGTCTCATGGTTTTTCTCGAGTTGCTGCCAGAACCTGGGGTATATTCTCGAGTTACGTCGGGGAGGGCCCTTCCAGACAAGTGCCTGTTCATCGACGTCAGGACTACTTCCTAGGTGCGAGGGACACCTCGGGATTCTCCTCGAGTCTTGGCATGGCAATTGGGACGCGTCTCCACGTGAGGCAGGAGACCCTGGGTCCCTTTCGACGTACCACAGGGACCCTGGGACTCCTATCCACTTTCAAGAGGAGTCAGGCATCGTCTTCTTTGGAAGCATTGATCTCCGCAGACCTCTCGAGTTTTCAAAGGATGTGAGGCCTCCGGTCGCGATGAGGCGGAGGACTAGGTCTTTCTCTGTCGTCTCCACAAGGGATTCAGACATCCCTTCGTCTTGGGAGATGCAAGACGAGCCTGCATTCAATTCACTGCAGGGACACCCGGCCTTACTTCAAGTCAGAGCATCTCGGTGTCCATTCCACTTGAGGCCAAAAACTCAGTGTCCCTCTCACATACCTGTAGCTGAGAGAAGCCTCCTCTTGAGGTGCTTGTGGAAAGTTGGTATTCCTCTTGAGTTGAAGCCAGGGACTAAGCTCTCATCTCGAGTTGATTTGGGGTCCTCGGAGCCCTTTCGTGTTGCTCCAGTGACCTCAGGATCCCTCTAGACTTGAGACAGTGATCTTGGGTTTTCTTTGGAGTGCCATCAAGGAAATCAAGGCTCCTTTCACGTTTGATGTGGAACACGGAATTGCACTGCACGCAGTGCAGGGGAATCGGGCCTCATCTCGTGGCGAGGGGGAAGTCTCATGGTTTTTCTCGAGTTGCGGCCAGAACCTGGGGTATATTCTCGAGTTACGACGGGGAGGGCCCTTCCAGACACGTGTTTGTTCAGCGACGTCAGGACACCTGCCTAGGTGCGAGGGACACCTCGGGATTCTCGTCGAGTCTTGGCATGGCAATTGGGACGCGTCTCCACGTGAGGCAGTAGACCCAGGGTCCCATTCCACGTGCCACAGGGATCCTGGGACTCCTATCCATTTTCAAGAGGAGTCAGGCATCGTCTCCTTTGGAAGCATTGATCTCCGCCGACCTCTCGAGTTTTCAAAGGATGTGAGGTCTCCGGTCGCGATGATGCGGAGGACTAGGTCTTTCTCTGTGGTCTCCACAGGGGATTCAGACATCCCTTCGTCTTGGGAGATGCTAGACGAACCTGCATTCAATTCACTGCAGGGATGTCCGGCCTTACTTCGAGTCAGAGCATCTCGGTGTCCATTACACTTGAGGCCACAAACTCAGGGTCCCTCTCACATACCTGTAGCTGTGAGAAGCCTCCTCTTGAGGTGCTTGTGGAAAGTTGGTATTGCTCTTGAGTCGAAGCCAGGGACTAAGCTCTCATCTCGAGTTGATTTGGGGTCCACGGAGCCCTTTCGTGTTGCTCCAGTGACCTCAGGATCCTTCTAGACTTGAGACAGTGATCTTGGGTTTTCTCTGGAGTGCCATCAAGTAAATCAAGTCTCCTTTCACGTTCGATGTGGAACACGGAATTGCTCTGCTCGCAGTGCAGGAGAATCGGGCCTCATCTCACGGCGAGGGGGAAGTCTCATGGTTATTCTGGAGTTGGGGCCGGAACCTGGGGTATATTCTCGAGTTACGACCGGGAGGGCCCTTCCAGACACGTGTTTGTTCAGCGACGTCAGGACTCCTGCCTAGGTGCGAGGGACACCTCGGGATTCTCCTCGAGTCTTGTCATGGCAATTGGGACGCGTCTCCACGTGAGGCAGGAGACGCAGCATCCCTTTCCACGTGCCACAGGGATCCTGGGACTCCTATCCATTTTCAAGAGGAGTCAGGCATAGGGTCCTTTGGAAGCATTGATCTCTGCAGACCTCTCGAATTTTCAAAGGATGTGAGGCCTCCGGTCGCGATGAGGCGGGGGACTAGGTCTTTCTCTGTGGTCTCCACAGCGGATTCTGACATCTCTTCGTCTTGGGAGATGCAAGACGAGCCTGCATTCACTTCACTGCAGGGATATCCGGCCTTACTTCGAGTCAGAGCATCTCGGTGTCCATTCCACTTGAAGCCACAAACTCAGGGTCCCTCTCACATAACTGTTGCTGAGAGAAGACTCCTCTTGAGGTGCTTGTGGAAAGTTGGTATTCCTCTTGAGTCGAAGCCAAGGACTAAGCTCTCATCTCGAGTTGATTTGGGGTCCACGGAGCCCTTTCCTTTTGCTCCAGTGACCTCAGGATCCCTCTAGACTTGAGACAGTGATCTTGGGTTTTCTCTGGAGTGCCATCAAGGAAATCAAGGCTCCTTTCACTTTTGATTTGGAACACGGAATTGCTCTGCATGCAGTGCAGGGAAATCGGGGCTCATGTCGCGGCGAGGGGGAAGTCTCATAGTTTTTCTCGAGTTGCGGCCGGAACCTGGGGTATATTCTCGAGTTACGATGGGGAGGGCCCTTCCAGACACGTGTTTGTTCAGCGACGTCAGGACTCCTGCCTAGGTGCGAGGGACACCTCGGGATTCTCCTCGAGTCTTGGCATGGCAATTGGGAGGCGTCTCCACGTGAGGCGGGAGACCCAAGGTCCCTTTCCACGTGCCACAGGGATACTGGGACTATTATCCATTTTCAAGAGGAGTCAGGCATCGTCTCCTTTGGAAGCATTGATCTCCGCGGACCTCTCGAGTTTTCAAAGGATATGAGGCCTCCGTTTGCGTTGATGCGGAGGACTAGGTCTTTCTCTGTGGTCTCCACAGGGGATTCAGACAACCCTTCGTCTTGGGAGATGCAAGACGAGCCTGCATTCAATTCACTGCAGGGATATCCGGCCTTCCTTCGAGTCAGAGCATCTCGGTGTCCATTCCACTTGAGGCCACAAACTCAGGGTCCCTCTCACATACCTGTAGCTGAGAGAAGCCTCCTCTTGAGGTGCTTGTGGAAAGTTGGTATTCCTCTTGAGTCGAAGCCAGGGACTAAGCTCTCATCTCGAGTTGATTTGGGGTCCACGGAGCCCTTTCCTGTTGCTCCAGTGACCTCAGGATCCCTCTAGACTTGAGACAGTGATCTTGGGTTTTCTCTGGAGTGCCATCAAGGAAATCAAGGCTCCTTTCACGTTTGATTTGGAACACGGAATTGCTCTGCACGCAGTGAAGGGGAATCGAGCATCATGTCGCGGAGAGGGGGAAGTCTCATGGTTTTTCTCGTGTTACGGCCGGAACCTGGGGTATATTCTTGATTTACGACGGGGAGGGCCCTTCCAGACACGTGTTTGTTCAGCGACGTCAGGACTCCTGCCTAGGTGCGAGGGACACCTCGGGATTCTGCTCGAGTCTTGGCATGGCAATTGGGACGCGTCTCCACGTGAGGCGGGAGACCCAGGGTCCCTTTCCACGTGCCACAGGGATCCTGGGACTCCTATCCATTTTCAAGAGGAGTCAGGCATCGTCTCCTTTGGAAGCATTGATCTCCGCGGACCTCTCGAGTTTTCAAAGGATGTGAGGCCTCCGTTCGCGTTGAGGCGGAGAACTAGGTATTTCTCTGTGGTCTCCACAGGGGATTCAGACATCCCTTCGTCTTGGGAGATGCAAGACGAGCCTGCACTCAATTCACTGCACGGATATCCGGCCTTATTCGAGTCAGAGCATCTCGGTGTCCATTCCACCTGAGGCCACAAACTCAGGGTCCCTCTCACATACCTGTAGCTGAGAGAAGCCTCGTCTTGATGTGCTTGTGGAAACATGGTATTCCTCTTGAGTCTAAGCCAGGGACTAAGCTCTCATCTCGAGTTGATTTGGGGTCCACGGAGCCCTTTCTTGGTGCTCCAGTGACCTCAGGATCCCTCTAGACTTGAGACAGTGATCTTGGGTTTTCTCTGGAGTGCCATCAAGGAAATCAAGGCTCCTTTCACGTTTGATGTGGAACACGGAACTGCTATGCAAGCAGTGCAGGGAAATCGGCCCTCATCTCGCGGCGAGGGGGAAGTCTCATGGTTTTTCTCGAGTTGCAGCCAGGACTTGGGGTATATTCTCGAGTTACAACGGGGAGGGCCCTTCCAGACACGTGTTTGTTTAGCGACGTCAGGACTCCTGCCTTGGTGCGAGGGACACCTCGGGATTCTCCTCGAGTCTTGGCATGGCAATTGGGACGGGTCTCCACGTGAGGCGGGAGACCCAGTGTCCCTTTCCACGTGCCACAGGGATCCTGGGACTCCTATGCATTTTCCAGAGGAGTCAGGCATCGTCTCCTTTGGAAGCATTGATCTCCACTGACCACTCGAGTTTTCAAAGAATGTGAGGCCACAGGTCGCGATGAGGAGGAGGACTAGGTCTTTCTCTGTGGTCTGCACAGGGGTTTCAGACATCCCTTCGTCTTGGGAGATGCAAGACGAGCCTGCATTCCATTCACTGCAGGGATATCTGGCCTTATTTCGAGTCAGAGCATCTCGGTGTCCATTCCACTTGATGCCACAAACTCAGGGTCCCTCTCACATACCTGTAGCTGAGAGAAGCCTCCTCTTGAGGGGCTTGTGGAAAGTTCGTATTCCTCTTGAGTTGAAGCCAGGGACTAATCTCTCATCTCGAGTAGATTTGGGGTCCACGGAGCCCTTTCGTGTTGCTCCAGTGACCTCAGGATCCCTCTAGACTTGAGACAGTGATCTTGGGTTTTCTCTGGAGTGCCATCAAGGAAATCAAGGCTCCTGTCATTTTTGATGTGGAATACGGAATTGCTCTGCATGCAGGGCAGGGGAATCGGGCCTCACCTCGCGGCGAGGGGGAAGTCTCATGGTTTTTTTCGAGTTGCGGCCGGAACCTTGGGTATATTCTCGAGTTACGATGGGGAGGGCCCTTCCAGACACGTGTTTGTTCAGCGACGTCAGGACTCCTGCCTAGGTGCGAGGGACACCTCGGGATTCTCCTCGAGTCTTGGCATGGCAATTGGGACACGTCTCCACCTGAGGCGGGAGACCCAGTGTCCCTTTCCACGTGCCACAGGGATCCTGGGACTCCTATCCATTTTCAAGAGGAATCAGGCAGCGTCTCCTTTGGAAGCATTGATCTCCGCGGACCTCTCGAGTTTTCAAAGGATATGAGGCCTCGGCTCGCGATGAGGAGGAAAATTAGGTCTTTCTCTGTGGTCTCCACAGGGGATTCAGACATCCCTTCGTCTTGGGAGATGCAAGACGATCCTGCATTCAATTCACTGCAGGGATATTCGGCCTTACTTCAGGTCAGAGCATCTCGGTGTCCATTCCATTTGAGGCCACAAACTCAGGGGCCCTCTCACATACCTGTAGCTGAGAGAAGCCTCCTCTTGAGGTGCTTGTTTAATGTTGGTATTCCTCTTGTGTCGAAGCCAGGGACTAAGCTCTCATCTCGAGTTGATTTGGGGTCCACGGAGCCCTTTCATGTTGCTACAGTGACCTCAGGATCCCTCTAGACTTGAGACAGTGATCTTGGGTTTTCTCTGGAGTGCCATCAAGGAAATCAAGGTTCCTTTCATTTTTGATGTGGAACACGGAATTGCTCTGCACGCAGTGCAAGGGAATCGGGCCTCATCTCGCGGCGAGGGGGAAGTCTCATGGTTTTTCTCGAGTTGCGGCCGGAACCTGGAGTATATTCTTGAGTTACGACGGATGCCGGCCCTTCCAGACACGTGTTTGTTCAGCGACGTCAGGACTCCTGCCTAGGTGCGAGGGACACCTCGGGATTCTCCTCGAGTCTTGGCATGGCAATTTGGACGCGTATCCACGTGAGGCGGGAGACCCAGGGCCCCTTTCCCCGTGCCACAGTGATCCTGGGACTCCTATCCATTTTCAAGAGGTGTCAGGCATCGTCTCCTTTGGAAGCATTGATCTCTGTGGACCTCTCGAATTTTCAAAGATGTGAGGCCTCCGGTCGCGATGAGGGGGAGAATTAGGTCTTTCTCTGTGGTCTCCACAGGGTATTCAGACATCCCTTCATCGTGGGAGATGCAAGACGAGCCTGCATTCAATTCACTGCAGGGATATCCGACCTTACTTCGAGTCAGAGCATCACGGTGTCCGTTCCATTTGAGGCCACAAACTCAGGGTCGCTTTCACATACCTGTAGCTGAGAGAAGCCTCCACTTGAGGTGCTTGTGGAAAGTTGGTATTCCTCTTGAGTCGAAGCCAGGGACTAAGCTCTCATCTCGAGTTGATTTGGGGTCCACGGAGCCCTTTCGTGTTGCTCCAGTGACCTCAGCATCCCTCTAGACTTGAGACAGTCATCTTGGGTTTTCTCTGGAGTGCCATCAAGGAAATCAAGGCTCCTTTCAAGTTTGATGTCGAACACGGAAGTGCTCTGCATGCAGTGCAAGGGAATCGGGCCTCATCTCGCGGCGAGGGGGAAGTCTCATGGTTTTTCTCGAGTTGCGGCCCGAACCTGGGGTATATTCTCGAGTTACGACGGGGAGGTCCCTTCCAGACACGTGTTTGTTCAGGGACATTAGGACTCCTGCCTAGGTGCGAGGGACACCTCGGGATTCTCCTCGAGTCTTGGCATGGCAATTGGGATGCGTCTCCACGTGAGGCATGAGACCCAGGGTCCCTTTCCACGTGCCACAGGGATCCTGGGACTCCTATCCATTTTCAAGAGGAGTCGGGCATCGTCTCCTTTGGAAGCATTGATTTCTGCAGACCTCTCGAGTTTTCAAAGGATGTGAGGCCTCCGGTCGCGATGAGGCGTAGGACTAGGTCTTTCTCTGTGGTCTCCACAGGGGATTCAGACATACCTTCGTCTTGGGAGATGCAAGACGAGCCTGCATTCAATTCACTGCAGGGATATCCGGCCTTACTTCGAGTCAGAGCATCTCGGTGTCCATTCCACTTGAGGCCACAAACTCAGGGTCCCCCTCACATACCTGTAGCTGAGAGAAGCCTCCTCTTGAGGTGCTTGTGGAAAGTTGGTATTCCTCTTGAGTCTAAGCCAGGGACTAAGCTCTCATCTCGCGTGTATTTCGGTCCACGGAGCCCTTTCCTGTTGGTCCAGTGACCTCAGGATCCCTCTAGACTAGTGACAGTGATCTTGGGTTTTCTCTGGAGTGCCATCAAGGAAATCAAGGCTCCTTTCACGTTTGATGTGGAACACGGAATTGTTCTGCATGCAGTGCAGGGGAATCGGGCCTCAACTCGCGGCGAGGGGGAAATCTCATGGTTTTTCTCGAGTTGCGGCCCAAACCTGGGGTATATTCTCGAGTTATGACGGGGAGGGCCCTTCCAGACACGTGTTTGTTCAGCGACGTCAGGACTCCTGCCTAGGTGCGAGGGACACCTCGGGATTCTCCACGAGTCTTGGCATGGCAATTTGAACGCGTCTCCACGTGAGGGGGGAGACCCAGGGTCCCTTTCCACGTGCCACAGTGATCCTGGGACTCCTATCCATTTTCAAGAGGAGTCAGGCATCGTCTCCTTTGGAAGCATTGATCTCCGCGGACCTCTCGAGTTTTCAAAGGATGTGAGGCCTACGGTCGCGATGAGGCGGAGAACTCGGTCTTTCTCTGTGGTCTCCACAGGGGATTCAGACATCCCTTCGTCTTGGGAGATGCAAGGCGAGTCTGCATTCAATTCACTGCAGGGATATCCGGCCTTACTTCGAGTCAGAGCATCTCGGTGTCCATTACACTTGAGGCCACAAACTCAGGGTACCTCTCACATACCTGTAGCTGACTGAAGCCTCCTCTTGATGTGCTTGTGGAAAGTTGGTATTCCTCTTGAGTCGAAGCCAGGGACTAAGCTCTCATCTCGAGTTGATTTGGGGTCCACGGAGCCCTTTCGTGTTGCTCCAGTGACCTCAGGATCCCTCTAGACTTGAGACAGTGATCTTGGGTTTTCTCTGGAGTGCCATCAAGGAAATCA
This sequence comes from Dama dama, assembly GCF_033118175.1. NCBI lineage: Eukaryota > Metazoa > Chordata > Mammalia > Artiodactyla > Cervidae > Dama > Dama dama. The sequence continues at coordinate 2,641,258 of NW_026870940.1, forward strand.
AGGCTCCTTTCACTTTTGATGTGGAATACGGAATTGCTCTGCACGCAGGGCAGGGGAATCGGGCCTCATCTCGCGGCGAGGGGGAAGTCTCATGGTTTTTCTCGAGTTGCGGCCGGAACCTGGGGTATATTCTCGAGTTACAACGGGGAGGTCCCTTCCAGACAAGTGTATGTTCAGCGTCGTCAGGACTCCTGCCTAGGTGCGAGGGACACCTCGGGATTCTCCTCGAGTCTTGGCATGGCAATTGGGATGCGTCTCCACGTGAGGCATGAGACCCAGGGTCCCTTTCCACGTGCCACAGGGATCCTGGGACTCCTATCCATTTTCAAGAGGAGTCGGGCATCGTCTCCTTTGGAAGCATTGATTTCTGCAGACCTCTCGAGTTTTCAAAGGATGTGAGGCCTCCGGTCGCGATGAGTCGGAGGACTAGGTCTTTCTCTGTGGTCTCCACAGGGGATTCAGACATACCTTCGTCTTGGGAGATGCAAGACGAGCCTGCATTCAATTCACTGCAGGGATATCCAGCCTTACTTCGAGTCAGAGCATCTCGGGGTCCATTCCGCTTGAGGCCACAAACTCAGGGTCCCCCTCACATACCTGTAGCTGAGAGAAGCCTCCTCTTGAGGTGCTTGTGGAAAGTTGGTATTCCTCTTGAGTCGAAGCCAGGGACTAAGCTCTCATCTCGAGTTGATTTGGGGTCCACGTAGCCCTATCGTGTTGCTACAGTGTCCTCCGGATCTCTCTAGACTTGAGACAGTGATCTTGGGTTTTCTATAGAGTGCCATCAAGGAAATCAAGGCTCCTTTCATGTTTGATCTGGAACACGGAATTGCTCTGCACGCATTGCAGGGGAATCGGGCCTCATCTCGCGGCGAGGGGGAAGTCTCATGGTTTTTCTCGAGTTGCGGCCGGAACCTGGAGTATATTCTCGAGTTACGACGGATGCCGGCCCTTCCAGACATGTGTTTGTTCAGCGACGTCAGGACTCCTGCCTAGGTGCGAGGGACACCTCGGGATTCTCCTCGAGTCTTGGCATGGCAATTTGGACGCGTATCCACGTGAGGCGGGAGACCCAGGTCCCCTTTCCCCGTGCCACAGTGATCCTGGGACTCCTATCCATTTTCAAGAGGTGTCAGGCATCGTCTCCTTTGGAAGCATTGATCTCTGTGGACCTCTCGAATTTTCAAAGATGTGAGGCCTCCGGTCGCGATGAGGGGGAGAATTAGGTCTTTCTCTGTGGTCTCCACAGGCTATTCAGACATCCCTTCATCGTGGGAGATGCAAGACGAGCCTGCATTCAATTCACTGCAGGGATATCCGACCTTACTTCGAGTCAGAGCATCACGGTGTCCATTCCATTTGAGGCCACAAACTCAGGGTCGCTTTCACATACCTGTAGCTGAGAGAAGCCTCCACTTGAGGTGCTTGTGGAAAGTTGGTATTCCTCTTGAGTCGAAGCCAGGGACTAAGCTCTCATCTCGAGTTGATTTGGGGTCCACGGAGCCCTTTCGTGTTGCTCCAGTGACCTCAGGATCCCTCTAGACTTGAGACAGTCATCTTGGGTTTTCTCTGGAGTGCCATCAAGGAAATCAAGGCTCCTTTCAAGTTTGATGTCGAACACGGAAGTGCTCTGCATGCAGTGCAAGGGAATCGGGCCTCATCTCACGGCGAGGGGGAAGTCTCATGGTTTTTCTCGAGTTGCGGCCGGAACCTGGGGTATATTCTCGAGTTACGACGGGGAGGTCCCTTCCAGACACGTGTTTGTTCAGGGACGTTAGGACTCCTGCCTAGGTGCGAGGGACACCTCGGGATTCTCCTCGAGTCTTGGCATGGCAATTGGGATGCGTCTCCACGTGAGGCATGAGACCCAGGGTCCCTTTCCACGTGCCACAGTGATCCTGGGACTCCTATCCATTTTCAAGAGGAGTCGGGCATCGTCTCCTTTGGAAGCATTGATTTCTGCAGACCTCTCGAGTTTTCAAAGGATGTGAGGCCTCCGGTCGCGATGAGGCGGAGGACTAGGTCTTTCTCTGTGGTCTCCACAGGGGATTCAGACATACCTTCGTCTTGGGAGATGCAAGACGAGCCTGCATTCAATTCACTGCAGGGATATCCGGCCTTACTTCGAGTCAGAGCATCTCGGTGTCCATTCCACTTGAGGCCACAAACTCAGGGTCCCTCTCACATACCTGTAGCTGAGAGAAGCCTCCTCTTGAGGTGCTTGTGGAAAGTTGGTATTCCTCTTGAGTCGAAGCCAGGTACAAAGCTCTCATCTCGAGTTGATTTGGGGTCCACGGAGCCCTTTCTTGTTGCTCCAGTGACCTCAGGATCCCTCTAGACTTGAGACAGTGATCTTGGGCTTTCTCTGGAGTGCCATCAAGGAAATCAAGGCTCCTTTCCCGTTTGATGTGGAACACGGAATTGCTCTGCATGCAGTGCAGGGGAATCGGGCCTCAACTAGCGGCGAGGGGGAAATCTCATGGTTTTTCTCGAGTTGCGGCCGGAACCTGGGGTATATTCTCGAGTTACCACGGGGAGGCCCCTTCCAGACACGTGTTTGTTCAGCGACGTCAGGACTCCTGCCTAGGTGCGAGGGACACTTCGGTATTCTCCTCGAGTCTTGGCATGGCAATTGGGACGCGTCTCCACGTGAGGCGGGAGACCCAGGGTCCCTTTCCACGTGCCACAGGGATCCTGGGACTCCTATCCATTTTCAAGAGGAGTCAGGCATCGTCTCCTTTGGAAGCATTGATCTCCGCGGACCTCTCGAGTTTTCAAAGGATGTGAGGCTTCCGCTCGCGATGAGGCAGAGAATTAGGTCTTTCTCTGTGGTCTCCACAGGGGTTCAGACATCCCTTCATCTTGGGAGATGCAAGACGAGCCTTCATTCAATTCAACTGCAGGGATATCCGGCCTTACTTCGAGTCAGAGCATCTCGGTGTCCATTCCATTTGAGGCCACAAACTCAGGGGCCCTCTCACATACATGTAGCTGAGAGAAGCCTCCTCTTGAGGTGCTTGTGGAAAGTTGGTATTCCTCTTGAGTCGAAGCCAGGGACTAAGCTCTCATCTCGAGTTGATTTGGGGTCCACGGAGCCCTTTCATGTTGCTACAGTGACCTCAGGATCCCTCTAGACTTGAGACAGTGATCTTGGGTTTTCTCTGGAGTGCCATCAAGGAAATCAAGGCTCCTTTCACTTTTGATTTGGAACACGGAATTGCTCTGCATGCAGTGCAGGGAAATCGGGGCTCATGTCGCGGCGAGGGGGAAGTCTCATAGTTTTTCTCGAGTTGCGGCCGGAACCTGGGTATATTCTCGAGTTACGATGGGGAGGGCCCTTCCAGACACGTGTTTGTTCAGCGACGTCAGGACTCCTGCCTAGGTGCGAGGGACACCTCGGGATTCTCCTCGAGTCTTGGCATGGCAATTGGGAGGCGTCTCCACGTGAGGCGGGAGACCCAAGGTCCCTTTCCACGTGCCACAGGGATACTGGGACTATTATCCATTTTCAAGAGGAGTCAGGCATCGTCTCCTTTGGAAGCATTGATCTCCGCGGACCTCTCGAGTTTTCAAAGGATATGAGGCCTCCGTTTGCGTTGATGCGGAGGACTAGGTCTTTCTCTGTGGTCTCCACAGGGGATTCAGACAACCCTTCGTCTTGGGAGATGCAAGACGAGCCTGCATTCAATTCACTGCAGGGATATCCGGCCTTCCTTCGAGTCAGAGCATCTCGGTGTCCATTCCACTTGAGGCCACAAACTCAGGGTCCCTCTCACATACCTGTAGCTGAGAGAAGCCTCCTCTTGAGGTGCTTGTGGAAAGTTGGTATTCCTCTTGAGTCGAAGCCAGGGACTAAGCTCTCATCTCGAGTTGATTTGGGGTCCACGGAGCCCTTTCCTGTTGCTCCAGTGACCTCAGGATCCCTCTAGACTTGAGACAGTGATCTTGGGTTTTCTCTGGAGTGCCATCAAGGAAATCAAGGCTCCTTTCACGTTTGATGTGGAACACGGAATTGCTCTGCATGCAGTGCAGGGGAATCGGGCCTCAACTTGCGGCGAGGGGGAATTCTCATGGTTCTTCTCTAGTTGCGGCTGGAACCTTGGGTATATTCTCGAGTTATGACGGGGAGGTCCCTTCCAGACACGTGTTAGTTCAGCGAAGTCAGGACTCCTGCCTAGGTGCGAGGGACACCTCGGGATTCTCCTCGAGTCTTGGCATGGCAATTGGGACGCGTCTCCACGTGAGGCGGGAGACCCAGGGTCCCTTTCCACGTGCCACAGGAATCCTGGGACTCCTATCCATTTTCAAGAGGAGTCAGGCATCGTCTCCTTTGGAAGCATTGATCTCCGCAGACCTCTCGAGTTTTCAAAGGCTGTGAGGCCTCCGGTCGGGATGAGGCGGAGGACTAGGTCTTTCTCTGTCGTCTCCACAGGGGATTCAGACATCCCTTCGTCTTGGGAGATGCAAGACGAGCCTGCATTCAATTCACTGCAGGGATAACCGGACTTACTTCGAGTCAGAGCATCTCGGTGTCCATTCCACTTGAGGCACAAACACAGGGTCCCTCTCACATACCTGTAGCTGAGAGAAGCCTCCTCTTGAGGTACTTGTGTAAAGTTGGTATTCCTCTTGAGTCGAATTCAGGGACTAAGCTCTCATCTCAGGTTGATTTGTGGTCCACGGAGCCCTTTCTTGTTGCTCCACTGACCTCAGGATCCCTCTAGACTTGAGACAGTGATCTTGGGTTTTCTCTGGAGTGCCATCAAGGAAATCAAGGCTCCTTTCACGTTTGATGTGGAACACGGAATTGCTCGGCATGCAGTGCAGGGTAATCGGGCCTCATGTCGCGGCGAGGGGGAAGTCTCATGGTTTTTCTCGAGTTGCGGCCGGAACCTGGGGTATATTCTCGAGTTACGACGGGGAGGGCCCTTCCAGACTCGTGTTTGTTCAGCGACGTCAGGACTCCTGCCTAGGTGCGAGATACACCTCGGGATTCTCCTCGAGTCTTGGCATGTCAATTGGGACGCGTCTCCACGTGATGCGGGAGACCCAGGGTCCCTTTGCACGTGCCACAGGCATCCTGGGACTCCTATCCATTTTCAGGAGGAGTCAGGCATCGTCTCCTTTGGAAGCATTGATCTCCGCACACCTCTCGAGTTTTCAAAGGATGTGAGGCCTCCAGACGCAATGAGGCGGAGGACTAGTTTTTTCTCTGTCGTCTCCACAGGGGATATAGACATCCCTTAGTCTTTGGAGATGCAAGACGAGCCTGCATTCAATTCACTGCAGGGATATTCGGCCTTACTTCGAGTCAGAGCATCTCGGTGTCCATTCCACTTGAGGCCACAAACTCAGGGTCCCTCTCACATACCTGTAGCTGAGAGAAGCCTCCTCTTGAGGTGCTTGTGGAAAGTTGGTATTCCTCTTGAGTCGAACCAGGGACTAAGCTCTCATCTCGAGTTAATTTGAGGTCCACGGAGCCCTTTCTTGTTGCTTCAGTGACCGCAGGATCCCTCTAGACTTGAGACAGTGATCTTGCGTTTTCTCTCGAGTGCCATCAAGGAAATCAAGGGTCCTTTCCCGTTTGATGTGGAACACGGAATTGCTCTGAACCCAGTGCAGGGGTATCGGGCCTCATCTCGCGGCGAGGGAGAAGTCTCATGGTTTTTCTCGAGTTGCGGCCGGAACCTGGGGTATATTCCCGAGTTACGACGGGGAGGGCCCTTCCAGACACGTGTTTGTTCAGCGACGTCAGGACTCCTGCCTAGGTGCGAGGGACACCTCGGGATTCTCCTCGAGTTTTGTCATGGCAATTGGGACGCGTCTCCATGTGAGGCGGGAGACCCAGTGTCCCATTCCACGTGCCACACGGATCCTGGGACTCCTATCCATTTTCAAGAGGATTCAGGCAACGTCTCCTTTGGAAGCATTGATCTCCGCGCACCTCTCGAGTTTTCAAAGAATGTGAGGCCTCCGTTCGCGTTGATGCGGAGAACCAGGTCTTTCTCTGTGGTCTACACAGGGGATTCAGACATCCCTTCGTCTTGGGAGATGCAAGACAAGCCTGCATTCAATTCACTGCAGGGATATCCGGCCTTACTTCGAGTCAGAGCATCTCGGTGTCCATTCCACTTGAGGCCACAAACTCAGGGTCCCTCTCACATACCTGTAGCTGAGAGAAGCCTCCTCTTGAGGTGCTTCTGGAAAGTTGGTATTCTTCTTGAGTCGAAGCCAGGGACTAAGCTCTCATCTCGAGTTGATATGGGGTCCCGGAGCCCTTTCGTGTTGCTCCAGTGACCTCAGGATCCCTCTAGACTTGAGACAGTGATCTTGGGTTTTCTCTGGAGTGCCATCAAGGAAATCAAGGCTCCTTTCACGTTTGATGTGGAACACGGAATTGCTCTGCCCGCAGTGCAGGGGAATCGGGCCTCATCTCGCGGCGAGGGGGAAGTCTCATGGTTTTTCTAGAGTTGCGGCCAGAACCTTGGGTATATTCTCGAGTTATGATGGGGAGGGCCCTTCCAGACACGTGTTTGTTCAGCGACGTCAGGACTCCTGCCTAGGTGCGAGGGAAATCTCGGGATTCTCCTCGATTCTTGGCATGGCAATTGGGATGCGTCTCCACGTGAGGCAGGAGACCCAGGGTCCCTTTCCACGTGCCACAGGGATCCTGGGACTACTATCCATTTTCAAGAGGAGTCAGGCATCGTCTTCTTTGGAAGCATTGATCTCCGTGGACCTCTCGAGTTTTCAAGGATGAGAGTCCTCCGGTCGCGATGATGCGGAGATTTAGGTCTTTCTCTGTGGTCTCCACAGGGGTTTCAGACATCCCTTCGTCTTGGGAGATGCAAGACGAGCCTGCATTCAATTCACTGCAGGGATATCGGGCCTTACTTCGAGTCAGAGCATCTCTGTGTCCATTCCATTTGAGGCCACAATCTCAGGGTCCCTCTCACATACCTGTAGCTGAGAGAAGCCTCCTCTTGAGGTGCTTGTGGAAAGTTGGTATTCCTCTTGAGTCGAAGCCAGGGACTAAGCTCTCATCTCGAGTTGATTTGGGGTCCACGGAGCCCTTTCGAGTTGCTACAGTGACCTCAGGATCCCTCTAGACTTGAGACAGTGATCTTGGGTTTTCTCTCGAGTGCCATCAAGGAAATCAAGGCTCCTTTCCCGTTTGATGTGGAACACGGAATTGCTCTGCACGCAGTGCAGGGGAATCGGGCCTCATCTCGCGGCGAGGAGTAAGTCTCATGGTTTTTCTCGAGTTGCGACCCGAACCCTGGGTATATTCTCGAGTTATGACGGGGAGGGCCCTTCCAGACAAGTGTTTGTTCAGCGACGTCAGGACTCCTTCCTTGGTGCGAGGGACACCTCGGGATTCTCCTCGAGTCTTGGCATGGCAATTGGGACGCGTCTCCACGTGAGGCGGGAGACCCAGGGTCCCTTTCCACGTGCGACAGGGATCCTGGGACTCCTATCCATTTTCAAGAGGAGTCAGGCATCGTCTCCTTTGGAAGCATTGATCTCCGCTGACCTCTCGAATTTTCAAAGAATGTGAGGCCACAGGTCGCGATGAGGCTGAGAACTAGGTCTTTCTCTGTGGTCTCCACAGGGGATTCAGACATCCCTTCGTCTTGGGAGATGCAAGACGAGCCTGCATTCCATTCACTGCAGGGATATCCGGCCTTTCTTCGAGTCAGAGCATCTCGGTGTCCATTCCACTTGAGGCCAAAAACTCAGGGTCCCTCTCACACACTTGTAGCTGAGAGAAGCCTCCTCTTGAGGTGCTTGTGGAAAGTTGGTATTCCTCTTGAGTCGAAGCCAGGGACTAAACTCTCATCTCGAGTTGATTTGGGGTCCCGGAGCCCTTTCATGTTGCTACAGTGACCTCAACATCCCTCTAGACTTGAGACAGTGATCTTGGGTTTTCTCTGGAGTGCCATCAAGGAAATCAAGGCTCCTTTCACGTTTGATGTGGAACACAGAATTGCTCTGCACGCAGTGCAGGGGAATCGGGCCTCATCTCACGGCGAGGGGGAAGTCTCATGGTTTTTCTCGAGTTGCGGCCGGAAACTGGGCTATATTCTCGAGTTACAACGGGGAGGGCCTTTCCAGACACGTGTTTGTTCAGCGAAGTCAGGACTCCTGCCTAGGTGCGAGGGACACCTCGGGATTCTCCTCGAGTCTTGGCATGGCAATTGGGATGCGTCTCCACGTGAGGCGGGAGACCCAGTGTCCCTTTCCACGTGCCACAGGGATCCTGGGACTCCTATCCATTTTCAAGAGGTGTCAGGCATCGTCTCCTTTGGAAGTATTGATCTCCGCAGACCTCTCGAGTTTTCAAAGGATATGAGGCCTCCGGTTGCGTTGAGGCGGAGGACTAGGTCTTTCTCTGTGGTCTCCACAGGGGATTCAGACAACCCTTCGTCTTGGGAGATGCAAGACGAGCCTGCATTCAATTCACTGCAGGGATATCCGCCTTACTTCGAGTCAGAGCATCTCGGTGTCCATTCCACTTGAGGCCACAAACTCAGGGTCCCTCTCACATACCTGTAGCTGAGAGAAGCCTCCTCTTGAGGTGCTTGTGGAAAGTTGGTATTCCTCTTGAGTCGAAGCCAGGGACTAAGCTCTCATCTCGAGTTAATTGGGGTCCACGGAGCCCTTTCTTGTTGCTACAGTGACCTCAGGATCCCTCTAGACTTGAGACAGTGATCTTGGGTTTTCTCTGGAGTGCCATCAAGGAAATCAAGGCTCCTTTCCCGTTTGATGTGGAACACAGAATTGCTCTGCACGCAGTGCAGGGGAATCGGGCCTCATCTCGCGGCGAGGGGGAAGTCTCATGGTTTTTCGCGATTTGCGGCCGGAACCTGGGGTATATTCTCGAGTTACGACGTGGAGGGCCCTTCCAGACACGTGTTTGTTCAGCGACGTCAGCACTCCTGCCTAGGTGCGAGGGACACCTCGGGATTCTCCTCGAGTCTTGGCATGGCAATTGGGACGCGTCTCCACGTGAGGCGGGAGACCCAGGGTCCCTTTCCACGTGCCACAGGGATCCTGGGACTCCTTTCCATTTTCAAGAGGAGTCAGGCATCGTCTCCTTTGGAAGCATTGATCTCCGCTGACCTCTCGAGTTTTCAAAGGATGTGAGGCCACAGGTCGCGATGAGGCAGAGAACTAGGTCTTTCTCTGTGTTCTCCACAGGGGATTCATACATCCCTTCGTCTTGGGAGATGCAAGACGAGCCTGCATTCCATTCACTGCAGGGATATCCGGCCTTACTTCGAGTCAGAGCATCTCAGTGTCCATTCCCCTTGAGGCCAAAAACTCAGGGTCCCTCTCACATACCTGTAGCTGAGAGAAGCCTCCTCTTGAGGTGCTTGTGGAAAGTTGGTATTCTTCTTGAGTCGAAGCCAGGGACTAAGCTCTCATCTCGAGTTGATTTGGGGTCCACGGAGCCCTTTCGTGTTGCTACAGTGACCTCAGGATCCCTCTAGACTTGAGACAGTGATCTTGGGTTTTCTCTGGAATGCCATCATGGAAATCAAGACTCCTTTCACGTTTGATGTGGAACACAGAATTGCTCTGCACGCAGTGCAGGGGAATGGGGCCTCATCTCGCGGCGAGGAGTAAGTCTCATGGTTTTTCTCGAGTTGCGGCCGGAACCTGGGGTATATTCTCGAGTTATGACTGGGAGGGCCCTTCCAGACACGTGTTTGTTCAGCGACGTCAGGACTCCTGCCTAGGTGCGAGGGACACCTTGGGATTCTCCTCGAATCTTGGCATGGCAATTGGGACGCGTCTCCACGTGAGGCGGGAGATGCAGGGTCCCTTTCCACGTGCCACAGGGATCCTGGGACTCCTATCCATTTTCAAGAGGAGTCAGGCATCGTCTCCTTTGGAAGCATTGATCTCCGCGGACCTCTCGAGTTTTCAAAGGATGTGAGGCCTCCGGTCGTGATGAGACGGAGAACTAGGTCTTTCCCTGTGGTCTCCACAGGGGATTCAGACATCCCTTCGTCTTGGGAGATGCAAGACGAGCCTGCATTCAATTCACTGCAGGGATAAATGGCCTTACTTCGAGTCAGAGCATCTCGGTGTCCATTCCACTTGAGGCCACAAACTCAGGGTCCTTCTCACATACCTGTGGTTGAGAGAACCCACCTCTTGAGGTGCTTGTGGAAAGTTGGTATTCCTCTTGAGTCGAAGCCAGGGACTAAGCTCTCATCTCGAGTTGATTTGGGGTCCTAGGAGCCCTTTCGTGTTTCTCCAGTGACCTCAGGATCCCTCTAGACTTGAGACAGTTATCTTGGGTTTTCTCTGGAGTGCCATCAAGGAAATCAAGGCTCCTTTCCCGTTTGATGTGGAACACGGAATTGCTCTGCATGCAGTGCAGGGGAATCGGGCCTCAACTAGCGGCGAGGGGGAAATCTCATGGTTTTTCTCGAGTTGCGGCCGGAACCTGGGGTATATTCTCGAATTACCACGGGGAGGCCCCTTCCAGACACGTGTTTGTTCAGCGACGTCAGGACTCCTGCCTAGGTGCGAGGGACACCTCGGGATTCTCCTCCAGTCTTGGCGTGGCAATTGGGACGCGTCTCCACGTCAGGGGGGAGACCCAGGGTCCCTTTACACGTGCCACAGGGATCCTGGGACTCTTATCCATTTTAAAGAGGAGTCAGGCATCGTCTACTTTGGAAGCATTGATCTCCGCGGACCTCTCGAGTTTTCAAACGATGTGAGGCCTCCGCTCGCGATGAGGCGGAGAATTAGGTCTTTCTCTGTGGTCTCCACAGGGGTTGAGACATCCCTTCATCTTGGGAGATGCAAGATGAGCCTGCATTCAATTCACTGCAGGGATATCCGGCCTTACTTTGAATCAGAGCATCTCGGTGTCCATTCCATTTGAGGCCACAAACTCAGGGGCCCTCTCACATACCTGTAGCTGAGAGAAGCCTCCTCTTGAGGTGCTTGTGGAAAGTTGGTATTCATCTTGAGTCGAAGCCAGGGACTAAGCTCTCATCACGAGTTGATATGGGGACCACAGAGCCCTTTCATGTTGCTACAGTGACCTCAGGATCCCTCTAGACTTGAGACAGTGATCTTGGGTTTTCTCTTTCTCGGGCCTCATCTCACGGCGAGGGGAAAGTCTCATGGTTTTTCTCGAGTTGCGGCTGGAAACTGGGCTATATTCTCGAGTTACAACGGGGAGGGCCTTTCCAGACACGTGTTTGTTCAGCGACGTCAGGACTCCTGCCTAGGTGCGAGGGACACCTCGGGATTCTCCTCGAGTCTTGGCATGGCAATTGGGATGCGTCTCCACATGAGGCGGGAGACCCAGGGTCCCTTTCCACGTGCCACAGGGATCCTGGGACTCCTATCCATTTTCAAGAGGAGGCAGGCAACGTTTCCTTTGGAAGCATTGATCTCCGTGCACCTCTCCAATTTTCAAAGGACGTGAGGCCTCTGTTCGCGTTAAGGCGGAGAACTAGGTCTTTCTCTGTGGTCTCCACAGGGGATTCAGACATCCCTTCGTCTTGGGAGATGCAAGACGAGCCTGCATTCAATTCACTGCATTGATATCGGGCCTTATTTTCAGTCAGAGCACCTCGGTGTCCATTCCACTTGAGGCCACAATCTGAGGGTCCCTCTCACATACCGGTAGCTGAGAGAAGCCTCCTCTTGCGGTGCTTGTGGAAAGTTGTTATTCCTCTTGAGTCTAAGCCAGGGACTAAGCTCTCATCTCGAGTTGATTTGGGGTCCACGGAGCCATTACATGTTGCTCCAGTGACCTCAGGATCCCTCTAGACTTGAAACAGTGATCTTGGGTTTTCTCTGGAGCGCCATCAAGGAAATCAAGGCTCCTTTCAAGTTTGATTTGGAACACGGAATTGTTCTGCACGCAGTGCAGGGGAATCGGGCCTCATCTCGCGTCAAGGGGGATGTCTCATGGTTTTTCTCAAGTTGCGGCCGAAACCTGGGGTATATTCTCAAGTTACGACGGGGAGGGCCCTTCCAGACACGTTTTTGTTCAGCGACGTCAGGACTCCTGCCTAGGTGCGAGGGACACCTCGGGATTCTCCTCGAGTCTTGGCATGGCAATTGGGACGCGTCTCCACGTGAGGCGGGAGACCCAGGGTTCCTTTCCACGTGCCACAGGGATCCTGGGACTCCTATCCATTTTCAAGAAGAGTCAGGCATCTTCTCCTTTGGAAGCATTGATCTCCGCGGACCTCTCGAGTTTTCAAAGGATGTGAGGCCTCCGGTCTCGATGAGGCGGAGAACGAGGTCTTTCTCTGTGGTCTCCACAGGGGATTCAGACAACCCTTCGTCTTGGGAGATGCAAGACGAGCCTGCATTCAATTCACTGCAGGGATATCCGGCCTTACTTCGAGTCAGAGCATCTCGGTGTCCATTCCACTTGAGGCCACAAACTCAGGGTCCCTCTCACATACCTGTAGCTGAGAGAGCCCCCTCTTGAGGTGCTTGTGGAAAGTTGGTATTCCTCTTGAGTCGAAGCCAGGGACTAAGCTCTCATCTCGAGTTGATTTGGGGTCCACGGAGCCCTTTCATGTTGCTCCAGTGACCTCAGGATACCTCTAGACTTGAGACAGTGAACTTGAGTTTTCTCTGGAGTGTCATCAAGGAAATCAAGGCTCTTTTCACGTTTGATGTGGAACAAGGAATTTCTCTGCATGCAGTGCAGGGGAATCGGGCCTCAACTCGCGGCGCGGGGGAAATCTCATGGTTTTTCTCGAGTTGCGGCCGGAACCTGGGGTATGTTCTCGAGTTACGACGGGGAGGGCCCTTACAGACACGTGTTTGTTCAGCGACGTCAGGACTCCTGCCTAGGTGCGAGGGACACCTCGGGATTCTCCTCGAGTCTTGGGATGACAATTGGGACGCGTCTCACCGTGAGGCGGGAGACCCAGGGTTCCTTTCCACGTGCCACAGGGATCCTGAGACTCCTATCCATTTTCTAGAGGGGTCAGGCATCGTCTCCTTTGGAAGCATTGATCTCTGCAGACCTCTCGAGTTTTCAAAGGATGTGAGGCCTCCGGTCACGATGAGGCGGAGGACTAGGTCTTTCTCTGTGGTCTCCACAGGGGTTTCAGACATCCCTTCATCTTGGGAGATGCAAGACGAGCCTGCATTCAATTCACTGCAGGGATATCCGGACTTACTTCGGATCAGAGCATCTCGGTGTCCATTCCACTTGAGGCCACAAACTCAGGGTCCTTCAAATATACCTGTAGCTGAGAGAAGCCTCCTCTTGAGGTGCTTGTGGAAAGTTGGTATTCCTCTTGAGTCTAAGCCAGGGAATAAGCTCTCATCTCGAGTTGATTTGGGGTCGACGGAGCCCTTTCCTGTTGGTCCAGTGACCTCAGGATCCCTCTAGACTTGAGACAGTGATCTTGGGTTTCCTCTGGAGTGCCATCAAGGAAATCAAGGCTCCTTTCACGTTTGATGTGGAACACGGAATTTCTCTGCATGCAGTGCAGGGGAATCGGGCCTCAACTCGCGGCGCGGGGGAAATCTCATGGTTTTTCTTGAGTGTCGGCCGGAACCTGGGTTATATTCTCGAGTTACGACGAAGAGGGCCCTTCCAGACACGTGTTTGTTCAGCGACATCAGGACTCCTGCCTAGGTGCGAGGGACACCTCGGGATTCTCCTCGAGTCTTGGCATGGCAATTGGGACGCGTCTCCACGTGAGGCGGGAGACCCAGGGTCCCTTTCCACGTGCCACAGGGATCCTGGGACTCCTATCCATTTTCAAAAGGAGTCAGGCATCGTCTCCTTTGGAAGCATTGATCTCCGCGGACTTTTCGAGTTTTCAAAGGATGTGAGGCCTCTGGTCGCGATGAGGCGGAGAACTCGGTCTTTCTCTGTGGTCTCCACAGGGGATTCAGACATCCCTTCGTCTTGGGAGATGCAAGACGAGCCTGCATTCAATTCACTGCAGGGATATCCGGCCTTACTTTGAGTCAGAGCATCTCGGTGTCCATTACACTTGAAGCCACAAATTCAGGGTCCCTCAAATATACATGTAGCTGAGAGAAGCCTCCTCTTGTGGTGCTTGTGGAAAGTTGGTATTCCTCTTGTGTCGAAGCCAGGGACTAAGCTCTCATCTCGAGTTGATTTGGGGTCCACGGAGCCCTTTCGTGTTGCTCCAGTGACCTCAAGATCCCTCTAGACTTGAGACAGTGATCTTGGGTTTTCTCTAGAGTGCCATCAAAGAAATCAAGGCTCCTTTCATGTTTGATGTGGAACACGGAATTGCTCTGAACGCAGTGCAGGGGAATCGGGCCTCATCTCGCGGCGAGGGGGAAGTCTCATGGTTTTTCTCGAGTTGCGGCCGGAACCTGGGGTATATTCTCGAGTTACGACGGGGAGGGCCCTTCCAGACACGTGTTTGTTCAGCGACGTCAGGACTCCTGGTTAGGTGCGAGGGACACCTCGGGATTCTCCTCGAGTCTTGGCATTGCAATTGGGACGCGTCTCCACGTGAGGCGGGAGACCCAGGGTCCCTTTCCACGTGCCAAAGGGATCCTGGGACTCCTATCCATTTTCAAGAGGAGTCAGGCATCGTCTCCTTTGGAAGCATTGATCTTCGCAGACCTCTCGAGTTATCAAAGGATGTGAGGCCTCCGGTCGCGATGAGGCGGAGGACTAGGTATTTCTCTGTGGTCTCCACAGGGGATTCAGACATCCCTTCGTCTTGGAAGATGAAATACGAGCCTACATTCAATTCACTGCAGGGATATCCGGCCTTACTTCGAGTCAGAGCATCTCGGTGCCCATTCCACTTGAGGCCAGAAACTCAGGGGCCCTCTCACAACCTGTAGCTGAGAGAAGCCTCCTCTTGAGGTGCTTCTGGAAAGTGGGTATTCCTCTTGAGTCGAAGCAAGGGTCTAAGCTCTCATCTCGAGTTGATTTGGGGTCCACGGAGCCCTTTCCTGTTGCTACAGTGACCTCAGGATCCCTCTAGACTTGAGACAGTGATCTTGGGTTTTCTCTGGTGTGCCATCAAGGAAATCAAGGCTCCTTTCAAGTTTGATGTGGAACACGGAATTGCTCTGCACGCAGTGCAGGGGAATCGGGCCTCATCTCGCGGCGAGGGGGAAGTCTCATGGTGTTTCTCGAGTTGCGGCCGGAACCTGTGGTATATTATCGAGTTACGACGGGGAGGGCCCTTCCAGACACGTGTTTGTTCAGCGACGTCAGGACTCCTGCCTAGGTGCGAGGGACACCTCGGGATTCTCCTCGAGTCTTGGCATGGCAATGGGGACGCGTCTCCACGTGAGGCGGGAGACCCAGGGTCCCTTTCCACGTGCCACAGGGATCCTGGGACTCCTATCCATTTTCAAGAGGAGTCAGGCATCGTCTCCTTTGGAAGCATTGATCTCCGCGGACCTCTCGAGTTTTCAAAGGATGTGAGGCCTCCGCTCGCGATGAGGCGGAGAATTAGGTCTTTCTCTGTGGTCTCCTCAGTGGATTCATACATCCCTTAGTCTTGGGAGATGCAAGACGAGCCTGCATTCCATTCACTGCAGGGATATCCGGCCTTACTTCGAGTCAGAGCATCTCAGTGTCCATTCCACTTGAGGCCAAAAACTCAGGGTCCCTCTCACATACCTGTAGCTGAGAGAAGCCTCCTCTTGAGGTGCTTGTGGAAAGTTGGTATTCTTCTTGAGTCGAAGCCAGGGACTAAGCTCTCATCTCGAGTTGATTTGGGGTCCTGGAGCCCTTTCGTTTTGCTACAGTGACCTCAGGATCCCTCTAGACTTGAGACAGTGATCTTGGGTTTTCTCTGGAATGCCATCATGGAAATCAAGACTCCTTTCACGTTTGATGTGGAACACAGAATTGCTCTGCACGCAGTGCAGGGGAATGGGGCCTCATCTCGCGGCGAGGAGTAAGTCTCATGGTTTTTCTCGAGTTGCGGCCGGAACCTGGGGTATATTCTCGAGTTATGACTGGGAGGGCCCTTCCAGACACGTGTTTGTTCAGCGACGTCAGGACTCCTGCCTAGGTGCGAGGGACACCTCGGGATTCTCCACGAGTCTTGGCATGGTAATTGGGACGCGTCTCCACGTGATGCGGGAGACCCAGGGTCCCATTCCACGTGCCACAGGGATCATGGGACTCCTATCCATTTTCAAGAGGAGGCAGGCAACGTCTCCTTTGGAAGCATTGATCTCCGTGCACCTCTCCAATTTTCAAAGGATGTGAGGCCTCCGTTCGCGTTGAGGCGGAGAACTAGGTCTTTCTCTGTGGTCTCCACAGGGGATTCAGACATCCCTTCGTCTTGGAAGATGCAAGACGAGCCTGCATTCAATTCACTGCATTGATATCGGGCCTTATTTCCAGTCAGAGCACCTCGGTGTCCATTCCACTTGAGGCCACAATCTTAGGGTCCCTCTCACATAACGGTAGCTGAGAGAAGCCTCCTCTTGCGGTGCTTGTGGAAAGTTGGTATTCCTCTTGAGTTGAAGCCAGGGACTAAGCTTTCATCTCGAGTTGATTTGGGGTCCTCGGAGCCATTTCGTGTTACTCCAGTGACCTCAGGATCCCTCTAGACTTGAGACAGTGATCTTGGGTTTTCTCTGGAGTGCCATCAAGGAAATCAAGTCTCCTTTCACGTTTGATGTGGAACACGGAATTGCTCTGCACGCAGTGCAGGGGAAACGGGCCTCATCTCGCGTCAAGGGGGATGTCTCATGGTTTTTCTCAAGTTGCGGCCGAAACCTGGGTTATGTTCTCAAGTTACGACGGGGAGGGCCCTTCCAGACACGTTTTTGTTCAGCGACGTCAGAACTCCTGCCTAGGTGCGTGGGACACCTCGGGATTCTCCTCGAGTCTTGGCATGGCAATTGGGACGCGTCTCCACGTGAGGCGGGAGACCCAGGGTTCCTTTCCACGTGCCACAGGGATCCTGGGACTCCTATCCATTTTCAAGAAGAGTCAGGCATCTTCTCCTTTGGAAGCATTGATCTCCGCGGACCTCTCGAGTTTTCAAAGGATGTGAGGCCTCCGGTCTCGATGAGGCGGAGAACGAGGTCTTTCTCTGTGGTCTCCACAGGGGATTCAGACAACCCTTCGTCTTGGGAGATGCAAGACGAGCCTGCATTCAATTCACTGCAGGGATATCCGGCCTTACTTCGAGTCAGAGCATCTCGGTGTCCATTCCACTTGAGGCCACAAACTCAGGGTCCCTCTCACATACTTGTAGCTGAGAGAGCCCCCTCTTGAGGTGCTTGTGGAAAGTTGGTATTCCTCTTGAGTCGAAGCCAGGGACTAAGCTCTCATCTCGAGTTGATTTGGGGTCCACGGAGCCCTTTCATGTTGCTCCCGTGACCTCAGGATACCTCTAGACTTGAGACAGTGAACTTGAGTTTTCTCTGGAGGGCCATCAAGGAAATCAAGGCTCCTTTCACGTTTGATGTGGAACACGGAATTTCTCTGCATGCAGTGCAGGGGAATCGGGCCTCAACTCGCGGCGCTGGGGAAATCTCATGGTTTTTCTTGAGTTGCGGCCGGAACCTGGGTTATATTCTCGAGTTACGACGAGGAGGGCTCTTCCAGACACGTGTTTGTTCAGCGACATCAGGACTCCTGCCTAGGTGCGAGGGACACCTCGGATTCTCCTCGAGTCTTGGCATGGCAATTGGGAGGCGTCTCCACGTGAGGCGGGAGACCCAGCATCCCTTTCCAAATGCCACAGGGATCCTGGGACTCCTATCCATTTTCAAGAGGAGTCAGGCATCGTCTCCTTTGGAAGCATTGATCTCCGCGGACCTCTCAAGTTTTCAAAGGATGTGAGGCCTCCGGTCGCGATGAGGCGGAGGACTCGGACTTTCTCTGTGGTCTCCACAGGGGATTCATACATCCCTTCGTCTTGGGAGATGCAAGACGAGCCTGCATTCAATTCACTGCAAGGATATCCGGCCTTACTTCGAGTCAGAGCATCTCGGTGTTCATTCCCGTTGAGGCCACAAACTCAGGGTCCCTCTCACATACCTGTAGCTGAGAGAAGCCTTCTCTTGAGGTGCTTGTGGAAAGTTGGTATTCCTCTTGAGTCGAAGCCAGGGACTAAGCTCTCATCTCGAGTTGATTTGGGGTCCACGGAGCCCTTTCGTGTTGCTCCAGTGACCTCAGGATCCCTCTAGACTTGAGACAATGATCTGGGGTTTTCTCTGGAGTTCCATCAAGGAAATCAAGGCTCCTTTCACGTTTGATGTGGAACACGGAATAGCTCTGCACGCAGTGCAGGGGAATCGGGCCTCATCTCGCGGTGAGGGGGATGTCTCATGGTTTTTCTCGAGTTGCGGCCGGAACCTGGGGTATATTCTCGAGTTACGACGGGGAGGTCCCTTCCAGACACGTGTTTGTTCAGCGACATCAGGACTCCTGCCTAGGTGCGAGGGACACCTCGGGATTCTCCTCGAGTCTTGGCATGGCAATTGGGACGCGTCTCCACGTGAGGCGGGAGACCCAGTGTCCCATTCCACGTGCCTCAGGGATCCTGGGACTCCTATCCATTTTCAAGATGAGTCAGGCATCTTCTCCTTTGGAAGCATTGATCTCCGCGGACCTCTCGAGTTTTCAAAGGATGTGAGTCCTCCGGTCGCGATGAGGCGGAGAACTAGGACTTTCTCTGTGGACTCCACAGGGGATTCAGACATCCCTTCGTCTTGAGAGATGCAAGACGAGCCTGCATTCAATTCACTGCAGGGATATCCGGCCTTACTTCGAGTCAGAGCATCTCGGTGTCCATTCCAATTGAGGCCACAAACTCAGGGTCCCTCTCACATACCTGTAGCTGAGAGAAGCCTCCTCTTGAGGTGCTCGTGGAAAGTTGGTATTCCTCTTGAGTCGAAGCCAGGGACTAAGCTCTCATCTCGAGTTGATTTGGGGTCCACGGAGCCCTTTCGTGTTGCTCCAGTGACCTCAGGATCCCTCTAGACTTGAGACAGTGATCTTGGGTTTTCTCTGGAGTGCCATCAAGGAAATCAAGGCTCCTTTCACGTTTGATGTGGAACACGGAATTGCTCTGCACGCAGTGCAGGGGAATCGGGCCTCATCTCGCGGCGAGGGGGAAGTCTCATGGTTTTTCTCGAGTTGCGGCCGGAACCTGGGGTGTATTCTCGAGTTACGACGGGGAGGGCCCTTCCAGACACGTGTTTGTTCAGTGACGTAAGGACTCCAGCCTAGGTGCGAGGGACACCTCGGGATTCTCCTCGAGTCTTGGCATGGCAATTGGGACGCGTCTCCACGTGAGGAGGGAGACCCAGGGTCCCTTTCCACGTGCCACAGGGATCCTGGGACTCCTATCCATTTTCAAGAGGAGTCAGGCATCGTCTCCTTTGGAAGCATTGATCTCTGCGGACTTCTCGAGTTTTCAAAGTATGTGAGGCCTCCGTTCGCGTTGAGGCGGAGGACTAGGTCTTTCTCTGTGGTCTCCACAGGGGATTCAGACAACCCTTCGTCTTGGGAGATGCAAGAGGAGCCTGCATTCAATTCACTGGAGAGATATCCGGCCTTACTTCGAGTCAGAGCATCTCGTTGTCCATTCCACTTGAGGCCACAAACTCAGGGTCCCTCTCACATACATGTAGTTGAGAGAAGCCTCCTCTTGAGGTGCTTGTGGAAAGTTGGTATTCCTCTTGAGTCGAAGCCAGGGACTAAGCTCTCATCTCGAGTTGATTTGGGGTCCACGGAGCCCTTTCGTGTTGCTCCAGTGACCTCAGGATCCCTCTAGACTTGAGACAGTGACCTTGGGTTTTCTCTGGAGTGCCATCAAGGAAATCAAGGCTCCTTTCACGTTTGATGTGGAACACGGAATTGCTCTGCACGCAGTGCAGGGGAATCGGACCTCATCTCGCGGCGAGGGGGAAGTCTCATGGTTTTTCTCGAGTTGCGGCCGGAACCTGGGGTATATTCTCGAGTTACGACGGGGAGGGCCCTTCCTTACACGTGTTTGTTCAGCGACGTCAGGACTCCTGCATAGGTGCGAGGGACATGTCGGGATTCTCCTCGAGTCTTGGCATGGCAATTGGGACCTGTCTCCACGTGAGGCGGGAGACCCAGGGTCCCTTTCCACGTGTCACAGTGATCCTGGGACTCCTATCCATTTTCAAGAGCAGTCAGGCATCGTCTCCTTTGGAAGCATTGATCTTCGCGGACCTCTCGAGTTTTCAAAGGATGTGAGGCCTCCGGTCGCGATGAGGCGGAGGACTAGGTCTTTCTCTGTGGACTCCACAGGGGATTCAGACATTCCTTCGTCTTGGGAGATACAAGATGAGCCTGCATTCAATTCACTCCAGGGATATCTGGTCTTACTTCGAGTTACAGCATCTCGGTGTCCATTCCACTTGACGCCACAAACTCAGGGTCCCTCTCACATACCAGTAGCTGAGAGAAGCCTCCTCTTGAGGTGCTTGTGGAAAGTTGGTATTCCTCTTGAGTCGAAGCCAGGGACTAAGCTCTCATCTCGAGTTGATTTGGGGTCCACGGAGCCCTTTCGTGTTGCTCCAGTGACCTCAGGATCCCTCTAGACTTGAGACAGTGATCTTGGGTTTTCTGTGGAGTGCCATCAAGGAAATCAAGGCTCCTTTCACGTTTGATGTGGAACACGGAATTGCTGTGCACGCAGTGCAGAGGAATCGGGGGTCATCTCGCGGCGAGGGGGAAGTCTCATGGTTTTTCTCGAGTTGCGGCCGGAACCTGGGGTATATTCTCGAGTTACGACGGGGAGGGCCCTTCCAGACACGTGTTTGTTCAGCGACGTCAGGACTCCTGCCTAGGTGCGAGGGACAGCTCGGGATTCTCCTCGAGCCTTGGCATGGCAATTGGGACGCGTCTCCACGTGAGGCGGGAGACCAAGGGTCCCTTTCCACGTGCCACAGGGATCCTGGGACTCCTATCCATTTTCAAGAGGAATCAGGCATCGTCTCCTTTGGAAGCATTGATCTCCGTGGACGTCTCGAGTTTTCAAAGGATGTGAGGCCTCCAGTCGTGAAGAGGTGGAGAACTAGGTCTTCTCTGTGGTCTCCACAGGGGATTCAGACATCCCTTCATCTTGGGAGATGGAAGACGAGCCTGCATTCAATTCACTGCAGGGATATCCAGCCTTACGTAGAGTCAGAGCATCTCGGTGTCCATTGCACTTGAGGCCACAAACTCAGGGTCCCTCTCACATACCTGTAGCTGAGAGAAGCCTCCTCTTGAGGTGCTTGTGGAAAGTTGGTATTCCTCTTGAGTCGAAGCCAGGGACTAAGCTCTCATTTCGAGTTGATTTGGGGTCCACGGAGCCCTTTCCTGTTGCTACAGTGACCTCAGGATCCCTCTAGACTTGAGACAGTGATCTTGGGTTTTCTGTGGAGTGCCATCAAGGAAATCAAGGCTCCTTTCATGTTTGATGTGGAACATGGAATTGCTCTGCACGCAGTGCAGGGGAATCGGGCCTCATGTAGCGGCGAGGGGGAAGTCTCATGGTTTTTCTCGAGTTGCGGCCGGAACCTGGGGTATATTCTCGAGTTACGACGGGGAGGGCCCTTCCTGACACGTGTTTGTTCATCGACGTCAGGACTCCTGCCTAGGTGCGAGGGACACCTCGGGATTCTCTTCGAGTCTTGGTATGGCAAATGAGACGCGTCTCCACGTGAGGCGTGAGACCCAGGGTCCCTTTCCACGTGCCACAGGGATCCTGGGGCTCCTATCCATTCTCAAGAGGAGTCAGGCATCGTCTCCTTTGGAAGCATTGATCTCCGCGGACTTCTCGAGTTTTCAAAGGATGTGAGGCCTCCGTTCGCGTTGAGGCGGAGGACTAGGTCTTTCTCTGTGGTCTCCACAGGGGATTCAGACAACCCTTCGTCTTGGGAGATGCAAGACGAGCCTGCATTCAATTCACTGCAGGTATATCCGGCCTTACTTCGAGTCAGAGCATCTCGGTGTCCATTCCACTTGAGGCCACAAACTCAGGGTCCCTCTCACATACCTGTAGCTGAGAGAAGCCTCCTATTGAGGTGCTTTTGGAAAGTTGGTATTCCTCTTGAGTCGAAGCCAGGGACTAAGCTCTCATCTCGAGTTGATTTGGGGTCCACGGAGCCCTTTCGTGTTGCTCCAGTGACCTCAGGATCCCTCTAGACTTGAGACAGTGATCTTGGGTTTTCTCTGGAGTGTCATCAAGGAAATCAAGGCTCCTTTCACGTTTGATGTGGAACACGGAATTGCTCTGGACGCAGTGCATAGGAATCGCGCCTCATCTCGCGGCGAGGGGGAAGACTCATGGTTTCTCTCGAGTTGAGGCCGGAACCTGGGGTATATTCTCGAGTTACGATGGGGAGGTCCCTTCCATACACGGGTTTGTTCAGCGACGTAAGGACTCCAGCCTAGGTGCGAGGGACACCTCGGGATTCTCCTCGAGTCTTCGCATGGCATTTGGGACGCGTCTCCACTTGAGGCGGGAGACGCAGGGTCCCTTTCCACGTGTCACAGGGATCCTGGGACTCCTATCCATTTTCAAGAGGAGTCAGGCATCGTCTCCTTTGGAAGCATTGATCTCCGCAGACCTCTCGAGTTTTCAAAGGATGTGAGGCCTCTGGTCGCGTTGAGGCGGAGGACTAGGTCTTTCTCTGGGGTCTCCACAGGGGATTCAGACAACCATTCGTCTTGGGAGATGCAAGACGAGCCTGCATTCAATTCACTGCAGGGATATCCGGCCTTACTTCGAGTCAGAGCATCTCGGTGTCCATTCCACTTGAGGCCACAAACTCAGGGTCCCTCTCACATACCTGTAGCTGAGAAAAGCCTCCTCTTGAGGTGCTTGTGGAAAGTTGGTATTCCTCTTGAGTCGAAGCCAGGGACTAAGCTCTCATCTCGAGTTGATTTGGGGTCCACGGAGCCCTTTCCTGTTGCTACAGTGACCTCAGGATCCCTCTAGACTTGAGACAGTGATCTTGGGTTTTCTCTGGAGTGCCATCAAGGAAATCAAGACTCCTTTCTTGTTTGATGTGGAACACGGAATTGCTCTGCACGCAGTGCAGGGGAATCGGGCCTCATGTCGCGGCGAGGGGGAAGTCTCATGGTTTTTCTCGAGTTGCGGCCAGAACCTGGGGTATATTCTCGAGTTACGACGGGGAGGGCCCTTCCAGACTCGTGTTTGTTCAGCGACGTCAGGACTCCTGCCTAGGTGCGAGGGACTCCTCGGGATTCTCCTCTAGTCTTGGCATGGCAATTGGGACGCGTCTCCACGCGCGGCGGGAGACCCAGGGTCCCTTTCCACGTGCCACAGGGATCCTGGGACTCCTATCCATTTTCAAGAGGAGTCAGGCATCCTCTCCTTCGGAAGTATTGAACTCCGCAGACTTCTCGAGTTTTCAAAGGATATGAGGCCTCCGGTTGCGTTGAGGCGGAGGACTAGGTCTTTCTCTGTGGTCTGCACAGGGGATTCAGACAACCCTTCGTCTTGGGAGATGCAAGACGAGCCTGCATTCAATTCACTGCAGGGATATCCGGCCTTACTTCGAGTCAGAGCGTCTCGGTGTCCATTCCACTTGAGGCCACAAACTCAGGGTCCCTCTCACATACCTGTAGCTGAGAGAAGCCTCCTCTTGAGGTGCTTGTGGAAAGTTGGTATTCCTCTTGAGTCGAAGCCAGGGACTAAGCTCTCATCTCGAGTTGATTTGGGGTCCACGGAGCCCTTTCGTGTTGCTCCAGTGACCTCAGGATCCCTCTAGACTTGAGACAGTGATTTTGGGTATTCTCTGGAGTGCCATCAAGGAAATCAAGGCTCCTTTCACGTTTGATGTGGAACACGGAATTGCTCTGCACGAAGTGCAGGGGAATCGGGCCTCATCTCGCGGCGAGGGGGAAGTCTCATGGTTTTTCTCGAGTTGCGGCCGGAACCTGGGGTATATTCTCGAGTTACGACGGGGAGGGCCCTTCCAGACACGTGTTTGTTCAGCGACGTCAGGACTCCTGCCTAGGTGCGAGGGACACCTTGGGATTGTCCTCGAGTCTTGGCATGGCAATTGGGATGCATCTCCACGTGAGGCGGGAGACCCAGGGTCCCTTTCGACGTGCCACAGGGATCCTGGGACTCCTATCCGTTTTCAAGAAGAGTCAGGCATCTTCTCCTTTGGAAGCATTGATCTCCGCGGACCTCTCGAGTTTTCAAAGGATGTGAGGCCTTCGGTCTCGATGAGGCGGAGAACGAGGTCTTTCTCTGTGGTCTCCACAGGGGATTCAGACAACCCTTCGTCTTGGGAGATGCAAGACGATCCTGCATTCAATTCACTGCAGGGATATCCGGCCTTACTTCGAGTCAGAGCATCTCGGTGTCCATTCCACTTGAGGCCACAAACTCAGGGTCCCTCTCACATACCTGTGGCTGAGAGAAGCCTCCTCTTGAGGTGCTTGTGGAAAGTTGGTATTCCTCTTGAGTCGAAGCCAGGGACTAAGCTCTCATCTCGAGTTGATTTGGGGTCCACAGAGCCCTTTCTTGTTGCTCCAGTGACCTCAGGATCCCTCTAGACTTGAGACAGTGATCTTGGGTTTTCTCTGTAGTGCCGTCAAGGAAATCAAGGCTCCTTTCACGTTTGATGTGGAACACGGAATTGCTCTGCACGCAGTGCAGGCGAATCGGGCCTCATCTCGCGGCGAGGGGGAAGTCTCATGGTTTTTCTCGAGTTGCGGCCGGAACTTGGGGTATATTCTCGAGTTAGAACGGGGAGGGCCCTTCCAGACACGTGTTTGTTCAGCGACGTCAGGACTCCTGCCTAGGTGCGAGGGACACCTCGGGATTCTCCTCTAGTCTTGGCATGGCAATTGCGCCGCGTCTCCACGTGTTGCGGGAGACCCAGTGTCCCTTTCCACGTGCTACGGTAATCCTGGGACTCCTATCCATTTTCAAGAGGAGTCAGGCATCGTCTCCTTTGGAAGCATTGATCTCTGCAGACCTCTCGAGTTTTCAAAGGATGTGAGGCCTCCGGTCACGATGAGGCGGAGGACTAGGTCTTTCTCTGTGGTCTCCACAGGGGATTCAGACATCCCTCCTTCTTGGGAGATGCAAGACGAGCCTGCATTCAATTCGCTGCAGGGATATCCGGCCTTATTTCGAGTCAGAGCATCTCGGTGTCCATTGCACTTGAGGCCACACATTCAGGGTTCCTCTCACATACCTGTAGCTGAGAGAAACTTCCTCTTGAGGTGCTTGTGGAAAGTTGGTATTCCTCTTGAGTCTAAGCCAGGGACTAAGCTCTCATCTCGAGTTGATTTGGGGTCCTTGGAGCCCTTTCGTGTTGCTCCAGTGACCTCAGGATCACTCTAGACTTGAGACACTGATCTTGGGTTTTCTCTGGAGTGCCATCAAGGAAATCAAGGCTCCTTTCATTTTTGATATGAAATACGGAATTGCTCTGCACGCAGGGCAGGGGAATCGGGCCTCAACTCGCGGCGAGGGGGAAGTCTCGTGGTTTTTCTCGAGTTGCGGCCGGAACCTGGGGTATATTCCAGAGTTACGACGTGGAGGTGACTTCCAGACACGTGTTTGTTCAGCGACGTCAGGACTCTTGCCTAGGTGCGAGGGACACCTCGGGATTCTCCTCGAGTCTGGCATCGCAATTGGGACGTGTCTCCACGTGAGGCGGGAGACCCAGGTTCCCTTTCCAAGTGCCACAGTGATCCTGGGACTCCTATCCATTTTTAAGAAAAGTCAGGCATCGTCTCCTTTAGAAGCATTGATCTCTTCAGACCTCTCGAGTTTTCAAAGGATGTGAGGCCTCCGGTCGCGATGAGGTGGAGGAGTAGGTCTTTCTCTGTGGTCTCCACAGGGGATTCAGACAACCCTTCGTCTTGGGAGATGCAAGACGAGCCTGCATTCAATTCACTGCAGGGATATCCGGCCTTACTTCGAGTCAGAGCATCTCGGTGTCCATTCCACTTGAGGCCACAAACTCAGGGTCCCTCTCACATACCTGTAGCTGAGAGAAGCCTCCTATTGAGGTGCTTTTGGAAAGTTGGTATTCCTCTTGAGTCGAAGCCAGGGACTAAGCTCTCATCTCGAGTTGATTTGGGGTCCACGGAGCCCTTTCGTGTTGCTCCAGTGACCTCAGGATCCCTCTAGACTTGAGACAGTGATCTTGGGTTTTCTCTGGAGTGTCATCAAGGAAATCAAGGCTCCTTTCACGTTTGATGTGGAACACGGAATTGCTCTGGACGCAGTGCATAGGAATCGCGCCTCATCTCGCGGCGAGGGGGAAGACTCATGGTTTCTCTCGAGTTGAGGCCGGAACCTGGGGTATATTCTCGAGTTACGATGGGGAGGTCCCTTCCATACACGGGTTTGTTCAGCGACGTAAGGACTCCAGCCTAGGTGCGAGGGACACCTCGGGATTCTCCTCGAGTCTTCGCATGGCATTTGGGACGCGTCTCCACTTGAGGCGGGAGACGCAGGGTCCCTTTCCACGTGTCACAGGGATCCTGGGACTCCTATCCATTTTCAAGAGGAGTCAGGCATCGTCTCCTTTGGAAGCATTGATCTCCGCAGACCTCTCGAGTTTTCAAAGGATGTGAGGCCTCTGGTCGCGTTGAGGCGGAGGACTAGGTCTTTCTCTGGGGTCTCCACAGGGGATTCAGACAACCATTCGTCTTGGGAGATGCAAGACGAGCCTGCATTCAATTCACTGCAGGGATATCCGGCCTTACTTCGAGTCAGAGCATCTCGGTGTCCATTCCACTTGAGGCCACAAACTCAGGGTCCCTCTCACATACCTGTAGCTGAGAAAAGCCTCCTCTTGAGGTGCTTGTGGAAAGTTGGTATTCCTCTTGAGTCGAAGCCAGGGACTAAGCTCTCATCTCGAGTTGATTTGGGGTCCACGGAGCCCTTTCCTGTTGCTACAGTGACCTCAGGATCCCTCTAGACTTGAGACAGTGATCTTGGGTTTTCTCTGGAGTGCCATCAAGGAAATCAAGACTCCTTTCTTGTTTGATGTGGAACACGGAATTGCTCTGCACGCAGTGCAGGGGAATCGGGCCTCATGTCGCGGCGAGGGGGAAGTCTCATGGTTTTTCTCGAGTTGCGGCCAGAACCTGGGGTATATTCTCGAGTTACGACGGGGAGGGCCCTTCCAGACTCGTGTTTGTTCAGCGACGTCAGGACTCCTGCCTAGGTGCGAGGGACTCCTCGGGATTCTCCTCTAGTCTTGGCATGGCAATTGGGACGCGTCTCCACGCGCGGCGGGAGACCCAGGGTCCCTTTCCACGTGCCACAGGGATCCTGGGACTCCTATCCATTTTCAAGAGGAGTCAGGCATCCTCTCCTTCGGAAGTATTGAACTCCGCAGACTTCTCGAGTTTTCAAAGGATATGAGGCCTCCGGTTGCGTTGAGGCGGAGGACTAGGTCTTTCTCTGTGGTCTGCACAGGGGATTCAGACAACCCTTCGTCTTGGGAGATGCAAGACGAGCCTGCATTCAATTCACTGCAGGGATATCCGGCCTTACTTCGAGTCAGAGCGTCTCGGTGTCCATTCCACTTGAGGCCACAAACTCAGGGTCCCTCTCACATACCTGTAGCTGAGAGAAGCCTCCTCTTGAGGTGCTTGTGGAAAGTTGGTATTCCTCTTGAGTCGAAGCCAGGGACTAAGCTCTCATCTCGAGTTGATTTGGGGTCCACGGAGCCCTTTCGTGTTGCTCCAGTGACCTCAGGATCCCTCTAGACTTGAGACAGTGATTTTGGGTATTCTCTGGAGTGCCATCAAGGAAATCAAGGCTCCTTTCACGTTTGATGTGGAACACGGAATTGCTCTGCACGAAGTGCAGGGGAATCGGGCCTCATCTCGCGGCGAGGGGGAAGTCTCATGGTTTTTCTCGAGTTGCGGCCGGAACCTGGGGTATATTCTCGAGTTACGACGGGGAGGGCCCTTCCAGACACGTGTTTGTTCAGCGACGTCAGGACTCCTGCCTAGGTGCGAGGGACACCTTGGGATTGTCCTCGAGTCTTGGCATGGCAATTGGGATGCATCTCCACGTGAGGCGGGAGACCCAGGGTCCCTTTCGACGTGCCACAGGGATCCTGGGACTCCTATCCGTTTTCAAGAAGAGTCAGGCATCTTCTCCTTTGGAAGCATTGATCTCCGCGGACCTCTCGAGTTTTCAAAGGATGTGAGGCCTTCGGTCTCGATGAGGCGGAGAACGAGGTCTTTCTCTGTGGTCTCCACAGGGGATTCAGACAACCCTTCGTCTTGGGAGATGCAAGACGATCCTGCATTCAATTCACTGCAGGGATATCCGGCCTTACTTCGAGTCAGAGCATCTCGGTGTCCATTCCACTTGAGGCCACAAACTCAGGGTCCCTCTCACATACCTGTGGCTGAGAGAAGCCTCCTCTTGAGGTGCTTGTGGAAAGTTGGTATTCCTCTTGAGTCGAAGCCAGGGACTAAGCTCTCATCTCGAGTTGATTTGGGGTCCACAGAGCCCTTTCTTGTTGCTCCAGTGACCTCAGGATCCCTCTAGACTTGAGACAGTGATCTTGGGTTTTCTCTGTAGTGCCGTCAAGGAAATCAAGGCTCCTTTCACGTTTGATGTGGAACACGGAATTGCTCTGCACGCAGTGCAGGCGAATCGGGCCTCATCTCGCGGCGAGGGGGAAGTCTCATGGTTTTTCTCGAGTTGCGGCCGGAACTTGGGGTATATTCTCGAGTTAGAACGGGGAGGGCCCTTCCAGACACGTGTTTGTTCAGCGACGTCAGGACTCCTGCCTAGGTGCGAGGGACACCTCGGGATTCTCCTCTAGTCTTGGCATGGCAATTGCGCCGCGTCTCCACGTGTTGCGGGAGACCCAGTGTCCCTTTCCACGTGCTACGGTAATCCTGGGACTCCTATCCATTTTCAAGAGGAGTCAGGCATCGTCTCCTTTGGAAGCATTGATCTCTGCAGACCTCTCGAGTTTTCAAAGGATGTGAGGCCTCCGGTCACGATGAGGCGGAGGACTAGGTCTTTCTCTGTGGTCTCCACAGGGGATTCAGACATCCCTCCTTCTTGGGAGATGCAAGACGAGCCTGCATTCAATTCGCTGCAGGGATATCCGGCCTTATTTCGAGTCAGAGCATCTCGGTGTCCATTGCACTTGAGGCCACACATTCAGGGTTCCTCTCACATACCTGTAGCTGAGAGAAACTTCCTCTTGAGGTGCTTGTGGAAAGTTGGTATTCCTCTTGAGTCTAAGCCAGGGACTAAGCTCTCATCTCGAGTTGATTTGGGGTCCTTGGAGCCCTTTCGTGTTGCTCCAGTGACCTCAGGATCACTCTAGACTTGAGACACTGATCTTGGGTTTTCTCTGGAGTGCCATCAAGGAAATCAAGGCTCCTTTCATTTTTGATATGAAATACGGAATTGCTCTGCACGCAGGGCAGGGGAATCGGGCCTCAACTCGCGGCGAGGGGGAAGTCTCGTGGTTTTTCTCGAGTTGCGGCCGGAACCTGGGGTATATTCCAGAGTTACGACGTGGAGGTGACTTCCAGACACGTGTTTGTTCAGCGACGTCAGGACTCTTGCCTAGGTGCGAGGGACACCTCGGGATTCTCCTCGAGTCTGGCATCGCAATTGGGACGTGTCTCCACGTGAGGCGGGAGACCCAGGTTCCCTTTCCAAGTGCCACAGTGATCCTGGGACTCCTATCCATTTTTAAGAAAAGTCAGGCATCGTCTCCTTTAGAAGCATTGATCTCTTCAGACCTCTCGAGTTTTCAAAGGATGTGAGGCCTCCGGTCGCGATGAGGTGGAGGAGTAGGTCTTTCTCTGTGGTCTCCACAGGGGATTCAGACAACCCTTCGTCTTGGGAGATGCAAGACGAGCCTGCATTCAATTCACTGCAGGGATATCCGGCCTTACTTCGAGTCAGAGCATCTCGGTGTCCATTCCACTTGAGGCCACAAACTCAGGGTCCCTCTCACATACCTGTAGCTGAGAGAAGCCTCCTCTTGAGTTGCTTGTGGAAAGTTGGTATTCCTCTTGTGTCGAAGCCAGGGACTAAGCTCTCATCTCGAGTTGATTTGGG
Organism: Dama dama; assembly: GCF_033118175.1. Classification (NCBI taxonomy): domain Eukaryota; kingdom Metazoa; phylum Chordata; class Mammalia; order Artiodactyla; family Cervidae; genus Dama; species Dama dama. Next base: position 2,671,314 of record NW_026870940.1, read on the forward strand.
GTCCATGGAGCCCTTTCATGTTGCTCCAGTGACCTCAGGATCTTTCTAGACTTGAGACAGTGATCTTGGGTTTTCTCTGGAGTGCCATCAAGGAAATCAAGGCTACTCTCACGTTTGATGTGGAAAACGGAATTGCTCTGCATGCAGTGCAGGGGAATCGGGCTTCAACTCACGGCGAGGGGGAAATCTCATGGTTTTTCTCGAGTTGCGGCCGGAACCTGGGGTATATTCTCGAGTTACAACGGGGAGGGCCCTTCCAGACACGTGTTTGTTCAGCGACGTCAGGACTCCTGCCTAGGTGCGAGGGACACCTCGGGATTCTCCTCGAGTCTTGGCATGGCAATTGGGACGCGTCTCCACGTGAGGCGGGAGATCCAGTGTCCCTTTCCACGTGCCACAGGGATCCTGGGACTCCTATCCATTTTCAAGAGGAGTCAGGCATCGTCTCCTTTGGAAGCATTGATCTCCGCAGACCTCTCGAGTTTTCAAAGGATGTGAGGCCTCTGGTCGCGATGAGGCGGAGAACTCGGTCTTTCTCTGTGGTCTCCACAGGGGATTCAGACATCCCTTCTTCTTGGGAGATGCAAGACGAGCCTGCATTCAATTCACTGCAGGGATATCCGGCCTTACTTCGAGTCAGAGCATCTCGGTGTCCTTTCCACTTGAGGCCACAAACTCGGGGTCCCTCAATATACCTGTAGCTGAGAGAAGCCTCCTCTTGAGGTGCTTGTGGAAAGTTGGTATTCCTCTTGAGTCTAAGCCAGGGACTAAGCTCTCATCTCGAGTTGATTTGGGGTCCACGAAGCCATTTCATGTTGCTCCAGTGACCTCAGGATCCCTCTAGACTTGAGACAGTGATCTTGGGTTTTCTCTGGAGTGCCATCAAGGAAATCAAGGCTCCTTTCACGTTTGATGAGGAACACGGAATTGCTCTGCATGCAGTGCAGGGGAATCGGGCCTCAACTCGCGGCGAGGGGGAAATCTCATGGTTTTTCTCGAGTTGCGGCCGGAACCTGGGGTATATTCTCGAGTTACGACGGGGAGGGCCCTTCCAGACACGTGTTTGTTCAGAGACGTCAGGACTCCTGCCTAGGTGCCAGGGACACCTCTGGATTTTCCTCGAGTCTTGACTTGGCAATTGGGACGCGTCTCCACGTGAGGCGGGAGACCCAGGGTCCCTTTCCACGTGCCACACGGATCCTGGGACTCCTATCCATTTTCAAGAGGAGTCAGGCATCGTCTCCTTTGGAAGCATTGATCTCCGCGGTCCTCTCGAGTTTTCAAAGCATGTGAGGCTTCCCGTCGCGATGAGGCGGAGAACTGGGTCTTTCTCTGTGGTCTCCACAGGGGATTCAGACATCCCTTCGTCTTGGGAGATGCAAGACGAGCCTGCATTCAATTCACTGCAGGGATATCCGGCCTACCTTCGAGTCAGAGCTTCTCGGTTTCCATTCCACTTGAGGTCACAAACTCAGGGTCCCTCTCACATACCTGTAGCTGAGAGAAGCCTCCTCTTGAGGTGCTTGTGGAAAATTGGTATTCCTCTTGAGTCAAAGCCAGGGACTAAGCTCTCATCTCGAGTTGATTTGGGGTCCACGGAGCCATTTCGTGCTGCTACAGTGACCTCAGGATCCCTCTAGACTTGAGACACTGATCTTGGGTTTTCTCTGGAGTTCCATCAAGGAAATCAAGGCTCCTTTCATTTTTGATGTGGAATACGGAATTTCTCTGCACGCAGGGCAGGGGAATTGGGCCTCATCTCGCGGCGAGGGGGAAGTCTCATGGTTTTTCTCGAGTTGCGGCCGGAACCTGGGGTATATTCTCGAGTTACGACGGGGAGGTCCCTTCCAGACACGTGTTTGTTCAGCGACGTCAGGACTCCTGCCTAGGTGCGAGGGACACCTCGGGATTCTCCTCGAGTCTGGCATGGCAATTGGGACGTGTCTCCACGTGAGGCGGGAGACCCAGGGTCCCTTTCCAAGTGCCACAGTGATCCTGGGACTCCTTTCCATTTTCAAGAAGAGTCAGGCATCGTCTCCTTTAGAAGCATTGATCTCTTCAGACCTCTCGAGTTTTCAAAGGATGTGAGGCCTCCGGTCGCGATGAGGCGGAGGAGTAGGTCTTTCTCTGTGGTCTCCACAGGGGATTCAGACATCCCTTCGTCTTGGGAGATGCAAGACGAGCCTGCATTCAATTCACTGCAGGGATATCCGGCCTTACTTCGAGTCAGAGCATCTCGGTGTCCATTCCACTTGAGGCCACAAACTCAGGGTCCCTCTCACATACCTGTAGCTGAGAGAAGCCTCGTCTTGAGTTGCTTGTGGAAAGTTGGTATTCCACTTGTGTCGAAGCCAGGGACTAAGCTCTCATCTCGAGTTGATTTGGGGTCCATGGAGCCCTTTCATGTTGCTCCAGTGACCTCAGGATCCCTCTAGACTTGAGACAGTGATCTTGCGTTTTCTCTGGAGTGCCATCAAGGAAATCAAGGCTACTTTCACGTTTGATGTGGAAAACGGAATTGCTCTGCATGCAGTGCAGGGGAATCGGGCCTCAACTCGCGGCGAGGGGGAAATCTCATGGTTTTTCTCGAGTTGCGGCCGGAACCTGGGGTATATTCTCGAGTTACGACGGGGAGGGCCCTTCCAGACACGTGTTTGTTCAGCGACGTCAGGACTCCTGCCTAAGTGCGAGGGACACTTCGGGATTCTCCTCGAGTCTTGGCATGGCAACTGGGACGCGTCTCCACGTGAGGCGGGAGACCCAGTGTCCCTTTCCACGTGCCACAGGAATCCTGGGACTCCTATCCATTTTCAAGAGGAGTCAGGCATCGTCTCCTTTGGAAGCATTGATCTCCGCAGACCTCTCGAGTTTTCAAAGGATGTGAGGCCTCTGGTCGCGATGAGGCGGAGAACTCGGTCTTTCTCTGTGGTCTCCACAGGGGATTCAGACAACCCTTCGTCTTGGGAGATGCAAGACGAGCCTGCATTCAATTCACTGCAGGGATATCCGGCCTTACTTCGAGTCAGAGCATCTCGGTGTCCTTTCCACTTGAGGCCACAAACTCGGGGTCCCTGAAATATACCTGAAGCTGAGAGAAGCCTCCTCTTGAGGTGCTTGTGGAAAGTTGGTATTCCTCTTGAGTCTAAGCCAGGTACTAAGCTCTCATCTCGAGTTGATTTGGGGTCCACGGAGCCATTTCATGTTGCTCCAGTGACCTCAGGATCCCTCTAGACTTGAGTCAGTGATCTTGGGTTTTCTCTGGAGTGCCATCAAGGAAATCAAGGCTCCTTTCACGTTTGATGTGGAAAACGGAATTGCTCTGCACGCAGTGCAGGGGAATCGGGCCTCATCTCGCGGCGAGGGGGAAATCTCATGGTTTTCCTCGAGTTGCGGCCGGAACTTGGGGTATATTCTCGAGTTACGACGGGGAGGGCCCTTCCAGACATGTGTTTGTTCAGCGACGTCAGGACTCCTGCCTAGGTGCGAGGGACACCTCGGGATTCTCCTCGAGACTTGGCATGGCAATTGGGCCGCGTCTCCACGTGTGGCGGGAGACCCAGTGTCCCTTTCCACGTGCCACAGTAATCCTGGGACTCCTATCCATTTTCAAGAGGAGTCAGGCATCGTCTCCTTTGGAAGCATTGATCTCTGCAGACCTCTCGAATTTTCAAAGGATGTGAGGCCTCCGGTCACGATGAGGCGGAGGACTAGGTCTTTCTCTGTCATCTCCACAGGGGATTCAGACATCCCTTCGTCTTGGGATATGCAAGACGAGCCTGCATTCAATTCACTGCAGGGATATCCGGCCTTACTTCGAGTCAGAGCATCTCGGTGTCCATTGCACTTGAGGCCACAAATTCAGGGTTCCTCTCACATACCTGTAGCTGAGAGAAGCTTCCTCTTGAGGTGCTTGTGCAAAGTTGGTATTCCTCTAGAGTCTAAGCCAGGGACTAAGCTCTCATCTCGAGTTGATTTGGGGTCCTTGGAGCCCTTTCGTGTTGCTCCAGTGACCTCAGGATCCCTCTAGACTTGAGACACTGATCTTGGGTTTTCTCTGGAGTGCCATCAAGGAAATCAAGGCTCCTTTCATTTTTGATGTGGAATACGGAATTGCTCTGCACGCAGTGCAGGGGAATCGGGCCTCATGTCGCAGCGAGGGGGAAGTCTCATGGTTTTTCTCGAGTTGCGGCCGGAACCTGGGGTATATTCTCGAGTTACGACGGGGAGGGCCCTTCCAGACACGTGTTTGTTCAGCGAAGTCAGGACTCCTGCCTAGGTGCGAGGGACACCTCGGGATTCTCCTCGAGTCTTGGCATGGCAATTCGGACGCGTCTCCACGTGAGGCGGGAGACCCAGGGTCCCTTTCCACGTGCCACAGGGATGCTGGGACACCTATCCATTTTCAAGAGGAGTCAGGCATCGTCTCCTTCAGAAGTATTGATCTCCGCGGACCTCTCGAGTTTTCAAAGTATGTGAGGCCTCCGGTTGCGTTGAGGTGGAGGACTAGGTCTTTCTCTGTGGTCTCCACAGGGGATTCAGACATCCCTTCATCTTGGGAGATGCAAGACGAGCCTGCATTCAATTCACTGCCGGGATATCCGGCCTTACTTCGAGTCAGAGCATCTCGGTGTCCATTCCAATTGAGGCCACAAACTCAGGGTCCCTCAAATATACCTGTAGCTGAGAGAAGCCTCCTCTTGAGGTGCTTGTGGAAAGTTGGTATTCCACTTGAGTTGAAGCCAGGGACTAAGCTCTCATCTCGAGTTGATTTGGAGTCCACGGAGCCCTTTCCTATTGGTCCAGTGACCTCAGATTCCTCTAGACTTGAAACAGTGATCTTGGGTTTTCTCTGGAGTGCCATCAAGGAAATCAAGGCTCCTTTCAAGTTTGATGTGGAACACGGAATTGCTCTGCACGCAGTGCAGGGGAATCAGGCATCATCTCGCGGCAAGGGGGATGTCTCATGGTTTTTCTCAAGTTGCGGCTGAAACCTGGGGTATATTCTCGAGTTACGATGAGGAGGGCCCTTCCAGACACGTGTTTGTTCAGGGACGTCAGGACTCCTGCCTAGGTGCGAGGGACACCTTGGGATTCTCCTCGAGTCTTGGCATGGCAATTCGGATGCGTCTCCACGTGAGGCGGGAGACCCAGTGTCCCTTTCCACGTGCCACAGGGATCCTGGGACTCCTATCCATTTTCAAGAGGAGTCAGGCATCGTCTCCTTTGGAAACATTGATCTCCGCGGACCTCTCGAGTTTTCAAAGGATGTGAGGCCTCCGCTCGCGATGAGGCGGAGAATTAGGTCTTTCTCTGTGGTCTCCACAGGGGATTCAGACATCCCTTCGTCTTGGGAGATGCAAGATGAGCCTGCATTCAATTCACTGCAGGGATATCCAGTCTTACTTCGAGTCAGAGCATCTCGGTGTCCATTCCACTTGATGCCACAAACTCAGGGTCCCTCTCACATACCTGTAGCTGAGAGAAGCCTCCTCTTGAGGGGCTTGTGGAAAGTTCGTATTCCTCTTGAGTTGAAGCCAGGGACTAAGCTCTCATCTCGAGTTGATTTGGGGTCCACGGAGCCCTTTCGTGTTGGTCCAGTGACCTCAGGATCCCTCTAGACTTGAAACAGTGATCTTGGGTTTTCTTTGGAGTGCCATCAAGGAAATCAAGGCTCCTTTCACGTTTGATGTTGAACACGGAATTGCTCTGCATGCAGTGCAGGGGAATCGGGCCTCAACTCGCGGCGAGGGGTAAATCTCATGGTATTTTTCAGTTGTGGCCGGAACCTGGGATATATTCTCGAGTTACGACAGGGAGGGCCCTTCCAGACACGTGTTTGTTGAGCGACGTCAGGACTCCTGCCTAAGTGCGAGGGACACCTCGGGATTCTCCTCGAGTCTTGCCATGGCAATGGGGACGCGTCTCCACGTGAGGCGGGAGACCCAGGGTCCCTTGTCACGTGCCACAGGAATCCTGGGACTCCTATCCATTTTCAAGAGGAGTCAGGCATCGTCTCCTTTGGAAGCATTGATCTCCGCGGACCTCTCGAGTTTTCAAAGGATGTGAGGCCTCCGTTCGCGATGAGGCGGAGAACTCGGTCTTTCTCTGTGGTCTCCACAGGGGATTCACACATCCCTTCGTCTTGGGAGATGCAAGAGGAGCCTGCATTCAATTCACTGCAGGCATATCCGGCCTTACTTCGAGTCAGAGCATCTCGGTGTCCATTCCACTTGAGGCCACAAACTCAGGGTCCCTCAAATATACCTGTAGCTGAGAGAAGCCTCCTCTTGAGGTGCTTGTGGAAAGTTGGTATTCCTCTTGAGTCAAAGCCAGGGACTAAGCTCTCATCTCGAGTTGATTTGGGGTCCACGGAGCCCTTTCTTGTTGCTCCAGTGACCTCAGGATCCCTCTAGACTTGAGACAGTGATCTTGGGTTTTCTCTGGAGTGCCATCAAGGAAATCAAGGCTCCTTTCTTTTTTGATGTGGAATACGGAATTGCTCTGCATGCAGTTCAGGGGAATCGGGCCTCAACTCGCGGCGAGGGGTAAATCTCATGGTTTTGTTCAGTTGCGGCCGGAACCTGGGATATATTTTCGAGTTACGACGGGGAGGGCCCTTCCAGACACGTGTTTGTTGAGCGACGTCAGGACTCCTGCCTAGGTGCGAGGGACACCTCGGGATTCTCCTCGAGTCTTGGCATGGCATTTTGGACACGTCTCCACGTGAGGCGGGAGACCCAGGGTCCCTTTTCACGTGCCACAGGGATCCTGGGACTCCTATCCATTTTCAAGAGGAGTCAGGCATCGTCTCCTTTGGAAGCATTGATCTCCTCGGACCTCTCGAGTTTTCAAAGGATGTGAGGCCTCCGGTCGCGATGAGGCGGAGAACTCGGTCTTTCTCTGTGGTCTCCCCAGCGGATTCAGACAACCCTTCGTCTTGGGAGATGCAAGATGAGCCTACATTCAATTCACTGCAGGGATATCCGGCCTTACTTCGAGTCAGAGCATCTCGGTGTCCATTCCACTTGAGGCAACAAACTCAGGGTCCCTCTCACATACCTGTAGCTGAGAGAAGCCTCCTCTTGAGGTGCTTGTGGAAAGTTCGTATTCCTCTTGAGTCGAAGCCAGGGACTAAGCTCTCATCTCGAGTTGATTTGGGGTCCATGGAGCCCTTTGGTGTTGCTCCAGTGACCTCAGGATCCCTCTAGACTTGAGACACTGATCTTGGGTTTTCTCTGGAGTGCCATCAAGGAAATCAAGGCTCCTTTCACGTTTGATGTGGAACACGGAATTGCTCTGCACACAGGGCAGGGGAAATGGGCCTCATCCCGCGGCGAGGGGGAAGTCTCATGGTTTTTCTCGAGTTGCGGCCGGAACCTGTGGTATATTCTCGAGTTACGACGGGGAGGGCCCTTCCAGACACGTGTTTGTTCAGCGACGTCAGGACTCCTGCCTAGGTGCGAGGGACAACTCGGGATTCTCCTCGAGTTTTGGCATGGCAATTGAGACGCGTCTCCACGTGAGGCGGGAGACCCAGTGTCCCTTTCCACGTGCCACACGTATCCTGTGACTCCTATCCATTTTCAAGAGGAGTCAGGCATCGTCTGCTTTGGAAGCATTGATCTCCGAGGACCTCTTGAGTTTTCAAAGGATCCGAGGCCTCCGTTCGCGATGAGGCGGAGGACTAGGTCTTTCTCTGTGGTCTCCACAGGGGATTCAGACATCCCTTCGTCTTGGGAGATTCAAGACGGGACGGCATTCAATTCACTGAAGGGATATCCGGCCTTACTTCAAGTCAGAGCATCTCATTGTCCATTCCACATGAGGCCACAAATTCAGGGTCCCTCTCACATACCTGTAGCTGAGAGAAGCCTCCTCTTGAGGTGCTTGTGGAAACTTGGTATTCCTCTTGAGTCGAAGCCAGGGACTAAGCTCTCATCTCGAGTTGATTTGGGTTCCACGGAGCCCTTTGGTGTTGCAACAGTGACCTCAGGATCCCTCTAGACTTGAGACAGTGATCTTGGGTTTTCTCTGGAGTGCCATCAAGGAAATCAAGTCTCCTTTCACGTTTGATGTGGAACACGGAATTGCTCTGCATGCAGTGCAGGGGCATCGGGCCTCATCTCGCGCCGAGGGGGAAGTCTCATGGTTTTTCTCGAGTTGCGGCCGGAACCTGGGGTATATTCTCGAGTTACGACGGGGAGGGCCCTTCCAGACACGTGTTTGTTCAGCGACGTCAGGACTCCTGCCTAGGTGCGACGGACACCTCGGGATTCTCCTCGAGTCTTGGCATGGCAATTGGGACGCGTCTCCACGTGAGGCGGGAGACCCAGTGTCCCTTTCCACGTGTCACAGGGATCCTGGGACTCCTATCCATTTTCAAGAGGAGTCAGGCATCGTCTCCTTTGGAAGCATTGATCTCCACAGACCTCTCGAGTTTTCAAAGGATGTGAGGCCTCTGTTCGCGATGAGGCGGAGAACTCGGTCTTTCTCTGTGGTCTCCACAGGGGATTCAGACATCCCTTCTTCTTGGGAGATGCAAGACGAGCCTGCATTCAATTCACTGCAGGGATATCCTGCCTTACTTCGAGTCAGAGCATCTCGGTGTCCTTTCCACTTGAGGCCACAAACTCGGGGTCCCTCAAATATACCTGTAGCTGAGAGAAGCCTCCTCTTGAGGTGCTTTTGGAAAGTTGGTATTCCTCTTGAGAGAAGCCAGGGACTAAGCTCTCATCTTGAGTTGATTTGGGGTCCACGGAGCCATTTCATGTTGCTCCAGTGACCTCAGGATCCCTCTAGACTTGAGACAGTGATCTTGGGTTTTCTCTGGATTGCAATCAAGGAAATCAAGGCTCCTTTCACGTTTGATGTGGAACACGGAATTGCTCTGCATGCAGGGCAGGGGATTCGGGCCTCAACTCGCGGCGAGGGAGAAATCTCATGGTTTTTCTCGAGTTGCGGCCGGAACCTGGGGTATATTCTCGAGTTACGATGGGGAGGGCCCTTCCAGACACGTGTTTGTTCAGCGACGTCAGGACTCCTGCCTAGGTGCGAGGGACACCTCGGGATTCTCCTCGAGTCTTGGCATGGCAATTGGGACGCGTCTCCACCTGAGGCGGGAGACCCAGTGTCCCTTTCCACGTGCCACAGGGATCCTGGGACTCCTATCCATTTTCAAGAGGAGTCAGGCATCGGCTCCTTTGGAAGCATTGATCTCCGCGGACCTCTCGAGTTTTCAAAGGATGTGAGGCCTCCGGACGCGATGAGGCGGAGAACTAGGTCTTTCTCTGTGGTCTCCACAGGGGATTCAGACATCCCTTCGTCTTGGGAGATGCAAGATGAGCCTGCATTCAATTCACTGCAGGGATATCCGGCCTTACTTCGAGTCAGAGCATCTCGGTGTCCATTCCACTTGAGGCAACAAACTCAGGGTCCCTCTCACATACCTGTAGCTGAGAGAAGCCTCCTCTTGAGGGGCTTGTGGAAAGTTCGTATTCCTCTTGAGTCGAAGCCAGGGACTAAGCTCTCATCTCGAGTTGATTTGGGGTCCATGGAGCCCTTTCGTGTTGCTCCAGTGACCTCAGGATCCCTCTAGACTTGAGACAGTTATCTTGGGTTTTCTCTGGAGTGCCATCAAGGAAATCAAGGCTCCTTTCAAGTTTGATGTGGAACACGGAATTGCTCTGCCCGCAGTGCAGGGGAATCGGGCCTCATCTCGCGGCAAGGGGGATGTCTCATGGTTTTTCTCAAGTTGCGGCTGAAACCTGGAGTATATTCTCGAGTTACGACGGGGAGGGCCCTTCCAGACACGTGTTTGTTCAGCGACGTCAGGACTCCTGCCTAGGTGCGAGGGACACCTCGGGAATCTCCTCGAGTCTTGGCATGGCAATTGGGACGCGTCTCCACGTGAGGCGGGAGACCCAGGGTCACTTTCCACGTGCCACAGGGATCCTGGGACTCCTATCCATATTCAAGAAGAGTCAGGCATCTTCTCCTTTGGAAGCATTGATCTCCGCGGACCTCTCGAGTTTTCAAATTATGTGAGGCCTTCGGTCTCGATGAGGCGGAGAACGAGGTCTTTCTCTGTGGTCTCCACAGGGGATTCAGACAACCCTTCGTCTTGGGAGATGCAAGACGATCCTGCATTCAATTCACTTCAGGGATATCCGGCCTTACTTCGAGTCAGAGCATCTCGGTGTCCATTCCACTTGAGGCCACAAACTCAGGGTCCCTCTCACATACCTGTAGCTGAGAGAAGCCTCCTCTTGAGGTGCTTGTGGAAAGTTGGTATTCCTCTTGAGTCGAAGCCAGGGACTAAACTCTCATCTCGAGTTGATTTGGTGTCCACGGAGCCCTTTCGTGTTGTTCCAGTGACCTCAGGATCCCTCTAGACTTGAGACAGTGAACTTGGGTTTTCTCTGGAGTGCCATCAAGGAAATCAAGGCTCCTTTCACGTTTGATGTGGAACACGGAATTGCTCTGCATGCAGTGCAGGGGCATCGGGCCTCATTTCGCGGCGAGGGGGAAGTCTCATGGTTTTTCTCGAGTTGCGGCTGGAACCTGGGCTATATTCTCGAGTTACGACGGGGAGGGCCCTTCCAGACACGTGTTTGTTCAGCGAGGTCAGGACTCCTGCCTAGGTGCGAGAGAAACCTCGGGATTCTCCTCGAGTCTTGGCATGGCAATTGGGACGCGTCTCCACGTGAGGCGGGAGACCCAGGGTCCCTTTCCACGTGCCACAGGGATCCTGGGACTCCTATCCATTTTCAAGAGGAGTCAGGCATCGTCTCCTTCGGAAGTATTGATCTCCGTGGACCTCTCGAATTTTCAAAGGATATGAGGCCTCCGGTTGCGTTGAGGTGGAGGACAAGGTCTTTCTCTGTGGTCTCCACAGGGGATTCAGACATCCCTTCGTCTTGGGAGATGCAAGACGAGCCTGCATTCAATTCACTGCAGGGATATCCGGCCTTACTTCGAGTCAGAGCCTCTCGGTGTCCATTCCACTTGTGGCCACAAACTCAGGGTAACTCTCACATACTTGTAGCTGAGAGAAGCCTCCTCTTGAGGTGCTTGTGGAAAGTTGGTATTCCTCTTGAGTCGAAGCCAGGGACTAAGCTCGCATTGCGAGTTCATTTGGGGTCCACGAAGCCCTTTCGTGTTGCTCCAGTGACCTCACTATCCCTCTAGACTTGAGACAGTGATCTTGGGTTTTCTCTGGATTGCAATCAAGTAAATCAAGGCTCCTTTCACGTTTGATGTGGAACAAGGAATTGCTCTGCATGCAGGGCAGGGGATTCGGGCCTCAAATCGCGGCGAGGGAGAAATCTCATGGTTTTTCTCGAGTTGCGGCCGGAACCTGGGGTATATTCTCGAGTTACGATGGGGAGGGCCCTTCCAGACACGTGTTTGTTCAGCGACGTCAGGACTCCTGCCTAGGTGCGAGGGACACCTCGGGATTCTCCTCGAGTCTTGGCATGGCAATTGGGACGCGTCTCCACGTGAGGCGGGAGACCCAGTGTCCCTTTCCACGTGCCACAGGGATCCTGGGACTCCTATCCATTTTCAAGAGGAGTCAGGCATCGGCTCCTTTGGAAGCATTGATCTCCGCGGACCTCTCGAGTTTTCAAAGGATGTGAGGCCTCCGGACGCGATGAGGCGGAGAACTAGGTCTTTCTCTGTGGTCTCCACAGGGGATTCAGACATCCCTTCATCTTGGGAGATGCAAGATGAGCCTGCATTCAATTCACTGCAGGGATATCCGGCCTTACTTCGAGTCAGAGCATCTCGGTGTCCATTCCACTTGAGGCAACAAACTCAGGGTCCCTCTCACATACCTGTAGCTGAGAGAAGCCTCCTCTTGAGGGGCTTGTGGAAAGTTGGTATTCCTCTTGAGTCGAAGCCAGGGACTAAGCTCTCATCTCGAGTTGATTTGGGGTCCATGGAGCCCTTTCGTGTTGCTCCAGTGACCTCAGGATCCCTCTAGACTTGAGACAGTTATCTTGGGTTTTCTCTGGAGTGCCATCAAGGAAATCAAGGCTCCTTTCAAGTTTGATGTGGAACACGGAATTGCTCTGCCCGCAGTGCAGGGGAATCGGGCCTCATCTCGCGGCAAGGGGGATGTCTCATGGTTTTTCTCAAGTTGCGGCTGAAACCTGGAGTATATTCTCGAGTTACGACGGGGAGGGCCCTTCCAGACACGTGTTTGTTCAGCGACGTCAGGACTCCTGCCTAGGTGCGAGGGACACCTCGGGAATCTCCTCGAGTCTTGGCATGGCAATTGGGACGCGTCTCCACGTGAGGCGGGAGACCCAGGGTCACTTTCCACGTGCCACAGGGATCCTGGGACTCCTATCCATATTCAAGAAGAGTCAGGCATCTTCTCCTTTGGAAGCATTGATCTCCGCGGACCTCTCGAGTTTTCAAATTATGTGAGGCCTTCGGTCTCGATGAGGCGGAGAACGAGGTCTTTCTCTGTGGTCTCCACAGGGGATTCAGACAACCCTTCGTCTTGGGAGATGCAAGACGATCCTGCATTCAATTCACTTCAGGGATATCCAGCCTTACTTCGAGTCAGAGCATCTCGGTGTCCATTCCACTTGAGGCCACAAACTCAGGGTCCCTCTCACATACCTGTAGCTGAGAGAAGCCTCCTCTTGAGGTGCTTGTGGAAAGTTGGTATTCCTCTTGAGTCGAAGCCAGGGACTAAGCTCTCATCTCGAGTTGATTTGGGGTCCATGGAGCCCTTTCGTGTTGCTCCAGTGACCTCAGGATCCCTCTAGACTTGAGACAGTTATCTTGGGTTTTCTCTGGAGTGCCATCAAGGAAATCAAGGCTCCTTTCAAGTTTGATGTGGAACACGGAATTGCTCTGCCCGCAGTGCAGGGGAATCGGGCCTCATCTCGCGGCAAGGGGGATGTCTCATGGTTTTTCTCACGTTGCGGCTGAAACCTGGAGTATATTCTCGAGTTACGACGGGGAGGGCCCTTCCAGACACGTGTTTGTTCAGCGACGTCAGGACTCCTGCCTAGGTGCGAGGGACACCTCGGGAATCTCCTCGAGTCTTGGCATGGCAATTGGGACGCGTCTCCACGTGAGGCGGGAGACCCAGGGTCACTTTCCACGTGCCACAGGGATCCTGGGACTCCTATCCATATTCAAGAAGAGTCAGGCATCTTCTCCTTTGGAAGCATTGATCTCCGCGGACCTCTCGAGTTTTCAAATTATGTGAGGCCTTCGGTCTCGATGAGGCGGAGAACGAGGTCTTTCTCTGTGGTCTCCACAGGGGATTCAGACAACCCTTCGTCTTGGGAGATGCAAGACGATCCTGCATTCAATTCACTTCAGGGATATCCGGCCTTACTTCGAGTCAGAGCATCTCGGTGTCCATTCCACTTGAGGCCACAAACTCAGGGTCCCTCTCACATACCTGTAGCTGAGAGAAGCCTCCTCTTGAGGTGCTTGTGGAAAGTTGGTATTCCTCTTGAGTCGAAGCCAGGGACTAAACTCTCATCTCGAGTTGATTTGGTGTCCACGGAGCCCTTTCGTGTTGTTCCAGTGACCTCAGGATCCCTCTAGACTTGAGACAGTGAACTTGGGTTTTCTCTGGAGTGCCATCAAGGAAATCAAGGCTCCTTTCACGTTTGATGTGGAACACGGAATTGCTCTGCATGCAGTGCAGGGGCATCGGGCCTCATCTCGCGGCGAGGGGGAAGTCTCATGGTTTTTCTCGAGTTGCGGCTGGAACCTGGGCTATATTCTCGAGTTACGACGGGGAGGGCCCTTCCAGACACGTGTTTGTTCAGCGAGGTCAGGACTCCTGCCTAGGTGCGAGAGAAAACTCGGGATTCTCCTCGAGTCTTGGCATGGCAATTGGGACGCGTCTCCACGTGAGGCGGGAGACCCAGGGTCCCTTTCCACGTGCCACAGGGATCCTGGGACTCCTATCCATTTTCAAGAGGAGTCAGGCATCGTCTCCTTCGGAAGTATTGATCTCCGTGGACCTCTCGAATTTTCAAAGGATATGAGGCCTCCGGTTGCGTTGAGGTGGAGGACTAGGTCTTTCTCTGTGGTCTCCACAGGGGATTCAGACATCCCTTCGTCTTGGGAGATGCAAGACGAGCCTGCATTCAATTCACTGCAGGGATATCCGGCCTTACTTCGAGTCAGAGCCTCTCGGTGTCCATTCCACTTGTGGCCACAAACTCAGGGTAACTCTCACATACTTGTAGCTGAGAGAAGCCTCCTCTTGAGGTGCTTGTGGAAAGTTGGTATTCCTCTTGAGTCGAAGCCAGGGACTAAGCTCGCATCGCGAGTTCATTTGGGGTCCACGAAGCCCTTTCGTGTTGCTCCAGTGACCTCAGGATCCCTCTAGACATGAGACAGTGATCTTGGGTTTTCTCTGGAGTTCAATCAAGGAAATCAAGGGTCCTTTCTCATTTGATGTGGAACACGGAATTGCTCTGCACGCACTGCAGTGAAATCTGGCCTCATCTCGCGGCGAGGGGGAAGTCTCATAATTTTTCTAGAGTTTTGGCCAGAACCTGGGGTATATTCTTGAGTTACGACGGGGAGGGCCCTTCCAGACACTTGTTTGTTCAGCGACATCAGGACTCCTGCCTAGGTGCGAGGGACACCTCGGGATTCTCCTCGAGTCTTGCCATGGCAATTGGGAGGCGTCTACACGTGAGGCGGGAGACCCAGGGCCCCTTTCCACGTGCCACAGGGATCCTGGGTCTCCTATCAATTTTCAAGAGGAGTCAGGCATCGTCTCCTTTGGAAGCATTGATGTCCGCGGACCTCTCGAGTTTTCAAAGGATGTGAGGCCTCCGGTCGCGATGAGGCGGAGAACTAGGTCTTTCTCTGTGTTCTCCACAGGGGATTCAGACATCCCTTCGTCTTGGGAGATGCAAGACGAGCCTGCATTCAATTCACTGCAGGGATATCCGGCCTTACTTCGAGTCACAGCGTGTCGGTGTCCATTCCACTTGAGGACACAAACTCAGGGTCCCTCTCACATACGTGTCGCTGAGAGAAACCTCCTCTTGAGGTGCTTGTGGAAAGTTGGTATTCCTCTTGAGTCGAATCCAGGGACTAAGCTCTCATCTCGAGTTGATTTGGGGTCCTCGGAGCCCTTTCGTGTTGCTCCAGTGACGTCAGCATCCCTCTAGTCTTGAGACAGTGATCTTGGGTTTTCTCTGGAGTGCCATCAAGGAAATCAAGGCTCCTTTCACGTTTGATGTGGAACACGGAATTTCTCTGCACGCAGTGCAGGGGAATCGGGCCTCATCTCGCGGCGAGCGGGAAGTCTCAGGGTTTTTCTCGAGTTGCGAACGGAATCTGGGGTATATTCTCGAGTTACGACGGGGAGGGCCCTTCCAGACACCTGTTTGTTCAGCAACGTCAGGACTCGGGCCTAGGTGCGAGGGACACCTCGGGATTCTCCTCGAGCCTTGGCATGGCAATTTGGACGCGTCTCCACATGAGGCGGGAGATCCAGGGTCTCTTTCCACGGGCCAGAGTGATCCTGGGACTCCTATCCATTTTCAAGAGGAGTCAGGCATCGTCTCCTTTGGAAGCATTGATCTCCGAGGACCTCTCGAGTTTTCAAAGGATGTGAGGTCTCCGGTCGCTGTGTGGCGAGAACTAGGTCTTTCTCTGTGGTCTCCTCAGGGGATTCAGACATCGCTTCGTCTTGGGAGAGGCAAGACGAGCCTGCATTCAATTCACTGCAGGAATATCCGGCCTTACTTCGAGTCAGAGCATCTCGGTGTCCATTCCACTTGAGGCCACAAACACAGGGTCCCTCTCACATACCTGTAGCTGAGAGAAGCCTCCTCTTGAGGTGCTTGGGGAAAGTTGGTATTCCACTTGAATCGAAGCCAGGGACTAAGCTCTCATCTCGAGTTGATTTGGGGTCCACGGAGACCTTTCTTGTTGCTACAGTCACCTGAGGATCCCTCTAGACTTGAGACAGTGATCTTGGGTTTTCTCTGGAGTGCCATCAAGGAAATCAAGGCTCCTTTCACGTTTGATGTGGAACACGGAATTGCTCTGCACGCAGTGCAGGGGATTCGGGCCTCATCTCGCAGCGAAGCGGATGTCTCATGGTTTTTCTCCACTTGTGGCCGGAACCTGGGGTATATTCTCGAGTTACGACGTGGGGGGCCCTTCCAGACACGTGATTCTTCAGCGACGTCAGGACTCCTGCCTAGGTGCGAGGGACACCTCAGGATTCTCCTCGAGTCTTGGCATGGCAATTGGGACTCTTCTCTACGTGAGGCGGGAGACCCAGGGTCCGTTTCCACGTGCCACAGGGATCCTGGGACTCCTATCCATTTTCAAGAGGAGTCAGGCATCGTCTCCTTTGGAAGTATTGATGTCCGTGGACCTCTCGAGTTTTCAAAGGATGTGAGGCCTCCGGTCGCATTGAGGCGGAGGACTAGGTCATACTTTGTGGTCTCCACAGGGGATTCAGACATCCCTTCGTCTTGGGAGATGCAAGACGAGCCTGCACTCAATTCACTGCAGGGCTATCCGGCCTTACTTCGAGTCAGAGCATCTCGGTGTCCATTCCACTTGAGGCCACAAACTCAGGGTCCCTCTCACATACCTGTAGCTGAGAGAAGCCTCCTCTTGAGGTGCTTGTGGAAATTTGGCATTTCTCTTGAGTCGAAGCCAGGGGCTAAGCTCTCATCTCGAGTTGATTTGGGGTCCACGGAGCCCTTTCGTGTTGCTAGAGGGACCTCAGGATCCCTCTAGACTTGAGACAGTGATCTTGGATTTTCTCTTGAATGCCATCAAGGAAATCAAGGCTCCTTTCACGTTTGATGTGGAACACGGAATTCCTCTGCATGCATTGCAGGGGAATCGGGCCTCAACTCGCGGCTAGGTGGAAATCTCATGGTTTTTCTCGATTTGCGGCCGGAACCTGGGGTATATTCTCGAGTTACGATTGGGAGGACCCTTCCAGACACGTGTTTGTTCAGCGACGTCAGGACTCCTACCTAGTTGCGAGGGACACCTCGGGATTCTCCTCGAGTCTTGGCATGGCAATTGGGACGCGTCTCCACGTGAGGCAGGAGACCCAGGGTCCCTTTCCACGTGCCACAGGGATCCTGGGACTCCTATCCATTTTCAAGAGGAGTCAGGCATCGTCTCCTTTGGAAGCATTGATCTCCGCGGACCTCTCGAGTTTTCAAAGGATGTGAGGCCTCCGGTCCCGTTGAGGCGGAGGACTAGGTCTTTATCTGTGGTCTCCACAGGGGATTCAGACATCCCTTCGTCTTGGGAGATGCAAGACGAGCCTGTATTCAATTCACTGCAGGGATATCCGGCCTTACTTCGAGTCAGAGCATCTCGGTGTCCATTCCACTTGAGGCCACAAACTCAGGGTCCCTCTCACATACTTGTAGCTGAGAGAAGCCTCCTCTTGAGGTGCTTGTAGAAAGCTGGTATTCCTCTTGAGTTGAAGCCAGGGACTAAGCTCTCGTCTCGAGTTGATTTGGGGTCCACGGAGCCCTTTCGTGTTGCTCCAGTGACCTCAGGATCCCTCTAGACTTGAGAGAGTGATCTTGGGTTTTCTCTGGAGTGCCATTAAGGAAATCAAGGCTCCTTTCACGTTTGATGTGGTACACGGAATTGTTCTGGATGCAGTGCAGGGGAATCGGGCCTCATCTCGCGGCGAGGGGGAAGTCTCATTGTTTTTCTCGAGTTTCGGCCGGAACCTGGGGTATATTCTCGAGTTACGACGGGGAGGGCCCTTCCAGACACATGTTTGTTCAGCGACGTCAGGACTCCTGCCTAGGTGCGAGGGACACCTCGGGATTCTCCTCGAGTCTTGGCATGGCAATTGGGACGCGTCTCCACGTGAGGCGGGAGACCCAGGGTCCCTGTCTACGTGCTACAGGGATCCTGGGACTCCTATCCATTTTCAAGAGGAGTCAGGCATCGTCTCCTTTGGAAGCATTGATCTTCGCAGACCTCTCGAGTTTTCAAAGGATGTGAGGCCTCCGGTCGCGATGAGGCGGAGGACTAGGACTTTCTCTGTGGTCTCCACAGGGGATTCAGACATCCCTTCATCTTGGGAGATGCAAGACGAGCCTGCATTCAATTCACTGCAGGGATATCCGGCCTTACTTCGAGTCAGAGCATCTCGATGTCCATTCCACTTGAGGCCACAAACTCAGGGTCCCTCTCACATACCTGTAGCTGAGAGAAGCCTCCTATTGAGGTGCTTGTCGAAAGTTGGTATTCCTCTTGAGTCGAAGCCAAGGACTAATCAATCATCACGAGTTGATTTCGGGACCACGGAGCCCTTTGGTGTTGCTCCAGTGACCTCAGGATCCCTCTAGACTTGAGACACTGATCTTGGGTTTTCTCTGGAGTGCCATCAAGGAAATCAAGGCTCCTTTCACGTTTAATGTGGAACACGGAATTGCTCTGCACGCAGTGCAGGGGAATTGGGCCTAATCTCGCGGCGAGGGGGAAGTCTCATGGTTTTTCTCGAGTTGAGGCCGGAACCTGGGGTATATTCTCGAGTTACGACGTGCAGGGCCCTTCCAGACACGTGTTTGTTCAGCGACGTCAGGACTCCTGCCTAGGTGCGAGGGACAACTCGAGATTCTCCTCGAGTCTTGGCATGGCAATATGGACGCGTCTCCACGTGTGGCGGGAGACCCAGTGTCCCTTTCAACGTGCCACAGGGATCCTGGGACTCCTATCCATTTTCAAGAGGAGTCAGGAATCGTCTCCTTTGAAAGCATTGATCTCTGTGGACCTCTTGAATTTTCAAAGGATGTGAGGCCTCCGGTCGCAATGAGAGGGAGAACTAGGTCTTTCTCTGTGGTCTCCACAGGGGATTCAGAAATCCCTTCATCTTGGGAGATGCAAGACGAGCCTGCATTCAATTCACTGCAGGGATAACCGGCCTTACTTCGGGTCAGAGCATCTCGGTGTCCATTCCACTTGAGGCCACAAACTGCGGGTCCCTCTCACATACCTGTAGCTGAGAGAAGCCTCCTCTTGAGGTGCTTGTGGAAACGTGGTATTCCTCTTGAGTCGAAGCCAGGGACTAAGCTCTCATCTCGAGTTGATTTTGGATCCACGGAGCCCTTTCGTGTTGCTCCAGTGACCTCAGGATCCCTCTAGACTTGAGCCAGTGATCTTGGGTTTTCTCTGGAGTGCCATCAAGGAAATCAAGGCTCCTTTCACGTTTGATGTGGAACACGGAATTGCTCTGCACGCAGTGCAGGGGAATCGGGCCTCATCTCGCGGCGAGGGTGAAGTCTCATGGTTTTTCTCTAGTTGCAGCCGGAACCTGGGGTATATTCTCGAGTCGACGGGGAGGGTCTTCCCAGACACGTGTTTGTTCAGCGACGTCAGAACTCCTGCCTAGGTGCGAGGGACACATCGGGATTCTCCTCGAGTCTTGCCATGGCAATTGGGACGCGTCTCCACGTATGGCGGGAGACCCAGTGTCCCTTTCAATGTGCCACAGGGATCCTGGGACTCCTATCCATTTTCAAGAGGAGCCAGGCTTCGTCTCCTTTGGAAGCATTGATCTCCGCGGACCTATCGAGTTTTCAAAGGATGTGAGGCCTCCGGTCGCGTTGACGCGGAGGACTAGGTCTTTCTCTGTGGTCTCCACAGGAGATTCACACATCCCTTCGTCTTGGGAGATGCAAGACGAGCCTGCATTCAATTCACTGCAGGGATATCCAGCCATACTTCGAGTCAGAGCATCTCGGTGTCCATTCCACTTGAGGCCACAAACTCAGGGTCCCTCTCACATAACTGTAGCTGAGAGAAGCCTCCTCTTGAGGTGCTTGTCGAAAGTTGGTATTCCTCTTGAGTCGAAGCCAGGGACTAAGCTATCATCTCGAGTTGATTGGGGGTCCACGGAGGCTTTTAGTGTTGCTCCAGTGACCTCAGGATCCCTCTAGACTTGAGACACTGATCTTCGGTTTTCTCTGGAGTGCCATCAAGGAAATCAAGGCTCCTTTCACGTTTGATGTGGAACACGGAATTGCTCTGCACGCATTGCAGGGGAATCGGGCCTCATCTCGCGGTGAAGGGGAAATCTCATGGTTTATCTCGAGTTGTGGCCGGAACCTGGGGTATATTCTCGAGTTACGACGGGGAGGGCCCTTCCAGGCACGTGTTTGTTCAGCGATGTCAGGACTCCTGCCTAGGTGCGAGGGACACCTCGGGATTCTCCTCGAGTCTTGGCATGGCAATTGGGACGCGTCTCCACGTGAGGCGGGAGACCCAGGGTCCCTTTCCACGTGCCACAGGGATCCTGGGACTCCTATCCATTTTCAAGAAGAGTCAGGCATCGTCTCCTTTGGAAGCATTCATCTCTGAAGACTTCTCGAGTTTTCAAAGGATGTGAGTCCTCCGGACGCGATGAGGCAAAGGACTAGTTCTTTCTCTGTGGTCTCCACAGGGGATTCAGACATCCCTTCGTCTTGGGAGATGCAAGACGAGCCTGCATTCAATTCACTGCACGGATATCCGGCCTTACTTCGAGTCAAAGCATCTCGGTGTCCATTCCACTTGAGGCCACAAACTCAGGGTCCCTCTCACATACCTGTAGCTGAGAGAAGCCTCCTCTTGAGGTGCTTGTGGAAAGTTGGTATTCCTCTTGAGTCGAAGCCAGGGACTAAGCTCTCATCTCGAGTTGATTTGGGGTCCACGGAGCCCTTTCGTGTTGCTAAAGTGACCTCAGGATCCCTCTAGACTTGAGACAGTGATCTTGGGTTTTCTCTAGAGGAGTGCCATCAAGGAAATCAAGGCTCCTTTCACGTTTGATGTGGAACACGGAATTGCTCTGCACGCAGTGCAGGGGATTCGGGCCTCATCTCGCAGCGAAGCGGATGTCTCATGGTTTTTCTCCACTTGTGGCCGGAACTTGGGGTATATTCTCGAGTTACGACGTGGGGGGCCCTTCCAGACACGTGATTCTTCAGCGACGTCAGGACTCCTGCCTAGGTGCGAGGGACACCTCAGGATTCTCCTCGAGTCTTGGCATGGCAATTGGGACTCTTCTCTACGTGAGGCGGGAGACCCAGGGTCCGTTTCCACGTGCCACAGGGATCCTGGGACTCCTATCCATTTTCAAGAGGAGTCAGGCATCGTCTCCTTTGGAAGTATTGATGTCCGTGGACCTCTCGAGTTTTCAAAGGATGTGAGGCCTCCGGTCGCATTGAGGCGGAGGACTAGGTCATACTTTGTGGTCTCCACAGGGGATTCAGACATCCCTTCGTCTTGGGAGATGCAAGACGAGCCTGCACTCAATTCACTGCAGGGCTATCCGGCCTTACTTCGAGTCAGAGCATCTCGGTGTCCATTCCACTTGAGGCCACAAACTCAGGGTCCCTCTCACATACCTGTAGCTGAGAGAAGCCTCCTCTTGAGGTGCTTGTGGAAATTTGGCATTTCTCTTGAGTCGAAGCCAGGGGCTAAGCTCTCATCTCGAGTTGATTTGGGGTCCACGGAGCCCTTTCGTGTTGCTAGAGGGACCTCAGGATCCCTCTAGACTTGAGACAGTGATCTTGGATTTTCTCTTGAATGCCATCAAGGAAATCAAGGCTCCTTTCACGTTTGATGTGGAACAAGGAATTCCTCTGCATGCATTGCAGGGGAATCGGGCCTCAACTCGCGGCTAGGTGGAAATCTCATGGTTTTTCTCGATTTGCGGCCGGAACCTGGGGTATATTCTCGAGTTACGATTGGGAGGACCCTTCCAGACACGTGTTTGTTCAGCGACGTCAAGACTCCTACCTAGTTGCGAGGGACACCTCGGGATTCTCCTCGAGTCTTGGCATGGCAATTGGGACGCGTCTCCCCGTGAGGCAGGAGACCCAGGGTCCCTTTCCACGTGCCACAGGGATCCTGGGACTCCTATCCATTTTCAAGAGGAGTCAGGCATCGTCTCCTTTGGAAGCATTGATCTCCGCGGACCTCTCGAGTTTTCAAAGGATGTGAGGCCTCCGGTCCCGTTGAGGCGGAGGACTAGGTCTTTATCTGTGGTCTCCACAGGGGATTCAGACATCCCTTCGTCTTGGGAGATGCAAGACGAGCCTGTATTCAATTCACTGCAGGGATATCCGGCCTTACTTCGAGTCAGAGCATCTCGGTGTCCATTCCACTTGAGGCCACAAACTCAGGGTCCCTCTCACATACTTGTAGCTGAGAGAAGCCTCCTCTTGAGGTGCTTGTAGAAAGCTGGTATTCCTCTTGAGTTGAAGCCAGGGACTAAGCTCTCGTCTCGAGTTGATTTGGGGTCCACGGAGCCCTTTCGTGTTGCTCCAGTGACCTCAGGATCCCTCTAGACTTGAGAGAGTGATCTTGGGTTTTCTCTGGAGTGCCATTAAGGAAATCAAGGCTCCTTTCACGTTTGATGTGGTACACGGAATTGTTCTGGATGCAGTGCAGGGGAATCGGGCCTCATCTCGCGGCGAGGGGGAAGTCTCATTGTTTTTCTCGAGTTTCGGCCGGAACCTGGGGTATATTCTCGAGTTACGACGGGGAGGGCCCTTCCAGACACATGTTTGTTCAGCGACGTCAGGACTCCTGCCTAGGTGCGAGGGACACCTCGGGATTCTCCTCGAGTCTTGGCATGGCAATTGGGACGCGTCTCCACGTGAGGCGGGAGACCCAGGGTCCCTTTCTACGTGCTACAGGGATCCTGGGACTCCTATCCATTTTCAAGAGGAGTCAGGCATCGTCTCCTTTGGAAGCATTGATCTTCGCAGACCTCTCGAGTTTTCAAAGGATGTGAGGCCTCCGGTCGCGATGAGGCGGAGGACTAGGACTTTCTCTGTGGTCTCCACAGGGGATTCAGACATCCCTTCATCTTGGGAGATGCAAGACGAGCCTGCATTCAATTCACTGCAGGGATATCCGGCCTTACTTCGAGTCAGAGCATCTCGATGTCCATTCCACTTGAGGCCACAAACTCAGGGTCCCTCTCACATACCTGTAGCTGAGAGAAGCCTCCTATTGAGGTGCTTGTGGAAAGTTGGTATTCCTCTTGAGTCGAAGCCAAGGACTAATCAATCATCACGAGTTGATTTCGGGACCACGGAGCCCTTTGGTGTTGCTCCAGTGACCTCAGGATCCCTCTAGACTTGAGACACTGATCTTGGGTTTTCTCTGGAGTGCCATCAAGGAAATCAAGGCTCCTTTCACGTTTAATGTGGAACACGGAATTGCTCTGCACGCAGTGCAGGGGAATTGGGCCTAATCTCGCGGCGAGGGGGAAGTCTCATGGTTTTTCTCGAGTTGTGGCCGGAACCTGGGGTATATTCTCGAGTTACGACGTGCAGGGCCCTTCCAGACACGTGTTTGTTCAGCGACGTCAGGACTCCTGCCTAGGTGCGAGGGACAACTCGAGATTCTCCTCGAGTCTTGGCATGGCAATATGGACGCGTCTCCACGTGTGGCGGGAGACCCAGTGTCCCTTTCAACGTGCCACAGGGATCCTGGGACTCCTATCCATTTTCAAGAGGAGTCAGGAATCGTCTCCTTTGAAAGCATTGATCTCTGTGGACCTCTTGAATTTTCAAAGGATGTGAGGCCTCCGGTCGCAATGAGAGGGAGAACTAGGTCTTTCTCTGTGGTCTCCACAGGGGATTCAGAAATCCCTTCATCTTGGGAGATGCAAGACGAGCCTGCATTCAATTCACTGCAGGGATAACCGGCCTTACTTCGGGTCAGAGCATCTCGGTGTCCATTCCACTTGAGGCCACAAACTGCGGGTCCCTCTCACATACCTGTAGCTGAGAGAAGCCTCCTCTTGAGGTGCTTGTGGAAACGTGGTATTCCTCTTGAGTCGAAGCCAGGGACTAAGCTCTCATCTCGAGTTGATTTTGGATCCACGGAGCCCTTTCGTGTTGCTCCAGTGACCTCAGGATCCCTCTAGACTTGAGCCAGTGATCTTGGGTTGTCTCTGGAGTGCCATCAAGGAAATCAAGGCTCCTTTCACGTTTGATGTGGAACACGGAATTGCTCTGCACGCAGTGCAGGGGAATCGGGCCTCATCTCGCGGCGAGGGTGAAGTCTCATGGTTTTTCTCTAGTTGCAGCCGGAACCTGGGGTATATTCTCGAGTCGACGGGGAGGGTCTTCCCAGACACGTGTTTGTTCAGCGACGTCAGAACTCCTGCCTAGGTGCGAGGGACACATCGGGATTCTCCTCGAGTCTTGCCATGGCAATTGGGACGCGTCTCCACGTGTGGCGGGAGACCCAGTGTCCCTTTCAATGTGCCACAGGGATCCTGGGACTCCTATCCATTTTCAAGAGAAGCCAGGCTTCGTCTCCTTTGGAAGCATTGATCTCCGCGGACCTATCGAGTTTTCAAAGGATGTGAGGCCTCCGGTCGCGTTGACGCGGAGGACTAGGTCTTTCTCTGTGGTCTCCACAGGAGATTCACACATCCCTTCGTCTTGGGAGATGCAAGACGAGCCTGCATTCAATTCACTGCAGGGATATCCAGCCATACTTCGAGTCAGAGCATCTCGGTGTCCATTCCACTTGAGGCCACAAACTCAGGGTCCCTCTCACATAACTGTAGCTGAGAGAAGCCTCCTCTTGAGGTGCTTGTCGAAAGTTGGTATTCCTCTTGAGTCGAAGCCAGGGACTAAGCTATCATCTCGAGTTGATTGGGGGTCCACGGAGGCTTTTAGTGTTGCTCCAGTGACCTCAGGATCCCTCTAGACTTGAGACACTGATCTTCGGTTTTCTCTGGAGTGCCATCAAGGAAATCAAGGCTCCTTTCACGTTTGATGTGGAACACGGAATTGCTCTGCACGCATTGCAGGGGAATCGGGCCTCATCTCGCGGTGAAGGGGAAATCTCATGGTTTATCTCGAGTTGTGGCCGGAACCTGGGGTATATTCTCGAGTTACGACGGGGAGGGCCCTTCCAGGCACGTGTTTGTTCAGCGATGTCAGGACTCCTGCCTAGGTGCGAGGGACACCTCGGGATTCTCCTCGAGTCTTGGCATGGCAATTGGGACGCGTCTCCACGTGAGGCGGGAGACCCAGGGTCCCTTTCCACGTGCCACAGGGATCCTGGGACTCCTATCCATTTTCAAGAAGAGTCAGGCATCGTCTCCTTTGGAAGCATTCATCTCTGAAGACTTCTCGAGTTTTCAAAGGATGTGAGTCCTCCGGACGCGATGAGGCAAAGGACTAGTTCTTTCTCTGTGGTCTCCACAGGGGATTCAGACATCCCTTCGTCTTGGGAGATGCAAGACGAGCCTGCATTCAATTCACTGCACGGATATCCGGCCTTACTTCGAGTCAAAGCATCTCGGTGTCCATTCCACTTGAGGCCACAAACTCAGGGTCCCTCTCACATACCTGTAGCTGAGAGAAGCCTCCTCTTGAGGTGCTTGTGGAAAGTTGGTATTCCTCTTGAGTCGAAGCCAGGGACTAAGCTCTCATCTCGAGTTGATTTGGGGTCCACGGAGCCCTTTCGTGTTGCTAAAGTGACCTCAGGATCCCTCTAGACTTGAGACAGTGATCTTGGGTTTTCTCTAGAGTGCCATCAAGGAAATCAAGGCTCCTTTCACGTTTGATGTGGAACACGGAATTGCTCTGCACGCAGGGCAGGGGAATCGGGCCTCATCTCGCGGCGAGGGGGAAGTCTCATTGTTTTTCTCGAGTTACGGCCGGAACATGTGGTATATTCTCGAGTTACGACGGGGAGGGCTCTTCGAGAGACGTGTATGTTCAGCGACGTCATGACTCCTGCCTAGGTGCGAGGGACACCTCGGGATTCTCCTCGAGTTTTGGCATGGCAATTGGGTCGCGTCTCCACGTCAGGCGGGAGACCCAGGGTCCCTTTCCACATGCCACAGGGATCCTGGGACTCATATCCATTTTCAAGAGGAGTCAGGCATCGTCTCCTTTGGAAGCATTGATCTCCGCGGACCTCTCGAGTTTTCAAAGGATGTGAGGCCTCCGGTCGAGATGTGGCGGAGAACTAGGTCTTTCTCTGTGGTCTCCACAGGGGATTCAGACATCCCTTCGTCTTGGGAGATGCAAGACGAGCCTGCATTCAATTCCCTGCAGGGATATCCGGCCTTACTTCAAGTCAGAGCATCTCGGTGTCCATTCCACTTGAGGCCACAAACTCAGGGTCCATCTCACATACCTGTAGCTGAGAGAAGCCTCCTCTTGAGGTGCCTGTAGAAAGTTGGCATTTCTCTTTTGTCGAAGCCAGGGACTAAGCTCTCATCTCGAGTTGATTTGGGGTCCACGGAGCCCTTTCGTGTTGCTACAGTGACCTCAGGATCCCTCTAGAGTTGAGACAGTGATCTTGGGTTTTCTCTTTAATGCCATCAAGGAAATCAAGGCTCCTTTCACGTTTGATGTGGAACACGGAATTGCTCTGCATGCAGTGCAGGGGAATCGGGCCTCAACTCGCGGCTAGGTGGAAATCTCATGGTTTTTCTCGATTTGCGGCCGGAACCTGGGGTATATACTCGAGTTACGATTGGGAGGACCCTTCCAGACACGTGTTTGTTCAGCGACGTCAGGACTCCTACCTAGGTGCGAAGGACACCTCGGGATTCTCCTCGAGTCTTGGCATGGCAATTGGGACGCGTCTCCACGTGAGGCGGGAGACCCAGGGTCCCTTTCCACGTGCCACAGGGATCCTGGGACTCCTATCCATTTTCAAGAGGAGTCAGGCATCGTCTCCTTTGGAAGCATTGATCTCCAGGGACCTCTCGAGTTTTCAAAGGATGTGAGGCCTCCGGTCGCGTTGAGGCGGAGGACTAGGTCTTTATCTGTGGTCTCCACAGGGGATTCAGACATCCCTTTGTCTTGGGAGATGCAAGACGAGCCTGCATTCAATTCACTGCAGGGATATCCGGCCTAACTGCGAGTCAGAGCATCTCGGTGTCCATTGCACTTGAGGCCACAAACTCAGGGTCCCTCTCACATACCTGCACCTGAGAGAATCCTCCTCTTGAGGTGCTTGTGGAAAGTTGGTATTGCTCTTGAGTCGAAGCCAGGGACTAAGCTCTCATCTCGAGTTGATTTCGGGTCCTCGGAGCCCTTTCATGTTGCTACAGTGACCTCAGGATCCCTCTAGACTTGAGACAGTGATCTTGGGTTTTCTCTGGAGGGCCATCAAGGGAATCAAGGCTCCTTTCACGTTTGATGTGGAACACAGAATTGCTCTGCCCGCAGTGCAGGGGAATCGGGCCTCATCTCGCGGCAAGGCGGAAGTCTCATGGTTTTACTCCACTTGTGGCCGGAATGTGGGGTATATTCTCGAGTTACGTCGTGGGTGGCCCTTCCAGAAACGTGTTTGTTTAACGACGTCAGAACTCCTGCCTTGGTTCGATGGACAACTCGGGATTCTCCCAGAGTCTTGGCATGGCAATTTGGACGCGTCTCCACGTGTGGCGGGAGACCCAGGTTCCCTTTCCACGTGCCACAGGGATCCTGGAACTCCTATCCATTTTCAAGAGGAGTCAGGAATCGTCTCCTTTGGAAGCATTGATCTCCGCGGACCTCTCGAATTTTCAAAGGATGTGAGGCCTCCAGTCGCGATGTGGCGAGAACTAGGTCTTTCTCTGTGGTCTCCACAGGGGATTCAGACATCCCGTCTTCTTGGGAGATCCAAGACGAGCCTGCATTCAATTCACTGCAGGGATATCCGGCCTTACTTCGAGGCAGAGTATCTCGGTGTCCATTCCACTTGAGGCCACAAACTCAGGGTCCCTCTCACATACCTGTAGCTGAGAGAAGCCTCCTCTTGAGGTGCTTGTGGAAAGGTGGTATTCCTCTTGAGTCGAAGCCAGGGACTTAGCTCTCATCTCGAGGTGATTTGGGGTCCACGAAGCCCTTTTGAGTTTCTACAGTGACCTGAGTATACCTCTAGACTTGAGACAGTGATCTTGGGTTTTCTCTGGAGTGCCATCAAGGATATCAAGGCTCCTTTCACGTTTGATGTGGAACACGGAATTGCTCTGCACGCAGTGCAGGGGAATCGGGCCTCATCTCGCGGCGAGGGGGAACTCTCATGGTTGTTCTCGAGATGCGGCCGGAACCTGCGGTATATTCTCGATTTACGACGGGGAGGGTCTTTCCAGACACGTGTTTGTTCAGCGACCTCAGGACCCCTGCCTAGGGGCGAGGGACACCTCGGGATTCTCCCCGAGTCTTGGCATGGCAATTGGGATGCGTCTCCACGTGAGGCGGGAGCCCCAGAGTCCCTTTCCACGTGCCACAGGGATCCTGGGACTCCTATCCATTTTCAAGAAGAGTCAGGAATCGTCTCCTTTGGAAGCATTGATCTCTGTGGACCTCTTGAATTTTCAAAGGATGTGAGGCCTCCGGTCGCAATGAGAGGGAGAACTAGGTCTTTCTCTGTGGTCTCCACAGGGGATTCAGACATCCCTTCATCTTGGGAGATGCAAGACGAGCCTGCATTCAATTCACTGCAGGGATAACCGGCCTTACTTCGAGTCAGAGCATCTCGGTGTCCATTCCACTTGAGGCCACAAACTGCGGGTCTCTCTCACATACCTGTAGCTGAGAGAAGCCTCCTCTTGAGGTGATTGTGGAAATGTGGTATTCCTCTTGAGTCGAAGCCAGGGACTAAGCTCTCATCTCGAATTGATTTTGGGTCCACGGAGCCCTTTTGTGTTGCTCCAGTGACCTCAGGATCCCTCTAGACTTGAGCCATTGATCTTGGGTTTTCTCTGGAGTGCCATCAAGGAAATCAAGGCTCCTTTCACGTTTGATGTGGAACACGGAATTGCTCTGCACACAGTGCAGGGGAATCGGGCCTCATCTCGCGGCGAGGGGGAAGTCTCATGGTTTTTCTCTAGTTGCAGCCGGAACCTGGGGTATATTCTCGAGTTACGACGGGGAGGGCCCTCCCAGATACGTGTTTGTTCAGCGACGTCAGAACTCCTGCCTAGGTGTGAGGGACACATTGGGATTCTCCTCGAGTCTTGCCATGGCAATTGGGACGCGTCTCCACGTGAGGCGGGAGACCAAGGGCCCCTTTCCACCTTCCACAGGGATCCTGGGACTCCTATCCATTTTCAAGAGGAGTCAGGCATCGTCTCCTTTGGAAGCATTGATCTCCGCGGACCTCTCGAGTTTTCAAAGGATGTGAGGCCTCTGGTCGCGATGAGGCGGAGAACTAGTTCTTTCTCTGTGGTCTCCACAGTGGATTCAGACATCCCTTCGTCTTGGGAGATGCAAGACGAGACTGCATTCAATTCACTGCAGGGATATCCGGCCTTACTTCTAGTCAGAGCCTCTCGGTGTCCATTCCACTTGTGGCCACAAACTCAGGGTAACTCTCACATACTTGTAGCTGAGAGAAGCCTCCTCTTGAGGTGCTTGTGGAAAGTTGGTATT
This sequence comes from Dama dama, assembly GCF_033118175.1. Classification (NCBI taxonomy): domain Eukaryota; kingdom Metazoa; phylum Chordata; class Mammalia; order Artiodactyla; family Cervidae; genus Dama; species Dama dama. Next base: position 2,700,707 of record NW_026870940.1, read on the forward strand.
CCTCCTGAGTCGAAGCCAGGGACTAAGCTCGCATCTCGAGTTGATTTGGGGTCCACGGAGCCCTTTCGTGTTGCTCCAGTGACCTCAGGATCCCTCTAGACTTGAGACAGTGATCTTGGGTTTTCTCTGGAGTTCAATCAAGGAAATCAAGGGTCCTTTCTCATTTGATGTGGAACACGGAATTGCTCTGCACGCACTGCAGTGAAATCTGGCCTCATCTCGCGGCGAGGGGGAAGTCTCATAATTTTTCTAGAGTTGTGGCCAGAACTTGGGGTATATTCTTGAGTTACGACGGGGAGGGCCCTTCCAGATACGTGTTTGTTCAGCGACATCTGGACTCCTGCCTAGGAGCGAGGGACACCTCGGGATTCTCCTCGAGTCTTGCCATGGCAATTGGGAGGCGTCTACACGTGAGGCGGGAGACCCAGGGCCCCTTTCCACGTGCCACAGGGATCCTGGGACTCCTATCCATTTTCAAGAGGAGTCAGGCATCGTCCTCTTGGGAAGCATTAATCTCTGTGGACCTCTCGAATTTTCAAAGGATGTGAGGCCTCCGGTTGCGATGAGGGGAAGAATTAGGTCTTTCTCTGTGGTCTCCACAAGGGATTCAGACATCCCTTCGTCTTGGGAGATGCAAGACGAGCCTGCATTCAATTCACTGCAGGGATGTCCGGCCTTACTTCGAGTCAGAGCATCTCGGTGTCCATTACACTTGAGGCCACAAACTCAGGGTCCCTCTCACATACCTGTAGCTGAGAGAAGCCTCCTCTTGAGGTGCTTGTGGAAAGGTGGTATTGCTCTTGAGTCGAAGCCAGGGACTAAGCTCTCATCTCGAGTTGATTTGGGGTCCACGGAGCCCTTTCTTGTTCTTCCAGTGACCTCAGGATCCCTCTAGGCTTGAGACAGTGATCTTGGGTTTTCTCTGGAGTGCCATTAAGGAACTCAAGGCTCCTTTCACATTTGATGTGGAACACGGAATTGCTCTGCACGCAGGGCAGGGGAATCGGGCCTCATCTCGCGGCGAGGGGGAAGTCTCATGGTTTTTCTCTAGTTGCAGCCGGAACCTGGGGTATATTCTCGAGTTACGACGGGGAGGGCCCTCCCAGACACGTGTTTGTTCAGCGACGTCAGAACTCCTGCCTAGGTGGGAGGGACACATCGGGATTCTCCTCGAGTCTTGCCATGGCAATTGGGACGCGTCTCCACGTGTGGCGGGAGACCCAGGGTCTCTTTCCACGTGCCACAGGGATCCTGGGACTCCTATCCATTTTCAAGAGGAGTCAGGCATCGTCTCCTTTGGAAGCATTGATCTCCGCGGACCTCTCGAGTTTTCAAAGGATGTGAGGCCTCTGGTCGCGATGAGGCGGAGAACTAGTTCTTTCTCTGTGGTCTGCACAGTTGATTCAGACATCCCTTCGTCTTGGGTGATGCAAGACGAGCCTGCATTCAATTCACTGCAGGGATATCCGGCCTTACTTCGAGTCATAGCCTCTCGGTGTCCATTCCACTTGTGGCCACAAACTCAGGGTAACTCTCACATACTTGTAGCTGAGAGAAGCCTCCTCTTGAGGTGCTTGTGGAAAGTTGGTATTCCTCTTGAGTCGAAGCCAGGGACTAAGCTCGCATCTCGAGTTCATTTGGGGTCCACGGAGCCCTTTCGTGTTGCTCCAGTGACCTCAGGATCCCTCTAGATTGAGACAGTGATCTTGGGTTTTCTCTGGAGTGCCATCAAGGAAATCAAGGGTCCTTTCTCATTTGATGTGGAACACGGAATTGCTCTGCACGCAGTTCTGGGGAATCGGGCCTAAACTCGCAGCGATGGGGAAGTCTCATGGTTTTTCTCGAGTTGCCGCCGGAACCAGGGGTATATTCTCGAGTTACGCCGGGGAGGGCCCTTCCAGAAACGTGTTTGTTCAGCGATGTCAGAACTCCTGCCTTGGTTCGATGGACAACTCGGGATTCTCCTCGAGTATTGGCATGGCAATTGCGAGGCGTCTCCACGTGAAAGGGAGACCCAGGGTCCCTTTCCCCGTGCCACAGGGATCCTGGGACTCCTATCAATTTTCAAGAGGAGTCAGGCATCCTCTCCTTTGGAAGCATTGATCTCCGAGGACCTCTCAAGTTTTCAAAGGATGTGAGTCCTCCGCTCACGATGTGGCGAGAACTAGGTCTTTCTCTGTGGTATCCTCAGGGGATTCAGACATCCCTTCATCTTGGGAGATGCAAGACGAGCCTGCATTCAATTCACTGCAGGGATATCGGGCCTTACTTCGAGTCACAGCGTCTCGGTGTCCATTCCACTTGAGGCCACAAACTCAGGGTCCCTCTCACATACCTGTAGCTGAGAGAAGCCTCCTCTTCAGGTGCTTGTGGAAAGTTGGTATTCCCCTTGAGTCGAAGCCAGGGACTAAGCTCTCATCTCGAGTTGATTTGGGGTCCACGGAGCCCTGTCTTGTTGCTACAGTGACCTCACGATCCCTCTAGACTTTAGACAGTGATCTTGGGTTTTGTATGGAGTGCCATCAAGGAAATCAAGGCTCCTTTCACGTTTGATGTGGAACACGGAATTGCTCTGCACGCAGTGCAGAGGAATCGGGCCTCTTTTCGCGGCGAGTGGGAAGTCTCATGGTTGTTCTCGAGTTGCGGCCGGAACCTGCGGTATATTCTCGATTTACGACGGGGAGGGTCTTTCCATACACGTGTTTGTTCAGCGACCTCAGGACGCCTGCCTAGGGGCGAGGGACACCTCGGGATTCTCCTCGAGTCTTGCCATGGCAATTGGGACGCGTCTCCACGTGAGGCGGGAGACCAAGGGCCCCTTTCCACCTTCCACAGGGATCCTGGGACTCCTATCCATTTTCAAGAGGAGTCAGGCATCGTCTCCTTTGGAAGCATTGATCTCCGCGGACCTCTCGAGTTTTCAAAGGATGTGAGGCTTCTGGTCGCGATGAGGCGGAGAACTAGTTCTTTCTCTGTGGTCTCCACAGTCGATTTAGACATCCCTTCGTCTTGGGAGATGCAAGACGAGCCTGCATTCAATTCACTGCAGGGATATCCGGCCTTACTTCGAGTCAGAGCCTCTCGGTGTCCATTCCACTTGTGGCCACAAACTCAGTGTAACTCTCACATACTTGTAGCTGAGAGAAGCCTCCTCTTGAGGTGCTTGTGGAAAGTTGGTATTCCTCTTGAGTCGAAGCCAGGGACTAAGCTCGCATCTCGAGTTCATTTGGGGTCCACGGAGCCCTTTCCTGTTGCTCCAGTGACCTCAGGATCCCTCTAGACTTGAGACAGTGATCTTGGGTTTTCTCTGGAGTTCCATCAAGGAAATCAAGGGTCCTTTCTCATTTGATGTGGAACACGGAATTGCTCTGCACGCACTGCAGTGAAATCTGGCCTCATCTCGCGGCGAGGGGGAAGTCTCATAATTTTTCTAGAGTTGTGGCCAGAACTTGGGGTATATTCTTGAGTTACGACGGGGAGGGCCCTTCCAGACACGTGTTTGTTCAGCGACGTCAGGACTCCTGCCTAGGTGTGAAGGACACCTCGGGGTTCTCCTCGAGTCTTGGCATGGCAATTGGGACGCGTCCCCATGTGAGACGGGAGACCCAGGGTCCCTTTCCACGTGCCACAGGGATCCTGGGTCTCCTATGCATTTTCAAGAAGAGTCAGGCATCGTCTCCTTTGGAAGCATTGATCTCCGCGCACCTCTCGAGTTTTCAAAGGATGTGAGGCCTCCGTTCGCGTTGAGGCGGAGAACTAGGTATTTCTCTGTGGTCTCCACAGGGGATTCAGACATCCCTTCGTCTTGGGAGATGCAAGACGAGCCTGCACTCAATTCACTGCACGGATATCCGGCCTTACTTCGAGTCAGAGCATCTCGGTGTCCATTCCACCTGAGGCCACAAACTCAGGGTCCCTCTCACATACCTGTAGCTGAGAGAAGCCTCGTCTTGATGTGCTTGTGGAAACTTTGTATTCCTCTTGACTCGAAGCCAGCGACTAAGCTCTCATCTCGAGTTGATTTGGGGTCCACGGAGCCCTTTCTTGGTGCTCCAGTGACCTCAGGATCCCTCTAGACTTGAGACAGTGATCTTGGGTTTTCTCTGGAGTGCCATCAAGGAAATCAAGGCTCCTTTCACGTTTGATGTGGAACACGGAACTGCTCTGCAAGCAGTGCAGGGAAATCGGCCCTCATCTCGCGGCGAGGGGGAAGTCTCATGGTTTTTCTCGAGTTGCAGCCAGGACCTGGGGTATATTCTCGAGTTACAACGGGGAGGGCCCTTCCAGACACGTGTTTGTTCAGCGACGTCAGGACTCCTGCCTTGGTGCGAGGGACACCTCGGGATTCTCCTCGAGTCTTGGCATGGCAATTGGGACGCGTCTCCACGTGAGGCGGGAGACCCAGGGTCCCTTTCCACGTGCCACAGGGATCCTGGGACTCCTATGCATTTTCCAGAGGAGTCAGGCATCGTCTCCTTTGGAAGCATTGATCTCTGCAGACCTCTCGAGTTTTCAAAGGATATGAGGCCTCCGATCACGATGAGGCGGAGGACTAGGTCTTTCTCTGTGGTCTCCACAGGGGATTCAGACATCCCTTCGTCTTGGGAGATGCAAGACGAGCCTGCATTCAATTCACTGCAGGGATATCCGGCCTTACTTCGAGTCAGAGCATCTCGGTGTCCATTGCACTTGAGGCCACAAACTCAGGGTCCCTCTCACATAACTGTAGCTGGGAGAAGCCTCCTCTTGAGGTGCTTGTGGAAAGTTGGTATTCCTCTTGAGTCGAAGCGAGGGACTAAGCTCTCATCACGAGTTGATTTGGGGTCCACGGAGCCCTTTCGTGTTGCTCTAGTGACCTCAGGATCCCTCTAGACTTGAGACAGTGATCTTGGGTTTTCTCTGGAGTGCCATCAAGGAAATCAAGGCTCCTTTCCCGTTTGATGTGGAACAGGAATTGCTCTGCACGCAGTGCAGGGAAATCGGGCCTCATCTCGCGGCGAGGGGGAAGTCTCATGGTTTTTCTCGAGTTGCGGCCGGAACCTGGGTTATATTCTCGAGTTATGACGGGGAGGGCCCTCCCAGACACGTGTTTGTTCAGCGACGTCAGCACTCCTGCCTAGGTGCGAGGGATACCTCGGGATTCTCCTCGAGTCTTGGCATGGCAATTGGGACGCGTCTCCACGTGAGGCGGAAGACCCAGGGTCCCTTTCCACGTGCCACAGGGATCCTGGGACTCCTATCCATTTTCAAGAGGAGTCAGGCATCGTCTCCTTTTGAAGCATTGATCTCCGCGGACCTCTCGAGTTTTCAAAGAATGTGAGGCCACAGGTCGCGATGAGGAGGAGGACTAGGTCTTTCTCTGTGGTCTGCACAGGGGTTTCAGACATCCCTTCGTCTTGGGAGATGCAAGACGAGCCTGCATTCCATTCACTGCAGGGATATCCGGCCTTATTTCCAGTCAGAGCATCTCGGTGTCCATTCCACTTGAGGCCACAAACTCAGGGTCCCTCTCACATACCATTAGCTCAGAGAAGCCTCCTCTTGAGGTGCTTGTGGAAAGTTGGTATTCCTCTTGAGTCTAAGCCAGGGACTAAGCTCTCATCTCGAGTTGATTTGGGGTCCACGGAGTCCTTTCGTGTTGCTCCAGTGACCTCAGGATCCCTCTAGACTTGAGACAGTGATCTTGGGTTTTCTCTGGCGTGCCATCAAAGAAATCAAGGCTCCTTTCATTTTTGATGTGGAATACGGAATTGCTCTGCATGCAGTGCAGTGTAATCGGGCCTCATGTATTGGCGAGGGGGAAGTCTCATGGTTTTTCTCGAGTTGCGGCCGGAACCTGGGGTATATTCTCGAGTTACGACGGGGAGGGCCCTTCCAGACACGTGTTTATTCAGCGACGTCAGGACTCCTGCCTAGGTGCGAGGGACACCTCGGGATTCTCCTCGAGTCTTGGCATGGCAATTGGGACGCGTCTCCACTTGAGGCGGGAGACCCAGGGTCCCTTTCCAAGTGCCACAGGGATCCTGGGACTCCTATCTATTTTCAAGAAGAGTCAGGCATTGTCTCCTTTGGAAGCATTGATCTCCGCGAACCTCTTGAGTTTTCAAAGGATGTGAGGCCTCCGGTCGCAATGAGGCGGAGAAGTAGGTCTTTCTCTGTGGTCTCCACAGGGGATTCAGACATTGCTTCGTCTTGAGAGATGCAAGACGAGCCTGCATTCAATTCACTGCAGGGATATCCGGCTTTACTTCGAGTCAGAGCATCTCGGTGTCCATTGCACTTGAGGCCACAAACTCAGGGTCCTTGTCACATACCTGTGGCTGAGAGAACCCTCCTCTTGGGGTGCTTGTGGAGATTTGGTATTCCTCTTGCATCGAAGCCAGGTACTAAGCTCTCATCTCGAGTTGATTTGTGGTCCACGGAGCCCTTTCGTGTTGCTCCAGTGACCTCAGGATCCCTCTAGACTTGAGACAGTGATCCTGGGTTTTCTCAGGAGTGCCATCAAGGAAATCAAGGCTCCTTTCAGGTTTGATGTGGAACACGGAATTGCTCTGCACGCAGTGCAGGGGAATCGGGCCTCATATCGCGGCGAGGGGAAAGTCTCATGGTTTTTCTCGAGTTGCGGCCGGAACCTGGAGTATATTCTCGAGTTACGACGGGGAGGGCCCTTCCAGACACGTGTTTGTTCAGCGACGTCAGGACTCCTGCCTAGGTGCGAGGGACACCCCGGGATTCTCCTCGAGTCTTGGCATGGCAATTGGGACGCGTCTCCACGTGAGGCGGGAGACCCAGAGTCCCTTTCCACGTGCCACAGGCATCCTGGGACTCCTATCCTTTTTCAAGAGGAGTCAGGCATCGTCTCCTTTGGAAGCATTGATCTCCGCGGACCTCTCGAGTTTTCAAAGATGGGAGTCCTCCGGTCGCAATGAGGAGGAGAACTAGGTATTTCTCTGTGGTCTCCACAGGGGATTCAGACATCCCTTCGTCTTGGGAGATGCAAGACGAGCCTGCACTCAATTCACTGCACGGATATCCGGCCTTACTTCGAGTCAGAGCATCTCGGTGTCCATTCCACCTGAGGCCATAAACTCAGGGTCCCTCTCACATACCTGTAGCTGAGAGAAGCCTCGTCTTGATGTGCTTGTGGAAACTTGGTATTCCTCTTGTCTCGAAGCCAGGGACTAAGCTCTCATCTCGAGTTGATTTGGGGTCCACGGAGCCCTTTCGTGGTGCTCCAGTGACCTCAGGATGCCTCTAGACTTGAGACAGTGATCTTGGGTTTTCTCTGGAGTGCCATCAAGGAAATCAAGGCTCCTTTCACGTTTGATGTGGAACACGGAACTGCTCTGCAAGCAGTGCAGGGAAATCGGCCCTCATCTCGCGGCGAGGGGGAAGTCTAATGGTTTTTCTCGAGTTGCAGCCAGGACCTGGGGTATATTCTCGAGTTACAAGGGGGAGGGCCCTTCCAGACACGTGTTTGTTCAGCGACGTCAGGACTCCTGCCTTGGTGCGAGGGACTCCTCAGGATTCTCCTCGAGTCTTGGCATGGCAATTGGGACGCGTCTCCACGTGAGGCGGGAGACCCAGGGTCCCTTTCCACGTGCCATAGGGATCCTGGGACTCCTATGCATTTTCAAGAGGAGTCAGGCATCGTCTCCTTTGGAAGCATTGATCTCTGCAGACCTCTCGAGTTTTCAAAGATATGAGGCCTCCGGTCACGATGAGGCGGAGGACTAGGTCTTTCTCTGTGGTCTCCACAGGGGATTCAGACATCCCTTCGTCTTGGGAGATGCAAGACGAGCCTGCATTCAATTCACTGCAGGGATATCCGGCCTTACTTCGAGTCAGAGCATCTCGGTGTCCATTGCACTTGAGGCCACAAACTCAGGGTCCCTCTCACATAACTGTAGCTGAGAGAAGCCTCCTCTTGAGGTGCTTGTGGAAAGTTGGTATTCCTCTTGAGTCGAAGCCAGGGACTAAGCTCTCATCACAAGTTGATTTGGGGTCCACGGAGCCCTTTCGTATTGCTCCAGTGACCTCAGGATCCCTCTAGACTTGAGACAGTGATCTTGGGTTTTCTCTGGAGTGCCATCAAGGAAATCAAGGCTCCTTTCACGTTTGATGTGGAACATGGAATTGCTCTGCACGCAGTGCAGGGGAATCGGGCCTCATCTCGCGGCGAGGGGGAAGTCTCATGGTTTTTCTCGAGTTGCGGCCGGAACCTGGGGTATATTCTCGAGTTACGACGGGGAGGGCCCTTCCAGACATGTGTTTGTTCAGCGACGTCAGGACTCCTTCCTAGGTGCGAGGGACACTTCGGGATTCTCCTCGAGTCTTGGCATGGCAATTGGGACGCGTCTCCACGTGAGGCGGGAGACCCAGGGTCCCTTTCTACGTGCCACAGTGATCCTGGGACTCCTATCCATTTTCAAGAGGAGTCAGACATAGTCTCCTTTGGAAGCATTGATCTCTGCAGACCTCTCGAGTTTTCAAATGATGTGAGGTCTCCGGTCACGATGAGGCAGATGACTTGGTCTTTCTCTGTGGTCTCCACAGGGGATTCAGACATCCCTTCGTCTTGGGAGATGCAAGACGAGCCTGCATTCAATTCACTGCAGGGATATCCGGCCTTACTTCGAGTCAGAGCATCTCGGTGTCCATTGCACTTGAGGCCACAAACTCAGGGTCCCTCTCACATACCTGTAGCTGAGAGAAGCCTCCTCTTGAGGTGCTTGTGGAAAGTTGGTATTCCTCTTGAGTCGATGCCGGGGACTAAGCTCTCATCTCGAGTTGATTTGGGGTCCACGGAGCCCTTTCGTGTTGCTCCAGTGACCTCAGGATCCCTCTAGACTTGAGACAGTGATCTTGGGTTTTCTCTGGAGTGCCATCAAGGAAATCAAGGCTCCTTTCCCGTTTGATGTGGAACACGGAATTGCTCTGCACGCAGTGCAGGGGAATCGGGCCTCATCTCGCGGCGAGGGGGAAGTCTCATGGTTTTTCTCGAGTTGCGGCTGGAACCTGGGGTATATTCCCGAGTTATGACGGGGAGGGCCCTTCCAGACACGTGTTTGTTCAGCGACGTCAGCACTCCTGCCTAGGTGCGAGGGACACCTCGGGATTCTCCGCGAGTCTTGGAATGGCAATTGGGACGCGTCTCCACGTGAGCCGGGAGACCCAGGGTCCCTTTCCACGTGCCACAGGGATCGTGGAACTCCTATCCATTTTCAAGAGGAGTCAGGCATCGTCTCCTTTGGAAGCATTGATCTCCGCTGACCTCTCGAGTTTTCAAAGAATGTGAGGCCACAGGTCGTGATGAGGAGGAGGACTATGTCTTTCTCTGTGGTCTGCACAGGGGTTTCAGACATCCCTTCGTCTTGGGAGATGCAAGACGAGCCTGCATTCCATTCACTGCAGGGATATCCGGCCTTATTTCGAGTCAGAGCATCTCGGTGTCCATTCCACTTGAGGCCACAAACTCAGGGTCCCTCCCACATTCCTGTAGCTGAGAGAAGCCTCCTCTTGAGGTGCTTGTGGAAAGTTGGTATTCCTCTTGAGTCGAAGCCAGGGACTAAGCTCTCATCTCGAGTTGATTTGGGGTCCACGGAGCCCTTTCCTGTTGGTCCAGTGACCTCAGGATCCCTCTAGACTTGAGACAGTGATCTTGGGTTTTCTCTGGAGTGCCATCAAAGAAATCAAGGCTCCTTTCACGTTTGATGTGGAACACGGAATTGCTCTGCATGCAGTGCAGGGGAATCGGGCCTCAACTCACGGCGAACGGGAAATCTCATGGTTTTTCTCGAGTTGCGGCCCGAACCTGGGGTATATTCTCGAGTTACGATGGGGAAGGCCCTTCCAGACACGTGTTTGTTCAGCGACGTCAGGACTCCTGCCTAGGTGCGAGGGACATCTCGGGATTCTCCTCGAGTCTTGGTATGGCAATTGGGACGCGTCTCCACGTGACGCGGGAGACCCAGGGTCCCTTTCCACGTGCCACAGGGATCCTGGAACTCCTATCCATTTTCAAGAGGAGTCAGGCATCGTCTCCTTTGGAAGCATTGATCTCCGCGGACCTCTCGAGTTTTCAAAGATGGGAGGCCTCCGGTCGCAATGAGGAGGAGAACTAGGTATTTCTCTGTGGTCTCCACAGGGGATTCAGACATCCCTTCGTCTTGGGAGATGCAAGACGAGCCTGCACTCAATTCACTGCACGGATATCCGGCCTTACTTCGAGTCAGAGCATCTCGGTGTCCATTCCACCTGAGGCCACAAACTCAGGGTCCCTCTCACATACCTGTAGCTGAGAGAAGCCTCGTCTTGATGTGCTTGTGGAAACTTGGTATTCCTCTTGTCTCGAAGCCAGGGACTAAGCTCTCATCTCGAGTTGATTTGGGGTCAACGGAGCCCTTTCGTGGTGCTCCAGTGACCTCAGGATGCCTCTAGACTTGAGACAGTGATCTTGGGTTTTCTCTGGAGTGCCATCAAGGAAATCAAGGCTCCTTTCACGTTTGATGTGGAACACGGAACTGCTCTGCAAGCAGTGCAGGGAAATCGGCCCTCATCTCGCGGCGAGGGGGAAGTCTCATGGTTTTTCTCGAGTTGCAGCCAGGACCTGGGGTATATTCTCGAGTTACAACGGGGAGGGCCCTTCCAGACACGTGTTTGTTCCGCGACGTCAGGACTCCTGCCTTGGTGCGAGGGACTCCTCAGGATTCTCCTCGAGTCTTGGCATGGCAATTGGGACGCGTCTCCACGTGAGGCGGGAGACCCAGGGTCCCTTTCCACGTGCCATAGGGATCTTTGGACTGCTATGCATTTTCAAGAGGAGTCAGGCATTGTCTCCTTTGGAAGCATTGATCTCTGCAGACCTCTCGAGTTTTCAAAGGATATGAGGCCTCCGGTCACGATGAGGCGGAGGACTAGGTCTTTCTCTGTGGTCTCCACAGGGGATTCAGACATCCCTTCGTCTTGGGAGATGCAAGACGAGCCTGCATTCAATTCACTGCAGGGATATCCGGCCTTACTTCGAGTCAGAGCATCTCGGTGTCCATTGCACTTGCGGCCACAAATTCAGGGTCCCTCTCACATAACTGTAGCTGCGAGAAGCCTCCTCTTGAGGTGCTTGTGGAAAGTTGGTATTCCTCTTGAGTCGAAGCCAGGGACTAAGCTCTCATCACAAGTTCATTTGGGGTCCACGGAGCCCTTTCGTATTGCTCCAGTGACCTCAGGATCCCTCTAGACTTGAGACAGTGATCTTGGGTTTTCTCTGGAGTGCCATCAAGGAAATCAAGGCTCCTTTCACGTTTGATGTGGAACACGGAATTGCTCTGCACGCAGTGCAGGGGAATCGGGCCTCATCTCGTGGCGAGGGGGAAGTCTCATGGTTTTTCTCGAGTTGCGGCCGGAACCTGGGGTATATTCTCGAGTTACGACGGGGAGGGCCCTTCCAGACACGTGTTTGTTCAGCGACGTCTGGACTCCTTCCTAGGTGCGATGGACACTTCGGGATTCTCCTCGAGTCTTGGCATGGCAATTGGGACGCGTCTCCACGTGAGGCGGGAGACCCAGGGTCCCTTTCCACGTGCCACAGTGATCCTGGGACTCCTATCCATTTTCAAGAGGAGTCAGACATCGTCTCCTTTGGAAGCATTGATCTCTGCAGACCTCTCGAGTTTTCAAATGATGTGAGGCCTCCGGTCACGATGAGGCGGATGATTTGGTCTTTCTCTGTGGTCTCCACAGGGGATTCAGACATCCCTTCGTCTTGGGAGATGCAAGACGAGCCTGCATTCAATTCACTGCAGGGATATCCGGCCTTACTTCGAGTCAGAGCATCTCGGTGTCCATTGCACTTGAGGCCACAAACTCAGGGTCCCTCTCACATACCTGTAGCTGAGAGAAGCCTCCTCTTGAGGTGCTTGTGGAAAGTTGGTATTCCTCTTGAGTCTAAGCCAGGAACTAAGCTCTCATTTCGAGTTGATTTGGGGTCCACGGAGCCCTTTCGTGTTGCTCCAGTGACCTCAGGATCCCTATAGACTTGAGACAGTGATCTTGGGTTTTCTCTGGAGTGCCATCAAGGAAATCAAGGCTCCTTTCCCGTTTGATGTCGAACACGGAATTGCTCTGCACGCAGTGCAGGGGAATCGGGCCTCATCTCGCGGCGAGGGGGAAGTCTCATGGTTTTTCTCGAGTTGCGGCTGGAACCTGGGGTATATTCCCGAGTTATGACGGGGAGGGCCCTTCCAGACACGTGTTTGTTCAGCGACGTCAGCACTCCTGCCTAGGTGCGAGGGACACCTCGGGATTCTCCGCGAGTCTTGGCATGGCAATTGGGACGCGTCTACACGTGAGGCGGGAGACCCAGGGTCCCTTTCCACGTGCCACAGGGGTCGTGGGACTCCTATCCATTTTCAAGAGGAGTCAGGCATCGTCTCCTTTGAAAGCATTGATCTCCGCGGACCTCTTGAATTTTCAAAGGATGTGAGGCCTCCGTTCGCGATGAGGCGGAGACCTAGGTCTTTCTCTGTGGTCTCCACAGGGGATTCAGACATCCCTTCGTCTTGGGAGATGCAAGGCGAGCCTGCATTCAATTCACTGCCGGGATATCAGGCCTTACTTCGAGTCAGAACATCTCGGTGTCCATTCCACTTTAGGCCACAAACTCAGGGTCCCTCTCACATACCTGTAGCTGAGAGAAGCCTCCTCTTTAGGTGCTTGTGGAAAGTTGGTATTCCTCTTGAGTCGAAGCCAGGGACTAAGCTCTCATCTCGAGTTGATTTGGGGTCCACGGAGCCCTTTCATGTTGCTACAGTGACCTCAGGATCCCTCTAGACTTGAGACAGTCATCTTGGGTTTTCTCTGGAGTGCCATCTAGGAAATCAAGGCTCCTTTCACGTTTGATGTGGAACACGGAATTGCTCTGCACGCAGTGCAGGGGAATCGGGCCTCATCTCGCGGCGAGGCGGAAGTCTCATGGTTTTACTCCACTTGTGGACGGATCCTGGGGTATATTCTCGAGTTACGACGTGGGTGGCCCTTCCAGAAACGTGTTTGTACAGCGACGTCAGGACCCCTGCCTAGGTGCGAGGGACAACTCGGGATACTCCTCGAGTCTTGGCATGGCAATTGGGACGCGTCTCCACGTGAGGCGGGAGACGCAGGGTCCCTTTCCACGTGCCACAGGGATCCTGGGACTACTATCCATTTTCAAGAGGAGTCAGGCATCGTCTCCTTTGGAAGCATTGATCTCCGTGGACCTCTCGAGTTTTCAAAGGATGTGAGGCCTCCGCTCGCGATGAGGCGGAGAATTAGGTTTTTCTCTGTGGTCTCCACAGGGGATTCAGACATCCCTTCGTCTTGGGAGATGCAAGACGAGCCTGCATTCAATTCACTGCAGGGATATCCGGCCTTACTTCGAGTCAGAGCATCCCGGTGTCCATTCCACTTGAGGCCACAAACTCGGGGTCCCTCAAATATACATGTAGCTGAGAGAAGCCTCCTCTTGAGGTGCTTGTGAAAAGTTGGTATTCCTCTTGAGTCTAAGCCAAGGACTAAGGTCTCATCTCGAGTGTATTTCGGTCCACGTAGACATTTCCTGTTGGTCCAGTGACCTCAGGATCCCTCTAGACTTGAGACAGTGATCTTGGGTTTTCTCTGGAGTGTCATCAAGGAAATCAAGGCTCCTTTCACGTTTCATGTCGAACACGGAATTGCGCTGCATGCAGTGCAGGGGAATCGGGCCTCAACTCGCGGCGAGGGGGAAATCTCATGGTTTTTCTCGAGTTGCGGCCCGAACCTGGGGTATATTCTCGAGTTACGACGGGGAGGGCCCTTCCAGACATGTGTTTGTTCAGCGACGTCAGGACTCCTGCCTAGGTGCGAGGGACACCTCGGGATTCTCCTCGAGTCTTGGCATGGCAATTGGGACGCGTCTCCACGTGAGGCGGGAGACCCAGGGTCCCTTTCCCCGTGCCACAGGGATCCTGGGACTCCTATCCATTTTCAAGAGGAGTCAGGCATCGTCTCCTTTGGAAACATTGATCTCCGCGGACCTCTAGAGTTTTCAAAGGATGTGAGGCCTCCGGTCGCGATGAGGCGGAGAACTCGGTCTTTCTCTGTGGTCTCCACAGGGGATTCAGACATCCCTTCGTCTTGGGAGATGCAAGATGAGCCTGCATTCAATTCACTGCAGGGATATCCGGCCTTACTTCGAGTCAGAGCATCTCGGTGTCCATTCCACTTGAGGCCACAAACTCAGGGTCCCTCTCACATACCTGTAGCTGAGAGAAGCCTCCCCTTGAGGTGCTTGTGGAAAGGTGGTATTCCTCTTGAGTCGAAGCCAGGGACTAAGCTCTCATCTCGAGTTGATTTGGGGTCCACGGAGCCCTTTCGTGTTGCTCCAGTGACCTCAGGATCCCTCTAGACTTGAGACAGTGATCTTGGGTTTTCTCTGGAGTGCCATCAAGGAAATCAAGGCTCCTTTCACGTTTGATGTGGAAAACAGAATTGTTCTGCACGCAGTTCAGGGGAATCGGGCTTCATCCAGCGGCGAGGGGGAAGTCTCATGGTTTTTCTCGAGTTGCGGCCGGAACCTGGGGTATATTCTCGAGTTACGACGGGGAGGGCCCTTCCAGACACGTGTTTGTTCAGCGACGTCAGGACTCCTGCCTAGGTGCGAGGGACACCTCGGGATTCTCCTCGAGTCTTGGAATGGCAATGGGGACGCGTCTCCACGTGAGGCGGGAGACCCAGGGTCCCTTTCCACGTGCCACAGGGATCCTGGGACTCCTATCCATTTTCAAGAGGAGTCAGGCATCGTCTCCTTTGAAAGCATTGATCTCCGCGGACCTCTTGAATTTTCAAAGGATGTGAGGCGTCCGTTCGCAATGAGGCGGAGAACTAGGTCTTTCTCTGTGGTCTCCACAGGGGATTCAGACATCCCTTCGTCTTGGGAGATGCAAGGCGAGCCTCCATTCAATTCACTGCAGGGATATCAGGCCTTACTTCGAGTCAGAACATCCCGGTGTCCATTCCACTTTAGGCCACAAACTCAGGGTCCCTCTCACATACCTGTAGCTGAGAGAAGCCTCCTCTTGAGGTGCTTGTGGAAAGTTGGTATTCCTCTTGAGTCGAAGCCAGGGACTAAGCTCTCATCTCGAGTTGATTTGGGGTCCACGGAGCCCTTTCATGTTGCTACAGTGACCTCAGGATCCCTCTAGACTTGAGACAGTCATCTTGAGTTTTCTCTGGAGTGCCATAGGGAAATCAAGGCTCCTTTCACGTTTGATGTGGAACACGGAATTGCTCTGCACGCAGTGCAGGGGAATCGGGCCTCATCTCGCGGCGAGGCGGAAGTATCATGGTTTTACTCCACTTGTGGACGGATCCTGGGGTATATTCTCGAGTTACGACGTGGGTGGCCCTTCCAGAAACGTGTTTGTTCAGCGACGTTAGGACCCCTGCCTAGGTGCGAGGGACAACTCGGGATACTCCTCGAGTCTTGGCATGGCAATTGGGACGCGTCTCCACGTGAGGCGGGAGACCCAGGGTCCCTTTCCACGTGCCACAGGGATCCTGGGACTACTATCCATTTTCAAGAGGAGTCAGGCATCGTCTCCTTTGGAAACATTGATCACCGTGGACCTCTCGAGTTTTCAAAGGATGTGAGGCCTCCGCTCGCGATGAGGCGGAGAATTAGGTTTTTCTCTGTGGTCTCCACAGGGGATTCAGACATCCCTTCATCTTGGGAGATGCAAGACGAGCCTGCATTCAATTCACTGCAGGGATATCCGGCCTTACTTCGAGTCAGAGCATCCCGGTGTCCATTCCACTTGAGGCCACAAACTCGGGGTCACTCAAATATACATGTAGCTGAGAGAAGCCTCCTCTCGTGGTGCTTGTGGAAAGTTGGTATTCCTCTTGAGTCGAAGCCAGGGACTAAGCTCTCATCTCGAGTTGATTTGGGGTCCACGGAGCCCTTTCGTGTTGCTCCAGTGACCTCAGGATCCCTCTAGACTTGAGACAGTGATCTTGGGTTTTCTCTGGAGTGCCAGCAAGGAAATCAAGGCTCCTTTCACATTTGATGTGGAACACGGAATTGCTGTGCACGCAGTGCAGGGGAATTGGGCCTCATCTCGCGGCGAGGGGGAAGTCTCATGGTTTTTCTCGAGTTGCGGCCGGAACCTGGGGTATATTCTCGAGTTACGACGGGGAGGGCCCTTCCAGACACGTGTTTGTTCAGCGATGTCAGGACTCCTGGCTAGGTGCGAGGGACACCTCGGGATTCTCCTCGAGCCTTGGCATGGCAATTGGGACGCGTCTCCACGTGAGGCGGGAGACCCAGGGTCCCTTTCCACGTGCCACAGGGATCCTGGGACTCCTATCCATTTTCAAGAGGAGTCAGGCATCGTCTCCTTTGGAAGCATTGATCTCCGTGGACGTCTCGAGTTTTCAAAGGATGTGAGGCCTCCAGTCGTGAAGAGGTGGAGAACTAGGTCTTCTCTGTGGTCTCCACAGGTGATTCAGACATCCCTTCATCTTGGGAGATGGAAGACGAGCCTGCATTCAATTCACTGCAGGGATATCCGGCCTTACGTAGAGTCAGAGCATCTCGGTGTCCATTCCACTTGAGGCCACAAACTCAGGGTCCCTCTCACATACCTGTAGCTGAGAGAAGCCTCCTCTTGAGGTGCTTGTGGAAAGTTGGTATTCCTCTTGAGTCGAAGCCAGGGACTAAGCTCTCATCTCGAGTTGATTTGGGGTCCACGGAGCCCTTTCGTGTTGCTCCAGTGACCTCAGGATCCCTCTAGACTTGAGACAGTGATCTTGGGTTTTCTCTGGAGTGCCATCAAGGAAATCAAGGCTCCTTTCACGTTTGATGTGGAACATGGAATTGCTCTGCACGCAGTGCAGGGGAATCGGGCCTCATCTCGCGGCGAGGGGGAAGTCTCATGGTTTTTCTCGAGTTGCGGCCGGGACCTGGGTATATTCTCCAGTTACGACGGGAAGGGCCCTTCCAGACACGTGTTTGTTCATCGACGTCAGGACTCCTGCCTAGGTGCGAGGGACACCTCGGGATTCTCTTCGAGTCTTGGCATGGCAATTGAGACGCGTCTCCACGTGAGGCGTGAGACCCAGGGTCCCTTTCGACGTGCCACAGGGAATCTGGGGCTCCTATCCATTTTCAAGAGGAGTCAGGCATCGTCTCCTTTGGAAGCATTGATCTCCGCGGACCTCTCGAGTTTTCAAAGGATGTGAGGCCTCCGGTCGCAATGAGGCGGAGGACTAGATTTTTCTCTAAGGTCTCCACAGGGGCTTCAGACATCCCTTCGTCTTGGGAGATGCAAGACGAGCCGGCATTCAATTCACTGCAGGGATATCCGGCCTTACTTCGAGTCAGAGCATCTCGGTGTCCATTCCACTTGAGGCCACAAACTCAGGGTCCCTCTCACATACCTGTAGCTGAGAGAAGCCTCCTCTTGAGGTGCTTGTGGAAAGTTGGTATTCCTCTTGAGTTGAAGCCAGGGACTAAGCTCTCATCTCGAGTTGATTTGGGGTCCACGGAGCCCTTTCGTGTTGCTCCAGTGACCTCAGGATCCCTCTAGACTTGAGACAGTGATCTTGGGTTTTCTCTGGAGTGTCATCAAGGAAATCAAGGCTCCTTTCACGTTTGATGTGGAACACGGAATTGCTCTGCACGCAGTGCAGGGGAATCGGGCCTCATCTCGCGGCGAGGGGGAAGTCTCATGGTTTTTCTCGAGTCGAGGCCGGAACCTGGGGTATATTCTCGAGTTACGACGGGGAGGTCCCTTCCATACACGTGTTTGGTCAGCGACGTCAGGACTCCAGCCTATGTGCGAGGGACACTTTGGGATTTTCCTTGAGTCTTGGCATGGCAATTGGGACGTGTCTCCACGTGAGGCGGGAGACGCAGGGTCCCTTTCCAAGTGCCACAGGGATCCTGGGACTCCTATCCATTTTCAAGAGGAGTCAGGCATCGTCTCCTTTGCAAGCATTGATCTCCGCAGACCTCTCGAGTTTTCAAAGGATGTGAGGCCTCCGATCGCGTTGAGGCGGAGGACTAGGTCTTTCTCTGTGGTCTCCACAGGGGATTCAGACATCCGTTGGTCTTGGGAGATGCAAGACGAGCCTGCATTCAATTCACTGCATGGATATCCGGCCTTACTTCGAGTCAGAGCATCTCCGTGTCCATTCCACTTGAGGCCAAAAACTCAGGGTCCCTCTCACATACCTGTAGCTGAGAGAAGCCTCCTCTTGAGGTGCTTGTGGAAAGTTGGTATTCCTCTTGAGTCAAAGCCAGGGACTAAGCTCTCATCTCGAGTTGATTTGGGGTCCACGGAGCCCTTTCGTGTTGCTAAAGTGACCTCAGGATCCCTCTAGACTTGAGACAGTGATCTTGGGGTTTCTCTGGAGTGCCGTCAAGGAAATCAAGGCTCCTTTCACGTTTGATGTGGAACACGGAATTGCTCTGCACGCAGTGCAGGGGAATCGGGCCTCATGTCGCGTCGAGGGGGAAGTCTCATGGTTTTTCTCAAGTTGCGCCCGGAACCTGGGGTATATTCTCGAGTTACGACGGGGAATGCCTTCCAGACACGTGTTTGTTCAGCGATGTCAGGACTCCTGCCTAGGTGCGAGGGACACCTCGGGATTCTCCTCGAATCTTGGCATGGCAATAGGGACGCGTCTCCATGTGAGGCGGGAGACCCAGGGTCCCTTTCCACGTGCCACAGGGATCCTGGGACTCCTATCCATTTTCAAGAGGAGTCAGGCATCGTCTCCTTTGGAAGCATTGATCTCCGCAGACCTCTCGATTTTTCAAAGGATGTGAAGCCTCCGGTCTCGATGAGGCTGAGGACTAGGTCTTTCTCTGTCGTCTCCACAGGGGATTCAGACATCCCTTCGTCTTGGGAGATGCAAGACGAGCTTACATTCAATTCACTGCAGGGATATCCAGCCTTACGTAGAGTCAGAGCATCTCGGTGTCCATTCCACTTGAGGCCACAAACTCAGGGTCCCTCTCACATACCTGTAGCTGAGAGAAGCCTCCTCTTGAGGTGCTTGTGGAAAGTTGATATTCCTCTTGAGTCGAAGCCAGGGAGTAAGCTCTCATCTCGAGTTGATTTGGCGTCCACAGAGCCCTTTCGTGTTGCTCCAGTGACCTCAGAATCCCTCTAGACTTGAGACAGTGATCTTGGGTTTTCTCTGGAGTGTCATCAAGGAAATCAAGGCTCCTTTCACGTTTGATGTGGAACACGGAATTGTTCTGGATGCAGTGCAGGGGAATCGGGCCTCATCTCGCGGCGAGGGGGAAGTCTCATGCTTTTTCTCGAGTTGCGGCCGGAACCTGGGGTATATTCTCGAGTTACGACGGGGAGGTCCCTTCCATACACGTGTTTGTTCAGCGACGTAAGGACTCCAGCCTAGGTGCGAGGGACACCTCGGGATTTTCCTCGAGTCTTGGCATGGCAATTGGGACGCGTCTCCACGTGAGGCGGGAGACCCAGGGTCCCTTTCCATGTGCCACAGGGATCCTGGGACTCCTATCCATTTTCAAGAGGAGTCAGGCATCGTCTCCTTTGGAAGCATTGATCTCCGCAGACCTCTCGAGTTTTCCAAGGATGTGAGGCCTCCGGTCGCTTTGAGGCGGAGGACTAGGTCTTTCTCTGTGGTCTCCACAGGGGATTCAGACATCCCTTCGTCTTGGGAGATGCAAGACGAGCCTGCATTCAATTCACTGCAGGGATATCCGGCCTTACTTGGAGTCAGAGCATCTCGGTGTCCATTCCACTTGAGGCCAAAAACTCAGGGTCCCTCTCACATACCTGTAGCTGAGAGAAGCCTCCTGTTGAGGTGCTTTTGGAAAGTTGGTATTCCTGTTGAGTCGAAGCCAGGGACTAAGCTCTCATCTCGAGTTGATTTGGGGTCCACAGAGCCCTTTCGTGTTGCTCCAGTGACCTCAGGATCCCTCTAGACTTGAGACAGTGATCTTGGGTTTTCTCTGGAGTGCCGTCAAGGAAATCAAGGCTCCTTTCACGTTTGATGTGGAACACGGAATTGCTCTGCACGCAGTGCAGGGGAATCGATCCTCATCTCGCGGCGAGGGGGAAGTCTCATGGTTTTTCTCGAGTTGCGGCCGGAACCTGGGGTGTATTCTCGAGTTACGACGGGGAGGGCTCTTCCAGATACGTGTTTGTACAGCGACGTAAGGACTCCAGCCTAGGTGCGAGGGACACGTCGGGATTCTCCACGAGTTTTGGCATGGCAATTGGGACGCGTCTCCACGTGAGGCGGGAGACGCAGGGTCCCTTTCCACGTGCCACACGGATCGTGGGACTCCTATCCATTTTCAAGAGGAGTCAGGCATCGTCTCCTTTGGAAGCATTGATCTCCGCGGACGTCTCGAGTTTTCAAAGGATGTGAGGCCTCCGTTCGCGTTGAGACGGAGGACTAGGTCTTTCTCTGTGGTCTCCACAGGGGATTCAGACAACCCTTCGTCTTGGGAGATGCAAGACGAGCCTGCATTCAATTCACTGCAGGGATATCCGGCCTTACTTCGAGTCAGAGCATCTCGGTGTCCATTCCACTTGAGGCCACAAACTCAGGGTCCCTCTCACATACATGTAGTTGAGAGAAGCCTCCTCTTGAGGTGCTTGTGGAAAGTTGGTATTCCTCTTGAGTCGAAGCCAGGGACTAAGCTCTCATCTCGAGTTGATTTGGGGTCCACGGAGCCCTTTCTTGTTGCTCCAGTGACCTCAGGATCCCTCTAGACTTGAGACAGTGACCTTGGGTTTTCTCTGGAGTGCCATCAAGGAAATCAAGGCTCCTTTCACGTTTGATGTGAAACACGGAATTGCTCTGCAGGCAGTGCAGGGGAATCGGACCTCATCTCGCGGCGAGGGGGAAGTCTCATGGTTTATCTCGAGTTGCGGCCTGAACCTGGGGTATATTCTCGAGTTACGACGGGGAGGGCCCTTCCTTACACGTGTTTGTTCAGCGACGTCAGGACTCCTGCATAGGTGCGAGGGACACCTCGGGATTCTCCTCGAGTCTTGGCATGGCAATTGGGACGTGTCTCCACGTGAGGCGGGAGACCCAGGGTCCCTTTCCACGTGCCACAGGGATCCTGGGACTCCTATCCATTTTCAAGAGGAGTCAGGCATCGTCTCCTTTGGAAGCATTGATCTCCGCGGACCTCTCGAGTTTTCAAAGGATGTGAGGCCTCCGGTCGCGATGAGGCGGAGGACTAGGTCTTTCTCTGTGGACTCCACAGGGGATTCAGACATCCCTTCGTCTTGGGAGATGCAAGATGAGCCTGCATTCAATTCACTCCAGGGATATCTGGTCTTACTTCGAGTCACAGCATCTCGGTGTCCATTCCACTTGAGGCCACAAACTCAGGGTCCCTCTCACATACCTGTAGCTGAGAGAAGCCTCCTCTTGAGGTGCTTGTGGAAACTTGGTATTCCTCTTGAGTCGAAGCCAGGGACTAAGCTCTCATCTCGAGTTGATTTGGGGTCCACGGAGCCCTTTCGTGTTGCTCCAGTGACCTCAGGATCCCTCTAGACTTGAGACAGTGATCTTGGGTTTTCTGTGGAGTGCCAGCAAGGAAATCAAGACTCCTTTCACATTTGATGTGGAACACGGAATTGCTGTGCACGCAGTGCAGGGGAATTGGGCCTCATCTCGCGGCGAGGGGGAAGTCTCATGGTTTTCTCGAGTTGCGGCCGGAACCTGGGGTATATTCTCGAGTTACGACGGGGAGGGCCCTTCCAGACACGTGTTTGTTCAGCGATGTCAGGACTCCTGCCTAGGTGCGAGGGACACCTCGGGATTCTCCTCGAGCCTTGGCATGGCAATTGGGACGCGTCTCCACGTGAGGCGGGAGACCCAGGGTCCCTTTCCACGTGCCACAGGGATCCTGGGACTCCTATCCGTTTTCAAGAGGAGTCAGGCATCGTCTCCTTTGGAAGCATTGATCTCCGTGGACGTCTCGAGTTTTCAAAGGATGTGAGGCCTCCAGTGGTGAAGAGGTGGAGAACTACTTCTTCTCTGTGGTCTCCACAGGTGATTCAGACATCCCTTCATCTTGGGAGATGGAAGACGAGCCTGCATTCAATTCACTGCAGGGATATCCGGCCTTACTTCGAGTCAGAGCATCTCGGTGTCCATTCCACTTGAGGCCACAAACTCAGGGTCCCTCTCACATACCTGTAGCTGAGAGAAGCCTCCTCTTGAGGTGCTTGTGGAAAGTTGGTATTCCTCTTGAGTCGAAGCCAGGGACTAAGCTCTCATCTCGAGTTGATTTGGGGTCCACGGAGCCCTTTCCTGTTGCTACAGTGACCTCAGGATCCCTCTAGACTTGAGACAGTGATCTTGGGTTTTCTCTGGAGTGCCATCAAGGAAATCAAGGCTCCTTTCACGTTTGATGTGGAACATGGAATTGCTCTGCACACAGTGCAGGGGAATCGGGCCTCATCTCGCGGCGAGGGGGAAGTCTAATGGTTTTTCTCGAGTTGCGGCCGGGACCTGGGGTATATTCTCGAGTTACGACGGGGAGGGCCCTTCCAGACACGTGTTTGTTCATCGACGTCAGGACTCCTGCCTAGGTGCGAGGGACACCTCGGGATTCTCTTCGAGTCTTGGCATGGCAATTGAGACGCGTCTCCACGTGAGGCGGGAGACCCAGGGTCCCTTTCGACGTGCCGCAGGGAATCTGGGGCTCCTATCCATTTTCAAGAGGAGTCAGGCATCGTCTCCGGTGGAAGCATTGATCTCCGCGGACCTCTCGAGTTTTCAAAGGATGTGAGGCCTCCGGTCGCAATGAGGCGGAGGACTAGATTTTTCTCTATGGTCTCCACAGGGGCTTCAGACATCCCTTCGTCTTGGGAGATGCAAGACGAGCCGGCATTCAATTCACTGCAGGGATATCCGGCCTTACTTCGAGTCAGAGCATCTCGGTGTCCATTCCACTTGAGGCCACAAACTCAGGGTCCCTCTCACATACCTGTAGCTGAGAGAAGCTTCCTCTTGAGGTGCTTGTGGAAACTTGGTATTCCTCTTGAGTCGAAGCCAGGGACTAAGCTCTCATCTCGAGTTGATTTGGGGTCCACGGAGCCCTTTCGTGTTGCTCCAGTGACCTCAGGATCCCTCTAGACTTGAGACAGTGATCTTGGGTTTTCTCTGGAGTGCCATCAAGGAAATCAAGGCTCCTTTCACGTTTGATGTGGAACACGGAATTGCTCTGCATGCAGTGCAGGGGAATCGGGCCTCATCTCGCAGCGAGGGGGAAGTCTCATGCTTTTTCTCGAGTTGCGGCCGGAACCTGGGGTATATTCTCGAGTTACGACGGGGAGGGCCCTTCCAGACACGTGTTTGTTCAGCGACGTCAGGACTCCTGCCTAGGTGCGAGGGACACCTCGGGATTCTCCTCGAGTCTTGGCATGGCAATTGGGACGCGTCTCCACGTGAGGCGGGAGACCCAGTGTCCCTTTCCACGTGCCACAGGGATCCTGGGACTCCTATTCATTTTCAAGAGGAGTCAGGCATCGTCTCCTTTGGAAGCATTGATCTCCGTGGACGTCTCGAGTTTTCAAAGGATGTGAGGCCTCCAGTCGTGAAGAGGTGGAGAACTAGGTCTTCTCTGTGGTCTCCACAGGTGATTCAGACATCCCTTCATCTTGGGAGATGGAAGACGAGCCTGCATTCAATTCACTGCAGGGATATCCGGCCTTACGTAGAGTCAGAGCATCTCGGTGTCCATTCCACTTGAGGCCACAAACTCAGGGTCCCTCTCAGATACCTGTAGCTGAGAGAAGCCTCCTCTTGAGGTGCTTGTGGAAAGTTGGTATTCCTCTTGAGTCGAAACCAGGGACTAAGCTCTCATCTCGAGTTGATTTGGGGTCCACGGAGCCCTTTCGTGTTGCTCCAGTGACCTCAGGATCCCTCTAGACTTGAGACAGTGATCTTGGGTTTTCTCTGGAGTGCCATCAAGGAAATCAAGGCTCCTTTCACGTTTGATGTGGAACATGGAATTGCTCTGCACGCAGTGCAGGGGAATCGGGCCTCATCTCGCGGCGAGGGGGAAGTCTCATGGTTTTTCTCGAGTTGCGGCTGGAACCTGGGGTATATTCTCCAGTTACGACGGGGAGGGCCCTTCCTGACACGTGTTTGTTCATCGACGTCAGGACTCCTGCCTAGGTGCGAGGGACACCTCGGGATTCTCTTCGAGTCTTGGCATGGCAATTGAGACGCGTCTCCACGTGAGGCGTGAGACCCAGGGTCCCTTTCGACGTGCCACAGGGAATCTGGGGCTCCTATCCATTTTCAAGAGGAGTCAGGCATCGTCTCCTTTGGAAGCATTGATCTCCACGGACCTCTCGAGTTTTCAAAGGATGTGAGGCCTCCGGTCGCAATGAGGCGGAGGACTAGATTTTTCTCTATGGTCTCCACAGGGGCTTCAGACATCCCTTCGTCTTGGGAGATGCAAGACGAGCCGGCATTCAATTCACTGCACGGATATCCGGCCTTACTTCGAGTCAGAGCATCTCGGTGTCCACTCCACTTGAGGCCACAAACTCAGGGTCCCTCTCACATACATGTAGCTGAGAGAAGCTTCCTCTTGAGGTGCTTGTGGAAACTTGGTATTCCTCTTGAGTCAAAGGCAGGGACTAAGCTCTCATCTCGAGTTGATTTGGGGTCCACGGAGCCCTTTCGTGTTGCTCCAGTGACCTCAGGATCCCTCTAGACTTGAGACAGTGATCTTGGGTTTTCTCTGGAGTGCCATCAAGGAAATCAAGGCTCCTTTCACGTTTGATGTGGAACACGGAATTGCTCTGCACGCAGTGCAGGGGAATCGGGCCTCATCTCGCAGCGAGGGGGAAGTCTCATGGTTTTTCTCGAGTTGCGGCCGGAACCTGGGGTATATTCTCGAGTTACGACGGGGAGGGCCCTTCCAGACACGTGTTTGTTCAGCGACGTCAGGACTCCTGCCTAGGTGCGAGGGACACCTCGGGATTCTCCTCGAGTCTTGGCATGGCAATTGGGACGCGTCTCCACGTGAGGCGGGAGACCCAGGGTCCCTTTCCACGAGACACAGGGATCCTGGGACTCCTATCCATTTTCAAGAGGAGTCAGGCATCGTCTCCTTTGGAAGCATTGATCTCCGCGGACTTCTCGAGTTTTCAAAGGATGTGAGGCCTCCGTTCGCGTTGAGGCGGAGGACTAGGTCTTTCTCTGTGGTCTCCACAGGGTATTCAGACAACCCTTCGTCTTGGGAGATGCAAGACGAGCCTGCATTCAATTCACTGCAGGTATATCCGGCCTTACTTCGAGTCAGAGCATCTCGGTGTCCATTCCACTTGAGGCCACAAACTCAGGGTCCCTCTCACATACCTGTAGCTGAGAGAAGCTTCCTCTTGAGGTGCTTTTGGAAAGTTGGTATTCCTCTTGAGTCGAAGCCAGGGACTAAGCTCTCATCTCGAGTTGATTTGGGGTCCATGGAGCCCTTTCGTGTTGCTCCAGTGACCTCAGGATCCCTCTAGACTTGAGACAGTGATCTTGGGTTTTCTCTGGAGTGCCATCAAGGAAATCAAGGCTCCTTTCACGTTTGATGTGGAACACGGAATTGCTCTGCACGCAGTGCAGGGGAATCGGGCCTCATCTCGCGGCGAGGGGGAAGTCTCATGGTTTTTCTCGAGTTGCGGCCGGAACCTGGGGTGTATTCTCGAGTTACGACGGGGAGGGCCCTTCCAGACACGTGTTTGTTCAGCGACGTAAGGACTCCTGCCTAGGTGCGAGGGACACCTCGGGATTCTCCTCGAGTCTTGGCATGGCAATTGGGACGCGTCTCCACGTGAGGCGGGAGACGCAGGGTCCCTTTCCACGTGCCACAGGGATCTTTGGACTCCTATCCATTTTCAAGAGGAGTCAGGCATCGTCTCCTTTGGAAGCATTGATCTCCGCAGACCTCTCGAGTTTTCAAAGGATGTGAGGCCTCCGGTCGCGTTGAGGCGGAGGACTAGGTCTTTCTCTGTGGTCTCCACAGGGGATTCAGACAACCCTTCGTCTTGGGAGATGCAAGACGAGCCTGCGTTCAATTCACTGCAGGGATATCCGGCCTTACTTCGAGTCAGAGCATCTCGGTGTCCATTCCACTTGAGGAAACAAACTCAGGGTCCCTCAAATATACCTGTAGTTGAGAGAAGCCTCCTCTGAGGTGCTTTTGGAAAGTTGGTATTCCACTTGAGTTGAAGCCAGGGACTAAGCTCTCATCTCGAGTTGATTTGGGGTCCTTGCAGCCCTTTCGTGTTGCTCCAGTGCCCTCAGGATCCCTCTAGACTTGAGACACTGATCTTGGGTTTTCTCTGGAGTGCCATCAAGGAAATCAAGGCTCCTTTCATTTTTGATATGGAATACGGAATTGCTCTGCACGCAGGGCAGGGGAATCGGGCCTCATCTCGCGGCGAGGGGGAAGTCTCATGGTTTTTCTCGAGTTGCGGCCGGAACCTGGGGTATATTCCCGAGTTACGACGGGGAGGTGACTCCCAGACATGTGTTTGTTCAGCGACGTCAGGACTCCTGCCTAGGTGCGAGGGACACCTCGGGATTCTCCTCGAGTCTGGCATCGCAATTGGGACGTGTCTCCACGTGAGGTGGGAGACCCAGGTTCCCTTTCCAAGTGCCACAATGATCCTGGGACTCCTATCCATTTTTAAGAAATGTCAGGCATCGTCTCCTTTAGAAGCATTGATCTCTTCAGACTTCTCGAGTTTTCAAAGGATGTGAGGCCTCCGGTCGCGATGAGGCGGAGGAGTAGGTCTTTCTCTGTGGTCTCCACAGGGGATTCAGACAACCCTTCGTCTTGGGAGATGCAAGACGAGCCTGCATTCAATTCACTGCAGGGATATCCGGCCTTACTTCGAGTCAGAGCATCTCGGTGTCCTTTCCACTTGAGCCCACAAACTCAGGGTCCCTCTCACATACCTGTAGCTGAGAGAAGCCTCCTCTTGAGTTGCTTGTGGAAAGTTGGTATTCCTCTTGTGTCGAAGCCAGGGACTAAGCTCTCATCTCGAGTTGATTTGGGGCCCATGGAGCCCTTTCATGTTGCTCCAGTGACCTCAGGATCTTTCTAGACTTGAGACAGTGATCTTGGGTTTTCTCTGGAGTGCCATCAAGGAAATCAAGGCTACTTTCACGTTTAATGTGGAAAACGGAATTGCTCTGCATGCAGTGCAGGGGAAACAGGCCTCAACTCGCGGCGAGGGGGAAATCTCATGGTTTTTCTCGAGTTGCGGCCGGAACCTGGGGTATATTCTCGAGTTACGACGGGGAGGGCCCTTCCAGACACGTGTTTGTTCAGCGACGTCAGGACTCCTGCCTACGTGCGAGGGACACCTCGGGATTCTCCTCGAGCCTTGGCATGGCAATTGGGATGCGTCTCCACGTGAGGCGGGAGATCCAGTGTCCCTTCCCACGTGCCACAGGGATCCTGGGACTCCTATCCATTTTCAAGAGGAGTCAGGCATCGTCTCCTTTGGAAGCATTGATCTCCGCGGACCTCTCAAATTTTCAAAGGATGTGAGGCCTCCGGTCGCGATGAGGCGGAGAACTAGGTCTTTCTCTGTGGTCTCACCAGCGGATTCAGACATCCCTTCGTCTTGGGAGATGCAAGACGAGCCTGCATTCAATTCACTGCAGGGATATCCGGCCTTACTTCGAGTCAGAGCATCTCGGTGTCCATTGCATTTGAGGCCACAAATTCAGGGTTCCTCTCACATACCTGTAGCTGAGAGAAGCTTCCTCTTGAGGTGCTTGTGGAAATTTGGTATTCCTCTTGAGTCTAAGCCAGGGACTAAGCTCTCATCTCGAGTTGATTTGGGGTCCTTGGAGCCCTTTCGTGTTGCTCCAGTGACCTCAGGATCCCTCTAGACTTGAGACACTGATCTTGGGTTTTCTCTGGAGTGCCATCAAGGAAATCAAGGCTCCTTTCATTTTTGATGTGGAATACGGAATTGCTCTGCATGCAGGGCAGGGGAATCGGGCCTCACCTCGCGGCGAGGGGGAAGTCTCATGGTTTTTCTCGAGTTGCGGCCGGAACCTGGGGTATATTCTCGAGTTACGACGGGGAGGGCCCTTCCAGACATGTGTTTGTTCAGCGACGTCAGGACTCCTGCCTAGGTGCGAGGAACACCTCGGGATTCTCCTCGAGTCTGGCATGGCAATTGGGACGTGTCCCCCTGTGAGGCGGGAGACCCAGGTTCCCTTTCCAAGTGCCACAGAGATCCTGGGACTCCTATCCATTTTCAAGAAGAGTCAGGCCTCGTCTCCTTTAGAAGCATTGATCTCTTCAGACCTCTTCAGTTTTCAAAGGATGTGAGGCCTCCGGTCGCGATGAGGCGGAGGAGTAGGTCTTTCTCTGTGGTCTCCACAGGGGATTCAGACAACCCTTCGTCTTGGGAGATGCAAGACGAGCCTGCATTCAATTCACTGCAGGGATATCCGGTCTTACTTCGAGTCAGAGCATCTCGGTGTCCTTTCCACTTGAGGCCACAAACTCGGGGTCCCTCAAATATACCTGTAGCTGAGAGAAGCCTCCTCTTGAGGTACTTTTAGAAAGTTGGTATTCCTCTTGAGTTGAAGCCAGGGACTAAGCTCTCATCTCGAGTTGATTTGGGGTCCACGGAGCCCTTTCGTGTTGCTCCAGTGACCTCAGGATCCCTCTATACTTGAGAGAGTGATCTTGGGTTTTCTCTGGTGTGCCATCAAGGAAATCAAGGCTCCTTTCACGTTTGATGTGGTACACGGAATTTCTGTGCACGCAGTGCAGGGGAATCGGGCCTCATCTCGCGGCGAGGGGGAAGTCTCATAATTTTTCTAGAGTTGTGGCCAAAACTTGGGGTATATACTTGAGTTACGACGGGGAGGGCCCTTCCAGACACGTGTTTGTTCAGCGACATCAGGACTCCTGCCTAGGTGCGAGGGACACCTCGGGATTCTCCTCGAGTCTTGCCATGGCAATTGGGAGGCGTCTACACGTGAGGCGGGAGACCCAGGGCCCCTTTCCACGTGCCACAAGGATCCTGGGACTCCTATCCATTTTCAAGAGGAGTCAGGCATCGTCCTCTTTGGAAGCATTAATCTCTGTGGACCTCTCGAATTTTCAAAGGATGTGAGGCCTCCGGTTGCGATGAGGGGAAGAATTAGGTCTTTCTCTGTGGTCTCCACAGGGGATTCAGACATCCCTTCGTCTTGGGAGATGCAAGACGAGCGTGCATTCAATTCCCTGCAGGGATATCCGGCCTTACATCGAGTCAGAGCATCTCAGTGTCCATTCCACTTGAGGCCACAAAATCATGGTCGCTATCACATACCTGTATCTCAGAGAAGCCTCCTCTTGAGGTGCTTGTGGAAACTTGGTATTCCTCTTCAGTTGAAGCCAGGGACTAAGCTCTCATCTCGAGTTGATTTGGGGTCCACGGAGCCCTTTCGTGTTGCTCCAGTGACCTCAGGATCCCTCTAGACTTGAGAGAGTAATCTTGAGTTTTCTCTGGAGTGCCATCAAGGAAATCAAGGCTCCTTTCACGTTTGATGTCGAACACGGAATTGTGCTGCACGCAGTGCAAGGGAATCGGGCCTCATCTCGGGGCGAGGGGGAAGTCTCATGGTTTTTCTCGAGTTGCGGCCGGAACCTGGGGTATATTCTTGAGTTACGACGGGGAGGGCCCTTCCAGACACGTGTTTGTTCAGCGACGTCAGGACTCCTGCCTAGGTGCGAGGGACACCTCGGGGTTCTCCTCGAGTCTTGGCATGGCAATTGGGACGCGTCCCCACGTGAGGCGGGAGACCCAGGGTCCCTTTCCACGTGCCACAGGGATCCTGGGTCTCCTATCAATTTTCAAGAGGGGTCAGGCATCCTCTCCTTTGGAAGCATTGATCTCCGCGGTCCTCTCGAGTTTTCAAAGGATGCGAGGCCTCCAGTCGCGATGAGGCGGAGAAGTAGGTCTTTCTCTGTGGTCTCCACAGGGGATTCAGACATCCCTTCGTCTTGGGAGATGCAAGACGAGCCTGCATTCAATTCACTGCAGCGATATCCGGCCTTACTTCAAGTCAGAGCATCTCGGTGTCCATTCCACTTGAGGCCACAGACTCAGGGTCCCTCTCACATACCTGTAGCTGAGAGAGGCCTCCTCTTGAGGTGCTTGTGGAAAGTTGGTATTCCTCTTGAGTCGAAGCCAGGGACTAAAGCTCTCATCTCGTGTTGATTTGGGGTCCACGGAGCCCTTTCATGTTGCTCCAGTGACCTCAGGATCCCTCTAGTCTTGAGACAGTGATCTTGGGTTTTCTCTGGAGTGCCATCAAGGAAATCAAGGCTCCTCTCATGTTTGATGTGGAACACGGATATGCTCTGCACGCAGTGCAGGGGAATCGGGCCTCATCTCGCGGCGAGGGGGAAGTCTCATGGTTTTTCTCGAGTTGCGGCCGGAACCGGGGTATACTCTCGAGTTACGACGGGGAGGGCCCTTCCAGACACATGTTTGTTCAGCAACGTCAGGACTCCTGCCTAGGTGCGAGGGACACCTCGGGATTCTCTTCGAGTCTTGGCATGGCAATTGGGACGCGTCTCCAAGTGAGGCGGGAGACCCAGGGTCCCTTTCCACGTGCCACAGGGATCCTGGGACTCCTATCCATGTTCAAGAGGAGTCAGGCATCGTCTCCTTTGGAAGCATTGATGTCCGCGGACCTCTCGAGTTTTCAAATGATGTGAGGCCTCCGGTCGCGATGAGGCGGAGAACTAGGTCTTTCTCTGTGGTCTCCAGAGGGGTTTCAGACATCCCTTCGTCTTGGGTGATGCAAGACGAGCCTGAATTCAATTCACTGCAGGGATATCCGGCCTTACTTTGAGTCACAGCGCGTCGGTGTCCATTCCACTTGAGGCCACAAACTCAGGGTCCCTCTCACATACCTGTAGCTGAGAGAAGCCTCCTCTTGAGGTGCTTGTGGAAAGTTGGTATTGCTCTTGAGTCGAAGCCAGGGACTAAGCTCTCATCTCGAGTTGATTTGGGGTCCACGGAGCCCTTTCGTGTTGCTCCAGTGACCTCAGGATCCCTCTAGACTTGAGACAGTGATCTTGGGTTTTCTCTGGAGTGCCATCAAGTAAATCAGGGCTCCTTTCACGTTTGATGTGGAACACGGAATTGCTCTGCTCGCAGTGCAGGAGAATCGGTCCTCATCTCACGGCGAGGGGGAAGTCTCATGGTTATTCTGGAGTTGGGGCCGGAACCTGGGGTATATTCTCGAGTTACGACGGGGAGGGCCCTTCCAGACACGTGTTTGTTCAGCGACGTCAGGACTCCTGCCTAGGTGCGAGGGACACCTCGGGATTCTCCTCGAGTCTTGGCATGGCAATTGGGACGCGTCTCCCCGTGAGGCGGGAGAGGCAGTGTCCCTTTCCACGTGCCACAGGGATCCTGGGACTCCTATCCATTTTCAAGAGGAGTCAGGCATCGTCTCCTTTGGAAGCATTGATCTCCGCAGACCTCTCGAATTTTCAAAGGATGTGAGGCCTCCGGTCGCGATGAGGCGGAGAAGTAGGTCTTTCTCTGTGGTCTCCACAGCGGATTCAGACATCTCTTCGTCTTGGGAGATGCAAGACGAGCCTGCATTCACTTCACTGCAGGGATATCCGGCCTTACTTCGAGTCAGAGCATCTCGGTGTCCATTCCACTTGAGGCCACAAACTCAGGGTCCCTCTCACATAACTGTTGCTGAGAGAAGACTCCTCTTGAGGTGCTTGTGGAAACATGGTATTCCTCTTGAGTCGAAGCCAGGGAATAAGCTGTCATCTCGAGTTGATTTGGGGTCCACGGAGCCCTTTCCTTTTGCTCCAGTGACCTCAGGATCCCTCTAGACTTGAGACAGTGATCTTGGGTTTTCTCTGGAGTGCCATAAAGGAAATCAAGGCTCCTTTCACTTTTGATTTGGAACACGGAATTGCTCTGCATGCAGTGCAGGGAAATCGGGGCTCATGTCGCGGTGAGGGGGAAGTCTCATAGTTTTTCTCGAGTTGCGGCCGGAACCTGGTGTATATTCTCGAGTTACAATGGGGAGGGCCCTTCCAGACACGTGTTTGTTCAGCGACGTCAGGACTCCTGCCTAGGTGCGAGGGACACCTCGGGATTCTCCTCGAGTCTTGGCATGGCAATTGGGACGCGTCTCCACGTGAGGCGGGAGACCCAAGGTCCCTTTCCACTTGCCACAGGGATACTGGGACTCCTATCCATTTTCAAGAGGAGTCAGGCATCGTCTCCTTTGGAAGTATTGATCTCCGCGGACCTCTCGAGTTTTCAAAGGATATGAGGCCTCCGTTTGCGTTGATGCGGAGGACTAGGTCTTTCTCTGTGGTCTCCACCGGGCATTCAGACATCCCTTCGTCTTGGGAGATGCAAGACGAGCCTGCATTCAATTCACTGCAGGGATATCCGGCCTTACTTCGAGTCAGAGCATCTCGGTGTCCATTCCACTTGAGGCCACAATCTCAGGGTCCCTCTCACATACTTGTAGCTGAGAGAAGCCTCCTCTTGAGGTGCTTGTGGAAAGTTGGTATTCCTCTTGAGTCGAAGCCAGGGACTATGCTCTCACCTCGAGTTGATTTGGGGTCCACGGAGCCCTTTCCTGTTGCTCCAGTGACCTTAGGATCCCTCTAGACTTGAGACAGTGATCTTGGGTTTTCTCTGGAGTGCCATCAAGGAAATCAAGGCTCCTTTCACGTTTGATTTGGAACACGGAATTGCTCTGCACGCAGTGAAGGCGAATCGGGCATCATGTCGCGGAGAGGAGGAAGTCTCATGGTTTTTCTCGAGTTACGGCCGGAACCTGGGGTACATTCTCGATTTACGATGGGGAGGGCCCTTCCAGACACGTGTTTGTTCAGCGACGTCAGGACTCCTGCCTAGGTGCGAGGGACACCTCGGGATTCTGCTCGAGTCTTGGCATGGCAATTGGGAGGCGTCTTCACGTGAGGCGGGAGACCCAGGGTCCCTTTCCACGTGCCACAGGGATCCTCGGACTCCTATCCATTTTCAAGAGGAGTCAGGCATCGTCTCCTTTGGAAGCATTGATCTCCGCGGACCTCTCGAGTTTTCAAAGGATGTGAGGCCTCCGGTCGCGGTGAGGCGGAGAATTATGTCTTTCCCTGTGGCCTCCACAGGGGATTCAGACATCCCTTCGTCTTGGGAGATGCAAGACGAGCCTGCATTCAATTCACTGCAGGGATATCCGGCCTTACTTCGAGTCAGAGCATCTCGGTGTCCATTCCACTTGAGGCCACAAACTCAGGGGCCCTCTCACATACCTGTAGCTGAGAGAAGCCTCCTCTTGAGGTGCTTGTGGAAAGTTGGTATTCCTCTTGAGTCGAAGCCGGGGACTAAGCTCTCATCTCGAGTTGATTTGGGGTCCACGGAGCCCTTTCGTGTTGCTCCAGTGACCCCGGGATCCCTCTAGACTTGAGACAGTGATCTTGGGTTTTCTCTGGAGTGCCATCAAGGAAATCAAGGCTCCTTTCACTTTTGATGTCGAACACGGAATTGCTCTGCACGCAGTACAGGGGAATCGGGCCTCATCTCGCCGTGAGGGGGAAGTCTCATGGTTTTTCTCGAGTTGTGGTCGGAACCTGCGGTATATTCTCGAGTTACGACGGGGAGGGCCCTTCCAGACACGTGTTTGTTCAGCGACGTCAGGACTCCTGCCTAGGTGCAAGGGACACCTCGGGATTCTCCTCGAGCCTTGGCATGGCAATTGGGACGCGTCTCTACGTGAGGCGGGAGACCAAGGGTCCCTTTCCACGGGCCACAGTGATCCTGGGACTCCTATGCATTTTCAAGAGGAGTCAGGCATCGTCTCCTTTGGAAGCATTGATCTCCGCGCACCTCTCGAGTTTTCAAAGGATGTGAGGCCTCCGTTCGCGTTGAGGCGGAGAACTAGGTATTTCTCTGTGGTCTCCACATGGGATTCAGACATCCCTTCGTCTTGGGAGATGCAAGACGCGCCGGCATTCAATTCTCTGCAGGGATATCCGGCCTTACTTCGAGTAACAGCATCTCAGGGTCCATTCCACCTGAGGCCACAAACTCAGGGACCCTCTCACATACCTGTAGCTGAGAGAAACCTCCTCTTGAGGTGCTTGTGGAAAGTTGGTATGACTCTTGATTCGAAGCCAGGGACTAAGCTCTCATCTCGAGTTGATTTGGGGTCCATGGAGCCATTTCATTTTGCTACAGTGACTTCAGGATCCCTCTAGACTTGAGACAGTGATCTTGGGTTTTCTCTGGAGTGCCATCAAGGAAATCAAGGCTCCTTTCACGTTTGATGTGGAACACGGAATTGCTCTGCACGCAGTGCAGGGGAATCGGGCCTCATCTCGCGGCGAGGGGGAAGTCTCATGGTTTTTCTCGAGTTGCGGCCGGAACCTGGGGTATATTCTCGAGTTACAACGGGGAGGGCCCTTCCAGACACGTGTTTGTTCAGCGACGTCAGGACTCCTGCCTAGGTGCGAGGAACACCTCGGGATTCTCCTCGAGTCTGGCATGGCAATTGGGACGTGTCCCCCTGTGAGGCGGGAGACCCAGGTTCCCTTTCCAAGTGCCACAGAGATCCTGGGACTCCTATCCATTTTCAAGAAGAGTCAGGCCTCGTCTCCTTTAGAAGCATTGATCTCTTCAGACCTCTTCAGTTTTCAAAGGATGTGAGGCCTCCGGTCGCGATGAGGCGGAGGAGTAGGTCTTTCTCTGTGGTCTCCACAGGGGATTCAGACAACCCTTCGTCTTGGGAGATGCAAGACGAGCCTGCATTCAATTCACTGCAGGGATATCCGGTCTTACTTCGAGTCAGAGCATCTCGGTGTCCTTTCCACTTGAGGCCACAAACTCGGGGTCCCTCAAATATACCTGTAGCTGAGAGAAGCCTCCTCTTGAGGTACTTTTAGAAAGTTGGTATTCCTCTTGAGTTGAAGCCAGGGACTAAGCTCTCATCTCGAGTTGATTTGGGGTCCACGGAGCCCTTTCGTGTTGCTCCAGTGACCTCAGGATCCCTCTATACTTGAGAGAGTGATCTTGGGTTTTCTCTGGTGTGCCATCAAGGAAATCAAGGCTCCTTTCACGTTTGATGTGGTACACGGAATTTCTGTGCACGCAGTGCAGGGGAATCGGGCCTCATCTCGCGGCGAGGGGGAAGTCTCATAATTTTTCTAGAGTTGTGGCCAAAACTTGGGGTATATACTTGAGTTACGACGGGGAGGGCCCTTCCAGACACGTGTTTGTTCAGCGACATCAGGACTCCTGCCTAGGTGCGAGGGACACCTCGGGATTCTCCTCGAGTCTTGCCATGGCAATTGGGAGGCGTCTACACGTGAGGCGGGAGACCCAGGGCCCCTTTCCACGTGCCACAAGGATCCTGGGACTCCTATCCATTTTCAAGAGGAGTCAGGCATCGTCCTCTTTGGAAGCATTAATCTCTGTGGACCTCTCGAATTTTCAAAGGATGTGAGGCCTCCGGTTGCGATGAGGGGAAGAATTAGGTCTTTCTCTGTGGTCTCCACAGGGGATTCAGACATCCCTTCGTCTTGGGAGATGCAAGACGAGCGTGCATTCAATTCCCTGCAGGGATATCCGGCCTTACATCGAGTCAGAGCATCTCAGTGTCCATTCCACTTGAGGCCACAAAATCATGGTCGCTATCACATACCTGTATCTCAGAGAAGCCTCCTCTTGAGGTGCTTGTGGAAACTTGGTATTCCTCTTCAGTTGAAGCCAGGGACTAAGCTCTCATCTCGAGTTGATTTGGGGTCCACGGAGCCCTTTCGTGTTGCTCCAGTGACCTCAGGATCCCTCTAGACTTGAGAGAGTAATCTTGAGTTTTCTCTGGAGTGCCATCAAGGAAATCAAGGCTCCTTTCACGTTTGATGTCGAACACGGAATTGTGCTGCACGCAGTGCAAGGGAATCGGGCCTCATCTCGGGGTGAGGGGGAAGTCTCATGGTTTTTCTCGAGTTGCGGCCGGAACCTGGGGTATATTCTTGAGTTACGACGGGGAGGGCCCTTCCAGACACGTGTTTGTTCAGCGACGTCAGGACTCCTGCCTAGGTGCGAGGGACACCTCGGGGTTCTCCTCGAGTCTTGGCATGGCAATTGGGACGCGTCCCCACGTGAGGCGGGAGACCCAGGGTCCCTTTCCACGTGCCACAGGGATCCTGGGTCTCCTATCAATTTTCAAGAGGGGTCAGGCATCCTCTCCTTTGGAAGCATTGATCTCCGCGGTCCTCTCGAGTTTTCAAAGGATGCGAGGCCTCCAGTCGCGATGAGGCGGAGAAGTAGGTCTTTCTCTGTGGTCTCCACAGGGGATTCAGACATCCCTTCGTCTTGGGAGATGCAAGACGAGCCTGCATTCAATTCACTGCAGCGATATCCGGCCTTACTTCAAGTCAGAGCATCTCGGTGTCCATTCCACTTGAGGCCACAGACTCAGGGTCCCTCTCACATACCTGTAGCTGAGAGAGGCCTCCTCTTGAGGTGCTTGTGGAAAGTTGGTATTCCTCTTGAGTCGAAGCCAGGGACTAAAGCTCTCATCTCGTGTTGATTTGGGGTCCACGGAGCCCTTTCATGTTGCTCCAGTGACCTCAGGATCCCTCTAGTCTTGAGACAGTGATCTTGGGTTTTCTCTGGAGTGCCATCAAGGAAATCAAGGCTCCTCTCATGTTTGATGTGGAACACGGATATGCTCTGCACGCAGTGCAGGGGAATCGGGCCTCATCTCGCGGCGAGGGGGAAGTCTCATGGTTTTTCTCGAGTTGCGGCCGGAACCGGGGTATACTCTCGAGTTACGACGGGGAGGGCCCTTCCAGACACATGTTTGTTCAGCAACGTCAGGACTCCTGCCTAGGTGCGAGGGACACCTCGGGATTCTCTTCGAGTCTTGGCATGGCAATTGGGACGCGTCTCCAAGTGAGGCGGGAGACCCAGGGTCCCTTTCCACGTGCCACAGGGATCCTGGGACTCCTATCCATGTTCAAGAGGAGTCAGGCATCGTCTCCTTTGGAAGCATTGATGTCCGCGGACCTCTCGAGTTTTCAAATGATGTGAGGCCTCCGGTCGCGATGAGGCGGAGAACTAGGTCTTTCTCTGTGGTCTCCAGAGGGGTTTCAGACATCCCTTCGTCTTGGGTGATGCAAGACGAGCCTGAATTCAATTCACTGCAGGGATATCCGGCCTTACTTTGAGTCACAGCGCGTCGGTGTCCATTCCACTTGAGGCCACAAACTCAGGGTCCCTCTCACATACCTGTAGCTGAGAGAAGCCTCCTCTTGAGGTGCTTGTGGAAAGTTGGTATTCCTCTTGAGTCGAAGCCGGGGACTAAGCTCTCATCTCGAGTTGATTTGGGGTCCACGGAGCCCTTTCGTGTTGCTCCAGTGACCCCGGGATCCCTCTAGACTTGAGACAGTGATCTTGGGTTTTCTCTGGAGTGCCATCAAGGAAATCAAGGCTCCTTTCACTTTTGATGTCGAACACGGAATTGCTCTGCACGCAGTACAGGGGAATCGGGCCTCATCTCGCCGTGAGGGGGAAGTCTCATGGTTTTTCTCGAGTTGTGGTCGGAACCTGCGGTATATTCTCGAGTTACGACGGGGAGGGCCCTTCCAGACACGTGTTTGTTCAGCGACGTCAGGACTCCTGCCTAGGTGCAAGGGACACCTCGGGATTCTCCTCGAGCCTTGGCATGGCAATTGGGACGCGTCTCTACGTGAGGCGGGAGACCAAGGGTCCCTTTCCACGGGCCACAGTGATCCTGGGACTCCTATGCATTTTCAAGAGGAGTCAGGCATCGTCTCCTTTGGAAGCATTGATCTCCGCGCACCTCTCGAGTTTTCAAAGGATGTGAGGCCTCCGTTCGCGTTGAGGCGGAGAACTAGGTATTTCTCTGTGGTCTCCACATGGGATTCAGACATCCCTTCGTCTTGGGAGATGCAAGACGCGCCGGCATTCAATTCTCTGCAGGGATATCCGGCCTTACTTCGAGTAACAGCATCTCAGGGTCCATTCCACCTGAGGCCACAAACTCAGGGACCCTCTCACATACCTGTAGCTGAGAGAAACCTCCTCTTGAGGTGCTTGTGGAAAGTTGGTATGACTCTTGATTCGAAGCCAGGGACTAAGCTCTCATCTCGAGTTGATTTGGGGTCCATGGAGCCATTTCATTTTGCTACAGTGACTTCAGGATCCCTCTAGACTTGAGACAGTGATCTTGGGTTTTCTCTGGAGTGCCATCAAGGAAATCAAGGCTCCTTTCACGTTTGATGTGGAACACGGAATTGCTCTGCACGCAGTGCAGGGGAATCGGGCCTCATCTCGCGGCGAGGGGGAAGTCTCATGGTTTTTCTCGAGTTGCGGCCGGAACCTGGGGTATATTCTCGAGTTACAACGGGGAGGGCCCTTCCAGACACGTGTTTGTTCAGCGACGTCAGGACTCCTTCCTAGGTGCGAGGGACACTTCGGGATTCTCCTCGAGTCTTGGCATGGCAATTGGGACGCGTCTCCACGTGAGGCGGGAGACCCAGGGTCCCTTTCCACGTGCCACAGGGATCCTGGGACTCCTATCCATTTTCAAGAGGAGTCAGGCATCGTCTCCTTTGGAAGCATTGATCTCTGCAGACCTCTCGAGTTTTCAAATGATGTGAGGCCTCCGGTCACGATGAGGCGGAGGACTTGGTCTTTCTCTGTGGTCTCCACATGGGATTCAGACATCCCTTCGTCTTGGGAGATGCAAGACGAGCCTGCATTCAACTCACTGCAGGGATATCCGGCCTTACTTCGAGTCAGAGCATCTCGGTGTCCATTGCACTTGAGGCCACAAACTCAGGGTCCCTCTCACATACCTGTAGCTGAGAGAAGCCTCCTCTTGAGGTGCTTGTGGAAAGTTGGTATTCCTCTCGAGTCGAAGCCGGGGACTAAGCTCTCATCTCGAGTTGATTTGGGGTCCACGGAGCCCTTTCGTGTTGCTCCAGTGACCTCAGGATCCCTCTAGGCTTGAGACAGTGATCCTGGGTTTTCTCTGGACTGCCATCAAGGAAATCAAGGCTCCTTTCAGGTTTGATGTGGAACACGGAATTGCTCTGCACGCAGTCCAGGGGAATCGGGCCTCATCTCGCGGCGAGGGGAAAGTCTCATGGTTTTATCTCGAGTTGCGGCGGGAACCTGGGGTATATTCTCGATTTACGACGGGGAGGACCCTTCCAGACACGTGATAGGTGCGAGGGACACCTCGGGATTCTCCTAAAGTCTTGGCATGGCAATTGGAACGCGTCTCCACATGAGGCGGGAGACCCAGGGTCCCTTTCCACGTACCACAGGGATCCTGGGACTCCTATCCATTTTCAAGAGGAGTCAGGCATCGTCTCTTTGGAAGCATTGATCTCCGCAGACCTCTCGAGTTTTCAAAGGATGTGAGGTCTCCGATCGCGATGAGGCGGAGGACTAGGTCTTTCTCTGCGGTCTCCGCAGGGGATTCAGACATCCCTTCGTCTTGGGAGATGCAAGACGAGCCTGCATTCAATTCACTGCAGGGATATGCGGCCTTACTTCGAGTCAGAGCATCTCGGTGTCCATTCCACCTGAGGCCACAAACTCAGGGTCCCTCTCACATACCTTTAGCAGAGAGAAGCCTCCTCTTGAGGTGCTTGTGGAAAGTTAGTATTCCTCTTGACTCGAAACCAGGATATAAGCTCTCATCTCGAGTTGATTTGGGGTCCACGGAACCCTTTCGTGTTGCTCCAGTGACCTCAGGATCCCTCTAGACTTGAGACAGTGATCTTGGGTTTTCTCTGGAGTGCCATCAAGGAAATCAAGGCTCCTTTCACGTTTGATGTGGAACACGGAATTGCTCTGCACGCAGTGCAGGGGAATCGGGCCTCATCTCGCGGCGAGGGGGAAGTCTCATGGTTTTTCTCGAGTTGCGGCCGGAACCTGGGGTATATTCTCGAGTTACAACGGGGAGGGCCCTTCCAGACACGTGTTTGTTCAGCGACGTCAGGACTCCTTCCTAGGTGCGAGGGACACTTCGGGATTCTCCTCGAGTCTTGGCATGGCAATTGGGACGCGTCTCCACGTGAGGCGGGAGACCCAGGGTCCCTTTCGACGTGCCACAGGGATCCTGGGACTCCTATCCATTTTCAAGAGGAGTCAGGCATCGCCTCCTTTGAAAGCATTGATCTCCGCAGACCTCTCGAGTTTTCAAAGGATGTGAGGCCACCGGTCGCGATGAAGCGGAGAACTAGGTTTTTCTCTGTTGTCTCCACAGGGGATTCAGATATCCCTTCGTCTTGGGAGATGCAAGACGAGCCTGCATTCAATTCACTGCAGGGATATCCGGCCTTATTTCGAGTCAGAGCATCTCGGTGTCCATTCCACTTGAGGCCACAAACTCAGGGTCCCGCTCTCATACCTGTAGCTGAGAGAAACCTCCTCTTCAGGTGCTTGTGGAAAGTTGGTATTTCTCCTGAGTCAAAGCCAGGGACTAGGCTCTCATCTCGAGTTGATTTGTGGTCCACGGAGCCCTTTCGTGTTGCTACAGTGACCTCAGAATGCCTCTAGACTTGAGACAGTGATCTTGGGTTTTCTCTGGAGTGCCATCAAGGATATCAAGGCTCCTTTCACGTTTGATGTTTAACACGGAATTGCTCTGCACGCAGTGCTTTGGAATCGGGCCTCATCTCGCGGCGAGGGGGAAGTCTCATGGTTTTTCTCAACTTGCGGCCAGAAACTGGGGTATATTCTCGAGTTACGACGGGGAGGGCCCTTCCAGACACGTGTTTGTTCAGCGACGTCAGGACTCGGGCCTAGGTGCGAGAGACACCTCGGGATTCTCCTCGAGTCTTGGCATGGCAATTGGGACGCGTCTCCACGTGAGGCGGGAGACCCAGGGTCCCTTTCCACGTGCCACAAATATCCTGGGATTCCTATCCATTTTCAAGAGGAGTCAGGCATCGTCTCCTTTGGAAGCATTGATCTCCGCGGACCTCTCGAGTTTTCAAAGGATGTGAGGCCTCCGGTCGCGATGAGGTGGAGAACTAGGTCTTTCTCTGTGGTCTCCACAGGGGATTCAGACATCCCTTCGTCTTGGGAGATTCGAGACGAGCCTGCATTCAATTCACTGCAGGGATATCCGGCCTTAGTTCGAGTCAGAGCATCTCGGTGTCCAT
Source organism: Dama dama (assembly GCF_033118175.1). Taxonomy (NCBI): domain Eukaryota; kingdom Metazoa; phylum Chordata; class Mammalia; order Artiodactyla; family Cervidae; genus Dama; species Dama dama. Next base: position 2,741,964 of record NW_026870940.1, read on the forward strand.
TCCAACTGAGGACACAAACTCAGGGTCCCTCTCACATACCTGTAGCTGAGAGAAGCCTCCTCTTGAGGTGCTTGTGGAAAGTTGGTATGCCTGTTGAGTCGAAGCCATGGACTAAGCTCTCATCTCGAATTGATTGGGGGTTCACGGAGCCCTTTCGTGTTGCTCCAGTGACCTCAGGATCTAGACTTGAGACAGTGATCTTGGGTTTGCTCTGGAGTGCCATCAAGGAAATCAAGGCTCCTTTCACGTTCGATGTGGAACACGGAATTGCTCAGCACGCAGTGCAGGGGATTCGGGCCTCATCTCGCGGCGAGCGGGAATTTCATGTTTTGTCTAGAGTTGCGGACAGAACCTGGGGTATATTCTCGAGTTACGACGGGGAGGGCCCTTCCAGACACGTGTTTGTTCAGCGACGTCAGGATTCCTGCCTAGGTGCGAGGAACACCACGGGATTCTCCTCGATTTTTGGCATGGCAATTGGGACTCGTCTCCACGTGAGGCGGGAGACCCAGGGTCCCTTTCGACGTGCCACAGGGATTCTGGGACGCCTATCCATTTTGAAGAGTAGTCAGGCATGGTCTCCTTTGGAAGCATTGATCTCCGCTGACCCCTCGAGTTTTCAAAGGATGTGAAGCCTCCGGTCGCGATGAGGCTGAGGACTAGGTCTTTCTCTGTCGTCTCCACAGGGGATTCAGACATCCCTTCGTCTTGGGAGATGAAAGACGAGCCTGCATTCAATTCACTGCAGGGATATCCGGCCTTACTTCGAGTCAGAGCATCTCGGTGTCCATTCCACTTGAGGCCACAACCTCAGGGTCCCTCTCACTTTCCTGTAGCTGAGAGAAGCCTCCTCTTGAGGTGCTTGTGGAAAGTTGGTATTCCTCTTGAGTCGAAGCCAGGGACTAAGCTCTCATCTCGAGTTGATTTGGGGTCCACGGAGCCCTTTCGTGTTGCTCCAGTGACCTCAGGATCCCTCTAGACTTGAGACAGTGATCCTGGGTTTTCTCTGGAGTGCCATCAAGGAAATCAAGGCTCCTTTCAGGTTTGATGTGGAACACGGAATTGCTCTGCACACAGTCCAGGGGAATCGGGCCTCATCTCGCGGCGAGGGGAAAGTCTCATGGATTTTCTCGAGTTGCGGCGGGAACCTGGGGTATATTCTCGATTTACGACGGGGAGGACCCTTCCAGACACGTGATAGGTGCGAGGGACACCTCGGGATTCTCCTAAAGTCTTGGCATGGCAATTGGAACGCGTCTCCACATGAGGCGGGAGACCCAGGGTCCCTTTCCACGTACCACAGGGATCCTGGGACTCCTATCCATTTTCAAGAGGAGTCAGGCATCGTCTCTTTGGAAGCATTGATCTCCGCAGACCTCTCGAGTTTTCAAAGGATGTGAGGTCTCCGATCGCGATGAGGCGGAGGACTAGGTCTTTCTCTGCGGTCTCCGCAGGGGATTCAGACATCCCTTCGTCTTGGGAGATGCAAGACGAGCCTGCATTCAATTCACTGCAGGGATATGCGGCCTTACTTCGAGTCAGAGCATCTCGGTGTCCATTCCACCTGAGGCCACAAACTCAGGGTCCCTCTCACATACCTTTAGCAAAGAGAAGCCTCCTCTTGAGGTGCTTGTGGAAAGTTAGTATTCCTCTTGACTCGAAACCAGGATATAAGCTCTCATCTCGAGTTGATTTGGGGTCCACGGAACCCTTTCGTGTTGCTCCAGTGACCTCAGGATCCCTCTAGACTTGAGACAGTGATCTTGGGTTTTCTCTGGAGTGCCATCAAGGAAATCAAGGCTCCTTTCCCATTTGATGTGGAACACGGAATTGCTCTGCATGCAGTGCAGGGGAATCGGGCCTCATCTCGCGGCGAGGGGGAAGTCTCATGGTTTTTCTCGAGTTGCGGCCGGAACCTGGGGTATATTTTCGAGTTACAACGGGGAGGGCCCTTCCAGACACGTGTTTGTTCAGCGATGTCAGGACTCGTGCCTAGGTGCGAGGGACACCTCGGGATTCTCCTCGAGTCTTGGCATGGCAATTGGGACGCATCTCCACGTGAGGCGGGAGACCCAGGGTCCCTTTCGACGTGCCACAGGGATCCTGGGACTCCTATCCATTTTCAAGAGGAGTCAGGCATCGCCTCCTTTGAAAGCATTGATCTCAACGGACCTCTCGAGTTTTCAAAGAATGTGAGGCCTTCGCTCGCGATGAGGCGGAGAACTAGGTCTTTCTTGTGGTCTCCACAGGGGATTCAGACATCCCTTCGTCTTGGGATATGCAAGACGAGCCTGCATTCAATTCACTGCAGGGATATCCGGCCTTACTTAAGTCAGAGCATCTCGGTGTTCATTCCACTTGAGGCCACAAACTCAGGGTCCCTCTCACATACATGTAGCTGAGAGAAACCTCCTCTTGAGGTGCTTGTGGAAACTAGGTATTCCTCTTGAGTCGAAGCCAGGGACTAAGCTCTCATCTCGAGCAGATTTATGGTCCACGGAGCCCTTTGGTGTTGCTCCAGTGACCGCAGGATCCCTCTAGACTTGAGACAGTGGTCTTGTGTTTTCTCTGGAGTGCCATCAAGGAAATCAAGGCTCCTTTCACGTTTGATGTGGAACACGGAATTGCTCTGCACGCAGTGCAGGGGAATCAGGCCTCATCTCGCGGGGAAGGGGAAGTCTCATGGTTTTTCTCGAGTTGCGGCCGGAACCTGGGGTATATTCTCGAGTTACGACGGGGAGGGCCCTTCCAGACACGTGTTTGTTCAGCGACGTCAGGACCCCTGCCTAGGTGCGAGGGACAACTCGGGATTCTCCTCGAGTCTTGGCATGGCAATTGGGACGCGTCTCCACATGAGGCGGGAGACCCAGGGTCCCTTTCCACGTGCCACAGATATCCTGGGACTCTTATCCATTTTCAAGAGGAGTCAGGCATCGTCTCCTTCGGAAGTATTGATCTCAGCGGACCTCTGGAATTTTCAAAGGATATGAGGCCTCCGGTCGCGAGGAGGCGGAGGACTAGGTCTTTCTCTGTGGTCTCCACAGGGGATTCAGACAACCCTTCATCTTGGGAGATGCAAGACGAGCCTGCATTCAATTCACTGCAGGGATATCCGGCCTTACTTCGAGTCAGAGCATCTCGGTGTCCATTCCAATTGAGGCCACAAACTCAGGGTCCCTGTCACATACCTGTAGCTGAGAGAAGCCTCCTCTTGAGGTGCTTGTGGAAAGTTGGCATTCCTCTTGAGTCGAAGCCAGGGACTAAGCTCTCATCTCGAGTTGATTTGTGGTCCACGGAGCCCTTTCGTGTTGCTACAGTGACCTCAGGATTCGTCTAGACTTGAGACAGTGATCTTGGGTTTTCCCTGGAGTGCCATCAAGGAAATCAAGGCTCCTTTCATGTTTGATGTGGAACACGGAATTGCTCTGCACGCAGTCCAGGGGAATCGGGCCTCATGTCGCGGCGAGGGGGAAGTCTCATGGTTTTTCTCTAGTTGCGGCCGGAACCTGGGGTATATTCTCGAGTTACGACGGGGAGGGCCCTTCCAGACACGTGTTTGTTCAGCGACGTCAGGACTCCTGCCTAGGAGCGAGGGACACCTCGGGATTCTCCTCGAGTCTTGGCATGGCAATTGGAACGCGTCTCCACGTGAGGCGGGAGACCCAGGGTCCCTTGCCACGTGCCACAGGGATCCTGGGACTCCTATCCATTTTCATGAGGAGTCAGGCATCGTCTCCTTTGGAAGCATTGATCTCCGCGGACCTCTCGGGTTTTCAAAGGATGTGAGGCCTCCGCTCGCGATGAGGCGGAGAATTAGGTTTTTCTCTGTGGTCTCCACAGGGGATTCAGACATCCCTTCGTCTTGGGAGATGCAAGACGAGCCTGCATTCAATTCACTGCAGGGATATCCGGCCTTACTTCGAGTCAGAGCATCTCGGTGTCCATTCCACTTGAGGCCACAAACTCAGGGTCCCTCTCACATACCTGTAGCTGAGAGAAGCCTCCTCTTGAGGTGCATGTGGAAAGTTGGTATTCCTCTTGAGTCGAAGCCAGGGACTAAGCTCTCATCTCGAGTTGATTGGGGTCCACGGAGCCCTTTCGTGTTCTTCCAGTGACCTCAGGATCCCTCTAGGCTTGAGACAGTGATCTTGGGTTTTCTCTGGAGTGCCATCAAGGAAATCAAGGCTCCTTTCACGTTTGATGTGGAACACGGAATTGCTCTGCACGCAGTGCAGGGGAATCGGGCCTCATCTTGCGGCGAGGTGTAAGTCTCATGGTTTTTCTCGAGTTGCAGAAGGACCCTGGGGTATATTCTCGAGTTACGACGGGGAGGGCCCTTCCAGACACGTGTTTGTTCAGCGACGTCAGGACTCGGGCCTAGGTGCGAGGGACACCTCGGGATTCTCCTCGAGTCTTGGCATGGCAATTGGGACGCGTCTCCACGTGAGGCGGGAGACCCAGGGTCCCTTTCCACGTGCCACAGGGATCCTGGGACTCCTATCCATTTTCAAGAGGAGTCAGGCATCGTCTCCTTTGGAAGCATTTATCTCCGCGGACCTCTCGAATTTTCAAAGGATGTGAGGCCTCCGGTCTCAATGAGGCGGAGAACTAGGTCTTTCTCTGTGGTCTCCACAGGGGATTCAGACATCCCTTCATCTTGCGAGATGCAAGACAAGCCTGCATTCAATTCACTGCAGGGATATCCGGCCTTACTTCGAGTCAGAGCATCTCTGTGTCCATTCCACTTGAGGCCAAAAACTCAGGGTCCCTCTCACATACCTGTAGCTGAGAGAAGCCTCCTCTTGAGGTGCTTGTGGAAAGTTGGTATTCCTCTTGAGTCGAAGCCAGCGACGAAGCTCTCATCTCGAGGTGATATGGGGTCCATGGAGCCTTTCGTCTTGCTCCAGTAACCTCAAGATCCCTCTAGACTTGAGACAGTGATCTTCGATTTTCTCTGCAGCGCCATGAAGGAAATCAAGGCTCCTTTCACGTGTGATGTGGAACACGGAATTGCTCTGCACGCAGTGCATGGGAATCGGGCCTCATCTCGCGGCGAGGGGGAAGTCTCATGGTTTTTCTCGAGTTGCGGCCGGAACCTGGGGTATATTCTCGAGTTAGAAGGGGAGGGCCCTTCCAGACACTTGTTTGTTCAGCGAAGTCAGGACTCCTGCCTTGGTGCGAGGGACACCTCGGGATTGTCTTCGAGTCTTTGCATGGCAATTATGACGCGTCTCCAAGTGAGTCGGGAGACCCAGTTACCCTTTCCAAGTTCCACAGGTGTCCTGGAACTCCTATCCATTTTCAAGAGGAGTCAGGCATCGTCTGCTTTGGAAGCATTGATCTCCGCGGACCTCTCGAGTTTTCAAAGGATGTGAGGCCTCCAGTCGCGATGAGGCGGAGACCTAGGTCTTTCTCTGTGGTCTCCCCAGGGGATTCAGACATCCCTTCGTCTTGGGAGATGCAAGACGAGCCTGCATTCAATTCACTGCAGGGATATCCGGCCTTACTTCGAGTCAGAGCATCTCGGTGTCCATTCCACTTGAAGCCACAAACTCAGGGTCCCTCTCACATACCTGTAGCTGAGAGAAGCCTCCTCTTGAGGTGCTTTTGGAAAGTTGGTATTGCTCTTGAGTCGAAGCCAGGGACTAAGCTCTGATCTCGAGTTGATTTGGGGTCCACGGAGCCCTTTCCTGTTGCTCCAGTGACCTCAGGTTCCCTCTAGACTTGAGACAGTGATCTTGGGTTTTGTCTGGAGTGCCATCAAGGAAATCAAGGCTCCTTTCACGTTTGATGTGGAACACGGAATTGCTCTGCACGCAGTGCAGGGGAATAGGGCCTCATGTTGCGGCGAGCGGGAAGTCTCATGATTTTTCTCGAGGTGCGGAAGGAACTTGGGGTATATTCTCGAGTTACGACGGGGAGGGCCCTTCCAGACACGTGTTTGTTCAGCGACGTCATGACTCCTGCCTAGGTGCGAGGGAAACCTCGGGATTCTCCTCGAGTTTTGACATGGCAATTGGGACGCGTCTCCTCGTGAGGCGGCAGACCCAGGGTCCCTTTCCACGTGCCACAGGGATCCTGGGACTCCTATCCATTTTCAAGAGTAGTCAGGCATTGTCTCCTTTGGAAGCATTGATCTTCGCGGACCTCTCGAGTTTTCAAAGAATGGGAGGCCTCCGGATGCGATGAGGCGGAGAACTAGGTCTTTCTCTGTGGTCTCCACAGGGGATTCAGACATCCCTTCGTCTTGGGAGATGCAAGAGGAGCCTGCTTTCAATTCACTGCAGGGATATCCGGCCTTAATTCGAATCAGAGCATCTCTGTGTCCATTCCACTTGAGGCAAAAAACTCAGGGTCCCTCTCACATACCTGTAGCTGGGAAAAGCCTCCTCTTGAGGTGCTTGTGGAAAGTTGGTATTCCTCTTTAGTCGAAGCCAGGGACTAAGCTCTCATCTCGAGTTGATTTGGGGTCCTCAGAGCCCTTTCGTGTTGCTCCAGTGACCTCAGGATCCCTCTAGTCTGGAGACAGTGATCTTGGGTTTTCTCTGGAGTGCCATCAAGGAAATCAAGGCTCCTTTCACGTTTGATGTGGAACACGGAATTTCTCTGCACGCAGTGCAGGGGAATCGGGCCTCATCTCGCGGCGAGCGGGAAGTCTCAGTGTTTTTCGCGAGTTGCGGCCGGAACCTGGGGTATATTCTCGAGTTACGACGGGGAGGGCCCTTCCAGACACCTGTTCGTTCAGCAACGTCAGGACTCGGGCCTAGGTGCGAGGGACACCTCGGGATTCTCCTCGAGCCTTGGCATGGCAATTTGGACGCGTCTCCACGTGAGGCGGGAGATACAGGGTCTCTTTCCACGGGCCAGAGTGATCCTGGGACTCCTATCCATTTTCAAGAGGAGTCAGGCATCGTTTCCTTTGGAAGCATTGATCTCCGAGGACCTCTTGAGTTTTCAAAGGATGTGAGGTCTCCGGTCGCTGTGTGGCGAGAACTAGGTCTTTCTCTCTGGTCTCCACAGGGGATTCAGACATCCCTTCGTCTTGGGAGAGGCAAGAAGTGCCTGCACTCAATTCACTGCATGGATATCCGGCCTTACTTCGAATGAGAGCATCTCGGTGTCCATTCCACTTGAGGCCACAAACACAGGGTCCCTCTCACATACCTGTAGCTGAGAGTAGCCTCCTCTTGAGGTGCTTGGGGAAAGTTGGTATTCCACTTGAGTCGAAGCCAGGGACTAACCTCTCATCTCGAGTTGATTTGGGGTCCACGGAGACCTTTCGTGTTGCTACAGTCACCTGAGGATCCCTCTAGACTTGAGACAGTGATCTTGGGTTTTCTCTGGAGTGCCATCAACAAAATCAAGGCTCCTTTCACGTTTGATGTGGAGCACGGAATTGCTCTGCACGCAGTGCTTGGGATTCGGGCCTCATCTCGCAGCGAAGCGGATGTCTCATGGTTTTTCTCCACTTGTGGCCGGAACATGGGGTATATTCTCGAGTTACGACGTGGGGGGCCTTTCCAGACACGTGTTTGTTCAGCGACTTCAGGACTCCTGCCTAGGTGCGAGGGACACCTCGGGATTCTCCTCGAGTCTTGGCATGGCAATTGTGACGCGTCTCCACGTGAGGCAGGAGACCCAGGGTCCCTTTCCACGTGCTACAGGGATCCTGGGACTCCTATCCATTTTCAAGAGGAGTCAGGCATCGTCTCCTTTGGAAGCATTGATCTTCGCAGACCTCTCGAGTTTTCAAAGGATGTGAGGCCTCCGGTCGCGATGAGGCGGAGGACTAGGACTTTCTCTGTGGTCTCCACAGGGGATTCAGACATCCCTTCGTCTTGGGAGATGCAAGACGAGCCTGCATTCAATTCACTGCAGGGATATCCAGCCTTACTTCGAGTCAGAGCATCTCGGTGTCCATTCCACTTGAGGCCACAAACTCAGGGTCCCTCTCACATACCTGTAGCTGAGAGAAGCCTCCTATTGAGGTGCTTGTGGAAAGTTGGTATTCTTCTTGAGACGAAGCCAAGGACTAATCTCTCATCACGAGTTGATTTGGGGACCACGGAGCCCTTTGGTGTTGCTCCAGTGACCTCAGGATCCCTCTAGACTTGAGACACTGATCTTGGGTTTTCTCTGGAGTGCCATCAAGGAAATCAAGGCTACTTTCACGTTTAATGTGGAACACAGAATTGCTCTGCACGCAGTGCAGGGGAATTGGGCCTCATCTCGCGGCGAGGGGGAAGTCTCATGGTTTTTCTCGAGTTGTGGCCGGAACCTGGGTTATATTCTCGAGTTACGACGGGCAGGGCCCTTCCAGACACGTGTTTGTTCAGCGAAGTCAGGACTCCTGCCGAGGTGCGAGGGACAACTCGAGATTCTCCTCGAGTCTTGGCATGGCAATTGGGACGGGTCTCCATGTGTGGCGGGAGACCCAGTGTCCCTTTCAACGTGCCACAGGGATCCTGGGACTCCTATCCATTTTCAAGAGGAGCCAGGCTTCGTCTCCTTTGGAAGCATTGATCTCTGCAGACCTCTCGAATTTTCAAAGGATGTGAGGCCTCAGGTCGCGATGAGGCGGAGAACTAGGTATTTCTCTGTGGTCTCCACAGGGGATTCAGACATCCCTTCGTCTTGGGAGATGCAAGACGAGCCTGCACTCAATTCACTGCACGGATATCCGGCCTTACTTCGAGTCAGAGCATCTCGGTGTCCATTCCACCTGAGGCCACAAACTCAGGGTCCCTCTCACATACCTGCAGCTGAGAGAAGCCTCGTCTTGATGTGCTTGTGGAAACATGGTATTCCTCTTGACTCGAAGCCAGGGACTAAGCTCTCATCTCGAGTTGATTTGGGGTCCACGGAGCCCTTTCTTGGTGCTCCAGTGACCTCAGGATCCCTCTAGACTTGAGACAGTGATCTTGGGTTTTCTCTGGAGTGCCATCAAGGAAATCAAGGCTCCTTTCACGTTTGATGTGGAACACGGAACTGCTCTGCAAGCAGTGGAGGGAAATCGGCCCTCATCTCGCGGCGAGGGGGAAGTCTCATGGTTTTTCTCGAGTTGCAGCCAGGACCTGGGGTATACTCTCGAGTTACAACGGGGAGGGCCCTTCCGGACACGTGTTTGTTCAGCGACGTCAGGACTCCTGCCTTGGTGCGAGGGACACCTCGGGATTCTCCTCGAGTCTTGGCATGGCAAATGGGACGCGTCTCCACGTGAGGCGGGAGACCCAGAGTCCCTTTCCACGTGCCACAGGGATCCTGGGACTCCTATGCATTTTCCAGAGGAGTCAGACATCGTCTCCTTTGGAAGCATGGATCTCTGCAGACCTCTCGAGATTTCAAAGGATATGAGGCCTCCGGTCACGATGAGGGGGAGGACTAGGTCTTTCTCTGTGGTCTCCACAGGGGATTCAGACATCCCTTCGTCTTGGGAGATGCAAGACGAGCCTGAATTCAATTCACTGCAGGGATATCCGGCCTTACTTCGAGTCAGAGCATCTCGGTGTCCATTGCACTTGAGGCCACAAACTCCGGGTCCCTCTCACATAACTGTAGCTGAGAGAAGCCTCCTCTTGAGGTGCTTGTGGAAAGTTGGTATTCCTCTTGAGTCGAAGCGAGGGACTAAGGTCTCATCACGAGTTGATTTGGGGTCCACGGAGCCCTTTCTTGTTGCTCCAGTGACCTCAGGATCCCTCTAGACTTGAGACAGTGATCTTGGGTTTTCTCTGGAGTGCCATCAAGTAAATCAAGGCTCCTTTCCCGTTTGATGTGGAACACGGAATTGCTCTGCACGCAGTGCAGGGGAATCGGGCCTCATCTCGCGGCGAGGGGGAAGTCTCATGGTTTTTCTCGAGTTGCGGCCGGAACCTGGGGTATATTCTCGAGTTATGACGGGGAGGGCCCTTCCAGACACGTGTTTGTTCAGCGACGTCAGGACTCCTGCCTAGGTGCGAGGGACACCTCGGGATTCTCCTCGAGTCTTGGCATGCCAATTGGGACGCGTCTCCACGTGAGGCGGAAGACCCAGCGTCCCTTTCCACGTGCCACAGGGATCCTGGGACTCCTATCCATTTTCAAGAGGAGTCAGGCATCGTCTCCTTTGGAAGCATTGATCTCCGCTGACCTCTCGAGTTTTCAAAGAATGTGAGGCCACAGGTCGCGATGAGGAGGAGGACTAGGTCTTTCTCTGTGGTCTGCACAGGGGTTTCAGACATCCCTTCGTCTTGGGAGATGCAAGACGAGCCTGCATTCCATTCACTGCAGGGATATCCGGCCTTATTTCGAGTCAGAGCATCTCGGTGTCCATTCCACTTGAGGCCACAAACTCAGGGTCCCTCTCACATACCATTAGCTGAGAGAAGCCTCCTCTTGAGGTGCTTGTGGAAAGTTGGTATTCCTCTTGAGTCTAAGCCAGGGACTAAGCTCTCATCTCGAGTTGATTTGGGGTCCACGGAGCCCTTTCGTGTTGCTCCAGTGACCTCAGGATCCCTCTAGACTTGAGACAGTGATCTTGGGTTTTCTCCGGCGGCCATCAAGGAAATCAAGGCTCCTTTCATTTTTGATGTGGAATACGGAATTGCTCTGCATGCAGTGCAGGGGAATCGGGCCTCATGTATTGTCGAGGGGGAAGTCTCATGGTTTTTCTCGAGTTGCGGCCGGAACCTGGGGTATATTCTCGAGTTACGACGGGGAGGGCCCTTCCACACACGTGTTTGTTCAGCGACGTCAGGACTCCTGCCTAGGTGCGAGGGACACCTCGGGATTCTCCTCGAGTCTTGGCATGGCAATTGGGACGCGTCTCCACGTGAGGCGGGAGACCCAGGGTCCCTTTCCACGTGCCACAGGGATCCTGGGACTCCTATCAATTTTCAAGAAGAGTCAGGCATCGTCTCCTTTGGAAGCATTGATCTCCGCGGACCTATTGAGTTTTCAAAGGATGTGAGGTCTCCGGTCGCGATGAGGCGGAGAAGTAGGTCTTTCTCTGTGGTCTCCACAGGGGATTCAGACATTCCTTCGTTTTGAGAGATGCAAGGCGAGCCTGCATTCAATTCACTGCAGGGATATCTGGCCTTACTTCGAGTCAGAGCATCTCGGTGTCCATTCCACTTGAGGCCACAAACTCAGGGTCCTTCTCACATACCTGTGGCTGAGAGAACCCTCCTCTTGGGGTGCTTGTGGAGAGTTTGTATTCCTCTTGCATTGAAGCCAGGTACTAAGCTCTCATCTCGAGTTGATTTGGGGTCCACGGAGCACTTTCGTGTTGCTCCAGTGACCTCAGGATCCCTCTAGACTTGAGACAGTGATCCTGGGTTTTCTCTGGAGTGCCATCAAGGAAATCAAGGCTCCTTTCAGGTTTGATGTGGAACACGGAATTGCTCTGCACGCAGTCCAGGGGAATCGGGCCTCATCTCGCGGCGAGGGGGAAGTCTCATGGTTTTTCTCTAGTTGCGGCCGGAACCTGGGGTATATTTTCGATTTACGACGGGGAGGACCCTTCCAGACACGTGATAGGTGCGAGGGACACCTCGGGATTCTCCTCGAGTATTGGCATGGCAATTGGGACGCGTCTCCACGTGAGGCGGGAGACCCAGTGTCCCTTTCCACGTGCCACAGGGATCCTGGGACTCCTATCCATTTTCAAGAGGAGTCAGGCATCGCCTCCTTTGAAAGCATTGATCTCCGCGGACCTCTCGAGTTTTCAAAGAATGTGAGGCCTTCGCTCGCGATGAGGCGGAGAACTAGGTCTTTCTTGTGGTCTCCACAGGGGATTCAGACATCCCTTCGTCTTGGGAGATGCAAGACGAGCCTGCATTCAATTCACTGCAGGGATATCCGGCCTTACTTCGAGTCAGAGCATCTCGGTGTCCATTCCACTTGAGGCCACAAACTCAGGGTCCCTCTCACATACCTGTAGTTGAGAGAAGCTTCCTCTTGAGGTGCTTGTGGAAAGTTGGTATTCCTCTTGAGTCTAAGCCAGGGACTAAGCTCTCATCTCGAGTTGATTTGGGGTCCACGAAGCCCTTTCCTGTTGGTCCAGTGACCTCAGGATACCTCTAGACTTGAGACAGTTATCTTGGGTTTTCTCTGGAGTGCCATCAAGGAAATCAAGGCTCCTTTCAGGTTGGATGTGAAACACGGAATTGCTCTGCACGCAGTCCAGGGGAAGCGGGCCTCATCCTGCGGCGAAGGGGAAGTCTCCTGGTTTTTCTCGATTTGCGGCCGGAACCTGGGGTATATTCTCGAGTTACGACGGGGAGGGCCCTTCCAGACACGTGTTTGTTCAGCGACGTCAGGACCCCTGCCTAGGTGCGAGGGACAACTCGGGATTCTCCTCGAGTCTTGGCATGGCAATTGAGACGCGTCTCCTCGTGAGGCGGCAGACCCAGGGTCCCTTTCCACATGCCACAGAGATCCTGAGACTCCTATCCATTTTCAAGAGGAGTCAGGCATCGTCTCCTTTGGAAGCATTGATCTCCGCGGACCTCTCGAGTTTTCAAAGAATGGGAGGCCTCCGGATGCGATGAGGCGGAGAACTTGGTCTTTCTCTGTGGTCTCCACAGGGGATTCAGACATCCCTTCGTCTTGGGAGATGCAAGAGGAGTCTGCTTTCAATTCACTGCAGGGATATCCGGCCTTAATTCGAATCAGAGCATCTCGGTGTCCATTCCACTTGAGGCAACAAACTCAGGGTCCCTCTCACATACCTGTAGCTGAGAGAAGCCTCCTCTTGAGGTGCTTGTGGAAAGTTGGTATTCCGCTTGTGTCGAAGCCAGGGACTAAGCTCTCATTTCGAGTTGAGTTGGGGTCCACGGATCGCTTTCGTGTTGCTCCAGTGACCTCAGGATCGCTCTAGACTTGAGACAGTGATCTTGGGTTTTCTCTGGAGTGCCATCAACGAAATCAAGGCTCCTTTCACGTTTGAGGTGGAACACAGAATTGCGCTGCACGCATTGCCGGGGAATCGGGCCTCATCTTGCGGCGAGGTGTAAGTCTCATGGTTTTTCTCGAGTTGCAGAAGGACCCTGGGGTATATTCTCGAGTTACGACGGGGAGGGCCCTTCCAGACACGTGTTTGTTCAGCGACGTCAGGACTCGGGCCTAGGTGCGAGGGAAAACTCGGGATTCTCCTCGATTCTTGGCATGGCAATTGGGACGCGTCTCCACGTGAGGCGGGAGACCCAGGGTCCCTTTCCAAGTGCCACAGGGATCCTGGGACTCCTATCCATTTTCAAGAGGAGTCAGGCATCGTCTCCTTTGGAAGCATTGATCTCCGCGGACCTCTCGAGTTTTCAAAGGATGTGAGGCCTCCGGTCACGATGAGGTGGAGAACTAGGTCTTTCTCTGTGGTCTCCACAGGGGATTCAGACATCCCTTCGTCTTGGGAGATGCAAGACGAGCCTGCATTCAATTCACTGCAGGGATATCCGGCCTTACTTCGAGTCAGAGCATCTCGGTGTCCATTCCACTTGAGGCCACAAACTCAGGGTCCCTCTCACATACCTGTACCTGAGAGAAGCCTCCTCTTGAGGTGCTTGTGGAAAGTTGGTATTCCTCTTGAGTCGAAGCCAGGGACTAAGCTCTCATCTCGAGTTGATTTGGGGTCCATGGAGAACTTTCTTGTTGCTCCAGTGACCTCAGGATCGCTCTAGACTTGAGACAGTGATCTTGGGTTTTCTCTGGAGTGCCATCAAGGAAATCAAGGCTCCTTTCACGTTTGATGTGGAACTCAGAATTGCTCTGCATGCAGTGCAGGGGATTCGGGCTTCATCTCGCGGCGAGGGGGAAGTCTCATGGTTTTTCTCGTGTTGCGGCCGGAACCTGGGGTATATTCTCGAGTTACGACGGGGAGGGCCCTTCCAGACACGTGTTTGTTCAGCGACGTCAGGACTCCTGCCTAGGTGCGAGGGACACCCCGGGATTCTCCTCGAGTCTTGGCATGGCAATTGGGACGCGTCTCCACGTGAGGCGGGAGACCCAGAGTCCCTTTCCACGTGCCACAGGCATCCTGGGACTCCTATCCTTTTTCAAGAGGAGTCAGGCATCGTCTCCTTTGGAAGCATTGATCTCCGCGGACCTCTCGAGTTTTCAAAGATGGGAGGCCTCCGGTCGCAATGAGGAGGAGAACTAGGTATTTTCTGTGGTCTCCACAGGGGATTCAGACATCCCTTCGTCTTGGGAGATGCAAGACGAGCCTGCACTCAATTCACTGCACGGATATCCGGCCTTACTTCGAGTCAGAGCATCTCGGTGTCCATTCCACCTGAGGCCACAAACTCAGGGTCCCTCTCACATACCTGTTGCTGAGAGAAGCCTCGTCTTGATGTGCTTGTGGAAACTTGGTATTCCTCTTGTCTCGAAGCCAGGGACTAAGCTCTCATCTCGAGTTGATTTGGGGTCCACGGAGCCCTTTCGTGGTGCTCCAGTGACCTCAGGATCCCTCTAGACTTGAGACAGTGATCTTGGGTTTTCTCTGGAGTGCCATCAAGGAAATCAAGGCTCCTTTCACGTTTGATGTGGAACACGGAACAGCTCTGCAAGCAGTGCAGGGAAATCGGCCCTCATCTCGCGGCGAGGGGGAAGTCTCATGGTTTTTCTCGAGTTGCAGCCAGGACCTGGGGTATATTCTCGAGTTACAACGGGGAGGGCCCTTCCAGACACGTGTTTGTTCAGCGACGTCAGGACTCCTGCCTTGGTGCGAGGGACTCCTCAGGATTCTCCTCGAGTCTTGGCATGGCAATTGGGACGCGTCTCCACGTGAGGCGGGAGACCCAGGGTCCCTTTCCAAGTGCCACAGGGATCCTGGGACTCCTATCCATTTTCAAGAGGAGTCAGGCATCGTCTCCTTTGGAAGCATTGATCTCCGCGGACCTCTCGAGTTTTCAAAGGATGTGAGGCCTCCGGTCGCGATGAGGCGGAGAACTAGGACTTTCTCTGTGGTCTCCACAGGGGATTCAGACATTCCTTCGTCTTGAGAGATGCAAGACGAGCCTGCATTCAATTCATTGCAGGGATATCTGGCCTTAGTTCGAGTCAGAGCATCTCGGTGTCCATTCCACTTGAGGCCACAAACTCAGGGTCCTTCTCACATACCTGTGGCTGAGAGAACCCTCCTCTTGGGGTGCTTGTGGAGAGTTGGTATTCCTCTTGCGTCGAAGCCAGGTACTAAGCTCTCATCTCGAGTTGATTTGGGGTCCACGGAGCCCTTTCGTGTTGCTCCAGTGACCTCAGGATCCCTCTAGACTTGAGACAGTGATCCTGGGTTTTCTCTGGAGTGCCATCAAGGAAATCAAGGCTCCTTTCAGGTTTGATGTGGAATACGGAATTGCTCTGCACGCAGTCCAGGGGAATCGGGCCTCATCTCGCGTCGAGGTTAAAGTCTCATGGTTTTTCTCGAGTTGCGGCCGGAACCTGGGGTATATTCTCGATTTACGACGGGGAGGACCCTTCCAGACACGTGATAGGTGCGAGGGACACCTCGGGATTCTCCTAAAGTCTTGACATGGCAATTGAAACGCGTCTCCACATGAGGCAGGAGACCCAGGGTCCCTTTCCACGTGCCACAGGGATCCTGGGACTCCTATCCATTGTCAAGTCATCGTCTCCTTTGGAAGCATTGATCTCCGCGGACCTCTCTAATTTTCAAAGGACGTGAGGCCTCCGTTCGCGTTGAGGCTGAGAACTATGTCTTTCTCTGTGGACTCCACAGGGGATTCAGACAAACCTTCGTCTTGGGAGATGCAAGACGAGCCTGCATTCAATTCACTGCAGGGATATCCTGCTTTACTTCGAGTCAGAGCATCTCGGTGTCCATTCCACTTGCGGCCACAAACTCAGGAGCCCTCTCACATACCTGTAGCTGAGAGAAGCCTCCTCTTGAGGTGCTTGTGGAAAGTTGGTATTCCTCTTGAGTCGAAGCCAGGGACTAAGCTCTCATCTCGAGTTGATATGGGGTCCACTGAGCCCTTTGGTGTTGTTCCAGTGACCTCAGGATCCCTCTAGAATTGAGACAGTGATCTTGGGTTTTCTCTGGAGTGCCATCAAGGAAATCAAGGTTCCTTTCACGTTTCATGTGGAACACGGAATTGCTCTGCACGCAGTGCAGGGGAATCGGGCCTCATCTCGTGGCGAGGGGGAAGTCTCATGGTTTTTCTCGAGTTGCGGCCGAAACCTGGGGTATATTCTCGAGTTACGACGGGGAGGGCCCTTCCAGACAAGTGTTTGTTCAGCGACGTCAGGACTCCTGACTTGGTGCGAGGGACACCTCGGGATTCTCTTCGAGTCTTTGCATGGCAATTATGACGCGTCTCCAAGTGAGTCGGGAGACCCAGTGTCCCTTTCCAAGTTCCACAGGTGTCCTGGAACTCCTATCCATTTTCAAGAGGAGTCAGGCATCGTCTCTTTTGGAAGCATTGATCTCCGCGGACCTCTCGAGTTTTCAAAGGATGTGAGGCCTCCGGTCGCGATGAGGCGGAGAACTAGGTCTTTCTCTGTGGTCTCCACAGGGGATTCAGACATCCCTTCGTCTTGGGAGATGCAAGACGAGCCTGCATTCAATTCACTGCAGGGATATCCGGCCTTACTTCGAGTCAGAGCATCTCGGTGTCCATTCCACTTGAGGCCACAAACTCAGTGTCCCTCTCACATACCTGTAGCTGAGAGAAGCCTCCTCTTGAGGTGCTTGTGGAAAGTTGGTATTCCTCTTGAGTCGATGCCAGGGATGAAGCTCTCATCTTGAGTTGATTTGGGGTCGACTGAGCCCTTTCGTTTTGCTCCAGTGACCTCAGGATCCCTCTAGACTTGAGACAGTGATCTTGGGTTTTCTCTAGAGTGCCATCAAGGAAATCAAGGCTCCTTTCACGTTTGATGTGGAACACGGAATTGCTCTGCACGCAGTGTAGGGGAATCGGGCCTCATCTCGCGGCGAGGGGGAAGTCTCATATTTTTTCTCCAGTTGCGGAAGGACCCTGGTGTATATTCTCGAGTTACGACGGGGAGGGCCCTTCCAGACACGTGTTTGTTCAGGGACGTCAGGACTCGGGCCTAGGTGTGAGGGACACCTACGGATTCTCCTCGAGTCTTGGCATGGCAATTGGGACGCGTCTCAACGTGAGGCGGGAGACCCAGGGTCCCTTTCCACGTACCACAGGGATCCTGGGACTCCTATCCATTTTGAAGAGGAGTCAGGCATGGTCTCCTTCGGAAGCATTGATCTCCGCGGACGTCTCGAGTTTTCAAAGGATGTGAGGCCTCTGGTCGCGATGATGCGGAGAACTAGGTCTTTCTCTGTGGTCTCCACAGGGGATTCAGACATCCCTTCGTCTTGGGAAATGCAAGACGAGCCTGCACTCAATTCACTGCAGTGATATCCGGCCTTACTTCCTGTCAGAGCATCTCGGTGTCCAGTCCACTTGAGGCCACAAACTCAGGGTCCCTCTCACATACCTGTAGCTGAGAGAAGTCTCCACTTGAGGTGCTTGTGTAAAGTTGCTAATCCTCTTGAGTCGAAGCCAGACACTAAGCTCTCATCTCGAGTTGATTTGGGGTCCACGGAGCCCTTTCGTGTTACTCCAGTGACCTCAGGATCCCTCTAGACATGAGACAGTGATCTTGAGTTTTCTCTGGAGTGCCATCAAGGAAATCAATGCTCCTTTCACGTTTGATGTGGAACACGGAATTGCTCTGCACACAGTGCAGGGGAATCGGGCCTCATGTCGCGGCGAGGGGGAAATCTCATGGTTTTTCTCGAGTTGCGGCCGGAACCTGGTGTATATTCTCGAGTTGCGACGGGGAGGGCCCTTCCAGACACGTGTTTGTTCAGCGACGTCAGGACTCCTGCCTAGGTGCGAGGGACACCTCGGGATTCTCCTCGAGTCTTGGCATGGCAATTGGGACGCGTCTCCACGAGAGGCGGGAGACCCAGGGTCCCTTTCCACGTGCCACAGGGATCCTGGGACTCCTATCCATTTTCAAGAGGAGTCAGGCATCGTCTCCTTTGGAAGCATTGATCTCCGCAGACCTCTCGATTTTTCAAAGGATGTGATGTCTCCGGTCGCGATGAGGCTGAGGACTAGGTTTTTCTCTGTGGTCTCCACAGGGGATTCAGACATCCCTTCGTCTTAGGAGATGCAAGACGAGCCTGCATTCAATTCACTGCAGGGATATCCGGCCTTACTTCGAGTCAGAGCATCTCGGTGTCCATTCCACTTGAGGCCACAAACTCAGGGTCCATCTCACATACCTGTAGCTGAGAGAAGCCTCCTCTTGAGGTGCTTGTGGAAAGTTGGTATTCCTCTTGAGTCGAAGCCAGGGACTAAGCTCTCATCTCGAGTTGATTTGGGGTCCACGGAGCCCTTTCGTGTTGCTCCAGTGACCTCAGGATCCCTCTAGACTTGAGACAGTGATCTTGGGTTTTCTCTGGAGTGCCATCAAGGAAATCAAGGTTCCTTTCACGTTTCATGTGGAACACGGAATTGCTCTGCACGCAGTGCAGGGGAATCGGGCCTCATCTCGTGGCGAGGGGGAAGTCTCATGGTTTTTCTCGAGTTGCGGCCGAAACCTGGGGTATATTCTCGAGTTACGACGGGGAGGGCCCTTCCAGACAAGTGTTTGTTCAGCGACGTCAGGACTCCTGACTTGGTGCGAGGGACACCTCGGGATTCTCTTCGAGTCTTTGCATGGCAATTATGACGCGTCTCCAAGTGAGTCGGGAGACCCAGTGTCCCTTTCCAAGTTCCACAGGTGTCCTGGAACTCCTATCCATTTTCAAGAGGAGTCAGGCATCGTCTCTTTTGGAAGCATTGATCTCCGCGGACCTCTCGAGTTTTCAAAGGATGTGAGGCCTCCGGTCGCGATGAGGCGGAGAACTAGGTCTTTCTCTGTGGTCTCCACAGGGGATTCAGACATCCCTTCGTCTTGGGAGATGCAAGACGAGCCTGCATTCAATTCACTGCAGGGATATCCGGCCTTACTTCGAGTCAGAGCATCTCGGTGTCCATTCCACTTGAGGCCACAAACTCAGTGTCCCTCTCACATACCTGTAGCTGAGAGAAGCCTCCTCTTGAGGTGCTTGTGGAAAGTTGGTATTCCTCTTGAGTCGATGCCAGGGATGAAGCTCTCATCTTGAGTTGATTTGGGGTCGACTGAGCCCTTTCGTTTTGCTCCAGTGACCTCAGGATCCCTCTAGACTTGAGACAGTGATCTTGGGTTTTCTCTAGAGTGCCATCAAGGAAATCAAGGCTCCTTTCACGTTTGATGTGGAACACGGAATTGCTCTGCACGCAGTGTAGGGGAATCGGGCCTCATCTCGCGGCGAGGGGGAAGTCTCATATTTTTTCTCCAGTTGCGGAAGGACCCTGGTGTATATTCTCGAGTTACGATGGGGAGGGCCCTTCCAGACACGTGTTTGTTCAGCGACGTCAGGACTCCTGCCTAGGTGCGGGGGACACCTCGAGATTCTCCTTGAGTCTTGGCATGGCAATTGGGACGGGTCTCCACGTGAGGCGGGAGACCCAGGGTCCCTTTCCACGTGCCACAGGGAACCTGGGACTCCTATCCATTTTCAAGAGGAGTCAGGCATCATCTCCTTTGGATGCATTGATCTCCGCAGACCTCTCAAGTTTTCAAAGGATGTGAGGCCTCCGGGCGCAATGAGGCGGAGGACTAGGTCTTTCTCTGTCGTCTCCACAGGGCATTCAGACATCCCTTCGTCTTGGGAGATGCAAGACGAGCCTGCATTCAATTCACTGCAGGGATATCCGGCCTTACTTCGAGTCAGAGCATCTCGATGTCCATTCCACTTGAGGCCACAAACTCAGGGTCCCTCTCACATTCCTGTAGCTGAGAGAAGCCTCCTCTTGAGGTGCTTGTGGAAAGTTGGTATTCCTCTTGAGTCGAAGCCAGGGACTAAGCTCTCATCTCGAGTTGATTTGGGGTCTGAGGAGCCCTTTCGTGTTGCTCCAGTGACCTCAGGATCCCTCTAGACTTGAAACAGTGATCTTGGGTTTTCTCTGGAGTGCCATCAAGGAAATCAAGGCTCCTTTCACGTTTGATGTGGAACACGGAATTGCTCTGCACGCAGTACACGGGAATCGGGCCTCATCTCGCGCCGAGGGGAAAGTCTCATGGTTTTTCTCGAGTTGCGGCCAGAACCTGGGGTATATTCTCGAGTTATGACGGAGAGGGCCCTTCCAGACACGTATTTGTTCAATGACGTCAGGACTCCTGCCTAGGTGCGAGGGACAACTCGGGATTCTCCTCGAGTCTTGGCATGGCAATTGGGACGCGTCTCCACATGAGGCGGGAGACCCAGGGTCCCTTTCCACGTGCCACAGGGATCCTGTGACTCCTATCCATTTTCAAGAGGAGTCGGGCATCGTCTCCTTTGGAAGCATTGATCTCCGCTGACCTCTCGAGTTTTCAAAGAATGTGAGGCCTCCGTTTGCGTTGAGTCGGAGAACTCGGTCTTTCTCTGTGGTCTCCACAGGGGATTCAGACATCCCTTCGTCTTGGGAGATGCAAGACGAGCCTGCATTCCATTCACTGCAGGGATATCCGGCCTTACTTCGAGTCAGAGCATCTCGGTGTCCATTCCACTTGAGGCCACAAACTCAGGGTCCCGCTCACATACCTGCAGCTGAGAGAAGCCTCCTCTTGAGGTGCATGTGGAAAGTTGGTATATTCTTGAGTCGAAACCAGGGACTAAGCTCTCATCTCGAGTTGATTTGGGGTCCCGGAGCCCTTTCCTGTTGCTACAGTGACCTCAGGATCCCTCTAGACTTGAGACAGTGATCTTGGGTTTTCTCTGGAGTGCCATCAAGGAAATCAAGGCTCCTTTCACGTTTGATGTGGAACACGGAATTGCTCTGCACGCACTGCATGGGAATCGGGCCTCATCTCGCGGCGAGGAGTAATTCTCATGGTTTTTCTCGAGTTGCGGCCGGAACCTGGAGTATATTCTCGAGTTACGACGGGGAGGGCCCTTCCAGACACGTGTTTGTTCAGCGACGTCAGGACTCCTGCCTAGGTGCGAGGGACACCTCGGGATTCTCCTCGAGTCTTGGCATGGTAATTGGGACGCGTCTCCACATGAGACGGGAGACCCAGGGTCCCTTTGGACGTGCCACAGGGATCCTGGAACTCCTATCCATTTTCAAGAGGAGTCAGACATCGTCTCCTTTAGAAGCATTGATCTCCGCGGACCTTTCGAGTTTTCAAAGGATGTGAGGCCTCCGTTCCCGTTGAGGCGGAGAACTCGGTCTTTCTCTGTGGTCTCCACAGGGGATTCAGACATTCCTTCGTCTTCGGAGATGCAAGACGAGCCTGCATTCAATTCACTGCAGGGATATCCGGCCTTACTTCGAGTCAGAGCATCTCGGTGTCCATTCCACTTGAGGCCACAAACTCAGGGTCCCTCTCACATACCTGTAGCTGAGAGAGGTGCTTGTGGAAAGTTGGTATTCCTCTTGAGTCGAAGCCAGGGACTAAGCTCTCATCTCGAGTTGATTTGGGGTCCACGGAGCCCTTTCGTGTTGGTACAGTGACCTCAGGATCCCTCTAGACTTGAGACAGTGATCTTGGGTTTTCTCTGGAGTGCCATCAAGGAAATCAAGGCTCCTTTCACTTTTGATGTGGAATAGGGAATTGCTCTGCACGCAGGGCAGATGAATCGGGCCTGATGTCGCGGCGAGGGGGAAGTCGCATGGTTTTTCTCGAGTTGCGGCCGGAACCTCGGCTCTATTCTCGAGTTAAGATGGGGAGGGCCCTTCCAGACATGTGTTTGTTCAGCGACGTCAGGACTCCTGCCTAGGTGCGAGGGACACCTCGGGATTCTCCTCGAGTCTTGGCATGGCAATTGGGATGCGTCTCCACGTGAGTCGGGAGACCCAGGGTCCCTTTCCACGTGCCACAGGGATCCTGGGACTCCTATCCATTTTCAAGAGGAGTCAGGCATCGTCTCCTTTGGAAGCATTGATCTCCGCAGACCTCTCGAAATATCAAAGGATGTCAGGCCTCCGGTCGCATTGAGGCGGAGGACTAGGTTTTTCTCTGTGGTCTCCACAGGGGATTCAGATATTCCTTCGTCTTGGGAGATACAAGACGAGCCTGCATTCAATTCACTGCAGGGATATCCGGCCTTACTTCGAGTCAGAGCATCTCGGTGTCCATTCCACTTGAGGCCACAAACTCAGGGTCCCTCAAATATACCTGTAGTTGAGAGAAGCCTCCTCTTGAGGTGCTTGTGGAAAGTTGGTATTCCTCTTGGGTCTAAGCCAGGGACTAAGCTCTCATCTCGTGTGGATTTTTTGTCGACGGAGCCCTTTCATATTGGTCCAGTGACCTCAGGATCCCTCTAGACTTGAAACAGTGATCTTGGGTTTCTCTGGAGTGCCATCAAGGAAATCAAGGCTCCTTTCACGTTTGATGTGGAACACGGAATTGCTCTGCATGCAGTGCAGGGGAATCGGGCCTCAACTCACGGCGAGGGGGATATCTCATGGGTTTTCTCGAGTTGCGGCCGGAACCTGGGTTATATTCTCGAGTTACGACGGGGAGGGCCCTTCCAGACACGTGTTTGTTCAGCGACATCAAGACTCCTGCCTAGGTGCGAGGGACACCTCGGGATTCCCCTCGAGTCCTGGCATGGCAATTGGGACGCGTCTCCACGTGAGGCGGGAGACCCAGGGTCCCTTTCCACGTGCCACAGGGATCCTGGGACTCCTATCCATTTTCAAGAGGAGTCAGGCATCATCTCCTTTGGAAGCATTGATCTCCTCGGACCTCTCGAGTTTTCAAAGGATGTGAGGCCTCCGCTCGCGATGAGGCGGAGAATTAGGTCTTTCTCTGTGGTCTCCACAGGGGATTCAGACATCCCTTCGTTTTGGGAGATGCAAGACGAGCCTGCATTCAATTCACTGCAGGGATATCCGGCCTTACTTCGAGTCAGAGCATCTCGGTGTCCATTCCACTTGAGGCCACAAACTCAGGGGCCCTCTCACATACCTGTAGCTGAGTGAAGCCTCCTCTTGAGGTGCTTGTGGAAAGTTGGTATTCCTCTTGAGTCGAAGCCAGGGACTAAGCTCTCATCTCGAGTTGATTTCGGGTCCACGGAGCCCTTTCGTGTTGCTCCAGTGACCTCAGGATCCCTCTAGACTTGAGACAGTGATCTTGGGTTTTCTCTGGAGTGCCATCAAGGAAATCAAGGCTCCTTTCACTTTTGATGTGGAATACGGAATTGCTCTGCACGCAGGGCAGGGGAATCGGGCCTCATCTCGCCGTGAGGGGGAATTCTCATGGTTTTTCTCGAGTTGCGTCCGGATCCAGGGGTATATTCTCGAGTTACCATGGGGAGGGCCCTTCCAGACATGTGTTTGCTCAGCGAAGTCAGGACTCCTGCCTAGGTGCGAGGGACACCTCGGGATTCTCCTCGAGTCTTGGCATGGCAATTGTGATGCGTCTCCACGTGAGGCTGGAGACCCAGGGTCCCTTTCCACTTGCCAGAGTGATCCTGGGACTCCTATCCATTTTCAAGTGGAGTCAGGCATCGTCTCCTTTGGAAGCATTGATCTCCTCGGACCTCTCGAGTTTTCAAAGGATGTCAGGCCTCCGCTCGCGATGAGGCGGAGAATTAGGTCTTTCTCTGTGGTCTCGACAGGGGATTCAGACATCCCTTCGTCTTGGGAGATGCAAGGCGAGCCTGCATTCAATTCACTGCAGGGATATCCGGCCTTACTTCGAGTCAGAGCATCTCAGTGTCCATTCCACTTGAGGCCACAAACTCAGGGGCCCTCTCACATACCTGTAGCTAAGAGAAGCCTCCTCTTGAGGTGCTTGTGGAAAGTTGGTATTCCTCTTGAGTCGAAGCCAGGGACTAAGCTCTCATCTCGAGTTGATTTGGGGTCCACGGAGCCCTTTCGTGTTGCTCCAGTGACTTCAGGATCCCTCTAGACTTGAGACAGTGATCTTGGGTTTTCTCTGGAGTGCCATCAAGGAAATCAAGTCTCCTTTCACGTTTGATGTGGAACACGGAATTGCTCTGCACGCAATCTAGGGGAATCGGGCCTCATGTCGCGGCGAGGGGGAAGTCTCATGGTTTTTCTCGAGTTGCGGCCGGAACCTGGGGTATATTCTCGAGTTACGACGGGGAGGGCCCTTCCAGACACGTGTTTGTTCAGCGACGTCAGGACTCCTGCCTAGGTGCGAGGGACACCTCGGGATTCTCCTCGAGTCTTGGCATGGCAATTGGGACGCGTCTCCACGTGAGGCGGGAGACCCAGTGTCCCTTTCTACGTGCCACAGGGATGCTGGGACTCCTATCCATTTTCAAGAGGAGTCAGGCATCGTCTCCTTTGGAAGCATTGATATCCGCAGACCTCTCGAGTTTTCAAAGGATGTGAGGCCTCTGGTCGCGATGAGGCGGAGAATTAGGTCTTTCTCTGTGGTCTCATCAGGGGATTCAGACATCCCTTCGTCTTGGGAGATGCAAGACGAGCCTGCATTCAATTCACTGCAGGGATATCCGGCCTTACTTCGAGTCAGAGCATCTCGGTGTCCATTCCACTTGAGGCCACAAACTCAGGGGCCCTCTCACATACCTGTAGCTGAGAGAAGCCTCCTCTTGAGGTGCTTGTGGAAATTTGGTATTCCTCTTGAGTCGAAGCCAGGGACTAAGCTCTCATCTCGAGTTGATTTGGGGTCCACGGAGCCCTTTCGTGTTGCTCCAGTGACTTCAGGATCCCTCTAGACTTGAGACAGTGATCTTGGGTTTTCTCTGGAGTGCCATCAAGGAAATCAAGTCTCCTTTCACGTTTGATGTGGAACACGGAATTGCTCTGCACGCAATCTAGGGGAATCGGGCCTCATGTCGCGGCGAGGGGGAAGTCTCATGGTTTTTCTCGAGTTGCGGCCGGAACCTGGGGTATATTCTCGAGTTACGACGGGGAGGGCCCTTCCAGACACGTGTTTGTTCAGCGACGTCAGGACTCCTGCCTAGGTGCGAGGGACACCTCGGGATTCTCGTCGAGTCTTGGCATGGCAATTGGGACGCGTCTCCACGTGAGGCGGGAGACCCAGTGTCCCTTTCTACGTGCCACAGGGATGCTGGGACTCCTATCCATTTTCAAGAGGAGTCAGGCATCGTCTCCTTTGGAAGCATTGATATCCGCAGACCTCTCGAGTTTTCAAAGGATGTGAGGCCTCTGGTCGCGATGAGGCGGAGAATTAGGTCTTTCTCTGTGGTCTCATCAGGGGATTCAGACATCCCTTCGTCTTGGGAGATGCAAGACGAGCCTGCATTCAATTCACTGCAGGGATATCCGGCCTTACTTCGAGTCAGAGCATCTCGGTGTCCATTCCACTTGAGGCCACAAACTCAGGGGCCCTCTCACATACCTGTAGCTGAGAGAAGCCTCCTCTTGAGGTGCTTGTGGAAATTTGGTATTCCTCTTGAGTCGAAGCCAGGGACTAAGCTCTCATCTCGAGTTGATTTGGGGTCCACAGAGCCCTTTCGTTTTGCTACAGTGACCTCAGGGTCAATCTAGACTTGGGAGAGTGATCTTGGGTTTTCTCTGGAGTGCCATCAAGGAAATCAAGGCTCCTTTCACTTTTGATGTGCAATACGGCATTGCTCTGCACGCAGGGTACGGGAATCGGGCCTGATGTCGCGGCGAGGGGGAAGTCTCATGGTTTTTCTCGAGTTGCGGCCGGAACCTGGGTTATATTCTCGAGTTACGACGGGGAGGGCCCTTCCAGACACGTGTTTGTTCAGCGACATCAAGACTCCTGCCTAGGTGCGAGGGACACCTCGGGATTCCCCTCGAGTCCTGGCATGGCAATTGGGACGCGTCTCCACATGAGGCGGGAGACCCAGGGTCCCTTTCCACGTGCCACAGGGATCCTGGGACTCCTATCCATTTTCAAGAGGAGTCAGGCATCATCTCCATTGGAAGCATTGATCTCCTCGGACCTCTCGAGTTTTCAAAGGATGTGAGGCCTCCGCTCGCGATGAGGCGGAGAATTTGGTCTTTCTCTGTGGTCTCCACAGGGGATTCAGACATCCCTTCGTCTTGGGAGATGCAAGACGAGCCTGCATTCAATTCACTGCAGGGATATCCGGCCTTACTTCGAGTCAGAGCATCTCGGTGTCCATTCCACTTGAGGCCACAAACTCAGGGTCCCTCTCACATACCTGCAGCTGAGAGAAGCCTCCTCTTGAGGTGCATGTGGAAAGTTGGTATTCCTCTTGAGTCGAAGCCAGGGACTAAGCTCTCATCTCGAGTTGATTTGGGGTCGACGGAGACTTTTCATGTTGGTCCAGTGACCTCAGGATCCCTCTAGACTTGAGACAGTGATCTTGGGTTTTCTCTGGAGTGCCATCAAGTAAATCAAGGCTCCTTTCACGTTTGATGTGGAACACGGAATTGCTCTGCATGCAGTGCAGGGGAATCGGGCCTCAACTCGCGGCGAGGGGGAAATCTCATGGTTTTTCTCGAGTTGCGGCCGGAACCTGGGGTATATTCTCGAGTTACGACGGGGAGGGCCCTTCCAGACACGTGTTTGTTCAGCGACGTCAGGACTCCTGCCTAGGTGCGAGGGACACCTCGGGATTCTCCTCGAGTCTTGGCATGGCAATTGGGACGCGTCTCCACGTGAGGCGGGAGACCCAGGGTCCCTTTCGACGTGCCACAGGGATCCTGGGACTCCTATCCGTTTTCAAAAGGAGTCAGGCATCGTCTCCTTTGGAAGCATTGATCTCCGCGGACCTCTCGAGTTTTCAAAGGATGTGAGGCCTCCGGTCGCGATGAGGCGGAGAACTCGGTCTTTCTCTGTGGTCTCCACAGGGGTTTCAGACATCCCTTCGTCTTCGGAGATGCAAGACGAGCCTGCATTCAATTCACTGCAGGGATATCCGGCCTTACTTCGAGTCAGAGCATCTCGGTGTCCATTCCACTTGAGGCCACAAACTCAGGGTCCCTCTCACATACCTGTAGCTGAGAGAAGCCTCCTCTTGAGGTGCTTGTGGAAAGTTGGTATTCCTCTTGAGTCGAAGCCAGGGACTAAGCTCTCATCTCGAGTTGATTTGGGGTCCACGGAGCCCTTTCATGTTGCTCCAGTGACCTCAGGATCCCTCTAGACTTGAGACAGTGATCTTGGGTTTTCTCTGGAGTGCCATGAAGGAAATCAAGGCTCCTTTCAAATTTGATGTGGAACACGGAATTGCTCTGTACGCAGTGCAGGGGAATCGGGCCTCATCTCGCCGTGATGGGGAAGTCTCATGGTTTTTCTCGAGTTGCGGCCGGAATCTGGGGTATATTCTCGAGTTACGACGGGGAGGGCCCTTCCAGACACGTGTTTGTTCAGCGACGTCAGGACTCCTGCCTAGGTGCGAGGGACACCTCGGGATTCTCCTCGAGTCTTGGCATGGCAATTGGGACGCGTCTCCACATGAGGCGGGAGACCCAGGGTCCCTTTCCACGTGCCACAGTGATCGTGGGCCTCCTATGCATTTTCAAGAGGAGTCAGGCATCGTCTCCTTTGGAAGCATTGATCTCTGCAGACCTCTCGAGTTTTCAAAGGATATGAGGCCTCCGGTCATGATGAGGCGGAGGAATAGGTCTTTCTCTGTGGTCTCCACAGGGGATTCAGACATCCCTTCGTCTTGGGAGATGCAAGACGAGCCTGCATTCAATTCACTGCAGGGATATCCGGACTTACTTCGAGTCAGAGCATCTCGGTGTCCATCGCACTTGCGGCCACAAACTCAGGGTCCCTCTCACATACCTGTAGCTGAGAGAAGCCTCCTCTTGAGGTGCTTGTGGAAACTTGGTATTCCTCTTGAGTCGAAGCCAGGGACTAAGCTCTCATCTCTAGTTGATTTGGGGTCCACGGACCCCTTTCATGTTGCTCCAGTGACTTCAGGATCCATCTAGACTTGAGACAGTGATATTGGGTTTACTCTGGAGTGCCATCAAGGAAATCAAGGATCCTTTCACGTTTGATGTGGAACACGGAATTGCTCTGCACGCAGTGCAGGGGAATCGGGCCTCATCTCGCGGCGAGGGGGAAGTCTCATGGTTTTTCTCGACTTGCGGCCGGATCCTGGGGTATATTCTCGAGTTACGACGGGGAGGGCCCTTCCAGACACGTGTTTGTTCAGCGACGTCAGGACTCCTGCCTAGGTGCGAGGGACACCTCGGGATTCTCCTCGAGTCTTGGCATGGCAATGGGGACGCGTCTCCACGTGAGGCGGGAAACCCAGTGTCCCTTTCCACGTGCCACAGGGATCCTGGGACTCCTATCCATTTTCAAGAGGAGTCAGGCATCGTCTCCTTTGGAAGCATTGATCTCCGTGGACCTTTCGAATTTTCAAAGGATGTGAGGTCTCTGGACGCGATGATGCAGAAAGTTAGGTCTTTCTCTGTGGTCTCCACAGGGGATTCAGACATCCCTTCGTCTTGGGAGATGCAAGACGAGCCTGCATTCAATTCACTGCAGGGATATCCGGCCTTACTTCGAGTCAGAGCATCTCGGTGTCCATTCCATTTGAGGCCACAAACTCCGGGTCCCTCTCACATACCTGTAGCTCAGAGAAGCCTCCTCTTGAGGTGCTTGTGGAAAGTTGGTATTCCTCTTGAGTCGAAGCCAGGGACCAAGCTCTCATCTCGAGTTGATTTGGCGTCCACGGAGCCCTTTCATGTTGCTCCAGTGACCTCAGGATCCCTCTAGACTTGAGACAGTGATCTTGGGTTTTCTCTGGAGTGCCATCAAGGAAATCAAGGCTCCTTTCAAATTTGATGTGGAACACGGAATTGCTCTGCACGCAGTGCAGTGGAATCGGGCCTCATCTCGTGGCAAGGGGGAAGTCTCATGGATTTTCTCGAGTTGCGGCCGGAACCTGGGGTATATTCTCGAGTTACGACGGGGAGGGCCCTTCCAGACACGTGTTTTTTCAGCGACGTCAGGTCTCCTGCCTAGGTGCGAGGGACACCTCGGGATTCTCCTCGAGTCTTGGCATGGCAATTGGGACGCGTCTCCACGTGAGGCGGGAGACGCAGGGTCCCTTTCCACGTGCCACAGGGATCCTGGGACTCCTATCCATTTTCAAGATGAGTCAGGAATCCTTTCCTTTGGAAGCATTGATCTCCGCGGACCTCTCGAGTTTTCAAAGGATGTGAGGCCTCCGCTCGCGATGAGGCGGAGGACTAGCTCTTTCTCTGTCATCTCCACAGGGGATTCAGACATCCCTTCGTCTTGGGAGATGCAAGATGAGCCTGCATTCAATTCACTGCAGGGATATCCGGCCTTACTTCGAGTCAGAGCATCTCGGTGTCCATTCCACTTGAGGCCACAAACTCAGGGTCCCTCTCACATACCTGTAGCTGATAGAAGCCTCCTCTTGAGGTGCTTGTGGAAAGTTGGTATTCCTCTTGAGTCGAAGCCAGGGACTAAGCTCTCATCTCGAGTTGATTTGTGGTCCACGGAGCCCTTTCGTGTTGCTACAGTGAGCTCAGGATCCCTCTAGACTAGGGACAGTGATCTTGGGTTTTCTCTGGAGTGCCATCAAGGAAATCAAGGCTCCTTTCACTTTTGATGTGGAATACGGAATTGCTCTGCATGCAGGGCAGGGGAATCGGGCCTCATCTCGCGGCGAGGGGGAAGTCTCATGGTTTTTCTCGAGTTGCGGCCGGAACCTGGGGTATATTCTCGAGTTACGACAGGGAGGGCCCTTCCAGACATGTGATTGTTCAGCGACGTCAGGACTCCTGCCTAGGTGCGAGGGACACCTCGGGATTCTCCTCGCGTCTTGTCATGGCAATTGGGACGCGTCTCCACGTGAGGCGGGAGACCCAGGGTCCCTTTCCACGTGCCACAGGGATCCTGGGACTCCTATCCATTTTCAAGAGGAGTCAGTCATCGTCTCCTTTGGAAGCAATGATCTCCGCGGACCTCTCGAGTTTTCAAAGGATGTGAGGCCTCCGCTCGCGATGAGGCGGAGAATTAGGTTTTTCTCTGTGGTCTCCACAGGGGATTCAGACATCCCTTCGTCTTGGGAGATGCAAGACGAGCCTTCATTCAATTCACTGCAGGGATATCCGGCCTTACTTCGAGTCAGAGCATCCCGGTGTCCATTCCACTTGAGGCCACAAACTCGGGGTCCCTCAAATATACATGTAGCTGAGAGAAGCCTCCTCTTGAGGTGCTTGTGGAAAGTTGGTATTCCTCTTGAGTCTAAGCCAGGGACTAAGCTCTCATCTCGAGTTGATTTCGGTCCACGGAGCCCTTTCCTGTTGGTCCAGTGACCTCAGGATCCCTCTAGACTTGAGACAGTGATCTTGGGTTTTCTCTGGAGTGTCATCAAGGAAATCAAGGCTCCTTTCACGTTTGATGTGGAACACGGAATTGCTCTGCATGCAGTGCAGGGGAATCGGACCTCAACTCGCGGCGAGGGGGAAATCTCATGGTTTTTCTCGAGTTGCGGCCGGAACCTGGGGTATATTCTCGAGTTACGACGGGGAGGGCCCTTCCAGACACGTGTTTGTTCAGCGACGTCAGGACTCCTGCCTAGGTGCGAGGTACACCTCGGGATTCTCCTCGAGTCTTGGCATGGCAATTGGGACGCGTCTCCACGTGAGGCGGGAGACCCAGGGTCCCTTTCCACGTGCCACAGGGATCCTGGGACTCCTATCCATTTTCAAGAGGAGTCAGGCATCGTCTCCTTTGGAAGCATTGATCTCCACGGACCTCTCGAGTTTTCAAAGGATGTGAGGCCTCCGGTCGCAATGAGGCGGAGAACTCGGTCTTTCTCTGTGGTCTCCACAGGGGATTCAGACATCCCTTCGTCTTGGGAGATGCAAGACGAGCCTGCATTCAATTCACTGCAGGGATATCCGGCCTTACTTCGAGTCAGAGCATCTCGGTGTCCATTCCACTTGAGGCCACAAACTCAGGGTCCCTCTCACATACCTGTAGCTGAGAGAAGCCTCCCCTTGAGGTGCTTGTGGAAAGTTGGTTTTCCTCTTGAGTCGAAGCCAGGGACTAAGCTCTCATCTCGAGTTGATTTGGGGTCCACAGAGCCCTTTCGTGTTGCTCCAGTGACCTCAGGATCCCTCTAGACTTGAGACAGTGATCTTGCGTTTTCTCTGCAGTGCCATCAAGGAAATCAAGGCTCCTTTCACGTTTGATGTGGAACACGGAATTGTTCTGCACGCAGTGCAGGGGAATCGGGCTTCATCCAGCGGCGAGGGGGAAGTCTCATGGTTTTTCTCGAGTTGCGGCCGGAACCTGGGGTATATTCTCGAGTTACGACGGGGAGGGCCCTTCCAGACACGTGTTTGTTCAGCGACGTCAGGACTCCTGCCTAGGTGCGAGGGACACCTCGGGATTCTCCTCGAGTCTTGGCATGGCAATGGGGACGCGTCTCCACGTGAGGCGGGAAACCCAGTGTCCCTTTCCACGTGCCACAGGGATCCTGGGACTCCTATCCATTTTCAAGAGGAGTCAGGCATCGTCTCCTTTGGAAGCATTGATCTCCGCGGACCTCTCGGATTTTCAAAGGATGTGAGGTCTCTGGTCGCGATGAGGCAGAAAGTTAGGTCTTTCTCTGTGGTCTCCACAGGGGATTCAGACATCCCTTCGTCTTGGGAGATGCAAGACGAGCCTGCATTCAATTCACTGCAGGAATATCCGGCCTTACTTCGAGTCAGAGCATCTCGGTGTCCATTACACTTGAGGCCACAAACTCAGGGTCCCTCTCACATACCTGTAGCTCAGAGAAGCCTCCTCTTGAGGTGCTTGTGGAAAGTTGATATTCCTCTTGAGTCGAAGCCAGGGACTAAGCTCTCATCTCGAGTTGATTTGGGGTCCACGGAGCCCTTTCGGGTTGCTCCAGTGACCTCAGGATCCCTCTAGACTTGAGACAGTGATCTTGGGTTTTCTCTGGAGTGCCATCAAGGAAATCAAGGCTCCTTTCAAATTTGATGTGGAACACGGAATTGCTCTGCACGCAGTGCAGGGGAATCGGACCTCATCTCGTGGCAAGGGGGAAGTCTCATGGTTTTTCTCGAGTTGCGGCCGGAACCTGGGGTATATTCTCGAGTTACGACGGGGAGGGCCCTTCCAGACACGTGTTTGTTCAGCGACGTCAGGACTCCTGCCTAGGTGCGAGGGACACCTCGGGATTCTCCTCGAGTCTTGGCATGGCAATTGGGACGCGTCTCCACGTGAGGCGGGACACCCAGTGTCCCTTTCCACGTGCCACAGGGATCCTGGGACTCCTATCCATTTTCAAGAGGAGTCAGGCATCGTCTCCTTTGGAAGCAATGATCTCCGCGGACCTCTCGAGTTTTCAAAGGATGTGAGGCCTCTGCTCGTGATGAGGCGGAGAATTAGGTTTTTCTCTGTGGTCTCCACAGGGGATTCAGACATCCCTTCGTTTTGGGAGATGCAAGACGAGCCTGCATTCAATTCACTGCAGGGATATCCGGCCTTACTTCGAGTCAGAGCATCTCGGTGTCCATTCCACTTGAGGCCACAAACTCAGGGTCCCTCTCACATACCTGTAGCTGAGTGAAGCCTCCTCTTGAGGTGCTTGTGGAAAGTTGGTATTCCTCTTGAGTCGAAGCCAGGGACTAAGCTCTCATCTCGAGTTGATTTCGGGTCCACGGAGCCCTTTCGTGTTGCTCCAGTGACCTCAGGATCCCTCTAGACTTGAGACAGTGATCTTGGGTTTTCTCTGGAGTGCCATCAAGGAAATGAAGGCTCCTTTCACTTTTGATGTGGAATACGGAATTGCTCTGCACGCAGGGCAGGGGAATCGGGCCTCATCTCGCCGTGAGGGGGAATTCTCATGGTTTTTCTCGAGTTGCGTCCGGATCCCGGGGTATATTCTCGAGTTACGATGGGGAGGGCCCTTCCAGACATGTGTTTGTTCAGCGAAGTCAGGACTCCTGCCTAGGTGCGAGGGACACCTCGGGATTCTCCTCGTGTCTTGGCATGGCAATTGTGATGCGTCTCCACGTGAGGCGGGAGACCCAGGGTCCCTTTCCACTTGCCAGAGTGATCCTGGGACTCCTATCCATTTTCAAGTGGAGTCAGGCATCGTCTCCTTTGGAAGCATTGATCTCCGCATACCTCTCGAGTTTTCAAAGGATGTCAGGCCTCCGGGCGCATTGAGGCGGAAGACTACGTCTTTCTCTGTGGTCTCCACAGGGGATTCAGACATCCCTTCGTCTTGGGAGATGCAAGACGAGCCTGCATTCAATTCACTGCAGGGATATCCGGCCTTACTTCGAGTCAGAGCATCTCGGTGTCCATTCCACTTGAGGCCACAAACTCAGGGTTCCTCAAATATACCTGTAGCTGAGAGAAGCCTCCTCTTGAGGTGCATGTGGAAAGTTGGTATTCCTCTTGAGTCGAAGCCAGGGACTAAGCTCTCATCTCGAGTTGATTTGGGGTCGACGGAGCCCTTTCATGTTTGTCCAGTGACCTCAGGATCCCTCTAGACTTGAGACAGTGATCTTAGGTTTTCTCTGGAGTGCCGTCAAGTAAATCAAGGCTCCTTTCACGTTTGATGTGGAACACGGAATTGCTCTGCATGCAGTGCAGGGGAATCGGGCCTCAACTCGCGGCGAGGGGGAAATCTCATGGTTTTTCTCGAGTTGCGGACGGAACCTGGGTTATATTCTTTAGTTACGACGGGGAGGGCCCTTCCAGACACGTGTTTGTTCAGCGACGTCAGGACTCCTGCCTAGGTGCGAGGGACACCTCGGGATTCTCCTCGAGTCTTGGCATGGCAATTGGGACGCGTCTCCACGTGAGGCGGGAGACCCAGGGTCCCTTTCCACGTGCCACAGGGATCCTGGGACTCCTATCCATTTTCAAAAGGAGTCAGGCATCGTCTCCTTTGGAAGCATTGATCTCCGCGGACCTCTCGAGTTTTCAAAGGATGTGAGGCCTCCGGTCGCGATGAGGCGGAGAACTCGGTCTTTCTCTGTGGTCTCCACAGGGGATTCAGACATCCCTTCGTCTTCGGAGATGCAAGACGAGTCTGCATTCAATTCACTGCAGGGATATCCGGCCTTACTTCGAGTCAGAGCATCACGGTGTACATTACACTTGAGGCCACAAATTCAGGGTCCCTCAAATATACCTGTAGCTGAGAGAAGCCTCCTCTTGACGTGCTTGTGGAAAGTTGGTATTCCTCTTGACTGGAAGCCAGGGACTAAGCTCTCATCTCGAGTTGATTTGGGGTCCACGGAGCCCTTTCGTGTTGCTCCAGTGACCTCAGGATCCCTCTAGACTTGAGACAGTGATCTTGGGTTTTCTCTGGAGTGCCATCAAGGAAATCAAGGCTCCTTTCACGTTTGATGTGGAACACGGAATTGCTCTGCACGCAGTGCAGGGGAATCGGGCCTCATCTCGCGGCGAGGGGGAAGTCTCATGGTTTTTCTCGAGTTGCGGCCGGAACCTGGGGTATATTCTCGAGTTACGACGGGGAGGGCCCTTCCAGACACGTGTTTGTTCAGCGACGTCAGGACTCCTGCCTACGTGCGAGGGACACCTCGGGATTCTCCTCGAGTCTTGGCATGGCAATTGGGACGCGTATCCACGTGAGGCGGGAGACCCACGGTCCCTTTCCACGTGCCACAGGGATCCTGGGACTCCTATCCATTTTCAAGAGGAGTCAGGCATCGTCTCCTTTGGAAGCATTGATCTCCGCGGACCTATCAAGTTTTCAAAGGATATGTGGCCTCCGGTTTCGTTGAGGTGGAGGACTAGATCTTTCTCTATGGTCTCCACAGGGGATTCAGACAACCCTTCGTCTTGGGAGATGCAAGACGAGCCTGCATTCAAATCACTGCAGGGATATCCGGCCTTACTTCGAGTCAGACCATCTCGGTGTCCATTCCACTTGAGGCCACAAACTCAGGGTCCCTCTTACATACTTGTAGCTGAGAGAAGCCTCCTCTTGAGGTGCTTGTGGAAAGTTGGTATTCCTCTTGAGTCGAAGCCAGGGACTAAGCTCTCATCTCGAGTTGATTTGGGGTCCACGGAGCCCTTTTGTGTTGCTACAGTGACCTCAGGATCCCTCTAGACTTGAGACAGTGATCTTGGATTTTCTCTGGAGTGCCATCAAGGAAATCAAGGCTCCTTTCAAATTTGATGTGGAACACGGAATTTCTCTGCACGCAGTGCAGGGGAATCGGGCCTCATCTCGCGGCGAGGGGGAAGTCTCATGGTTTTTCTCGAGTTGCGGCCGGAACCTGGGGTATATTCTCGAGTTACGACGGGGAGGGCCCTTCCAGACACGTGTTTGTTCAGCGACGTCAGGACTCCTGCCTACGTGCGAGGGATACCTCGGGATTCTCCTCGAGTCTTGGCATGGCAATTGGGACGCGTATCCACGTGAGGCGGGAGACCCACGGTCCCTTTCCACGTGCCACAGGGATCCTGGGACTCCTATCCATTTTCAAGAGGAGTCAGGCATCGTCTCCTTTGGAAGCATTGATCTCCGCGGACCTATCGAGTTTTCAAAGGATATGAGGCCTCCGGTTGCGTTAAGGTGGAGGACTAGATCTTTCTCTATGGTCTCCACAGGGGACTCAGACAACCCTTCTTCTTGGGAGATGCAAGACGAGCCTGCATTCAATTCACTGCAGGGATATCCGGCCTTACTTCGAGTCAGACCATCTCGGTGTCCATTCCACTTGAGGCCACAAACTCAGGGTCCCTCTTACATACTTGTAGCTGAGAGAAGCCTCCTCTTGAGGTGCTTGTGGAAAGTTGGTATTCCTCTTGAGTCGAAGCCAGGGACTAAGCTCTCATCTCGAGTTGATTTGGGGTCCACGGAGCCCTTTCGTGTTGCTCCAGTGACCTCAGGATCCCTCTAGACTTGAGACAGTGATCTTGGGTTTTCTCTGGAGTGCCATCAAGGAAATGAAGGCTCCTTTCACTTTTGATGTGGAATACGGAATTGCTCTGCACGCAGGGCAGGGGAATCGGGCCTC
Source organism: Dama dama (assembly GCF_033118175.1). Classification (NCBI taxonomy): domain Eukaryota; kingdom Metazoa; phylum Chordata; class Mammalia; order Artiodactyla; family Cervidae; genus Dama; species Dama dama. The sequence goes on from NW_026870940.1 coordinate 2,777,966, forward strand.
ATCTCGCCGTGAGGGGGAATTCTCATGGTTTTTCTCGAGTTGCGTCCGGATCCCGGGGTATATTCTCGAGTTACGATGGGGAGGGCCCTTCCAGACATGTGTTTGTTCAGCGAAGTCAGGACTCCTGCCTAGGTGCGAGGGACACCTCGGGATTCTCCTCGTGTCTTGGCATGGCAATTGTGATGCGTCTCCACGTGAGGCGGGAGACCCAGGGTCCCTTTCCACTTGCCAGAGTGATCCTGGGACTCCTATCCATTTTCAAGTGGAGTCAGGCATCGTCTCCTTTGGAAGCATTGATCTCCGCATACCTCTCGAGTTTTCAAAGGATGTCAGGCCTCCGGGCGCATTGAGGCGGAAGACTACGTCTTTCTCTGTGGTCTCCACAGGGGATTCAGACATCCCTTCGTCTTGGGAGATGCAAGACGAGCCTGCATTCAATTCACTGCAGGGATATCCGGCCTTACTTCGAGTCAGAGCATCTCGGTGTCCATTCCACTTGAGGCCACAAACTCAGGGTTCCTCAAATATACCTGTAGCTGAGAGAAGCCTCCTCTTGAGGTGCATGTGGAAAGTTGGTATTCCTCTTGAGTCGAAGCCAGGGACTAAGCTCTCATCTCGAGTTGATTTGGGGTCGACGGAGCCCTTTCATGTTTGTCCAGTGACCTCAGGATCCCTCTAGACTTGAGACAGTGATCTTAGGTTTTCTCTGGAGTGCCGTCAAGTAAATCAAGGCTCCTTTCACGTTTGATGTGGAACACGGAATTGCTCTGCATGCAGTGCAGGGGAATCGGGCCTCAACTCGCGGCGAGGGGGAAATCTCATGGTTTTTCTCGAGTTGCGGACGGAACCTGGGTTATATTCTTTAGTTACGACGGGGAGGGCCCTTCCAGACACGTGTTTGTTCAGCGACGTCAGGACTCCTGCCTAGGTGCGAGGGACACCTCGGGATTCTCCTCGAGTCTTGGCATGGCAATTGGGACGCGTCTCCACGTGAGGCGGGAGACCCAGGGTCCCTTTCCACGTGCCACAGGGATCCTGGGACTCCTATCCATTTTCAAAAGGAGTCAGGCATCGTCTCCTTTGGAAGCATTGATCTCCGCGGACCTCTCGAGTTTTCAAAGGATGTGAGGCCTCCGGTCGCGATGAGGCGGAGAACTCGGTCTTTCTCTGTGGTCTACACAGGGGATTCAGACATCCCTTCGTCTTCGGAGATGCAAGACGAGTCTGCATTCAATTCACTGCAGGGATATCCGGCCTTACTTCGAGTCAGAGCATCACGGTGTACATTACACTTGAGGCCACAAATTCAGGGTCCCTCAAATATACCTGTAGCTGAGAGAAGCCTCCTCTTGACGTGCTTGTGGAAAGTTGGTATTCCTCTTGACTGGAAGCCAGGGACTAAGCTCTCATCTCGAGTTGATTTGGGGTCCACGGAGCCCTTTCGTGTTGCTCCAGTGACCTCAGGATCCCTCTAGACTTGAGACAGTGATCTTGGGTTTTCTCTGGAGTGCCATCAAGGAAATCAAGGCTCCTTTCACGTTTGATGTGGAACACGGAATTGCTCTGCACGCAGTGCAGGGGAATCGGGCCTCATCTCGCGGCGAGGGGGAAGTCTCATGGTTTTTCTCGAGTTGCGGCCGGAACCTGGGGTATATTCTCGAGTTACGACGGGGAGGGCCCTTCCAGACACGTGTTTGTTCAGCGACGTCAGGACTCCTGCCTACGTGCGAGGGACACCTCGGGATTCTCCTCGAGTCTTGGCATGGCAATTGGGACGCGTATCCACGTGAGGCGGGAGACCCACGGTCCCTTTCCACGTGCCACAGGGATCCTGGGACTCCTATCCATTTTCAAGAGGAGTCAGGCATCGTCTCCTTTGGAAGCATTGATCTCCGCGGACCTATCAAGTTTTCAAAGGATATGTGGCCTCCGGTTTCGTTGAGGTGGAGGACTAGATCTTTCTCTATGGTCTCCACAGGGGATTCAGACAACCCTTCGTCTTGGGAGATGCAAGACGAGCCTGCATTCAAATCACTGCAGGGATATCCGGCCTTACTTCGAGTCAGACCATCTCGGTGTCCATTCCACTTGAGGCCACAAACTCAGGGTCCCTCTTACATACTTGTAGCTGAGAGAAGCCTCCTCTTGAGGTGCTTGTGGAAAGTTGGTATTCCTCTTGAGTCGAAGCCAGGGACTAAGCTCTCATCTCGAGTTGATTTGGGGTCCACGGAGCCCTTTTGTGTTGCTACAGTGACCTCAGGATCCCTCTAGACTTGAGACAGTGATCTTGGATTTTCTCTGGAGTGCCATCAAGGAAATCAAGGCTCCTTTCAAATTTGATGTGGAACACGGAATTTCTCTGCACGCAGTGCAGGGGAATCGGGCCTCATCTCGCGGCGAGGGGGAAGTCTCATGGTTTTTCTCGAGTTGCGGCCGGAACCTGGGGTATATTCTCGAGTTACGACGGGGAGGGCCCTTCCAGACACGTGTTTGTTCAGCGACGTCAGGACTCCTGCCTACGTGCGAGGGATACCTCGGGATTCTCCTCGAGTCTTGGCATGGCAATTGGGACGCGTATCCACGTGAGGCGGGAGACCCACGGTCCCTTTCCACGTGCCACAGGGATCCTGGGACTCCTATCCATTTTCAAGAGGAGTCAGGCATCGTCTCCTTTGGAAGCATTGATCTCCGCGGACCTATCGAGTTTTCAAAGGATATGAGGCCTCCGGTTGCGTTAAGGTGGAGGACTAGATCTTTCTCTATGGTCTCCACAGGGGACTCAGACAACCCTTCTTCTTGGGAGATGCAAGACGAGCCTGCATTCAATTCACTGCAGGGATATCCGGCCTTACTTCGAGTCAGACCATCTCGGTGTCCATTCCACTTGAGGCCACAAACTCAGGGTCCCTCTTACATACTTGTAGCTGAGAGAAGCCTCCTCTTGAGGTGCTTGTGGAAAGTTGGTATTCCTCTTGAGTCGAAGCCAGGGACTAAGCTCTCATCTCGAGTTGATTTGGGGTCCACGGAGCCCTTTCGTGTTGCTACAGTGACCTCAGGATCCCTCTAGACTTGAGACAGTGATCTTGGGTTTTCTCTGGAGTGCCATCAAAGAAATCAAGGCTCCTTTCATGTTTGATGTGGAACATGGAATTGCTCTGCACGCAGTGCAGGGGAATCGGGCCTCATCTCGCGGCGAGGGGGAAGTCTCATGGTTTTTCTCGAGTTGCGGCCGGAACCTGGGGTATATTCTCGAGTTACGACGGGGAGGGCCCTTCCAGACACGTGTTTGTTCAGCGACGTCAGGACTCCTGCCTAGGTGCGAGGGACACCTCGGGATTCTCCTCGAGTCTTGGCATGGCAATTGGGACGCGTCTCCACGTGAGGCGGGAGACCCAGGGTCCCTTTAAACGTGCCACAGGGATCCTGGAACTCCTATCCATTTTCAAGAGGAGTCAGGCATCATCTCCTTTGGAAGCATTGATCTCCTCGGACCTCTCGAGTTTTCAAAGGATGTGAGGCCTCCGCTCGCGATGAGGCGGAGAATTAGGTCTTTCTCTGTAGTCTCGACAGGGGATTCAGACATCCCTTCGTCTTGGGAGATGCAAGGCGAGCCTGCATTCAATTCACTGCAGGGATATCCGGCCTTACTTCGAGTCAGAGCATCTCGGTGTCCATTCCACTTGAGGCCACAAACTCAGGGTCCCTCTCACATACTTTTAGCTGAGAGAAGCCTCCTCTTGAGGTGCCTGTGGAAAGTTGGTATTCCTCTTGACTCGAAGCCAGGGACTAAGCTCTCATCTCGAGTTGATTTGGGGTCCACGGAGCCCTTTCGTGTTGCTCCAGTGACCTCAGGATCCCTCTAGACTTGAGACAGTGATCTTGGGTTTTCGCTGGAGTGCCATCAACGAAATCAAGGCTCCTTTCACGTTTGATGTGGAACACGGAATTGCTCTGCACGCAGTGCAGGGGAATCGGGCCTAATCTCGCGGCGAGGGGGAAGTCTCATGGTTTTTCTCGAGTTGCGGCCGGAACCTGGGGTATATTCTCGAGTTACGACGGGGAGGGCCCTTCCAGACACGTGTTTGTACAGCGACGTCAGGACTCCTGCCTAGGTGCGAGGGACACCTCGGGATTCCCCTCGAGTCTTGGCATGGCAATTGGGACGCGTCTCCACGTGAGGCGGGAGACCCAGGGTCCCTTTCCACGTGCCACAGGGATCCTGGGACTCCTATCCATTTTCAAGAGGAGTCAGGCATCGTCTCCTTTGGAAGCATTGATCCCCGCGGACTTCTCGAGTTTTCAAAGGATATGAGGCCTCCGGTTGCGTTGAGGTGGAGGACTAGGTCTTTCTCTGTGGTCTCCACAGGGGATTCAGACAACCCTTCGTCTTGGGAGATGCAAAACGAGCCTGCATTCAATTCACTGCAGGGATATCCGGCCTTACTTCGAGTCAGAGCATCTCGGTGTCCATTCCACTTGAGGCCACAAACTCAGGGTCCCTCTCACATACTTGTAGCTGAGAGAAGCCTCCTCTTGAGGTGCTTGTGGAAACGTGGTATTCCTCTTGAGTCGAAGCCAGGGACTAAGCTCTCATCTCGAGTTGATTTGGGGTCCACGGAGCCCTTTCGTGTTGCTCCAGTGACTTCAGGATCCCTCTAGACTTGAGACAGTGATCTTGGGTTTTCTCTGGAGTGCCAACAAGGAAATCAAGTCTCCTTTAACGTTTGATGTGGAACACGGAATTGCTCTGCACGCAATCTAGGGGAATCGGGCCTCATGTCTCGGCGAGGGGGAAGTCTCATGGTTTTTCTCGAGTTGCGGCCGGAACCTGGGGTATATTCTCGAGTTACGACGGGGAGGGCCCTTCCAGACACGTGTTTGTTCAGCAACGTCAGGACTCCTGCCTAGGTGCGAGGGACACCTCGGGATTCTCCTCGAGTCTTGGCATGGCAATTGGGACGCGTCTCCACGTGAGGCGGAAGACCCAGTGTCCCTTTCTACGTGCCACAGGGATGCTGGGACTCCTATCCATTTTCAAGAGGAGTCAGGCATCGTCTCCTTTGGAAGCATTGATATCCGCGGACCTCTCGAGTTTTCAAAGGATGTGAGGCCTCTGGTCGCGATGAGGCGGAGAATTAGGTCTTTCTCTGTGGTCTCATCAGGGGATTCAGACATCCCTTCGTCTTGGGAGATGCAAGACGAGCCTGCATTCAATTCACTGCAGGGATATCCGGCCTTACTTCGAGTCAGAGCATCTCGGTGTCCATTCCACTTGAGTCCACAAACTCAGGGGCCCTCTCACATACCTGTAGCTGAGAGAAGCCTCCTCTTGAGGTGCTTGTGGAAAGTTGGTATTCCTCTTGAGTCGAAGCCAGGGACTAAGCTCTCATCTCGAGTTGATTTGGGGTCCAACGAGCCCTTTCGTTTTGCTACAGTGACCTCAGGGTCAATCTAGACTTGGGAGAGTGATCTTGGGTTTTCTCTGGAGTGCCATCAAGGAAATCAAGGCTCCTTTCACTTTTGATGTGCAATACGGCATTGCTCTGCACGCAGGGTACGGGAATCGGGCCTGATGTCGCGGCGAGGGGGATGTCTCATGGTTTTTCTCGAGTTGCGGCCGGAACCTGGGTTATATTCTCGAGTTACGACGGGGAGGGCCCTTCCAGACACGTGTTTGTTCAGCGACATCAAGACTCCTGCCTAGGTGCGAGGGACACCTCGGGATTCCCCTCGAGTCCTGGCATGGCAATTGGGACGCGTCTCCACGTGAGGCGGGAGACCCAGGGTCCCTTTCCACGTGCCACAGGGATCCTGGGAGTCCTATCCATTTTCAAGAGGAGTCAGGCATCATCTCCATTGGAAGCATTGATCTCCTCGGACCTCTCGAGTTTTCAAAGGATGTGAGGCCTCCGCTCGCGATGAGGCGGAGAATTAGGTCTTTCTCTGTGGTCTCCACAGGGGATTCAGACATCCCTTCGTCTTGGGAGATGCAAGACGAGCCTGCATTCAATTCACTGCAGGGATATCCGGCCTTACTTCGAGTCAGAGCATCTCGGTGTCCATTCCACTTGAGGCCACAAACTCAGGGTTCCTCAAATATACCTGTAGCTGAGAGAAGCCTCCTCTTGAGGTGCATGTGGAAAGTTGGTATTCCTCTTGAGTCGAAGCCAGGGACTAAGCTCTCATCTCGAGTTGATTTGGGGTCGACGGAGACTTTTCATGTTGGTCCAGTGACCTCAGGATCCCTCTAGACTTGAGACAGTGATCTTGGGTTTTCTCTGGAGTGCCATCAAGTAAATCAAGGCTCCTTTCACGTTTGATGTGGAACACGGAATTGCTCTGCATGCAGTGCAGGGGAATCGGGCCTCAACTCGCGGCGAGGGGGAAATCTCATGGTTTTTCTCGAGTTGCGGTCGGAACCTGGGGTATATTCTCGAGTTACGATGGGGAGGGCCCTTCCAGACACGTGTTTGTTCAGCGACGTCAGGACTCCTGCCTAGGTGCGAGGGACACCTCGGGATTCTCCTCGAGTCTTGGCATGGCAATTGGGACGCGTCTCCACGTGAGGCGGGAGACCCAGGGTCCCTTTCCACGTGCCACAGGGATCCTGGGACTCCTATCCATTTTCAAAAGGAGTCAGGCATCGTCTCCTTTGGAAGCATTGATCTCCGCGGACCTCTCGAGTTTTTAAAGGATGTGAGGCCTCCGGTCGCGATGAGGCGGAGAACTCGGTCTTTCTCTGTGGTCTCCACAGGGGTTTCAGACATCCCTTCGTCTTCGGAGATGCAAGACGAGCCTGCATTCAATTCACTGCAGGGATATCCGGCCTTACTTCGAGTCAGAGCATCTCGGTGTCCATTCCACTTGAGGCCACAAACTCAGGGTCCCTCAAATATACCTGTAGCTGAGAGAAGCCTCCTCTTGAGGTGCTTGTGGAAAGTTGGTATTCCTCTTGAGTCTAAGCCAGGGACTAAGCTCTCATCTCGAGTTGATTTCGGTCCACGGAGCCCTTTCCTGTTGGTCCAGTGACCTCAGGATCCCTCTAGACTTGAGACAGTGAACTTGGGTTTTCTCTGGAGTGCCATCAAGGAAATCAAGTCTCCTTTCACTTTTGATGTGGAAAACGGAATTGCTTTGCACTCAGGGCAGGGGAATCAGGCCTCATCTCGCGGCGAGGGGGAAGTCTCATGGTTTTTCTCGAGTTGCGGCCCGAACCTGGGGTATATTCTCGAGTTACGACTGGGAGGGACCTTTCAGACACGTGTTCGTTCAGCGACGTCAGGACTCCTGCCTACGTGCGAGGGACACCTCGTGATTCTCCTCAAGTCTTGGCATGGCAATTGGGACGCGTCTCCACGTGAGGCGGGAGACCCAGGGTCCCTTTCCACGTGCCACAGGGATCCTGGGACTCCTATCCATTTTCAAGAGGAGTCAGGCATCGTCTCCTTTGGAAGCATTGATCTCCGCGGACCTCTCGAGTTTTCAAAGGATGTGAGGCCTCCGGTTGCGATGAGGCGGAGAACTCGGTCTTTCTCTGTGGTCTCCACAGGGGATTCAGACATCCCTTCGTCTTGGGAGATGCAAGACGAGCCTGCATTCAATTCACTGCAGGGATATCCGGCCTTACTTCGAGTCAGAGCATCTCGGTGTCCATTCCACTTGAGGCCACAAACTCAGGGTCCCTCTCACATACCTGTAGCTGAGAGAAGCCTCCTCTTGAGGTGCTTGTGGAAAGTTGGTATTCCTCTTGAGTCGAAGCCAGGGACTAAGCTCTCATCTCGAGTTGATTTGGGGTCCACGGAGACCTTTTGTGTTGCTCCAGTGACCTCAGGATCCCTCTAGACTTGAGACAGTGATCTTGGGTTTTCTCTGGAGTGCCATCAAGGAAATCAAGGCTCCTTTCACTTTTGATGTCGAACACGGAATTGCTCTGCACGCAGTGCACGGGAATTGGGCCTCATCTCGCGGTGAAGGGGAAGTCTCATGGTTTTTCTCGAGTTGCGGCCGGAACCTGGGGTATATTCGAGAGTTACGACGGGAAGGGCCCTTCCAGACACGTGTTGTTCAGCGACGTCAGGACTCCTGCCTAGGTGCGAGGGACACCTCGGGATTCTCCTCGAGTCTTGGCATGGCAATTGGGACCCGTCTCCACGTGAGGCGGGAGACCCAGTGTCCCTTTCCACGTGCCACAGGGATCCCGGGACTCCTATCCATTTTCAAGAGGAGTCAGGCATCGTCTCCTTTGGAAGCATTGATCTCCGCAGACATCTCGAATTTTCAAAGGATGTGAGGCCTCCGGTCGCGATGAGGCGGAGGACTAGGTCTTTCTCTGTCGTCTCCACAGGGCATTCAGACATCCCTTCGTCTTGGGAGATGCAAGACGAGCCTGCATTCAATTCACTGCAGGGATATCCGGCCTTACTTCGAGTCAGAGCATCTCGGTGTGCATTACACTTGAGGCCACAAATTCAGGGTCACTCTCACATACCTGTAGCTGAGAGAATCCTCCTCTTGAGGTGCTTATGGAAAGTTGGTATTCCTCTTGAGTCGAAGCCAGGGACTAAGCTCTCATCTCGAGTTGATTTGGGGTCCACGGAGCCCTTTCGTGTTGCTCCAGTGACCTCAGGATCCCTCTAGACTTGAGACAGTGATCTTGGGTTTTCTCTGGCGTGCCATCAAGGAAATCAAGGCTCCTTTCACGTTTGATGTGGAACACGGAATTGCTCTGCACACAGTGCATGGGAATCGGGCCTCATCTCGCGGCAAGGGGGATGTCTCATTGTTTTCCTGAAGTTACGGTCGGAACCTAGGGAATTTTCTCGAGTTACGACGGGGAGGGCCCTTCCAGACACGTGTTTGTTCAGCGACGTCAGGACTCCTGCCTAGGTGCGAGGGACAAGTCGGGAATCTCCTCGAGTCTTGGCATGGTAATTGGTACGCGTCTCCACGTGAGGCGGGAGACCCAGGGTCCCTTTCCACGTGCCACAGGGATCCTGGGACTCCTATCCATTTTCAAGAAGAGTCAGGCATCGTCTCCTTTGGAAGCATTGATCTCCGCGGACCTCTCGAGTTTTCAAAGGATGGGAGGCCTCCGGTCTCGATGAGGCGGAGAACTAGGTCTTTCTCTGTGGTGTCCACAGGGGATTCAGACATCCCTTCGTCTTGGGAGATGCAAGACGAGCCTGCTTTCAAATCACTGCAGGGATATCCGGCCTTACTTCGAGTCAGAGCATCTCCGTGTCCATTCCACTTGAGGCCACAAACTCAGGGTCCCTCTCACATACCTGTAGCTGAGAGAAGCCTCATCTTGAGGTGCTTGTGGAAATTGGTATTCCTCTTGAGTCGAAGCCAGGGACTAAGCTCTCATCTCGAGTTGATTTGGGGTCCACGGAGCCCTTTCATGTTGCTCCAGTGACCTCAGGATCCCTCTAGACTTGAGACAGTGATCTTGTGTTTTCTCTGGAGTGCCATCAAGGAAATCAAGGCTCCTTTCAGCTTTGATGTGGAACACGGAATTGCTCTGCACGCACTGCAGGGGAATCGGGCCTCATCTCGCGGCGAGGGGGAAGTCTCATGGTTTTTCTCGAGTTGCGGCCGGAACCTCGGTTATATTCTCGAGTTACGACTGTGAGGGCCCTTCCAGACACGTGTTTGTTCAGCGACGTCAGGACTCCTGCCTAGGTGCGAGGGACACCTCGGGATTCTCCTCGAGTCTTGGCATGGCAATTGGGACGCGTCTCCAGGTGAGGCGGGAGACCCAGGGTCCCTTTCCACGTGCCACAGGGATCCTGGGACTCCTATCCATTGTCAAGAGGAGTCAGGCATCGTGTCCTTTGGAAGCATTGATCTCCGCAGACCTCTCGAGTTTTCAAAGGATGTGAGGCCTCCGGTCGCGTTGAGGCGGAGGACTAGGTCTTTCTCTGTGGTCTCCACAGGGGATTCAGACATCCCTTCGTCTTGGGAGATGCAAGACGAGCCTGCATTCAATTCACTGCAGGGATATCCGGCCTTACTTGGAGTCAGAGCATCTCGGTGTCCATTCCACTTGAGGCCAAAAACTCAGGGTCCCTCTCACATACCTGTAGCTGAGAGAAGCCTCCTGTTGAGGTGCTTTTGGAAAGTTGGTATTCCTCTTGATTCGAAGCCAGGGACTAAGCTCTCATCTCGAGTTGATTTGGGGTCCACGGAGCCCTTTCGTGTTGCTCCAGTGACCTCAGGATCCCTCTAGACTTGAGACAGTGATCTTGGGTTTTCTCTGGAGTGCCGTCAAGGAAATCAAGGCTCCTTTCACGTTTGATGTGGAACACGGAATTGCTCTGCACGCAGTGCAGGGGAATCGGGCCTCATCTCGCGGCGAGGGGGAAGTCTCATGGTTTTTCTCGAGTTGCGGCCGGAACCTGGGGTGTATTCTCGAGTTACGACGGGGAGGGCCCTTCCAGACACGTGTTTGTTCAGCGACGTAAGGACTCCAGCCTAGGTGCGAGGGACACCTCGGGATTCTCCTCGAGTCTTCGCATGGCAATTGGGACTCGCCTCCACGTGAGGCGGGAGACGCAGGGTCCCTTTCCACGTGCCACAGGGATCCTGGGACTCCTATCCATTTTCAAGAGGAGTCAGGCATCGTCTCCTTTGGAAGCATTGATCTCCGCGGTCGTCTCGATTTTTCAAAGGATGTGCGGCCTCCGGTCGCGTTGAGGCGGAGGACTAGGTCTTTCTCTGTGGTCTCCACAGGGGATTCAGACAACCCTTCGTCTTGGGAGATGCAAGACGAGCCTGCATTCAATGCACTGCAGGGATATCTGGCCTTACTTCGAGTCAGAGCATCTCGGTGTCCATTCCACTTGAGGCCACAAACTCAGGGTCCATCTCACATACCTGTAGCTGAGAGAAGCCTCCTCTTGAGGTGCTTGTGGAAACTTGGTATTCCTCTTGAGTCGAAGCCAGGGACTAAGCTCTCATCTCGAGTTGATTTGGGGTCCACGGAGCCCTTTGGTGTTGCTCCAGTGACCTCAGGATCCCTCTAGACTTGAGACAGTGATCTTGGGTTTTCTCTGGAGTGCCATCAAGGAAATCAAGTCTCCTTTCACGTTTGATGTGGAACACGGAATTGCTCTGCACGCAGTGCAGGGGAATCGGGCCTCATCTCGCAGCGAGGGGGAAGTCTCATGGTTTTTCTCGAGATGCGGCCGGAACCTGGGGTATATTCTCGAGTTAAGACGGGGAGGGCCCTTCCAGACATGTGTTTGTTCAGCGACGTCAGGACTCCTGGCTAGGTGCGAGGGACACCTCGGGATTCTCCTCGAGTCTTGGCATGGCAATTGGGACGCGTCTCCACGTGAGGCGGGAGACCCAGGGTCCCTTTCCACGTGCCACAGGGATCCCGGGACTCCTATCCATTTTCAAGAGGAGTCAGGCATCGTCTCCTTTGGAAGCATTGATCTCCGCGGACTTCTCGAGTTTTCAAAGGATGTGAGGCCTCCGTTCGTGTTGAGGCGGAGGACTAGGTCTTTCTCTGTGGTCTCCACAGGGGATTCAGACAACCCTTCGTCTTGGGAGATGCAAGAGGAGCCTGCATTCAATTCACTGCAGGGATATCCGGCCTTACTTCAAGTCAGAGCATCCCGGTGTCCATTCCACTTGAGGCCACAAACTCAGGGTTCCTCTCACATACCTGTAGCTGAGAGAAGCCTCCTCTTGAGGTGCTTGTGGAAAGTTGGTATTCCTCTTGAGTCGAAGCCAGGGACTAAGCTCTCATCTCGAGTTGATTTGGGGTCCTCGGAGCCCTTTCGTGTTGCTCCAGTGACCTCAGGATCCCTCAAGACTTGAGACAGTGATCTTGGGTTTTCTCTGGAGTGTCATCAAGGAAATCAAGGCTCCTTTCACGTTTGATGTGGAACACGGAATTGCTCTGGACGCAGTGCATAGGAATCGCGCCTCATCTCGCGGCGAGGGGGAAGACTCATGGTTTCTCTCGAGTTGAGGCCGGAACCTGGGGTATATTCTCGAGTTACAACGGGGAGGTCCCTTCCATACACGTGTTTGTTCAGCGACGTAAGGACTCCAGCCTAGGTGCGAGGGACACCTCGGGATTCTCCTCGAGTCTTCGCATGGCATTTGGGTCGCGTCTCCACTTGAGGCGGGAGACGCAGGGTCCTTTTCCACGTGTCACAGGGATCCTGGGACTCCTATCCATTTTCAAGAGGAGTCAGGCATCGTCTCCTTTGGAAGCATTGATCTCCGCAGACCTCTCGAGTTTTCAAAGGATGTGAGGCCTCTGGTCGCGTTGAGGCGGAGGACTAGGTCTTTCTCTGTGGTCTCCACAGGGGATTCAGACAACCCTTCGTCTTGGGAGATGCAAGACGAGCCTGCATTCAATTCACTGCAGGGATATCTGGCCTTACTTCGAGTCAGAGCATCTCGGTGACCATTCCACTGGAGGTCACAAACTCAGGGTCCCTCTCACATACCTGTAGCTCAGAGAAGCCTCCTGTTGAGGTGCTTTTGGAAAGTTGGTATTCCTCTTGAGTCGAAGCCAGGGACTAAGCTCTCATCTCGAGTTGATTTGGGGTCCACGGAGCCCTTTCGTGTTGCTCCAGTGACCTCAGGATCCCTCTAGACTTGAGACAGTGATCTTGGGTTTTCTCTGGAGTGCCGTCAAGGAAATCAAGGCTCCTTTCACGTTTGAAGTGGAACACGGAATTGCTCTGCACTCAGTGCAGGGGAATAGGGCCTCATCTCGCGGCGAGGGGGAAGTCTCATGGTTTTTCTCGAGTTTCGGCCGGAACCTGGGGTGTATTCTCGAGTTACGACGGAGAGGGCCCTTCCAGACACGTGTTTGTTCAGCGACGTAAGGACTCCAGCCTAGGTGCGAGGGACACCTCGGGATTCTCCTCGAGTCTTCGCATGGCAATTGGGACGCGTCTCCGCGTGAGGCGGGAGACGCAGGGTCCCTTTCCACGTGCCACAGGGATCCTGGGACTCCTATCCATTTTCAAGAGGAGTCAGGCATCGTCTCCTTTGGAAGCATTGATCTCCGCGGACGTCTCGAGTTTTCAAAGGATGTGAGGCCTCCGGTCGTGTTGAGGCGGAGGACTAGGTCTTTCTCTGTGGTCTCCACAGGGGATTCAGACAACCCTTCGTCTTGGGAGATGCAAGACGAGCCTGCATTCAATTCACTGCAGGGATATCTGGCCTTACTTCGAGTCAGAGCATCTCGGTGTCCATTCCACTTGAGGCCACAAACTCAGGGTCCCTCTCACATACCTGTAGCTGAGAGAAGCCTCCTCTTGAGGTGCTTGTGGACACTTGGTATTCCTCTTGAGTCGAAGCCAGGGACTAAGCTCTCATCTCGAGTTGATTTGGGGTCCACGGAGCCCTTTCGTGTTGCTCCAGTGACCTCAGGATCCCTCTAGACTTGAGACAGTGATCTTGGGTTTTCTCTGGAGTGCCATCAAGGAAATCAAGTCTCCTTTCACGTTTGATGTGGAACACGGAATAGCTCTGCACGCAGTGCAGGGGAATCGGGCCTCATCTCGCAGCGAGGGGGAAGTCTCATGGTTTTTCTCGAGTTGCGGCCGGAACCTGGGGTATATTCTCGAGTTACGACGGGGAGGGCCCTTCCAGACATGTGTTTGTTCAGCGACGTCAGGACTCCTGCCTAGGTGCGAGGGACACCTCGGGATTCTCCTCGAGTCTTGGCATGGCAATTGGGACGCGTCTCCACGTGAGGCGGGAGACCCAGGGTCCCTTTCCACGTGCCACAGGGATCCTGGGACTCCTATCCATTTTCAAGAGGAGTCAGGCATCGTCTCCTTTGGAAGCATTGATCTCCGCGGACTTCTCGAATTTTCAAAGGATGTGAGGCCTCTGTTCGCGTTGAGACGGAGGACTAGGTCTTTCTCTGTGGTCTCCACAGGGGATTCAGACAACCCTTCGTCTTGGGAGATGCAAGACGAGCCTGCATTCAATTCACTGCAGGGATATCCGGCCTTACTTCGAGTCAGAGCATCTCGGTGTCCATTCCACTTGAGGCCACAAACTCAGGGTTCCTCTCACATACATGTAGTTGAGAGAAGCCTCCTCTTGAGGTGCTTGTGGAAAGTTGGTATTCCTCTTGAGTCGAAGCCAGGGACTAAGCTCTCATCTCGAGTTGATTTGGGGTCCACGGAGCCCTTTCGTGTTGCTCCAGTGACCTCAGGATCCCTCTAGACTTGAGAAAGTGACCTTGGGTTTTCTCTGGAGTGCCATCAAGGAAATCAAGGCTCCTTTCACGTTTGATGTGGAACACGGAATTGCTCTGCACGAAGTGCAGGGGAATCGGACCTCATCTCGCGGCGAGGGGGAAGTGTCATGGTTTATCTCGAGTTGCGGCCGGAACCTGGGGTATATTCTCGAGTTACAACGGGGAGGGCCCTTCCTTACACGTGTTTGTTCAGCGACGTCAGGACTCCTGCCTAGGTGCGAGGGACACCTCGGGATTCTCCTCGAGTCTTGGCATGGCAATTGGGACGCGTCTCCACGTGAGGCGGGAGACCCAGGGTCCCTTTCCACGTGCCACAGGGATCCTGGGACTCCTATCCATTTTCAAGAGGAGTCAGGCATCGTCTCCTTTGGAAGCATAGATCTCCGCGGACTTCTCGAGTTTTGAAAGGATGTGAGGCCTCTGTTCGCGTTGAGACGGAGGACTAGGTCTGTCTCTGTGGTCTCCACGGGGATTCAGACAACCCTTCGTCTTGGGAGATGCAAGACGAGCCTGCATTCAATTCACTGCAGGGATATCCAGCCTTACTTCGAGTCAGAGCATCTCGGTGTCCATTCCACTTGAGGCCACAAACTCAGGGTCCCTCTCACATACATGTAGTTGAGAGAAGCCTCCTCTTGAGGTGCTTGTGGAAAGTTGGTATTCCTCTTGAGTCGAAGGCAGGGACTAAGCTCTCATCTCGAGTTGATTTGGGGTCCACGGAGCCCTTTCGTGTTGCTCCAGTGACCTCAGGATCCCTCTAGACTTGAGACAGTGACCTTGGGTTTTCTCTGGAGTGCCATCAAGGAAATCAAGGCTCCTTTCACGTTTGATGTGGAACACGGAATTGCTCTGCACGCACTGCAGGGGAATCGGACCTCATCTCGAGCGAGGGGGAAGTGTCATGGTTTATCTCGAGTTGCGGCCGGAACCTGGGGTATATTCTCGAGTTACGACGGGGAGGGCCTTTCCTTACACGTGTTTGTTCAGCGACGTCAGGACTCCTGCATAGGTGCGAGGGACACCTCGGGATTCTCCTCGAGTCTTGGCATGGCAATTGGGACGTGTCTCCACGTGAGGCGGGAGACCCAGTGTCCCTTTCCACGTGCCACAGGGATCCTGGGACTCCTATCCATTTTCAAGAGGAGTCAGGCATCGTCTCCTTTGGAAGGATTGATCTCCGCAGACCTCTCGAGTTTTCAAAGGATGTGAGGCCTCCGGTCGCGATGAGGCGGAGGACTAGGTCTTTCTCTGTGGACTCCACAGGGGATTCAGACATCCCTTCGTCTTGGGAGATGCAAGATGAGCCTGCATTCAATTCACTCCAGGGATATCTGGTCTTACTTCGAGTCACAGCATCTCGGTGTCCATTCCACTTGAGGCCACAAACTCAGGGTCCCTCTCACATACCTGTAGCTGAGAGAAGCCTCCTCTTGAGGTGCTTGTGGAAAGTTGGTATTCCTCTTGAGTCGAAGCCAGGGACTAAGCTCTCATCTCGAGTTGATTTGGGGTCCACGGAGCCCTTTCTTGTTGCTCCAGTGACCTCAGGATCCCTCTAGACTTGAGACAGTGATCTTGGGTTTTCTGTGGAGTGCCATCAAGGAAATCAAGGCTCCTTTCACGTTTGATGTGGAACACGGAATTGCTGTGCACGCAGTGCAGGGGAATCGGGCCTCATCTCGCGGCGAGGGGGAAGTCTCATGGTTTTTCTCGAGTTGCGGCCGGAACCTGGGGTATATTCTCGAGTTACGACGGGGACGGCCCTTCCAGACACGTGTTTGTTCAGCGACGTCAGGACTCCTGCCTAGGTGCGAGGGACACCTCGGGATTCTCCTCGAGCCTTGGCATGGCAATTGGGACGCGTCTCCACGTGAGGCGGGAGACCCAGGGTCCCTTTCCACGTGCCACAGGGATCCTGGGACTCCTATCCATTTTCAAGAGGAGTCAGGCATCGTCTCCTTTGGAAGCATTGATCTCCGTGGACGTCTCGAGTTTTCAAAGGATGTGAGGCATCCAGTCGTGAAGAGGTGGAGAACTAGGTGTTCTCTGTGGTCTCCACAGGGGATTCAGACATCCCTTCATCTTCGGAGATGGAAGACGAGCCTGCATTCAATTCACTGCAGGGATATCCGGCCTTACTTAGAGTCAGAGCATCTCGGTGTCCATTCCACTTGAGGCCACAAACTCAGGGTCCCTCTCACATACCTGTAGCTGAGAGAAGCCTCCTCTTGAGGTGCTTGTGGAAAGTTGGTATTCCTCTTGAGTCGAAGCCAGGGACTAAGCTCTCATCTCGAGTTGATTTGGGGTCCACGGAGCCCTTTCGTGTTGCTCCAGTGACCTCAGGATCCCTCTAGACTTGAGACAGTGATCTTGGGTTTTCTCTGGAGTGCCATCAAGGAAATCAAGACTCCTTTCAAGTTTGATGCGGAACACGGAATTGCTCTGCACGCAGTGCAGGGGAATCGGGCCTCATCTCGCGGCGAGAGGTAAGTCTCATGGTTTTCCTCGAGTTGCGGACGGAACCTGGGGTATATTCTCGAGTTACGACGGGGAGGGCCCTTCCAGACTCGTGTTTGTTCAGCGACGTCAGGACTCCTGCCTAGGTGCGAGGGACACCTCGGGATTCTCTTCGATTCTTGGCATGGCAATTGAGACGCGTCTCCACGTGAGGCGGGAGACACAGGATCCCTTTCCACGAGCCACAGGGATCCTGGGACTCCTATCTATTTTCAAGAGGAGTCAGGCATCGTCTCCTTTGGAAGCATTGATCTCCGCGGACGTCTCGATTTTTCATAGGATGTGAGGCCTCCAGTCGTGAAGAGGTGGAGAACTAGGTATTCTCTGTGGTCTCCACAGGGGATTCAGACATCCCTTCATCTTGGGAGATGGAAGACGAGCCTGCATTCAATTCACTGCAGGGATATCCGGCCTTACTTCGAGTCAGAGCATCTCGGTGTCCATTCCACTTGAGGCCACAAACTCAGGGTCCCTCTCACATACCTGTAGCTGAGAGAAGCCTCCTCTTGAGGTGCTTGTGGAAAGTTGGTATTCCTCTTGAGTCGAAGCCAGGGACTAAGCTCTCATCTCGAGTTGATTTGGGGTCCACGGAGCCCTTTCGTGTTGCTCCAGTGACCTCAGGATCCCTCTAGACTTGAGACAGTGATCTTGGGTTTTCTCTGGAGTGCCATCAAGGAAATCAAGACTCCTTTCAAGTTTGATGTGGAACACGGAATTGCTCTGCACGCAGTGCAGGGGAATCGGGCCTCATCTCGCGGCGAGGGGGAAGTCTCATGGTTTTTCTCGAGTTGCGGCCGGAACCTGGGGTATATTCCCGAGTTACGACGGGGAGGGCCCTTCCAGACTCGTGTTTGTTCAGCGACGTCAGGACTCCTGCCTAGGTGCGAGGGACACCTCGGGATTCTCTTCGATTCTTGGCATGGCAATTGAGACGCGTCTCCACGTGAGGCGGGAGACCCAGTATCCCTTTCCACGTGCCACAGGGATCCTGGGACTCCTATCCATTTTCAAGAGGAGTCAGGCATCGTCTCCTTTGGAAGCATTGATCTCCGCGTACCCCTTGAGTTTTCAAAGGATGTGAGGCCTCTGTTCGCGTTGAGGCGTAGGACTAGGTCTTTCTCTGTGGTCTCCACAGGGGATTCAGACAACCCTTCGTCTTGGGAGATGCAAGACGAGCCTGCATTCAATTCACTGCAGGGATATCCGGCCTTACTTCGAGTCAGAGCATCTCGGTGTCCATTCCACTTGAGGCCACAAACTCAGGGTCCATCTCACATACCTGTAGCTGAGAGAAGCCTCCTCTTGAGGTGCTTGTGGAAACTTGGTATTCCTCTTGAGTCGAAGCCAGGGACTAAGCTCTCATCTCGAGTTGATTTGGGGTCCACGGAGCCCTTTGGTGTTGCTCCAGTGACCTCAGGATCCCTCTAGACTTGAGACAGTGATCTTGGGTTTTCTCTGGAGTGCCATCAAGGAAATCAAGTCTCCTTTCACGTTTGATGTGGAACACGGAATTGCTCTGCACGCAGTGCAGGGGAATCGGGCCTCATCTCGCAGCGAGGGGGAAGTCTCATGGTTTTTCTCGAGATGCGGCCGGAACCTGGGGTATATTCTCGAGTTAAGACGGGGAGGGCCCTTCCAGACATGTGTTTGTTCAGCGACGTCAGGACTCCTGGCTAGGTGCGAGGGACACCTCGGGATTCTCCTCGAGTCTTGGCATGGCAATTGGGACGCGTCTCCACGTGAGGCGGGAGACCCAGGGTCCCTTTCCACGTGCCACAGGGATCCCGGGACTCCTATCCATTTTCAAGAGGAGTCAGGCATCGTCTCCTTTGGAAGCATTGATCTCCGCGGACTTCTCGAGTTTTCAAAGGATGTGAGGCCTCCGTTCGTGTTGAGGCGGAGGACTAGGTCTTTCTCTGTGGTCTCCACAGGGGATTCAGACAACCCTTCGTCTTGGGAGATGCAAGAGGAGCCTGCATTCAATTCACTGCAGGGATATCCGGCCTTACTTCAAGTCAGAGCATCCCGGTGTCCATTCCACTTGAGGCCACAAACTCAGGGTTCCTCTCACATACCTGTAGCTGAGAGAAGCCTCCTCTTGAGGTGCTTGTGGAAAGTTGGTATTCCTCTTGAGTCGAAGCCAGGGACTAAGCTCTCATCTCGAGTTGATTTGGGGTCCTCGGAGCCCTTTCGTGTTGCTCCAGTGACCTCAGGATCCCTCAAGACTTGAGACAGTGATCTTGGGTTTTCTCTGGAGTGTCATCAAGGAAATCAAGGCTCCTTTCACGTTTGATGTGGAACACGGAATTGCTCTGGACGCAGTGCATAGGAATCGCGCCTCATCTCGCGGCGAGGGGGAAGACTCATGGTTTCTCTCGAGTTGAGGCCGGAACCTGGGGTATATTCTCGAGTTACAACGGGGAGGTCCCTTCCATACACGTGTTTGTTCAGCGACGTAAGGACTCCAGCCTAGGTGCGAGGGACACCTCGGGATTCTCCTCGAGTCTTCGCATGGCATTTGGGTCGCGTCTCCACTTGAGGCGGGAGACGCAGGGTCCTTTTCCACGTGTCACAGGGATCCTGGGACTCCTATCCATTTTCAAGAGGAGTCAGGCATCGTCTCCTTTGGAAGCATTGATCTCCGCAGACCTCTCGAGTTTTCAAAGGATGTGAGGCCTCTGGTCGCGTTGAGGCGGAGGACTAGGTCTTTCTCTGTGGTCTCCACAGGGGATTCAGACAACCCTTCGTCTTGGGAGATGCAAGACGAGCCTGCATTCAATTCACTGCAGGGATATCTGGCCTTACTTCGAGTCAGAGCATCTCGGTGACCATTCCACTGGAGGTCACAAACTCAGGGTCCCTCTCACATACCTGTAGCTCAGAGAAGCCTCCTGTTGAGGTGCTTTTGGAAAGTTGGTATTCCTCTTGAGTCGAAGCCAGGGACTAAGCTCTCATCTCGAGTTGATTTGGGGTCCACGGAGCCCTTTCGTGTTGCTCCAGTGACCTCAGGATCCCTCTAGACTTGAGACAGTGATCTTGGGTTTTCTCTGGAGTGCCGTCAAGGAAATCAAGGCTCCTTTCACGTTTGAAGTGGAACACGGAATTGCTCTGCACTCAGTGCAGGGGAATAGGGCCTCATCTCGCGGCGAGGGGGAAGTCTCATGGTTTTTCTCGAGTTTCGGCCGGAACCTGGGGTGTATTCTCGAGTTACGACGGAGAGGGCCCTTCCAGACACGTGTTTGTTCAGCGACGTAAGGACTCCAGCCTAGGTGCGAGGGACACCTCGGGATTCTCCTCGAGTCTTCGCATGGCAATTGGGACGCGTCTCCGCGTGAGGCGGGAGACGCAGGGTCCCTTTCCACGTGCCACAGGGATCCTGGGACTCCTATCCATTTTCAAGAGGAGTCAGGCATCGTCTCCTTTGGAAGCATTGATCTCCGCGGACGTCTCGAGTTTTCAAAGGATGTGAGGCCTCCGGTCGTGTTGAGGCGGAGGACTAGGTCTTTCTCTGTGGTCTCCACAGGGGATTCAGACAACCCTTCGTCTTGGGAGATGCAAGACGAGCCTGCATTCAATTCACTGCAGGGATATCTGGCCTTACTTCGAGTCAGAGCATCTCGGTGTCCATTCCACTTGAGGCCACAAACTCAGGGTCCCTCTCACATACCTGTAGCTGAGAGAAGCCTCCTCTTGAGGTGCTTGTGGACACTTGGTATTCCTCTTGAGTCGAAGCCAGGGACTAAGCTCTCATCTCGAGTTGATTTGGGGTCCACGGAGCCCTTTCGTGTTGCTCCAGTGACCTCAGGATCCCTCTAGACTTGAGACAGTGATCTTGGGTTTTCTCTGGAGTGCCATCAAGGAAATCAAGTCTCCTTTCACGTTTGATGTGGAACACGGAATAGCTCTGCACGCAGTGCAGGGGAATCGGGCCTCATCTCGCAGCGAGGGGGAAGTCTCATGGTTTTTCTCGAGTTGCGGCCGGAACCTGGGGTATATTCTCGAGTTACGACGGGGAGGGCCCTTCCAGACATGTGTTTGTTCAGCGACGTCAGGACTCCTGCCTAGGTGCGAGGGACACCTCGGGATTCTCCTCGAGTCTTGGCATGGCAATTGGGACGCGTCTCCACGTGAGGCGGGAGACCCAGGGTCCCTTTCCACGTGCCACAGGGATCCTGGGACTCCTATCCATTTTCAAGAGGAGTCAGGCATCGTCTCCTTTGGAAGCATTGATCTCCGCGGACTTCTCGAATTTTCAAAGGATGTGAGGCCTCTGTTCGCGTTGAGACGGAGGACTAGGTCTTTCTCTGTGGTCTCCACAGGGGATTCAGACAACCCTTCGTCTTGGGAGATGCAAGACGAGCCTGCATTCAATTCACTGCAGGGATATCCGGCCTTACTTCGAGTCAGAGCATCTCGGTGTCCATTCCACTTGAGGCCACAAACTCAGGGTTCCTCTCACATACATGTAGTTGAGAGAAGCCTCCTCTTGAGGTGCTTGTGGAAAGTTGGTATTCCTCTTGAGTCGAAGCCAGGGACTAAGCTCTCATCTCGAGTTGATTTGGGGTCCACGGAGCCCTTTCGTGTTGCTCCAGTGACCTCAGGATCCCTCTAGACTTGAGAAAGTGACCTTGGGTTTTCTCTGGAGTGCCATCAAGGAAATCAAGGCTCCTTTCACGTTTGATGTGGAACACGGAATTGCTCTGCACGAAGTGCAGGGGAATCGGACCTCATCTCGCGGCGAGGGGGAAGTGTCATGGTTTATCTCGAGTTGCGGCCGGAACCTGGGGTATATTCTCGAGTTACAACGGGGAGGGCCCTTCCTTACACGTGTTTGTTCAGCGACGTCAGGACTCCTGCCTAGGTGCGAGGGACACCTCGGGATTCTCCTCGAGTCTTGGCATGGCAATTGGGACGCGTCTCCACGTGAGGCGGGAGACCCAGGGTCCCTTTCCACGTGCCACAGGGATCCTGGGACTCCTATCCATTTTCAAGAGGAGTCAGGCATCGTCTCCTTTGGAAGCATAGATCTCCGCGGACTTCTCGAGTTTTGAAAGGATGTGAGGCCTCTGTTCGCGTTGAGACGGAGGACTAGGTCTGTCTCTGTGGTCTCCACGGGGATTCAGACAACCCTTCGTCTTGGGAGATGCAAGACGAGCCTGCATTCAATTCACTGCAGGGATATCCAGCCTTACTTCGAGTCAGAGCATCTCGGTGTCCATTCCACTTGAGGCCACAAACTCAGGGTCCCTCTCACATACATGTAGTTGAGAGAAGCCTCCTCTTGAGGTGCTTGTGGAAAGTTGGTATTCCTCTTGAGTCGAAGGCAGGGACTAAGCTCTCATCTCGAGTTGATTTGGGGTCCACGGAGCCCTTTCGTGTTGCTCCAGTGACCTCAGGATCCCTCTAGACTTGAGACAGTGACCTTGGGTTTTCTCTGGAGTGCCATCAAGGAAATCAAGGCTCCTTTCACGTTTGATGTGGAACACGGAATTGCTCTGCACGCACTGCAGGGGAATCGGACCTCATCTCGAGCGAGGGGGAAGTGTCATGGTTTATCTCGAGTTGCGGCCGGAACCTGGGGTATATTCTCGAGTTACGACGGGGAGGGCCTTTCCTTACACGTGTTTGTTCAGCGACGTCAGGACTCCTGCATAGGTGCGAGGGACACCTCGGGATTCTCCTCGAGTCTTGGCATGGCAATTGGGACGTGTCTCCACGTGAGGCGGGAGACCCAGTGTCCCTTTCCACGTGCCACAGGGATCCTGGGACTCCTATCCATTTTCAAGAGGAGTCAGGCATCGTCTCCTTTGGAAGGATTGATCTCCGCAGACCTCTCGAGTTTTCAAAGGATGTGAGGCCTCCGGTCGCGATGAGGCGGAGGACTAGGTCTTTCTCTGTGGACTCCACAGGGGATTCAGACATCCCTTCGTCTTGGGAGATGCAAGATGAGCCTGCATTCAATTCACTCCAGGGATATCTGGTCTTACTTCGAGTCACAGCATCTCGGTGTCCATTCCACTTGAGGCCACAAACTCAGGGTCCCTCTCACATACCTGTAGCTGAGAGAAGCCTCCTCTTGAGGTGCTTGTGGAAAGTTGGTATTCCTCTTGAGTCGAAGCCAGGGACTAAGCTCTCATCTCGAGTTGATTTGGGGTCCACGGAGCCCTTTCTTGTTGCTCCAGTGACCTCAGGATCCCTCTAGACTTGAGACAGTGATCTTGGGTTTTCTGTGGAGTGCCATCAAGGAAATCAAGGCTCCTTTCACGTTTGATGTGGAACACGGAATTGCTGTGCACGCAGTGCAGGGGAATCGGGCCTCATCTCGCGGCGAGGGGGAAGTCTCATGGTTTTTCTCGAGTTGCGGCCGGAACCTGGGGTATATTCTCGAGTTACGACGGGGACGGCCCTTCCAGACACGTGTTTGTTCAGCGACGTCAGGACTCCTGCCTAGGTGCGAGGGACACCTCGGGATTCTCCTCGAGCCTTGGCATGGCAATTGGGACGCGTCTCCACGTGAGGCGGGAGACCCAGGGTCCCTTTCCACGTGCCACAGGGATCCTGGGACTCCTATCCATTTTCAAGAGGAGTCAGGCATCGTCTCCTTTGGAAGCATTGATCTCCGTGGACGTCTCGAGTTTTCAAAGGATGTGAGGCATCCAGTCGTGAAGAGGTGGAGAACTAGGTGTTCTCTGTGGTCTCCACAGGGGATTCAGACATCCCTTCATCTTCGGAGATGGAAGACGAGCCTGCATTCAATTCACTGCAGGGATATCCGGCCTTACTTAGAGTCAGAGCATCTCGGTGTCCATTCCACTTGAGGCCACAAACTCAGGGTCCCTCTCACATACCTGTAGCTGAGAGAAGCCTCCTCTTGAGGTGCTTGTGGAAAGTTGGTATTCCTCTTGAGTCGAAGCCAGGGACTAAGCTCTCATCTCGAGTTGATTTGGGGTCCACGGAGCCCTTTCGTGTTGCTCCAGTGACCTCAGGATCCCTCTAGACTTGAGACAGTGATCTTGGGTTTTCTCTGGAGTGCCATCAAGGAAATCAAGACTCCTTTCAAGTTTGATGCGGAACACGGAATTGCTCTGCACGCAGTGCAGGGGAATCGGGCCTCATCTCGCGGCGAGAGGTAAGTCTCATGGTTTTCCTCGAGTTGCGGACGGAACCTGGGGTATATTCTCGAGTTACGACGGGGAGGGCCCTTCCAGACTCGTGTTTGTTCAGCGACGTCAGGACTCCTGCCTAGGTGCGAGGGACACCTCGGGATTCTCTTCGATTCTTGGCATGGCAATTGAGACGCGTCTCCACGTGAGGCGGGAGACACAGGATCCCTTTCCACGAGCCACAGGGATCCTGGGACTCCTATCTATTTTCAAGAGGAGTCAGGCATCGTCTCCTTTGGAAGCATTGATCTCCGCGGACGTCTCGATTTTTCATAGGATGTGAGGCCTCCAGTCGTGAAGAGGTGGAGAACTAGGTATTCTCTGTGGTCTCCACAGGGGATTCAGACATCCCTTCATCTTGGGAGATGGAAGACGAGCCTGCATTCAATTCACTGCAGGGATATCCGGCCTTACTTCGAGTCAGAGCATCTCGGTGTCCATTCCACTTGAGGCCACAAACTCAGGGTCCCTCTCACATACCTGTAGCTGAGAGAAGCCTCCTCTTGAGGTGCTTGTGGAAAGTTGGTATTCCTCTTGAGTCGAAGCCAGGGACTAAGCTCTCATCTCGAGTTGATTTGGGGTCCACGGAGCCCTTTCGTGTTGCTCCAGTGACCTCAGGATCCCTCTAGACTTGAGACAGTGATCTTGGGTTTTCTCTGGAGTGCCATCAAGGAAATCAAGACTCCTTTCAAGTTTGATGTGGAACACGGAATTGCTCTGCACGCAGTGCAGGGGAATCGGGCCTCATCTCGCGGCGAGGGGGAAGTCTCATGGTTTTTCTCGAGTTGCGGCCGGAACCTGGGGTATATTCCCGAGTTACGACGGGGAGGGCCCTTCCAGACTCGTGTTTGTTCAGCGACGTCAGGACTCCTGCCTAGGTGCGAGGGACACCTCGGGATTCTCTTCGATTCTTGGCATGGCAATTGAGACGCGTCTCCACGTGAGGCGGGAGACCCAGTATCCCTTTCCACGTGCCACAGGGATCCTGGGACTCCTATCCATTTTCAAGAGGAGTCAGGCATCGTCTCCTTTGGAAGCATTGATCTCCGCGTACCCCTTGAGTTTTCAAAGGATGTGAGGCCTCTGTTCGCGTTGAGGCGTAGGACTAGGTCTTTCTCTGTGGTCTCCACAGGGGATTCAGACAACCCTTCGTCTTGGGAGATGCAAGACGAGCCTGCATTCAATTCACTGCAGGGATATCCGGCCTTACTTCGAGTCAGAGCATCTCGGTGTCCATTCCACTTGAGGCCACAAACTCAGGGTCCCTCTCACATACGTGTAGTTGAGAGAAGCCTCCTCTTGAGGTGCTTTTGGAAAGTTGGTATTCCTCTTGAGTCGAAGCCAGGGACTAAGCTCTCATCTCGAGTTGATTTGGGGTCCACGGAGCCCTTTCTTGTTGCTCCAGTGACCTCAGGATCCCTCTAGACTTGAGACAGTGACCTTGGGTTTTCTCTGGAGTGCCATCAAGGAAATCAAGGTGCCTTTCACGTTTGATGTGGAACACGGAATTGCTCTGCACGCAGTGCAGGGGAATCTGACTCATCTCGCGGCGAGGGGGAAGTCTCATGGTTTATCTCGAGTTGCGGCCGGAACCTGGGTTATATTCTCGAGTTACGACGGGGAGGGCCCTTCCTTACACTTGTTTGTTCAGCGACGTCAGGACTCCTGCATAGGTGCGAGGGACACCTCAGGATTCTCCTCGAGCCTTGGCATGGCAATTGGGACGTGTCTCCACGTGAAGCGGGAGACCCAGGGTCCCTTTCCACGTGCCACAGGGATCCTGGGACTCCTATCCATTTTCAAGAGGAGTCAGGCATCGTCTCCTTTGGAAGCATTGATCTCCGCGGACCTCTCGAATTTTCAAATGATGTGAGGCCTCCGGTCGCGATGAGGCGGAGGACTAGGTCTTCCTCTGTGGACTCCACAGGGGATTCAGACATCCCTTCGTCTTGGGAGATGCAAGACGAGCCTGCATTCAATTCACTGCAGGGATATCCGGCCTTACTTCGAGTCACAGCATCTCGGTGTCCATTCCACCAGAGGCCACAAACTCAGGGTCCCTCTCACATACCTGTAGCTGAGAGAAGACTCCTCTTGAGGTGCTTGTGGAAAGTTGGTATTCCTCTTGAGTCGAAGCCAGGGACTAAGCTCTCATCTCGAGTTGATTTGGGGTCCACGGAGCCCTTTCGTGTTGCTACAGTGACCTCAGGATCCCTCTACACTTGAGACAGTGATCTTCGGTATTCTCTGGAGTGCCATCACGGAAATCAAGGCTCCTTTCACGTTTGATGTGGAACACGGAATTGCTCTGCACGCAGTGCAGGGGAATCGGGCCTCATCTCGCCTCGAGGGGGAAGTCTCATGGTTTTTCTCGAGTTGCGGCCCGAACCTGGGGTATATTCTCGAGTTACGACGGGGAGGGCCCTTCCAGACACATGTTTGTTCAGCGACGTCAGGACTCCTGCCTAGGTGCGAGGGACACCTCGGGATTCTCCTCGAGTCTTGGCATGGCAATTGGGACGCGTCTCCACGTGAGGCGGGAGACCCAGGGTCCCTTTCCACGTGCCACAGGGATCCTGGGACTCCTATCCATTTTCAAGAGTAGTCAGGCATCGTCTCCTTTATAAGCATTGATCTCCGAGGACCTCTCGAATTTTCAAAGGATGTGAGGCCTCCGGTCGCGATGTGGCGAGAACTAGGTCTTTCTTATGGTCTCCACAGGGGACTCAGACATCCCTTCGTCTTGGGAGATGCAAGACGAGCCTGCATTCAAATCACTGCAGGGATATCCGGCCTTACTTCGAGTCAGAGCATCTCGGTGTCCATTCCACTTGAGGCCACAAACTCAGGGTCCATCTCACATACCTGTAGCTGAGAGAAGCCTCCTCTTGAGGTGCTTGTGGAAAGTTGGTGTTCCTCTTGAGTCGAAGCCAGGGACTAAGCTCTCATCTCGAGTTGATTTGGGGTCCACGGAGCACTTTCGTGTTGCTACAGTGACCTCAGAATCCCTCTAGACTTGAGACAGTGATCTTGGGTTTTCTCTGGAGCGCCATCAAGGAAATCAAGGCTCCCCTCAAGTTTGATGTGGAACACGGAATTGTTCTGCACGCAGTGCAGGGGAATCGGGCCTCATCTCGCGGCAAGGGGGATGTCTCATGGTTTTTCTCAAGTTGCGGCCAAAACCTGGGTTATATTCTCGAGTTACGACGGGGAGGGCCCTTCCAGACACGTTTTTGTTCAGCGACGTCAGGACTCCTGCCTAGGTGCGAGGGACACCTCGGGATTCTCCTCGAGTCTTGGCATGGCAATTGGGACGCGTCTCCACGTGAGGCGGGAGACCCAGGGTTCCTTTCCACGTGCCACAGGGATCCTGGGACTCCTATCCATTTTCAAGAAGAGTCAGGCATCTTCTCCTTTGGAAGCATTGATCGCCGCGGACCTCTCGAGTTTTCAAAGGATGTGAGGCCTCCGGTCTCGATGAGGCGGAGAACGAGGTCTTTCTTTGTGGTCTCCACAGGGGATTCAGACATCCCTTCGTCTTGGGAGATGCAAGACGAGCCTGCATTCAATTCACTGCAGGGATATCCGGCCTTACTTCGAGTCAGAGCATCTCGGTGTCCATTCCACTTGAGGCCACAAACTCAGGGTCCCTCTCACATACCTGTAGCTGAGAGAAGCCCCCTCTTGAGATGCTTGTGGAAAGTTGTTATTCCTCTTGAGTCGAAGCCAGGGATTAAGCTCTCATCTCGAGTTGATTTGGGGTCCACGGAGCCCTTTCGTGTTGCTCCAGTGACCTCAGGATACCTCTAGACTTGAGACAGTGAACTTGGGTTTTCTCTGGAGTGCCATCAAGGAAATCAAGGCTCCTTTCACGTTTAATGTGGAACACGGAATTTCTCTGCATGCAGTGCAGGGGAATCGGGCCTCAACTCGCGCCACGGGGGAAATCTCATGGTTTTTCTCGAGTTGCGGCCGGAACCTGGGGTATATTCTCGAGTTACGACGGGGAGGGCCCTTCCAGACACGTGTTTGGTCAGCGACGTCCGGACTCCTGCCTAGGTGCGAGGGACACCTCGGGATTCTCCTCGAGTCTTGGCATGGCAATTGGGACGCGTATCCACGTGAGGCGGGAGACCCAGGGTCCCTTTCCACATGCCACAGGGATCCTGGGACTCCTATCCATTTTCAAAAGGAGTCAGGCATCGTCTCCTTTGGAAGCATTGATCTCCGCGGACCTCTCGAGTTTTCAAAGGATGTGAGGCCTCTGGTCGCGATGAGGCGGAGAACTCGGTCTTTCTCTGTGGTCTCCACAGGGGATTCAGACATCCCTTCGTCTTCGGAGATGCAAGACGAGCCTGCATTCAATTCACTGCAGGGATATCCGGCCTTACTTCGAGTCAGAGCATCTCGGTGTCCATTACACTTGAAGCCACAAATTCAGGGTCCCTCAAATATACCTGTAGCTGAGAGAAGCCTCCTCTTGTGGTGCTTGTGGAAAGTTGGTATTCCTCTTGAGTCGAAGCCAGGGACTAAGCTCTCATCTCGAGTTGATTTGGGGTCCACGGAGCCCTTTCCTGTTGCTCCAGTGACCTCAGGATCCCTCTAGACTTGAGACAGTGAACTTGGGTTTTCTCTGGAGTGCCATCGAGGAAATCAAGGCTCCTTTCACGTTTGATGTGGAACACGGAATTGCTCTGCACGCAGTGCAGGGGAATCGGGCCTCATCTCGCGGCGAGGGGGAAGTCTCATGGTTTTTCTCGAGTTGCGGCCGGAACCTGGGGTATATTCTCGAGTTACGACGGGGAGGGCCCTTCCTTACACGTGTTTGTTCAGTGATGTCAGGACTCCAGCCTAGGTGCGAGGGACACCTCGGGATTCTCCTCGAGTCTTGGCATTGCAATTGGGACGCGTCTCCACGTGAGGCGGGAGACCCAGGTTCCCTTTCCACATGCCAAAGGGATCCTGGGACTCCTATCCATTTTCAAGAGGAGTCAGGCATCGTCTCCTTTGGAAGCATTGATCTCCGCAGACCTCTCGAGTTATCAAAGGATGTGAGGCCTCCGGTCGCGATGAGGCGGAGGACTAGGTCTTTCTCTGTGGTCTCCACAGGGGATTCAGACATCCCTTCGTCTTGGAAGATGAAATACGAGCCTGTATACAATTCACTGCAGGGATATCCGGACTTACATCGAGTCAGAGCATCTCGGTGTCCATTCCACTTGAGGCCACAAACTCAGGGGCCCTCTCACATACCTGTAGCTGAGAGAAGCCTCCTCTTGAGGTGCTTGTGGAAAGTTGGTATTCCTCTTGAGTCGAAGCCAGGGAATAAGCTCTCATATCGAGTTGATTTGGGGTCCACGGAGCCCTTTCGTTTTGCTCCAGTGACCTCAGGATCCCTCTAGACTTGAGACAGTGATCTTGGGTTTTCTCTGTAGTGCCATCAAGGAAATCAAGGCTCCTTTCACGTTTGATGTGGAACACGGAATTTCTCTGCACGCAGTGCAGGGGAATCGCGACTCATGTCGCGGCGAGGGTGAAGTCTCATGGTTTTTCTCGAGTTGCGACCAGAACCTGGGTTATATTCTCGAGTTACGATGGGGAGGGCCGTTCCAGACACGTGTTTGTTCAGCGACGTCAGGACTCCTGCCTAGGTGCGAGGGACACCTCTGGATTCTCCTCGAGTCTTGACAGGGCAATTGGGACGCGTCTCCACATGAGGCGGAAGACCCAGGGTCCCTTTCCACGTGCCACACGGATCCTGGGACTCCTATCCATTTTCAAGTGGAGTCAGGCATCGTCTCCTTTGGAAGCATTGATCTCCGCGGACCTCTCGAGTTTTGAAAGGATGTGAGGCTTCCGGTCGCGATGAGGCGGAGAACTAGGTTTTTCTCTGTGGTCTCCACAGGGGATTCAGACATCTCTTCGTCTTGGGAGATGCAAGACGAGCCTGCATTCAATTCACTGCAGGGATATCCGGCCTAACTTCGAGTCAGAGCTTCTCGGTGTCCATTCCACTTGAGGCCACAAACTCAGGGTCCCTCTCACATACCTGTAGCTGAGAGAAGCCTCCTCTTGAGGTGCTTGTGGAAACTTGGTATTCCTCTTGAGTCGAAGCCAGGGACTAAGCTCTCATCTCGAGTTGATTTGGGGTCCACGGAGCCCTTTGGTGTTGCTACAGTGACCTCAGGATCCCTCTAGTCTTGAGACACTGATCTTGGGTTTTGTCTGGAGTGCCATCAAGGAAATCAAGGCTCCTTTCACGTTTGATGTGGAACACGGAATTGCTCTGCACCCAGTGCAGGGGAATCGGGCCTCATCTCTCGCCGAGGGGGAAGTCTCATAGTTTCTCTAGAGTTGCGGCCGGAACCTGGGGTATATTCTCGAGTTATGACGGGGAGGGCCCTTTCAGACACGTGTTTGTTCAGCGACGTCAGGACTCCTGCCTAGGTGCCAGGGACACCTCGGGATTCTCCTCGAGTCTTGGCATTGCCATAGGGACACGTCTCCACGTGCGGCGGGAGACGCAGGGTCCCTTTCCACGTGCCACAGGTATCCTGGGACTCCTATCCATTTTCAAGAGGAGTCAGGCATCGTCTCCTTTGAAAGCATTGATCTCCGCGGACCTCTCGAGTTTTCAAAGGATGTGAGGCCTCCGGTCGCGATGAGGCGGAGGACTCGGACTTTCTCTGTGGTCTCCACAGGGGATTAAGACATCCCTTCGTCTTGGGAGATGCAAGACGAGCCTGCATTCAATTCACTGCAAGGATATCCGGCCTTACTTCGAGTCAGAGCATCTCGGTGTTCATTCCCGTTGAGGCCACAAACTCAGGGTCCCTCTCACATACCTTTAGCTGAGAGAAGCCTCCTCTTGAGGTGCTTGTGGAAAGTTGGTATTCCTCTTGAGTCGAAGCCAGGGACTAAGCTCTCATCTCGAGTTGATTTGGGGTCCACGGAGCCCTTTCGTGTTGCTCCAGTGACCTCAGGATCCCTCTAGACTTGAGACAGTGATCTGGGGTTTTCTCTGGAGTGCCATCAAGGAAATCAAGGCTCCTTTCACGTTTGATGTGGAACACGGAATAGCTCTGCACGCAGTGCAGGGGAATCGGGCCTCATCTCGCGGTGAGGGGGATGTCTCATGGTTTTTCTCGAGTTGCGGCCGGAACCTGGGGTATATTCTCGAGTTACGACGGGGAGGTCCCTTCCAGACACGTGTTTGTTCAGCGACATCAGGACTCCTGCCTAGGTGCGAGGGACACTTCGGGATTCTCCTCGAGTCTTGGCATGGCAATTGGGACGCGTCTCCACGTGAGGCGGGAGACCCAGTGTCCCATTCCACGTGCCTCAGGGATCCTGGGACTCCTATCCATTTTCAAGATGAGTCAGGCATCTTCTCCTTTGGAAGCATTGATCTCCGCGGACCTCTCGGGTTTTCAAAGGATGTGAGGCCTCCGGTCGCGATGAGGTGGAGAACTAGGTCTTTCTCTGTGGTCTCCACAGGGGATTCAGACATCCCTTCGTCTGGGGAAATGCATGAAGAGCCTGCATTCAATTCACTGCAGGGATATTCGGCCTTATTTTGAGTCAGAGCATCTCGGTGTCCATTCCACTTGAGGCCATAAAATCAGGGTCCCTCTCACATAACTGTAGCTGAGAGAAGCCTCCTCTTGAGGTGCTTGTGGAAAGTTGGTATTCCTCTTGAGTCGAAGCCAGGGACTAAGCTCTCATCTCGAGTTAATTTGGGGTCCACGGAGCCCTTTCGTGTTGCTCCAGTGACCTCAGGATCCCTCTAGACTTGAGACAGTTATCTTGGGTTTTCTCTGGAGTGCCATCAAGGATATCAAGGCTCCTTTCAATTTTGATGTGGAACACGGAATTGCTCTGCACGCAGTTGAGGGGAATCGGGTCTCATCTCGCGGCGAGGGGGAAGTCTGATGGTTTTTCTCGAGTTGCGGCCGGAACCTGGGGTATATTCTCGAGTTACAACCGGGAGGTCCCTTCCAGACACGTGTTTGTTCAGCGACGTCAGGACTCCTGCCTAGGTGCGAGGGACACCTCGGGATTCTCCTCGAGTCTAGGCATGGCCATTGGGACGCGTCTCCACGTGAGGCGGGAGACCAGGGTCCCTTTCTACGTGCCACAGGGATCCTGGGACTCCTATCCATTTTCAAGAGGAGTCAGGCATCGTCTCCTTTGGAAGCATTGATCTCCGCGGACCTCTCGAGTTTTCAAAGGATGTGAGGCCTCCGGTCGCGATGAGGCGGAGAACTAGTTCTTTCTCTGTGGTCTCCACAGGGGATTCAGACATGCCTTCGTCTTGGCAGATGCAAGACGAGCCTGCTTTCAATTCACTGCAGGGATATCTGGCCTTACTTCGAGTCAGAGCATCTCGGTGTCCATTCGACTTGAGGCCACAAACTCAGGGTCCTTCTCACATACCTGTATCTGAGAGAAGCCTCCTCTTGAGGTGCTTGTGGAAACTTGGTATTCCTCTTGAGTCGAAGCCAGGGACTAAGCTCTCATCTCGAGTTGATTTGGGGTCCACGGAGCCCTTTCGTGTTGCTCCAGTCACCTCAGGATCCCTCTAGACTTGAGACAGTGATCTTGGGTTTTCTCTGGAGTGCCATCAAGGAAATCAAGTCTCCTTTCACGTTTGATGTGGAACACGGAATTGCTCTGCACGCAGTGCAGGGGAATCGGGCCTCATCTCGCAGCGAGGGGGAAGTCTCATGGTTTTTCTCGAGTTGCGGCCGGAACCTGGGGTATATTCTCGAGTTACGACGGGGAGGGCCCTTCCAGACATATGTTTGTTCAGCGACGTCAGGACTCCTGCCTAGGTGCGAGGGACACCTCGGGATTCTCCTCGAGTCTTGGCATGGCAATTGGGACGCGTCTCCACGTGAGGCGGGAGACCCAGGGTCCCTTTCCACGTGCCACAGGGATCCTGGGACTCCTATCCATTTTCAAGAGGAGTCAGGCATCGTCTCCTTTGGAAGCATTGATCTCCGCGGACTTCTCGAGTTTTCAAAGGATGTGAGGCCTACGTTCGCGTTGAGACGGAGGACTAGGTCTTTCTCTGTGGTCTCCACAGGGGATTCAGACAACCCTTCGTCTTGGGAGATGCAAGACGAGCCTGCATTCAATTCACTGCAGGGATATCCGGCCTTACTTCGAGTCAGAGCATCTCGGTGTCCATTCCACTTGAGGCCACAAACTCAGGGTCCCTCTCACATACATGTAGTTGAGAGAAGCCTCCTCTTGAGGTGCTTGTGGAAAGTTGGTATTCCTCTTGAGTCGAAGCCAGGGACTAAGCTCTCATCTCGAGTTGATTTGGGGTCCACGGAGCCCTTTCGTGTTGCTCCAGTGACCTCAGGATCCCTCTAGACTTGAGACAGTGACCTTGGGTTTTCTCTGGAGTGCCATCAAGGAAATCAAGGCTCCTTTCACGTTTGATGTGGAACACGGAATTGCTCTGCAGGCAGTGCAGGGGAATCGGACCTCATCTCGCGGCGAGGGGAAAGTCTCATGGTTTATCTCGAGTTGCGGCCGGAACCTGGGGTATATTCTCGAGTAACGATGGGGAGGGCCCTTCCTTACACGTGTTTGTTCAGCGACGTCAGGACTCCTGCATAGGTGCGAGGGACACCTCGGGATTCTCCTCGAGTCTTGGCATGGC
Source organism: Dama dama (assembly GCF_033118175.1). Classification (NCBI taxonomy): domain Eukaryota; kingdom Metazoa; phylum Chordata; class Mammalia; order Artiodactyla; family Cervidae; genus Dama; species Dama dama. Next base: position 2,811,558 of record NW_026870940.1, read on the forward strand.
AATTGGGACGTGTCTCCACGTGAGGCGGGAGACCCAGGGTCCCTTTCCACGTGCCACAGGGATCCTGGGACTCCTATCCATTTTCAAGAGGAGTCAGGCATCGTCTCCTTTGGAAGCATTGATCTCCGTGGACCTCTCGAGTTTTCAAAGGATGTGAGGCCTCCGGTCGCGATGGGGCGGAGAACTAGGTCTTTCTCTGTGGACTCCACAGGGGATTCAGACATCCCTTCGTCTTGGGAGATGCAAGATGAGCCTGCATTCAATTCACTCCAGGGATATCCGGTCTTACTTCGAGTCACAGCATCTCGGTGTCCATTCCACTTGAGGCCACAAACTCAGGGTCCCTCTCACATACCTGTAGCTGAGAGACGCCTCCTCTTGAGGTGCTTGTGGAAACTTGGTATTCCTCTTGAGTCGAAGCCAGGGACTAAGCTCTCATCTCGAGTTGATTTGGGGTCCACGGAGCCCTTTCGTGTTGCTCCAGTGACCTCAGGATCCCTCTAGACTTGAGACAGTGATCTTGGGTTTTCTGTGGAGTGCCAGCAAGAAATCAAGGCTCCTTTCACATTTGATGTGGAACACGGAATTGCTGTGCACGCAGTGCAGGGGAATTGGGCCTCATCTCGCGGCAAGGGGGAAGTCTCATTGTTTTTCTCGAGTTGCGGCCGGAACCTGGGGTATATTCTCGAGTTACGACGGGGAGGGCCCTTCCAGACACGTGTTTGTTCAGCGATGTCAGGACTCCTGGCTAGGTGCGAGGGACACCTCGGGATTCTCCTCGAGCCTTGGCATGGCAATTGGGACGCGTCTCCACGTGAGGCGGGAGACCCAGGGTCCCTTTCCACGTGCCACAGGGATCCTGGGACTCCTATCCATTTTCCAGAGGAGTCAGGCATCGTCTCCTTTGGAAGCATTGATCTCCGCAGACCTCTCGAGTTTTCAAAGGATGTGAGGCCTCCAGTCGTGAAGAGGTGGAGAACTAGGTCTTCTCTGTGGTCTCCACAGGTGATTCAGAAATCCCTTCATCTTGGGAGATGGAAGACGAGCCTGCATTCAATTCACTGCAGGGATATCCGGCCTTACGTAGAGTCAGAGCATCTCGGTTTCCATTCCACTTGAGGCCACAAACTCAGGGTCCCTCTCACATACCTGTAGCTGAGAGAAGCTTCCTCTTGAGGTGCTTGTGGAAAGTTGGTATTCCTCTTGAGTCGAAGCCAGGGACTAAGCTCTCATCTCGAGTTGATTTGGGGTCCACGGAGCCCTTTCCTGTTGCTACAGTGACCTCAGGATCCCTCTAGACTTGAGACAGTGATCTTGGGTTTTCTCTGGAGTGCCATCAAGGAAATCAAGGCTCCTTTCACGTTTGATGTGGAACACGGAATTGCTCTGCACGCAGTGCAGGGGAATCGGGCCTCATCTCGCGGCGAGGGGGAAGTCTAATGGTTTTTCTCGAGTTGCGGCCGGAACCTGGGGTATATTCTCGAGTTACGACGGGGAGGGCCCTTCCAGACACGTGTTTGTTCAGCGACGTCAGGACTCCTGCCTAGGTGCGAGGGACACCTCGGGATTCTCCGAGAGTCTTGGCATGGCAATTGGGACGCGTCTCCACGTGAGGCGGGAGACCCAGGGTCCCTTTCCACGTGCCACAGGGATCCTGGGACTCCTATCCATTTTCAAGAGGAGTCAGGCATCGTCTCCTTTGGAAGCATTGATCTCCGCGGACTTCTCGAGTTTTCAAAGGATGTGAGGCCTCCGTTCGCGTTGAGGCGGAGGACTAGGTCTTTCTCTGTGGTCTCCACAGGGTATTCAGACAACCCTTCGTCTTGGGAGATGCAAGACGAGCCTGCATTCAATTCACTGCAGGTATATCCGGCCTTACTTCGAGTCAGAGCATCTCGGTGTCCATTCCACTTGAGGCCACAAACTCAGGGTCCCTCTCACATACCTGTAGCTGAGAGAAGCCTCCTCTTGAGGTGCTTTTGGAAAGTTGGTATTCCTCTTGAGTTGAAGCCAGGGACTAAGCTCTCATCTCGAGTTGATTTGGGGTCCATGGAGCCCTTTCGTGTTGCTCCAGTGACCTCAGGATCCCTCTAGACTTGAGACAGTGATCTTGGGTTTTCTCTGGAGTGCCATCAAGGAAATCAAGGCTCCTTTCACGTTTGATGTGGAACACGGAATTGCTCTGCACGCAGTGCAGGGGAATCGGGCCTCATCTCGCGGCGAGGGGGAAGTCTCATGGTTTTTCTCGAGTTGCGGCCGGAACCTGGGGTGTATTCTCGAGTTACGACGGGGAGGGTCCTTCCAGACACGTGTTTGTTCAGCGACGTAAGGACTCCAGCCTAGGTGCGAGGGACACCTGGGGATTCTCCTCGAGTCTTGGCATGGCAATTGGGACGCGTCTCCACGTGAGGCGGGAGACGCAGGGTCCCTTTCCACGTGCCACAGGGATCCTTGGACTCCTATCCATTTCCAAGAGGAGTCAGGCATCGTCTCCTTTGGCAGCATTGATCTCCGCAGACCTCTCGAGTTTTCAAAGGATGTGAGGCCTCCGGTCGCGTTGAGGCGGAGGACTAGGTCTTTCTCTGTGGTCTCCACAGGGGATTCAGACAACCCTTCGTCTTGGGAGATGCAAGACGAGCCTGCATTCAATTCACTGCAGGGATATCTGGCCTTACTTCGAGTCAGAGCATCTCGGTGTCCATTCGACTTGAGGCCACAAACTCAGGGTCCCTCTCACATACCTGTAGCTGAGAGAAGCCTCCTCTTGAGGTGCTTGTGGAAACTTGGTATTCCTCTTGAGTCGAAGGCAGGGACTAAGCTCTCATCTCGAGTTGATTTGGGGTCCACGGAGCCCTTTCGTGTTGCTCCAGTGACCTCAGGATCCCTCTAGACTTGAGACAGTGACCTTGGGTTTTCTCTGGAGTGCCATCAAGGAAATCAAGGCTCCTTTCACGTTTGATGTGGAACACGGAATTGCTCTGCACGCAGTGCAGGGGAATCGGACCTCATCTCGCGGCGAGGGGGAAGTCTCATGGTTTATCTCGAGTTGCGGCCGGAACCTGGGGTATATTCTCGAGTTACGACGGGGAGGGCCCTTCCTTACACGTGTTTGTTCAGCGACGTCAGGACTCCTGCATAGGTGCGAGGGACACCTCGGGATTCTCCTCGAGTCTTGGCATGGCAATTGGGACGCGTCTCCACGTGAGGCGGGAGACCCAGGGTCCCTTTCCACGTGCCACAGGGATCCTGGGACTCCTATCCATTTTCAAGAGGAGTCAGGCATCGTCTCCTTTGGAAGCATTGATCTCCGCGGACCTCTCGAGTTTTCAAAGGATGTGAGGCCTCCGGTCGCGATGAGGCGGAAGACTAGGTCTTTCTCTGTGGACTCCACAGGGGATTCAGACATCCCTTCGTCTTGGGAGATGCAAGATGACCCTGCATTCAATTCACTCCAGGGATATCTGGTCTTACTTCGAGTCACAGCATCTCGGTTTCCATTCCACTTGAGGTCACAAACTCAGGGTCCCTCTCACATACCTGTAGCTGAGAGAAGCCTCCTCTTGAGGTGCTTGTGGAAAATTGGTATTCCTCTTGAGTCGAAGCCAGGGACTAAGCTCTCATCTCGAGTTGATTTGGGGTCCACGGAGCCCTTTCGTGTTGCTCCAGTGACCTCAGGATCCCTCTAGACTTGAGACACTGATCTTGGGTTTTCTCTGGAGTGCCATCAAGGAAATCAAGGCTCCTTTCATTTTTGATGTGGAATACGGAATTGTTCTGCACGCAGTGCAGGGGAATTGGGCCTCATCTCGCGGCGAGGGGGAAGTTTCATGGTTTTTCTCGAGTTGCGGCCGGAACCTGTGGTATATTCTCGAGTTACGACGGGGAGGTCCCTTCCAGACACGTGTTTGTTCAGCGACGTCAGGACTCCTGCCTAGGTGCGAGGGACACCTCGGGATTCTCCTCGAGTCTGGCATGGCAATTGGGACGCGTATCCACGTGAGGCGGGAGACCCAGGGTCCCTTTCCAAGTGCCACAGTGATCCTGGGACTCCTATCCATTTTCAAGAAGAGTCAGGCATCGTCTCCTTTAGAAGCATTGATCTCTGCAGACCTCTCGAGTTTTCAAAGGATGTGAGGCCTCCGGTCGCGATGAGGCGGAGGAGTAGGTCTTTCTCTGTGGTCTCCACAGGGGATTCAGACATCCCTTCGTCTTGGGAGATGCAAGACGAGCCTGCATTCAATTCACTGCAGGGATATCCGGCCTTACTTCGAGTCAGAGCATCTCGGTGTCCATTCCACTTGAGGCCACAAACTCAGGGTCCCTCTCACATACCTGTAGCTGAGAGAAGCCTCCTCTTGAGTTGCTTGTGGAAAGTTGGTATTCCACTTGTGTCGAAGCCAGGGACTAAGCTCTCATCTCGAGTTGATTTGGGGTCCATGGAGCCCTTTCATGTTGCTCCAGTGACCTCAGGATCCCTCTAGACTTGAGACAGTGATCTTGCGTTTTCTCTGGAGTGCCATCAAGGAAATCAAGGCTACTTTCACGTTTGATGTGGAAAATGGAATTGCTCTGCATGCAGTGCAGGGGAATCGGGCCTCAACTCGCGGCAAGGGGGAAATCTCATGGTTTTTCTCGAGTTGAGGCCCGAACATGGGGTATATTCTCGAGTTACGACGGGGAGGGCCCTTCCAGACACGTGTTTGTTGAGCGACGTCAGGACTCCTGCCTAAGTGCGAGGGACACTTCGGGATTCTCCTCGAGTCTTGGGATGGCAATTGGGACGCGTCTCCACGTGAGGCGGGAGACCCAGTGTCCCTTTCCACGTGCCACAGGGATCCTGGGACTCCTATCCATTTTCAAGAGGAGTCAGGCAGCGTCTCCTTTGGAAGCATTGATCTCCGCAGACCTCTCGAGTTTTCAAAGGATGTGAGGCCTCTGGTCGCGATGAGGCGGAGAACTCGGTCTTTCTCTGTGGTCTCCACAGGGGATTCAGACATCCCTTCTTCTTGGGAGATGCAAGACGAGCCTGCATTCAATTCACTGCAGGGATATCCGGCCTTACTTCGAGTCAGAGCATCTCGGTGTCCTTTCCACTTGAGGCCACAAACTCGGGGTCCCTGAAATATACCTGAAGCTGAGAGAATCCTCCTCTTGAGATGCTTGTGGAAAGTTGGTATTCCTCTTGAGTCGAAGCCAGGGACTAAGCTCTCATCTCGAGTTGATTTGGGGTCCACGGAGCCATTTCATGTTGCTCCAGTGACCTCAGGATCCCTCTAGACTTGAGACAGTGATCTTGGGTTTTCTCTGGAGTGCCATCAAGGAAATCAAGGCTCCTTTCACGTTTGATGAGGAAAACGGAATTGCTCTGCATGCAGTGCAGGGGAATCGGGCCTCAACTCGCGGCGAGGGGGAAATCTCATGGTTTTTCTCGAGTTGCGGCCGGATCCTGCGGTATATTCTCGAGTTACGACGGGGAGGGCCCTTCCAGACACGTGTTTGTTCAGCGACGTCAGGACTCCTGCCTAGGTGCGAGGGACACCTCGGGATTCTCCTAGAGTCTTGGAATGGCAATTGGGACGGGTCTCCACGTGAGGCGGGAGACCCAGGGTCCCTTTCCACGTGCCACAGGGATCCTGGGACTCCTATCCATTTTCAAGAGGAGTCAGGCATCGTCTCCTTTGGAAGCATTGATCTCCGCGGACCTCTCGAGTTTTCAAAGGATGTGAGGCCTCCGGTCGCGATGAGGCGGAGAACTCGGTCTTTCTCTGTGGTCTCCACAGGGGATTCAGACATCCCTTCTTCTTGGGAGATGCAAGACGAGCCTGCATTCAATTCACTGCAGGGATATCCGGCCTTACTTCGAGTCAGAGCATCTCGGTGTCCATTGCATTTGAGGCCACAAATTCAGGGTTCCTCTCACATACCTGTAGCTGAGAGAAGCTTCCTCTTGAGGTGCTTGTGGAAATTTGGTATTCCTCTTGAGTCTAACCCAGGGACTAAGCTCTCATCTCGAGTTGATTTGGGGTCCTTGGAGCCCTTTCGTGTTGCTCCAGTGACCTCAGGATCCCTCTAGACTTGAGACACTGATCTTGGGTTTTCTATGGAGTGCCATCAAGGAAATCAAGGCTCCTTTCATTTTTGATGTGGAATACGGAATTGCTCTGCACGCAGGGCAGGGGAATCGGGCCTCATCTCGCGGCGAGGGGGAAGTCTCATGGTTTTTCTCGAGTTGCGGCCGGAACCTGGGGTATATTCTCGAGTTACGACGGGGAGGTCCCTTCCAGACATGTGTTTGTTCAGCGACGTCAGGACTCCTGCCTAGGTGCGAGGGACCCCTCGGGATTCTCCTCGAGTCTGGCATGGCAATTGGGACGTGTCCCCATGTGAGGCGGGAGACCCAGGTTCCCTTTCCAAGGGCCACAGAGATCCTGGGACTCCTATCCATTTTCAAGAAGAGTCAGGCCTCGTCTCCTTTAGAAGCATTGATCTCTTCAGACCTCTCCAGTTTTCAAAGGATGTGAGGCCTCCGGTCGCTATGAGGCGGAGGAGTAGGTCTTTCTCTGTGGTCTCCACAGGGGATTCAGACAACCCTTCGTCTTGGGAGATGCAAGACGAGCCTGCATTCAATTCACTACAGGGATATCCGGTCTTACTTCGAGTCAGAGCATCTCGGTGTCCTTTCCACTTGAGGCCACAAACTCGGGGTCCCTCAAATATACCTGTAGCTGAGAGAAGCCTCCTCTTGAGGTGCTTGTGGAAAGTTGCTATTCCTCTTGAGTCTAAGCCAGGGATTAAGCTCTCATCCCGAGTTGATTTGGGGTCCACGGAGCCATTTCATGTTGCTCCAGTGACCTCAGGATCCCTCTAGACTTGAGACAGTGATCTTGGGTTTTCTCTGGAGTGCCATCAAGGAAATCAAGGCTCCTTTCAGGTTTGATATGGAACACGGAATTGCTCTGCACGCAGTTCTGGGGAATCGGGCCTAAACTCGCGGCGATTGGGAAGTCTCATGGTTTTTCTCGAGTTGCGGCCGGAACCTGGGGTATATTCTCGAGTTACGCCGGGGAGGGCCCTTCCAGAAACGTGTTTGTTCAGCGATGTCAGGATTCCTGCCTTGGTGCTAGGGACACCTCGGGATTCTCCTCGAGGCTTGACATGGCAATTGGGACGCGTCTCCACGTGAGGCGGGAGACCCAGGGTCCCGTTCCACGTGCCACAGGGATCCTGGGACTCCTATCCATTTTCAAGAGGAGTCAGGCATCGTCTCCTTTGGAAGCATTGATCTCCGCGCACCTCTCGAGTTTTCAAAGGATGTGAGGCCTCCGGTCGCGATGAGGCGGAGAACTAGGTCTTTCTCTGTGGTCTCCACAGGGGATTCAGACATCCCTTCGTCTTGGGAGATGCAAGTCGAGCCTGCATTCAATTCACTGCAGGGACATCCGGCCTTACTTCGAGTCAGAGCATCTCGGTGTCCATTCCACTTGAGGCCACAAAGTCATGGTCCCTCTCACATACTTGTAGCTGAGAGAAGCCACCTATAGATGCTTATGGAAATTTGGTATTCCTCTTGAGTCGAAGCCAGGGACTAAGCTCCCATCTCGGGTTGATTTGGGGTCCACGGAGCCCTTTCGTGTTGCTACAGTGACCTCAGGATCCCTCTAGACTTGAGACAGTGATCTTGGGTTTTATCTGGAGTGCCATTAAGGAAATCAAGGCTCCTTTCACGTTTGATGTGGAACACGGAATTGCTCTACACACAGTTCAGGGGAATCAGGCCTCATCTCGCGGCGAGGGGGAAGTCTCATGGTTTTTCTCGAGTTGCGGCCGGAACCTGGGGTATATTCTCGAGTTACGACAGGGAGGGCCCTTCCAGACACGTGTTTGTTCAGCGACGTCAGGACTCCTGCCTAGGTGCTAGGGACACCCGGGATTCTCCTCGAGTCTCGGCATGGCAATTGGGAAGCGTCTCCACGTGAGGCGGGAGACCCATGGTCCCTTTCCACGTGCCACAGGGATCCTGGGACTCCTATCCATTTTCAAGAGGACTCAGGCATCGTCTCCTTTGAAAGCATTGATCTACGCGGACCTCTCGAGTTTTCAAAGGATGTGAGGATTCCGGTCGAGATGAGGCGGAGAACTAGGTCTTTCTCTGTGGTCTCCACAGTGGATTCAGACATCCCTTCGTCTTGGGAGATGCAAGACGAGCCTGCATTCAATTTACTGCAGGGATATCTGGCCTTACTTCGAGTCAGAGCATCTCGATGTCCATTTCACTTCAGGCCACAAACTCAGGGTCCCTCTCACATACCTGCAGCTGAGAGAAGCCTCCTCTTGAGGTGCTTGTGGAACGTTGGTATACCTCTTGAGTCGAAGTCAGGGACAAAGCTCTCATCTCGAGTTGATTTCGGGTCCACGGAGCCCTTTCTTGTTGCTCCAATGACCTCAGGATCCCTCTAGACTTGAGACAGTGATCTTGGGTTTTCTCTGGAGTGCCATTAAGGAAATCAAGGCTCCTTTCACGTTTGATGTGGAACACGGAATTGCTCTGCACGCAGTGCAGGGGAATCGGGCCTCATGTCGCGGCGAGGGGGAAGTCTCATGGTTTTTCTCGAGTTGCGGCTGGAACCTGGGGTATATTCTCGAGTTACGACGGGGAGGGCCCTTCCAGACACGTGTTTGTTCAGCGACGTCAGGACTCCTGCCTAGGTGCGAGGGACACCTCGGGATTCTCCTCGAGTCTTGCCATGGCAATTGGGACGCGTCTCCACGTGAGGCGGGAGACCCAGGGTCCCTTTCCACGTGCCACAGGGATCCTGGGACTCCTATCCATTTTCAAGAGGAGTCAGGCATCGTCTCCTTTGGAAGCATTGATCTCCGCGGACCTCTCGAGTTTTCAAAGGATATGAGGCCTCCGGTCGCGATGAGGCTGAGAACTCGGTCTTTCTCTGTGGTCTCCACAGGGGATTCAGACATCCCTTTGTCTTGGGCGATGCAAGACGAGCCTGCATTCCATTCACTGCAGGGATATCCAGCCTTACTTCCAGTCAGAGCATCTCGGTGTCCATTCCACTTGAGGCCACATACTCAGGGTCCCTCTCACATACCTGCAGCTGAGAGAAGCCTCCTCTTGAGGTGCTTGTGGAAAGTTGGTATTCCTCTTGAGTCGAAGCCAGGGACTAAGCTCTCATCTCGAGATGATTTGGGGTCCACGGATCCCTTTCTTTTTGCACCAGTGACCTCAGGATCCCTCTAGACTAGAGACAGTGACTTTGGGTTTTCTCTGGAGTGCCATCAAGGAAATCAAGGCTCCTTTCACGTTTGATGTGGAACACGGAATTGCTCTGCACGCAGTGCAGGGGAATCGGGCCTCATCTCGCGGCGAGTGCGAAGTCTCATGGTTTTTCTCGAGTTGCGACCGCAACCTGGGGTATATTCTCGAGTTGCGACGGGGAGGGCCCTTCCAGAAATGTGTTTGTTCAGCGAAGTCAGGACTCCTGCCTAGGTGGGAGGGACACCCGGGATTCTCCTCGAGTCTCGTCATGGCAATTGGCTCGCGTCTCCATGTGAGTCGGGAGACCCAGGGTCCCTTTCCACGTGCAACAGGGATCCTGGGACTCCTATCCATTTTCAAGAGGAGTCAGGCATCATCTCCTTTGGAAGCATTGAACTCCACGGACCTCTCCAGTTTTCAAAGAATGTGAGGCCTCCTGTCGCGATGAGGAGGAGAACTAGGTCTTTCTCTGTGGTCTCCACAGGGGATTCAGATATCCCTTCGTTTTGGGAGATGCAAGTCGAGCCTGCACTCAATTCACTGCAGGGATATACGGCCTTACTTCGAGTCAGAGCATCTCGGTGTCCATTCCACCTGATTCCACAAACTCAGGGTCCCTCTCACATACCTGTAGCTGAGAGCAGCCTCCTCTTGAGGTGCTTGTGGAAAGTTGGTATTCCTCTTGAGTCGAAGCCAGGGACTAAGCTCTCATCTCGAGTTGATTTGGGGTCCACGGAGCCCTTTCGTGGTGCTCCAGTCACCTCAGGATCCCTGTAGACTTGAGACAGTGATCTTGGGTTTTCTCTGGAGTGCCATCAAGGAAATCAATTCTCCTTTCAGGTTTGATATGGAACACGGAATTGCTCTGCACGCAGTTCTGGGGAATCGGGCCTAAACTCGCGGCGATTGGGAAGTCTCATGGTTTTTCTCGAGTTTCGGCCGGAACCTTGGGTATATTCTCGAGTTACGCCGGGGAGGGCCCTTCCAGAAACGTGTTTGTTCAGCGATGTCAGGACTCCTGCCTTGGTGCTAGGGACACCTCGGGATTCTCCTCGAGGCTTGACATGGCAATTGGGACGCGTCTCCACGTGAGGCGGGAGACCCAGGGTCCCGTTCCACGTGCCACAGGGATCCTGGGACTCCTATCCATTTTCAAGAGGAGTCAGGCATCGTCTCCTTTGGAAGCATTGATCTCCGCGCACCTCTCGAGTTTTCAAAGGATGTGAGGCCTCCGGTCGCAATGAGGCGGAGAACTAGGTCTTTCTCTGTGGTCTCCACAGGGGATTCAGACATCCCTTCGTCTTGGGAGATGCAAGTCGAGCCTGCATTCAATTCACTGCAGGGACATCCGGCCTTACTTCGAGTCAGAGCATCTCGGTGTCCATTCCACTTGAGGCCACAAAGTCATGGTCCCTCTCACATACTTGTAGCTGAGAGAAGCCACCTATAGATGCTTATGGAAATTTGGTATTCCTCTTGAGTCGAAGCCAGGGACTAAGCTCCCATCTCGGGTTGATTTGGGGTCCACGGAGCCCTTTCGTGTTGCTACAGTGACCTCAGGATCCCTCTAGACTTGAGACAGTGATCTTGGGTTTTATCTGGAGTGCCATTAAGGAAATCAAGGCTCCTTTCACGTTTGATGTGGAACACGGAATTGCTCTACACACAGTTCAGGGGAATCAGGCCTCATCTCGCGGCGAGGGGGAAGTCTCATGGTTTTTCTCGAGTTGCGGCCGGAACCTGGGGTATATTCTCGAGTTACGACAGGGAGGGCCCTTCCAGACACGTGTTTGTTCAGCGACGTCAGGACTCCTGCCTAGGTGCTAGGGACACCCGGTATTCTCCTCGAGTCTCGGCATGGCAATTGGGAAGCGTCTCCACGTGAGGCGGAGACCCATGGTCCCTTTCCACGTGCCACAGGGATCCTGGGACTCCTATCCATTTTCAAGAGGACTCAGGCATCGTCTCCTTTGAAAGCATTGATCTACGCGGACCTCTCGAGTTTTCAAAGGATGAGAGGATTCCGGTCGAGATGAGGCGGAGAACTAGGTCTTTCTCTGTGGTCTCCACAGGGGATTCAGACATCCCTTCGTCTTGGGAGATGCAAGACGAGCCTGCATTCAATTTACTGCAGGGATATCTGGCCTTACTTCGAGTCAGAGCATCTCGATGTCCATTTCACTTCAGGCCACAAACTCAGGGTCCCTCTCACATACCTGCAGCTGAGAGAAGCCTCCTCTTGAGGTGCTTGTGGAACGTTGGTATACCTCTTGAGTCGAAGTCAGGGACAAAGCTCTCATCTCGAGTTGATTTCGGGTCCACGGAGCCCTTTCTTGTTGCTCCAATGACCTCAGGATCCCTCTAGACTTGAGACAGTGATCTTGGGTTTTCTCTGGAGTGCCATTAAGGAAATCAAGGCTCCTTTCACGTTTGATGTGGAACACGGAATTGCTCTGCACGCAGTGCAGGGGAATCGGGCCTCATGTCGCGGCGAGGGGGAAGTCTCATGGTTTTTCTCGAGTTGCGGCTGGAACCTGGGGTATATTCTCGAGTTACGACGGGGAGGGCCCTTCCAGACACGTGTTTGTTCAGCGACGTCAGGACTCCTGCCTAGGTGCGAGGGACACCTCGGGATTCTCCTCGAGTCTTGCCATGGCAATTGGGACGCGTCTCCACGTGAGGCGGGAGACCCAGGGTCCCTTTCCACGTGCCACAGGGATCCTGGGACTCCTATCCATTTTCAAGAGGAGTCAGGCATCGTCTCCTTTGGAAGCATTGATCTCCGCGGACCTCTCGAGTTTTCAAAGGATATGAGGCCTCCGGTCGCGATGAGGCTGAGAACTCGGTCTTTCTCTGTGGTCTCCACAGGGGATTCAGATATCCCTTTGTCTTGGGCGATGCAAGACGAGCCTGCATTCCATTCACTGCAGGGATATCCAGCCTTACTTCCAGTCAGAGCATCTCGGTGTCCATTCCACTGGAGGCCACAAACTCAGGGTCCCTCTCACATACCTGCAGCTGAGAGAAGCCTCCTCTTGAGGTGCTTGTGGAAAGTTGGTATTCCTCTTGAGTCGAAGCCAGGGACTAAGCTCTCATCTCGAGATGATTTGGGGTCCACGGATCCCTTTCTTTTTGCACCAGTGACCTCAGGATCCCTCTAGACTAGAGACAGTGACTTTGGGTTTTCTCTGGAGTGCCATCAAGGAAATCAAGGCTCCTTTCACGTTTGATGTGGAACACGGAATTGCTCTGCACGCAGTGCAGGGGAATCGGGCCTCATCTCGCGGCGAGTGCGAAGTCTCATGGTTTTTCTCGAGTTGCGACCGCAACCTGGGGTATATTCTCGAGTTACGACGGGGAGGGCCCTTCCAGAAACGTGTTTGTTCAGCGAAGTCAGGACTCCTGCCTAGGTGGGAGGGACACCCGGGATTCTCCTCGAGTCTCGTCATGGCAATTGGCTCGCGTCTCCATGTGAGTCGGGAGACCCAGGGTCCCTTTCCACGTGCAACAGGGATCCTGGGACTCCTATCCATTTTCAAGAGGAGTCAGGCATCATCTCCTTTGGAAGCATTGAACTCCACGGACCTCTCCAGTTTTCAAAGGATGTGAGGCCTCCTGTCGCGATGAGGAGGAGAACTAGGTCTTTCTCTGTGGTCTCCACAGGGGATTCAGATATCCCTTCGTTTTGGGAGATGCAAGTCGAGCCTGCACTCAATTCACTGCAGGGATATACGGCCTTACTTCGAGTCAGAGCATCTCGGTGTCCATTCCACCTGATTCCACAAACTCAGGGTCCCTCTCACATACCTGTAGCTGAGAGAAGCCTCCTCTTGAGGTGCTTGTGGAAAGTTGGTATTCCTCTTGAGTCGAAGCCAGGGACTAAGCTCTCATCTCGAGTTGATTTGGGGTCCACGGAGCCCTTTCGTGGTGCTCCAGTCACCTCAGGATCCCTGTAGACTTGAGACAGTGATCTTGGGTTTTCTCTGGAGTGCCATCAAGGAAATCAATTCTCCTTTCAGGTTTGATATGGAACACGGAATTGCTCTGCACGCAGTTCTGGGGAATCGGGCTTAAACTCGCGGCGATTGGGAAGTTTCATGGTTTTTCTCGAGTTGCGGCCGGAACCTGGGGTATATTCTCGAGTTACGCCGGGGAGGGCCCTTCCAGAAACGTGTTTGTTCAGCGATGTCAGGACTCCTGCCTTGGTGCTAGGGACACCTCGGGATTCTCCTCGAGGCTTGACATGGCAATTGGGACGCGTCTCCACGTGAGGCGGGAGACCCAGGGTCCCGTTCCACGTGCCACAGGGATCCTGGGACTCCTATCCATTTTCAAGAGGAGTCAGGCATCGTCTCCTTTGGAAGCATTGATCTCCGCGCACCTCTCGAGTTTTCAAAGGATGTGAGGCCTCCGGTCGCGATGAGGCGGAGAACTAGGTCTTTCTCTGTGGTCTCCACAGGGGATTCAGACATCCCTTCGTCTTGGGAGATGCAAGTCGAGCCTGCATTCAATTCACTGCAGGGACATCCGGCCTTACTTCGAGTCAGAGCATCTCGGTGTCCATTCCACTTGAGGCCACAAAGTCATGGTCCCTCTCACATACTTGTAGCTGAGAGAAGCCACCTATAGATGCTTATGGAAATTTGGTATTCCTCTTGAGTCGAAGCCAGGGACTAAGCTCCCATCTCGGGTTGATTTGGGGTCCACGGAGCCCTTTCGTGTTGCTACAGTGACCTCAGGATCCCTCTAGACTTGAGACAGTGATCTTGGGTTTTCTCTGGAGTGCCATTAAGGAAATCAAGGCTCCTTTCACGTTTGATGTGGAACACGGAATTGCTCTGCACGCAGTGCAGGGGAATCGGGCCTCATGTCGCGGCGAGGGGGAAGTCTCATGGTTTTTCTCGAGTTGCGGCTGGAACCTGGGGTATATTCTCGAGTTACGACGGGGAGGGCCCTTCCAGACACGTGTTTGTTCAGGGACGTCAGGACTCCTGCCTAGGTGCGAAGGACACCTCGGTATTCTCCTCGAGTATTGGCATGGCAATTGCGAGGCGTCTACACGTGAAAGGGAGACCCAGGGTCCATTTCCCCGTGCCACAGGGATCCTGGGACTCCTATCAATTTTCAAGAGGAGTCAGGCATCCTCTCCTTTGGAAGCATTGATCTCCGCGGACCTCTCGAGTTTTCAAAGGATGTGAGTCCTCCGCTCACGATGTGGCGAGAACTAGGTCTTTCTCTGTGGTATCCTCAGGGGATTCAAACATCCGTTCATCTGGGAGATGCAAGACGAGCCTGCATTCAATTCACTGCAGGGATATCGGGCCTTACTTCGAGTCACAGCGTCTCGGTGTCCATTCCACTTGAGGCCACAAACTCAGGGTCCCTCTCACATACCTGTATCTGAGAGAAGCCTCCTCTTGAGGTGCTTGTGGAAAGTTGGTATTCCCCTAGAGTCGAAGCCAGGGACTAAGCTCTCATCTCGAGTTGATTTGGGGTCCACGGAGCCCTTTCTTGTTGCTACAGTGACCTCAGGATCCCTCTAGACTTTAGACAGTGATCTTGGGTTTTGTATGAAATGCCATTAAGGAAATCAAGGCTCCTTTCACGTTTGATGTGGAACACGGAATTGCTCTGCATGCTGTGCAGAGGAATCGAGCCTCATCTCGCGGCGAGTGGGAAGTCTCATAATTTTTCTAGAGTTTTGGCCAGAACTTGGGGTATATTGTCGAGTTACGACAGGGAGGGCCCTTCCAGACACGTGTTTGTTCAGCGACATCAGGACTCCTGCCTAGGTGCGAGGGACACCTCGGGATTCTCCTCGAGTCTTGCCCTGGCAATTGGGAGGCGTCTACACGTGAGGCGGGAGACCCAGGGCCCCTTTCCACGTGCCACAGGGATCCTGGGACTCCTATCCATTTTCAAGAGGAGTCAGGCATTGTCCTCTTTGGAAGCATTAATCTCTGTGGACCTCTCGAATTTTCAAAGGATGTGAGGCCTCCGGTGCGATGAGGGGAAGAATTAGGTCTTTCTCTGTGGTCTCCACAGGGGATTCAGACATCCCTTCGTCTTGGGAGATTCAAGACGAGCGTGCATTCAATTCCCTGCAGGGATATCCGGCCTTACATCGAGTCAGAGCATCTCAGTGTCCATTCCACTTGAGGCCACAAAATCATGGTCGCTATCACATACATGTAGCTCAGAGAAGCCTCCTCTTGAGGTGCTTGTGGAAACTTGGTATTCCTCTTCAGTTGATGCCAGGGACTAAGCTCTCATCTCGAGTTGATTTGGGGTCCACGGAGCCCTTTCTTGTTGCTCCAGTGACCTCAGGATCCCTCTAGACTTGATTCAGTCATCTTGAGTTTTCTCTGGAGTGCCATCAAGGAAATCAAGGCTCCTTTCACGTTTGATGTCGAACACGGAATTGTGCTGCACGCAGTGCAAGGGAATCGGGCCTCATCTCGGGGCGAGGGGGAAGTCTCATGGTTTTTCTCGAGTTGCGGCCGGAACCTGGGGTATATTCTTGAGTTACGACGGGGAGGGCCCTTCCAGACACGTGTTTGTTCAGCGACGTCAGGACTCCTGCCTAGGTGCGAGGGACACCTCGGGGTTCTCCTCGAGTCTTGGCATGGCAATTGGGACGCGTCCCCACGTGAGGCGGGAGACCCAGGGTCCCTTTCCACGTGCCACAGGGATCCTGGGTCTCCTATCAATTTTCAAGAGGAGTCAGGCATCGTCTCCTTTGAAGCATTGATCTCCGCGGACCTCTCGAGTTTTCAAAGGATGTGAGGCCTCTGGTCGCGATGAGGCGGAGAAGTAGGTCTTTCTCTGTGGTCTCCACAGGGGATTCAGACATCGCTTCGTCTTGGGAGATGCAAGACGAGCCTGCATTCAATTCACTGCAGCGATATCCGGCCTTACTTCAAGTCAGAGCATCTCGGTGTACATTCCACTTGAGGCCACAGATTCAGGGTCCCTCTCACATACCTGTAGCTGAGAGAGGCCACCTCTTGAGGTGCTTGTGGAAAGTTGGTATTCCTCTTGAGTCGAAGCCAGGGACTAAAGCTCTCATCTTGTGTTGATTTGGGGTCCACGGAGCCCTTTCATGTTGCTCCAGTGACCTCAGGATCCCTCTAGTCTTGAGTCAGTGATCTTGGGTTTTCTCTGGAGTGCCATCAAGGAAATCAAGGCTCCTCTCAAGTTTGATGTGGAAGACGGATATGCTCTGCACGCAGTGCAGGGGAATCGGGCCTCATCTCGCGGCGAGGGGGAAGTCTCATGGTTTTTCTCGAGTTGCGGCCGGAACCTGGGGTATATTCTCGAGTTACGACGGGGAGGGCCCTTCCAGACACGTGTATGTTCAGCGACGTCAGGACTCCTGCCTAGGTGTGAGGGACACCTAGGGATTCTCCTCGAGTCTTGGCATGGCAATTGGGACGCGTCTCCAAGTGAGGCGCGAGACCCAGGGTCCCTTTCCACGTGCCACAGGGATCCTGGGACTCCTATCCATTTTCAAGAGGAGTCAGGCATCGTCTCCTTTGGAAGCATTGATCTCCGCTGACCTCTCGAGTTTTCAAAGAATGTGAGGCCACAGGTCGCGATGAGGAGGAGGACTAGGTCTTTCTCTGTGGTCTGCACAGGGGTTTCAGAAATCCCTTCGTCTTGGGAGATGCAAGACGAGCCTGCATTCCATTCACTGCAGGGATATCCGGCCTTATTTCGAGTCAGAGCATCTCGGTGTCCATTCCACGTGAGGCCACAAACTCAGGGTCCCTCTCACATACCTGTAGCTGAGAGAAGCCTCCTCTTGAGGTGCTTGTGGAAAGTTGGTATTCCTCTTGAGTCTAAGCCAGGGACGAAGCTCTCATCTCGAGTTGATTTGGGGTCCATGGAGGCATTTCTTTTTGCTACAGTGACTTCAGGATCCCTCTAGACTTGAGACGGTGATCTTGGGTTTTCTCTGGAGTGCCATCAAGGATATCAAGGCTCCTTTCACTTTTGATGTGGAACACGGAATTGCTCTGCACGCCGTGCAGAGGAATCGGGCCTCATCTCGCGGCGAGTGGGAAGTCTCATGGTTGTTCTCGAGTTGCGGCCTGAACCTGCGGTATATTCTTGAGTTACGACGGGGAGGGCCCTTCCAGACACGTGTTTGTTCAGCGACGTCAGGACTCCTGCATAGGTGCGAGGGACACCTCGGGGTTCTCCTCGAGTCTTGGCTTGGCAATTGGGATGCGTCCCCACGTGAGGCGGGAGACCCAGGGTCCCTTTCCACGTGCCACAGGGATCCTGGGTCTCCTATCAATTTTCAAGAGGAGTCAGGCATCGTCTCCTTTGGAAGCATTGATCTCCGCGGACCTCTCGAGTTTTCAAAGGATGCGAGGCCTCCGGTCGCGATGAGGCAGAGAAGTAGGTCTTTCTCTGTGGTCTCCACAGGGGATTCAGACATCCCTTCGTCTTGGGAGATGCAAGACGAGCCTGCATTCAATTCACTGCAGCGATATCCGGGCTTACCTCAAGTCAGAGCATCTCGGTTTACATTCCACTTGAGGCCACAGACTCAGGGTCCCTCTCACATACCTGTAGCTGAGAGAGGCCTCCTCTTGAGGTGCTTGTGGAAAGTTGGTATTCCTCTTGAGTCGAAGTCAGGGACTAAAGCTCTCATCTCGAGTTGATTTGGGGTCCACGGAGCCCTTTCATGTTGCTCCAGTGACCTCAGGATCCCTCTAGTCTTGAGACAGTGATCTTGGGTTTTCTCTGGAGTGCCATCAAGGAAATCAAGGCTCCTCTCATGTTTGATGTGGAACACGGAATTGCTCTGCACGCAGTGCAGGGGAATCGGGCCTCATCTCGCGGCGAGGGGGAAGTCTCATGGTTTTTCTCGAGTTGCGGCCGGGACCTGGGGTATATTCTCGAGTTACGACGGGGAGGGCCCTTCCAGACACGTGTTTGTTCAGCGACGTCAGGACTCCTGCCTAGGTGCGAGGGACACCTCGGGATTCTCCTCGAGTCTTGGCATGGCAATTGGGACGCGTCTCCACGTGAGGCGGGAGACCCAGGGTCCCTTTCCACGTGCCACAGGGATCCTGGGACTCCTATCCATTTTCAAGACGAGTCAGGCATCGTCTCCTTTGGAAGCATTGATCTCCGCCGACCTCTCGAGTTTTCAAAGGATGTGAGGTCTCCGGTCGCGATGATGCGGAGGACTAGGTCTTTCTCTGTGGTCTCCACAGGGGATTCAGACATCCCTTCGTCTTGGGAGATGCAAGACGAGCCTGCATTCAAATCACTGCAGGGATGTCTGGCCTTACTTCAAGTCAGAGCATCTCGGGGTCCATTCCACTTGAGGCCACAAACTCAGGGTCCCTCTCACATACCTGTAGCTGAGAGAAGCCTCCTCTTGTACTTGTGGAAAGTTGGTATTGCTCTTGAGTCGAAGCCAGGGACTAAGCTCTCATCTCGAGTTGATTTGGGGTCCACGGAGCCCTTTCGTGTTGCTCCAGTGACCTCAGGATCCCTCTAGACTTGAGACAGTGATCTTCGGTTTTCTCTGGAGTGCCATCAAGTAAATCAAGTCTCCTTTCACGTTTGATGTGGAACACGGAATTGCTCTGCTCGCAGTGCAGGAGAATCGGGCCTCATCTCACGGCGAGGGGGAAGTCTCATGGTTATTCTGGAGTTGGGGCCGGAACCTGGGGTATATTCTCGAGTTACGACGGGGAGGGCCCTTCCAGACACGTGTTTGTTCAGCGACGTCAGGACTCCTGCCTAGGTGCGAGGGACACCTCGGGATTTTCCTCGAGTCTTGTCATGGCAATTGGGACGCGTCTCCACGTGAGGCGGGAGACGCAGGGTCCCTTTCCACGTGCCACAGGGATCCTGGGACTCCTATCCATTTTCAAGAGGAGTCAGGCATCGGCTCATTTGGAAGCATTGATCTCTGCAGACCTCTCGAATTTTCAAAGGATGTGAGGCCTCCGGTCGCGATGAGGCGGGGGACTAGGTCTTTCTCTGTGGTCTCCACAGCGGATTCAGACATCTCTTCGTCTTGGGAGATGCAAGACGAGCCTGCATTCAATTCACTGCAGGGATATCCGCCCTTACTTCGAGTCAGAGCATCTCGGTGTCCATTCCACTTGAGGCCACAAACTCAGGGTCCCTCTCACATAACTGTTGCTGAGAGAAGACTCCTCTTGAGGTGCTTGTGGAAAGTTGGTATTCCTCTTGAGTCGAAGCCAGGGACTAAGCTCTCATCTCGAGTTGATTTGGGGTCCACGGAGCCCTTTCCTTTTGCTCCAGTGACCTCAGGATCCCTCTAGACTTGAGACAGTGATCTTGGGTTTTCTCTGGAGTGCCATCAAGGAAATCAAGGCTCCTTTCACTTTTGATTTGGAACACGGAATTGCTCTGCATGCAGTGCAGGGAAATCGGGGCTCATGTCGCGGCGAGGGGGAAGTCTCATAGTTTTTCTCGAGTTGCGGCCGGAACCTGGGGTATATTCTCGAGTTACGACGGGTAGGGCCCTTCCAGACACGTGTTTGTTCAGCGACGTCAGGACTCCTGCCTAGGTGCGAGGGACACCTCGGGATTCTCCTCGAGTCTTGGCATGGCAATTGGGACGCGTCTCCACGTGAGGCGGGAGACCCAGGGTCCCTTTCCACGTGCCACAGGGATCCTGGGACTCCTATCAATTTTCAAGAGGAGTCAGGCATCGTCTCCTTTGGAAGCATTGATCTCCGCGGACCTCTTGAGTTTTCAAAGGATGTGAGGCCTCCGGTCGCGTTGAGGCGGAGAAGTAGGTCTTTCTCTGTGGTCTCCACAGGGGACTCAGACATCCCTTCGTCTTGGGAGATGGAAGACGAGCCTGCATTCAATTCACTGCAGGGATATCTGGCCTTACTTCGAGTCAGAGCATCTCGGTGTCCATTCCACTTGAGGCCACAAACTCAGGGTCCTTCTCACATACCTGTGGCTGAGAGAACCCTCCTCTTGAGGTGCTTGTGGAAAGTTGGTATTCCTCTTGAGGCGAAGCCAGGTACTAAGCTCTCATCTCGAGTTGATTTGGCGTCCACGGAGCCCTTTCGTGTTGCTCCAGTGACCTCAGGATCCCTCTAGACTTGAGACAGTGATCCTGGGTTTTCTCTGGAGTGCCATCAAGGAATTCAAGGCTCCTTTCAGGTTGGATGTGAAACACGGAATTGCTCTGCACGCAGTCCAGGGGAATCGGGCCTCATCCTGCGGCGAAGGGGAAGTCTCCTGGTTTTTTTCGATTTGCGGCCGTAACCTGGGGTATATTCTCGAGTTACGACGGGGAGGGCCCTTCCAGACACGTGTTTGTTCAGAGACGTCAGGAACCCTGCCTAGGTGCGAAGGACAACTCGGGATTCTCCTCGAGTCTTGGCATGGCAATTGGGACGCGTCTCCTCGTGAGGCGGCAGACCCAGAGTCCCTTTCCACATGCCACAGAGATCCTGAGACTCCTATCCATTTTCAAGAGGAGTCAGGCATCGTCTCCTTTGGAAGCATTGATCTCCGCGGACCTCTCGAGTTTTCAAAGAATGGGAGGCCTCCGGATGCGTTGAGGCGGAGAACTAGGTCTTTCTCTGTGGTCTCCACAGGGGATTCAGACATCCCTTCGTCTTGGGAGATGCAAGAGGAGCCTGCTTTCAATTCACTGCAGGGATATCCGGCCTTAATTCGAATCAGAGCACCTCGGTGTCCATTCCACTTGAGGCAACAAACTCAGGGTCCCTCTCACATACCTGTAGCTGAGAGAAGCCTCCTCTTGAGGTGCTTGTGGAAAGTTGGTATTCCGCTTGTGTCGAAGCCAGGGACTAAGCTCTCATTTCGAGTTGAGTTGGGGTCCACGGAGCGCTTTCGTGTTGCTCCAGTGACCTCAGGATCCCTCTAGACTTGAGACAGTGGTCTTGGGTTTTCTCTGGAGTGCCATCAAGGAAATCAAGGCTCCTTTCACGTTTGAGGTGGAACACGGAATTGCTCTGCACGCATTGCCGGGGAATCGGGCCTCATCTTGCGGCGAGGTGTAAGTCTCATGGTTTTTCTCGAGTTGCAGAAGGACCCTGGGGTATATTCTCGAGTTACGACGGGGAGGGCCCCTCCAGACACGTGTTTGTTCAGCGACGTCAGGACTCGGGCCTAGGTGCGAGGGAAACCTCAGGATTCTCCTCGATTCTTGGCATGGCAATTGGGACGCGTCTCCACGTGAGGCGGGAGACCCAGGGTCCCTTTCCAAGTGCCACAGGGATCCTGGGACTCCTATCCATTTTCAAGAGGAGTCAGGCATCGTCTCCTTTGGAAGCATTGTTCTCCGCGGACCTCTCGAGTTTTCAAAGGATGTGAGGCCTCCGGTCGCGATGAGGTGGAGAACTAGGTCTTTCTCTGTGGTCTCCACAGGGGATTCAGACATCCCTTCGTCTTGGGAGATGCAAGACGAGCCTGCATTCAATTCACTGCAGGGATATCCGGACTTACGTCGAGTCAGAGCATCTCGGTGTCCATTCCACTTGAGGCACAAACACAGGGTCCCTCTCACATACCTGTAGCTGAGAGAAGCCTCCTCTTGAGGTACTTGTGTAAAGTTGGTATTCCTCTTGAGTCGAATTCAGGGACTAAGCTCTCATCTCAGGTTGATTTGTGGTCCACGGAGCCCTTTCTTTTTGCTCCACTGACCTCAGGATCCCTCTAGACTTGAGACAGTGATCTTGGGTTTTCTCTGGAGTGCCATCAAGGAAATCAAGGCTCCTTTCCCATTTGATGTGGAACACGGAATTGCTCTGCACGCAGTGCAGGGGAATCGGGCCTCATCTCGCGGCGAGGGGGAATTCTCATGGTTTTTCGCGATTTGCGGCCGGAACCTGGGGTATATTCTCGAGTTACGACCTGGAGGGCCCTTCCAGACACGTGTTTGTTCAGCGACGTCAGCACTCCTGCCTAGGTGCGAGGGACACCTCGGGATTCTCCTCGAGTCTTGGCATGGCAATTGGGACGCGTCTCCACGTGAGGCGGGAGAACCAGGTTCCCTTTCCACGTGCCACAGGGATCCTGGGACTGCTATCCATTTTCAAGAGGAGTCAGGCATCGTCTCCTTTGGAAGCATTGATCTCCGCTGACCTCTCGAGTTTTCAAAGGATGTGAGGCCACAGGTCGCGATGAGGTGGAGAACTAGGTCTTTCTCTGTGTTCTCCACAGGGGATTCATACATCCCTTCGTCTTGGGAGATGCAAGACGAGCCTGCATTCCATTCACTGCAGGGATATCCGGCCTTACTTCGAGTCAGAGCATCTCAGTGTCCATTCCACTTGAGGCCAAAAACTCAGGGTCCCTCTAACATACCTGTAGCTGAGAGAAGCCTCCTCTTGAGGTGCTTGTGGAAAGTTGGTATTCCTCTTGAGTCGAAGCCAGGGACTAAGCTCTCATCTCGTGTTGATTTGGGGTCCACGGAGCCCTTTCATGTTGCTCCAGTGACCTCAGGATCCCTCTAGACTTGAGACAGTGATCTTGGGTTTTCTCTGGAGTGCCATCAAGGAAATCAAGGCTCCTTTCACGTTTGATGTGGAACACGGAATTGCTCTGCACGCAGTGCATGGGAATCGGGCCTCATCTCGCGACGAGGCGGAAGTCTCATGATTTTTCTAGAGTTGCGGCCAGAACCTAGGGTATATTCTCGAGTTACGATGGGGAGGGCCTTTCCAGACACGTGTTTGTTCAGCGACGTCAGGACTCCTGCCTAGGTGCGAGGGACACCTCGGGATTCTCCTCGAGTCTTTTCATGGCAATTGGGACTCGTCTCCACGTGAGGCAGGAGACCCAGGGTCCCTTTCCACGTGCCACAGGGATCCTGGGACTCCTATCCATTTTCAAGAGGATTCAGGCATCGTCTCCTTTGGAAGCATTGATCTCCGTGGTCCTCTCGAGTTTTCAAAGGATGCGAGGCCTCCGGTCGCGATGAGGCGGTGATCTAGGTCTTTCTCTGTGGTCTCCACAGGGGATTCAGACATCCCTTCGTCTTGGGAGATGCAAGACGAGCCTGCATTCAATTCACTGCATTAATATCAGGCCTTATTTCCAGTCAGAGCACCTCGGTGTCCATTCCACTTGAGGCCACAATCTGAGGGTCCCTCTCACATACCGGTAGCTGAGAGAAGCCTCCTCTTGCGGTGCTTGTGGAAACTTGGTATTCCTCTTGAGTTGAAGCCAGGGACTAAGCTTTCATCTCGAGTTGATTTGGGGCCCACGGAGCCCTTTCGTGTTGCTCCAGTGACCTCAGGATCCCTCTAGGCTTGAGACAGTGATCTTGGGTATTCTCTGGAGTGCCATCAAGGAAATCAAGGCTCCTTTCACGTTTGAGGTGGAACACGGAATTGCTCTGCACGCAGTGCAGGGGAATCGGTCCTCATCTCGCGGCGAGAGGGAAGTCTCATGGTTTTTCTCGAATTGCGGCCAGAACCTGGGGTATATTCTCGAGTTACGATGGGGAGGGCCCTTCCAGACACGTGTTTGTTCAGCGACTTCAGTACTCCTGCCTAGGTGCGAGGACACCTCGGGATTCTCGTAGAGTATTGGCATGGCAATTGGGACGCGTCTCCACATGAGGCAGTAGACCCAGGGTCCCTTTCCACGTGCCACAGGGATCCTGGGACTCCTATCCATTTTCAAGAGAAGTCAGGCATCTTCTCCTTTGGAAGCATTGATCTCCGTGGACCTCTCGAGTTTTCAAAGGATGAGAGGCCTCCGGTCGCGATGATGCGGAGATCTAGGGCTTTCTCTGTGGTCTCCACAGGAGATTCAGACATCCCTTCGTCTTGGGAGATGCAAGACGAGCCTGCATTCAATTCACTGCAGGGATATCGGGCCTTACTTCGAGTTAGAGCATCTCTGTGTCCATTCCATTTGAGGCCACAATCTCAGGGTCCCTCTCACATACCTGTAGCTGAGAGAAACCTCCTCTTGAGGGTCTTGTGGAAAGTTGGTATTCCTCTTGAGTCTAAGCCAGGGACTAAGCTCTCATCTCGAGTTGATTTGGGGTCCACGGAGCCCTTTCTTGTTGCTCCAGTGACCTCAGGATCCCTCTAGACTTGAGACAGTGATCTTGGGTTTTCTCTGGAGTGCCATCAAGGAAATCAAGGCTCCTTTCACGTTTGATGTGGAACACGGAATTGGTCTGCATGCAGTGCAGGGGAATCGGACCTCAACTCGCGGCGAACGGGAAATCTCATGGTTTTTCTCGAGTTGCGGCCGGAACCTGGGGTATATTCTCGAGTTACGACGGGGAGGGCCCTTCCAGACACGTGTTTGTTCAGCGACGTCAGGACTCCTGACTAGGTGCGAGGGACACCTCGGGATTCTCCTCGAGTCTTGGCATGGCAATTGGGACGCGTCTCCACGTGAGGCGGGAGACCCAGGGTCCCTTTCCACGTGCCATAGGGATCCTGGGACTCCTATCCATTTTCAAGAGGAGTCAGGCATCGTCTCCTTTGGAAGCATTGATCTCCGCAGACCTCTCGAATTATCAAAGGATGTGAGGTCTCCGGTCGTGATGAGGCGGTGGACTAGGTCTTTCTCTGTGGTCTCCTCAGAGGATTCACACATCCTTTCGTCTTGGCAGATGCAAGACGAGCCTGCATTCAATTCACTGCAGGGATATCCGGCCTTATTTCGAGTCAGAGCATCTCGGTGTCCATTCCACTTGAGGCCACAAACTCAGGGTCCCTCTCACATACCTGTAGCTGAGAGAAGCCTCCTCTTGAGGTGCTTGTGGAAAGTTGGTATTCCGCTTGAGTCGAAGCCAGGGACTAACCTCTCATCTCGAGTTGATTTGGTGTCCACGGAGCCCTTTCGTGTTGCTCCAGTGACCTCAGGATCCCTCTAGGCTTGAGACAGTGATCTTGGGTTTTCTCTGGAGTGCCATCAAGTAAATCAAGGCTCCTTTCACGTTTGATGTGGAACACGGAATTGCTCTGCACGCAGTGCAGGGGAATCGGGCCTCATGTCGCGGCGGGAGGGAAGTCTCATGGTTTTTCTCGAATTGCGGCCAGAACCTGGGGTATATTCTCGAGTCACGATAGGGAGGGCCCTTCCAGACACGTGTTTGTTCAGCGACTTCAGGACACCTGCCTAGGTGCCAGGACACCTCGGGATTCTCCTCGAGTCTTGGCATGGCAATTGGGACGCGTCTCCACATAAGGCAGTAGACCCAGGGTCCCTTTCCACGTGCCACAGGGATCCTGGGACTCCTATCCATTTTCAAGAGGAGTCAGGCATCGTCTCCTTTGGAAACATTGATCTCCGCAGACCTCTCGAGTTATCAAAGGATATGAAGTCTCCAGTCGCGATGAGGTGGAGGACTAGGTCTTTCTCTGTGGTCTCCTCTGGGGATTCAGACATCCCTTCGTCTTGGGAGATGCAAGACGAGCCTGCATTCAATTCACTGCAGGGATATCCGGCCTTACTTCTAGTCAAAGCATCTCGGTGTCCATTCCACGTGAGGCCACAAACTCAGGGTCCCTCTCACATACCTGTAGCTGAGAGAAGCCTCCTCTTGAGGTGCTTGTGGAAAGTTGGTATTCCTCTTGAGTCGAAGCCAGGGACTAAGCTCTCATCTCGAGTTGATTTGGGGTCCACGGAGCCCTTTCGTGTTGCTCCAGTGACCTCAGGATCCCTCTAGACTTGAGACAGTGATCTTGGGTTTTCTCTGGAGTGCCATCAAGGAAATCAAGGCTCCTTTCACGTTTGATGTGGAACACCGAATTGCTCTGCACGAAGTGCAGGGGAATCGGGCCTCATCT
The DNA here is from genome assembly GCF_033118175.1 of Dama dama. NCBI lineage: Eukaryota > Metazoa > Chordata > Mammalia > Artiodactyla > Cervidae > Dama > Dama dama. Next base: position 2,837,631 of record NW_026870940.1, read on the forward strand.
CGCGGCGAGGGGGAAGTCTCATGGTTTTTCTCGAATTGCGGCCGGAACCTGGGGTATATTCTCGACTTACAACGGGGAGGGACCTTCCAGACACGTGTTTGTTCAGCGACGTCAGGACTCCTGCCTAGGTGCGAGAGACACCTCGGGATTCTCCTCCAGTCTTGGCATGGCAATTGGGACGCGTCTCCACGTGAGGCGGGAGACCCAGGGTCCCTTTCCACGTGCCACAGGGATCCTGGAACTCCTATCCATTTTCAAGAGGAGTCAGGCATCGTCTCCTTTGGAAGCATTGATCTCCGCGGACCTCTCTAGTTTTCAAAGGATGTGAGGCCTCCGGTCGCGATGAGGCGGAGAATTAGGTCTTTCTCTGTGGTCTCCACAGGGGATTCAGACATCCCTTTGTCTTGGGAGATGCAAGACGAGCCTGCATTCAATTCACTGCAGGGATATCCGGCCTTACTTCGAGTCAGAACATCTCGGTGTCCATTCCACTTGAGGCCACAAACTCAGGGACCCTCTCACATACCTGTAGCTGAGAGAAGCCTCCTCTTGAGGTGCTTGTGGAAAGTTGGTATTCCTCTTGAGTCGAAGCCAGGGACTAAGCTCTCATCTCGAATTGATTTGCGGTCCACGGAGCCCTTTCGTGTTGTTCCAGTGACCTCAGGATCCCTCTAGACTTGAGACAGTGATCTTGGGTTTTCTCTGGAGTGCCATCAAGGAAATCAAGGCTCCTTTCACGTTTGATGTGGAACACTGAACTGCTCTGCACGCAGTGCAGGGGAATCGGGACTCATGTCGCGGCGAGGGGGAAGTCTCATGGTTTTTCTCGAGTTGCGGCCGGAACTTGGGGTATATTATCGAGTTACGATGGGGAGGGCCCTTCCAGACACGTGTTTGTTCAGCGAAGTCAGGACTCCTGCCTAGGTGCGAGGGACACCTCGGGATACTCCTCGAGTCTTGGCATGGCAATTGGGACGCGTCTCCACTCGAGGAGGGAGACCGAGGTTCCCTTTCCACGTGCTACAGGGATCCTGGGACTCCTATCCATTTTCAAGAGGAGTCAGGCATCCTCTCCTTCAGATGTATTGATCTCCTTGGACCTCTCGAATTTTCAAAGGATATGAGGCCTCCGATTGCGTTGAGGCGGAGGACTAGGTCTTTCTCTGTGGTCTCCACAGGGGATTCAGACAACCCTTCGTCTTGGGAGATGCAAGACGAGCCTGCATTCAATTCACTGCAGGGATATCCGGCCTTACTTCGAGTCAGAGCATCTCGGTGTCCATTGCACTTGAGGCCACAAACTCAGGGTCCCTCTCACATACCTGTAGCTGAGAGATGCCTCCTTTTGAGGTGCTTGTGGAAAGTTGGTATTCCTCTTGAGTCTAAGCCAGGGAATAAGCTCTCATCTCGAGTTGATTTGGGGTCCACGGAGCCCTTTCGTGTTGCTACAGTGACCTCAGGATCCCCCTAGACTTGAGACAGTGATCTTGGGTTTTCTCTGGAGTGCCATCAAGGAAATCAAGTCTCCTTTCACGTTTGATGTGGAACACGGAATTGGTCTGCATGCAGTGCAGGGGAATCGGGCCTCAACTCGCGGCGAGGGGGAAATCTCATGGTTTTTCTCGAGTTGCGGCCGGAACCAGGGGTATATTCTCGAGTTACTATGGGGAGGGCAATTCCAGACACGTGTTTGTTCAGCGACGTCAGGATATTGCCGAGGTGCGAGGGACACCTCGGGATTCTCCTCGAGTCTTGGCATGGCAATTGGAACGCGTCTCCACGTGAGGCGGGAGACCCAGGATCCCTCTCCACGTGCCACAGTGATCCTGGGACTCCTATCCATTTTCAGGAGGAGTCAGGCATCGTCTCCTTTGGAAGCATTGATCTCCGCACACCTCTCGAGTTTTCAAAGGATGTGAGGCCTCCAGACGCGATGAGGCGGAGGACTAGTTTTTTCTCTGTCGTCTCCACAGGCGATATAGACATCCGTTCGTCTTTGGAGATGCAAGACGAGCCTGCATTCAATTCACTGCAGGGATATCCGGCCTTACTTCGAGTCAGAGCATCTCGGTGTCCATTCCACTTGAGGCCACAAACTCAGGGGCCCTCTCACATACCTGTAGCTGAGAGAAGCTTCCTCTTGAGGTGCTTGTGGAAGGTTGGTATTCCTCCTGAGTCGAAGCCAGGGACTAAGCTCTCATCTCGAGTTGATTTGGGGTCCACGGAGCCCTTTCGTGTTGCTACAGTGACCTCAGGATCCCTCTAGACTTGAGACAGTGATCTTGGGTTTTCTCTGGTGTGCCATCAAGGAAATCAAGGCTCCTTTCACATTTGATGTGGAACACGGAATTGCTCTGCACGCAATGCAGGGGAATCGGGCATCATCTCGCGGCGAGGGGAATGTCTCATGGTGTTTCTCGAGTTGCGGCCGGAACCTGGGGTATATTCTCGAGTTACGACAGGGAGGGCCCTTCCAGACACGTGTTTGTTCAGCGACCTCAGGACTCCTGCCTAGGTGCGAGGGACACCTCCGGATTCTCCTCGAGTCTTGGCATGGCAATGGGGACGCGTCTCCACGTGAGACGGGAGACCCAGGGTCCCTTTCCACGTGCCACAGGGATCCTGGGACTCCTATCCATTTTCAAGAGGAGTCAGGCATCGTCTCCTTTGGAAGCATTGATCTCCGCGGACCTCTCGAGTTTTCAAAGGATGTGAGGCCTCCGCTCGCGATGAGGCGGAGAATTAGGTCTTTCTCTGTGGTCTCCACAGGGGATTCACACATCCCTTCGTCTTGGGAGATGCAAGACGAGCCTGCATTCAATTCACTGCAGGGATATCCGGCCTTATTTCGAGTCAGAGCATCTCGGTGTCCATTCCACTTGAGGCCACAAACTCAGGGTCCCTCTCACATACTTGTACCTGAGAGAAGCCTCCTCTTGAGGTGCTTGTGGAAAGGTGGTATTCCTCTTGAGTCGAAGCCAGGGACTAAGCTCTCATCTCGAGTTGATTTGGGGTCCACGGAGCCCTTTCGTGTTGCTACAGTGACCTCAGGATCCCTCTAGACTTGAGACAGTGATCTTGGGTTTTCTCTGTAGTGCCATCAAGGAAATCAAGGCTCCTTTCACGTTTGATGTGGAAAACGGAATTTCTCTGCACGCAGTTCAGGGGAATCCGGACTCATGTCGCGGCGAGGGGGAAGTCTCATGGTTTTTCTCGAGTTGCGACCGGAACCTGGGTTATATTCTCGAGTTACGATGGGGAGGGCCCTTCCAGGCACGTGTTTGTTCAGCGACCTCAGGACCCCTGCCTAGGTTCGAGGGACACCTCGGGATTCTCCTCGAGTCTTGGCATGGCAATTGGGATGCGTCTCCACGTGATGCGGGAGACGCAGGGTCCCTTTCCACGTGCTACAGGGATCCTGGGACTCCTATCCATTTTCAAGAGGAGTCAGGCATCGTCTCCTTTGGAAGCATTGATCTCCGTGGACCTCTCGAATTTTCAAAGGATGTGAGGCCTCCGGTCGCGATGAGGCGGAGAACTAGGTCTTTTTCTGCGGTCTCCACAGGGGATTCAGACATCCCTTCGTCTTCGGAGATGCAAGACGAGCCTGCATTCAATTCACTGCAGGGATATCCGGCCTTACTTCGAGTCAGAGCATCTCGGTATCCATTCCACTTGAGGCCACAAACTCAGGGTCCCTCTCACATACCTGTAGCTGAGAGAAGCCTCCTCTTGAGGTGCTTGTGGAAAGTTGGTATGACTCTTGAATCGAAGCCAGGGAATAAGCTCTCATCTCGAGTTGATTTGGGGTCCACGGAGCCCTTTCATGTTTCTACAGTGACCTCAGGATCCCTCTAGACTTGAGACAGTGATTTTGAGTTTTATCTGAAGTGCCATCAAGGAAATCAAGGCTCCTTTCACGTTTGATGTGGAACACGGAATTGCTCTGCACGCAGTGCAGGGGAATCGGGCCTCATCTCGAGGAGAGGCAGAAGTCTCATGGTTTTTCTCGAGTTGCGGCCGGAACCTGGGGTATATTCTCGAGTTACGACGGGGAGGGCTCTTCCAGACACGTTTTTGTTCAGCGACGTCAGGACTCCTGCCTAGGTGCGAGGGACACCTCGGGATTCTCCTCGAGTCTTGGCATGGCAATTGGGACGCGTCTCCACGTGAGGCGGGAGACCCAGGGTCCCTTTCCACGTGCCACAGGGATCCTGGGTCTCCTATCAATTTTCAAGAGCAGTCAGGCATCTTCTCCTTTGGAAGCATTGATCTCCGCGGACCTCTCGAGTTTTCAAAGGATGCGAGGCCGCCGCTCGCGATGTGGCGAAGAAATAGGTCTTTCTCTGTGGTCTCCACAGGGGATTCAGACATCCTTTCGTCTTGGGAGATGCAAGACGAGCCTGCATTCCATTTACTGCCAGGATATCCGGCCTTACTTCAAGTCAGAGCATCTCGGTGTACATTCCACTTGAGGCCACAAACTCAGGGTCCCTCTCACATACCTGTAGCTGAGAGAAGCCTCCTCTTGAGGTGCTTGTGGAAAGTTGGTATTCCTCTTGAGTCGAAGCCAGGGACTAAAGCTCTCATCTCGTGTTGATTTGGGGTCCACGGAGCCCTTTCATGTTGCTCCAGTGACCTCAGGATCCCTCTAGTCTTGAGACAGTTATCTTGGGTTTTCTCTGGAATGCCATCAAGGAAATCAAGGCTCCTCTCATGTTTGATGTGGAACACGGATATGCTCTACACGCAGTGCAGGGGAATCGGGCCTCATCTCGCGGCGAGGGGGAAGTCTCATGGTTTTTCTCGAGTTGCGGCCGCAACCTGGGGTATATTCTCGAGTTACGACGGGGAGGGCCCTTCCAGACACGTGTTTGTTCAGCGACGTCAGGACTCCTGCCTAGGTGCGAGGGACACCTCGGGATTCTCCTCGAGTCTTGGCATGGCAATTGGGACGCGTCTCCACGTGAGGCGGGAGACCCAGGTTCCCTTTCCATGTGCCACAGGGATCCTGGGACTCCTATCCACTTTCAAGAGGAGTCAGGCATCGTCTCCTTTGGAAGCATTGATCTCCGCGGAGCTCTGGAGTTTTCAATGGATGTGAGGCCTCCGGTCGCGATGAGGTGGAGAACTAGGTCTTTATCTGTGGTTTCCACAGGGGATTCAGACATCCTTTCGTCTTCGGAGATGCAAGACGAGCCTGCATTCAATTCACTGCTGGGATATCCGGCCTTACTTCGAGTCAGAGCATCTCGGTGTCCATTCCACTTGAGGCCACAAACTCAGGGTCCCTCTCACATACCTGTAGCTGAGAGAAGCCTCCTCTTGAGGTGCTTGTGGAAAGTTGGTATTCCTCTTGAGTCGAAGCCAGGGACTAAGCTCTCATCTCGAGTTGATTTGTGGTCCACGGAGACCTTTCTTGTTGCTACTGTGACCTCAGGATCCCTCTAGATTTAGACAGTGATTTTGGGTTTTCTCTGGAGTGCCATCAAGGAAATCAAGGCTCCTTTCCCGTTTGATGTGGAACACGGTATTGCTCTGCACGCAGTGAAGGGGATTCGGGCCTCATCTCACAGCGAAGCGGATGTCTCATGGTTTTTCTCCACTTGTGGCCGGAACCTGGGGTATATTCACGAGTTACGACGTTGGGGGCCCTTCCAGAAGCGTGTTTGTTCAGCGACGTCAGGACTCCTGCCTAGGTGCGAGGGACACCTCAGGATTCTCCTCGAGTCTTGGCATGTCAATGGGGACGCGTCTCCACGTGAGGCGGGAGACCCAGGGTCCCTTTCCACGTGCCACAGGGATCCTGGGACTCCTATCCATTTTCAAGAGGAGTCAGGCATCGTCTCCTTTGGAAGCATTGATCTCCGCGGACCTCTCGAGTTTTCAAAGGATGTGAGGCCTCCGGTCTCGATGAGGCGGAGAACGAGGTCTTTCCCTGTGGTCTCCACTGGGGATTCAGACATCCCTTCGTCTTGGGAGATGCAAGACGAGCATGCACTCAATTCACTGCAGGGCTATCCGGCCTTACTTCGAGTCAGAACATCTCGGTGTCCATTCCATTTGAGGCCACAAACTCAGGGTCCCTCTCACATACCTGTAGCTGAGAGAAGCCTCCTCTTGAGGTGCTTGTGGAAAGTTGATATTCCACTTGAGTCGAAGCCAGGAACTAAGCTCTCATCTCGAGTTGATTTGGGGTCCACGGAGCCCTTTCGTGTTGCTACAGTGACCTCAGGATCCCTCTAAACTTGAGACAGTGATCTTGGGTTTTCTCTGGAGTGCCATCAAGGAAATCAAGGCTCCTTTCACGTTTGATGTGGAACACGGAATTGCTCTGCACGCAGTGCAGGGGAATCGGGCCTCATCTCGCGGCGATTGGGAAGTCTCATGGTTGTTCTCGAGTTGCGGCCGGAACCTGGGGTATATTCTCGAGTTACGACAGGGAGGGCCGTACAAGAAAAGTGTTTGTTCACTGACATCATCACTCCTGCCTAGGTGCGAGGGACACCTCGGGATTCGCCTGAAGTCTTGGCATGGCAATTGGGACGGGTCTCCACGTGAGGCGGGAGACCCAGGGACCCTTTCCACGTGCCACAGGGATCCTGGGACTCCTATTCACTTTCAAGAGGAGTCAGGCATCGTCTCCTTTGGAAGCATTGATCTCCGCGGACCTCTCGAGTTTTCAAAGGATGTGAGGCCTCCGGTCGCGATGAGGCGAGAACTATGTCTCTCTGTGGTCTCCACAGGGGATTCAGACATGCCTTCGTCTTGGGAGATGCAAGACGAGCCTGCATTCAATTCACTGCAGGGATATCCGGTCTTACTTCAAATCAGAGCATCTCGGTGTATATTCCACTTGAGGCCACAAATTCAGGGTCCCTCTCACATACCTGTATCAGAGAGAAGCCTCCTCTTGAGGTGCTTGTGGAAAGTTGGTATTCCTCTTGAGTCGAAGCCAGGGACTAAGCTATCATCTCGAGTTGATTTGGGGTCCACAGAGCCCTTTCGTGTTGCTACAGTGACCTCAGGGTCCCTCTAGACTTGAGACAGTGATCTTGGGTTTTCTCTGGAGTGCCATCAAGGAAATCAAGGCTCCTTTCACGTTTGATGTGGAACACAGAATTGCTCTGCACGCAGTGCAGGGAAATCGGGCCTCATCTCGCGGCGAGGTGGAAGTCTCATGGTTTTTCTCGAGTTGCGGCCGGAACCTGGGGTATATTCTTGAGTTACGACAGGAAGGGCCCTTCCAGACACGTGTTTGTTCAGCGACGTCAGGACTCCTGCCTAGGTGCTAGGGACACCTCGGGATTCTCCTCGAGTCTTGGCATGATAATTGGGACGCGTATCCACGTGAGGCGGGAGACCCAGCGTCCCTTTCCACGTGCCACAGGGATCCTGGGACTCCTATCCATTTTCAAAAGGAGTCAGGCATCGTCTCCTTTGGAAGCATTGATCTCCGCGGACTTTTCGAGTTTTCAAAGGATGTGAGGCCTCTGGTCGCGATGAGGCGGAGAACTCGGTCTTTCTCTGTGGTCTCCACAGGGGATTCAAACATCCCTTCGTCTTGGGAGATGCAAGACGAGCCTGCATTCAATTCACTGCAGGGATATCCGGCCTTACTTCGAGTCAGAGCATCTCGGTGTCCATTACACTTGAAGCCACAAATTCAGGGTCCCTCAAATATACATGTAGCTGAGAGAAGCCTCCCCTTGAGGTGCTTGTGGAAAGTTGGTATTCCTCTTGTGTCGAAGCCAGGGACTAAGCTCTCATCTCGAGTTGATTTGGGGTCCACGGAGCCCTTTCGTGTTGCTCCAGTGACCTCAGGATCCCTCTAGACTTGAGACAGTGATCTTGGGTTTTCTCTGGAGTGCCATCAAGGAAATCAAGGCTCCTTTCACGTTTGATGTGGAACACGGAATTTCTCTACACGCAGTGCAGGGGAATCGGGACTCATGTCGCGGCGAGGGGGAAGTCTCATGGTTTTTCTCGAGTTGCGACCGGAACCTGGGTTATATTCTCGAGTTACGATGGGGAGGGCCCTTCCAGACACGTGTTTGTTCAGCGACGTCAGGACTCCTGCCTAGGTGCGAGGGACACCTCGGATTCTCCTCGAGTCTTGGCATGGCAATTGGGACGCGTCTCCACGCGAGGAGGTAGACCCAGGGTCCCTTTCCACGTGCCGCAGCGATCCTGGGACTCCTATCCATTTTCAAGAGGAGTTAGGCATCCTCCCCTTCGGAAGTATTGATCTCCGCGGACCTCTCGAGTTTTCAAAGGATGTGAGGCCTCTGGTCGCGATGAGGCGGAGAATTAGGTCTTTATCTGTGGTCTCCACAGGGGATTCAGACATCCCTTCGTCTTGGGAGATGCAAGACGAGCCTGCATTCAATTCACTGCAGGGATATCCGGCCTTACATCGAGTCAGAGCATCTCGGTGTCCATTCCACTTGAGGCCACAAACTCAGGGGCCCTCTCACATACCTGTAGCTGAGAGAAGCCTCCTCTTGAGGTGCTTGTGGAAAGTTGGTATTCCTCTTGAGTCGAAGCCAGGGACTAAGCTCTCATCTCGAGTTGATTTGGGGTCCACAGAGCCCTTTCGTTTTGCTACAGTGACCTCAGGGACCCTCTAGACTTGAGACAGTGATCTTCGGTTTTCTCTGGAGTGCCATCAAGGAAATCAAGGCTCCTTTCACGTTTGATGTGGAAAACGGAATTGCTCTGCACGCAGTGCAGGGGAATCGGGCCTCATCTCGCGGCGAGGGGGAAGTCTCATGGTTTTTCTCGAGTTGCGGCCGGAACCTGGGGTATATTTTCGATTTACGACGGGGAGGGCCCTTCCAGACACGTGTTTGTTCAGCGACGTCAGGACTCCTGCCTAGGTGCAAGGGACACCTCGGGATTCTCCTCTAGTCTTGGCATGGCAATTGGGAGGCGTCTCCACGTGAGGCGGGAGACCCAGCGTCCCTTTCCACGTGCCACAGGGATCCTGGGACTCCTATCCATTTTCAAGAGGAGTCAGGCATCGTCTCCTTCGGAAGTATTGATCTCCGCGGACCTCTCGAGTTTTCAAAGGATATGAGGCCTCCGGTTGCGTTGATTTGCAGGACTAGGTCGTTCTCTGTCGTCTCCACAGGGGATTCAGACATCCCTTCGTCTTGGGAGATGCAAGACGAGCCTGCATTCAATTCACTGCAGGGATATCCGGCCTTACTTCGAGTCAGAGCATCTCGGTGTCCATTCCACTTGAGGCCACAAACTCAGAGTCCCTCAAATATACCTGTAGCTGAGAGAAGCCTCCTCTTGAGGTGCTTGTGGAAAGTTGGTATTCCTCTTGAGTTGAAGCCAGGGACTAAGCTCTCATCTCGAGTTGATTTGGGGTCCACGGAGCCCTTTCGTGTTGCTCCAGTGACCTCAGGATCCCTCTAGACTTGAAACAGTGATCTTGGGTTTTCTCTGGAGTGACATCAAGGAAATCAAGGCTCCTTTCAAGTTTGATGTGGAACACGGAATTGCTCTGCACGCAGTGCAGGGGAATCGGGCCTCATCTCGCGGCGAGGGGGAAGTCTCATGGTTTTTCTCGAGTTGTGGCCGGAACCTGGGGTATATACTCGAATTACGATGGGGAGAGCCCTTCCAGTCAAGTGTTTGTTGAGCGACGTCAGGACTCCTGCCTAGGTTCGAGGGACACTTCTGGATTCTCCTCGAGTCTTGACATGGCAATTGGGACGCGTCTCCACGTGAGGCAGGAGACCCAGGGTCCCTTTCCACGTGCAACAGGGATCCTGGGACTCCTATCCATTTTCAAGAGGAGTCAGGCATCGTCTCCTTTGGATGCATTGATCTCCGCGGACCTCTCGAGTTTTCAAAGGATGTGAGGCTTCCAGTCGCGATGAGGCGGAGAACTAGGTCTTTCTCTGTGGTCTCCACAGGGGATTCAGACATCCAGTCGTCTTGGGAGATGCAAGACGAGCCTGCATTCAATTCACTGCAGGGATATCCGGCCAAACTTCGAGTCAGAGCTTCTCGGTGTCCATTCCACTTGAGGCCACAAACTCAGGGTCCCTCTCACATACCTGTAGCTGAGAGAAGCCTCCTCTTGAGGTGCTTGTGGAAAGTTCGTATTCCTCTTGAGTCGAAACCAGGGACTAAGCTCTCATCTCGAGTTGATTTGGGGTCCACGGAGCCCTTTCGTGTTGCTCCAGTGACCTCAGGATCCCTCTAGACTTGAGAGAGTTATCTTGGTTTTTCTCTGGAGTGCCATCAAGGAAATCAAGGCTTTTTTCTCGTTTGATGTGGAACAGGGAATTGCTCTACACGCAGTGCAGGGGAATCGGCCCTCATCTCGCGGCAAGGTGGATGTCTCATGGTTTTTCTCAAGTTGCGGCCGGAACCTGGGGTATATTTTCGAGTTACGATGGGGAGGGCCCTTCCAGACACCTGTTTGTTCAGCGACGTCAGGACTCCTGCCTAGGTGCGAGGGACACCTCGGGATTCTCCTCGAGTGTTGGCATGGCAATTGGGACGCCTCTCCACGTGAGATGGGAGACCCAGGGTCCCTTTCCACGTGCCACAGGGATTCTGGGATTCCTATCCATTTTCAAGAAGAGACAGGAATTTTCTCCTTTGGAAGCATTGATCTCCGCGGACCTCTCGAGTTTTCAAAGGATGTGAGGCCTCCGGTCTCGATGAGGCGGAGGACTAGGTCTTTCTCTGTGGTCTCCACAGGGGATTCAGACAACCCTTCATCTTGGGAGATGCAAGACGAGCCTGCATTCAATTCACTGCAGGGATATCCGGCTTACTTCGAGTCAGAGCATCTCGGTGTCCATTCCACTTGAGGCCACAAAGTCAGGGTCCCTCTCACATACCTGTAGCTGAGAGAGCCCCCTCTTGAGGTGCTTGTGGAAAGTTGGTATTCCTCTTGAGTCGAAGCCAGGGACTAAGCTCTCATCTCGAGTTGATTTGGGGTGCACGGAGCCCTTTCATGTTGCTCCAGTGACCTCAGGATACCTCTAGACTTGAGACAGTGAACTTGAGTTTTCTCTGGAGTGCCATCAAGGAAATCAAGGCTCTTTTCACGTTTGATGTGGAACAAGGAATTTCTCTGCATGCATTGCATGGGAATCGGGCCTCACCTCGCGGCGCGGGGGAAATCTCATGGTTTTTCTCGAGTTGCGGCCGGAACCTGGGGTATATTCTCGAGTTACGACGGGGAGGGCCCTTCCAGACACGTGTTTGTTCAGCGACGTCAGGACTCCTGCCTAGGTGCGAGGGACACCTCGGGATTCTCCTCGAGTGTTGGCATGGCAATTGGGACGCGTCTCCACGTGAGGCGGGAGACCCAGGGTTCCTTTCCACATGCCACAGGGATCCTGAGACTCCTATCCATTTTCGAGAGGAGTCAGGCATCGTCTCCTTTGGAAGCATTGATCTCTGCAGACCTCTCGAGTTTTCAAAGGATGTGAGGCCTCCGGTCACGATGAGGCGGAGGACTAGGTCTTTCTCTGTGGTCTCCACAGGGGTTTCAGACATCCCTTCATCTTGGGAGATGCAAGACGAGCCTGCATTCAATTCACTGCAGGGATATCCGGACTTACTTCGGATCAGAGCATCTCGGTGTCCATTCCACTTGAGGCCACAAACTCAGGGTCCTTCAAATATACCTGTAGCTGAGAGAAGCCTCCTCTTGAGGTGCTTGTGGAAAGTTGGTATTCCTCTTGAGTCTAAGCCAGGGACTAAGCTCTCATCTCGAGTTGATTTGGGGTCGACGGAGCCCTTTCCTGTTGGTCCAGTGACCTCAGTATCCCTCTAGACTTGAGACAGTGATCTTGGGTTTTCTCTGGAGTGCCATCAAGGAAATCAAGGCTCCTTTCACGTTTGATGTGGAACACGGAATTTCTCTGCATGCAGTGCAGGGGAATCGGGCCTCAACTCGCGGCGTGGGGGAAATCTCATGGTTTTTCTTGAGTTGCGGCCGGAACCTGGGGTATATTCTCGAGTTACGACGAGGAGTGCCCTTCCAGACACGTGTTTGTTCAGCGACATCAGGACTCCTGCCTAGGTGCGAGGGACACCTCGGATTCTCCTCGAGTCTTGGCATGGCAACTGGGACGTGTATCCACGTGAGGCGGGAGACCCAGGGTCCCTTTCCACGTGCCACAGCGATCCTGGGACTCCTATCCATTTTCAAGAGAAGTTAGGCATCCTCCCCTTCGGAAGTATTGATCTCCGCGGACCTCTCGAGTTTTCAAAGGATGTGAGGCCTCTGGTCGCGATGAGGCGGAGAATTAGGTCTTTCTCTGTGGTCTCCACAGGGGATTCAGACATCCCTTTGTCTTGGGAGATGCAAGACGAGCCTGCATTCAATTCACTGCAGGGATATCCGGCCTTACATCGAGTCAGAGCATCTCGGTGTCCATTCCACTTGAGGCCACAAACTCAGGGGCCCTCTCACATACCTGTAGCTGAGAGAAGCCTCCTCTTGAGGTGCTTGTGGAAAGTTGGTATTCCTCTTGAGTCGAAGCCAGGGACTAAGCTCTCATCTCGAGTTGATTTGGGGTCCATGGAGCCCTTTCCTGTTGCTCCAGTGACCTCAGGATCCCTCTAGACTTGAGACAGTGATCTTGGGTTTTCTCTGGAGTGTCATCAAGGAAATCAAGGCTCCTTTCACGTTTGATGTGGAACACGGAATTGTTCTGGATGCAGTGCAGGGGAATCGGGCCTCATCTCGCGGCGAGGGGGAAGTCTCATGGTTTTTCTCGAGTTGCGGTCGGAACCTGTGGTATATTCTCGAGTTACGACGGGGAGGTCCCTTCCATACACGTGTTTGTTCAGCGACGTAAGGACTCCAGCCTAGGTGCGAGGGACACCTCGGGATTTTCCTCGAGTCTTGGCATGGCAATTGGGACGCGTCTCCACGTGAGGCGGGAGACCCAGGGTCCCTTTCCATGTGCCGCAGGGATCCTGGGACTCCTATCCATTTTCAAGAGTAGTCAGGCATCGTCTCCTTTGGAAGCATTGATCTCCGCAGACCTCTCGAGTTTTCAAAGGATGTGAGGCCTCTGGTCGCGATGAGGCGGAGAACTCGGTCTTTCTCTGTGGTCTCCACAGGGGATTCAGACATCCCTTCTTCTTGGGAGATGCAAGACGAGCCTGCATTCAATTCACTGCAGGGATATCCGGCCTTACTTCGAGTCAGAGCATCTCGGTGTCCTTTCCACTTGAGGCCACAAAATCGGGGTCCCTCAAATATACCTGTAGCTGAGAGAAGCCTCCTCTTGAGGTGCTTGTGGAAAGTTGGTATTCCTCTTGAGTCGAAGCCAGGGACTAAGCTCTCATCTCGAGTTGATTTGGGGTCCACGGAGCCCTTTCTTGTTGCTCCAGTGACATCAGGATCCCTCTAGACTTGAGACAGTGATCTTGGGTTTTCTCTGGAGTGCCATCAAGGAAATCAAGGCTCCTTTCTTTTTTGATGTGTAATACTGAATTCCTCTGCACGCAGGGTAGGGGAATCGGGCCTCATCTCGCGGCGAGGGGGAAGTCTCATGGTTTTTCTCGAGTTGCGGCCGGAACTTGGGGTATATTCTCGAGTTACGACGGGGAGGGCCCTTCCAGACACGTGTTTGTTCAGCGACGTCAGGACTCCTGCCTAGGTGCGAGGGACACCTCGGGATTCTCCTCTAGTCTTGGCATGGCAATTGGGCCGCGTCTCCACGTGTTGCGGGAGACCCAGTGTCCCTTTCCACGTGCCACAGTAATCCTGGGACTCCTATCCATTTTCAAGAGGAGTCAGGCATCGTCTCCTTTGGAAGCATTGATCTCTGCAGACCTCTCGAGTTTTCAAAGGATGTGAGGCCTCCGGTCACGATGAGGCGGAGGACTAGGTCTTTCTCTGTGGTCTCCACAGGGGATTCAGACATCCCTCCTTCTTGGGAGATGCAAGACGAGCCTGCATTCAATTCACTGCAGGGATATCCGGCCTTACTTCGAGTCAGAGCATCTCGGTGTCCATTGCACTTGAGGCCACAAATTCAGGATTCCTCTCACATACCTGTAGCTGAGAGAAGCCTCCTCTTGAGGGGCTTGTGGAAAGTTCGTATTCCTCTTGAGTTGAAGCCAGGGACTAAGCTCTCATCTCGAGTTGATTTGGGGTCCACGGAGCCCTTTCCTATTGGTCCAGTGACCTCAGGATCCCTCTAGACTTGAAACAGTGATCTTGGGTTTTCTCTGGAGTGCCATCAAGGAAATCAAGGCTCCTTTCACGTTTGATGTGGAACACGGAATTGCTCTGCACGCAGTGCAGGGGAATCGGGCCTCAACTCGCGGCGAGGGGTAAATCTCATGGTATTGTTCAGTTGCGGCCGGAACCTGGGATATATTCTCGAGTTACGACAGGGAGGGCCCTTCCAGACACGTGTTTGTTGAGCGACGTCAGGACTCCTGCCTAGGTGCGAGGGACACCTCGGGATTCTCCTCGAGTCTTGCCATGGCAATGGGGACGCGTCTCCACGTGAGGCTGGAGACCCAGGGTCCCTTTTCACGTGCCACAGGGATCCTGGGACTCCTATCCATTTTCAAGAGGAGTCAGGCATCGTCTCCTTTGGAAGCATTGATCTCCGCACACCTCTCGAGTTTTCAAAGGATGTGAGGCCTCAGGTCGCGATGAGGCGGAGAACTAGGTCTTTCTCTGTGGTCTCCACAGGGGATTCAGACATCCCTTCGTCTTGGGAGATGCAAGATGAGCCTGCATTCAATTCACTGCAGGGATATCCGGCCTTACTTCGAGTCAGAGCATCTCGGTGTCCATTCCACTAGAGGCAACAAACTCAGGGTCCCTCTCACATACCTGTAGCTGAGAGAAGCCTCCTCTTGAGGTGCTTGTGGAAAGTTCGTATTCCTCTTGAGTCGAAGCCAGGGACTAAGCTCTCATCTCGAGTTGATTTGGGGTCCATGGAGCCCTTTCGTGTTGCTCCAGTGACCTCAGGATCCCTCTAGACTTGAGACAGTTATCTTGGGTTTTCTCTGGAGTGCCATCAAGGAAATCAAGGCTCCTTTCAAGTTTGATGTGGAACACGGAATTGCTCTGCCCGCAGTGCAGGGGAATCGGGCCTCATCTCGCGGCAAGGGGGATGTCTCATGGTTTTTCTCAAGTTGCGGCTGAAACCTGGAGTATATTCTCGAGTTACGACGGGGAGGGCCCTTCCAGACACGTGTTTGTTCAGCGACGTCAGGACTCCTGCCTAGGTGCGAGGGACACCTCGGGATTCTCCTCGAGTCTTGGCATGGCAATTGGGACGCGTCTCCACGTGATGCGGGAGACCCAGGATCCCTTTCCACGTGCCACAGGGATCCTGGGACTCCTATCCATATTCAAGAAGAGTCAGGCATCTTCTCCTTTGGAAGCATTGATCTCCGCGGACCTCTCGAGTTTTCAAAGGATGTGAGGCCTTCGGTCTCGATGAGGCGGAGAACGAGGTCTTTCTCTGTGGTCTCCACAGGGGATTCAGACAACCCTTCGTCTTGGGAGATGCAAGACGATCCTGCATTCAATTCACTTCAGGGATATCCGGCCTTACTTCGAGTCAGAGCATCTCGGTGTCCATTCCACTTGAGGCCACAAACTCAGGGTCCCTCTCACATACCTGTAGCTGAGAGAAGCCTCCTCTTGAGGTGCTTGTGGAAAGTTGGTATTCCTCTTGAGTCGAAGCCAGGGACTAAACTCTCATCTCGAGTTGATTTGGGGTCCACTGAGCCCTTTCGTGTTGTTCCAGTGACCTCAGGATCCCTCTAGACTTGAGATAGTGAACTTGGGTTTTCTCTGGAGTGCCATCAAGGAAATCAAGGCTCCTTTCACGTTTGATGTGGAAAACGGAATTGCTCTGCACGCAGTGCAGGGGAATAGGGCCTCATCTCGCGGCGAGGGGGAAGTCTCATGGTTTTTCTCGAGTTGCGGCTGGAACCTGGGGAATATTCTCGAGTTACGACGGAGAGGGCCCTTCCAGACACGTGTTTGTTCAGCGAGGTCAGGACTCCTGCCTAGGTGCGAGGGACACCTCGGGATTCTCCTCGAGTCTTGGCATGGCAATTGGGACGCGTCTCCACATGAGGCGGGAGACCCAGGGTCCCTTTCCACGTGCCACAGGGATCCTGGGACTCCTATCCATTTTCAAGAGGAGTCAGGCATCGTCTCCTTCGGAAGTATTGATCTCCGTGGACCTCTCGAATTTTCAAAGGATATGAGGCCTCCGGTTGCGTTGAGGTGGAGGACTAGGTCTTTCTCTGTGGTCTCCACAGGGGATTCAGACATCCCTTCGTCTTGGGAGATGCAAGACGAGCCTGCATTCAATTCCCTGCAGGGATATCCGGCCTTACTTCGAGTCAGAGCATCTCGGTGTCCATTCCACTTGAGGCCACACACTCAGGGTCCCTCAAATATACCTGTAGCTGAGAGAAGCCTCCTCTTGAGGTGCTTGTGTAAAGTTGGTATTCCTCTTGAGTTGAAGCCAGGGACTAAGCTCTCATCTCGAGTTGATTTGGGATCCACGGAGCCCTTTCCTGTTGGTCCAGTGACCTCAGGATCCCTCTAGACTTGAGACAGTGATCTTGGGTTTTCTCTGGAGTGCCATCAAGGAAATCAAGGCTCCTGTCACGTTTGATGTGGAACACGGAATTGTTCTGCACGCAGTGCAGGGGAATCGGGCCTCAACTCGCGGCGAGGGGTAAATCTCATGGTTTTTCTCGAGTTGCGGCCGGAACCTGGGGTATATTCTCGAGTTACGCCGGGGAGGGCCCTTCCAGACACGTGTTTGTTCAGCGACGTCAGGACTCCTGCCTAGGTGCGAGGGACACCTCGGGATTCTCCTCGAGTCTTGGCATGGCAATTTGGACGCGTCTCCACGTGAGGCGGGAGACCCAGGGTCCCTTTCCACGTGCCACAGGTATCCTGTGACTCCTATCCATTTTCAAGAGGAGTCAGGCATCGTCTCCTTTGGAAGCATTGATCTCCGCGGACCTCTCGAGTTTTCAAAGGATGTGAGGCCTCCGGTCGCGATGAGGCAGAGAACTCGGTCTTTCTCTGTGGTCTCCACAGGGGATTCACACATCCCTTCGTCTTGGGAGATGCAAGACGAGCCTGCATTCAATTCACTGCAGGAATATCCGGCCTTAATTCGAGTCAGAGCATCTCGGTGTCCATTCCACTTGAGGCAACAAACTCAGGGTCCCTCAAATATACCTGTAGCTGAGAGAAGCCTCCTCTTGAGGTGCCTGTGGAAAGTTGGTATTCCTCTTGAGTTGAAGCCAGGGACTAAGCTCTCATCTCGAGTTGATATGGGGTGCACGGAGCCCTTTCCTGTTGGTCCAGTGACCTCCGGATCCCTTTAGACTTGAGACAGTGATCTTAGGTTTTCTCTGGAGTGCCATCAAGGAAATCAAGGCTCCTTTCACGTTTGATGTCGAACACGGAATTGCTCTGTATGCAGGGCAGGGGAATCGGGCCTCATCTCGCGGCGAGGGGGAAGTCTCATGGTTTTTCTCGAGTTGCGGCCGGAACCTGGGGTATATTCTCGAGTTACGATGGGGAGGGCCCTTCCAGACACGTGTTTGTTCAGCGACGTCAGGACTCCTGCCTAGGTGCGAGGGACACCTCGGGATTCTCCTCGAGTCTTGGCATGGCATTTGGGACGCGTCTCCACGTGAGGCGGGAGACCCAGTGTCCCTTTCCACGTGCCACAGTAATCCTGGGACTCCTATCCATTTTCAAGAGGAGTCAGGCATCGTCTCCTTTGGAAGCATTATCTCTGCAGACCTCTCGAGTTTTCAAAGCATGTGAGGCCTCCGGTCACGATGAGGCGGAGTACTAGGTCTTTCTCTGTGGTCTCCACAGGGGATTCAGACATCCCTTCGTCTTGGGAGATGCAAGACGAGCCTGCATTCAATTCACTGCAGGGATATCCGGCCTTACTTCGAGTCAGAGCATCTCGGTGTCCATTGCACTTGAGGCCACAAATTCAGGGTTCCTCTCACATAGCTGTAGCTGAGAGAAGCTACCTCTTGAGGTGCTTGTGGAAAGTTGGTATTCCTCTTGAGTCTAAGCCAGGGACTAAACTCTCATCTCGAGTTGATTTGGGGTCCTCGGAGCCCTATCGTGTTGCTCCAGTGACCTCAGGATCCCTCTAGACTTGAGACAGTGATCTTGGGTTTTCTCTTGAGTGCCATCTAGGAAATCAAGGCTCCTTTCACGTTTGATGTGGAACACGGAATTGCTCTGCATGCAGTGCAGGGGAATCGGGCATCAACTCGCGGCGAGGGGGAAATCTCATGGTTTTTCTCGAGTTGCGTCCCGAACCTGGGGTATATTCTCGAGTTACGACGGGGAGGGCCCTTCCAGACACGTGTTTGTTCAGCGACGTCAGGACTCCTGCCTAGGTGCGAGGGACACCTCGGGATTCTCCTCGAGTCTTGGCATGGCAATTGGGACGCGTCTCCACGTGAGGCGGGAGACCCAGGGTCCCTTTCCACGTTCCACAGGGATCCTGGGACTCCTATCCATTTTCAAGAGGAGTCAGGCATCGTCTCCTTTGGAAGCATTGATCTCCGCGGACCTCTCGAGTTTTCAAAGGATGTGAGGCCTCCGGTCACGATGAGGCGGAGAACTAGGTCTTTCTCTGTGGTCTCCACAAGGGATTCAGACATCCCTTCGTCTTGGGAGATGCAAGACGAGCCTGCATTCAATTCACTGCAGGGATATCTGGCCTTACTTCGAGTCAGAGCATCTCGGTGTCCATTCCACTTGAGGCCACAAACTCATGGTCCCTCTCACATACCATTAGCTGAGAGTAGCCTCCTCTTGAGGTGCTTGTGGAAAGTTGGTATTCCTCTTGAGTCGAAGCCAGGGACTAAGCTCTCATCTCGAGTTGATTTGGGGTCCACGGAGCTTTTTCGTGTTGCTACAGTGACCTCAGGATCCCTCTACAACTGAGACAGTGATCTTGGGTTTTCTCTGGAGTGCCATCAAGGAAATCAAGGCTCCTTTCATTTTTGATGTGAAATACGGAATTGCTCTGCAGGCAGGGCAGGGGAATCGGACCTCATCTCGCGGCGAGGGGGAAGTCTCATGGTTTTTCTCGAGTTGCGGCTGGAACCTGGGGTATATTCTCGAGTTACGACGGGGAGGGCCCTTCGAGACACGTGTTTGTTCAGCGACGTCAGGACTCCTGCCTAGGTGCGAGGGACACCTCGGGATTCTCCTCGAGTCTTGGCATGGCAATTGGGACGCGTCTCCACGTGAGGCGGGAGACCCAGGTTCCCTTTCCACATGCCACAGGGATCCTGGGACTCATATCCATTTTCAAGAGGAGTCAGGCATCGTCTCCTTTGGAAGCATTGATCTCCGCGGACCTCTCGAGTTTTCAAAGGATGTGAGGCCTCCGGTCGCGATGAGGCGGAGAACTAGGTCTTTATCTGTGGTTTCCACAGGGGATTCAGACATCCCTTCGTCTTGGGAGATGCAAGACGAGCCTGCATTCAATTCAATGCAGGGATATCCGGCCTAACTTAGAGTCAGAGCATCTCGGTGTCCATTCCACTTGAGGCCACAAACTCAGGTTCCGTCTCACATACCTGTAGCTGAGATAAGCCTCCTCTTGAGGTGCTTGTGGAAAGTTGGTATTCCTCTTGAGTCGAAGCCAGGGACTAATCACTCATCTCGTGTTGATTTGGGGTCCACGGAGCCCTTTCGTGTTGCTCCAGTGACCTCAGGATCCCTCTAGACTTGAGACAGTGATCTTGGGTTTTCTCTGGAGTGACATCAAGGAAATCAAGGATCCTTTCACGTTTAATTTGGAACACGGAATTTCTCTGCATGCTGTGCAGGGGAATCGGGCCTCATCTCGCGGTGAGGGGGAAATCTCATGGTTTTTCACGAGTTGTGGCCGGAACCTGGGGTATATTCTCGAGTTACGACAGGGAGGGCCCTTCCAGACACTTGTTTGTTCAGCGACGTCAGGACTCCTGCCTAGGTGTGAGGGACACCTCGGGATTCTGCTCTAGTCTTGGCATGGCAATTGGGACGCGTCTCCACGTGTGGAGGGAGACCCAGTGTCGTTTTTAACGTGCCACAGGGATCCTGGGACTCCTATCCATTTTCAAGAGGAGTCAGGCATCGTCTCCTTTGGAAGCATTGATCTCCGCGGACCTCTCGAGTTTTCAAAGGATGTGAGGCCTCCGGTCGCGGTGAGGCGGAGGACTAGGTCTTTATCTGTGGTCTCCACAGGGGATTCAGACATCCCTTTGTCTTGAGAGATGCAAGACGAGCCTGTATTCAATTCACTGCAGGGATATCCGGCCTTACTTCGAGTCAGAGCATCTCGGTTTCCATTCCACTTGAGGCCACAAACTCAGGGTTCCTCTCACATACTTGTAGCTGAGAGAAGCCTCCTCTTGAGGTGCTTGTAGAAAGTTGGTATTCCTCTTGAGTTGAAGCCAGGGACTAAGCTCTCATCTCGAGTTGATTTGGGGTCCACGGAGCCCTTTCGTGTTGCTCCAGTGACCTCAGGATCCCTCTAGACTTGAGACACTGATCTTGGGTTTTCTCTGGAGTGCCATCAAGGAAATCAAGGCTCCTTTCATTTTTGATATGGAATACGGAATTGCTCTGCACGCAGGGCAGGGGAATCGGGCCTCATCTCGCGGCGAGGGGGAAGTCTCATGGTTTTTCTCGAGTTGCGGCCGGAACCTGGGGTATATTCCCAAGTTACGACGGGGAGGTGACTTCCAGACACGTGTTTGTTCAGCGACGTCACAACTCCTGCCTAGGTGCGAGGAACACCTCGGGATTCTCCTCGAGTCTGGCATCGCAATTGGGACGTGTCTCCACGTGAGGCGGGAGACCCAGGTTCCCTTTCCAAGTGCCACAGTGATCCTGGGACTCCTATCCATTTTTAAGAAAAGTCAGGCATCGTCTCCTTTAGAAGCATTGATCTCTTCAGACCTCTCGAGTTTTCAAAGGATGTGAGGCCTGCGGTCGCGATGAGGCGGAGGAGGAGTTCTTTCTCTGTGGTCTCCACAGGGGATTCAGACAACCCTTCGTCTTGGGAGATGCAAGACGAGCCTGCATTCAATTCACTGCAGGGATATCCGGCCTTACTTCGAGTCAGAGCATCTCGGTGTCCATTCCACTTGAGGCCACAAACTCAGGGTCTCTCTCACATACCTGTAGCTGAGAGAAGCCTCCTCTTGAGTTGCTTGTGGAAAGTTGGTATTCCTCTTGTGTCGAAGCCAGGGACTAAGCTCTCATCTCGAGTTGATTTGGGGTCCATGGAGCCCTTTCGTGTTGCTCCAGTGACCTCAGGATCCCTCTAGACTTGAGACAGTGATCTTGGGTTTTCTCTGGAGTGCCATCAAGGAAATCAAGGCTCCTTTCACGTTTGATGTGGAAAATGGATTTGCTCTGCATGCAGTGCAGGGGAATCGGGCCTCATCTCGCGGCGAGGGGGAAGTCTCATGGTTTTTCTCGTGTTGCGGCCGGAACCTGGGGTATATTCTCGAGTTACGATGGGGAGGGTCCTTCCAGACACATGTTTGTTCAGTGACGTCAGGACTCCTGCCTAGGTGCGAGGGACACCTCGGGATTCTCCTCGAGTCTTGCCATGGCAATGGGGACACGTCTCCACGTGAGGCTGGAGACCCAGGGTCCCTTTTCACGTGCCACAGGGATCCTGGGACTCCTATCCATTTTCAAGAGGAGTCAGGCATCGTCTCCTTTGGAAGCATTGATCTCCGCGGACCTCTCGAATTTTCAAAGGATGTGAGGCCTCAGGTCGCGATGAGGCGGAGAACTAGGTCTTTCTCTGTGGTCTCCACAGGGGATTCAGACATCCCTTCGTCTTGGGAGATGCAAGATGAGCCTGCATTCAATTCACTGCAGGGATATCCGGCCTTACTTCGAGTCAGAGCATCTCGGTGTCCATTCCACTTGAGGCAACAAACTCAGGGTCCCTCTCACATACCTGTAGCTGAGAGAAGCCTCCTCTTGAGGTGCTTGTGGAAAGTTCGTATTCCTCTTGAGTCGAAGCCAGGGACTAAGCTCTCATCTCGAGTTGATTTGGGGTCCATGGAGCCCTTTCGTGTTGCTCCAGTGACCTCAGGATCCCTCTAGACTTGAGACAGTTATCTTGGGTTTTCTCTGGAGTGCCATCATGGAAATCAAGGCTCCTTTCAAGTTTGATGTGGAACACGGAATTGCTCTGCCCGCAGTGCAGGGGAATCGGGCCTCATCTCGCGGCAAGGGGGATGTCTCATGGTTTTTCTCAAGTTGCGGCTGAAACCTGGAGTATATTCTCGAGTTACGACGGGGAGGGCCCTTCCAGACACGTGTTTGTTCAGCGACGTCAGGACTCCTGCCTAGGTGCGAGGGACACCTCGGGATTCTCCTCGAGTCTTGGCATGGCAATTGGGACGCGTCTCCACGTGAGGCGGGAGACCCAGGGTCCCTTTCCACGTGCCACAGGGATCCTGGGACTCCTATCCATATTCAAGAAGAGTCAGGCATCTTCTCCTTTGGAAGCATTGATCTCCGCGGACCTCTCGAGTTTTCAAAGGATGTGAGGCTTTCGGTCTCGATGAGGCGGAGAACGAGGTCTTTCTCTGTGGTCTCCACAGGGGATTCAGACAACCCTTCGTCTTGGGAGATGCAAGACGATCCTGCATTCAATTCACTTCAGGGATATCCGGCCTTACTTCGAGTCAGAGCATCTCGGTGTCCATTCCACTTGAGGCCACAAACTCAGGGTCCCTCTCACATACCTGTAGCTGAGAGAAGCCTCCTCTTGAGGTGCTTGTGGAAAGTTGGTATTCCTCTTGAGTCGAAGCCAGGGAGTAAGCTCTCATCTCGAGTTGATTTGGCGTCCACAGAGCCCTTTCGTGTTGCTCCAGTGACCTCAGGATCACTCTAGTCTTGAGACAGTGATCTTGGGTTTTCTCTGGAGTGTCATCAAGGAAATCAAGGCTCCTTTCACGTTTGATGTGGAACACGGAATTGTTCTGGATGCAGTGCAGGGGAATCGGGCCTAATCTCGCGGCGAGGGGGAAGTCTCATGGTTTTTCTCGAGTTGCGGCCGGAACCTGTGGTATATTCTCGAGTTACGACGGGGAGGTCCCTTCCATACACGTGTTTGTTCAGCGACGTAAGGACTCCAGCCTAGGTGCGAGGGACACCTCGGGATTTTCCTCGAGTCTTGGCATGGCAATTGGGACGTGTCTCCACGTGAGGCGGGAGACCCAGGGTACCTTTCCATGTGCCGCAGGGATCCTGGGACTCCTATCCATTTTCAAGAGGAGTCAGGCATCGTCTCCTTTGGAAGCATTGATCTCCGCAGACCTCTCGAGTTTTCAAAGGATGTGAGGCCTCTGGTCGCGATAAGGCGGAGAACTCGGTCTTTCTCTGTGGTCTCCACAGGGGATTCAGACATCCCTTCTTCTTGGGAGATGCAAGACGAGCCTGCATTCAATTCACTGCAGGGATATCCGGCCTTACTTCGAGTCAGAGCATCTCGGTGTCCTTTCCACTTGAGGCCACAAACTCGGGGTCCCTCAAATATACCTGTAGCTGAGAGAAGCCTCCTCTTGAGGTGCTTGTGGAAAGTTGGTATTCCTCTGGAGTCGAAGCCAGGGACTAAGCTCTCATCTCGAGTTGATTTGGGGTCCACGGAGCCCTTTCTTGTTGCTCCAGTGACCTCAGGATCCCTCTAGACTTGAGACAGTGATCTTGGGTTTTCTCTGGAGTGCCATCAAGGAAATCAAGGCTCCTTTCTTTTTTGATGTGTAATACTGAATTCCTCTGCACGCAGGGCAGGGGAATCGGGCCTCATCTCGCGGCGAGGGGGAAGTCTCATGGTTTTTCTCGAGTTGCGGCCGGAACTTGGGGTATATTCTCGAGTTACGACGGGGAGGGCCCTTCCAGACACGTGTTTGTTCAGCGACGTCAGGACTCCTGCCTAGGTGCGAGGGACACCTCGGGATTCTCCTCTAGTCTTGGCATGGCAATTGGGCCGCGTCTCCACGTGTTGCGGGAGACCCAGTGTCCCTTTCCACGTGCCACAGTAATCCTGGGACTCCTATCCATTTTCAAGAGGAGTCAGGCATCGTCTCCTTTGGAAGCATTGATCTCTGCAGATCTCTCGAGTTTTCAAAGGATGTGAGGCCTCCGGTCACGATGAGGCGGAGGACTAGGTCTTTCTCTGTTGTCTCCACAGGGGATTCAGACATCCCTCCTTCTTGGGAGATGCAAGACGAGCCTGCATTCAATTCACTGCAGGGATATCCGGCCTTACTTCGAGTCAGAGCATCTCGGTGTCCATTGCACTTGAGGCCACAAATTCAGGATTCCTCTCACATACCTGTAGCTGAGAGAAGCTTCCTCTTGAGGTGCTTGTGGAAAGTTGGTATTCCTCTTGAGTCTAAGCCAGGGACTAAGCTCGCATCTCGAGTTGATTTGGGGTCCTTGGAGCCCTTTCGTGTTGCTCCAGTGACCTCAGGATCCCTCTAGACTTGAGACACTGATCTTGGGTTTTCTCTGGAGTGCCATCAAGGAAATCAAGGCTCCTTTCATTTTTGATATGGAATACGGAATTGCTCTGCACGCAGGGCAGGGGAATCGGGCCTCATCTCGCGGCGAGGGGGAAGTCTCATGGTTTTTCTCGAGTTGCGGCGGGAACCTGGGGTATATTCCCAAGTTACGACGGGGAGGTGACTTCCAGACACGTGTTTGTTCAGCGACGTCACAACTCCTGCCTAGGTGCGAGGAACACCTCGGGATTCTCCTCGAGTCTGGCATCGCAATTGGGACGTGTCTCCACGTGAGGCGGGAGACCCAGGTTCCCTTTCCAAGTGCCACAGGGATCCTGGGACTGCTATCCATTTTCAAGAGGAGTCAGGCATTGTCTCCTTTGGAAGCATTGATCTCGGCAGACCTCTCGAGTTTTCAAGGGATGTGAGGCCTCCGGTCGCTATGATGCGGAGGACTAGGTCTTTCTCGGTGGTCTCCACAGGGGATTCAGACATCCCTTCATCTTGGGAGATGCAAGACGAGCCTGCATTCAATTCACTGCAGGGATATCCGGCCTTACTTCGAGTCAGAGCATCTCGGTGTCCATTCCATTTGAGGCCACAAACTCAGGGTCCCTCTCACATACCTGTAGCTGAGAGAAGCCTCCTCTTGAGGTGCTTGTGGAAAGTTGGTATTCCTCTTGAGTCGAGGCCAGGGACTAAGCTCTCATCTCGAGTTGATTTGGGGTCCACGGAGCCCTTTGGTGTTGCTCCAGTGACCTCAGGATCCCTCTAGACTTGAGACACTGATCTTGGGTTTTCTCTGGAGTGCCATCAAGGAAATCAAGGCTCCTTTCACGTTTGATGTGGAACACGGCATTGCTCTGCACACAGTGCAGGGGAATCGGGCCTCATCCCCGGCGAGGGGGAAGTCTCATGTTTTTTCTCGAGTTGCGGCCGAAACCTGGGGTATATTCTCGAGTTACGACGGGGAGGGCCCTTCCAGACACGTGTTTGTTCAGCGACGTCAGGACTCCTGACTTGGTGCGAGGGACACCTCGGGATTCTCTTCGAGTCTTTGCATGGCAATTATGACGCGTCTCCAAGTGAGTCGGGAGACCCAGTGTCCCTTTCCAAGTTCCACAGGTGTCCTGGAATTCCTATCCGTTTTCAAGAGGAGTCAGGCATCGTCTGCTTTGGAAGCATTGATCTCCGCGGACCTCTCGAGTTTTCAAAGGATGTGAGGCCTCCGGTCGCGATGAGGCGGAGAACTAGGTCTTTCTCTGTGGTCTCCACAGGCGATTCAGACATCCCTTCGTCTTGGGAGATGCAAGACGAGCCTGCATTCAATTCACTGCAGGGATATCCGGCCTTACTTCGAGTCAGAGCATCTCGGTGTCCATTCCACTTGAGGCCACAAACTCAGGGTCCCTCTCACATACCTGTAGCTGAGAGAAGCCTCCTCTTGAGGTGCTTGTGGAAAGTTGGTATTCCTCTTGAGTCGATGCCAGGGATGAAGCTCTCATCTTGAGTTGATTTGGGGTCGACTGAGCCCTTTCATTTTGCTCCAGTGACATCAGGATCCGTCTAGACTTTAGACAGTGATCTTGGGTTTTCTCTGGAGTGCCATCAAGGAAATCAAGGCTCCTTTCACGTTTGATGTGGAAAACGGAATTGCTCTGCACGCAGTGTAGGGGAATCGGGCCTCATCTCGCGGCGAGGGGGAAGTCTCATGTTTTTTCTCCAGTTGCGGAAGGACACTGGGGTATATTCTCGAGTTACGACGGGGAGGGCCCTTCCAGACACGTGTTTGTTCAGGGACGTCAGGACTCGGGCCTAGGTGCGAGGGACACCTACGGATTCTCCTCGAGTCTTGGCATGGCAATTGGGACGCGTCTCCACGTGAGGCGGGAGACCCAGGGTCCCTTTCCACGTGCCACAGGGATCCTGGGACTCCTATCCATTTTCAAGAGGAGTCAGGCATCGTCTCCTTTGGAAGCATTGATCTCCGCGGACCTCTCGAGTTTTCAAAGGATGTGAGGCCTCCGGTCGCGATGAGGCAGAGGACTAGGTTTTTTTCTGTGGTCTCCACAGGGGATTCAGACATCCCTTCGTCTTGGGAGATGCAAGACGAGCCTGCATTCAATTCACTGCAGGGATATCCGGCCTTACTTCGAGTCAGAGCATCTCGGTGTCCATTCCACTTGAGGCCACAACCTCAGGGTCCCTCTCACTTTCCTGTAGCTGAGAGAAGCCTCCTCTTGAGGTGCTTGTGGAAAGTTGGTATTCCTCTTGAGTCGAAGCCAGGGACTAAGCTCTCATCTCGAGTTGATTTGGGGTCCACGGAGCCCTTTCGTGTTGCTCCAGTGACCTCAGGATCCCTCTAGACTTGAGACAGTGATCTTGGGTTTTCTCTGGAGTGCCATCAAGGAAATCAAGGCTCCTTTCACGTTTGATGTGGAACACGGAATTGCTCTGCATGCAGTGCAGGGAAATCGGGCCTCAACTCGCGGCGAGGGGTAAATCTCATGGTTTTTCTCTAGTTGCGGCCGGAACCTTGGGTATATTCTCGAGTTACGATGGGGAGGGCCCTTCCAGACACGTGTTTGTTCAGCGACGTCAGAACTCCTGCCTAGGTGCGAGGGACACCTCGGGATTCTCCTCGAGTCTTGGCATGGCAATTGGGACGCGTCTCCACGTGAGGCGGGAGACCCAGGGTCCCTTCCCACGTGCCACAGGGATCCTGGGACTCCTATCCATTTTCAAGAGGAGTCAGGCATCGTCTCCTTTGGAAGCATTGATCTCCGCGGACCTCTTGAGTTTTCAAAGGATGTGAGGCCTCCGGTCGCAATGAGGCGGTGAACTAGGTGTTTCTCTGTGGTCTCCACAGGGGATTCAGACATCCCTTCGTCTTGGGAAATGCAAGACGAGCCTGCACTCAATTCACTGCAGTGATATCCGGCCTTACTTCCTGTCAGAGCATCTCGGTGTCCAGTCCACTTGAGGCCACAAACTCAGGGTCCCTCTCACATACATGTAGCTGAGAGAAGCCTCCTCTTGAGGTGCTTGTGTAAAGTTGGTAATCCTCTTGAGTCGAAGCCAGACACTAAGCTCTCATCTCGAGTTGATTTGGGGTCCACGGAGCCCTTTCGTGTTACTCCAGTGACCTCAGGATCCCTCTAGACATGAGACAGTGATCTTGAGTTTTCTCTGGAGTGCCATCAAAGAAATCAAGGCTCCTTTCACGTTTGATGTGGAACACGGAATTGCTCTGCACACAGTGCAGGGGAATCGGGCCTCATCTCCCGGCGAGGGGGAAGTCTCATGGTTTTTCTCGAGTTGCGGCCGGAACCTGGGGTATATTCTCGAGTTACGATGGGGAGGGCCCTTCCAGACATGTGTTTGTTCAGCGACGTCAGGACTCCTGCCTAGGTGCGAGGGACACCTCGGGATTCTCCTCGAGTCTTGGCATGGCAATTGGGACGCGTCCCCACATGAGGCGGGAGACCCAGTGTCCCTTTCGACGTGCCACAGGGATCCTGGGACTCCTATCCATTTTGAAGAGGAGTCAGGCATGGTCTCCTTTGGAAGCATTGATCTCCGCTGACCTCTCGAGTTTTCAAAGGATGTGAGGCCTCCGGTCGCGATGATTCGGAGGACTAGGTCTTTCTCTGTCGTCCCCACAGGGGATTCAGACAACCCTTCGTCTTGGGAGATGCAAGACGGGCCTGCTTTCAATTCACTGCAGGGATATCCGGCCTTACTTCGAGTCAGAGCATCTCGGTGTCCATTCCACTTGAGGCCACAAACTCAGGGTCCCTCTCACATACCTGTAGCTGAGAGAAGCCTCCTCTTGAGGTGCTTGTGGAAAGTTGGTATTCCTCTTGAGTCGAAGCCAGGGACTAAGCTCTCATCTCGAGTTGATTTGGGGTCCACCGAGACCTTTCGTGTTGCTCCAGTGACCTCAGGATCCCTCTAGACTTGAGACAGTGATCTTGGGTTTTCTCTGGAGTGCCATCAAGGAAATCAAGGCTCCTTTCACGTTTGATGTGGAACGCGGAATTGCTATGCACGCAGTGCAGGGGAATCGGGCCTCATCTCGCGGCGAGGGGGAAGTCTCATGGTTTTTCTCGAATTGCGGCCGGAACCTGGGGTATATTCTCGAGTTACGACGGGGAGGGCCCTTCCTGACACGTGTTTGTTCAGCGACGTCAGGACTCCTGCCTAGGTGTGAGGGACAACTCAGGATTCTCCTCGAGTCTCGGCATGGCAATTGGGAAGCGTCTCCGCGTGAGGCGGGAGACCCAGTGTCCCTTTCCACGTGCCACAGGGATCCTGGGACTCCTATCCATTTTCAAGTCATCGTCTCCTTTGGAAGCATTGATCTCCGCGGACCTCTCTAGTTTTCAAAGGACGTGAGGCCTCCGTTCGCGTTGAGGCGGAGGACTAGGTCTTTCTCTGTGGACTCCACAGGGGATTCAGACAACCCTTCGTCTTGGGAGATGCAAGACGAGCCTGCATTCAATTCACTGCAGGGATATCCGGCCTTACTTCGAGTCAGAGCATCTCGGTGTCCATTCCACTTGAGGCCACAAACTCAGGGGCCCTCTCACATACCTGTAGCTGAGAGAAGCCTCCTCTTGAGGTGCTTGTGGAAAGTTGGTATTCCTCTTGAGTCGAAGCCAGGGACTAAGCTCTCATCTCGAGTTGATTTGGGGTCCACTGAGCCCTTTGGTGTTGCTCCAGTGACCTCAGGATCCCTCTAGAATTGAGACAGTGATCTTGGGTTTTCTCTGGAGTGCCATCAAGGAAATCAAGGTTCCTTTCACGTTTCATGTGGAACACGGAATTGCTCTGCACGCAGTACAGGGGAATCAGGCCTCATCTCGCGGCGAGGGGGAAGTCGAATGGTTTTTCTCGAGTTGCGGCCGAAACCTGGGGTATATTCTCGAGTTACAACGGGGAGGGCCCTTCCATACACGTGTTTGTTCAGCGACGTCAGGACTCCTACCTAGGTGCGAAGGACACCTCGGGATTCTCCTCGAGTGTTGGCATGGCAATTGGGACGCGTCTCCACGTGAGGCGGGACACCCAGGGTCCCTTTCCATGTGCCACAGGGATCCTGGGACTCCTATCCATTTTCAAGAGGAGTCAGGCATCGTCTCCTTTGGAAGCATTGATCTCCGTGGACCTCTCGAGTTTTCAAAGGATGTGAGGCCTCTGGTCGCGTTGAGACGGAGGACTAGGTCTTTCTCTGTCGTCTCCACAGGGGATTCAGACATCCCTTCGTCTTGTGAGATGGAAGACGAGCCTGCATTCAATTCACTGCAGGGATATCCGGCCTTACTTCTAGTCAGAGCATCTCGGTGTCCATTCAACTTGAGGCCACAAACTCAGGGTCCCTCTCACATACATGTAGCTGAGAGAAGCCTTCTCTTGAGGGGCTTGTGGAAAGTTGGTATTCCTCTTGAGTCGAAGCCAGGGACTAAGCTCTCATCTCGAGTTGATTTGGGTTCCACGGATCCCTTTCCTGTTGCTCCAGTGACCTCAGGATCCCTCTAGACTTCAGACAGTGATCTTGGGTTTTCTCTGGAGTGCCATCAAGGAAATCAAGGCTCCTTTCACGTTTGATGTGGAAAACGGAATTGCTCTGCACGCAGTGCAGGGGAATCGGGCCTCATGTCGCGGCGAGGGGGAAGTCTCATGGTTTTTCTCGAGTTGCGGCCGGAACCTGGTGTATATTCTCGAGTTACGACGGGGAGGGCCCTTCCTGACACGTGTTTGTTCAGCGACGTCAGGACTCCTGCCTAGGTGCGACTGACAACTCGAGATTCTCCTCGAGTCTTGGCATGGCAATTGGGACGCGTCTCCACGAGAGGCGGGAGACCCAGGGACCCTTTCCACGTGCCACAGGGATCCTGGGACTCCTATCCATTTTCAAGAGGAGTCAGGCATCGTCTCCTTTGGAAGCATTGATCTCCGCAGACCTCTCGATTTTTCAAAGGATGTGATGTCTCCGGTCGCGATGAGGCTGAGGACTAGGTCTTTCTCTGTGGTCTCCACAGGGGATTCAGACATCCCTTCGTCTTGCGAGATGCAAGACGAGCCTGCATTCAATTCACTGCAGGGATATCCGGCCTTACTTCGAGTCAGAGCATCTCCGTGTCCATTCGACTTGAGGCCACAAACTCAGGGTCCCTCTCACATACCTGTAGCTGAGAGAAGCCTCCTCTTGAGGTGCTTGTGGAAAGTTGGTATTCCTCTTGAGTCGAAGCCAGGGACTAAGCTCTCATCTCGAGTTGATTTGGGTTCCACGGAGCCATTTCGTGTTGCTCCAGTGACCTCAGGATCCCTCTAGACTTGAGACAGTGATCTTGGGTTTTCTCTGGAGTGCCATCAAGGAAATCAAGGCTCCTTTCAAGTTGAATGTGGAACACGGAATTGCTCTGCACGCAGTGCAGGGGAATCGGGCCTCATCTCGTGGCAAGGGGGATGTCTCATGGTTTTTCTCAAGTTGCGGCTGGAACCTGGGGTATATTCTCGAGTTATGACGGGGAGGGCCCTTCCAGACACGTGTTTGTTCAGCGACGTCAGGACTCCTACCTAGTTGCGAGGGACACCTCGGGATTCTCCTCGAGTCATGGCATGTCAATTGGGA